>NC_133698.1:0-1214304 GCF_048934315.1 Petromyzon marinus | reverse complement strand
AGTGTGAAGAGAGAGAGTGGGGGGAAAGTGAGAGAGAGTGTGAGAGAGAGTGTGAGAGAGAGTGGAGAGAGATGTGGGGAGAGTGTGAGAGAGAGAGGTGGGGGAGAGTGTGAGGAGAGAGAGAATGGGGAGAGTGTGAGAGAGAGTGTGAGAGAGAGTGGGGAGAGTGTGAGAGAGAGTGTGAGAGAGTATGAGAGACAGTGGGGAGAGTGTGAGAGAGTGTGAGAGAGTGGGGAGAGTGTGAGAGATGTGGGGAGAGTGTGAGAGAGAGTGAGAGAGTGGGAGAGTGTGAGAGAGAGAGAGAGAGAGAGTGAGAGAGTGGGGAGAGTGTGAGAGAGAGAGTGAGAGAGAGAGAGGGGGAGAGTGTGAGAGAGAGAGTGGGGAGAGTGTGAGAGAGAGTATGAGAGACAGTGGGGGAGAGATGAGAGAGAGTGTGAGAGAGAGAGTGGGGAGAGTGTGAGAGAGAGTGTGAGAGAGGTGGGAAGAGTGTGAGAGAGAGTGGGGAGAGAGTGAGAGAGAGTGTGAGAGCAGTGGGGAGGTGTGAGAGAGAGTGTGAGAGAGAGTGGGGAGAGTGTGAGAGAGAGTGGGGAGAGTGTGAGAGAGAGAGAGAGTGGGGAGAGTGTGAGAGAGAGTGTGAGAGAGAGTGAGAGATGTGAAGAGAGTGGGGAGAGTGTGAGAGAGGTATGAGAGACAGTGGAGAGTGTGAGAGAGAGAGGAGAGAGAGTGGGGAGAGAGGAGAAGAGAGAGTGTGAGAGAGAGTGGGGAGAGTGTGAGAGAGAGAGTGGGGAGAGTGGTGAGAGAGAGTGAGAGACAGTGGGGAGAGTGTGAGAGAGAGTGTGAGAGAGAGTGGAGAGAGTGGGGAGAGTGTGAGAGAGAGAGTGGGGAGAGTGTGAGAGGAGTGGGGGAGAGTGATGGAGAGAGTGGGGAGAGTGTGAGAGAGTGTGAAAGAGAGTGGGAGAGTGTGAGAGAGAGTGTGAAAGAGACACGGAGAGACATGAATGATTGAGCGACGAGCGAGTAAACGATTGAGTGAATGAGTGGGTGACTAAATGAGTGAGTGATGAGTGAGTGGGATGAATGAATCAGTGAGTGAGTCAACGAGTGAATAAATGAGTGAATTCTTCAATTTATGAGTGAAAGTGTGAGCAAATGAGTTAGTGAATCGACGAGTGAATCAGAGAAAAAATGAGTGGATGCATGAGTAATTGAATGGATCAATGAGAGAACGAGTGAGGGAACGAGCGGATGAGTAGAGAATGGAGGAGTGAGCTAATAGATGAATGAGTACACCAGTGGGTAAGTGAGTAGATGGATGAGAAAGTGAATGGATGATTGAGTAAACGAGTGAGTGAATGAGTGGTCCAGTGAGTGAATGAGTGTGTGAACCAGTGAGTGAATGCGTGTGTGAACCAGTGAGTGAATGAGTGAGTGAACCAGTGAATGAATGAGTGAGTGAATGAGTGAGTAAATGAGTGAGTTCATGAGTAAATGAATGGATGATTGAGTGAACGAGTGTGTGGACCAGTGAGTGAATGAGTGAGTGAACAGTGAGTGAATGAGTCATTGAATGAGTGAGTGGATGAGCGAACAAATGAGTGAGTTCATGAGTAAATGAATGGATGATTTAGTGAACGAGTGTGTGAACCAGTGAGTGAATGAGTGGATGAGCGAACAAATGAGTGAGTGAATGCGTAAGTGCCTGAGTGAATGAATCAGTGAACGAGTGGATGTATGAGAGAATGGATGAGTGTGTGAACCAATGAGTGAATGAGTAAGTGAACCAGTAAGTGAATAAGTGAGTGAATGAGTGAGTGGATAAGTGAGTGAATGAGTGAGTTCTTGAGTAAATGAATGGATGATTGAGTGAACGAGTGTGTGAACAAGTGAGTGAATGAGTGAGTGGATGAGCGAACAAATGAGTGAGTGAATGCGTAAGTGCCTGAGTGAATGAATCAGTGAACGAGCGGATGCATGAGTGAATGGATGAGTGATCGAATTGGTGAGTTAACGAGTGAATGAGTGAGTGGGTGAGTGAATGGATGAGTGGATGGACGAGTGAGTGAATACGTAAGTAAATGAGTGAAAGAATGTATGATTGGGTGAACATGTGAGTGGATGAGTGAATTAGTGGATAAGTTAACTGATGAGTGAGTGAACGAGTGAGTGAATGCGTGAGTGTATGCGTGAATGAATGGATTATTGAGTAAACGAGTAAGTGAATGAGTCAGTGGATGAGTGAATGAGTGATTGAATTAGTGTATGAGTGGATGATTAAATGGATGATTGAGTGAACGAGTGAGTGATTAGTGTGCGGATGAGTGAATTGGTTAGTGGATTAGTGAGTGACTCAGTGAGTGGATGAATGAGGAGTGGTTTAGTTAGTGAATAGATGAGTGACTGAACAAGTGAGTTAACGAGTGAGCAAATTAGTGAAGGAATTGATTATTTAATTAGGGAGTGAATGGATGAGTGAACGAGTGGATTATGGGCGAGTGGGTGGGTGAGTGAGTGAGTGGGTGAGTGAGTTAGCAAGTGAATAAGTGGGTGAGTGAGTACGTGGGTGGGTGTGTGAGTGTGTGAGTGGTGCAGTGGGTGGGTGAGTGAGTCAGGAGTGGGTGGGTGAGTGGGTGGGTGCGTGAGTGAGTGGGTGGGTGAGTGAGTACGTGGGTGGGTGAGTACGTGGGTGGGTGTGTGTGAGTGAGTGGTGCAGTGGGTGGGTGAGTGAGTCAGGAGTGGGTGGGTGAGTGAGTGAGTGGGTGCGTGAGCGAGTGGGTGGGTGAGTGAGTCAGTGGGTGGGTCAGTGAGTGGTAGTGTAGCGGTTAGCACGCCGTGCTACAAACCCGGCGACTCGAGTTCGATCCCCCCTCACGGCCAACACCAGTGACGATTATCTGAACCCATACTGGACCTCCCCTAGGTCGACTCAGCCTCAAATGAGTCCCTGGTACGGTGTGTAAATATCGTCAGCAGGGAGACAAATGCGGCAGGGAGTAGTGATGGCCACCCACCCCCTCGTTTGTCGTGCACGCTTTCATAGATGTTCGTGAACAGCACTTGCCCCAACGGTCTGTTAAGGATATACGGGGGATCTTTGTCTTTGTCTTGGGTGAGTGGGTGGGTGAGTGGGTGAGTGGGTGAGTGGGTGGGTGAGTGGGTGGGTGGGTGAGTGGGTGGGTGGGTGAGTGGGTGGGTGAGTGGGTGGGTGAGTGGGTGGGTGAGTGGGTGGGTGAGTGGGTGGGTGAGTGGGTGGGTGAGTGGGTGGGTGAGTGGGTGGGTGAGTGGGTGGGTGAGTGGTGGGTGAGTGGGTGGGTGAGTGGGTGGGTGAGTGGGTGGGTGAGTGGGTGGGTGAGTGGGTGGGTGAGTGGGTGGGTGAGTGGGTGGGTGAGTGGGTGGGTGAGTGGGTGGGTGAGTGGGTGGGTGAGTGGGTGGGTGAGTGGGTGGGTGAGTGGGTGGGTGAGTGGGTGGGTGAGTGGGTGGGTGAGTGGGTGGGTGAGTGGGTGGGTGAGTGGGTGGGTGAGTGGGTGGGTGAGTGGGTGGGTGAGTGGGTGGGTGAGTGGGTGAGTGGGTGAGTGGGTGGGTGGTGAGTGGGTGGGTGAGTGGTGAGTGGGTGAGTGGGTGGGTGAGTGGGTGGGGAGTGGGTGGGTGAGTGGGTGGGTGAGTGGGTGGGTGAGTGGGTGGGTGAGTGGGTGGGTGAGTGGGTGGGTGAGTGGGTGGGTGAGTGGGTGGGTGAGTGGGTGGGTGAGTGGGTGGGTGAGTGGGTGGGTGAGTGGGTGGTGAGTGGGTGGGTGAGTGGGTGGGTGAGTGGGTGGGTGAGTGGGTGGGTGAGTGGGTGGGTGAGTGGGTGGGTGAGTGGGTGGGTGTGGGGGTGGGTGAGTGGGTGGGTGAGTGGGTGGGTGAGTGGGTGGGTGAGTGGTGGGTGGGTGGGTGGGTGAGTGGGTGGGTGGGTGGGTGGGTGAGTGGGCGAGTGAGGAGTGGCTGGTGTGAGTGGGTGAGCGAGCGAGTGAGGAGTGGGTGGGCGGGTGAGTGAGGAGTGGGTGGGTGGGTAAGTGGGTAAGTGGGGTGGGTGGCTGGGTTGGGTGAGCGAGTGGTATCGTGTCGTGGGTGGGTGGGTGGGTGAGTGGGTGGGTGGGTGAGTGGGTGGTGGGTGGGTGGGTGGGTGGGTGAGTGGGTGGGTGGGTGGGTGAGTGGGTGGGTGGGTGGGTGAGTGGGTGGGTGGGTGGGTGGGTGAGTGGGTGGGTGGGTGGGTGAGTGGGTGGGTGGGTGGGTGAGTGGGTGGGTGGGTGAGTGAGTGGGTTGGGTGAGTGGGTTGGGTGAGTGGGTTGGGTGAGTGGGTTGGGTGAGTGGGTTGGGTGAGTGGGTTGGGTGAGTGGGTTGGGTGAGTGGGTTGGGTGAGTGGGTTGGGTGAGTGGGTTGGGTGAGTGGGTTGGGTGAGTGGGTTGGGTGAGTGGGTTGGGTGAGTGGGTTGGGTGAGTGGGTGGGTGAGTGGGTTGGGTGAGTGGGTTGGGTGAGTGGGTTGGGTGAGTGGGTTGGGTGAGTGGGTTGGGTGAGTGGGTTGGGTGAGTGGGTTGGGTGAGTGGGTTGGGTGAGTGGGTTGGGTGAGTGGGTTGGGTGAGTGGGTTGGGTGAGTGGGTTGGGTGAGTGGGTTGGGTGAGTGGGTGGGTGAGCGAGCGAGTGGGTGGGTGGGTGAGTGAGTGTGGAATGGCTGGGTGGGTGAGCGAGTGGGATCGTGTCGCGGCGCGTGCGTGCCCCGAGTCGAGTCACGATGTCGTGAGCGAGTCGAGAGTCGGGACCTCTACCCCCCCCCCCGCGCCGATCTGCTGATGAAGATAACCACGAGGTCACCACCTCCATTAGCGTCGTGCGTGAGCGCGTCTCATCATCATCAGCAGCAGCAGCACCCCTCCCCCTCCTCTTCCCCTTCACTCCCCCCAACCTCCTCCCCGTGAGCTGAGTCTGGGCCGGATGCCGGGCGGAATAAAACAGGGAGGGAGCAGCAGGAGGAGGAGGAGACGGAGGGAGGGAGCAGGAGGAGGAGACGGAGGGAGCAGGGCGAGGAGGAGGAGACGGAGACTCGCAGATAGGGCGAGGAGAAGTGTCGTGCTGTGAGGCGCTCGGCACAGCCGTGGAGACGCGGGACACGAGTCGAGAGACACGGGAGACGGAGACACGGGACACGGAGACACGAGACACGGGAGACGGAGTCACGGGAGACGAGTCGAGAGACACGGGAGACGGAGACACGGGAGACGGAGACACGGAGACACGGAACACGAGTCGAGAGTCACGGGAGACGGAGTCACGGGAGACGGAGTCACGGGAGACGGAGTCACGGGAGACGGAGTCACGGGAGACGGAGTCACGGGGAGACGGAGTCACGGGAGACGGAGTCACGGGAGGAGGGACTCGGGTCCAGGAGCCGGCGCGGTCGCTCACTCAGGTGGGACGAGTGCGGAGCGCGCAACACGTGGGCACTCACGAGGTGTGTGTGTAGTGTGTGTAGTGTATAGTGTATAGTGTGTGTCTATAGTGTGTGTGTATAGTGTGTATAGTGTGTGTATGTCTATAGTGTGTAGTGTATAGTGTGTGTGTGTGTGTGTCTATAGTGTGTGTAGTGTGTGTAGTGTGTGTGTATAGTGTGTATATAGTGTGTGTAGTGTGTGTGTGTAGTGTGTCTATAGTGTGTGTGTAGTGTATGTCTATAGTGTGTGTGTAGTGTGTGTATAGTGTATAGTGTGTGTGTGTAGTGTGTGTATAGTGTGTGTGTGTCTATAGTGTGTCTATAGTGTGTGTGTGTGTGTCTATAGTGTGTGTGTGTCTATAGTGTGTGTGTGTATAGTGTGTGTATAGTGTGTGTATAGTGTGTGTATAGTGTGTGTGTGTATATAGTGTGTATAGTGTGTGTGTCTATAGTGTGTATAGTGTGTGTGTCTATAGTGTGTATAGTGTGTGTGTCTATAGTGTGTGTATAGTGTGTGTGTCTATAGTGTATGTATAGTGTGTGTGTCTATAGTGTATGTATAGTGTGTGTGTCTATAGTGTATGTATAGTGTGTGTGTGTGTGTCTATAGTGTGTGTGTGTGTCTATAGTGTGTGTGTGTCTATAGTGTGTGTATAGTGTGTGTGTGTGTGTCTATAGTGTGTGTGTGTCTATAGTGTGTGTGTGTGTGTCTATAGTGTGTGTGTGTCTATAGTGTGTGTGTGTGTGTCTATAGTGTGTGTGTGTCTATAGTGTGTGTGTGTCTATAGTGTGTGTGTGTCTATATTGTGTGTGTGTCTATATTGTGTGTGTGTCTATATTGTGTGTGTGTCTATATTGTGTGTGTGTCTATATTGTGTGTGTGTGGGTCTATAGTGTGTGTGTGGGTCTACAGTGTGTGTGTGGGTCTATAGTGTGTATGTCTATAGTGTGTGTGTGTCTATAGTGTGTGTGTCTATAGTGTGTGTGTGTATATATAGTGTGTGTGTGTATATATAGTGTGTGTGTGTCTATAGTGTGTGTCTATAGTGTCTATAGTGTGTGTCTATAGTGTGTCTATAGTGTGTGTGTGTCTATAGTGTGTCTATAGTGTGTGTGTGTGTGTGTCTATAGTGTGTGTGTGTCTATAGTGTGTCTATAGTGTGTGTGTGTCTATAGTGTGTCTATAGTGTGTGTGTCTATAGTGTGTCTATAGTGTGTGTGTGTCTATAGTGTGTCTATAGTGTGTGTGTGTGTCTATAGTGTGTCTATAGTGTGTGTGTGTCTATAGTGTGTCTATAGTGTGTGTGTGTCTATAGTGTGTCTATAGTGTGTGTGTGTCTATAGTGTGTCTATAGTGTGTGTGTGTCTATAGTGTGTGTGTGTGTCTATAGTGTGTGTGTGTTTATATAGTGTGTGTGTCTATAGTGTGTGTGTGTCTATAGTGTGTGTGTCTATAGTGTGTGTCTATAGTGTCTATAGTGTGTGTGTGTCTATAGTGTGTGTAGTGTGTGTGTGTCTGTAGTGTGTGTATAGTGTGTGTATAGTGTGTGTGTGTCTATAGTGTGTCTATAGTGTGTGTGTGTGTGTCTATAGTGTGTGTGTGTCTATAGTGTGTCTGTGTCTATAGTGTGTCTATAGTGTGTGTGTGTCTATAGTGTGTCTATAGTGTGTGTGTGTCTATAGTGTGTGTGTGTTTATATAGTGTGTGTGTCTATAGTGTGTGTGTGTCTATAGTGTGTGTGTCTATAGTGTGTGTCTATAGTGTCTATAGTGTGTGTGTGTCTAAAGTGTGTGTAGTGTGTGTGTGTCTGTAGTGTGTGTATAGTGTGTGTATAGTGTGTGTGTGTCTATAGTGTGTATAGTGTGTGTGTCTATAGTGTGTATAGTGTGTGTGTCTATAGTGTGTATAGTGTGTGTGTCTATAGTGTGTATAGTGTGTGTGTCTATAGTGTGTGTATAGTGTGTGTGTCTATAGTGTATGTATAGTGTGTGTGTCTATAGTGTATGTATAGTGTGTGTGTCTATAGTGTGTGTCTATAGTGTGTGTGTGTGTGTCTATAGTGTGTGTGTGTCTATAGTGTGTGTCTGTAGTGTGTGTGTCTATAGTGTGTGTATAGTGTGTGTGTGTGTGTCTATAGTGTGTGTGTGTGTCTATAGTGTGTGTGTGTCTATAGTGTGTGTGTGTCTATAGTGTGTGTGTGTCTATAGTGTGTGTGTGTCTATATTGTGTGTGTGTGTCTATATTGTGTGTGTGTCTATATTGTGTGTGTGTGGGTCTATAGTGTGTGTGTGGGTCTATAGTGTGTGTGTGGGTCTATAGTGTGTATGTCTATAGTGTGTGTGTGTCTATAGTGTGTGTGTGTCTATAGTGTGTGTGTCTATAGTGTGTGTGTGTATATATAGTGTGTGTGTGTCTATAGTGTGTGTCTATAGTGTCTATAGTGTGTGTCTATAGTGTGTCTATAGTGTGTGTGTGTGTCTATAGTGTGTCTATAGTGTGTGTGTGTCTATAGTGTGTGTGTGTCTATAGTGTGTCTATAGTGTGTGTGTGTCTATAGTGTGTCTATAGTGTGTGTGTGTCTATAGTGTGTCTATAGTGTGTGTGTGTCTATAGTGTGTCTATAGTGTGTGTGTGTCTATAGTGTGTCTATAGTGTGTGTGTGTCTATAGTGTGTCTATAGTGTGTGTGTGTGTGTGTCTATAGTGTGTCTATAGTGTGTGTGTGTGTGTCTATAGTGTGTCTATAGTGTGTGTGTGTCTATAGTGTGTCTATAGTGTGTGTGTGTCTATAGTGTGTGTGTGTTTATATAGTGTGTGTGTCTATAGTGTGTGTGTGTCTATAGTGTGTCTATAGTGTGTGTCTATAGTGTCTATAGTGTGTGTGTGTCTATAGTGTGTCTATAGTGTGTGTGTCTATAGTGTGTGTGTCTATAGTGTGTGTGTGTCTATAGTGTGTCTATAGTGTGTGTGTGTCTATAGTGTGTCTATAGTGTGTCTATAGTGTGTGTGTCTATAGTGTGTCTATAGTGTGTCTATAGTGTGTGTGTCTATAATGTGTGTGTGTGTCTATAGTGTGTGTGTGTCTATAGTGTGTGTATGTCTATAGTGTGTGTGTGTCTATAGTGTGTCTATAGTGTGTGTGTGTGTCTATAGTGTGTGTGTGTGTCTATAGTGTGTCTATAGTGTGTGTCTATAGTGTGTCTATAGTGTGTGTGTGTGTCTATAGTGTGTCTATATAGTGTGTGTCTATAGTGTGTCTATAGTGTGTGTGTGTCTATAGTGTGTCTATATTGTGTGTGTGTGTCTATAGTGTGTCTATAGTGTGTGTGTGTGTCTATAGTGTGTCTATAGTGTGTGTGTGTCTATAGTGTGTCTATAGTGTGTGTGTGTCTATAGTGTGTCTATAGTGTGTGTGTGGCTATAGTGTGTCTATAGTGTGTGTGTGTGGCTATAGTGTGTCTATAGTGTGTGTGTGGCTATAGTGTGTCTATAGTGTTTGTGTGGCTATAGTGTGTCTATAGTGTGTGTGTGTGTCTATAGTGTGTCTATAGTGTGTGTGTCTATAGTGTGTGTGTGTCTATAGTGTGTCTATAGTGTGTGTGTGTCTATAGTGTGTCTATAGTGTGTGTGTGCCTATAGTGTGTCTATAGTGTGTGTGTGTGTGTCTATAGTGTGTCTATAGTGTGTGTGTGTGTGTCTATAGTGTTTCTATAGTGTGTGTGTGTCTATAGTGTGTCTATAGTGTGTGTCAATAGTGTGTCTATAGTGTGTGTCTATAGTGTGTCTATAGTGTGTGTGTCTATAGTGTGTGTGTCTATAGTGTGTCTATAGTGTGTGTGTCTATAGTGTGTCTATAGTGTGTGTGTCTATAGTGTGTCTATAGTGTGTGTGTCTATAGTGTGTCTATAGTGTGTGTGTCTATAGTGTGTGTGTCTATAGTGTGTCTATAGAGTGTGTGTGTGTCTATAGTGTGTGTGTATAGTGTCTATAGTGTGTGAGTCTATAGTGTGTCTATAGTGTGTGTGTGAGTCTATAGTGTGTCTATAGTGTGTGTGTGTCTATAGTGTGTCTATAGTGTGTGTGTGTGTCTATAGTGTGTCTATTGTGTGTGTGTGTCTATAGTGTGTCTATAGTGTGTGTGTGTCTATAGTGTGTCTATAGTGTGTCTATAGTGTGTCTATAGTGTGTGTGTGTGTCTATAGTGTGTGTGTGTGTCTATAGTGTGTGTGTCTATAGTGTGTGTGTCTATAGTGTGTGTGTCTATAGTGTCTATAGTGTGTCTATAGTGTGTGTGTCTATAGTGTCTATAGTGTGTCTATAGTGTGTGTGTGTGTCTATAGTGTGTCTATAGTGTGTGTGTCTATAGTGTGTCTATAGTGTGTGTGTGTCTATAGTGTGTCTATAGTGTGTGTCTGTGTCTATAGTGTGTCTGTGTCTATAGTG
Source organism: Petromyzon marinus (assembly GCF_048934315.1). Taxonomy (NCBI): domain Eukaryota; kingdom Metazoa; phylum Chordata; class Hyperoartia; order Petromyzontiformes; family Petromyzontidae; genus Petromyzon; species Petromyzon marinus. The sequence goes on along the minus strand of NC_133698.1, from coordinate 1,204,403 downwards.
TGTGTCTGTGTCTATAGTGTGTCTGTGTCTATAGTGTGTCTATAGTGTGTGTGTGTCTATAGTGTGTGTTTATAGTGTGCCTATAGTATATGTGTGTCTATGGTGTGTGTGTTTGTCTATAGTGTGTGTTTGTCTATAGTGTGTGTGTGTGTGTCTATAGTGTGTGTGTGTCTATAGTGTGTGTGTGTCTATAGTGTGTGTGTGTGTCTATAGTGTGTGTGTGTGTGTCTATAGTGTGTGTGTGTCTATAGTGTGTGTGTGTCTATAGTGTGTGTGTGTCTATAGTTTGTGTGTCTATAGTGTGTGTGTGTCTATAGTGTGTGTGTGTCTATAGTGTGTGTGTGTCTATAGTGTGTGTGTGTCAATAGTGTGTGTGTGTCAATAGTGTTTGTGTGTGTATCTATAGCGTGTGTGTGTGTCTATAGCGTGTGTGTGTGTCTATAGCGTGTGTGTGTGTCTATAGCGTGTGTGTGTGTCTATAGCGTGTGTGTGTGTCTATAGCGTGTGGGTGTGTGTCTATAGCGTGTGGGTGTGTGTCTATAGCGTGTGGGTGTGTGTCTATAGCGTGTGGGTGTGTGTCTATAGCGTGTGTTTGTTTGTGTCTATAGTGTGTGTGTGTTTTGTGTAGTGATCGATCTTGCGTATCGATGTCACAGTCTGTCACGTGCTTCTCGAGGAGCCTGGAGTGAATGTGTGCAATCAATAGTACACGTCTATAGTACACGTCTATAGTACACATCTATAGTGCACGTCTATAGTACACGTCTATAGTACACGTCTATATCACACGTCTATAGTACACGTCTATAGTACACGTCTATAGTACACGTCTTTAGTACACGTCTATAGTACATGTCTATAGTACACGTCTATAGTACACGTCTATAGTACACGTCTATAGTACACTCTTATAGTACACGTCTATAGTACACGTCTATAGTACACGTCTATAGCACACGTCTATATCACACGTCTATAGTACACGTCTATAGTACACTCCTATAATACACGTCTATAGTACACGTCTATAGTACACGTCTATATCACACGTCTTTATCACACGTCTATCACACGTCTATAGTACACGTCTATAGTACACGTCTATAGTACATTCCTATAGTACATTCCTATAGTACACGTCTATATCACACGTCTATATCACACGTCTATATCACACGTCTATAGTACACGTCTATAGTACATGTCTATAGTGCACGTCTATAGTACACGTCTATAGTACAGGTCTATATCACACGTCTATAGTACACGTCTATAGTACACGTCTATATCACACGTCTATAGTACACGTCTATAGTACACGTCTTTATCACACGTCTATAGTACACGTCTATAGTACACGTCTATAGTACACGTCTATATCACACGTCTATATCACACGTCTATATCACACGTCTATAGTACACGTCTATAGTACACGTCTATAGTACACGTCTATATCACACGTCTATAGTACACGTCTATATCACACGTCTATAGTACACATCCATATCACACGTCTATAGTACATTCCTATATTACATGTCTATAGTACACGTCTATATCACACGTCTATATCACACGTCTATAGTACACGTCTATATCACACGTCTATAGTACACGTCTATAGTACACGTCTATAGTACACGTCTATAGTACACGTCTATATCACACGTCTATAGTACACGTCTATAGTACACGTCTATATCACACGTCTATCACACGTCTATATCACACGTCTATAGTACACGTCTATAGTACATTCCTATAGTACATTCCTATAGTACACGTCTATAGTAGACGTCTATAGTACACGTCTATATCACACGTCTATAGTACACGTCTATATCACACGTCTATAGTACACGTCTATAGTACACGTCTATATCACACGTCTATAGTACACGTCTATAGTACACGTCTATAGTACACGTCTATATCACACGTCTATATCACACGTCTATATCACACGTCTATATCACACGTCTATAGTACACGTCTATAGTACACGTCTATATCACACGTCTATAGTACACGTCTATAGTACACGTCTATATCACACCTCTATAGTACACGTCTATAGTACACGTCTATAGTACACGTCTATATCACACGTCTATAGTACACGTCTATAGTACACGTCTATAGTACACGTCTATAGTACACGTCTATATCACACGTCTATAGTACACGTCTATAGTACACGTCTATATCACACGTCTATAGTACACGTCTATAGTACACGTCTATAGTACACGTCCATATCACACGTCTATAGTACATTCCTATAGTACACGTCTATAGTACACGTCTATAGTACACGTCTATAGTACATGTCTATAGTACATGTCTATAGTACACGTCTATAGTACACGTCTATATCACACGTCTATAGTACACGTCTATAGTACACGTCTATAGTACACGTCCATATCACACGTCTATAGTACATTCCTATAGTACACGTCTATAGTACACGTCTATAGTACACGTCTATATCACACGTCTATATCACACGTCTATAGTACACGTCTATAGTACATGTCTATATCACACGTCTATATCACACGTCTATATCACACGTCTATAGTACACGTCTATAGTACACGTCTATAGTACACGTCTATAGTGCACGTCTATAGTGCACGTCTATAGTACACGTCTATAGTACACGTCTATATCACACGTCTATATCACACGTCTATAGTACACGTCTATATCACACGTCTATATCACACGTCTATAGTACACGTCTATAGTACACGTCTATAGTATACGTCTATAGTACACGTCTATATCACACGTCTATAGTACACGTCTATAGTACACGTCTATATCACACGTCTATATCATACGTCTATATCACACGTCTATATCACACGTCTATAGTACACGTCTATAGTACACGTCTATATCACACGTCTATAGTACACGTCTATATCACACGTCTATAGTACACGTCCATATCACACGTCTATAGTACATTCCTATAGTACATGTCTATAGTACACGTCTATATCACACGTCTATATCACACGTCTATAGTACACGTCTATAGTACACGTCTATAGTACACGTCTATAGTACACGTCTATATCACACGTCTATATCACACGTCTATATCACACGTCTATAGTACACGTCTATAGTACACGTCTATAGTACACGTCTATATCACACGTCTATAGTACATTCCTATAGTACACGTCTATAGTACACGTCTATATCACACGTCTATAGTACACGTCTATAGTACACGTCTATAGTACACGTCTATAGTACACGTCTATAGTACACGTCTATATCACACGTCTATAGTACACGTCTATAGTACACGTCTATAGTACACGTCTATATCACACGTCTATATCACACGTCTATAGTACACGTCTATAGTACACGTCTATATCACACGTCTATAGTACACGTCTATAGTACACGTCTATATCACACGTCTATAGTACACGTCTATAGTACACGTCTATAGTACACGTCTATATCACACGTCTATAGTACACGTCTATAGTACACGTCTATATCACACGTCTATAGTACACGTCTATAGTACACGTCTATAGTACACGTCCATATCACACGTCTATAGTACATTCCTATAGTACACGTCTATAGTACACGTCTATAGTACACGTCTATAGTACACGTCTATATCACACGTCTATATCACACGTCTATAGTACACGTCTATAGTACACGTCTATAGTACATGTCTATATCACACGTCTATATCACACGTCTATATCACACGTCTATAGTACACGTCTATAGTGCACGTCTATAGTGCACGTCTATAGTGCACGTCTATAGTGCACGTCTATAGTGCACGTCTATAGTACACGTCTATAGTACACGTCTATATCACACGTCTATATCACACGTCTATAGTACACGTCTATAGTACACGTCTATATCACACGTCTATATCACACGTCTATAGTACACGTCTATAGTACACGTCTATAGTACACGTCTATAGTACACGTCTATATCACACGTCTATATCACACGTCTATAGTACACGTCTATAGTACACGTCTATAGTGCACGTCTATAGTGCACGTCTATAGTGCACGTCTATAGTACACGTCTATAGTGCACGTCTATAGTGCACGTCTATAGTGCACGTCTATAGTGCACGTCTATAGTACACGTCTATAGTACACGTCTATAGTACACGTCTATAGTACACGTCTATAGTACACGTCTATATCACACGTCTATAGTACACGTCTATAGTACACGTCTATATCACACGTCTATATCACACGTCTATATCACACGTCTATATCACACGTCTATAGTACACGTCTATAGTACACGTCTATAGTACACGTCTATAGTACACGTCTATATCACACGTCTCTAGTACACGTCTATATCACACGTCTATAGTACACGTCTATAGTGCACGTCTATAGTACACGTCTATAGTACACGTCTATAGTACACGTCTATAGTGCACGTCTATAGTGCACGTCTATAGTACACGTCTATAGTACACGTCTATAGTACACGTCTAACACTTCCCAACAGCGATACACGTCGCCTGTGTCGCTGTTGTCGAACGCGCTGCACCGGTCGTGTGGACGCGGTGTGGGGAGGGGGCGATGCGGAGCCAGGGGAGAGAGAGCCAGGGGGGAGAGAGAGCCAGGGGGGAGAGAGAGCCAGGGGGGAGAGAGAGCCAGGGGGGAGAGAGAGCCAGGGGGGAGAGACAGCCAGGGGAGAGAGCCAGGGGGGAGAGAGAGAGCCAGGGGGGAGAGAGCCAGGGGGGAGAGAGAGCCAGGGAGAGAAAGAGCCAGGGGAGAGAGAGCCAGGGGAGAGAGAGCCAGGGGAGAGAGAGCCAGGGGAGAGAGAGCCAGGGGGGAGAGAGAGCCAGGGGAGAGAGAGCCAGGGGGGAGAGAGAGAGCCAGGGGAGAGAGAGAGAGCGAGCCAGGGGGAGAGAGCCAAGGGAGAGAGAGAGCCAGGGGAGAGAGAGAGAGAGAGCCAGGGGAGAGAGAGAGCCAGGGGAGAGAGCCAGGGGGGAGAGAGAGAGCCAGGGGGGAGAGAGAGAGCCAGGGGGGAGAGAGAGAGCCAGGGGGGAGAGAGAGAGCCAGGGGGGAGAGAGAGAGCCAGGGGGGAGAGAGCCAGGGGGGAGAGAGAGCCAGGGGGAGAGACAGCCAGGGGAGAGAGCCAGGGGGGAGAGAGAGAGCCAGGGGGGAGAGAGCCAGGGGGGAGAGAGAGCCAGGGAGAGAGAGAGAGCCAGGGGGGAGAGAGAGAGCCAGGGGGGAGAGAGAGAGCCAGGGGGGAGAGAGCCAGGGGGGAGAGAGCCAGGGGGGAGAGAGAGCCAGGGGGGAGAGACAGCCAGGGGAGAGAGCCAGGGGGGAGAGAGAGAGCCAGGGGGGAGAGAGCCAGGGGGGAGAGAGCCAGGGGGGAGAGAGAGCCAGGGAGAGAGAGAGAGCCAGGGGGGAGAGAGAGAGAAAGAGCCAGGGGAGAGAGAGCCAGGAGAGAGAGAGCCAGGGGGGAGAGAGAGAGCCAGGGGAGAGAGAGCCAGGGGGGAGAGAGAGAGCCAGGGGAGAGAGAGAGAGAGAGCGAGCCAGGGGGAGAGAGCCAGGGGAGAGAGAGAGAGCCAGGGGAGAGAGAGAGCCAGGGGAGAGAGCCAGGGGGGAGAGAGAGAGCCAGGGGGGAGAGAGAGAGCCAGGGGGGAGAGAGCCAGGGGGGAGAGAGAGCCAGGGGGGAGAGAGCCAGGGGGGAGAGAGCCAGGGGGGAGAGAGAGCCAGGGGGGAGAGAGAGCCAGGGGGGAGAGAGAGCCAGGGGGGGGGAGAGAGCCAGGGGGGAGAGAGCCAGGGGGGAGAGAGAGCCAGGGGGGAGAGAGAGCCAGGGGGGAGAGAGAGCCAGGGGGGAGAGAGAGCCAGGGGGAGAGAGCCAGGGGCGAGAGAGCCAGGGGCGAGAGAGCCAGGGGCGAGAGAGCCAGGGGCGAGAGAGCCAGGGGGGAGAGAGCCAGGGGCGAGAGAGCCAGAGGCGAGAGAGCCAGGGGAGAGAGAGCCAGGGGGAAGAGAGAGAGCCAGGGGAGAGAGAGAGAGAGCGAGCCAGGGGGAGAGAGCCAAGGGAGAGAGAGAGCCAGGGGAGAGAGAGAGAGAGAGAGCCAGGGGAGAGAGAGAGCCAGGGGAGAGAGCCAGGGGGGAGAGAGAGAGCCAGGGGGGAGAGAGAGAGCCAGGGGGGAGAGAGCCAGGGGGGAGAGAGAGCCAGGGGGGAGAGCCAGGGGGGAGAGAGAGAGCCAGGGGGGAGAGAGCCAGGGGGGAGAGAGAGAGCCAGGGGGGAGAGAGCCAGGGGGGAGAGAGAGAGCCAGGGGGGAGAGAGCCAGGGGGGAGAGAGAGAGCCAGGGGGGAGAGAGCCAGGGGGGAGAGAGAGCCAGGGAGAGAGAGAGCCAGGGGGGAGAGAGCCAGGGGGGAGAGAGAGCCAGGGGGGAGAGAGAGCCAGGGGAGAGAGAGCCAGGGGGGAGAGAGAGAGCCAGGGGAGAGAGAGAGAGAGCGAGCCAGGGGGAGAGAGCCAGGGGAGAGAGAGAGAGAGAGAGCCAGGGGAGAGAGAGAGCCAGGGGAGAGAGCCAGGGGGGAGAGAGAGCCAGGGGTGAGAGAGAGAGCCAGGGGGGAGAGAGAGCCAGGGGGGAGAGAGCCAGGGGGGAGAGAGAGCCAGGGGGGAGAGAGAGCCAGGGGGGAGAGAGCCAGGGGCGAGAGAGCCAGGGGCGAGAGAGCCAGGGGCGAGAGAGAGCCAGGGAGGAGGGAGCCAGGGGGGAGAGAGAGCCAGGGGAGAGAGAGCCAGGGAGGAGGGAGCCAGGGGGGAGAGAGAGCCAGGGGGGAGAGAGAGCCAGGGGAGAGAGCCAGGGGGGAGAGAGAGAGCCAGGGGAGAGAGAGCCAGGGGGGAGGGAGCCAGGGGGGAGTCTGTAGCTCGCGAGTTTGCGGGGTTTCCCGCTTTCTCAGTCTCCACTGCGCGCGTCGACCCCCCGCGCCAGCCCCGGCGCGCGAACGACTGCGCCACTGCTCCTCCTCCTCCTTGCTCGACCCGCGGCGTCAAATCTGCGGAGGTGTCGCGGTTCGCTCTTTGAGGTCTCCGTTCCGCGGGGACGAGGGGGGTCCTCGATGCGCGCGCGGGGCACTGGACGCGACAGTGCAGCAGGCGAGGGGAGCAGAGAGGGGGAGGAGGGAAGAGACTCGCACACAGACTCACACTCACACACAGACACACTCACACAGACTCACACTCACACACAGACTCACACTCACACACAGACTCACACTCACACACACAGACTCACACTTACACAGACTCACACTCACACACAGACTCACACTCACACACACAGACTCACACAGACTCACACTCACACACAGACTCACACAGACTCACACTCATACTCACACAGACTCGCACACAGACTCACACTCACACACAGACTCACACAGACTCACACTTACACAGACTCACACTTACACAGACTCACACTCGCACACAGACTCACACTCACACAGACTCACACTCACACAGACTCACACTCACACACAGACTCACACTCACACACAGACACACTCAGACACAGACTCACACTCAGACACAGACTCACACTCAGACACAGACTCACACACAGACTCACACACAGACTCACACACAGACTCACACTCACACACAGACTCACACACAGACTCAGACTCACACACAGACTCACACACAGACTCACACTCACACACAGACTCACACTCACACAGACTCACACTCACACACAGACTCACACTCAGACTCACTCACACAGACTCACACTCACACACAGACTCACACTCACACACAGACTCACACTCACACACAGACTCACACACAGACTCACACACAGACTCACACACAGACTCACACTCAGACTCACACACAGACTCACACACAGATTCACACTCACACACAGACTCACACTCAGACTCACACACAGACTCACACTCACACACAGACTCACACACAGACTCACACACAGACTCACACTCAGACTCACACCCACACACAGACTCACACACAGACTCACACACAGACTCACACCCACACACAGACTCACACCCACACACAGACTCACACACAGACTCACACACAGACTCACACTCACACACAGACTCACACTCACACACAGACTCACACTCACACACAGACTCACACACAGACTCACGCACAGACTCACACACAGACTCACGCACAGACTCACACTCACACTCAGACTCACACTCACACACAGACTCACACACAGACTCACACTCAGACTCACACACAGACTCACACTCACACAGACTCACACTCACACAGACACACACACAGACTCACACACACAGACTCACACTCAGACACAGACTCACACACAGACTCACACTCAGACTCACACCCACACACAGACTCACACACAGACTCACACACAGACTCACACTCGCACACAGACTCACACTCACACACAGACTCACACTCACACACAGACTCACACTTACACACAGACTCGCACACAGACTCACACTCAGACTCACACACAGACTCACACTTACACACAGACTCGCACACAGACTCACACTCAGACTCACACTCACACTCAGACTCACACTCACACACACACACAGACTCACACACAGACTCACACTCAGACTCACACACAGACTAGCACTCAGATTCACACAGACTCACACCAAGACTCACACAGAGCCACACCCACACTTGTCCTCATCAGACACACACACACTCACTCAGACTCATACTTACATCAACTCAGGAAGCCACTGGACCTCTGCATGTTTAAAGCATCGAGACTAAAAACGAATTTCGTTCGAACTGCTTTTTGCGTTTAGTTTCTTTTCGCTGCCCCGTACCTACAATTAGCGCAGTTTGGCTACGTACGGTGCGAACGAAGTTGAATATAGGTCCATACACGCACTCACAAATACACGCTCACACGCGAGGGAACCACGTGTGTGTGCGCACAAACGTCTGTGCACACACACACACGTGTGTGTGCTACACGTGTGTGCTACACGTGCTATGTGTAGCACACACACACACACACGTGTGTGTGTGCGCATAGCACACATCTATTGTGCAATCCCCGAAAGGAGCTTCCAGCACTAGGAGCAGAACGTCGGACATCACACCGAACAACACGCGGGGAGGGGGGGAGGGGGGGGCGCAATCGCTGACCCGGGGCGGGGTTGGCGGCACACGGGGTCCGCCCGGAGGCGGTGGAGGGGGCCCGGTTCTCGGTGTCGTGACGTGGGGGGGGGGGGGGTAGACGCAAGCCGGCGGGGGTCGTCTCTGTCTCGGCTGGGGGAGGGGGGGGGGGAGGCCCGCGAGGGGCCCTGGCGGCCTCGCCCCCACTCAGGGGCTGCCGCCGGTTGGTGCACGGGGGGAGAAGCAGAAAGAGAAGTGGTGAGGACCCTGCGGTGTGGTGGGTGGGAGGGTGAGCGGGTGGGAGGGTGAGCGGGTGAGAGGGTGAGCGGGTGAGCGGGTGGGAGGGTGAGCGGGTGGGAGGGTGAGCGGGTGGGAGGGTGAGCGGGTGGGAGGGTGAGCGGGTGGGAGGGTGAGCGAGTGGGAGGGTGAGCGAGTGGGTGAGCGAGTGGGTGAGTGAGTGGGTGGGTGAGTTCTTGTGACCTGCAGTGCTGTGGTGGTGGTGGTTGAACACATCCGGGAGCTGTCCTCAACACGGGCAGAGTGATCATCGAGTTAAGTTCCCTGCAACAGTGGCCACGGCAGTAGTGGTGATCAAAGAGTGAGTGGACGAGTGGGTGAGTGAGTGGACGAGTGAGTGGGCGAGTGAGTGAGCGAGTGGGTGAGTGAGTGGGCGAGTGGGTGAGCGAGTGGGTGAGTGAGTGGGCGAGTAAGTGAGCGAGTGGGTGAGTGAGTGGGCGAGTGGGTGAGCGAGTGGGTGAGTGAGTGGGCGAGTGAGTGAGCGAGTGGGTGAGTGAGTGGGCGAGTGAGTGAGCGAGTGGGTGAGCGAGTGGGTGAGTGAGCAAGCTGATTGCGTGAGTGAGTGGGTGATTGGGTGAACGAGTTGGTGAGTTCGCGAGTTACTGAGTGCGTGAACGCAGAAAGGATGACGCGCATATACCTACGTGCGGACAGCATGCCACCAACAGAAGTCGCATGCCACCGGCAACAGTATCATGCCACCAGCGATGGCAATTCCCTGATTGCAGTGACTCAGAGATGGTAGGAAGCGGGGCGATGGTGGCGTTCGAACTCCCGCGTGTCGTGAGTTGTGTACACGACGCGAAGCCACAGTCCGTCACGCGATCACGGCAGTGGCCCTGCTGGAGAAGCGATCCCACGGACACGCCGCAGACGACGCTGCCACGGCTCCTGTTTGCCCCAACGTTGTCGCGAGCCGCTGTGCGCGATTGCCCCGCGCTTTTACACGACCGCTCCCACTTTGCCCTCCGAGCGCAGAGGATCAGCAACGCGTCCGGTTGAAGACGCGGGAAATTCGCTCTCTTCCCACGTTCTCAACGATCCCGCTCAGTCTGTCAACAAACGAGTCATTATCGTCCCATTGCAACGGGGTTCGGCCACCAAAATAACAAGAAGAGACGTTTTTGTACAAATCGGCAACACCAAAAAACGACTTGATATTTCAAGGTCCCGCAGTGCACTGTGTGGGTGAATACGAGACGGCCCTCAAAGACGTCACGAAGCAGGCCCCCTAAAGAGGGCCGCATGCGGCTCCGGAGCCGCAGCTTGCATCGCAACGTTGGCTCGTGCTGTTTGTTGCTGGCCACTGGACGTGTTGGGAACCCTTTGGGCTGCGCTGCGGCCACTTGGGCACCCGCGGCTTTGGTCGGACAGAGAGGGAGGGAGGAGGAGGCGGGGGGGGGGTAACGGTGCCAGAGGCCGCCCGGCTGCACCCCCGTAACCCGGGCAGTGCCTCGCCTCGCCTCGCACCTTTGCTCCTGAATAAAGGCGCTGGGGTTTGTTTGTCTTCGTGTTCTTCTGTGGGTTAGATCGCGTGGATATAAATGTTTGTGTCGTTAAACCCGCCGCCACCACCCGACACGGCCAATTAGTGCGGTTTGTTACGTGAACAAAAGGTGCCCAATGAGTGTCGACTTAAGCACACCGGTTGTGTCGGAGAGTAAACCCACTGCAGCATTTACAGTTCGAGTTCCTTGACGTTTCGCTGGTGACAACAACAACAATCAGCAGCAGCAGCAGCGTCATCAGGCGATGGAGCCAGAATTGTGGAGAAACTTTCCTGTGATGCCATCACCTTTACTCGATTGACGTGAAACATCACAGGACTCGAATTGTCGATGTTGTGGGTTTACTCTCCAACACACAACCGGTCTGCTGAAGTAGTCACGAATTGGGCACATTTTGTTTTCGTACACAAACCTTACTAATTGGCTGTGTCGGGTGGTGACGGGTTTAACAACACATTTATATTTACGTGATCTAATCCAAAAAACACTTTTTTATGGATAATATTGGTCGCGAAAGCCCACTACTCCAACCCAACGCCGTTTCACGCCTCGGGGTTTCTCTGACCATACTTCACCACGCTGGTCAGTGTGGCTTGGCGGTGAGGTCGGGTGGGGTAGTACGCGGGTTAGCCATGGCTCGCTACCCACCGATGTCAGCCGTGGCCCGGAATCAAACTCGCGTCTTCGGATCCACAGCGCAGTCGCGCTAACCGCTCTGCCACCGCTCCCCCTGCCTCTTGACGGACAGCTGCGCGTTCACAAGGCACGGAGGGGAGGGGTGGGAGGGGGGGAGCCGTGTGGCCCACAGGGCTGGTCACGTGTGTGTGTATGTGTGTATGTGTCATCTCAGTCATCTTAGTCAGTCGACCCGTGGCACTTGGGTCCTCCTGCCAGCGGGCGTTCGATACTTCACGTGGCCTCAAGGTGCACATGGCCTGGCACAAGCGTCGTGGTAATGTCACCGCCACTTAGTGGCGAATGGCGGTTGTTGTTGTTGTGTGTGTATGTGTGTGTGTGTACGTGTGTGTAGCGGTTAGCGTGCTGCGCTACGAACCTGGTGACTCGGGATCGATTCCCGCTCACAGCGAACACTGGTGACGATTATCTAAACCGGTCCTGGGCCTCCCCTAGGTCGACTCAGCCTCAAATTAGTACCTGTTGCGATGTGTAAACATCGTCGCTAGGGAGACAAAGGCGGCCGGGCGTGGTGTTGGCCACCCACTCCCTCGTGTGCCGTGCCGACCTTTATAGGTGCTCGCTAACAGCACTTGCCCCTACAGTCTGTTAAGGCTACACGGGGGATCTTTGTCTTTGTGTGTATCTATAGGCATTCGATAACAGTACTTGACCCAGCAGCATGTTAAGGTTATACTTCGAAACGTCGTGATTTGTTTAATTTAATTTTATTTCTACCTACGTGACTTTACCGAAAGAACCAAAGAGTATACGGGGATCTTTGTATCGATCTAAGAATAGTTTACACCCTTTCTGGCAATAAAACAGGAGGTGTTAAGATGTTAAAACACCAAATATAAACCTCTTGCAAGGCATGATGTCTGCATGCTCACCACATTCTTGTGGTGAACATGCAGACAAAAAACACATGGTCTGGTATTATAAGCATTGTTTTTTAAACTGATTGGTCCGCACCAGAGACGTATTTGTGCTGTTCGCATTTTGGCGTCCTCTGGTCGAACACTGTTTGAGACGAGGCTCTAAAGAAATCAGTCTCTGGTGTGGACCCATCAGTTCCAAAGACAATGCATCATCATAGACTACCAGAGCTTACTCTTTGGTTCTTTAGGTAAAGTCACGTAGGTATAAAATAAAATAAATCACGACGTTTCGATTGCAACACAAGCAATCATCATCAGGTGGGAAAACCACAGCAAGAAGACATTTTTTTTGTTGCTAAAGTGGGAGAGAGAGAGTTGCCGTGGTAAGAGTTTTTATAGGTAAGGAAGGGGGAGGAGCAAGGGGGAAGAGGGAAGGGTGGGGTGTGGGGTAGGGGGAGGAGCAAGGGGGAAGGGTGGGGTGTGGGGTAGGGGGAGCGCTACGTGCTGTCGTAGTACCCGGCAGATATAACGGACGGCACCCACTACAAAGCAGTTAGGGTTTTACCTGGTTGATAACATCCTTCCAATGATTGCTCAATTTGTATCCATCTTCTCGGTTGAAGTTATGTCTGTTTATATATCTGGATGGCTTCATGAACAAACCTTTGATAGTAGCCCGAAGGTTTATACCTACGTGACTTTACCAGAGCATGTAATTTTTGTTGCATGTTCACAAGTATATGTGGTGAATGCAGACATGATTCTGTGCAGAAGGTTTCTGTTCAGTGTGTTAACATCTTAACACAGCTGTTTTATTATTGCCAGAAAGGGTAAACCCTATTCTTATATTTTGATATTGGCAAGGGAGGTCCCATTATGTGTGCATCTATGTTGAACTTCCTTCGCACCGTACGTAGCCTACCGCGCTGATCGGAGGTGCGGGAAACGCGGGGGGCTGAAGCCCCCCCCCCCCCCCACCCTGCCCCCCCCTCCCCCCACCGCCACCAGCTTGGGCAGTGGCGGCTCACAGGGGGGGGGCATGGGGGGCTATCCCCTTCCCCCCCACTCCCCACTCACTTCCCCTTGAGACCATCGGCGTTTATTGATATTTAGAACAGAGAGAGAGGACACGCAATGATGTTGCTGTTGTTACTCATGTAGGAGGGAGGGAGATATCTAAACGTCTGTAAATGTCAGAGCCGCTCCTCTCCCAGCCCTCGCGTTGGGACGTTTCTGGGTCGGCCTCTGAGCCGAGGCCACCACCACCACCAGCACCACAAGCACCACCACCAGCACCACCACCAGCACCACCACCACCATCACCAGCACCACCACCACAAGCACCACCACAAGCACCACCAGCACCACCACAAGCAGCACCACCACAAGCAGCACTACCACAAGCAGCACCACCACCACAAGTACCACCACCAGCAGCACCACCAGCAGCACCAGCACCCTCCCCCCAGTCTCCGCTTGTACACACAGAGCCCCCCCCCCCCACAACCCACCCTGCGTTTGAGCAATCCCAGCAGCAGCTCCCCAGCACGTGGAGCGAAACGTCGGACATCATCCCGAAAGCGATCACCCAGTACCGTAATCCAGCGGCAGCGTTTGCTTGAGCAAGCGAGCCCCACCCGCGGCGGTCTTCCACCTTCTGGGTCTCATCAGCAGAGTCGGCAGCCCTCGTTACACAACCGCCGCCACGATTTAGCAGCGGTGGGGAGTCGCGGGTGCTGCTGCTGCTGCCTCTGTGGGGGTTCACGCAGAGGTCACGACGGGCACGGCTCTGGCGCGGCCCTCTAGACTCACACACGGAGACTTTGTTCCTCCCGTCACGAGGGGCTCACGAGCCATGGGAGCCGCCGAAGTCACCGATGTCGAGTTCAAGCCCCCCCACCCGCCCCCGCCTGGGTTAGCGAGCGAAGAAGGTTCCCTTTCCATCTGTTCCATCTGCGTGTTCCTTGCGAGAGTGCAGCGTTTGCCAGCGCCGCTTGCGTGTAGCCGCATGTGTGTGTGTAGCAGCGTGCGTGTGTGTGTAGCAGCGTGTGTGTGTGTAGCAGCGTGCATGTGTGTGTGTAGCAGCGTGCGTGTGTGTGTGTAGCAGCGTGCGTGTGTGTGTGTAGCAGCGTGTGTGTGTGTGTAGCAGCGTGCGTGTGTGTGTAGCAGCGTGTGTGTGTGTGTGTAGCAGCGTGTGTGTGTGTAGCAGCGTGTGTGTGTGTAGCAGCGTGTGTGTGTGTGTGTAGCAGCGTGTGTGTGTGTGTGTAGCAGCGTGTGTGTGTGTGTAGCAGCGTGTGTGTGTGTGTAGCAGCGTGTGTGTGTGTGTAGCAGCGTGTGTGTGTGTGTGTAGCAGCGTGTGTGTGTGTGTGTAGCAGCGTGTGTGTGTGTGTGTAGCAGCGTGTGTGTGTGTGTGTGTAGCAGCGTGTGTGTGTGTGTGTGTAGCAGCGTGTGTGTGTGTGTGTGTAGCAGCGTGTGTGTGTGTGTAGCAGCGTGTGTGTGTGTGTGTAGCAGCGTGTGTGTGTGTGTGTGTAGCAGCGTGTGTGTGTGTGTAGCAGCGTGTGTGTGTGTGTAGCAGCGTGTGTGTGTGTGTAGCAGCGTGTGTGTGTGTGTGTAGCAGCGTGTGTGTGTGTGTAGCAGCGTGTGTGTGTGTGTAGCAGCGTGTGTGTGTGTGTGTGTAGCAGCGTGTGTGTGTGTGTGTGTAGCAGCGTGTGTGTGTGTGTGTAGCAGCGTGTGTGTGTGTGTGTAGCAGCGTGTGTGTGTGTGTGTAGCAGCGTGTGTGTGTGTGTGTAGCAGCGTGTGTGTGTGTGTGTAGCAGCGTGTGTGTGTGTGTAGCAGCGTGTGTGTGTGTGTGTGTAGCAGCGTGTGTGTGTGTGTGTGTAGCAGCGTGTGTGTGTGTGTGTGTAGCAGCGTGTGTGTGTGTGTGTGTAGCAGCGTGTGTGTGTGTGTGTGTAGCAGCGTGTGTGTGTGTAGCAGCGTGTGTGTGTGTAGCAGCGTGTGTGTGTGTAGCAGCGTGTGTGTGTGTAGCAGCGTGTGTGTGTGTAGCAGCGTGTGTGTGTGTAGCAGCGTGTGTGTGTGTAGCAGCGTGTGTGTGTGTAGCAGCGTGTGTGTGTGTGTGTAGCAGCGTGTGTGTGTGTGTGTAGCAGCGTGTGTGTGTGTGTGTGTAGCAGCGTGTGTGTGTGTGTGTGTAGCAGCGTGTGCGTGTGTGTGTGTAGCAGCGTGTGTGTGTGTAGCAGCGTGTGTGTGTGTGTGTGTAGCAGCGTGTGTGTGTGTGTAGCAGCGTGTGTGTGTGTGTAGCAGCGTGTGTGTGTGTGTGTAGCAGCGTGTGTGTGTGTGTGTAGCAGCGTGTGTGTGTGTGTGTAGCAGCGTGTGTGTGTGTGTGTAGCAGCGTGTGTGTGTGTGTGTGTAGCAGCGTGTGTGTGTGTGTGTAGCAGCGTGTGTGTGTGTGTGTAGCAGCGTGTGTGTGTGTGTGTAGCAGCGTGTGTGTGTGTGTGTAGCAGCGTGTGTGTGTGTAGCAGCGTGCGTGTGTGTGTGTAGCAGCGTGCGTGTGTGTGTGTAGCAGCGTGCGTGTGTGTGTGTGTGTGTAGCAGCGTGCGTGTGTGTGTGTGTGTGTAGCAGCGTGCGTGTGTGTGTGTGTAGCAGCGTGCGTGTGTGTGTGTGTAGCAGCGTGCGTGTGTGTGTGTGTAGCAGCGTGCGTGTGTGTGTGTGTAGCAGCGTGCGTGTGTGTGTGTGTCGCAGCGTGCGTGTGTGTGTGTGTAGCAGCGTGCGTGTGTGTGTAGCAGCGTGCGTGTGTGTGTGTGTAGCAGCGTGCGTGTGTGTGTGTGTAGCAGCGTGCGTGTGTGTGTGTGTAGCAGCGTGCGTGTGTGTGTGTGTAGCAGCGTGCGTGTGTGTGTGTGTAGCAGCGTGCGTGTGTGTGTGTAGCAGCGTGCGTGTGTGTGTGTAGCAGCGTGCGTGTGTGTGTGTAGCAGCGTGCGTGTGTGTGTGTAGCAGCGTGCGTGTGTGTGTGTAGCAGCGTGCGTGTGTGTGTGTAGCAGCGTGCGTGTGTGTGTGTAGCAGCGTGCGTGTGTGTGTGTAGCAGCGTGCGTGTGTGTGTGTAGCAGCGTGCGTGTGTGTGTGTAGCAGCGTGCGTGTGTGTGTGTAGCAGCGTGCGTGTGTGTGTGTAGCAGCGTGCGTGTGTGTGTGTAGCAGCGTGCGTGTGTGTGTGTAGCAGCGTGCGTGTGTGTGTGTAGCAGCGTGCGTGTGTGTGTGTAGCAGCGTGCGTGTGTGTGTGTAGCAGCGTGCGTGTGTGTGTGTAGCAGCGTGCGTGTGTGTGTGTAGCAGCGTGCGTGTGTGTGTGTAGCAGCGTGCGTGTGTGTGTGTAGCAGCGTGCGTGTGTGTGTGTAGCAGCGTGCGTGTGTGTGTGTAGCAGCGTGCGTGTGTGTGTGTAGCAGCGTGCGTGTGTGTGTGTAGCAGCGTGCGTGTGTGTGTGTAGCAGCGTGCGTGTGTGTGTGTAGCAGCGTGCGTGTGTGTGTGTAGCAGCGTGCGTGTGTGTGTGTAGCAGCGTGCGTGTGTGTGTGTAGCAGCGTGCGTGTGTGTGTGTAGCAGCGTGCGTGTGTGTGTGTAGCAGCGTGCGTGTGTGTGTGTAGCAGCGTGCGTGTGTGTGTGTAGCAGCGTGCGTGTGTGTGTGTAGCAGCGTGCGTGTGTGTGTGTAGCAGCGTGCGTGTGTGTGTGTAGCAGCGTGCGTGTGTGTGTGTAGCAGCGTGCGTGTGTGTGTGTAGCAGCGTGCGTGTGTGTGTGTAGCAGCGTGCGTGTGTGTGTGTAGCAGCGTGCGTGTGTGTGTGTAGCAGCGTGCGTGTGTGTGTGTAGCAGCGTGCGTGTGTGTGTGTAGCAGCGTGCGTGTGTGTGTGTAGCAGCGTGCGTGTGTGTGGCAGCGTGCGTGTGTGTGGCAGCGTGCGTTTGCGTGCGTTTGCGTGTGTGTAGCAGCGTGCGTTTGCGTGTGTGTAGCAGCGTGCGTTTGCGTGTGTGTAGCAGCGTGCGTTTGCGTGTGTGTAGCAGCGTGCGTTTGCGTGTGTGTAGCAGCGTGCGTTTGCGTGTGTGTAGCAGCGTGCGTTTGCGTGTGTGTAGCAGCGTGCGTTTGCGTGTGTGTAGCAGCGTGCGTTTGCGTGTGTGTAGCAGCGTGCGTTTGCGTGTGTGTAGCAGCGTGCGTTTGCGTGTGTGTAGCAGCGTGCGTTTGCGTGTGTGTAGCAGCGTGCGTGTGTGTGTGTGTGTAGCAGCGTGCGTGTGTGTGTGTAGCAGTGTGTGTGTGTGTGTAGCAGTGTGTGTGTGTGTGTAGCAGCGTGCGTGTGTGTGTGTGTGTAGCAGCGTGCGTGTGTGTGTGTAGCTGCGTGTGATGTTCAGATATCGCCTAAAACTGATGGGGTCCATTCTCTCAGCCGATGTGAAAAATGCGATCTCCGCATGAGAAGCAGTGGTGCGGATGTCGAGTGTGCAGGTGGTGCAACTCGGGGCCCATGCGAACCACGCTTTTGGGTCTCTCTGTGAGTCTTTTGGTCTCTGTTGATCTCCACGCGAGTGTCCGGATTTCTATGCCCGCCCCTCACTGGCACCACCGCCCTCTGTGCACCGCGCTGCAGGAGCAGACCCCGTGCCACGAGCGTGGAGGAGCAGACATGGAGCTCGCGATCCAGGAGGTCCCCTCTCCACTCGAGTACCTCCCGCAAGGTACCGCACCAGCACCACCACTCCAGTACCGCTGGCACAACCACACGAGTATTACCCCGGGCGCCACTCTTCCGTCACGCTGCCTCGCGACGTTTGACGTTTCGCTCCGCGTGGCGCAGCCTCAAATTTTTGGTTCCCGAATTGAACCGTCTCCTGGCACGTAGGGAAGTGATAAACGTCGTGGACACCGCGCAAATAAACCTGGGGGGGGGGGGCAAACGACGGTGAGCGGCGCCGCACCGCGAGTCCCTCGCCCTCCACCTCCCCCTGCGCCAAGAGGCCCCTCGGCCGTGAGCCGTCGAGACGTCCCGGCACCAGCGTGGGCGGTGCGCCCTTCCCGGGGTGGGGTCCGCTCCAACGACACCCCACGGCTCTCGGCGGCCGGGGGCTGCATGCGACACCGTTTTTCGCACGGCTCCCCGAGGGGAGATAGTGGCAGGACATTGGAAATGGTTGTGTGTGGAAGCATAGCGAGCGTGGGAGCAGGGGGTGCCTTGCCCCCCCCCCCCCGGCGGCCAAAGCTACGAGTTGGGGCCCCCCTTGACAACCACCGCACTACGGAGCTGTAGTGGCAGCCTTCTGCGAAGACGCAGTGACCGTACAGCGCTAAATGTTCGAGACCCTGATCTTAATGATGATTTGATTAGGCAAGAGGAGCCGCGATGTATAATGGCCGAGGTGCGACCGTGCGAGACCAATCAAGTATTGGGGACCCATCTGACTGATTGCCGCACCCCCTGAGCTGATAGTGTCGTTGCTACGCCACTGGTTGTATGAATGTTGAACTTCTTTCGCACCCTTCGTAGCCAACCATGCAAATCGGATGTGCGGGGGGAAGGAAAACAAACTAAACACAAAAAGCAGTTCGAAGGAAATAAGTTTCCAATCTGGATGGTTTAAAAGTGCACAGTGAATTCCTAAAATCGGTTGGGGTGAGTTGAAAGGTGCCATGAGCTACCAAGCACAGACCACAAAATGATAGCCAACCAAGTGGCTTTTCAAGTGGACATTTATAACAGCCAAATACTCTGAATGGGTGTTGATTCTAAATGTAGAGGGAAAAACCGGAGGACCCCGAGAAAGATCCACGCGACCAGGGGGGAAAAACACGCAAACTCCAAATCTATAGCAGCAGCAGCAGCAGGCGTCAGGGTCGGTATCGAACCCACGCCCTCCTGTGTACCAGGCGAGGTAGTTAACATCTCGCCAAAGCGGCGCCCTGAGGCACTGCGAGCATCCCGGTCTCCACTCTTAGCCGAGGTACTGTGGAGGCTTCTCCCGGCTGGGATTTATCGTTTCCTATGGGGGGAGGAGGAGGGGGGGATGTGGAATCTGTCGGCGAAGGGAAAATGTGGATCGTCTGGATTATCTGAAGATGTTTTGTTGTCGTCGTCGAAATAAGCCGCGAGTCTTGAGATTCTCACGATGCGCGGCGCAGACTGTCACGGCCACTTCCAAACCCTTGCGATCGTCTCCAGACGGCTCCACTCTCGGGCGCGGGGTCACGGCTGAACGCGGCGCTTTGTGTACGTTAGGGGCGAGCCGGAACGCTTCCGTCGGTACGTCCACCACGCGGACGCGGCTCGGACGGCCTCCCGTGCTTTATGGCCGCACGCGAGAGAGACGTAAAATGTACGCCGTGACCTTTGAGCGAACATCTGTGCAGAGCGAGAGCGAGAGGCAGAGGGAGAGAGGAGAGGCATGGGAGAGAGGCAGGACGGACACAAATTCCCTTGTTTACATTCCTGGCGGAGCATGGCTGCGATCCCTCACCCTCGCACGTGGCTCACGATCGCGCTCATTCCTCCTCCTGCTTCCTCCTGCTCCTCGTTCCTCTTCCTACATCGCAGAGTGGCAAGAGGAAATGAAGAACTACCTCATGGAGCCGTCCACTCCCTCCTACTGTGACCAACTGAGCTCCCTCAACTTCACGAGTGGTGAGCGTCCGCACATCTCGCACGGCGGCCCGCGTCCGTGATGACCGCTGTGCTATGAGCAGCAAACGCGCTGAGCGACGACGACGACCATGGCCGTCACAGAGAGCGTCTGTGCGTTATCCCTCCGCAGGCTACGGCCTGGAGAGCAGCCAGTACGTGCCGCACGCCGAGTCCAGCGAGCCGGGCTTCATCTGCGAGTCCTTCCAGACGCTGCACGACATCACGTGGGAGGAGGTGCTGTGCCTGGCGTCCTCGCAGGGCCCGGCCCCCCGCCCGGAGCCCCCCGCGGGCCCCGCCGCAAAACCCAAACTCTACGTCCCCGCCGCCGCCGCCACCGCGCAGCGACAACAACAACAACCGCAGCACCACCAACAACAACCTCAGCAGCAGCATCATCATCATCAACAACAACAACAACCTCAGCATAAACCTGCGGTGGTGGCGGCGTCGTCCCGGCATAGCGAGATGGAGGCGGCCTGCCACTACCGGCTGCTGGCTCGCACGCAGCCAGGGCCGCCGTGCGGCGCTCGGGAGCCGCCGCCCGGCGCCGTCGCGCTCTTCCACGGCGGCGGCGGCGAGCGACGGAGCGCGGAGGCCGCCCACGGCGGGGACCATCGGCTGGCCCACGGCGGGAGCCACGCGCCGGAGATGTTCCGCGCCACCACCGTGAAGCAGGAGAGCGGCGCGCAGATCGTGCTGGGGGGAGGAGGCGGTGGCGTCACCGCTCAAGGTAGCAACCCCCCTCGCCGTCCCCCCCCCCTGCTCCATCACCGCCCGGCACGATGTCCGACATTTTGCTCCTCCTGCTGCTCCTCCTGCTGCTCCTCCTACTGCTCGTTGTGCTGCGTGACGTCGGCTGGACGACGTAACGTAGCGCCATCGTCTCTAGAAATCTGAGCACCGCTCGCGGGAGTCCACGCGGACGTCATGGGATCGTTCGCATCCAACACGTGACGTACTTCTTCCGCGGGCTCACCGGCAGCATTGACCAGGGCGGCCGCAGAGCTCGAACCGCGAGCCTCTGCGGCGAGCGGCGTGACGCCGTGCCAAGTGATGCACGAGGTCCGAGCACGTTTGGCACAACATGCGGGCGTCGCTCACTATCGCGGCGTGTGTACGTGCGTGCACGTGCGCAGGGGGAGCAGTGGTGTAGGGGTTCGTGCTAAGCTGCGCTATGAATCCGGCAATCCGAGTTTGATTCCCGCTCACGGTGCTGGGCCTCCCATAGGTCGACCTAGGAGATGATAACTCGGTTGCGGTGTGAAAAAAACATCTTCACTGGGGAGACAAAGGCGGTCAGGCGCGGTGCTGGCCACCGACCCCCTTGTGCGCCGTGCCGGCCTGCATAGGTGCTACTCGCTAACAGCACCGTTGAGGTTAAACGGGGGATCTTTGCCTTTGCACAGGAGCGTTCGGCGAGCTGATTGCGGACAAGGGCAGCGCCGGCGGCGAGTGCGTGCCCAGCCCTGAGCGCCTCTGGTGGATGCCGTCACCCCTGGGCGGCCTGCAGCGCGTGCCGAGCTACAGCAGCTTCGAGGCGGACAACTTCGCGAGCCTCGAGCAGCCGGGCCAACGGAAAGCGGCGGCGGCGGCGGCGTTCGACGACTACCGCGGCCCCTACGAGCCCTCCTCCTCCTCCTTCGCCGCGGCGGCGGCGGCGGCGGCGGACGCGCCGGGCCGCGGCCCGAGCGCGCCGGCGCACAAGCGGCGCTTCGGCACCAAGGCCGCCGGCTACGGCTCCGCGGACGCGAAGCTGGCGGACGACCGCTACTACCCCGACGGCGGGAAGTCGCAGGTCACGTTCCGCGATTACCTGGGCGACGCGGCGGAGGCGAGCAACGTCAGCAAGCCCGTGATACCGGCGGCGATCCTCGCAGGGTACACAGGTGGGGCGCTGGCGACGTCACACACACACACACAGATCCCCCGTGGAGCCTGGACAGCCCGTTGGTGGCAAGTCCTGAAGGCCGGCACGGCACCACGCGAGGGAGTGGGTGGCCAGCGCCATGCCCGGCCGCCAGTGGCGATGTTTACCCATCGCATCAGGGACTCACTTGAGTCGACCTCGGGGAGACCTAGGAGGCCCAGGACCGGTTTAGATCATCGCCACTGGTGTTGGCCATGAGCGGAAATCAAACTCGGGCCGTCATATTCATAACGCAGCGCGCCAACCGCGACACTAGTACTCCCCACGCGCACACACACACACACACAAACACGCAAAAACAAAGATAAAGATCCCCCATATAGCCTTAACAGACTGTAGGGGCAAGTGCTGTTAGCGAGCACCTATGAAGGCCGGAAAGGTACACGAGGGGGTGGGTGGCCAGCACCACGCCCGACCACCTTTATCTCTCTAGTGGCAATGTTTTTATCCAACGCACCAGGTACTCATTTGAGGCTGAGTCGACCTAGGGGATAATCGTCACTGGTTTTGGCCGTGAGCGGGAATCGAACCCGTGTCGCCAGGTTCATAGCGCAGCGCGCTAACCGCTACACTACCGCTCCCCACGTGCGCACACACACACATCCACGCACACACCCATGCACACACACACACATGCACACACACACATGCACACACACGCACACACGCACACACGCACACACCCACGCACAAACGTGCGGGAGGCACGATGCACTGGGAGCGTTCTCCACACCAGCGCTGACGCTCGGCCCCCTCGCCCCGTTGCTCGCCGCCCGCAGGCAGCGGCCCCATCCAGCTGTGGCAGTTCCTGCTGGAGCTGCTGACCGACACGGCGTGCCAGCCCTTCATCAGCTGGACCGGCGACGGCTGGGAGTTCAAGCTGTCCGACCCCGACGAGGTGAGGGGCTCCTTCCCCCGTCCCCCCCCGCTGTACGGCTAAGGGGGGGGGGACCGGCCCCATGTGTGATTGTACATTCAGTAGGGAGTTGTGTGCAAGAGAGGTAATTTTTCACATATATACTGACACACCTCCTCTTGATTGTCTGTCGAATTGGAATATACAAATGTAACCTTAAATGTCTATGAGAATGGTGTTTATCTGCGAGTTAAGCCACGTTTTAGACAAACAGAAGATGTCCCGAGCAGAGATGGTTGAGTTAAATTTTCAATTGTTCAAATTGCCTCCGCTCGAGGGAGCCGCTTCCTTCCAGAGGGTAGTTGGCCTACTCTTCCACGTCTTCGAACGTGAGGTCGGTGTACCCACTCTTTACCCATCACCTGCTGATTCACCGTTGGCGTACCCATACCCACATACACCATTCGGTGGAGAGAAGTAGGGGGAAGGAGTAGTTAGGAAACATTCCCCAACGTTTCCAGCCGCCGCGCCGGGAGATTGAACCGAACCGGTCACCTCTGTCCAGTGCCCTGACCGCTGTGGCAGCACGACATCGCACATCCACCCCGACTGATAAACCCCCCACACCCACCCAGCGCGTTGCGTGTGTGTGTGTGTGCGCATTGCGCGCGGTGGCACAACTCCCACGTTCTGGGGACGTTCACTCCACCGCAGTGGGGGCAAGCGCTCTGCCTACTCTCTGCTCGTTCATTTGGAGCCGCCGGCGCTACCGCCACCTCCCCCGCTAACTCTGCTGCTGCTGCTGGGACTGCTGGGGCTGCGCATGTGCGGTGCAGGTGGCGCGCCGCTGGGGCAAGCGCAAGAACAAGCCCAAAATGAACTACGAGAAGCTGAGCCGCGCGCTGCGCTACTACTACCACAAGAACCTGCTGTACAAGTCGTCGGGCAAGCGCTACGTCTATCGCTTCGCCTGCGACCTGCACAGCCTCCTGGGCTACTCCCCGCAGGAGCTGCACGCCATGCTGGGGGTCGGCCTCGCCGCGCACGGCAAGCCCTGACCCGGTGCCGTGATGGCGTTGGCGGCGGCCCCGGTTCCTCTGCCCCAGGTTTATCGTCCATTCTTCGTGGTCGTCGGAACTCCGCGGCCGCCGACCGGCGTGTGGATGTCCGACCGTCCGGGAAATCGATTCGTGAGCCACGTGACTTTAGTTGGGGGAGGTGGGGTCGGGTGGGGTGGGGGAGGGGAATTGTCGCCTGTTTTACCACACGTGCCGCCCCTGGCTAGGCGGTGGCGGGCGTCTGGCTCGGTGAGGTCATCGGCGTCGTCAGGATGTGGGCACGGCCGCTGTCGTCAAAGAGGCCCCCAGGGTAGTCAACCGCACGCAAAGCCAACTCTGCTCAGACGATCCGCCAGCAGCGGCAGCTCTCACACCGCTCCCCTGCCGCCGTGTTCTCAGCCGGACGCGAGAGCCTCGCTCGTGGTGAGCGGCTCGCCCCTGTGACCGGCTGGGGGCCGTCGCACCGCACTCTGGGCACGATTGACGATCACCGCTTTCGGTGGTCTCTGGCCCCGTTCGCGATCCCTCCTCGAGTATCGAGCCGCTGTTGACTGAAAGAAAGACTGAAAGAAAGCGGCGCTGTTGTTACTCTGGAGGGTGTACGCTGTGCACGTGATCAGCGCGGTGGTGCATTCGAAATTGGACTGGACTCGTGATTACAGCCGGCGGTAACAAACGCCCACACCGACTGACCGATGTATCCACCGACTCACTGACGTATTGGACCCGTCGCCCGTGGCTCACGCAAATCATCGTCTCCGTCACTCGCTCCTGTGCCTATCTTAAACGGGCGCAATGAAACCAAACCTGTCAGCCACTGGCTGGCCCGGCTATTCTTGGCTGGCCAGCGGTGTTCCGGCAAAATGCTGGCAGGCCACAGCAGTTATCGCCACTTCTCAGGTCGGTGTCTCAGTTCTGAATGGGCGCAGTGCTCAGGGGGGTATGTCGGGGGCTCAATTTGAGGTGAATTTGGAAATGGAGGAGGACGCGAACGTATCGGAGCGCGAGGAACGCGTCGCCCCGGCGCTAAACCGCGGCCACCGCGGGACCACTCCGAGCTGCGGGTCCCCACGGTGGTGCTTGCGGTGCCAGTGGCACGATCGCCACGAATCACGCACCACCTCCCTCCCCCCCTCCCCCACATCCATACCCACCATCTCCAAACGACGTCGCGTGGTGAATTGGGAGCGGGTCGTCGCTCGCCATGCCACGAACCCTGGTGACCCGTGTTGAAGTCAGTGCCTTGGGCGAGTCCCGCGGGCTGGGGAGGGAGCAATGTCGCCCACCGTCGCCCACCGCAAATGGAAACGTTCACCCTCTCCGCGTCACCACGTGAACGCCGCTGCCTCAAGCTTCCGGCTGCCGGGAGTACCGGCAGACGCCGCCACACGCCATGTGGCCTCGCATGGCACGGACTCCGTTCACGAGGGGTTCGGGCAGTCGGAGCGGGGCTCCCCCGCCTGCGTCGCCGCCCGTCCCACAGCCTGATCGTGGACACGTTCTTTGACTCTGGACACGTTCCTCAACTCCTGTCACAGATTATTTTGTTTGCCACTGGTGCATGTGATCCGAGCCAGTGTAGGTCTCTCGCATTATGAGAGGGTTTCCACCGGCTGTTTTGCCGAGTTGGAATCCAACCGTGATGGGCCCCCACACGACATCTGATATCTGGTTTGGGGCCCAGCAGGGCCATGCGTCAGCACTGAATCATCTTGGGCAGGCATGGCTCGGCTTCCGCAGTGGAAAAACGCGGAGGCCCGCACATAGTTCGACGCCCCCCCCCCATCACGCAGGGATTGGTCAGCGTGACACACTGGGGGTCAGGACCCTGCCACGTGACCACCAGCGTGCGTGACAGCAGCGTGCGAACCTTGACCTCTGGGACGCTCGCTGAGCTGCCGTTCGTGGGGTTTTAGGAACGGCGGTGGACAGTTCCCCCCCCCCCTCCCCGTATCCGCATGGACCCCTGTGCCGCCGACTCCCTGCGCGTGCGGGTCTGCGTGGCAGGGAGGGGTACTGCAGGCAGTGGCGATCCCCAGCCCCATGGTGCTATCATCCAAAAGCCTTGACGTGATTGTAATGACCACTGCCTCGGCAGGGATGGCACAGGCAGAACAAAAAAATATATACAACCGGGCGACGTTAATGTAAATTGCTACCTTTTTTTCAGAGCACAAAGATGGTCAATCTGCGTGCTATGAAGAAGAGTCATGACCCGAAACGTCGCCCTATAAATACTGTTTCCGTTTTAACGCCACTGTGTTATTGCCGAATGTGTTGAGTGATTTTTTTACGAAGATTCTCTCTGAAATATATATTTTTTCTAAGAGGCTGTAACCAACAGACACTACGCCACCTCGACCGCCGCTCTGGCGCGCAACTCGGTCACTCGCCACGGAATCGCTGAGACGCGGACGTCCTCCGTAACCGTTTGTGGGCAGCCGCACAACCGGTTGCTCGAGGCAGAGACAAGACGCGACGATTCTTTCGAGCGTCTACTGCTCAGCGACGCGCGGCGAGGGGAGCGGATTGCGCACCACACCAATCGCCGACTGCGATTGGTCGCCACCATCCCGGATCGCGCGCCATCCGATGGCTCGGTCGCACTACCGACCGGCTCGCCCAGGCGTAGACGGAGCCGGGCGAGCGGGGAGGAGGAGATGGTGGTGGTGGTGGTGGAGGTGGTGGTGGTGGTGGAACAGTGGTGGCAGCGACCCCGGCGAGCTGGTTCGGGGTTGTGTCTGACGACGCATTGAGCACTGTGAAGGGAGCGGCGCTGCTCACCAGAGCCCCGCTCCGCTGCCCCCCCCACCCCCGCCCGGAGCGAGCGATCGAGGGTTTTTTTATTCCCGAAGAATCTCGCGGTATCCGCCGTAGGTCAAACATAACGTCCCATAGATTAAATCGCAAACTATATTTTATACGAGTAATGTCTGTATACCCTAAGCCATACGGTGTCGCGTAGTTTGTTTTTGTATTTTGTTACTTGTAAAGCAATAGTTAGGTTATCGGTGTATCGTATGATGCTGGCATCGGTATTGTATAGTATTTTGTTATGCTCCTCTAGCCGTGTAAATTAAGATAATCCCACGACACGTGTGGCCGAGCATGTCCTAAGCGTGTGCACAGCGGCCGACGTGGCGACGTCGCGACCACGCACAGCCCCCCCCCCACCTCCCCCCAGCTCCCACCACTCGGCCTGCGCGAAGCCTCCGCACGGTGCCCTGGGAAGCGGCCACCCTGCCACGCGGCTCGCGGCCGCTGCAGTGCGATGGGAGTGGGGGGGGGGCGGAGGAACGGGGACCACGTGCCACGAACGATGATTTTCGGGGTCACCGAACCTCCAGTGATGGATGCACGAGCGTCTGTCGAGGCCAGCGTCGTTCTTCACTGCAAAGCTCGCGGGCCACTGGCGGCCCCTGGTGGCCTTCAGCGCGGCCCCTGGTGGCCTTCAGCGCGGCCCCTGACGGCCTTCAGCGCGGCCCCTGACGTGTGGACCCCGACAATACACAACACGTGACAACACCCCCCATCATCATCACCAACAATAATTTCAAATGTGTGGCGGCCCTCACACTGATGATGCCTTATCGGTAAAAGTGGCACCCCCCTTTGAATATTAGTGGAGAACACTGATCAGAACACTGATCAGAACACTGATTTTTGTCCCCAGGCCACGCTTTGCTGATGAGCCTGAGAAAGTATAAACTGGTCGTGCCGCGCGTTGTTCGGCACAATGTTCCGACGTTTCGCTCCGCGTGCCGGCAGCTTCTGTTGGCGATGAGTTTTATTTGTCGTGGCAAATATTGTAGAAATCTAGAGATGCCACCACCGGACGTCGTGCCAAACACCCCACGGCACAACCAGAACCCAACACCCCACGGCACAACCAGAACCCAACACCCCACGGCACAACCAGAACCCAACACCCCACGGCACATCCAGAATCCAACACCCCACGGCACAACCAGAACCCAACACCCCACGGCACAACCAGAACCCTACACCCCACGGCACAACCAGAATCCAACACCCCACGGCACAACCAGAACCCAACACCCTACGGCACAACCAGAACCCTACACCCCACGGCACAACCAGAATCCAACACCCCACGGCACAACCAGAACCCAACACCCCACGGCACAACCAGAACCCAACACCCCACGGCACAACCAGATCCCAACACCCCACGGCACAACCAGAACGCAACACCCCACGGCACAACCAGAACCCAACACCCCACGGCACAACCAGAACCCTAACGTACACGCCCGACCACAGCGTACGCAGCTGTCCAGGGGCTGCTTTTGTTGACGGGGATGCTGCTGGAACTCGCGGCTCTGGAAAGTCGAGGGGTTCATGGAGGGGAAATATTATTTGACTAAATTCGGGAGGTGACACTGACACCGATCTTTTTTTGTCTTCCATTGTTTTGTCAATTAAATGAGAACGTGCGACCTCAATTGAAGCCGACGATATTTGCGAAAGGGCCAAGAGTTTGCTGGGAAATGAAAATGAAAGCTCTCCATTCTGGGAGATCGATCGTAAAACTTTCTATGGCTTCGCCGAACGTGAAATGAAAGTCGCGAGGGAATTTTACTCGCTACACTCAGCTCCCTCCTTGTCTCACTACACTCGGACACCCTCCTTGTCCCACTACACTCGGACACCCTCCTTGTCCCACTACACTCGGACACCCTCCTTGTCTCACTACACTCGGACACTCTTCTTGTCTCACTACTCTCAGCTCCCTCCTTGTCCCACTACACTCGGACACCCTCCTTGTCTCACTCACATTGGCTGAGATTAGCGCAGCAGCTCACACGATGGGGACATTTCCTTAAATCCCCTGCGCCTCTGTCCAACCGGAAGTTTCAATGGGTTCATCATCAGCAGCAGCACCACCACCGTAGTTAGTCGACCTCCAGGTCACGTGTGGTGGGGTAAAGTGTGGGTCACTCCCTCGTCTTCCAAGACATTTGCACAGCGTGGGAGAATAGGCCAAACAATATAATAACTGGAGGGAGGCTCTCTGGTTTACCAAACTTTACTGACGAGCGCACTCCTCTCTTCAATAGTCTGGCTATGTTTTACCGCTGCAATGAACACTGTCACTCGCCGTGTCGCCGTGTGCCACCTCGCCATGTTTACGTGTGTCACCTCGCCGCGTGCCACCTCGCCACCTCGCCGCGTGCCACCTCGCCGCGTGCCACCTCGCCGCGTGCCACCTCGCCGCGTGCCACCTCGCCGCGTGCCACCACCACCCGTGGTTGTGCGGCTGAGTGCGAATGCGTCCCAGGTAGCAACACTGTAGCCGGGGGTCCACGAGGGCCGCTGTCAGCCACCACCGTCGCGTCGTCGTGTGCGTGACCAATAAAGCGCTCCTCTCCACCACCGCTCGTGTCCAGACGCGCTTTGTAACGCCAAGGCGTGGAGAAGGGGACGTTCGAGGCAAGGGGGTTGTTCTAATAATTGGGGTTTACCCTTTCTGGAAATAAACCAGTTGTGTTAAGATGTTAAAACACCAAACGGAAACCTTTTGCAGGGAATCCCGTCTGCATTGACCACGCACATAGCACTTATGGTGAACCTGCAAACAAGAAAGGGTAAAACCTGTTCTTATATTTTGATACTGGCAAGAAAGGTCCCAAACGGGGGGGTGTTTTTGGTGGTGCTGCTGCTGCCGTCTGCACGGCTACGTGGATCAGAGGACTCGAGGTATGGCTTAAAGCAACTTCTGCAGAAGTCAAATGGCGCTGGAGCTCCGCAGGTGTGCGAGACGGATGCTGGGAATCTGGTGGCAAGACGGGAGAAGCGACGCACAGCTGCAGAAGTAGAACGTGGCAGGTGAGTGGCGTAGATGTGAATCTTCAAAAACCACCACGCTGGGTGGGACACGTTGGGTGGGACACGCTGGGTGGGACACACTGAGACACGCTGGGTGGGACACACTGAGTGAGACAAGCTGGGTGGGACACGTTGGGTGGGACACGCTGGTTGGGACACGCTGGGTGGGACATGCTGGGTGGGACACTCTGGGTGGGACGCGCTGGGTGGGACACACTGAGTGAGACACACCGGGTGGGACACACTGAGTGAGACACGCTGGGTGTGGACACACTGAGTGAGACAAGCTGGGTGGGACACGTTGGGTGGGACGCGCTGGGTGGGACACTCTGGGTGGGACACTCTGGGTGGGACGCGCTGGGTGGGACACACTGAGTGAGACACGCCGGGTGGGGGACACTGGGTGAGACACGCCGGGTGGACACACTGCGTGAGACAAGCTGGGTGGGACGCGCTGGATGGGACACGCTAGGTGGGACACACTGAGACAAGCTTAGTGGGACACTCTGGGTGGGACACACTGAGACAAGCTTAGTGGGACACTCTGGGTGGGACGCGCTGGGTGGGACGCGCTGGGTGGGACACGTTGGGTGGGACACGCTGGGTGGGACACACTGAGACAAGCTTAGTGGGACATACTGAGTGAGACACGCCGGGTGGGGGACACTGAGTGAGACACGCTGGGTGTGGACACACTGAGTGAGACACGCCGGGTGGGACACTCTGGGTGGGACACGCTGGGTGGGACACACTGAGTGAGACACACCGGGTGGGACACACTGAGACAAGCTTAGTGGGACACTCTGGGTGGGACGCGCTGGGTGGGACACACTGAGACAAGCTTAGTGGGACACTCTGGGTGGGACGCGCTGGGTGGGACACACTGAGACAAGCTTAGTGGGACACTCTGGGTGGGACACACTGAGTGAGACACTCTGGGTGGGACACTCTGGGTGGGACACACTGAGTGAGACACTCTGGGTGGGACACTCTGGGTGGGACACACTTGGTAGGCTGCGTAGTGGCCCTCCACATTGAGAGCTTCTCAGATGCGAGTGAATGAGACGAGATCGGAAGACGCTAAGAGAGATGTATTCAGCAGGGATCTACGGAAGAGGAGGTGTGGGAGAGGTTGCATCAATATATGTAAAAGTAATGGAATGCGCCCGAGAACATCCACCAAAGGAGACGGAGCCATGTACGGATGTATGGTGTTCTATGTATATATGTTGAACTTGTTTCGCACCGTACGTAGACAACCGTGCAAAACACAAAAAGCATTTCTAAAGAAATTGGTTTTTAATTCAGATGTAAAAAAATGCCAGGTGGGTTGTTGCATCGCAGGCTCATGAGAAGTGGCGGTGGTGGCTTTTTTTGTGGGGGGGGGGGGGTCATACAGCAGTGGATAGATCAGAGCAGCTGATCATTGCGTGCCCTAACCCAACACATCTCTGCTGGATCGACACGGCCCTTGTTTCACGGACGACTTCCGCTCAAATCGCAGCTGCCACGAGACACCGAGCGGCCACATTTGTCGTCGCTTCCTCGCGCCAAAGTGACACGGAACGTGCTTCGACTTTACTTGACGCCGCACCTCCGATGGGAACGGTTGGCTACGTACGGTGCGAAAGAAGTTCAACACGTTACTTTTATTTAATATGCGTAACAGTACAGTACACGGCTCACCTCTTGCCAATGACGTCACTGGAATCTGTATTCGTAACCACCGCGAAGCAGGAATCGCGCACAGCCTCCTAGCGACTAAACGTCCACAGCGTTTACCGGGGAGGGGGGTGCTGGAGTCGAACCGCGAACCTCTGGGAACGAGCGGCGAACGCGCCTCCGCTGGCCCGCGTCGCAGCCACGATCGGACCCAGCGGTGGGGCAGCGGTGGGGCAGCGGTTGGTTCGACGCGGAGCGCCGCAGTCGCAGAGTCCAGTCGCGTGCGGTGCTGCGTGAAGGGGCGCCATGGTGGCTCTGAGATGTTAACTACCTCGCCTGGTATACAGGAGGACGTGGGTTTTATCCCGACCCTGACGCCTGCTGCTGCTGTATATTTGGAGTTTGCGTGTCTCTCTCTCATCATCATCACGGTGGCTATGAGATGTTAACTACCTCACCTGGTATACAGGAGGACGTGGGTTTTATCCCGACCCTGACGCCTGCTGCTGCTGCTGTATATTTGTGAAGTTTGTGTCTCTCTCTCCCCGTGGTTGCGTGGATTTTTCTCTGGATCCTCTGGTTTTTCCCTCCACATTTAGAATCAGCATCACGTGTTT
This sequence comes from Petromyzon marinus, assembly GCF_048934315.1. Lineage (NCBI taxonomy): Eukaryota > Metazoa > Chordata > Hyperoartia > Petromyzontiformes > Petromyzontidae > Petromyzon > Petromyzon marinus. Next base: position 1,172,270 of record NC_133698.1, on the reverse strand, counting down.
ATAGTATTTGGCTGCTATAAAATTCCACGTGATAAGCCACTTCGTTGAGCTATCATTTGTGATATCCAGGTCGCTTCTGAAAAATAGCTACATAGTTTAGTGGGGCCTTCCCTGGTAAAATAAAAAAAGTTTCGTTTTAATGTCCGACGTTTCGCAGCACGAGCCGGGAGCCGGACGGCCCACGGGGCTCGTTGTGGCGGCATGGCTCTCAACATTTGGTCTGGGATGGGCTTCCACGGTGCTCACATCGAACCCATTCCCAGGCGCTCGTTTCGATTTGTCTGGATTTTAAACCCGTCCAAGTTTCTCGTAAAGGTAAACTTCCAAAATTTGAAACGCTATTCCCCGTAATCAAACGTCTGTTGCCGTTTCATGAAAAATCATTTAAAAATATATTACCCAGAAGAGCAACGCCGAATCCGAAAACCCCGTGTCAGGAGAGTTCTGCTCCGTTGGGATGTTTGGCCAACAGCAATGCCACTATATTTGTGTTTAAGCTCTCGGAGCAAACTGGAGAACACGGAGGAAACGGAGGAAACCCACGCAGAATAGGGGGAGGACGTGCAAATTCCACACAGAAAAAGGTGCCCGAGTTAGGAATCGAACCCGTGGACTTCTTGTTGTGTGCCACCACTGCGCCGCCCGAATGCCCACGTGTCCACCGAGTCGCAATGGACGAGTGAGGCCAGGGCCAAACCCGAGCGATCAGTTGCGCAACAAGGCCACTCAACGGCGCATTCAGAGCTGAGGTCAACCGCGACGGAGAGCGCAAAGGCAACGCGACTCGTCGCGACAGACCGCCGGGCGGTTCGACGGCTTGAGGAGTCCCAATCGGCCTCGACCGCCTCGCAAGCGCTTGCGGGCAGCATCGTCCACGCGCGGCAAGCGAATCCGTTGCGAGTCAACCGATCCGCTCGGATGGGGACAAAAAGCGGTCGCGCGACGTCGGGAGCGATTTCAGTTGCTCGCGACCGACAACCGTTGCCGGATCCCGAATTAAAGTTGGGAGCCAGGGAGGGGGGGAGGTGTCGCTGTGCCGGGGAGTTAAAGGGGACGTCGGCGGAGCTAAAATAAAACCGAAAAACAGGATGCGGAGGAGCGGAAAGGTCATGGCGAGAGACGCAGCGAAACAAAAGGCGGAGCGGCGACGCCCTTTCCTGCGGAAGCGCTGCCGGGCCACCCCGCGCTGACCCTCGGCACCCGAGGGAGCGCGGCCCGCCGAGGGCGGCGCTCCCTCTACGTTGTTCGTCGCGGTCGTTGAGACGTTGGGCGCCGCGTTACGGATCGCAACCTTCACAGAAGCACCGCCGGGTGTTTACTTCATGCCGATGCGCGCCGCGCCTCTCGACCACACTGCTTTGCTTATGTTTGTTGAGCTTCTATCGCACCGTACGTAGCCAACCGTGCTAATCGGAGGTGCGGGAGAAGGACAACTAAACAGAAAAATCGGTTCTAGAGAAATTAGTTTTCAATCTACATTTCAAAGTGCATCGCTCCCAGTGGCTTCCTAATATCGGAAGAGCATTCCAGACGGCCACAGAAGCGCTTCTCGTCACCGGTGCACCGTTGTCATCCGGCCGGCGTCCACATCTTGTTCATGAATGAGCGCCGCGGTGGCTAGGAGATGTTATATATCCCGCCTGGTATGCAGGAGGTCGTGGGTTCGAACTCGACGACGCATGCATATCTGGAGTTTTCATGTCTCTCTCCACGTGGTCACGTGGAATTTTTTCAGGGTCCTCCGATTTTTCCCTTCACATTTAGAAACATACGTTTATATTATTTGGCTGCTCTAAATATCTACATGTGGGCAGGTCATAAAAGACAAAGTTGAGTTTAGTTTTTAGAATGGAAAATGAAACTCAAGCCACAGGAGTGCGATTGTGGCCACACAACCCAAGCAACGGATCACATCGGAAGCCACTGCAGTCGAGGAGGAACAGCGAAACCACACAAACTCTAACTCAGGGGTCGGCAAGCTGCGGTTCGGGAGCCGCATGCGGTGGCTCTTCAAGCGCTGCCTCGTGACGTAATCTATCAGGGCCCCACCGTCTCGTCTTCACCACACAGTGCATTGCGGCTCTTGAAATATCGAGGGGCTTTTTTTTTACTTTGGTTGCCGCGAGCCCCCGGGGTCTTACTCCTGAAGCCCCTCGTGGCTGGCACACCGCGACTTTTGGCAATCGGCTCCTGAACGTATCGCTGCAGACATCGTGCAGCAGCAATGAGAGAACAGAAAATCCACCTCATTTTTTTGAGACGCAAATCCCACGATGGCTGTGCCCGGAGCGCCTCGCTCCACTGAATTATATTCCGTGCCTCGTCACTGAGATTCATAGACTAACAAACACTCACACGAACACCCCAGATTCACACTTACATGACCCAACAACAACCGCCATTCGCCACTAAGTGGCGGTGATGTCAACACGACGCTTGTGCCAGGCTATGTGCACTTTAAGGCGACGTGAAGTGTCGAAGGTTCGCTGGCATGGGGTTACGGGACAGAGCCATATGTCAAGGGATGACTGACTAACTGGCTCATGTACAGTAAATGTTTACGCGATCTAACCCAAAAACCTGTATTATTATATGATTTACGACTGTGAGCCTATGGGTCTCTATGACAATCATAGTGTATGTGAGTACTGTATATGGCCAGTCATCTCATGACACATGGGCCTGTCCCGTGACCCCATGCCATATTTACGCGATCTAACCCAACAAAAAACTGTACTATGGATGACATTGGTCGCGAAAGCCTACGTGTTAAACGTGATTCATATACTCTAATTACGCACAGAGTCATCGCCTCACATGCATCTACAATACCCACATACACGTATGTAGAGATCCACAGACTTACGGAGATTAACGTACATCGTATCCGAAGCCAAACGTCCAGGTGTTGCATGGGGGTCGGCATCTCGGATTTCCTCCCTCCGCGAGCTTCCAATCCACGCCCCCCCCCCCCCTTCTCCGAGTCTCGGCCACCCTCTGCGCATCGATTCTCACCGCCATCTCCCCTCTCCCCCTCGGCCCAACTCCTCCCGGTGCCGTCTACTCGACGGTGGCCGCTCATCCCCTCTGCCGTGCGTCCTCTCTTGCAAGTCGACTGTCCCCCATGGGTTCTGGCCCCGGCGTTGAGGTTCATTCACTCCCATTCTCAGTGGGAGCTCCCCGGGTGCGCGGGCCTCTGCCCTGTGGTCGCTCGGCACGGAGTCTCAAGCGACGCCGTCCCCCGAGGGAGGATGCGTCACAAGTGGCGCGGCGCTCGAGGACGTGTGGCCGCGAGTTTGAGACGGACGGACGGAGCGAGACTCGGTTGGGAGCGGCCCTCGCTCCGCACGTGCTCGGGCTAGGGCGTGAATCACGCTTAGCAGAGACAGCCAGGGGCAAGGCCGCTCGCGCTCTCTGTGTGTGAATGTTTATTTTAGCGAATGTCTCCCGCAGTGATTTGCCCCACTTTGAGTCCGCCAGTGGTCACGGAACATGTTCCGGAACATTGACAGCCTAAGCGTTGGCTGTCATGGATTACAGACAGCCTGAGCAGGGAGGCCCTCATACAGCAGTGGACTGATCATGGCTCACGATGATGATGGTGGCGACGAGGAGGAGGCTATTGGCGGAATATTTATCCATGTGTCTCTGTGTTGTCAACACAAGTTCTACCCACAGCGCGAACTCGAGTACGACCCTAACCACAACCCTAACAAACAATGACAGAGACCCCCCGTGTAGCCTTCACAGGCTCTTGGGGCAAGTGCTGTTAGAGATCACCTACGATGGCCGGTGCAGCACAAGAGAAGGCCGGGGTGGCCAACACCACGCCCGGCCGCCTTTGTCTCTCCAGTGGTGATGTTTACACCGCCACACCAGGTGCTTATTTGAGTCGACCTCGGGGGAGGCCCATGACCAGTTCAGATCATCGTCACTGGTGTCGGCCGGGAGCGGGAATCTAACTCGGGTCGCCGGGTTCGTAGCACAGCACGCTGACCGCTACACGGACACTCCCCACACACACACTCACTTCCAGCACCAGGCTGACTCATTACATCTCGCGGAGGATCGCTCAGCTCAACAAAATAGTTCGTGGTTCAATTTCAAGTGCCAGTTCGCGTATAAAATCAACGTAAAAAAATATATTTCATGGACGCTGTTTCGTATGTGCGGGTGTTCTTAAGTCGGGTGTTCGTAAGTGCGGATGTCGTAAGTCATGTGTTTGTAAGTCGAGGAATATGTGCACATTACCGAACCCTGCTGTGTTATCACCACAAGTTCTAGCCACAACTCTCACCCCAGCCACAGCGACAAACACATTCCCCTCGGCCAGACACTCGACAACTTTCAGCGATTCCCGAAATCACGTGAGCACAGAGAAATTGGTGCTCATCACCTGTTTACATCCCAGAGCCAGTGGAAGTCTTTCCACATTGCTATGCCGGGGGCGAGTAACTTCCCGTGGGAATCCAACGTTGTTGACTTCCTCGCAAAGTGGTACTTCGTTTATTTGTTTACCCATCTCCCGAGAGCTGAGGGGCTGAGTCACTGGCCACACCTGCAACACTCTCGCAATCATCAGAATCGTTTTGTGTACTGGAGGAATCCTATGAGCTATACAGCTCTTTTTTCACAGATGTCCATAATGCCGAGCCCTGTCCTCAACATCGACACCACCCTCGCAACGGATACGCCGCTATCCGCGTCTTCATTCTTCGCTCCATATTTTTGAACCGGAGCGCTGCTCCATTGGCTCAGGAAGTCGGGATTATCGGCGTAAGGCACTACCACTACATTAACAAAGGTACACCTATCCATAATACTCCGATGTTATTGTACCCTGTTTTTTTTCTTTAGCCCTGTGAGCAGGCTAATAATACATTTGTATTTGGCAAAAGGCTCACGCGACGTGGATGCGGCGTGGCCAAAATAATTCCCGGAACAGCTCAGGGACCGGTCTGAAATGAAGCGCTGGGAATACAACGCGACCATTATCCTCAAGCCGAGCAAAATAACCACAGCACCACCGCCACCACCCTGCCCCTAAACCCGAACCCCGACTCGGAACGCCTGGCGCAAATTGCTTTCTGGAACGATAAGGCGCCCTTCATGTTGAGGCTATGAGCCCCCCCCCGCCACCGCCCCCCGGGGTGGCAAAGCGGCGGTCTTCCTGCCATTAGGGGGGGGGGGGGAGGTGCGTCTCAGAGGAGGGGCTGGCCGTGTCGTGGTTGCGGGGGGATGGATGCGGCGGCCAAGTTGGGCAACTCGCGGGGGTTGGTGGTGGTGTGGAAGGGTGGTGCAGCGTGGGTGGGGGGGGGGTCTCGGTGTACGTCTCTCTGTGCATCAGCGGGGAGGGAGAGGCAGGGAGAGGCAGGGAGAGGGCAGGGAGAGCGTGCCCCGTGTTTATAAAACATCGCAAGAGTACAGTGTTTACGTTGGCGAGTTTGTTTTGGATTTCGCCGTTGATTCATTGTGGCGGCTCATGGCGCAGCCCGCGCCCCCGGGGGAGGGCGGGGGGGGACCGTGGGAGGGGGGGGGGACCGTGCCCCAGGGGAGGGGGGGGGACCGTGCCCCAGGGGAGGGGGGGGCCGTGCCCCCGTGGGTTGCCGAGAGGAGAGATCCTCGCGCCCCGCTCCGCCAGCAGCGCAGCGAGCGCCTCTAGCGGCTGACGGCCTGGCCACGGGTTAAAGTCTCGTGCTGAGGCCGCTCCCCCGCCCGTCAACCTCGCAAACCTCACAGCGGGAGCGGCGCCGCACGCGCTCCGGCCGGGTCGCTCGGCCTCCCCCCCCCCCCGGTCGTTCTATCGAGGCTCGCGGTGGGGGCGAGCCCCCCACCAACCCACCCACCAAAGCCGTCCCCGTGGCGCGCTCCAGGGGATGGCGATTCCCGATGTTGTAACTCGTGCCGGAGCCGGCGAGTTGGGTGTTCACAAGCGCGCTAACCACTGCGGCCACCGCTCCGCCGCCCACGTTGTTTATTTAGAAGGCGAATCGCGTCTCCGTTTGGAGGAATCCCCCAAACGGAGACGAATTGCTCCGAGCCCCCCCTCCCGCCCGCTTTGGTTTGTGTCAGGACGCCGACTGCGACCCGTGACCTCCCTCTTCCAAAACCAGAACGTTCACTGACGCGGCGAGGGGTGTCCGTGCGTCCCTCTCCTCCTGCTCCGGCCGCTGACGCGCACGACGACACAAATAACCGCCTTTGTCTCTCCACAGAGACGCACAAAGTGGGGGTTCCAGTTGTGTTGTCGTTTTACGAAGCCCATCGGTGGCACGACCGCCTTCCCTGTGCCAGCGTCTCGTACCAAGCGACGCTGTGGTGCCGGTGTCGGCATTCAGTGTCTCATCAGCAGCGCCAGCCTCTGCTTTGGACGCCACTGCCTTGTTGACTGCTCACGCGCGACAACACGAAACTCTTTTATTTTACCAGCTAAGGCCCACTGAGCGACCTGGCCACACAGTTTAGCCCAACGAAGTGGCTTGTTTACAGAGTGAGTAGGAGTGTTGTTTACAGAGTGAGTAGGAGTGTTGTTTACAGAGTAGGAGTGTTGTTTACAGAGTAGAAGTATTGTTTACAGAGCAGTGAGTAGGAGTGTTGTTGACAGAGTGAGTGAGTAGGAGTGTTGTTTACAGAGCAGTGAGTAGGAGTGTTGTTTACAGAGCAGTGAGTAGGAGTGTTGTTTACAGAGTGAGTAGGAGTGTTGTTTACAGAGTGAGTGATTAGGAGTGTTGTTTACAGAGTGAGTAGGAGTGTTGTTTACAGAGGAGTAGGAGTGTTGTTTACAGAGTGAGTAGGAGTGTTGTTTACAGAGTGAGTAGGAGTGTTGTTTACAGAGCAGTGAGTAGGAGTGTTGTTTACAGAGCAGTGAGTAGGAGTGTTGTTTACAGAGTGAGTAGGAGTGTTGTTTACAGAGTGAGTGAGTAGGAGTGTTGTTTACATAGTGAGTAGGAGTGTTGTTTACAGAGGAGTAGGAGTGTTGTTTACAGAGTGAGTAGGAGTGTTGTTTACAGAGTGATTATGAGTGTTGTTTACAGAGTGAGTAGGAGTGTTGTTTACAGAGTGAGTAGGAGTGTTGTTTACGGAGTGAGTATGAGTGTTGTTTACAGAGTGAGTAGGAGTGTTGTTTACGGAGTGAGTAGGAATTCTGTTGACAGAGTGAGTAGGAGTGTTGTTTACAGAGCAGTGAGTAAGAGTGTTGTTTACAGAGCAGTGAGTAGGAGTGTTGTTTACAGAGTGAGTAGGAGTGTTGTTTACAGAGCAGTGAGTAGGAGTGTTGTTTACAGAGTGAGTAGGAGTGTTGTTTACAGAGCAGTGAGTAGGAGTGCTGTTTACAGAGTGAGTAGGAGTGTTGTTTACAGAGTGAGTAGGAGTGTTGTTTACAGAGTGAGTGAGTAGGAGTGTTGTTTACAGAGTGAGTGAGTAGGAGTGTTGTTTACATAGTGAGTAGGAGTGTTGTTTACAGAGTGAGTAGGATTGTTTACAGAGTAAGTAGGAGTGTTGTTTACAGAGTGAGTAGGAGTGTTTACAGAGCAGTGAGTAGGAGTGTTGTTTACAGAGTAGGAGTGTTGTTTACAGAGTGAGTAGGAGTGTTGTTTACAGAGTGAGTAGGAGTGTTGTTTACAGAGCAGTGAGTAGGAGTGTTGTTTACAGAGTAGGAGTGTTGTTTACAGAGTGAGTAGGAGTGTTGTTTACAGAGTGAGTAGGAGTGTTGTTTACAGAGTGAGTAGGAGTGTTGTTTACAGAGTGAGTAGAAGTGTTGTTTACAGAGTGAGTGAGTAGGAGTGTTGTTTATAGAGTGAGTAGGAGTGTTGTTTACAGAGTGAGTGAGTAGGAGTGTTGTTTACAGAGTGAGTAGAAGTGTTGTTTACAGGGTGAGTAGGAGTGTTGTTTACAGAGTGAGTAGGAGTGTTGTTTACAGTGAGTAGGAGTGTTGTTTACAGAGTGAGTAGGAGTGTTGTTTACAGAGTAGGAGTGTTGTTTACAGAGTGAGTAGGAGTGTTGTTTACAGAGTGAGTAGGAGTGTTGTTTACAGACTGAGTGAGTAGGAGTGTTGTTTACATAGTGAGTGAGTAGGAGTGTTGTTTACAGAGTGAGTAGGAGTGTTGTTTACAGAGTGAGTAGGAGTGTTGTTTACAGAGTGAGTAGGAGTGTTGTTTACAGTTTGAGTAGGAGTGTTGTTTACAGAGCAGTGAGTAGGAGTGTTGTTTACAGAGTGAGTAGGAGTGTTGTTTACAGAGTGAGTAGGAGTGTTGTTTACAGAGTGAGTAGGAGTGTTGTTTACAGTTTGAGTAGGAGTGTTGTTTACAGAGTGAGTGAGTAGGAGTGTTGTTTACAGAGGGGTGAGTAGCCTCACCACTCACCAACCTGCCTCACCACTCACCCGACTCGCCGTGATTCACGCTCCACGTCCTCTGCGGGAGCCGGGGTCGGTCTCACGCAGCCCAATCGCTCCCATCGCTGTCTCGACTTGGTGTCGACGAGACAGGAACCCACCACCACCACCACCACGTGACACCGCGAGGTTCGTGGTGCTCTACGGGACGGAGCTCCAGGGACACTCCTCTCGGGCAGGGATCTTCCTCATCGCAAGGCTCGCGACCCGCCCCCCACACAACGCGTGGCAACACTCCACCATCATCGTGCTGCTGTCAAACCCAACAACGATTTCAAATGCGTGGCGGCCCTCGCACTTCCGGTGTCTTATCGGCGACCGTGCCCCACCGATCGAAAGTGATTCCTTGGCCTCTTCTTCCACGCGGGGCGGACGTCGTTGAAGAGGAGCGAGTCCCCGGACTTGACCCCACCACACGCGACCTCTGCCGTCAATCGACTGGTGGTGTCCCCGTGTTTCTCCACTGCTGCTGCGTGGGCAGATGTGGTGGGCGGTTTGAGGACACTCGCCCCATTGTGTCAGCTGCCGCGCCGGGCGATCATTGGAGCCGACAGCCTCTGGGTTGGAATCCGGCGTGCTCACCACGACACCGGCGTCTGTGGCAGTCCCCACATTCGGTGGCTAGGAGATGTTAACTACCTCGCCTGGTATACAGGAGGACGTGGGTTCGATCCCGGCCCTGACGCCTGCTGCTGTATATGTGAAGTCTGCGTGTCTCTCTCCCCGTGGTTGTGTGGACTTTCCTGCAGGTCCTCCGGTTTTCCCCTCCACATTTCGAATCAACGTCACGCGTTTCGAGTGTAGGGCTGCTGCTATTCATTTCCAGGAGCCACTTCGTTATCATTTGCGGCCAGGTCGCTTCTGAAAAAGAGGTAAGTAGCTCAGTGGGTCATACCTGGTAAAATAAATAAATAAAATCGTCTCATTAGTTTAGTTGCCGTCTCGTGCTTGTTTATCGCAGAACGCCTCAGTTTCAAGATTCTCCTTTCAGCAGGGTCCTGCTGAGCATTGACAGTCGGAGGGGTGGCGATGTTGCTGCTGTGGGATCCCAATTGAGTCATTTACGAGTGATTGATTTCTCAGAATTGCGATGTTTGGCCAATGCCGGTTACATTTTTTACTTCACTATCGGAGGAGGAACCGGAGAACACAGAGGAAACCCACGCAGGACAGAGGGAGAGAATACAAACTCCACACAAAGACACCAGTCAGGAATCCAAGCCGTGCGATTCCAGACGGCAGCTGTCACCATCACCGCGGCCTCTCCCAAACCGCCCTGGCCACTCATGCGGTGGCCAAGGCAGAGATGGCGAGGGTGGCGGTGATGGTGACGATGCTGCATCGACTGTCATCAAACTCATCTCGGGCCACCCTCGGCCCTTTTCCTTCCCCCCCACTTACCGGGTCGGGGAATTAAACCCAGGCCCTTGTTGCTGACACTGCGTCGCCACCCGTTGCCGTCTACGCGAATGGTTGTCATCGCATCGACGTCATCCATGGTCAGCAAGCGACGTGTGGTAACGCGTGGTGACGCGTGGCACAGCACGGAGACGAGTTATGTGACCGTATAAAAGGAGTTTATTGAGCGAGGCCCTCGTCAGCCGCTCGCAACCACGTCCACGCAGTCAGCCTTGCACGCGGGCGCCCAACGGCGCGGCTATCGGTTGCGTTAGAGATCGCCGTCACCACGAGAAGGCTCCATGTTCGTTGTGAATTAAAAACCTGTCGCGCCAATCTTGCCATTCGTTCGTTCGCGGGCAATCGTGGCGACTCGGTGTGGAGCATGGGTGACGCTGGTGGCACGCCGGGGAGGCCGAATTGGCACGGCCTACACACCCAGCTCCCCAATCCCACTCCCTTGTGGCCGCCACCGCTGCCGTGTCCGGAGCTACTCACGGGCTGGCGACCGTCCCCGTGCAGCTGCTGGGATGGCGGCAAGGCGATTCTAAGGCAGGTGGCCAAACGCTCTCTCAGATGCGTTTTTACAGCTGTGCCGCCACGCGCTGTTCGGAACGATGTCCGATGTTTCGCTTCGGGACGCGGGGCGAAACGCCGGACATCGTGACTAACGACGTGAGGTCAAAACTAAAATTCGAGGGCGACTTCCTACTCAGCTGAGCGTTGAGGCGGTGCGCGTCTCCTGTCGAAAACCCTTCGCCGGCTATGGAAATTCAACATTTCTATGACGGGGGAGAGTCTATCCATAGCACGACCGACCACCGTCGACTTCTGCACGGGACGGTAGCCGTTTTATCGACCCCGGAGGAATTATTGGTTGTGTCGACCACCAATCAGGGTTTGAGCTTGCGACAACCGCATTGTGACCGGCGCAACCTCGACCGCTACGGACCGCCTCCACCGTCGGTGTTGTGGTGAACGCGTGGAACACACGCACGCTGTAGCAGGGCGCCGCAGTTCACACGGCAGTCACGCCCCAAGACCACGAGTCACGACACCGCGAGTCGCGACACCGCGAGTCGCGACACCGTGGAGTCGCGACACCGCGAGTCGCGACACCGCGAGTCGCGACACCGCGGACCGTCGCCCGGAGCCACGCCCAGGCACTGCAGCGGTCACAGAGTCGGAGTGAGCTCTCTCTTTGCGGTAAAAGCTGATGGCAGCACTGGCCTGCAATTGGGGTATCTGCGAGTACGGTGGCAGATGTTGCTATTGCTCTGCTCGACCGAGCACAGTAATTTGCTCCGGTAATTTTTCCAAAGTTGCCAAAATCTGACCGTGACGCCACCGGCACACAACGAACGATCTTTAACGTCCGCTGTGCACCAGAGGGCATGTACGTTTTGGTTCACCACCGACGGTGTTAACCGGGGCGGCCGGCGGCGGGGTTGAACCTCAAACCGCTGATCCACGTCGCCACCCCAAGGGCATCAGAAGAGGGCAGCAACAGCGCCCAGCGTGACCGGCGCATGGACAGCGGAATGCAAGGCCTCCCCGAGCCTCGAGGCTTTTTCAGAAGGGTCCAGCATTGGTGTCCGGTATTGGGATCCAGCATTGGGAGGAGTACCCAGAGTCAACTCCCCCGTGCATACCGCAGGGGCTTACACTTAAACGTGTACACAGACGGGTTCGTGAACCCACTGGGATATACTGACATCTACTGGCCACCGTGCAGCCCGGTGGAGTGGGGAACCTCGCGCGTGACGCACACGGTGCCGCACGTCACACCGTTCCGCACGTACGTCACACTGCAGAGTGTCACACCGTGCTGCACGTACGTCACACCCTGCCGCATGTCACACCATGCCGCGTGTACGTCAGACAGTGCTACACGTACGTCACACCTTGCCGCGTGTACGTCACACCGTGCTGCACGTACGTCACACCGTGCCGCATGTCACACCCTGCCGCGTGTCACACCGTGCTACACGTACGTCACACCGTGCTACACGTACGTCACACCGTGCTACACGTACGTCACACCGTGCCGCATGTAACACCATACTACACGTATGTCACACCGTGCTACACATACGTCACACCCTGCCGCATGTCACACCATGCCGCGTGTCACACCGTGCTACACGTACGTCACACCGTGCCTCGTGTCACACCGTACCACCGCCCTCCGCACCGCGCATTTGCCGCACAGCTCAGAAAGCGTGAAAGCGACACTGGTCAGGAAAACCTCCGTTTGTCAGATTACTTTTTTCTACCAACGCCTACAAGGCATCTCGCTCACGTTTCAAATCACATGTGATTCCAGACAAATGCAATTTGTGCAAATCGTTGGGCAGCTGTTTGAAACCATTAGGATATTTCGATTAGAGTCCGGCTACCATTCGTCATCGGCTGTTTCAAACCATTAGGATGTTTGGACGGACAGCGCCCTCGCGCACTCCGTTCCCGGGACACGTTGCCGGTGCCATGCAAGCGCTCCGCCCGTCGCCTCGCTCCTTAGCTCCACATGTAGAAGTAGACTTTTTGCCAGGCCGGGAGGTATTCGATCAGGGGTCCTGCAGATCGAACGGCATGGGCACAGGATTGTCATCGCTGAGGAACGCCTGTCGTAGCGGTGCGCAACAGTGTGGCCGGCAACCACCAGCTTCAAATGAGACTCACGGCCACGTGACAAGCGCACAGACCCCACGGTGCACGTGCGTGTGTACGTTGAGTGTATGTACGTGTGTACGTTGAGTGTATGTACGTGTGTACGTTGAGTGTATGTACGTGTGCACATTAAACTTCTTTCACGCTGCACGTGGCAAACCGTGCCAATCGGAGGTGCGGGGGAAGAACAACAAATGAGGAGCGTGCACTCCACAATAACCCACAATGCACTCCTTCAGGAAAAGCCGATGGTTTCTTACTTTCGCGCAAATATTTATGTGCTCCTGACAGACGTCTGCGTCTCGTTTGCTTTTTGTTTAGTTTGTCATCCTTCCCACCCACCTCCGATTAGCGAAGTTGGCTACGTATGGTGTGAAAGAAGTTCAACATACCTACAAAACAAAGACAATAATCCCCTGAACAGCCTTAACAGACTGTTGGGACAAGTGCTGTTAGCGAGCACCTATGAAGGCCGGCATGGCACACGAGGGGGTGGGTGGCCAGCACCATGCCTGGCCGCCTTTGTCTCCACAGTGGCGATGTTTACACACCGCACCAGGTCCTCATTTAAGGCTGAGTCGACCTAGGGGAGGCCCAGGACCGGTTCAGATAATCGTCACTGGTGTTGGCCGTGAGCGGGAATCGAACCCGGGTCGCCAGGTTTATAGTGCAGCGCGCTAACCGCTACACTACCGTTCCCCACTTACACACACATACACACACAAACATACACAACAACCGCCATTCGCCACTAAGTGGCGGTGATGTCACCACGACGCTTGTGCAAGGCCATGTGCACCTTGAGGCCACGTGAAGTGTCGAATGCCCGCTGGCAGGAGGTCATGGGGCAAACCCAGGTGCCACGGGTCGACTGACTGAGATGACTGGCTGATGCACCACCTGTGCCCCCTACTGTGCCAACTTGCTGTGCTTTAGCCACCCGGCGCTCCGCTCGTTGTTGTGAGCATCGCTCCTCCGCCCTCTGTTGTTGTTGGAGGGCGACTGCCTCCAACTGCCGAGTAGCGTCCTTCACGAGCCTCCTCCACAGAGGCCGATCATGACACCGCTGGTACCAGTCATCGGCAAGTCCACTCAGCTCCACATCCTGCTGTACCACATCACTCCATCTATTCTCTAGCCCGTGCCGCGCCTGTTTTGCCCCCTCGATCCGGCCGGACAAAAGCTGTTTCGGCATGCGGTGGCTGGGCATGCGGGCTACATGACCCAGCCAACGCAGCCTTGCCTGCCGGAGGAGCTCACCGATGGGACTTTGTCCAGATCTTTCGAGGATTTTTGAGCTCCTCACACAATCCAGCCTGGTTAAACCCAGGATTTATTGTAGGCAGGCCAACCTAAATGTTTATAACCGGCGAAGATGTTCCATTAGGGGGGTCCACGTTTTGCAAGTGTAGAGATGGGAAGGAATGACTGTGGCCGAGAAGACCCGAAGCTTTGTGCGGAGCGACAGACCAGGTAGCTTCCACACAGCGTTATGCAACTGATGAAAAGATAATGCCGCTCGACTGATTCGGAGTGAGACCTCTGCTGTTAAACCGGAGCTGGTCATGAGCACACTGCCCAGGTATGGGAAACTCTCCACTCTCTCCACAACTGCCCCATCACCGATTGGGAGTTGTGGGGGTGGAGTGTCCAAAGGTACAAAATACTCAGGCAGGTGCGTCGTTTTGGTGGGGCTGATGGTAAGACCCCACCTCTTAGTGGCACACTCCAGTTTCAGCAGCAGCGCCTCCAACTCCTCCTCTGAGTTAGCCGCAATTACCAGATCATCGGCATACATAACGTGGTTGACCAATAGGGAGCCATCCTTTGACCGCGCCTGGGCATCGATCAGTCTCCCATTGTATCTGTACCAGATGGAAATTCCTCCGGTGAAGCCATCGAAGGCTTCACGAACTACGTGGTCGAAATAGATGTTAAATAATGTTGGAGCCAGAGGACATCCCTGTCGCACCCCAAAGTGTACAGAAAATAGCTCTGACTCCCAGCCACGTATTTTTACCCGGGTCTGCTCACCATCATGAAAGTCATGAAACATACGCACACACACATACACACATACATACATACACACATACATACACACACACATACACACATACATACACACATACACACACACATACACACAAACACATATACACACATACATACATACACACATACACACACATACAACAACAACCGCCATTCGCCACTAAGTGGCGGTGACGTCACCACGACGCTTGTGCCAGGCTATGTGCACCCTGAGGCCACGTGAAGTGTCGAACGCCCGCTGGCAGGAGGTCACGGGGCAGACCCAGGTGCCACGGGTCGACTGACTGAGATTACTGGCTGATGCACCACCTGTGCCCCCTACTGTGCCAACCTGCTGTGCTTTAGCCACCCGGCGCTCCGCTCGTTGTTCTGAGCGTCGCTCCTCCGCCCTCCGTTGTTGTTGGAGGGCGACTACCTCTAACTGCCCAGTAGCATCCTTCACGAGCCTCCTCCACAGAGGCCGATCTTGACACCGCTGGTACCAGTCATCGGCAAGTCCACTCAGCTCCACGTCCTCCTGTACCACATCACTCCATCACTTCTCTAGCCCGTGCCGCGCCCGCTTAGCCCCCTCAATCCGGCCGAACAAAAGCTGTTTTGGCATGCGGTGGCTGAGCATGCGGGCTACATGACCCAGCCATCGCAGCCTTGCTTGCCGGAGGAGCTCACCGATCAGACCCTGCCCAGATCTTTCAAGGATTTGTGAGCTCCTCACACAATCCAGTCTGGTTAAACCCAGAATGGATCGTAGGCAGGCCAGCCTAAATGTTTCTAACCGGCGAAGATGTTCCATTAGGGGGGTCCACGTTTCGCAAGCGTAGAGAAGGGAGGGAATGACCGTGGCCGAGAAGACCTGAAGCTTAGTGCGGAGCGACAGACCAGGTAGCTTCCACACAGCGTTACGCAACCGATGAAAAGATATTGCCACTCGACTGATTCGGAGTGAGACCTCTGCTGTTAAACTGGAGCCAGTCATAAGCACACTGCCCAGGTATGGGAAACTCTCCACTCTCTCCACAACTGCCCCATCACCGATTGGGAGTTGTGGGGGTGGAGTGTCCGATGGTACAAAATACCCAGGCAGGTGCTTAGTTTTGGTGGGGCTGATGGTAAGGCCCCACCTCTTAGTGGCACGCTCCAGTCTCAGCAGCAGCGTCTCCAACTCCTCCTCTGACTGAGCAGCTATTACCAAATCATGAGCATACATAACGTGGTTGAGCAATAGGGAGCCATCCCTTGACTGCACCCGGGCATCGATTAGCCTCCCATTATATCTGTACCATATGGAGATTCCCCCGGTACAGCTATTGAAGGCTTCACGAACTACGTGGTCAAAATAGATGTTAAATAATGTGGGAGCCAGAGGACATCCCTGTCGCACCCCAAGGTGTACAGGGAATGGCTCTGACTCCCAGCCACGTAGTTTTACCCGGGCCCGCTCACCATCATGAAGGTCCTTAATGATCGTGAGCAGAGGGTCAGGTACTCCAAAAGCACGAAGAACGACCCAGAGCCCAGGCCTACTGATGGTATCATAGGCCTTGACCAGGTAAATAAAGCAGAGATGTAGGTCTTGTTGGAATTCCCTACACCTCTGTTGTAGCAGACGGACAGAAAATATGGCATCTGTGCAGGACCGCCCTTTCCTGAAACCGCATTGGGGCTCCGCAAGCCTCTCCTCAGCGTGCCTGGCAAGGCGATGCTGAATAATCCTTGCCAGGACCTGGCAAGGATTATACATACATACACACACACATACATACACACATACACACACATACACACATACACACATACATACACACATACATACATACACACACACATACACACACATACATACATACACACACATACATACACACATACATACATACATACACACATACACACATACATACACACACACATACATACAAAACAGAACAAGCTGCATACACGGTACTGGCAGAGGGAGCGGCGTGCACTTACGAGCGACCCAGCCAAATCCCGGGATGTAATCGGCCAGGATCCTGAGCAGCAGCATGATCCTCGCCCTGGGGAGACAAAATACAGGTGGTGAAAACTCTCAGCGTGGAGTGGTGGCACATCGATCCATTCCGATTTGTCACCTCCCCATACCCAGGCATGTATTCCATCATACGATTTCCTAGCCAGTCCAACACACTACCTCAGCTGGGGTGCTGTAACCTGGGTATTGAGCCCACGGCGGGCCGCGGGACAGCCGCTCCGCAGTAGCGAGTCAAGCCGGAAGCGGCACGGTGCGGCAGCTGTGGGCTGCATCCGCAACACGAGCCAAACCTGCAGCCACGGCTAATATCAGTGGTGAGTGATATCTGAACTTGTACTGGGTCACACTCCCTCCCTCCCGTCGCCCTCCCCCTCGTCCTCCTCCCCCCCACCGCTGTCCCCCCCGTCTCCCCCCCGTCACCCTCCCCCCCGCCCCCCTCCCCCCCCATCGCCCTCCCCCCCCGTCCCCCTACCCCCCCCCATCCGCCTACCCCCCCGTCACCCTCCGCCCCCCCCCCCCATCGCCGTCCCCCCATCCCCCTCCCCCCCCCGGTCGCTCTCCCCCCCCCGTCGCCCTCCCCTCCCCGTCGCCCTCCTCCCCTCCCGTCCCCCTCCCGTCCCGCTCCGTGCCCCTTCAGGACCGACACGGCACGTGGTCCACGAGCGGTCGTCCGTGAGCGGACCCTGGGAGGGCTGCTCGTTGGTCGCGTCGTTGTGCGCGCGTCTCACTGCGAGTAGCGGTCGTAGAAGGGCGAACGCAGGAGGTAGTAGAGCAACGCGAGGGTGCGACGTCGCAGCTCTCCACGCTCACTCGTGTTCAACTCCTTGGGGTCGCCCATCAGGCTCAGGCTGTGCAGGGGAGGCGGCGAGGAAGTGGAGCAGGGGAGGAGTAGGAAGGGGTTCACAGCGATTGTGAGTGGAGCTGGGATCATGCGATTACTCGACCGAACGATCACTCAAACGATTATCGATTAGATTCCTTTCAGCCCGTGTGCGCCACACAGCGGCCCGCTCCGCTCGCCAATCAATTTCACGACCGTCTCGACGGAATTCGGCACTTGGTCGCCGTCCTCAATCCGGTTCCGGCCGGTGGCCTCACCGAGCTTGCAGACGCAGCCCTCGTGAACGATGACAACGCCGAGGCTCAAGAGTCTATTGTCAAGAGGGGAATGCGTTGGGATGCCTGGCCCACTTCCTTTTGTTTTCTCTCCGTGGGAGGAGAGTGAAGTGCCAGGAGGGCCCCCCCCCTACACCGCCCCATAGACCGGTCGAACCCTCGTGCTGCGCTGCCATCTTGTGGCCTCTGCTGAGTCTGCATGGGCTGAGCTTAGAGTTCGAATCCAGGTTTCAGGCGCCAGCGATGAAACAGAGTTCTCAAGCGTAGCGAGTTGATGGTCTCAGTCCGGTCACCAATGAGTGCACACAAAACAACCATCACATTAAATTTAGTTCTGCACTTAGCCCGTCTCCCGTTCTGATCAATGTACGTGTGTACGTCATCGGGACGGAACCGGATGGAACCGGTACCGATGCTCCAACAAGACCATGCGGGAGGGCGTGTGGTATAGTCTGGCGCCAGCTATCATAGAGTGTGGTCGTGTCGCCACGGTTCTCTGCGGTGAGTAACAATGTCTTTAAAAGCAACGGCCTTATTCCTCTAAATAAAATTAACGCTAACCACTTGCCCGTTCCAAGATTCAGAAGTGAACGATACATCTCAGAATGGGAAAGGGTTCATTTTAGAATTAGATAATAGTCCGTCACGTGACAAACCTCACTCTCATATGTAGAGTGGGTGGGAAAGTGCTGCTCCCCACTGTATGTGCATCAGAGGCCGCTTGATGGGATCTCAGAGGTAGCTCTGTGATATCCGCTTCTGCGGGCCGTTAACTCAGAGCGCCGCGCTGCTCTGTGCGAGATCCGCTTGGATTCTCCATCTCGTGACGCCAATCGCGCAATCTGGATCGAAGTCAATTTGTTTTTACACGTCCCATCAGCCATGCGACCTTCTGGGAGTGCATCTCATCAGCAGCATTGGTTCAACACAAGCAGACGTTGACATTCAACGTCTCATCGGCAGAGTTGCCAACAACACAATCGAGATAAGACCTGGGGAAATTACACCATTATACGCTGAACCTTTCCCGTTCCGAGATGTCTGCAAGTTGCAGGATGAGGCTGTCCCGTTCACCACTGAATCTCAGAACACACCAACGGCTCGGCGTTAATTTTATTCAGAGAGGCGTAGCGGCGCCGCTGTTTTTAAAGACGTTGTACTCAGCGCAGAGAACTGTTGCGACATGACCGCACACTTGATGACAGATGGCGGCAAACTGTGCCACATGCCCTCCCACATGGCCTTTTACTTCCGATTCCATTCGGAAATCAATTACGTTCCGATGGCTTAAACGCAGGTCATCGGAAAAGAATCGGAAAAAAAAACTGATGACAAACGCATACGTACACGTGCGTCATCGGAAACGGGAAAGGGTTCAAGAAACGAGCGAGCCTCCAACCCCGCGGCCAAATCTCCACACCGGAGTCGCGCCGTGAGCCCCACCTGGTGATGTCCATCGCGGCAGAGAGGAGCCACGGCTTCCACGACTTCTCTCCGCACGCCGCCAGGCTCGCCACTGCACCGGCGGTGCCACGGGAGTTAAGGAACCGGCAAGCGCAAAGTCTGAACCACCGCTCCCGAAGCGCACTTTTTTTGGATCGTGCCGCGTGTCGTCTGGCACGGCGTCCGACGTTTTGCTCCACGTGCGGCGAAAGGTCGGACATCGAGCCGAACGGCACGTGGGTTCGACGCGAGAATTCAGCGGAGCCACGGAAGATTTATATTTTACACAAGTCCCACATCAACGACAGGGAGAAGAAGGCAACGCCGTTGGTCGTTAAACCGACGGACAGCATATAGACAGAGAGAAAGATCCCCCCCCCCCCCCCCCGTGCAGCCTACAAGAGACACATACAGACATACACAGAGACAAAGATCATCCGTATAGCTTTAACAGACTGTTGGGGCAGGTGCCGTTATCGAGTGGCACCTATAAAGGCCGGAACGGCACACGAGGGGATGGGTGGCCAGCACCACGCCTGGTCGCCTTTGTCTCCCCCATCGGCGATGTTTACACACCATACCAGGTACTCATTTGAGGCAGAGTCGACCTAGGGGAGGCCCAGGACCTGATCAGATAATCGTCACCGGTGTTGGCTGTGAGCGGGAATTGAACTCGGGTCGCCGGGTTCGTAGCCTAGCGCCGCTAAACGATGTAACACCCCTCCGCACCCAAATATACAAGTATGTGTATTGAACTTCTTTCGCACCGCGTGTAGCTAATCATGCTAATCGGAGGTGCGAGGAAAGGACAACAAACTATGGGTCTCTGTGAGTCTATGGGTCCCTGTGCGAGTCTATGGGTCCCTGTGCGAGTCTATGGGTCCCTGTGCGAGTCTATGGGTCCCTGTGCGAGTCTATGGGTCCCTGTGCGAGTCTATCGGTCCCCTGTGCGAGTCTATGGGTCCCTGTGTGAGTCTATGGGTCCCTGTGCGAGTCTATCGGTCCCCTGTGCGAGTCTATGGGTCCCTGTGCGAGTCTATGGGTCCCTGTGCGAGTCTATGGGTCCCTGTGCGAGTCTATGGGTCCCTGTGCGAGTCTATGGGTCCCTGTGCGAGTCTATGGGTCCCTGTGCGAGTCTATGGGTCCCCGTGCGAGTCTATGGGTCCCTGTGCGAGTCTATGGGTCCCCGTGCGAGTCTATCGGTCCCCTGTGCGAGTCCTACGTACGTATGCACGTTGAACTTCTTTCGCACCGTACATGTAGCCAACCGCGCTAATCGTCCCTTTTTCAACCTGCACCAGCCGGGGGTTGGGGGGCGATGGATACGGTGCAGCAGGGGACGAGCGACGTGCAGAGCCTCGGCCGTGACACGCTGGGGCCCCAGCACCGTCGGGGGCTGGTCGGCGCGGGCGCGGGAAGCGGAGCCCCCCGCCGCCTCGCGCTGGGGGGCGCCCCACTCACGCAGTGCCAGAGGGGGGGCTGGGGGGCCGTGGGGGGGGGATAATGAAGGGGGGGGAGAGAGAGAAGCGAGCCGGGCTGAGGTGGTGCGGAGCGACGCGGCGCGGCCGTGTAGCAGCGTAAACGCGGCAGCAGTGACGTGCGTCTCTGGTGGCCGCGGGGGACGCAGCGATGGTGGCGGGGCCACGCCGCGTGTGGCTCTGCGAGGTGGTGGTGGTGATGGCGACATGTGTCTGGTGCGTGATGGTGGTGATGGTGGTGTCGGTGGTGGTGGAGGTGACGCTGGCGACTGTGGTGGTGGTTTAGGTGGCGACGGTGGTTTAGGTGGTGACGGTGGTGGTGGACTCTCACTGTGGTGGAGCGAGCGGATGACGCGCTGAGATCTGCGTCCCTGAAAGGTGGAGGGGGCCGTGGGGAGAGACTCTGGCTCCAGGCTCCCGCCCTCTCCGTCCCTCCTCTCACATTCTGCGGGGTCATGAACGGGGTCACGGGGGGCAATGCGAGGTCACACGTGGGACACACATGAACTCGTGCGGCACGCTGTCCAACGTTTTGCTCCGCGTGCTGCGCTGCCATCGCATGCTGGCAAACCAGGAGACGATGACCTTGCAGCCAGGGCAGGTAAGGGAGTGTCACGAATGTGTGATCCACCAACCCTGGCCGCCCACAGGGTGCCGGGTTACAGGCGCACGGCGCCACGGCGTTGCCGCTCCCCGTGCGCGAATGCACAGTCGCCCACGCGCGTGTCAGGTTTATTCAATTTACCCTGGGTGAGAACTCGAGAGACCAGAATCATTCACTTGAGAAACCTGCGGCATTAGTCTGCTGCCAGTAGGTGGCGATGTTGGCTGCGTACGGTACCGACCGCGCGATGGGCTGCACGATGGGCCGCACGCTGGGCCGCACGATGGGCCGCACGATGGGCCGCACGCGCATCTCCCACCTGCCCCGTGTGCCGGCGGGGAGGGCTGCGCGTCTCTGTCGAGTGGGACGATGGGAGGGGACGGCTGGATCCCGGCCTTGTGCCAGAAGAGCAGCAGGGCGCGCAGCACCGCCCTGCGCACCGAGGGACAATGCCATCAGCATCATCGGTCGTCGTCGTCGTCATCATCATCGTCATTATCTTTATCGTCGTTATCGTTATCATCATCGTCGTCATTGTCGTCATCATCATCGTCTTCATTAGTCATCATCGTTATCATTTTTGTCATCATCGTTATCATTATTGTCATCATCGTCTTCATCAGTCATCATCGTTATAATTATTGTCATCATCGTTATCATTATTGTCATCATCGTTATCATGATTGCGGTCACGTGGCCGCACTCACTTGGCGAGCTGCACCAGCACGATGATGAGCCAGCGTCCGGCCGGGCCCCAGAGGCGCGCGGCGCCCATCTCCGAGAACACCTCCACGTACTCCAGCACCGTGAGCCAAGTGATCAGGCGCCCGTGGGACAGCGACTGTGCGTGGCACACGTGGAGCACAAAGACAAAGATCCCCGGCCCCCCCGTGTAGCCTTGAACGAACCGTTGGGACAAGTGACGTTAGCGAGCAGCACCTATGAAGGCCGCCACACGAGGGGGTGGGTGGCCAGCACCACGCCCGACCACCTTTGTCTCCCCAGTGTTGATGTTTACACACTGCACCAGGTACTCATTAAGGCTGAGTCGACCTAGGGGAGGCCCAAGACCAGTATCGATAATCACACTGGTGTTGGCCATGAGCGGGAATCAACTCGTACGTACATACACTGTGTATGTTCGTGTGTATGTACGTACGTGTGTGGGATACACACGTACGTCGAGAACGTGTGTGTGTGTACGTACGTGTGTGGGATACACACGTGCGTACACACACACACGTTCTCGACCAATTTTCAACAGCTCTCTACATCACGTGGGGGATGCGTTTATCGATAACCAGGAGCGTGTAGTGTGCAGCAACGCAATTGGCGTGAAAACGATGGCTAGTGAGCACGCATGGCGCCCTCTGGCGGTGGAAGTTTCAGTTTCTTGTGACCCTGCCGGGCGAGGAGGGCGGCGGCAGCGGATAGGCGGCAGGGGGACCCAGGGACTCGATAGGCGCAAGAGAAACCCAGGGGAACCCAGGGGCTCGATAGGCGCAAGAGAAACCCAGGGGAACCAGGGGGCTCGATAGGCGCAAGAGAAACCCAGGGGAACCAGGGGGCTCGATAGGCGCCAGGGGGACACAGGGACTCGATAGGCGCCAGGGGGACCCGGAGGGACCCGGGGGCTCGATAGGCGCCAGGGGGATCCAGAGGGACCCGGGGGACCCAGGCGCTTGAGAGGTGGTGGGTGGTTAACGTGCAAGGTGTTTATGGTTGCACGGCCGGGCAGAGTTATCCACACGAGTGGCGTGTAGGTCAAGGTTAATGGCGGCGTGGTGATTTGACCCGCAGGAGGCGATACGACACTCGGGGCGAAGGTCGACACCACCACAGACTGCAGCGCTCCTCTAACTTAGGCGGGGGGGGGCAAAGGCTGATGGTGCAGGCGCAGGCCTGCAGGCGCCTGCTCGCACCACCGCTAGTGGAAGGACCTCCACTAGGGGGAGCTCTTGAGAGCCCCTACACGGGGTATTTGTGGCCTAACTCTTCGACGCTGTGGCCAGACATTTCGGTGGACGATGGGAATTACCCACACTTTACCCCACCACAATCAACCTGCCAATCGACAAACCGCGGTGGGATCTGGTAGATACTCCACCTGTCAGCAGTGACAGTTAACATATCCTTGAGTGTGGCACAGTGGCTAGCGCAACGCACTACCAATCCGGGACCCGGAGTTCGATTTCCGCTCTCGACCGACATCAGTGATGAATATCTGAATCGGTACGGAGGCTCATCTAGGTCAACTCAGCCTTGACCGAGTAGCTGAGTGTGGTGTGTGAACACCAGCACTGGGGAGCCAAAGGTGGCCAGGTGTGGTGCTGGCCACATCGCTCCCCCTCGTGTGTTGCGACAGCTTCAATAGAGTCTCACAGACAGCACTTTGCCCCAAAAGCCTGTTCAAGGCTATACGGGAGATTGTGTGCTAACGCTATCGGTGTTTGTGTGTGTGTGATAACCCTGTTGTGTGTGTGTGTGGTAACCATATTATGCCTTTGTGTAGTAACCCTATCTGGTGTATGTGTATGCCCTATTGTGTGTGATAACTTTATTGTCGTTGTTAACCCTATCAGTGTGTGTGCGTATAATCCTATTGTGTATGTGCGTGTGTGTACTGAACTATCATTTGTGGCCAGATCGCTTCTGGCTCCTCACTCACCCTATATATCCTTAGTGGGCCTTACCTGGTCATATAAAAAGTTTAGTTATTGACCCTATTGATGTGCGTTAACCCTATTGTGTGTATGTTAACCCTATTGTGTGTTGACTCTATTGTGTGTTTACCCTATTGTGTGCGTGTGTGAACTCCATTGTGTATTACGCCTATTGTGTGTGTGTGTTATCCCTATTGTGTGTGTGTTAACCCTATTGTGTGGGTGTGTGTTAACCCTATTGTGTGTGTGTTAACCCTATCAGTGTGTGTTAACCCTATTGTGTGGGTGTGTTAACCCTATTGTGTGTATCTTAACCCTATCAGTGTGTGTTAACCCGATTGTGTGGGTGCGTGTGTTAACTCCATCGTGTATAACGCCTATTGTGTTAACCCTATTGTGTGTTAACCCATTGTTTGTGTTAACCCTATTGTGAATCATGCCTATTGTATGTGTGTTAACCCTATTGTGTGTTAACCCTATTGTGTGGGTGTGTGTGTTAACTCCATTGTGTATTACACCTATTGTGTGTTAACCCTATTGTATGTGTTAACTCTATTGTGTATTACTCCTATTTTATGTGTGATAACCCTATTGTGTGTGTGGGTGTGTTTTATCTCGTGTATTATGTCTATTGTGTGTATTAACCCTATAGTGTATTAACCGTCCAGTGTGTGTGGGTGTTAACCCTATAGTGTGTGTTAACCCTATAGTGTGTGTTAACCCTATTGTGTGTGTTAACCCTATAATGTGTGTTAACCCTATAGTGTGTGTTAACCCTATAGTGTGTGTTAACCCCATAGTGTGTGTTAACCGTCCAGTGTGTGTGGGTGCTAACCCTATAGTGTGTGTTAACCCTTTAGTGTGTGTTAACCCTATAGTGTGTGTTAACCCTATAGTGTGTATTAACCCTATAGTGTATGTTAACCCTATAGTGTGTGTTAACCCTATAGTGTGTATTAACCCTATAGTGTGTGTTAACCCTATAGTGTGTGTTAACCCTATAGTGTGTGTTAACCGTCCAGTGTGTGTGGGTGTTAACCCTATAGTGTGTTTACCCTATAGTGTGTGTTAACCCTATAGTGTGTGTTAACCGTCCAGTGTGTGTGGGTGTTAACCCTGTAGTGTGTTAACTCTATAGTGTGTGTTAACCCTATAGTGTGTGTTAACCCTATAGTGTGTGTTAACCCTATAGTATGTGTTAACCGTCCAGTGTGTGTGGGTGTTAACCCTATAGTGTGTGTTAACCCTATAGTGTGTGTTAACCCTATAGTGTGTTAACCGTCCAGTGTGTGTGGGTGTTAACCCTATAGTGTGTGTTAACCCTATAGTGTGTGTTAACCCTATAGTGTGTGTTAACCCTATAGTGTGTTAACCGTCCAGTGTGTGTGGGTGTTAACCCTATAGTGTGTGTTAACCCTATAGTGTGTGTTAACCCTATAGTGTGTTAACCGTCCAGTGTGTGTGGGTGTTAACCCTATAGTGTGTGTTAACCCTATAGTGTGTTAACCGTCCAGTGTGTGTTAACCGTCCAGTGTGTGTGGGTGTTAACCCTATAGTGTGTGTTAACCCTATAGTGTGTGTTAACCGTCCAGTGTGTGTGGGTGTTAACCCTATAGTGTGTGTTAACCCTATAGTGTGTGTTAACCCTATAGTGTGTTAACCCTATAGTGTGTGTTAACCGTCCAGTGTGTGTGGGTGTTAACCCTATAGTGTGTGTTAACCCTATAGTGTGTTAACCGTCCAGTGTGTGTGGGTGTTAACCCTATAGTGTGTGTTAACCCTGTAGTGTGTGTTAACCCTATAGTGTGTGTTAACCATCCAGTGTGTGTGGGTGTTAACCCTATAGTGTGTGTTAACCCTATAGTGTGTGTTAACCCTATAGTGTGTGTTAACCGTCCAGTGTGTGTGGGTGTTAACCCTATAGTGTGTGTTAACCCTATAGTGTGTTAACCGTCCAGTGTGTGTGGGTGTTAACCCTATAGTGTGTGTTAACCCTATAGTGTGTGTTAACCCTATAGTGTGTGTTAACCGTCCAGTGTGTGTGGGTGTTAACCCTATAGTGTGTGTTAACCCTATAGTGTGTGTTAACCCTATAGTGTGTTAACCGTCCAGTGTGTGTGGGTGTTAACCCTATCGGTGTGCACGAGTTGCGTGCTTACCAGAGGTAGTGGCCGTCTGATGGCTTTGCGCAGGATGCTGTCGTTGACAAGGATGAGGAGGTTTGCTGTCGAGTAAACTGCAGGCGTCGCGCGTCACATCACCCAACCGTTACCACGCAAACTACAACTACACCATGTTTTATTTAACCAGGTAAGGCCCACTGAGCTATGTAGCTCTTTTTGAGAAGCCACCTGGCCACAAATGATAGCTCGACGAGGTGGCTTACCATCACGTGGAAATTTATAGCAGCCGAATACTCTTAAATGTTTGCCGATTCCAAATGTGGAGGGGAAAAACCGGACGACGTGGAGAAAAATCCACATGACCACGGGGAGAAAATGCAAACTCCATTTAGAATGCAGGCGCCAGGATCGGTATCGAACCCATGACATCCTGTATACCAGGTGAGGTCATTAACATCTCAGCACCACGAAGGTGATGCCGCAGCCCCGCAACTCCAGCGGCTCACGCCACCGCTGGCTGGGCGCACTCCCCCCCCAGACGTGGGACTTGGGTTACGTCAGCGAGTTGTGCTTATTGTGCGGCGAGTTGTGATCCACACACACACTCGGGCCGCCCCACCCGACCACGCACGGTGCGGCGATTGGGCCCAACCCTCTGAGGCCACGCAGCCATTAGGGCCTCCCTGGTGGTTTATCGCCCGAGGTGGAGGGAACTGCCCGGGCCGTCGTCCACGCTTCGAGAGGATCAATCCACTCGCCAGCAGCGCCATTCCCGTATGCGTGCATGTTTGTTGAACTTCTTTCGCACCGTACATAGCCAACCGTGCTAATCGTAAGTGGCAGGGAGAAGGACAAACTAAACACAAAAATAAGTTCTAAAGAAATTGGTTTTCAATCTAGATGATTTAAAAGTACACAGCTCTGGTGGCTTCCTAATATCGGACGGAAGTGCGTTCTAGACGGCCGCAGAAGCGCAACTGAAAGCGTGCGATGCTTTCACTACCGGACATCTGTGAAAAAGAGCTTCGTAGCTCATCGGATTCCTCCAGTCAAATAATGATTATGATTCATAGCGCACAGCGGCTCTCACCCACGAGGCTGCTGCGTGGCACTGCCACAGTTGGCAGTCGTTTATTGGCAGTACGCGGGCAGGGGAGGGGGGGGCGATGATCAGAATGATCTTTATTTATCCTGGAGGTTTCTGATGAGGACGAAGCTATTTTTCACAGATGTCTAGTCGCGGCAGATCAGAACGTTACAACAACAAACAATACAAAACCACGCTAGTATAGAAAAGGTAAGTGGACCACACGAAAAAATACAAATAAAACTAAACTATTTTTATTTTACCAGGTAAGGCCCACTGAGCTATATAGTGACCTGGCCATGAACGATAGCTCAACGAAGCGGCTTATGGCATCGACATTTATACCTTCCAAATAATCTAAATAATAACGATGTAATGATCGCCGATTTATCACAACATTTGAAGAGTTGTGACGCCGCCATCACCGCGCCACGCGTTGGCCGACCGGTGGGGATCCCTGGCATCGGGAACGATTCCTATGCCAGGATGGAAGTGAACCCCGCGCCCGGCTGCTTCTCTGTGAGGGTCACACACGGTGGGGAGGGGGGGTCGGCAAACTCGCAATCTTGATTTAGACTGGAGGAGGAATCCGATGAGCTACGAAGCTCTTGTTCACACACGTGTCCGGCACATGGGCACGGGGTTGGCTCGCTCGCTGTCTTTGCCATGCCACCCGCAGGGGAGCGGAGAAACGGGCCCGCGTGAGTCAACTTCCTCATTCTAGATTCAGTTTGACGCGAGTCATCTCGTCGCGGAACGGATGAACTCGCGCGCTCAATCCGTGAGGTTCCCCTCTTAACCCAGTGTGACCAATGGGGATGGCTGTGATTATTATTTAGAGTATTTGGCTGCTATAAATTTCCACGAGATAAGCCACTTCGTTGAGCTGTCATTTGTGGCCCAGTTCGCTTCTGAAGCTAACAGCTCTGTGCGCCTTACCTGGTAAAACAAAAAGTATAGTTTCATTTTTTCGTGATTTGTTTACCTTTCCTATACTTAGCAGTCCTATCATGTTTTTGTGTTGTTTCTTGTTGTAGCGTTCTGACCCCGTGCCCCTACTGGACATCTGTGAAAAAGAGCTTCATAGCTCATCGGATTGTGACTCTGTAACGTGGCGACACTCACCCAGTTCGGAGAGCTCCGCCGAGTCCGGGAAGCGACCTGCAACGCAGAGCAACGCCATCATCACCCTCACCAGCACAGCCCTGCTCCTCACTCACCCCAACCTCACCCTCACCAGCACAGCCCTGCTCCTCACTCACCCCAACCTCACCCTCACCACCACAGCCCCGCTCCTCACTCACCCCAACCTCACCCTCACCACCACAGCCCCGCTCCTCACTCACCTCACCCTCACCACCACAGCCCCGCTCCTCACTCACCCCCCTAACTCTGCCTCATCTAAAATCTGACACCTGGTCACCTCTGGCCCCATAACTGGACGTCTGTGAAAAAGAGCTTCATAGCTCATCGGATTCCTCCAGTCTGAAAACAGATTCTGATTCACCCATTCAGCCATGAGCCCATCTCCTCTCCCCTGACCCGATCGTCTCACGCCTGACCTCGTCTGCTCACCTCAGCCACCACCATCATCAAACCTAATCTCCTCCCATTACCCCCGGCGACTCATCCACGATTCCCAACTATTGACCTCTCACCCCAACCCAGTGCCATACTAAGCTAGGTGCGGGGCCTGTCGCATGATGATGTTATAAAGGGGCCTTAAATTATATTTTAAAAAACATAAATATTAAAACACAAATTTCTCACTTGCATAGTAAATTGTATTTTTTCATTTGCTATACAGCCAGATAATACGACAAAACGCTAACCTTAAACACCCAATCGTTCATAAAAGTTGAAGGCGGTATAGTACTATAGTAATAGAACAAGTGCAGAATCACTGAACCGGAATTGATAGCTTGAAAGCGTTTAGCGCGGGACCCTTTAAAGTGCGCGGCCCGTAGCTACTACGTATGTAGTAGCAACTACATATGTAGTAGCTACTTTGTGTATACACACATGTTTAACCTGTATGTGTATACCTGTGTATACACACATATGTAGTAGTAGCTACTACATATGTAGTAGCTACTACTACATTTACTACATATGTAGTAGTAGCTACTACATATGTAGCAGCTACTACTACAACTACATATGTAGTAGTAGCTACTACATATGTAGCAGCTACTACTACATATGTAGCAGCTACTACTACAACTACTACATATGTATTAGTAGCTACTACATATGTTGCAGCTACTACTACAACTACTACATATGTAGTAGTAGCTACTACATATGTTGTAGCTACTACTACAACTACTACATATGTAGTAGTAGCAGCTACTGTGTTAAACATGCGAAGTGGCACAAGTGGGGAAAGCACAGCCGGTGCCTCTGCCATGCATCTCAGTCGGTCAACCCATGGCACCTGCGTCTGTCAGTGACCTCATCCTATCAGCAGCGAGCATTCGGCACTTTCACGTGGCCTCAAAGTGCACCTAGCCTGGCACAAGCGCCGTGGTGATGTCACTGCCACGTGGTGGCGAAGGGCGGCTGTTATACGTCTCTGTGTCTCTATCGGTGTACATGTCTCTGTGTGTCTGTCGGTGTGTATGTCTCTGTGTGTCTCTGTCGGTGTACATGTCTCTGTGTGTCTGTCGGTGTGCATGTCTCTGTGTCTCTGTGTGTCTCTGTGTGTGTCTGTCGGTGTGCGTGTCTCTGTCGGTGTGTATGTCTTTGTGTCTCTGTCGGTGTGCATGTCTCTGTGTCTCTGTCGGTGTACATGTCTCTGTGTGTCTCTGTCGGTGTACATGTCTCTGTGTCTCTGTCGGTGTGCATGTCTCTGTGTCTCTGTCGGTGTACATGTCTCTGTGTGTGTCTGTCGGTGTGCATGTCTCTGTGTCTCTGTCGGTGTGCATGTCTCTGTGTGTCTCTGTGTGTCTCTGTGTGTCTCTATCGGTGTACACGTCTCTGTGTCTGTCGGTGTGCATGTCTCTGTGTCTGTCGGTGTGCATGTCTCTGTGTCTCTGTCGGTGTGCATGACTCTGTGTGTCTCTGTCGGTGTGCATGTCTCTGTGTCTGTCGGTGTGCATGTCTCTGTGTGTATATGTCTCTGTGTCTCTGTGTGTCTCTGTCGGTGTGCATGTCTCTGTGTGTCTCTGTCGGTGTGCATGTCTCTGTGTGTCTATCGGTGTGCATGTTGCTGTGTCTCTGTCGGTGTGCATGTCTCTGTGTCTCTGTCGGTGTGTATGTCTCTGTGTGTCTCTATGTGTCTCTGTCGGTGTGTATGTCTCTGTGTCTCTGTCGGTGTGCATGTCTCTGTGTCTCTGTCGGTGTGCATGTTGCTGTGTCTCTGTCGGTGTGCATGTCTCTGTGTCTCTGTCGGTGTGTATGTCTCTGTGTGTCTCTATGTGTCTCTGTCGGTGTGTATGTCTCTGTGTCTCTGTCGGTGTGCATGTCTCTGTGTCTCTGTCGGTGTGCATGTCTCTGTGTGTCTCTGTCGGTGTGCATGTCTCTGTGTCTCTGTCGGTGTGCATGTCTCTGTGTGTCTCTGTCGGTGTGCATGTCTCTGTGTCTCTGTCTCTGTGTGTCTCTGTGTGTCTCTGTCGGTGTGCATGTCTCTGTGTCTCTGTCGGTGTGCATGTCTCTGTGTCTGTCGGTGTGCATGTCTCTGTGTGTATATGTCTCTGTGTGTCTGTGTGTGTCTCTGTCGGTGTGCATGTCTCTGTGTGTCTGTCGGTGTGCATGTCTCTGTGTGTCTCTGTGTGTCTGTCGGTGTGCATGTCTCTGTCGGTGTACATGTCTCTGTGTCTCTGTCGGTGTACATGTCTCTGTGTCTCTGTCGGTGTGCATGTCTCTGTGTGTCTCTATCGGTGTGCATGTCTCTGTGTCTCTATCGGTGTGCATGTCTCTGGGTGTCTCTGTGTGTCTCTATCGGTGTGCATGTCTCTGTGTCTGTCGGTGTGCATGTCTCTGTGTGTCTCTGTCGGTGTGCATGTCTCTGTGTGTCTCTGTGCGTTTCTCTTCCTGTGTATCTGTGCGTGTCTCTCGTGCCTGTGTCTCTGTGCGTCTGTGTCTATGTATGTTGAACCTCTTTCGCACCATACCTAGCGAACCGTGCTAATCGGAGGTGCCTATATGTGCATGTGTCTCTGTGTATGTCTCCCTCTGTGTATGTGTGTGTCTCTGTGCGTCTTTGTCTTTATGTGTTTCTGTGCGTCTGGACTTGTTTCTGTGTGTCTGTGTGCGTGTGTCTGTACGTCTGTGTTTGTGTCTGTACGTCTGTGTGCGTGTGTCTGTACGTCGGTGTGTGTGTGTCTGTACGTCTGTGTGCGTGTGTCTGTATGTCTATGTGTGTGTCTGTACGTCTGTGTGTCTGTACGTCTGTGTGTGTGCCTGTACGTCTGTGTGTGTTTGTCTGTGCGTCTGTACGTCTGTGTGTCTGTACGTCTGTGTCTGTACGTCTGTGTGTCTGTACGTCTGTGTCTGTGTGCGTGTGTCTGTACGTCTGTGTGTGTGTCTGTGTACGTCTGTGTGTCTGTGCGTGTCGCTATCGCCGTCCCTTTGGTTGGCTTTGACTATGTGCGTGTCTGTGTCCTTGTCTGTGTCTTTGTCTGTGCGTGTCTGTGTGTATCTTTGTCTTGTGTCTCTGTGTGTATCTGCGTGTGTCTGTGAGCCTCTGCGTGTATCTGTGCGTGTCTGTGTTTCTGCGTATCTGTGTGCCTCTGTGTGTCTGTGTGTGTGTTTGTGTGTGTGTCTGTGTTTCTGCGTTACTGTGTGCTTCTGCGTGTCTGTGTGCCTCTGTGTGTCTGTGTTTCTGCGTGTCTGTGAGCCTCCGTGTGTATCTGTGCGTGTCTGTGTTTCTGCGTGTCTGTGAGCCTGTGTGTGTCTGTGTTTCTGCGTGTCTGTGTGCTTCTGCGTGTCTGTGTGCCTGTGTGTGTCTGTGTTTCTGCGTGTCTGTGTGCCTCTGTGTGCCTGTGTGTGTGTCTGTGTGTGTGGGGAGCGGTAGTGTAGCGGTAAGCGCGCTGCGCTACGAATCTCACGATTCGGGTTCGATTCGGCCAACACCAGTGACAGCGATTATCTGAACCGGTCCTGAGCCTCCCCTAGGTCGACTCAGCCACAAATGAGTACCTGGTGCAATGTGTAAACATCGCCACTAGGGAGACAAAGGCGGCCGGGCGTGGGGTTGGCCACACACTCCCTCGTGTTCCGGCCTTCATAGGTGCTCGCTAACAGCACTTGCCCCTACAGTCTGCTAAAGCTATACGGGTGATCTTTGTCTGTGTGTGTGTGCGCGTCTGTGTCTGTATGTGTCTCTGTGTGTCTGTATGTGTCTCTGTGCGTCTGTATGTGTCTCTGTGCGTCTGTGTCTCTGTGCGTCTGTGTGTGTCTGTGTGTCTGTATGTGTCTCTGTGTGTCTGTGTGTCTGTATGTGTCTCTGTGTGTCTGTATGTGTCTCTGTGCGTCTGTGTGTCTGTGTCTCTGTGTCTCTGTGTGTCTGTATGTCTGTGTGTGTCTCTGTGTGTCTGTATGTGTGTCTCTGTGTGTCTGTATGTGTCTCTGTGCGTCTGTGTGTCTGTCTCTGTGTGTCTGTATGTGTCTCTGTGTGTCTGTATGTGTGTCTCTGTGCGTCTGTACGTGTTTCTGTGTGTCTGTACGTGTCTCTGTGTCTGTATGTGTCTCTGTGTGTCTGTGTGTGTCTCTGTGTGTCTGTACGTGTCTCTGTGTGTCTCTGTGCGTCTGTGTCTCTGTGTGTCTGTATGTGTCTCTGTGTGTCTGTATGTGTGTCTATGTGTGTCTGTATGTGTCTCTGTGTGTCTGTACGTGTCTCTGTGTGTCTGTGTGTCTGTATGTGTGTCTGTGTGTCTGTGTCTCTGTGTGTCTATGTGTCTCTGTGTGTCTGTATGTGTGTCTCTGTGTGTCTATGTGTGTCTGTATGTGTCTCTGTGTGTCTGTACGTGTCTCTGTGTGTCTGTATGTGTGTCTCTGTGTGTCTGTATGTGTCTCTGTGCGTCTGTGTGTCTGTCTCTGTGTGTCTGTATGTGTCTCTGTGTGTCTGTATGTGTGTCTCTGGGTGTCTGTATGTGTCTCTGTGCGTCTGTGTGTCTGTCTCTGTGTGTCTGTATGTGTGTCCCTGTGCGTCTGTACGTGTCTCTGTGTGTCTGTACGTGTCTCTGTGTCTGTATGTGTCTCTGTGTGTCTGTGTGTGACTCAGTGTGTCTGTACGTATCTCTGTGTGTCTGTACGTGTCTCTGTGTGTGTCTCTGTGCGTCTCTGTGTGTCTGTGTGTGTATCTGTGTGTCTGTATGTGTCTCTGTGTGTCTGTGTGTGTCTCTGTGTGTCTGTACGTATCTCTGTGTGTCTGTACGTGTCTCTGTGTGTCTGTATGTGTCTCTGTGTGTCTGTGTGTCTGTACGTGTCTCTGTGTGTCTGTGTGTGTCTCTGTGTGTCTGTGTGTGTCTCTGTGCGTCTGTGTCTCTGTGTGTCTGTACGTGTCTCTGTGTGTCTCTGTGTGTCTGTATGTGTCTCTGTGCGTCTGTGTATGTGTGTCTCTGTGTGTCTGTATGTGTCTCTGTGTGTCTGTATGTGTGTCTGTATGTGTGTCTGTGTGTGTCTGTGTGTGTCTGTGTGTGTCTGTATGTGTCTGTATGTGTCTCTGTGCGTCTGTGTGTCTGTGTCTCGGTGTGTCTGTGTGTGTCTCTGTGTGTCTGTGTGTGTCTCTGTGTGTCTGTATGTGTCTCTGTGTGTCTGTATGTGTCTCTGTGTGTGTCTGTATGTCTCTGTGTGTCTCTGTGTGTCTGTGTGTCTCTGTGCGTCTGAACGTATCTCTGTGTCTGTCTCTGTGTGTCTGTACGTGTCTCTGTGTGTCTGTACGTGTCTCTGTGTGTCTGTACGTGTCTCTGTGTGTCTGTGTGTGTCTGTGTGTGTCTCTGTGTGTCTGTACGTGTCTCTGTGTGTCTGTACGTGTCTCTGTGTGTCTGTACGTGTCTCTGTGTGTCTCAGTGTGTCTGTATGTGTCTCTGTGCGTCTGTGTCTGTGTCTCTGTGTGTCTGTCTGTGTCTCTGTGTGTCTGTATGTGTCTCTGTGTCTGTATGTGTGTCTGTATGTGTGTCTCTGTGTGTCTGTATGTGTCTCTGTGTGTCTCTGTGTGTGTCTGTATGTGTCTCTGTGTGTCTCTGTGCGTCTGTGTGTCTCTGTGTGTCTGTATGTGTCTCTGTGTGTATGTGTCTCTGTGTGTATGTGTCTCTGTGTGTATGTGCCTCTGTGTGTCTGTATGTGTCTCTGTGTGTCTCTGTGTGTCTGTATGTGTCTCTGTGCGTCTGTGTGTCTGTGTCTCTGTGTGTCTGTGTGTGTCTGTGTGTGTCTGTATGTGTCTGTGTGTGTCTGTGTGTGTCTCTGTGTGTCTGTATGTGTCTCTGTGTGTCTCTGTGTGTCTGTATGTGTCTCTGTGTGTCTGTATGTGTCTGTATGTGTCTCTGTGTGTCTGTGTGCGTCTGTGTGTGTCTCTGTATGTGTCTCTGTGTGTCTGTATGTGTTTCTGTGTGTCTGTATGTGTGTCTGTATGTGTCTCTGTGTCTGTATGTGTCTCTGTATGCGTGTCTGTGTCTGTGTGTGTCTGTGTGTGTCTGTGTGATCGGGCGTGGTGCTGGCCACCAACCCCTTCGTGTACCGTACCGGCCTTCATAGGTGCTCGCTAACAGCACTTGCCCCAACAGTCTGTTAAGGCTATATGGGGGATCTTTGTGTCTGTGTGTGTCTGTATGTGTGTCTGTCTGTGTGTCTGTGTGTCTGTATGTGTGTGTGTCTGTATGTGTCTGTGTGTGTGTCTCTGTGTGTCTGTGTGTGTCTCTGTATATCTGTGTGTCTGTGTGTGTCTGTGTGTGTGTCTGTGTGTGTCTGTATGTGTCTCTGTGTGTCTGTGTGTGTCTCTGTATATCTGTGTGTGTCTGTGTGTGTGTGTGTCTGTGTGTCTGTGTGTGTGTCTCTGTGTATCTGTGTGTGTCTGTGTGTCTGTATGTGTGTCTGTGTGTGTCTCTGTATATCTGTGTGTCTGTGTGTGTCTGTAAGTGTCTCTGTGTGTCTATATGTGTCTCTGTGTGTCTGTATGTGTCTCTGTGCGTCTGTGTGTCTGTCTCTGTGTGTCTGTATGTGTCTCTGTGTGTCTGTATGTGTGTCCCTGTGCGTCTGTACGTGTCTCTGTGTGTCTGTATGTGTCTCTGTGTGTCTGTGTGTGACTCAGTGTGTCTGTACGTATCTCTGTGTGTCTGTACGTGTCTCTGTGTGTGTCTCTGTGCGTCTCTGTGTGTCTGTGTGTGTATCTGTGTGTCTGTATGTGTCTCTGTGTGTCTGTGTGTGTCTCTGTGTGTCTGTACGTATCTCTGTGTGTCTGTACGTGTCTCTGTGTGTCTGTACGTGTCTCTGTGTGTCTGTATGTGTCTCTGTGTGTCTGTGTGTCTGTACGTGTCTCTGTGTGTCTCTGTGTGTCTGTACGTGTCTCTGTGTGTCTGTACGTGTCTCTGTGTGTCTGTGTGTGTCTCTGTGCGTCTGTGTCTCTGTGTGTCTGTACGTGTCTCTGTGTGTCTGTATGTGTCTCTGTGCGTCTGTGTGTGTGTGTCTCTGTGTGTCTGTATGTGTCTCTGTGTGTCTGTATGTGTGTCTGTATGTGTGTCTGTGTGTGTCTGTGTGTGTCTGTATGTGTCTCTGTGCGTCTGTGTGTCTGTGTCTCGGTGTGTCTGTGTGTGTCTCTGTGTGTCTGTGTGTGTCTCTGTGTGTCTGTATGTGTCTCTGTGTGTCTGTATGTGTCTCTGTGTGTGTCTGTATGTCTCTGTGTGTCTCTGTGTGTCTCTGTGTGTCTGAACGTATCTCTGTGTCTGTCTCTGTGTGTCTGTACGTGTCTCTGTGTGTCTGTACGTGTCTCTGTGTGTCTGTGTGTGTCTGTGTGTGTCTCTGTGTGTCTCTGTGTG
Organism: Petromyzon marinus; assembly: GCF_048934315.1. Lineage (NCBI taxonomy): Eukaryota > Metazoa > Chordata > Hyperoartia > Petromyzontiformes > Petromyzontidae > Petromyzon > Petromyzon marinus. Next base: position 1,136,255 of record NC_133698.1, on the reverse strand, counting down.
TCTCTGTGTGTCTGTACGTGTCTCTGTGTGTCTGTACGTGTCTCTGTGTGTCTGTACGTGTCTCTGTGTGTCTCTGTGTGTCTGTATGTGTCTCTGTGCGTCTGTGTCTGTGTCTCTGTGTGTCTGTCTGTGTCTCTGTGTGTCTGTATGTGTCTCTGTGTCTGTATGTGTGTCTGTATGTGTGTCTCTGTGTGTCTGTATGTGTCTCTGTGTGTCTCTGTGTGTGTCTGTATGTGTCTCTGTGTGTCTCTGTGCGTCTGTGTGTCTCTGTGTGTCTGTATGTGTCTCTGTGTGTCTGTATGTGTCTCTGTGTGTATGTGTCTCTGTGTGTATGTGTCTCTGTGTGTCTGTATGTGTCTCTGTGTGTCTCTGTGTGTCTGTATGTGTCTCTGTGCGTCTGTGTGTCTGTGTCTCTGTGTGTCTGTGTGTGTCTGTGTGTGTCTGTATGTGTCTCTGTGTGTGTGTCTCTGTGTGTCTGTGTGTGTCTCTGTGCGTCTGTACGTGTCTCTGTGTCTGTGTGTGTCTGTGTGTGTCTCTGTGTGTCTGTATGTGTCTCTGTGTGTCTGTGTGTGTCTGTATGTGTCTCTGTGTGTCTATATGTGTCTCTGTGTGTCTGTATGTGTGTCTCTGTGTGTCTGTATGTGTGTCTCTGTGTGTCTGTATGTGTCTCTGTGTGTCTGTGTGTGTCTCTGTGTGTCTGTATGTGTCTCTGTGTGTCTCTGTGTGTCTGTATGTGTCTCTGTGTGTCTGTATGTGTCTGTATGTGTCTCTGTGTGTCTGTGTGTGTGTCTGTGTGTGTCTCTGTATGTGTCTCTGTGTGTCTGTATGTGTGTCTGTATGTGTCTCTGTGTCTGTATGTGTCTCTGTATGCGTGTCTGTGTCTGTGTGTGTCTGTGTGTGTGTGTCTATGTGATCGGGCGTGGTGCTGGCCACCCACCCCCTCGTGTACCGTTCCGGCCTTCATAGGTGCTCGCTAACAGCACTTGCCCCAACAGTCTGTTAAGGCTATATGGGGGATCTTTGTGTCTGTGTGTGTCTGTCTGTGTGTCTGTATGTGTGTGTGTGTCTGTATGTGTCTGTGTGTGTGTCTCTGTGTGTCTGTGTGTGTCTCTGTATATCTGTGTCTGTGTGTGTCTGTGTGTGTGTCTGTGTGTGTCTGTATGTGTCTGTGTGTCTGTGTGTGTCTCTGTATATCTGTGTGTGTCTGTGTGTGTGTCTGTGTGTGTGTCTCTGTATATCTGTGTGTCTGTGTGTGTCTGTGTGTGTCTCTGTATATCTGTGTGTCTGTATGTGTGTCTGTGTGTGTCTGTAAATGTCTCTGTGTGTCTATATGTGTCTCTGTGTGTCTGTATGTGTGTCTGTATGTGTGTCTCTGTGTGTCTGTATGTGTGTCTCTGTGTGTCTGTATGTGTCTCTGTGTGTCTGTGTGTGTCTCTGTGTGTCTGTATGTGTCTCTGTGTGTCTGTATTTGTCTGTATGTGTCTGTATGTGTCTCTGTGTGTCTGTGTGTGTCTGTGTGTGTGTCTCTGTATGTGTCTCTCTGTGTCTGTATGTGTTTCTGTGTGTCTGTATGTGTCTGTATGTGTCTCTGTGTCTGTATGTGTCTCTGTATGCGTGTCTGTGTCTGTGTGTGTCTGTGTGTGTCTGTGTCTCTGTGTCTGTGTCTGTATGTGTGTGTGTGTCTGTGTGATCGGGCGTGGTGCTGGCCACCCAGCCCCTCGTGTACCGTTCCGGCCTTCATAGGTGCTCGCTAACAGCACTTGCCCCAACAGTCTGTTAAGGCTATATGGGGGATCTTTGTGTCTGTGTGTGTCTGTATGTGTGTCTGTCTGTGTGTCTGTGTGTGTGTGTCTGTATGTGTCTGTGTGTGTGTCTCTGTGTGTCTGTGTGTGTCTCTGTATATCTGTGTGTCTGTGTGTGTGTCTGTGTGTCTGTGTGTGTCTGTATGTGTCTCTGTGTGTCTGTGTGTGTCTCTGTATATCTGTGTGTGTCTGTGTGTCTGTGTGTGTGTCTCTGTATATCTGTGTGTGTCTGTGTCTGTATGTGTGTCTGTGTGTGTCTCTGTATATCTGTGTGTCTGTATGTGTGTCTGTGTGTGTCTGTGTGTGTCTCTGTATATCTGTGTGTGTGTCTCTGTGTGTGTGTGTGTGTCTGTGTGTGTGTCTGTGTGTGTCTCTGTGTGTGTCTCTGTATATCTGTGTGTCTGTATGTGTCTCTGTGTGTCTGTATGTGTCTCTGTGTGTCTGTGTCTGTATGTGTGTCTGTATGTGTCTCTGTGTGTCTGTATGTGTCTCTGTGTGTCTGTGTGTCTGTATGTGTGTCTCTGTGTGTGTCTCTGTGTCTCTGTGTGTCTGTATGTGTCTGTATGTGTCTCTCTGTGTGTCTGTATGTGTCTGTGTGTGTGTCTCTGTGTGTCTGTATGTGTCTCTGTGTGTGTCTGTATGTGTCTCTGTGTGTGTCTGTATGTGTCTCTGTGTGTGTCTCTGTGTGTCTGTATGTGTGTCTGTGTGTGTCGCTCCCGCCGTCCCCCATCCTTGCACCACGCACCCGCGATCACGTACGACAGGCTGCGGAAGCCGCTCTCCAGCTGCGCTGTGAGCTCGGGGTGGCGGCTCACGCAGTGCGCGTAGCGAGCGCACGCGCGCCGCGCCACGGCCGACATCGCCGCAGCCACGGCGTGTGCCAGGGCCGCAGGAGGGGACGCACAAGTACAGTACAACACTGGCGCGGCACCCCGCCCACTCGCTCGACCAACACAGCCACACGCGTGCAGGCTGACTGAGGGTCCGCGGAAATTTGACAAAAAAATGTACGACTCCACAAAGACGCAACAAGGGTCCGCGGATATTTGACAAAATGTACGACTCCAAAGATACAACGGGGTCCGTAAATATTTGATAAGATGTACGACTTGTACAGCACCGTCTTCCTCCAAGTATTTGTGCGTCGCGCTCGCTGATCCCAGCGAGCGCGACGCACAAATCGCGCAAGGGTCCGTGGCGATTTGGCGATTTTACGACAATACCTGCAGCTCCTGGCGATGCAGTGTGCGCTCGTGACCATACGGGGGCGCCTACAGCCCAACACGCAGGGGTCACGGCCAATGGCGTTGTGTAGATTTAACACGGAGGGGTCACGACCAATAATGTTGTGTAGATTTAACACGGAGGGGTCACGACCAATGGCGTTGTGTAGATTTAACACGGAGGGGTCACGGCCAATGGCGTTGTGTAGATTTAACACGGAGGTTTCACGATCAATGGCGTTGTGTAGATTTAACACGGAGGGGTCACGGCCAATGGCGTTGTGTAGATTTAACACGGAGGGGTCACGACCAATGGCGTTGTGTAAATTTAATACGGAGGGGTCACGACCAATGGCGTTGTGTAGATTTAACACGGAGGGGTCACGACCAATGGCGTTGTTTAGATTTAACACGGAGGGGTCACGGCAAATGGGGTTGTGTAAATTTAACACGCAGGGGTCACGACCAATGGCGTTGTGTAAATTCAACACGGAGAGGTCACGACCAATGGCGTTGTGTAGATTTAACACGGAGGGGTCACGACCAATGGTGTTGTGTAGATTTAACACGGAGGGGTCACGACCAATGGCGTTGTGTAAATTTAACACGGAGGTGTCACGACCAATAGCGTTGTGTAAATTTAACACGGAGGGGTCACGGCCAATGGTGTTGTGTAGATTTAACACGGAGGGGTCACGGCCAATGGCGTTGTGTTAATTCAACACGGAGGGGTCACGACCCATGGCGTTGTGTAGATTTAACACGGAGGGGTCACGACCAATGGAGTTGTGTTAATACAACACGGAGGGGTCACGACCAATGGCGTTGTGTAAATTTAACACGGAGGGGTCACGGCCAATAGTGTTGTGTAAATTTAACACGGAGGGGTCACGGCCAATAGTGTTGTGTAGATTTAACACGGAGGGGTCACGGCCAATGGCGTTGTGTTAATTCAACACGGAGAGGTCACGACCAATGGTGTTGTGTAAATTCAACACGGAGGGGTCACGACCAATGGCGTTGTGTAAATTTAACATGGAGGGGTCACGGCAAATGGCGTTGTGTTAATTTAACACGGAGGGGTCACGACCCATGGCGTTGTGTAGATTTAACATGGAGGGGTCACGACCAATGGTGTTGTGTAAATTTAACACGGAGGGGTCACGACCAATGGCGTTGTGTAAATTCAACACGGAGGGGTCACGACCCATGGCGTTGTGTAAATTTAACACGGAGGGGTCACGACCAATGGCGTTGTGTAGATTTAACACGGAGGGGTCACGACCAATGGTGTTGTGTAAATTCAACACGGAGGGGTCACGACCAATGGCGTTGTGTAAATTTAACACGGAGGGGTCACGGCAAATGGCGTTGTGTTAATTTAACAAGGAGGCTTCGCGACCAATGTTACTCATTATAATGCTGTTTGGTTTAGATCACGTAAATGTAAATTTGTTGTACACCTACCTCCTCCCGACTCAGCCAATAGGTAAGTTTGTCACGTACACGAAACGTGGCAATGCCTGACTACGTTCGCACCACTGGATGGTTGTGTGTCAGAGAGCAAACCCACACCCTTTACTATTGAGCACCACGTTTAACTGGTTATCGCAACCAGCATCCTCAGGCGATTCAGGCAATATTGGTTGTTTTGGTCGATGAGAGTCAACGCATTTCTTGAAATGAGCACGGTAGTAAGAACTTGGGGAGAGACGATGGTAGATAATCTCAGTCGATGACCAATGCTCGAAGATCAAGCCAAGATGATCGATTCCGGAAAATCAGCAAAAGATTATCAAGTGTATTGATCAGTGTGCTTCACTAATTTTCAATGGGGGGGCCACTTTCGCCGATACGACGTCATCAATAGTGTGAGGGCCGCCACATATATGAAACTATTGTTGAGTTTGACAGTCGCACGATAATGATGGCGGGAGGAGGGTGTCACGTGCTGTATTGTCGGGGGCCGCACGTCAGGGGCCTCACTAAAGGCCACTAGGGGCCGCCAGTGGCCCGCGGGCCTTGCAATGATGAACAGTGGCCTCTTGATGATCAGTTCTAGAAGGAATCAACTGTTTCCAGTTGCTTCACTCACACTCTCACTCACCCTGCTGACATGCTGTATTAAACCGCGACTTGCGTGATGCAGTTGCCATAGTTGCCGTTATTGTTGTCGTTGTGAGCCGAGAACTCCCCACTGCTGGCAAGAGGTCCGCTCCCCCACCACCACCACGCCCCCGGCTGCTCCGCTCCGTGCCCGGCCTCCCAACTCGGCAGTGGCGCCTCGCTGCTGCTGCTGCCTACGCCGCCACCCCCGGTCTATGGCCCCCTCCCCACCGCCACTACTTCTCTCTCCCTCTCTTGGGTCTCCACTGCGCAGTGAATTCTGCCTCTCGTCTCTCCCCCTCGGTTTGTGTGAACGCGCGCCTGTATAGTTGGCGTGTCTTTCTCCTCGAGTGTTGCGTGGATTTTTATCCAGGTCCTTCGCTTTTTCCCTGCACATTTATAAAAATCAACAACATGCGCTTAGAGTATTTGGCTGCTATATGTGTCCACGTGACAAGCCACTTCGTTGAGCTATTATTTGTGGCCAGGTTGCTTCTAAAAAAGAAGCGAATTGCTCAGTGGAGCCTTACCTGGTAAAATAACAAAAACAAGTTTAGTTTTAATGTTGAACTTCTTTCGCACCGTACGTAGCCGCCCGTGCTAATCAAAGGTGCGGTTTGAGGTTGGACAGTAAATGCCTTCTGATCACCACAACAGCTGTCCTTAGTGAGCATGCCAGGTTGTTTGGTGACGCTGCATTAGCAGTGGTGCGCGAGCAGAAACAACTCAACACAGCCACCACTAACGCTGCTCTATGCAGGGGAAACATCCAGATCAGAATCAGTCTTTATTAAACTGCAGGAGGAATCCGATGACCTGTAAAGCTCTTTTTCTCACGGACGTCTAGTATGGGCGGGTCAGCAATATACATGTAATGAGCGACGTTTCGGGCAATGGCCCATTTTTGCCATGAGCACTTCACGTGGCAGAGTTGTTTTGTTTATGCGAGGTAACTGCGACTGGCGCAGGTGCGGCTGAAGAGGCTCGCGATAATTAACGAGCGGTGTGAGGCAATCTCACGAGGGGAATTACCCCCCGGCTCTCAACCCCTGCCTCCCTCCTCCTCCAGATCATCAAAGCGCCACAGTCCCGGCCACGCGTCTCCAACATGCTGGCCGATCAGTTGCGTGCAACTCGGTTGCACGAAAAGGACTCGCTCGAGTACGCGTTGCACGTCTCCGCTGCAACCAGTTGCTTGCGGGCGAGACAGACCACTTAATGTCCTCGTTACGCAGCTACGGGATCATGTCGCCCGTGTCACGAGAGTGAATAGTGCAATAGGCTCGGTACTTTATGGCGTAAACACGGGAGGTGTTGAGATGTAAAGACACCAATTTGACACCAATTGCAAGGCATCGAGTTCTGCTGCACCTGTAATTACGCCAGTGAGGGAATACAGCCTCGTTTTACTCTCATTCTGTTCCGCATTTATAAAGCGCCTTTCACCAAGGCGCTTAACAATGCTTGCTGACTACAGTACAGAATGGCAAGATAAGGAATGGGGATCGGTTCGTGACTCGGGTGGCGGGGGCGAGGTGGAGGCTGCGGCAGTGGAGGCGTCAAGGACGTCGAGGTGGTGCTGGTAGGGGTAGCGGAAGAGGAAATGCGAGGTAGAGAAAAGAGACAGGACGAGCCGAGGGCAGTGCTAGAAGAGGAAAGCGAGGGGGAAGAGTCGCATGTGGAGAGGGAGTTTGTTCCAGTGGAAGGAGGCAAGCGGCGAGAAGGAGCGAAAGCGAGATTGGGGGCTGGGTGGAGGAAGGACAGCAAGACGAGAGATGATTCAATGCATCCTTGTCGGTTTAAATATTCGTCACTCTGGTCCGTGCATTGTGTCTGCTGTCTGCTGTACCCCGTGACGTCGCCACTGGGCTGTGATTGGCGCTGTCAGGGTCGTGCAGCAGTCGGCTCCCACCTCCCTGCTGCTGCAGCAGAAGTTGTTCATAATCACCCTGCACATCCATCCACACAGCAGTGGAGCTCAGCCTTGTTTGCCTGCTGCTGTACCCCCCTTGTTGAATTTCGTTTCAACCGAGTCGTCCCTCCCTTGCCGGACCCAATGTGGTTCTGGGAAATAAAAGTAACGAATAATGAATATCAATATTTTAACCACTTGTCCACCTTGTGATGTTATCCTCTAACTCGTTAGTAACTGCAAGCGAATAACACAAATTCAACGGATGCTCTGCATGCATGACGTCGTTTGTTCACACTCGCTGCTAACTATTAGAAACCACATTGTTTACAATCAATGAGTTTAGAAAGGTATTTTATGTCGTTCTAGGTTATCAAATAGGTTTACATTTTCATCGCACTCTTTGATTCTTTCGTTAAAGTCACGTGGGTAGAAAATAATAGATGACGACGTTTCGATCGCAACACAAGCGACCGTCATCAGGTGAGACAATCACAGCATGGATTCCTGCAGTCACGAAAGCTTCAAATCGAGATTTTTATCGTAGTTATTTTATATTGCCAGATTCCTACGTAATTATTCACCAATGACTCTGATGTATGATATAATTTCACACATTTATGAATCACCTCACGTACCCCCTGGCACATTGCCACGTAGTGCCCCCAGGGGTCTGCATACGCCCCCGGTTGAGAACCACTGATCAACACTACCTGCTCCGCTACAAACTAAACAACTTTTTTCATTTTATTTTTACCAGCTAAGGCCCACTGAGCTGCATATCGATTTTTCAGAAGCGACCTGGCCACAAACGATAGCTCAACGAAGTGGCTTATCAAGTGGACATTTTAACACGTAGGCTTTCGCGACCAATATCATCCATAATAGAGGTTTTGGGTTAGATCGCGTAAATATATAAATGTGTCGTTAAAGCCCGCCACCATCCGACACAACCAACTAGTAAGGGTTGTCACGTAAACAGAACATGCCAATTGGAGGACCCGGAGAAAAATCCACGCGACCACGGGGAGAGAGACACGCAAACTCCAAATATACAGCAGCAGGCGTCAGGGATCGAAGCCACGACCTCCTGCATACCAAGGCGAGGTAGTTAACATCCCCTAGCCAGCATGGTTTCCCCCCTCCATCATCGGACACGCGTGTAAGTGCTCGTGGATCCAGGGGATAAGAAGACGGAACGGTCGATCTCTCGGCCTCCGCACGTAACAGGATTTGAGGATAAGAGGGGGTTTAGAGACGAGCGGCCAGGTGGCTCGCGGGCTTTAATACCCGGGTCACAGACACTGACCGGGCTGGCACCGCTGAGACCCTGCAGGGTTTGAAGCCGGGATTGAGCCGCCCCGTTATTAAACCGGGTTCTTCTCACGATGTGGTGAGCCGATGGTTCTCCGTTCCGGCCGTTCACGACTGCATGACACGTCTGGTTCGTGTCGCTTACAAAACGCTGTGGATGATCCAGCTGTTCTTCGTCTTCTTGTTTTCGTACGGCTGCTGATGTAGATGCAGAGCATCGACTACTATCTCACATCCAGGTGGTCAAGCCAGCAGATAACCACGTCAGGAGTAGCGGAGTGGTGTAGCATCATCGCTGTGATGTCTCCTCCCTATTTGTGGATTGGGCATTGCGTCGTCACACGCGGCACCGTCTGTTCTGGATGACCACCACAGTCGCACACTGCTACTGGAGAGTTTAAAAAAAATAGATATTGCATCTGTGCATCAGGTATCCGCATCTACTGCCGTGGTTTGTGCAGTGCATGCGGTTTAGGGTGGACCGTGAGCTTTGTGGAAGGCAGCTGTTGAGATAAGAACAGTGTGATGCTCCTGCTGCGACTGCTGCTGCGTTGGCAGTGGTGCACAAACAACTCCCAACGCAGCGAAGGCGCACTGAGCTGTTTCGCTCTTTTTCAGGAGCGACCTGGCCACAAATGATAGCTATCATTTGCATGGACACAAATGATAGCTATCATTTGTGGCCAGGTCGCTCCTGAAAAAAGCTGTATAGCTGAGTGGGCCTTACTTGGTAAAATAAAACAAATGTCAGGGCGCCCATTGCCTTGCCACCGTGACCATCCGACTGGCTCCCATGCTGATTCCTGTTACCTATATCCACCTACCCAACAACCTACCTACCCACGTACTCAACTACCCATCTACCTACCTACCTACCCAACAACCCACCTACGCACCCATTGACCTACCCAGAGCACGTGCAGGAGACGATGCGAGGCGCCACCGCGTGGGTTCTCGCTAAGAGCCGTGCGGCTCTCCCGTGGGTTGTCGGGTCGTGCTGCGTTTGACATGATGTCCGACGTTTCGCTCCACGTGCTAGGAGCTATTTTTTTCGGAAGCTCATAGTGCCTTTATTCAGTTCGTAAAGTTCAGAACTCAGTTCCTGAATTCAGTTCCTGAAGAAGCTCCCAGCACGTGGAGCGAAACGTCGGACATCGTGCCGAACAACATGCGGTACGACTCAATATCAGAGTACAGTATTACAGAAATGCAACACCCGTTAATTACATTCCTTTGCATAATAGCAACAGCAACGTGGTTCAAGAGCTCGATGCCAATGTCGAGGTCTGCTGCTGGCCACGACGAGAGAGCTTCAGCAACGAGAGAGAGAGAGTTGTCGCTCTCCCCCCTCCTCCTCCGTTGAAGGGGCGCTGTCCACAGTGGTTTTACTCTACGCTCCATGGAGTGGCTTGCATGGACACAATCGTACGACTGTGCCTTGCATTCAACAATGCCCGTAAACCAAAACAGTATAATTATAATAAACTGACACTATTCAACTATTTTTATTTTACCAGGTAAGGCCAACGCAACGACGCAGCTCTTTGTCAGAAGCAACCTGGCCACAAATGGTAGCTCAACGAAGCGGATTATCACGGGGAAATGTATCGCAGGCAAATACTCTAAATACGTGACGTTGATTTTAAATGTTGAGGGGAAAACCGGAGAACCCGGAGAACAATCCACGCGACCACGAGGAGAGAGACACGCAAACTCCAAATATACAGCAGGCGTCAGGGTCGGGATCGAATCCACGACCTCCTGCATACTAGGCGGGGAGTTACATCTCCTCGCCACCGCGGCGTTTCGGCAAATGTTCCTGTTCCATGGCGCGTACATCTTGCAGCAGTCACCGCACGGGCCCCATGTGGTGAGCGCGGTCCACGCGAGGTTATTGTCCACAGAGGGCCTCGCCGCCCCGGACATGAGCAGGGCTCCGGTGACGTCACGGGCAGGAGGACGGGGATCCACGTGGACCCGCGCGTGGAGACACCGCGCTGTCGCTTATAGCCTGGTGGGTACGCGGACCCCCGGGGGTAAGTGCGAGGCAATGTCCCAGGGTGTACCTGAGGTGATTCTACATGTGTACAATTGTATCTTACATCAGAGTAATTGGTGATTAATCACGTAGGAATCTGCCCATATAAAGTAACGATAAGTTTGAATCCATATGGTAACCTCGAACGGTATAAAAGACCTTTCTAAACTAATTGGTCATAAACAATGTGGTTCTCAAGAGTAACCAGCGAACAAACGACGTCACGCATGCAGAGTGACAATACGTTAAAATATTGATGTTTATCATTTATACATTCATTTCTTAGAACCATGTTGGGTCAGGGTACTTCTCGGTTGAAACTCGAAAAGTATCGCAAGAGGTTGAGACCCACCGTTGTCGACGATGTTGTATCCTCTCTCGATAGATCTAAAAGTTTTGCTGGCTGGCTGGGACGGATGGTCACTCCCAAAAGACGTCCACGTTGGTCGTATGAGTACCAAAATGAACAAGCAGACGTTACGCATCCTTCCCATAGACATCTCTCCGCACAGAAATACAATTCTTTGTACACATCCCATGAGCCGCAATATACATGTATATGTCATGCTTTAGCCCGTATGTAGAGAGACGCATATGGGAGAGTGTTGTGCGTGATGGACAGTGCGTGGCGAGTGTTGGCGGTGAAGGTTACAGATCACAGTGAAGAGGGAACCGACTCTGACAGTCACCAACCAAATCGTGGGGACAGAGCGGTGGGGCAGTGTTCAGCGCAGGGCGCCGTGAGACTCGCGGGCTGAGATGTCCATTCCCGGCCACGGCTAACATCAGTGGCGAGTGATGTCTGAACCCCTCCTCTCTCAGCCTCCACTAACCTGCGCTGTCCAGCGCGGTGAAGTATGGCCACGCTTCAAGCGAATTTGTTTAACCAAGTGAGCACTCAAGAGACCAGGGTGAGTCTCGTTTGCGAGTGTGACCCTGGGTCACCAACGAGGAAGAAAGCAGCAACAAGGCAGACAGGAACCTCCACGATCGACACGGCGTGGGGAGAGGTATTCATCCAACAGTGGAGAGAACATCTCCGTGGCATAGAGCACTGTGGGACTGGCGCCATCGTTGTGACAGCGCAGGGCCATCACCCCGCATGACGGCAGCTACTCGTCCTGCTGCTACTGCTGCTACTACTTCTGCTACTGCTACTCGTCCTGCTGCTACTGCTACTACTTCTGCTACTGCTACTCGTCCTGCTGCTACTGCTGCTACTGCTACTACTTCTGCTACTCGTCCTGCTGCTACTGCTGCTACTGCTACTACTTCTGCTACTGCTACGAGTGCTGCAGCTACTGCTACTAGTGCTGCTACTACTGCAACTACTGCTACTACGGCTGCTACTGCTACTACTGCTATTACTACTGCTGCTACTGCTACTAGTGCTGCTGCTACTGCTACTGGTGCTCCTACTTCTACTAGTGCTGCTACTACTGCTACTACTACTGCTTACTAGTGCTGCTGCTACTACTGCTACTACTGCTGCTACTACTACCAGTGCTGCTGCTACTGCTACCACTGCTGCTGCTACTACTGCTACTACTGCTGCTACTGCTACTACTGCTACTACTACTGCTGCTACTGCTACTAGTGCTGCTGCTACTGATACTACTGCTACTAGTGCTCCTACTACTGCTACTAGTGCTGCTACTGCTACTAGTGCTACTACTACTGCTACTAGTGCTGCTGCTACTACTGCCACTACTGCTGCTACTGCTACTAGTGATGCTGCTGCTACTGCTACTACTGCTGCTACTGCTACTAGTGCTGCTACTGCTACTACTGCTGCTGTTACTGCTACTGTTGTTGCTAGTGCTGCTGCTACTGCTATTACTGCTGCTACTAGTGCTGCTGCTACTACTACTACTGCTGCTTCTGCTACTAGTGCTGCTACTACTGCTACTACTGCTGCTACTGCTGCTACTACTGCTACTACTGCTGCTACTGCTGCTAGTGCTGCTACTGCTACTACTTCTACTACTGCTGCTACTGCTACTAGTGCTGCTACTGCTGCTGCTACTGCTACTACTACTGCTGCTAGTGCTGCTACTACTGCTACTAGTGCTGCTACTACTGCTGCTACTGCTGCTACTGCTGCTACTGCTACTAGTGCTGCTGCTGCTACTACTGCTGCTACTACTACTGCTGCTACTGCTACCACTGCTGCTGCTACTACTGCTACTACTGCTGCTACTACTGCTACTACTGCTGCTGCTACTACTGCTACTAGTGCTCCTACTACTGCTACTAGTGCTGCTACTGCTACTAGTGCTACTACTGATACTACTACTGCTACTAGTGCTGCTGCTACTACTGCCACTACTGCTGCTACTGCTACTAGTGATGCTGCTGCTACTGCTACTACTGCCGCTACTGCTACTAGTGCTGCTACTGCTACTACTGCTGCTGTTACTGCTACCGTTGCTGCTAGCGCTGCTGCTACTGCTACTAGTGCTGCTGCTACTGCTGCTCATGCTTCTACTGCTACTACTACTGCTGCTAGTGTTGCTACTACTGCTACTAGTGCTGCTACTCCTGCTACTACTGCTGCTACTGCTACTACTGCTGCTACTGCTACTAGTGCTGCTGCTACTACTGCTGCTGCTACTGCTACTACTGCTACCACTGCTGCTGCTACTACTGCTGCTACTGCTACTAGTGCTGCTGCTACTGCTGGTACTGCTACTAGTGCTGCTGCTACTAGTACTGCTGCTGCCGCTGCTGCCGCTGATACTGATGCTTCTACTACTGTTGCTACTACTGCTGCTAGTGCTGCTACTGCTACTACTGTTACTGCTACTAGTGCTGCTACTAGCGGTGCTGCTAGTGCTACTGCCGGTGCTACTGAAGCTGCTACTACTGCTGCTACTACGGCTACGAATGCTACTGCTAGTGCTGCTTCTACTGCTGCTGACGCTATTGCTACTATCGCTGCTACTGCTGCCACTATTACTGTTGCTGCTACAGCTGCTCCTACGACTGCTACGACCGCTGCTGCTGTGGCTGAGACGCAGCCTGCGGGGTCTCGCAGGAGGGAAGACGTCGCTGCTGCTGCTGCTGCCACGGTGCGCTCCATTCTCAAGTCGTTCACGAGTCGTTCTCGATTCATTCTCGATTCATTCTCGATTCATTCTTGATTCATTTTTGAGTTATTCTCAAGTAAATATCGATTCGTTCTCGAGTTATTCTCAAGTCATTCTCGAGTTATTATCGAGTCATTTTGTTTCAGATTTGGCAAATTAGTATTATGTTGAACTTCTTTTGCACCGTACGTAGACAATCGTGATGAGTGGAGGTGCGTCAGTATCAGCAGGAGCAGCAACAGGAGTAGCAGCAGCAGAAACAGCAGCAGTCAGCAGCAGCAGTATCAACAGTATCGGCAGCAGTAGCAGCAACAGCATCAGTAGCAGCAGCAGCAGCAGGAGAAGCAGCAGTAGTAGTTGGAGAAACAGCATCATCAGCATCAGTAGCAGCAGCAGTAGTAACAGTAGCAGCAGCAGCATCAGTAGCAGTAGTAGCAACAATAGCATCAGTAGCAGCAGCAGTAGCAGCAGCAACAGCATCAGCAGCATCAGTAGCAGCAGCAGTAGTAGCAGCAACAGCATCAGCAGCATCAGTAGCAGCAGCAGTAGTAGCAGTAGCAGCAACAGCATCAGTAGCATCAGTAGTAGCAGCAACAGCATCAGCAGCATCAGTAGCAGCAGCAGTAGTAGCAGCAACAGCATCAGCAGCAGTAGTAGAGGTAGCAGCAACAGCATCAGCAGCATCAGTAGCAGCAGCAGTAGTAGAAGCAGCAGCAACAGCATCAGCAGCATCAGTAGCAGCAGCAGTAGTAGCATCAACATCAGCAGCATCAGTAGCAGCAGCAGTTGTAGCAGTAACAGCATCAGTAGCAGCAGTAGTAACAGTAGCAGCATCAGCAACATCAGTAGCAGCTACAGTAGTAGCAGTAGCAGCATCAGTAGCATCAGTAGCAGCAGCAGTAGTAGCAACATCAGTAGCATCAGTAACAGCAGCAGTAGTAGCAGTAGCAGCAACAGCATCAGCAGCATCAGTAGCAGCAGTAGTAACAGTAGCAGCATCAGTAGCAGCAGCAGTCGTAGCAGTAGTAGCAACAACAGCAGCATCAGTAGCAGCAGCAGTAGTAACAGTAGCAGCAACAACATCAGTAGCAGCAGCAGTAGTAACAGCAGCAACAACAGCAGCATCAGTAGCAGCAGCAGCAGTAACAGTAGCAGCAACAACAGCAGCATCAGTAACAGCAGCAGTAGTAACAGTAGCAGCAACATCAGCAGCATCAGTAGCAGCAGCAGTAGTAGCAGTAGCAGCATCAGTAGCAGCAGCAGCCGTAGCAGTAGTAGCAACAACATCAGTAGCAGCAGTAGTAACAGTAGCAGCAACAACAGCAGCATCAGTAGCAGCAGCAGTAGTAACAGTAGCAGCAACAACAGCAGCATCAGTAGCAGCAGCAGTAGTAACAGTAGCAGCAACAACAGCAGCATCAGTAGCAGCAGCAGTAGTAACAGTAGCAGCAACAACAGCAGCATCAGTAGCAGCAGCAGTAGCAGCCCACGGGTTGTGTGGTGCAACACGTGCGCGATAATCCGGCGCGCCGCGGTATTCTTGACGTTGCCCGCACGAGGAGTGATGCGCGTCGCCTTATCGGGGCCGTGATCAGCCGCGACGGGTCCCGTCCATAATCCCCCCCCCCCACTCTCTGTCGCTTTGTGCCGGGCCACTTGAGCTGCTCGCAGAAGCAGGGGCAACAGCGCTAATCATCACCACCACCACCATCATCATCATCACAGAACCCCGCATCTCTCCTCCTTCCCCTCTCCCCCCTTGGGCTCCCAGCGCCCCTGACCCGCTCCTTTCACTCGGATTGAGATAACAAGTTTCCAATTTAGCCGCGCAAGAATGGAATTAACTTTGTTCGCGTCGCTTGCACAGATGGAGATGAGCTAAAGGGCTTAGCGCAGGGAGCGCTTAATCCGCGCGCGGGGCTGAGTGCGTCCATTGTGGGGGCTCACCGCGCCCCGTGGACTCCCCGCCTACTGCTGAATAAGTTAATTGAAGTCGAGAGAGAGAGATCAGTTCTTGGATTGTGCTCGCTTAGCTAAGAGTTACGGATGCCATTCTCTCTAATTGCAAACATCTCGCTTCCACCGCCCCTCCGCCTGTTTAGCTGCCCCCAGCCCCCCGCGCCCCGCAGGTTTGCGCCGCCACTTGAACGCGGGGCTCTCTGCTAATTGGCGCGTCCACCTACAGGACGTCTGTGAACAAGAGCTTTGTAGCTCATCGGATTCCTCCACTATAAATACATATTCTGATCCCCTCCAGCCCCCCCCCCCTTGCCCCAACTGCGCTGGGTCAGCCGCCCTCCCCCACCCACCCCGGACCGTACTGTATTTGGCCTACTCTTCCAAGCTGGGGAGACATCGTGCATAGAGGTGGGAGCACCCACACGCAGGCCTCACTGCAGGGGAACACATTAATAGATTGCCTGCGCTTGGTGGACAAAGGCGGGTGTCGGCGGATTTGGGTCAACAAAACTTGTCTCAGCGGTCAAAGTTGACGTGCCGGGAGAACCGGCGACCTTCCCGGCAACAGCAAGGGCAGCCGAATTGAGCGCTCCGTCGCCACGGGGGTAGCAGCAGCAGCAACAGTAGCAGCAGGGACAGCAGCAGCGACGCCGCTATCCCCTGCAAGCTGCGGAATTCGCGTGGACACCCGCCCAGTTGCCGTGCACTCCGCCGTGCATTGTGGGCGAGCCGGGGCAGGGTTTTGCCCCATCAGCAATCATCGCGCCCGCTACGGGAGGACGAATGGACGCCTCTGGTCGCAGGGCCAGGTGCTGAGGCTCACCCTTGGCCCGCACAGGGACAGCTGAGACGCACCCCGAGACGCCCCTGTGACTCGGAGTGCGCCTCTATCGGAGACGACTCCGGCAACGTGGTTCTAAACGAAGACTATAAACATTTTTTTTATTTTCACCAGGTAAGGCCCGCTGAGCTCTGCAGCTCTTTTTCAGACGCGACCTGGCTATCGCAAATTATAGCTCAACCACGTGGCTTATACTCTTTGGTTCTATTGGGTAAAGTCACGTAGGTAAAAAATAAAATAATAAAAATCACGACGTTTCGGCCACAACACAAGCGGCCTTCATCAGGTGAAGGGACGAGACTGTCTGGAGGACAGCGCTCGAGTGGCTTATCACGTCGACATTTAGAGCAGCCAAAGACTCTAAACGCGTGATGTTGAACCTACATGTGGAGGGAAAACCCGGAGGACCCGGAGAAAAATCCACACACCCACGGGGGAGAGAGACATCGCAAACTCCAAATATACTACACAGGCGAGGTAGCTAACATCTCCTAGCCACCGTGGTTCTGACCGACGATCCGAGGAACCAACCCCAGCCCAGCGGCAAGGCCCTCCAAGTGAGCGCAGAGCCACAGCGTCCCCGCCACTCGGGATGGTCGCGAGAAACTTGGTACTCGGCACTCAGTATTCGGTACTCAGTACTCGATACTCAGTACGTATTTGTTACTTAGGACTCGTTACTCGGTACTCATTCCCCCGTTACTCAGTACTCGGTACTCGCTGCAGGCGGCGCTCACGATCCTCGGAGCCGCGGGAGCTGTCGCCGCTGCACGGCTCGGTTCGCTGTCCACGTCCGTGGAACGGCGCCGTGGTGCCGGCCACTGGGACCGGCCCACCAACCTGTGGGGCCGATCCGTGATACCGCTTCGTGGTGACGGCCCGTGGTTTCCCTGGCGCGCCGAGCGGCTTCGCGACGACTCGTCTCGTGTGCAAGCAGGCGCTGAGTGGGCCGTTCCATCATCTCATGGTGACGGGAGAGCTTGCCGGCGTGAGACAGGCCTTCATCCAGCAGCGGATTAGCCATGGCTGTCGATGATGCTGGTGAGAGGCGCGCGTGATTGTCCATGGGGCCGGCCCTGTGAGTGATGCAGGCCCAGCGACAGCGCGCAGGGCGCAGTCCTTCCCGCACGCCCGTGGGTCGTGACACCGCCCAGAGCCTCCCGGAGGGGGGAGATCTGTCGTACCTCAAAGTGTTGGCGGCCATGGCTCCAAGTGCAGTACTCATTGACGGCTGAGTCGACCTACGGTAACCCAGGACCGGTTCGGAGATATCACTCGCTATCGATGTCAGCCGTGGCAAGGGACCGAACTCGGATCGCGGGGTTCGGAGCGCAGCGCAGGAACCCCGGCGCTGCCGCTCCACCGACGTTCAATGGCATCGTCGCACGTTCATGAGTGACCAGCGCGTCGAAGTATGGTCAAACATCCCGCGTGACTCTCCAGTTGCCTGAGTGAAACGTGGGCTACATTTTGCCCAATCCGGGCCAGCCGGCTAAACAAGCTTCATGAACGCAGACAGCGACACGACGTGGGAGGGAGGCCGTCATCCAGAAAGTGGATTGGGAAATGGCGTCACCGATATTAAAATGCCGTCGGTCTCCTCTCATCCACGTTTACAGTGGCTGCTCGTCCTTCGGCAAGAGTTTGCGATCGTATGTTGCGGATCAAAGGTTTGGGGTTGGCACGCATTGCCACGCCAGCGCTGTTACTGCAGCCACCGCTGCTTATTATTGTGCCGGATGTATTGGACGTGCTGCTGCTGGACACCGTGGTTTTCGGTAGTGTCTCTGGGAAATGCTGTTCGTGTTGAAGCGGCTGTGGGCAGCGGTGGTGTAGCGGGTAGCACTATGCTGTGCAACGAACCCGGCGACCCGAGTTCGATTCCTGCTCACGGCCAACACCAGTGACGATGATCTGAAGCGGTTCTGGGCCTCCTCCCCTAGGTCGGCTCAGCCTCAAACGAGTACCTGGTGCGGTATGTACACATGGCGAATGGGGAGACAAAGGCGGTCGAGCGTGGTGCTGGCCACCCACCCCCTCGTTTGCCGTGTCGGCATTCATGGGTGCTTACACACAGCACTTACCCTCAAGAGTCTGAGGCTATACGGGGAACCTTTGTCGGTAGTGTCTTTGGCGAAATGCTGTTCACGTTGAAGCGGCTGAGCCTCCCCCATTCAAGCGCGCCTCATCTGCACGGGAGACCCGGCGAAGCTGAGATCACAGCAGCAGCAGTCAACGCGAATGCGTGGATACAATTTAAATGAAGACACTCCGTGGAAAGCTACTGCCCTGCCCGCGGTAGTCATCGCACT
Organism: Petromyzon marinus; assembly: GCF_048934315.1. NCBI lineage: Eukaryota > Metazoa > Chordata > Hyperoartia > Petromyzontiformes > Petromyzontidae > Petromyzon > Petromyzon marinus. The sequence goes on along the minus strand of NC_133698.1, from coordinate 1,117,659 downwards.
GGGTTCGCCTGTCCGATCACGCGGCGCGGCAGTTGAATCCCTCCGGGGCTCCGTTCCATCCGGCAGTCTTAAAATGGGTGGCGACGCCGCAAAGTAAAGCCGCCTCTGGTGGGGCAAAGCGTGGCTTGCCTCCATGCCGAGAACGAGTCGCCACAAATGCTCGTCTGACAGGGGCTCCTCGAGAGCTCCCTCCCGTGGAGGGCCCTTCCGCCAGCAGTGGCGAGGGCCAAGCAATTGCGGGTCTGCGCCTGTGCCGAGCGCGCGGGGTGCTAAGCGGCGAGGTCACCCCGCGCGCTGACCTCGCCGAGCGCTCTTGCGGCCACCGCTCACGCCGCGCCGCGCGCATTCTAATGACAAAATTAGCCCGCGTAGGAGGCAATTTTAATTTTATTTCAAGCATTAAAATCAATCAGGACCCTTAATTTAACCGTAATGGCCGAGGTTCGCTGTTGCAGGCAGGGCCCCGACGGAAGCGCCGGCTGCCTCAGAGGCGCAAGGGAGGCAATTCGACCCCCGGGTCTCGCCGCAATGGCTGTGGAGCCCTTGATTGGTGAACAGTCACCAGCTGTGATCGCGCCTCGTGAAGGTGATGATAATTCCGATGATATCAAATCATAGTGATGATCATAATGATTACGATTATATTAAATCACAATGAGGATGATGATTACGATGATATCACATCAAAATGATGATTACGATTATATAAAATTGCAATGAGGATGATAATGACGATACCATAATCACGTTGACACGTGAATCGTAAATCAAGCCCCCAATCTGAAGCTGATAACACCAGTAATAATGATGCCATGAATTGACTGATGATGACGCAATTCACGAAGACAAAGTTGACTGTGCTATAATGTTGAAATAGTCTCCTCTCGTAGATCACTAACAATAATGATCAGTAATTCAGGATTGATGAGAATCTGTGAGCGTTGTGATGTTAGGATTCAAACCGATTGCAGTCCGATGCGTGGCCTCTGTGTTCCGGACGCGCGTCCTCTCGTTATCCGTGGGAGCCATCGGGTCCTCGACTATTCCTGTCTATCCGCGTTTTCCCAGCGGATATGTGGCGTGAAATCGCGGATAATAGGATGCTTAATATTGTTCCCTACTCAGCACCTGGACAGGAGTCCCACTCAGCTGAGGAGTGCGGCTGGGCTCCGGCAGGAGGCCGCTGAGCAGTGTTTAGAATAAGCACATTAAAAACGAAACTATTTAATTCACCAGGTAAAGGCCACTCATCTTATCTTATTCACCAAGGCGCTTTACGGCAATTGTAACATTGCACATAGCGTGGTAATGATTTGAAATGAAGAGTTGGGGTTATTGTAATTGGCGGTGTAGTTTTGATGCAGTAAAACAAGAGAGATTGATAAGGAGGGGTTGGGATAGGCCTGGTTGTAGCTGGGGGAGGGGCGATATAAATCTGGGGGGCTGAAAATGAATGAGGCATCGTTACATTGGAAGACAAAGGGGGTCGGCGAGGGGCAGGAGCCAGGAGGGGCAAGGCGGCCACCCAGCTATCAGCTCTATTTCAGAGGCGATCTGGTCGCCCGTGATGGTAGCTCATCAGAGCGGCTGATATCATCACCATCGTCACTCGTGCGCATTTATAGCAGCAGACAAATAATCTAAACGCATGCTTCTCAATGTGGATGAGGGCACAGCCAGAGGACCTAGGAGAAAGATCGACGCATTATCAGGCAGCAATTGCATGGCTGCCTGTACCCGCAATAAGCTTCGCCGTCCGTAACATCCAGGATCGTCCCGTTGTGGAGGCGGCAGTCGTAATGGGAGGACATCTGCCAGTCTCCCCGCGGGATGTTAACGCTCACAGGTCTTGGTGGTTTTGAGTCGCATAAGAATTCCAAGACTCGTGTTAAACCACGACTCTAGACACCGCATTCTGCGACTGAGTCGTTCCTCCTCCCTGCAGGATCTGTCGTCTCCATTGGTTCTGTGCATCAGAGTCGGAACTGCTACGTCTGCGTCACGATACGTGGAGTCCTCTCTTCCCGACGGGGGCTCAGTTTGAATCCTGGTTGCGGGTCGACTCAGCTCATCATCCCTACGAGGGTTGATAAAATACGTACGGCGAGGGGGGAGGGGGGCGGAATTAACTGCGGTTGTCCTATGCATAGACTCACCCCCGCCATAGCAATGTGATATTTCCAGAACCGGAGATGAACACCAATGCCTGCCATGATAATCGTAGCAGGACATCGCTCCGACTGGAATCCTCAAACGCACGCAGCCTGGAGCCGATCGGGCGAATTATCTTCGTTCGAGTCGCGTTCCCTGGCGTGGACGAGGGGCGAATGTAAACAGATCTCGATACCCCAACGCGCGTGTCATCACCATCGTCATCGTCATCATCAGCAGGCCGCGCAGCCCGCCGCGCGCGCTCCGTGCGCCGCGCCGTCTTCGCGGAGTTTAACCTCAAATCAAAATGTGCCGCCGATATAATTGCCCCTGTTTGCCTGGCGCGTTCAGCAATAAATATTGCCCATTCCCGCGCCTCGTAAGGCTAATTGATTTCCCTGGCCGCCTCGTTCTATTAATCAGCTCCGTGTCCCGCGGGGCTCCCCGCTGCACTCGCGTCACTTCGCAGCCAATCCATAGCGGCGCTCGCTGGATTAGGCCCAATCTGCGCAAATGGACGATACTGTTAACATGTCACAAGCCCGCGAACGATGCGTTAGAGTCCAATTTGGAGCTGATTGAAGTGATAATACGCCACGATGGCTTTTTTGTGAGGCTGCATTAATGCAGCCCGCAGTGATGCCGGCATCGGTGATCGGCGGTAAATGGTTGCGCCTTAATGACGGTGGAGGAGAGGATATGGAGAGGGTTGCGGGAAATGAAATCTATTGACGGGGGCTGCAGGCAGCCAAAGCTTTTAGGTTTATTGTGGGCACAAACGCGGAGGCCCGGCCTAATGGAACTCAACTGTGCTGTTTTACCTGGCTCGGGAACAAAATATTGAATAACAGCCACGAACGCTGGATTCCATTTGAGCGGAAAATGAGAAACAATACGCGTGTTTGAAAGCTCCGCTTGATTGTCTTTTCCGGGAAACGCTTGCTTTGTTTGCGACGAGAGATATGTAAAAGAACATTTGAAAGGCGTTATGATCCTCGCAACGAGAGACCATTACTCCCCGCGGCTGGTGCCGTCGCTCTCCAGCACGTCACACGCACGCCGCTGTAGGCGCCTCGCAGGCCGCTCCGCACCCTCGTCGCTGCCTTGACCCCCATGACCCCAAGCACGCAGAAGGCGCCACGATCGCGTCGCATCTCGGAAGCAACAGCAAAGCCTGAGCCTGGATGGCGCTTGGGTTGGGTGACCGCCACCACCGTGCGTATGAGACAGGCGCAGTAGGCGCCGCGGACGCTAGAGGGCAGTGCGGGGAAGTACTGTTTGGTGACTCAACCGACACGGCGATTTGACTCCAGAATCTCATCGGGGCTCGGCTCACTGCTCCCGACCTCTGCACCGCCACACGGCCGCCTCGGAGCCTCTTGTTACTTTGAACGAGACTTGTTCTCAGACTGATGTAACAACAACGACAACAATCACTCTAATGCCTCACGGCGGGCTAATGCTGATTCAATTTCATATCCACCACGGAGAAGGCATTGTCTTGCCCACTCGATGATCTCATGAAGCCTCCGCGTGATGCGGTGGCGGCGGGCGCGCGAGTGGGGAAAGAAAAAAATAAATCTCGACTCGTAACCACAAATTGCACGGCCCATCCACGCCGCGTTCCGCGGAGAGCGTGGCGTTGTTTGTGGCAGACAATTTAAATGAAAGTGTCTATTTCCAAAATACCGAATATGAACATGGCAAACTAATCATATAAATGCGGAAATTTCAGTTTCAAATTGTGAAATTGAATACCCACTTGTGGGGCGTGCGCGCGTGCGACGCGGCCAGCCGGCGCGTGCGCGGCTCGCGATGAAGACAAAAAAGCCACCGCCATCAATCGCGGAGGAGCGCTCCGATTGAAGCGCCGCATCGCCGAGCCCATTCGAGTGAAGCGAGCGACGGCGCACGCCTCGCAGCCGTGGAATCGCCCCCATCACCCCTCGCCGCCTCCTGCTCACGGGAGCTGATCGCCCTCTGATTGGCGTCATTCACGCAGCAGCAGTTGTGCTATCGCTGCTGCTGCTGCTGCTGATGCCGATTGCGGGAAGTGGTGGGTTCTGTTGTTCAATGCCGCGTGGATCGCCTGCCCGGTGTATTGGCTGCCATGCCCGCCTGCCCAACACTGAGACCCAGTGGCCCAGTAACGACGTCATCAGCTCAGGGGGTGCGGGGATCGGTCAGGTGGGGCCCCAGTATTCGATGTTTTCTCGCACGGTCGCGGCTCATCTTGCCTAATCACATCGTTACTTAAGTGCTGTTGTTATTTTCCACTGATGTGGAAAATATATGTCATGGTGGTTATCAAGGGGGCCCCAACTCGTAGCTTTGGCCACGGGAGGGGGGGGGGGGCAAGGCACCTCCTCTGCCCCAAGCTCGCTATGCCACTGGTGATACCGCAATGACTCCTGATCTCTTACCTGAGGATGCTTGACGCAGTTCCAAGAAACACATGGGGTCATCTAATCGCTGCCTTGTGGCTGTGATACATATTCTTAACTCACCGGGCACTGAGCTGAAATACTCATACTAATAATTGGCGCGTTGAACGCTTGAACACCACGTGAAGATTTAATTTGTTTTACCACGTCGGGTGGTCGAGGGGTTTCACGACATGCATCGGTCCGAATCATTACGTGGCCGACCCGACAATCATTGACGATTCATCTCGTCAAGACGCGCGGTGCACACTGGGCGAGCAGGTCGCACTCTGCCGATGGGACTCGCTGAAGTGGAAACCAAAGGCGGCGTCATTCAAAATCGATGACGTGGAGGCGGCATCGACTCCGCCACGGCGGAATGCGCGGCTCTCGCTCTGCACAGCAGCCGCCTGCACGTCCACGGCTCGCGCAAAGATCCCCCGTGAAGCCTTAACAGGCGAATGCTGCTGTGAGCGAGCGTCGATTGCCATTGTCTCGGGTCGACCGGCCCGTTGAGGAACGGTTGCCACGGCCACATTTAGCGATTCGACTCGCGACGTGTCGCTTGGAACTGTGCCCAACGCCATGGGGGTGGGGGACGGACAAGGTGCAGGAAGGTCAGGATGCATTCGTCCGAGATCACGCGGCTCGCTTGCTCGTGAGTGCTGCGACCCGGCGAGGGCTGGGCGGGAGGGAGGCTCAACGACCCCGGTGCTCCGCGCGATCACCGAAAAATCCGTGGACGCACGGCTGCACGCGCCGCGCGCCATCAGCCTCGTTATGTCAATAAGCCGCGCGTTCGCAGCATGGAGTACGCCGCCATTTACTTCCGTGCATTTATACGCGAAACAAATCAGCACTCGGGGGGGGGTCCCCCACAAGTTTGGGGGAAATCGGACAATCTCCGTCTTCTGGAAAGCCGCTGCGCGTTAGCCAGGCGGGAAACGCCGATACGCGCCGCCGCTGAAGCCGCCGCGCGAATCTCTCCGCGCCAATGGCTCGGCGCGAGCTCCCAGATTGGGTCAATGTATTCGTGCCGTCTCGTGGCGCCGCGGATTGTGATCGCACAATTTAGATTCCCCAAAGTGTTTTCATGCCGTTCTGTCAGCTCCTTGTAATAATCACGCTGGCAGCTGTCAATGCATTGTACCTTTATAACCACCCCACCCGCCCCCCGCGCTATAGCCGGAGAGAAAGTCATTTGTGGAGAAGAGCCGGAATATATATAGCGTGATAACTCGGCCAGCCCGTGTCCGAGTGGCGCGGACACTCGCGCCTGTCCTCTGACTCCTGGCAGCGCGGCGTTATTTGCAATCACGGCACAGTGCAAACTTTGTGTAACCCTTTCGCATCGTGTGACAGATATTGTAAACACAGAGACGCGTCGTGCGCCTACCTTGACATTATAAAGTTTGGCGTTCACGACTCTGCTGAGCAGAGAGGCGGGCGCGGCTTCGCGAGCTCCGCAGAGGAGACGCGAACCGCGCGGGGTCCGGGCGAGGCGGCCGTGGGGCCGGGCAGCGCTCCGGGCTGCCCCTCTGAGTTTTCAACTTCTGAGCGAGCCTCGCGGTACCAATTGGCCCTCCGGCACGCAGAGTGACATCCCCAGGGACATTCCCTCCCAGACGCGGCACTCCAGTGCAGCCACCCGTCTCGCTACGGGTTGCCTCTGATTGCCACTGCCCCCGTGATGCATCCTCAGCCTCTCCGCATGGCCACTAGAAGTGTCGTCAATGGCGCCCTGGTGACACTCGGCGACTCATGCTGTGTAGCTATGAGCGTCTTGGTTTGATTCCCCACGCGGGCGCCATTCTGTCTGGAGGTTGTATTATTCTCTCTCTCTCCCCCTTTTCTACGTGAGTTTCCTCCGTGCTCTCTGGGTTCCTCCCATAGCTTAAAATACAACTTCCCAACGTTGAAAATCCCCCGTGGGTGACTCAATTTGGATCACACCAAGAGAAAAGCAGCAGCAGCAACGTCTCCCTCTGCTACGAGCATCTGGCAGGACCCTCCTGAAACCAGAGTCTTGAGACTCGGTGGGGACCTCCTTGGTAAAGCCGCGGAATTAAAAAAAAATAGCGACCCCAGGAAGAGCGTTGCTCACTGAACCGCGCGTCTCTCTCTCTCCCCGCCACGCGGCTCCCCCTGGCCCCGTCTCTGGCCACCGCAGGCGGGCGCCGCGGGCTCTCTTCACCTCGACGCCAATTTCGAGGTCGCTCGACATGTGGTGAGAAGTTGTTCTTCTTCTCCACCTGAGCCCTGTGTGCGAGCTGCACCAACAGCGACGACTGGCTCGACTGGTGTGCAGGTGGTTGTGGGTTCGATCCCGACCCTGACGCCTGTCTTTCTGGAGTTTGCGCGTTCTCTCTGTGGTCGCGTGGATTTTTTTCCGAGTCCTCCGGTCTTTTCCCTTCACATATACAATCAACGTCACGCGTTTAGAGGATGTGGCTCCTTTTTATTTCCACACGAGAAGCCACTTCGTTGAGCTATCATTCGTAGCCAGGTCACTTCTGAAAAAGAGCTACATAGCTCAGTGGGCTTTTCCTGGTAAACATAAAAAAAATATTTTGTTTAAAATAGTTAGCGTGTTGGCCGTGTCGGATGGTGGAAGATCTTAACAACAACGTTATTGGTTCGATCGTGAGATGGCCTAAACAATACACGTATGCTATAGAATGGGATGTGGTGAAGATGTAACTGGTTATATCATAGACTATGGCACACCGCCGTGGTGTAATGGTCACCAGGGTGGACTTGCAACCCAGAGGTCGCAAGTCGAATCTTCTTGCGCGGCGTTTGAAACCACGGGGCGCGTTTCTTAACCCCCCCCCCCCCACCTGCCTGTGCCCTCCCAGCTGTATAAATGCCGACACCGCAATGAGGCGCCGCAGTTGCGAGATGTTAACTACCTCGCCTGGTATACAGGAGGCCGTGGGTTCGATCCCGACCCTAACGACTGCTGTATATTTGGAGTTTGCGGTGTCTCTCCCCGTGGTCGCGTCGAGTTTTCTCCAGGTCCTGCGGGTTTTTCCCTCCACATTTAGAATCAACATCACGCGCTTACATTATTTGGCTGCGATAATTTTCCACGTGATAAGCCACTTCGTTGATCTATAATTTGTGATAGCCAGGTTGCTTCTGAAAAGGGCTATATAGCTCAGTGGGCCTTATCTGGTAAAATATAAAATAGTTTATTTAAATAGTTTAGTTTAATTGATTGTGCAGGACGCGTGTAGTGGAGTAAAGTGTGGGTACTCCCCGCTTGTTCGAGAACGTCTCAGCCAGCGAGGACAGCTGTGAAAATCCCGGGACGGAACCTCTGGAGCACCTCAAGCGGGGTGTTTGACCTTCACTTGACCTTCACTTGCACACTGGGTCTTGGTATAAGTGGGAGTACCCACACTTTACCCCACCACCGCCGAGCTACCGATCAACTCACTGGTTTGTTTATTCTGTCGTGATGGGGGTCTTTTTTGTCAACATTTACAGATGTGATTGTTGTTGGTATCAGCCAGGCTAAAGCGGCCCAGCCACCAGGCTGAGACAATCGACTTTAAACGCACCGCACTTGCCAAAGCGGGTTTCGGCACGGCCCGTGCGGCTAGAAAAGCGGGACCCGAACCCAGCCGCCTCCGGCTCGGCGCCTCTTCAGCCCACGCCCACGCGACGAGCCGGAGGTGAATCCAGATCGCGGGGCCATCGCCTTTATTTTTCGGAGACGGCGGCGCGAGCGTGGGGATGGTAACAGATGGTTAAGCCGGCATTCAATCTCTCTCTCTCTCGGCGGACGAGTCTTTGTGAATGCACATCAAAGGGCGCTGCCAATTGGTTTGTGATGTCCCCCGGGACCGCGCAATAAAAGCGAGGCCAGGGAACAGGTGAACCCTTTTCCGCCGCGCTTGTTAAAGCCCCGCGTGGCCGACGGGATGTGTAAAAAACAACTACAGTAGTCTTTGTTTCTTTCGGTAAAGTCACGTATAGATCGAAAAATAATAATTAAAAAATGAAAACAAAAAACACTAATGTAGACTGTAGCCTGGCTCTTAATCGGAGTGAGTGTACTGGCAATCTCTAATGTGGACTGTAGCCTGGTTATTAAGTTTGGTGAGAGTACTGGCACTCTATAATGTAGACTGTAGCCTGGTTATTAACCTCGGTGAGTGTACTGGCAGTCTATAATGTAGACTGTAGACAGTTTTTTTAAGCTGGTGAGCGTATTGGCAGTCTATAATGTAGACTGTAGCAATGGTATTAAACTAAATGAGCGTACTGGCAGTCTATAACGCAGACTGTAGCCTGGTTCTTAACCTGAGTGAGCGCACTGGCAGTCTATAATGTAGACTTATTCTGGTTCTTTCAGTAATAAAAATAAAATGAAAATAAGAGGATAAGTATCAGGCTATAGTCCACATTAAAGACTGCCAGTACACTCACCCAGCTTAGCAACCATTTCTATAGTCTACATTATAGACTGCCAGTACTCTCGCCAAACTTAATAACCAGGCTACAGTCCATATTAGAGATTACCAGTACACTCACTCCGATTAAGAACCAGGCTACAGTTTACATTAGTTTTTTATTAGTATTTTTTTATTCACTTTATTTTTATATCTACGTGACTACCGAAAGAACCAAATAATATTATTTCCTGCAGTCATGAAAGTTTGAAGTCAAAATTTAAAATCTACAGTACTTTATTTCATACGTGGAGAGACGCACAAGCGGGGACGCAGCCGTTCTGTTCGACGATGCCGTCGCGGAACATTTGCTGCCTCCTCCCCCCCGCCTGCGATTAGCACGGTTGGCTACGTACGGTGCAAAAGAAGTTCGACATGCATACGTAGATACATAGACAACGGTGATGCGGTGGGGCACCACCGTTTGTCACGCGTACCGCGCACTGTGGCGACGGCCCAGGAGCTTCCCGCGTCTCAACATCGGGCATCTCGGCAGCATTGGGTTGCGCAACGAATGGAACGGAAGCGTGAGGTCCAGCCACCGGTGAGGAGATGGAGTGATGAAATTATTTTACGGTGCAGTTAGCTGCATCGCTGGAGGCTTGAGGAGGCATTCATTTAGCTGTGGATTGGTCATGGCTGCTGATGATGAAATGCGTGGCATATAGAGGCGGATGCATGCACAGACACGGACGATCGGTACGGGCATCGTAAGTAACCCCGCATGAGCGACCCCCACGGATCTCATGGCGTCTCCGCGTGACGCTGCCCGAATGCCGGGGAACACGCTCCGAGTCACGTGCCGCCGTAAGGGCGCCGTGGTGGCTCGGAGATGTTACTTCCCTCGCCTGGTTTACAGGAGGTCGTGTTGTCAATCCAGACGCTGACGCCTGCAGTATATTTGGCGTTTTCGTGTCTCTCTCAACCTGGTCGCGTGGATTTTTCTCGACTCCATAAATTTTACACATAATGAGCCACTTGGTTGAGACTCCATTTGTGGCCAGGTCGCTCGTGAAAAAAGCGAATAGCTCATTGGGCCTTACCTGGTAAAATACAACAAAAATACAACAAAAAAATTGTTTGGTTAGTCTCCCCGCGTCGCCACGCGCAGCCCCAGGTCTTTCGGCTTGCTTCGTGTATGCTACATAATGTTATTATTGTTTAGTACAATTTATAATTATAATTTAGTATTCATCATAACATTCATAATTTGCGTATTTATCCAGGAGAGCCACGCAGAGTCGCAGGATTTTTTTTCAGGAGGATCCTGAATAGTTTTTAAGATGTTTTAATCTGAATGATGATGCGTGCGTTTATTACAGACGTCGGGACGAAATTGGAGCACGCGGAGAAAACACACGCCTTGCACGAGGGAGCAACACTCTATCCCCGTACAGATGGAAAGGGATGGCCATTATTCCACTGAGCTATATAGCTCTTTATCAGAAGCGACCTGGCCACAAATGATGGCTCAACGAAGTGGCTTATCACGTGTAAATATATATAGCAGCAGCCATACACTCTAAATGGGTAATGTTGATTCTAAATGTGTGAAGGGGGGGTAGAAACTGGAGGAACCGGAGAAAATGTCCACGCGACCACGGGGATAGACAACACGCAAAGTCCAAATATAGAACAGTCGTCAGGGTCCGGGATCGAACTCACCAACTTCTTTATATCAAGCGAGGTAGTTAACATCTCACACCGTGGTGCCGCCCACTAGCTTCGTGATTGTATATCACGTGGTTGTTTTCGTACGTTGTTTTGTGTTTAGTATAAGCAAACCCTGGGCCGGTGTCGACATGCAGTGTCTCATCAGCAGAGTTCAGGCTTTGCTCGAAGCGATGACCCGAGCCGTCTTCTGCTTCACCGATGTCGCCAGTAAGATGCACTGACAGAAAAGGCCGTGCAGCTGATGGGATGTGTAATAAATTAATATTAAAAAATATATATACTATAGATTTTTTTATATACTAAAATATATATACTATAGATTTTTTACATCCAGAGACATATCTGGAAAGTAGGAGTTACATCTGCTTGTTTATGTTGCCTCTTAAAATATGTATATCTGCGCCCGTCCCTGCTCTCTTTGATGTAAACCTTTAGAGGGAAATCTAATTGACTGTTTCGTTTCCAGACCCTATTGAAACGTCCCATTCATGTGGAACGCTCTGTCATTAAGGCTGCCTTCAAGTGTCTCTGCTTATCAAATCAAATACCGTAAACCCAGAGCCCGTTAAATAGGGTCGCCCATTAAAAAAAAAACACATCTAATTGGTACATCTGTTACGAGTCCTACGATGTTCGGCATATTCCTGAAGTTAATTCTAATTGATCAAATTTTACGTTCACGTGATATTTAATACGCTTTGCGATGTCAGGGACGCGGGCGAATCTCAATACATTATTATAGGCATGTAAACAAGACTGTAATTTACGAGCACGCACGAGGGAGTCATTGTGGTGGAGATGATTCGTGTTTGTGGACGATCGATGCCTGCGGGACCTGCTCGGACCGAGGGACGCGGCGCTTGCCCGAGACCCGAGACCGTGCCGCGTGATAAGCCGCCACTCAGCGCCCCAAAGACAAAGATCCCCCGGGTAGCCTTAGCAGATTGTCGGGGCAAGCTCTGTTAGCGAGTAGCGCCTGTGAAGGCCGGTACGGCACACGAGGGTAGGGTGTCTCCCTCGTGGCGATGTTTACACATCGCACCAGGTACTCATTTGAGGCTGAGTTGACCTAGGGGAGGCCCAGGACTGGTTTAGATGGTTGTTATTGGTGTTGACCGTGAGCAGGAAACGCACCGGGTTTGCCGGGTTCATATCGCAGTGCGCTAACCACTACACTACCGCTCCCCCACTATTCATCGCCCCACCACCACCATCACACATTTCCAACTGATTATTGGGTCCCCATATTGTGACTCCTTCGTGGCTCATTTATCCCTACCGAATGTATGTCAGTTGCCACGGTACCTCGCCTGGCATGCAGGAGGTCGTGGGTTCGAACCAGAGCCTGACGCCTTCTGCTGCTGTATACTTAGAGTTTGCGGTGTCTCTCCCACCGTGGTCGCGTGGATTTTTCTCCGGCTCCTCCGTTTTTTTTCCCCCGACATTGAGAATCAAAATGCATTTAGAGTACTATTTGGCTGCTATGCATTTCCACACAATCCTCCACTTCGTTGAGCTATCATTTGTGGCCAGGTACAGTGAGGGGAAAAAGTATTTGATCCCCTGCTGATTTTGTACGTTTGCCCACTGACAAAGAAATGATCAGTCTATAATTTTAATGGTAGGTTTATTTGAACAGTGAGAGACAGAATAACAAAATCCAGAAAAACGCATGTCAAAAATGTTATAAATTGATTTGCATTTTAATGAAGGAAATAAGTATTTGACCCCCTCTCAATCAGAAAGATGTCTGGCTCCCAGGTGTCTTTTATACAGGTAACGAGCTGAGATTAGGAGCATACTCTTAAAGGGAGTGCTCCTAATCTCAGCTTGTTACCTGAATAAAAGACACCTGTCCACAGAAGCAATCAATCAATCAGATTCCAAACTCTCCACCATGGCCAAGACCAAAGAGCTCTCCAAGGATGTCAGGGACAAGATTGTAGACCTACACAAGGCTGGAATGGGCTACAAGACCATTGCCAAGCAGCTTGGTGAGAAGGGGACAACAGTTGGTGCGATTATTCGCAAATGGAAGAAACACAAAAGAACTATCAATCTCCCTCGGCCTGGGGCTCCATGCAAGATCTCACCTCGTGGAGTTGCAATGATCATGAGAACGGTGAGGAATCAGCCCAGAACTACACGGGAGGATCTTGTCAATGATCTCAAGGCAGCTGGGACCATAGTCACCAAGAAAACAATTGGTAACACACTACGCCGTGAAGGACTGAAATCCTGCAGCGCCCGCAAGGTCCCCCTGCTCAAGAAAGCACATATACATGCCCGTCTGAAGTTTGCCAATTAACATCTGAATGATTCAGAGGACAACTGGGTGAAAGTGTTGTCGTCAGATGAGACCAAAATGGAGCTCTTTGGCATCAACTCAACTCGCCGTGTTTGGAGGAGGAGGAATGCTGCCTATGACCCCAAGAACACCATCCCCACCGTCAAACATGGAGGTGGAAGCATTATGCTTTTGGGGTGTTTTTCTGCTAAGGGAACATGACAACTTCACCGCATCAAAGGGACGATGGACGGGGCCATGTACTGTCAAATCTTGGGTGAGAACCTCCTTCCCTCAGCCAGGCCATTGACAATGGGTCGTGGATGGGTATTCCAGCATGACAATGACCCAAAACACACGGCTAAGGCAACAAAGGAGTGGCTCGAGAAGAAGCACATTAAGGTCCTGGAGTGGCCTAGCAAGTCTCCAGACCTTAATCCCATAGAAAATCTGTGGAGGGAGCTGAAGGTTTGAGTTGCCAAACGTCAGCCTCGAAACCTTAATGACTTGGAGAAGATCTGCAAAGAGAAGTGGGACAAAATCCCTCCTGAGATGTGTGCAAACCTGGTGGCCAACTACAAGAAACGTCTGACCTCTGTGATTGCCAACAAGGGTTTTGGCACCAAGTACTAAGTCATGTTTTGCAGAGGGGTCAAATACTTAATTCCCTCATTAAAATGCAAATCAATTTATAAGATTTTTGACATGCGTTTTTCTGGATTGTGTTGTTAGTCTGTCTCTCACTGTTCAAATAAACCTACCATTAAAATTATAGACTGATCATTTCTTTGTCAGTCGGCAAACGTACAAAATCAGGGGATCAAATACTTTTTTTCCCTCACTGTAGCTTCTGAAAAAGAGCTCTAATAGCTTAGTGGGCCTGAAGTGGCGAAATAAAAAAAACATCTCGAGTTTGGTTCAGAGGGACGCGTTGACGTTGGACTTGAACACGTGATCGAGTCAATGACGCGTTCCCGTCGACGAGCGGCCACTACCGTTGAACGATTGCTTCACTCACATTGGGTGGGTGGGCAGTTCACACGTCAGTCGGGGCTTGACTCAAGCCCATCACGATTATTATCATCAATCATCGTCTCTGCATAGCCGATACACTGAGTAGCACATGTATGTATATATAACTTCTTTCGCACCGTACGTTGGCAACCGTGCTAATCGGGGGTTCTGGAGGAAGGACAACAAACTAAGCATACATCCACCACTCCCCCTCCACCCCTCCACCACTCCCCCTCCACCACTCCCCCTCCACCCCACGTCCACCATCCCCACCGATTGCGCTGTCCGCGGCGCGCGCCGCCTTTTAAATCCCGGAGTCGGCTGCGCCTTGTGTCCAACGGAGGTCGCGTGGGCGTGGTCTAACGTGTAATGGGCGGGGCTTAAATAAGATGGAGCGGGGTTTGCAGCCAAGAGGGCGGGGCTTACATTGAAAGGGCGGGGTTTATATAGGAGGGGGGGGGCTTACATAGGATGGAGCGGGCCTTGTAGACGAGGGGGCGGGGCTTACATGCGAGGGGTGGGGCGGGACTTATTGAGGAGTAGGCGGGGCGGGGAAGCAGTAATTCGGCGTGCAGGAGAAAGTTGGTGGCTTCGTGAGCCGCTTCTTCCTCCCTTCCCCCTGTTGATGCAAGGAAATGGGAGCGAAGAATGAAACGGGTTGGTGCAGCAGGCGGGGTGGATGCGGCTGCGGGCCGCCGCCGCCGCCGAGTAATTCTTAAGAGAGCGATTTGAGATGCGATCGCAATGCAGATGGGTGACGCTGCGTGCGATGAATCCGCTGTTGTTATGCAAATCTCCGTAACAAGACGTTCGCAGATCGACGTGGAGAGCACGTGACGCGGAATTGAATGTTGCCACATTTTTGTCGTGTAACCCTCCACCACCCGAAATCGAATACAATTCTTTTCAATATGAACTACTTTTTATTATACCAGGTACAGCCATTGGAGCAATGTAGCTCTTTTTCAGAAGCGACCTGGCCACAAATGATAGCTTAATGAAGTGGCTTATCACGTGGACATTTTAGCAGCCAAGTACTCTAAACGCGTGATGTTGATTCTAAATGTGGAGGGGAAAGCCGGAGGACCCGAGGGAAAAGCAACGCGACCACGGTGAGAGAGTCATCGCAAATTCCAAATATACAGCAGGCGTGAGGGGCAGGATAGAACCCACGACCTCCTTCATACCGGGCCAGGTAGTTAACATCTCGGCGAACATCTGGACGATGTTGCTGATGTCGCATCTGATGGAGTAACCACTGCTCCTGGGCCACGTGGCATCACCGTGGCAACCCATCAGCGACGGGGACCGGCCGTGAAGACGACGAGATGGCACCCATTGATGGCGCCCGTGCACTGAGAGGAGTCGCCTCGATCGTGAGTGGGGCGGTGCCTCCTCCATCAGTCAGAGAGAAGCAAACCGCGATGCGAGGAATAACGAAGCCATCGGCCTCCTGTGGCACTAAGGGATGGAGTCACAGATACCCACAACAAAGGGTTTTTTTGGGGTGAGATCGCCTAAATATAAAAGTGTCAACTCGCCACCACCCGACACGGCCAATCAAAAAGGTGTGTCACGTAAACACAATGTTGAACACGGGAGGCTTTCGCGACCAATATTCATAAAGTGTTTGGGTCAGATCGCGTGAGTATCAATGTTGTGTCTTACCCCTCCACCACCCGACACAGCCAGTGAGGTTTTGTCACGTAAACAACGCGCGCCAGTTAGTTACTTCTTCAGCCCACCGGTGTGGTGGAGAGTAAATACACAACATTTACAATTTGAATACGACGTTTCGCTGTAAATTACATCCAGCATCATCGGGCGATTGGTAAATGTTGTGGATTTACTCTCCAACACACCGGTGGGCTGAAGTAGTAACTAGTTGTAACGTTTGGTTTACGTGGCAAATCTCGCTAATTGGCTGTCGGGTGGTGGCGGGTTTAACGACACATTTATATTTACGCGATCTAACCCAAACCCTCCTTTATTATGGATGATATTGGTCGCGAAAGCCGGCTGCGACTGGGTGTTAAACCACGGCAACGCGTGCCCACCCAGGGAGGCTTCACGGAGTCCCAAGACTCATTTCAGGAGGGTCCTGTCAAGTTTTCACGGTAGGGGGGGAAATGCTGCTGCTGTGTGTGATCCCAGTTGAGCAATGTGCAGGAACAGTACTCATGTCATTTTCAGCATTGAGATGTTTGGTCAAAACCGGTTATGCTCATCTCTGGGAGCAAGCCAAAGAACCTGGAGGAAGCCATGGAGAACAGGGGGAGAGAGAAAGAGAACATACACACTCCACATCAAACGGCGCCCGAATCGGGAACCAAACCCATGTCCTCATGGCTGTGAGTCGCCGAGTGTCACCAGGGCGCCATTGACGACACATCGAGTGGCCATGCGGAGAGGCTGAGGATGCATCACGGGGGCAGTGGCAATCAGAGGCACCCCGTAGCGAGACGCGTAGCTGCAGTGGAGTGCCGCGTCTGGGAGGGGATGTCCCTGGGGATGTCACTCTGCGTGCCGGGGGGCCAATTGGCACCGCGAGGCTCGCTCAGAAGTTGAAAACTCAGAGGGGCAGCCCGGAGCGCTGCCCGGCCCCACGGCCGCCTCGCCCGGACCCCGCGCGGTTCGCGTCTCCTCTGCGGAGCTCGCGAGGCCGCGCCCGCCTCTCTGCTCAGCAGAGTCGTGAACGCCAAACTTTATAATGTCAAGGTAGGCGCACGACGCGTCTCACAATGTTAGGAACAAGAGACGAGAATATAAATAACACGTCACCACCCGACACAGCCAATTAGTAAGGTTTGTCACGTAAACAAAACATGGTCAATTAGTTACAAGTTCAACACACCGGTGTGTTGGAGAGTAAAGCTACACCATTTACAAGTGTGGGTTTACTTTCCAACACACCGGTGTGCTGAACTTGTAACTAATCGACCATGTTTTGTTTACGTGACAAACCTTGCTCATTGGGGGTGTCGGGTGGTGGCGGGTTTAATGACATTTATTTTTAGGCGATCTAACCCAAAAAAACACGATTATGGATAATATTGGTCGCGAAAGCCTCCTACTACTACTTCTTCGTGTTAAAGAGACGAGCAGTGAGCACACAGAGGTGAGCTCAGAAAGGCGCCCTAGTCGTGAGGCGCGATTATCAACCACTGCGCCTCCCTGCCAACCAAACGAGCACGTGGGAGATACATAAGTTTTTTTATTTCTATCATTGGTCATATTCACAATGTTAAATAGACCCTAGTGGATCAAATACCACCGCGCCTGGCTTTCAGATAACCCTGAAAAGGCATTTAATTCAGTGGAAACGGATGCAGCCATCCAAGCTCTCACAAACCAAGGCCTTAATAAAAATACAATTAATATACAGAACGCATCAAACGCATTTGCAAAGAGGAGACTGCTAGACCGATGTTGCATGGGAAAGGGTTGCGAAGTATAATTTACAGACGCACGCAGTCTTAAGAGAGGAGACGTTGAAGTTGGTGCACGGGTAGAGGCGCAGCCCTGCAGGTGCCCGCTCACGCCGCTACTGACAGAACGGCCTCCACTGTAGAGGCGGCTCGAGAGAGACCCCTCTACAGGATAGTTGGACCACCGCTCTTCCACACTGGCCAGGTGGCAGCACCCACACTTTACCCCACCATCGCACGCGCTCTTCCGATCGACTGTGGTGCACTCTGGGTGTACACAGGCGAGGGAGGGGGGCTAGGGGAGGGGCGGGGGAGTGAATACACTCGCCCCACGTGGTCAACTGCCGCCTCTGGAGAACGAAACCAGCGGCGTCTGGATGACAAGTCCGCGGTGTGCTGGTGAGTGTGCGGAGTGAGAGTTGTGAAACTATCAACTATTCAATTGTTTTGTTTTTAATCTTGACTTTCGTAACTGCAGGAATTAATATTCCTTGGGTCTTTCGGTGAAGCAACGTAGATAGAAAAATTATAAAAAAAATATCACGACGTTTCGATCGCAACGCAAGCAATCGTCATCAGGTGAAAAAATATATAGCGTGAGAGCTGCTGAGGCAGGATGTTATATAGGTTTGAGATGGGTGTAGCCCAAGGGTGAGTGGGCGGGGCTAGAGATGTAATTTGTGTTCCAATGTAAGCTCGGAGAGCTGAGCTACCTCTACGACTATGACGCAGCTCTGGAGGTGGCCATCTATATAACATTCTGCTTCAGCGGCTCTCCCGCTATATTTGTTTCACCTGATGACGATTGAATCTTGACTTAAAGCTGATGACGATTGCTTGTGTTGCGATCGAAACGTCGTGATATTTGTTTCATTATTTTTCTATCTACGTGGCTTTACCGAAAGACCCAAAGAATAGTTTTATTCTATCAGGTAAGGCCCACGAAGTTGTATAGCCCTTTTTCAGAAGTGACCTGGCCACAAATGATAGCTCAACGAAACGCCTTATCACGTGGACACTTTACAGCAGCCGACATACTCTGAACGCGTGATGCTGATTGTAAATGTGGAGGGAAACCCCGAGGACCCGGGGAAAAATCCATGCGACCACAAAGAGAATGTCAACTCAAAATATACAGCATCAGGGTCTGGATCGAACCCACGACCTCCTGTATACCAGGCGAGGCAGTTAACATCTCCTAGCCACCGCAGCGCCATCATTGTGCCTGTGCTGGTATTGTTTGCCTTGTCGAGTCTCACACAGACAAGCGTGGTCACAGCCTCGCACCCTGCAAATTAATTGGAAAGTACCACGTGTATCTCTCACTGGGGAGCGGTGGAGCGGTAGTTAGCGCATTGAGCTATGTACGTTGAACTTCTATGTACAATGTAGGTATGTTGTGTCTATTAATCTATGTATGTATGTATATTGAACTTCTTTCGCACCGTACGAGGAGGTGCGGGGGAATGACAACAAACTAAACACAAAAATCAGTTCTAAATAGATGAGCTTTCTAAGTACACACGTACCTTTGTACCTTGGTACACGTGTACTGCACGTGTGTCTCTCACTGGAGAGCGGTGGCACAGTGGTTGGCGCACCGAGCTATGAACCCGGCGACCTGGGATCGATTCCCTGTCCCGGCTATCATCGGCGGCGATTGATATCTCAACCGATCCTGGGTATCCCTTCACCAACCCCGCACTGAGCAGCGTGGCAAAGTCTGGTGCAACAATCGCAGCGACCGAACGGCGTTTGGAGGCCTTCATCCAGCAGTGGATTGACAGAGGGCTGCCGTCGGTCATGGCCAGGGGTCGGCAGCACGCGTCTCATCAGCCGCATGCGGCTCTGTACGGAATACTTAGCTGCGTAACGTTTGTATGTATTCGCGTGCATTTCGGCGCTTGAAAGATATACACATTTTTACCGAATTCGAAACAACAACAGAAGAGTCCCCTTCTAGTTATTTTGCTCTGCCGGCCCCTGTTAGTGGACACTGCATCTCTGCGCCACGCGCGGACAGAGAGAGCGAGAGCCGCAGCAGTGAGTAATTTGGAGTCGGCAAACATTTCCCGATTGTCGCATTGTTCGCGAGAAGCCGGGAGAGCCCGCGTCGCCACGCGGTGGAGATCAATTGGCGGGGATTTCCCGCGACTCCGAGGGGGTCATTGTGAGCCCTGAAAAGCGCCACGCAGGGATACGGGCAGAGGCCCCGGCGTCTGCCCGCCGCGGAAGCGTCGCTCCCCGTAATCCCCGCCGGGGGCGAGGGGGCCGCGCTCGATGGAGGAGGCAGAGCGAGGAAGTCGGAGACATTTTCGTGTTCGCGCCTCTGGTGCTCGCGGCGTGACGCCGCCACTCGTCTAGCTCGTGGAGAGCAGCCAGGTCAGCGGCAGCATCAGTCACGCTCCGTGACTATTCGTGAAGAGCAGCCAGGGCAGCGGCAGCATCAGTCACGCTCCGTGAAGAGCAGCCATGGCAGCGGCAGCATCAGTCACGCTCCGTGACGAGCAGCCAGGGCAGCGGCAGCATCAGTCACGCTCCGTGACTATTCGTGAAGAGCAGCCAGGTCAGCGGCAGCATCAGTCACGCTCCGTGACTATTCGTGAAGAGCAGCCAGGTCAGCGGCAGCATCAGTCACGCTCCGTGACCATGCGTGGAGAGCAGCCAGGGCAGCGGCAGCATCAGTCACGCTCCGTGACCATGCGTAGAGAGCAGCCAGGTCAGCTGCAGCATCAGTCATGCTCCGTGACCATTCGTGAAGAGCAGCCAGGGCAGCGGCAGCATCAGTCACGCTTCGTGACCATTCGTGAAGAGCAGCCAGGTCAGCGGCAGCACCAGTCACGCTCCGTGACCATTCTAGGCTGAGCAGTCCGTAAACGCCGCGGCCACCTCGCAACAGAAATAACAAGAAGAGGCTTTTTTTTAATTCGGTGAACAAAAAATAACCCCCCACTCGCCCCCCCCCCTCACCTCAATATTTCAAGGGCCGCAGTGCGCGTGAAACGCATCACGAAGCAGTCCTCACAAGAGCCGCATGCAGCCCGCAGAGCGGCAGGTTGGCCGACCCCTGTACGAGACGTTGCTACAACGCTCTTCAGAGGATTACGGGAATTAAGAAGAAAGGAGTCAAACTGATTTCCTGCTCAAATGAGCATTGAGGCGACGTTCATCCTCCTGTTTGAAGCCCGGAGCCAATGGTGGACGTTCCACATTCATGTGGCGGGGGGTGGGGGGTGGGTGAGTCGATCCATAGGACAACCGCTGTTGACTTCCCGACAAAGTTTGACTCTTAAAAATTATGACCCGTAGGAATGAAGTGTACAATAATATCGACATACAGTATCCTTCCATTCTACTGTCGTGGGAGTGCTTTACGCTGACAATTCATATTCCAAGCTAGAAATGATTTTTGTGTTTATTTTCTTGTCCTTCCCCCGCACCTCCGATTAGTACAAGGCGAGGTACGGTGTGAAATATGTTCAACAGCATTCTGGAAGATATCGATTGAAAAATGTATCCCTGATAATCCAACAGCAGACTCGACACAGCGATAATCCGACAGCAGACTCGAGACAGCGATAATCCGACAGCACACTCGACACAGCGATAATCCGACAGCAGACTCGAGACAGCGATAATCCGACAGCACACTCGACACAGCGATAATCCGACAGCAGACTCGAGACAGCAATAATTCGACAGCAGACTCGACACAGCGATAATCCGACAGCAGGCTGGACACAGCGATAATCCGACAGCAGACTCGACACAGCGATAATCCGACAGCAGACTCAAGACAGCGATAATCCAACAGCAGGCTGGACACAGCGATAATCCGACAGCAGACTCGAGACAGCGATAATCCGACAGCAGACTCGAGACAGCAATAATCCGACAGCACACTCGACACAGCGATAATCCGACAGCAGACTCGACACAGCGATAATTCGACAGCAGACTCGACACAGCCATAATCCGACAGCAGACTCGACACAGCGATAATCCGACAGCAGACTGGACACAGCGATAATCCGACAGCAGACTCGAGACAGCGATAATCCGACAGCAGACTCGACACAGCGATAATCCGACAGCAGGCTCGACACAGCGATAATCCCACAGCAGACTCGACACAGGGATAATCCGACAGCAGACTCGAGACAGCGATAATCCGACAGCACACTCGACACAGCGATAATCCGACAGCAGACTCGAGACAGCGATAATCCGACAGCACACTCGACACAGCGATAATCCGACAGCAGACTCGAGACAGCAATAATCCGACAGCAGACTCGACACAGCGATAATCCGACAGCAGGCTGGACACAGCGATAATCCGACAGCAGACTCGACACAGCGATAATCCGACAGCAGACTCAAGACAGCGATAATCCAACAGCAGGCTGGACACAGCGATAATCCGACAGCAGACTCGAGACAGCGATAATCCGACAGCAGACTCGAGACAGCAATAATCCGACAGCACACTCGACACAGCGATAATCCGACAGCAGACTCGAGACAGCGATAATTCGACAGCAGACTCGACACAGCCATAATCCGACAGCAGACTCGACACAGCGATAATCCGACAGCAGACTGGACACAGCGATAATCCGACAGCAGACTCGAGACAGCGATAATCCGACAGCAGACTCGACACAGCGATAATCCGACAGCAGGCTCGACACAGCGATAATCCCACAGCAGACTCGACACAGGGATAATCCGACAGCACACTCGACACAGCGATAATCCGACAGCAGGCTGGACACAGCGATAATCCGACAGCAGACTCGAGACAGCGGTAATCCGACAGCAGACTCGACACAGCGATAATCCGACAGCCGACTCGACACAGCCATAATCCGACAGCACACTCGACACAGCGATAATCCGACAGCAGGCTGGACACAGCGATAATCCGACAGCAGACTCGACACAGCGATAATCCGACAGCAGACTCGACACAACAATAATCCGACAGCAGGCTGGACACAGCGATAATCCGACAGCAGACTCGAGACAGCGATAATCCGACAGCACACTCGACACAGCGATAATCCGACAGCAGACTCGACACAACAATAATCCGACAGCAGACTCGACACAACAATAATCCGACAGCAGACTCGACGCACCAATAATCCGACAGCAGGCTGGACACAGCGATAATCCGACAGCAGACTCGACACAGCGATAATCCGACAGCAGACTCGACACAGCGATAATCCGACAGCAGACTCGAGACAGCGATAATCCGACAGCAGACTTGACACAGCGATAATCCGACAGCAGAATTGACACAGCGATAATCCGACAGCAGGCTCGAGACAGCGATAATCCGACAGCAGACTCGACACAGCGATAATCCGACCGCAGACTCGACACAGCGATAATCCGACCGCAGACTCGAGACAGCGATAATCCGACAGCAGACTCGACACAACGCCTCTGGGTTGTTGGCGTGCGTCGTTTGAAAATGAAAGACGCAACATTTGTGTAAAGATCTGGTGGTTCTTATCACAGTTTACGAGTACTGTACACTACAGACCCAACGGCTTAAAGCGCCAAGCGGCCAGCAATAAATGGCACTATTGCGGGTAGAGTCGATCAGAGTGAGCGCGTGGTTTGGACTGAGCGCGTTTGGGAAGAGAGACGATGATAGGTGAGGGAGTTGTAAGGTCAGACGGTGCGAGGCGTCACCTGCCCGAGGAGCGCATGTGTGGGGGACAACCCAGGGCTCTTGGCTGTATCACCGTCTCGCCTGGACAGGTGCAGGGTATGGAGCAGACAGAGCACCCGAAACGTCTGAAACAGGCGCAGCGTCTCTAAGGAGACTGTGTGGCACAGTCAGGTGACAACGCGGCACAGCCCCCCACCGCCCCCCGAATTCAGTTCAGTTCTTGAGGACTGAATTCGGTGTTGTTCGGCACGATGTCCGACGTTTCGCCGCGCGCTCTGTGATTATTATTCAGCAGGTGAATCCACTTCTGAAGAATCTTCCGATGCGCGAAGCGAGACGTCGGACACCGTGCGGAGCGCATCCCGAAACCCAGTGGAGGGTGAGAGAGGGGCGCAGGGCTCAACCGCGACTCCTCCCCTCACTGCGAGACCGCACGGAGCTTTAACATCATAAACTTTATATCATCAACTTTACATCATCAACTTTACATCAACTTTACATCATCAACTTTACATCATCAACTTTACATCATCAACTTTACATCTTCAACTTTACATCATCAACTTTACATCATCAACTTTATATCATCAACTTTACATCTTCAACTTTACATTATCAACTTTAAATCATCAACTAAGAGCTCAAAAATGGACTTGAGTCGCTGCCGCCGACTTAAGTTCCGATTCCATCCCTTTTGGCATGGCGCTGCTGTCACCATCCTAACCGGGTAAGGTCCACTAAGCTACATAGGTCTATGTTTCGACGCGACCTGGCTAGCACAACGAAGTGGCTTATCACGTGGAAATCTATAGCAGCCAAATACTCGAAACGTACATTGATTGTAAATGTGGAGGGAAAACCCGGAGGACCCGGAGAAAAATCCACGCGACCACGTGGAAAACGTGCATACTCCAAATATAAAGGCGTCAAAGTAGGGATGGAACCCACGATCATCGTGGCGAAAGAACAGGGTTGAACAACGCGGACATCCAGAATAAACAACTCCTCCGCATTCGAGACCCAAACATCATCGTACCTCATCCTGGCTTTGAAACTTCCTCGGGTGGTGGAACGATGAACCTCATCGGAACATCACCAGGCCGATGCTACGTTCCATCTCCTTCATGAATGGAAAATTTAAGACACAAGCCACAGCAGTGTGATCCTGAGCATGAGATCAAAACTATGGGCCATATCGTAAACCCAGAGATGCATAGAGACTCAGAGATATACAGAGACCCATGGTCACATTGAGATACATAGACTTATAGAAACACAAAGGGATACATTAAAGCCACAGTAGTGCGATTGTGGCCATGCAAACAAAAACGATGGACCGTATAGCAAACCACTGTGGTCAGCGACACGAACTCTCGCTGCTGCTGAAGCTCTCTCGTCGTGGCCAGCAGCAGCAGACCTCGACATTGGTTACATTTATAGCTCCTGGCCATATCGCTGCTGCTGCTGCTGCCATCGTACGCAAGAGTCGAACGTCATCACTGCCAGCAGTGGCCTGGAGAGCAGCACAGCAGCGGGCTGACGTTTCAAGCAACGCCCCCTGCTAAGTGGTGGGAACTGGCGCTTCACTCGTATGACAATGCAGGGTTTTTAATGCGACTCGTGTGACGGCCTCCAAACTGCCGATCAGAATCAGAATATTTATATATACTGGAGGAATCTGATTAGCTATTAAGCTCTTTTTTACAAATGTTCAGTAGCGCCGAGGCCTCCACTCCCAACCCCACACTTGCCGGTTCGCACCCTGCTCCAGGGACCAACGCATATGCCTATCATCCTGTCAGTTTGGATAAAATTAGTACCGCTTTGTGAGAAGCCAACAACGCTCGCCACCACGGCGGCTGTGAGCGTTGTGCCACGACACGTGGCCGGGCCGGAGTGCCGCGTGTGTCCGACGCGCGGTGCCCCACACCTCCCATGAGCACGGCTGGCTACGTACGGTGCGAAAGAAGTTCATCATACATACCGTACATATATCATCCCTGCAGCATATATTGCTGTGAGCCCCTATGTCAACTAGTCGATCTTTGTGACGCCTTAAATATTTGGCCCTCCAAGGACAACTAATAATAAAAAAGCATGATTTATTTTTACACATCCCATCAGCAACGTGACGTTCTTATCAGCAGAATTGGTTCAACACAAACATGGGTCGGTTGCGACACGCGGTGTCTCATCAGCGGTCAGACTTGTTTGAACCAATGCTGAAGGTGAACTGACAGATGTTTATAGACAAGGGTTATATCTCTCTCTCTCTGCATTACATATGGGTCCTAGTTCGACGCAACACTATTTAATGCACAACACAGAATAAGCCATAGCGTCGTAGCAGAGAATATATGTAACGTCATAAATATATAAAGTATTTATTTAATATAAATGAAGCTGACATTTCGTTGTTAATTTGTATTCTCCACAATGACGCTAATGGTTATTTGCCCTTAGCAGGCGAACTCTGGCTCAGATCCAGAGCTCCTCTGAGTCCCATCTGTGGAGTTATTTGCGTGCTGATTTGCCACGTGGTGTTTTGGTGATACCTCGCCGATCTCGTCAAGGAGCATAAGCCATCATCACGCGCACTCCCGCAGTCATCCTCGCAGCAGCAGCAGCAGCAGCGGCTTTTGGCTGGCCATCGATCAAAGACGGCGATCACCGCATCGCACGCTTCTGCGGCCGTCTGGAACGCTCTCCCTTCCGATATTAGGAAGCCACTGGAGCTGTGCACTTTTAAATTTAGATGGGAATCTCAGTTCTTTAGAACTGCTTTTTGTGTTTAGTTTGTTGTCCTTCCCCTGCACCTCCGATTAGTGCGGTTGGCTGTGTACGGTGAGAAACATACACACATACATCATGTGATGTTACGTGATGTGTGTAATGCTTTGTGATGTTTTGGATGTGATGTTGCGATGTGTGTGTGTATGATGTGGGAGCGGTTAGCGCTTCGCTGTGCTACGAACCCGCCAACGTAGTTCGATTCCCGCTCACGGCCAACACCAGTGAAGAATATCTGAACCGGTCCTAGGCCTCCCCTAGATCGACTTAGCCTCAAATTAGTACCTGGTGCGGTGTGTAAACATCGCCACTGGAGAGAAAAAGGCGGTCGGGCGTGGTGCTGGCCACCCACCCCCTCGTGTTCCGTTCCGGCCTTCATACAGTGAGGGAACAAAGTATTTGATCCCCTGCTGATTTTGTACGTTTGTCCACTGACAAAGAAATGATCAGTCTATAATTTAAATGGTAGGTTTAATTGAACAGTGAGAGAGAATAACAACAACAAAATCCAGAAAAACGCATGTCAAAAATGTTAAAAATGTATGTGCATTTTAATGAGGGAAATACGTATTTGACCCCTCTGCAAAACATGTCTTAGTACTTGGTGGCAAAACCCTTGTTGGCAGTCACAGAGGTCAGACGTTTCTTGTAGTTTGCCACCAGGTTTGCACACATCTCAGGAGGGATTTTGTCCCACTCCTCTTTGCAGATCTTCTCCAAGTCATTAAGGTTTCGAGGCTGACGTTTGGCAACTCGAACCTTCAGCTCCCTCCACAGATTTTCTATGAGATGAAGGTCTGCAGATTGGCTAGGCCACTCCAGGATCTTAATGTGCTTCTTCTTGAGCCACTCCTTTGTTGCCTTGGCCGTGTGTTTTGGGTCATTGTCATGCTGGAATACCCATCCACGACCCATTTTCAATGCCCTGGCTGAGGGAAGGAGGTTCTCACCCAAGATTTGACAGTACATGGCCCCATCCATCGTCCCTTTGATGCGGTGAAGTTGTCCTGTCCCCTTAGCAGAAAAACACCCCCAAAGCATAATGTTTCCACCTCCATGTTTGACAGTGGGGATGGTGTTCTTAGGGTCATAGGCAGCATTCCTCCTCCTCCAAACACGGCGAGTTGAGTTGATGCCAAAGAGCTCCATTTTGGTTTCATCTGACCACAACACTTTCACCCAGTTGTCCTCTGAATCATTCAGATGTTAATTGGCAAACTTCAGACGGGCATGTATATGTGCTTTCTTGAGCAGGGGGACCTTGCGGGCGCTGCAGGATTTCAGTCCTTCACGGCGTAGTGTGTTACCAATTGTTTTCTTGGTGACTATGATCCCAGCTGCCTTGATATCATTGATAAGATCCTCCCGTGTAGTTCTGCGCTGATTCCTCACCGTTCTCATGATCATTGCAACTCCACGAGGTGAGATCTTGCATGGAGCCCCAGGCCGAGGGAGATTGACAGTTCTTTTGTGTTTCTTCCATTTGCGAATTATCGCACCAACTGTTGTCACCTTCTCACCAAGCTGCTTGGCAATGGTCTTGCAGACCATTCCAGCCTTGTGTAGGTCTACAATCTTGTCTCTGACATCCTTGGAGAGCTCATTGGTCTTGGCCATGGTGGAGAGTTTGGAATCTGATTGATTGCTTGCTTCTGTGGACAGGTGTCTTTTATACAGGTAACATGCTGAGATTAGGAGCACTCCCTTTAAGAGTGTGCTCCTAATCTCAGCTCGTTATCTGTATAAAAGACACCTGGGAGCCAGAAATCTTTCTGATTGAGAGGGGGTCAAATACTTATTTCACTCATTAAAATGCAAATCAATTTATAACATTTTTGACATGCGTTTTTCTGGATTTTTGTTGTTGTTATCCTGTCTCTCAACGTTCAAATAAACTTACCATTAAAATTATGGACTGATCATTTCTTTGTCAGTGGGCAAACGTACAAAATCAGCAGAGGATCAAATACTTTTTCCCTCACTGAAGGTGCTCGCTAACAGCACTTGCCTCTACAGTCTGTTAAGACTACACGAGCTCTCTTTGTCTCTGTTTGTTTGTGTGTGATGTGAGGTGTGACGTGATGCGTCTCGGCTCCCGCAGAGTGATCACGCGGCCTCAATCCACATCCGCGGCCAGACGCGGATTTGTAGAGGAGGAGGGGGAAGACAAAGGCGGCCCCGCGTCTCTCTCACCCCCCCCCCCCTCAAGCCCCCACCCCGCGTTCCGTGACGGTGGCGCTGCGATTACAGCGACAAAATTAACATCACCGCCTCGGTGGCTAGGAGATGTTAACTATCTCGCGTGGGTTCCATCCCGACGCCTGCTGTATATTTGCATGTATTTCTCTCCCCGTGGTCGCGTGGATTTTGTCCTCATGGTTCTCCGGTTTTTACCTCCACATTTAAAATCAACAACGCGTTTAAAGTTTATGGCTGCTTTACATTTCCACGCGATAAGCCACTTCGTTGAGCTATCATTTGTGACCAGGTCACTTTGGAAAGAGAGCTATACAGTTCGGTGGCCCTTACTCTGGTCAAAAGAAAATGAAGATGGTTTTAGTTTAGATGTTCGTGTTCGGCCGCGTAATGATCTGGCAACACGAATATCGCGAACCGCTCCTGAAGAGCGATTCTCAGGGTCCAAAATATCGCGATTGGATTCGCGACGTTTCGCTTGAAGCTGCGCCAAGCATCACTCAGGACGAGGTGCAGGAATTCGGCATACACACAATATATCGATGAGGTCAGAATGATCGTGCAGCTGAGAAGGATTCCGCATTCCAGACAAAGCGAAACTCAAACGTGCCAACAGACAATGAGACGAACACGGCGAGCGGCCCCGCGTGCCTCGCCAAGTTGACGGGCGGGGCTGAGACGATCGCATTGGAGGGGGCATTGTGCGCTTCTCTCTCCTACAGCGGGTACCTCACGGTGGGCGACTCACCGTGCCACTGCCTTAGTCCACCAGACTGCGAGATGGTGAGTGCGTTAGTTGACTAGACTGGACTCACGTCAGCGACGCTTCTGTAGAGATATAACTATCTGTGCCATGAAAAAGGAACATTGCCCGAAATGTCGCTTCCTGTGTACGTTATTTTGGTGTGATGTGAGGTGAAATAGCATTTAGTGTAGAAAAATCCGCAGGAAATGATGTACGTATCCAGTTTGTACTCATATACTATATGTATTTGTATTTATGTGTGACTTGCTTACTTTTCTATACTTTGCACTCTTATCGGTTACTTTGTATTTTTTGCTTTTGTAACTTTCTGACCCCGTGCCCCTACTGGACATCTGTCAGAAAAGCGCTTCATAGCTCATCGGATTCCTCCAGCAGTGTCAATAAAGATTCTGAATCTGAATTGCATCTTGAGACGCTGCACTCACAGAGAAACTCAGCGTGATGTGCACGCAGTGCATCTCGTAGGACGCTCGTGTTATGGCGGGTGTTGTGTGCAAGAAACCGGCTCAGCGACAAGATAAGAGGTCGCTTTTGAGTCTGGACTTGAACAGGGAGTCGGCAAAGGGAGATCCAACTTGCGGGGATAGCAGAGGCTATGGGCGAGGTAGACTCGGACAACGCTCGCCTCCCGTGAGGGACACACTGACCATTCGCGAACGCGCACGATCTCAACGAAATATTTTAGTTTTTATTTTACCAGCTAATGCCCACTCAGCTGTGTAGCTGTTTTTCAGAAGCAAGTTGGCCACAAATGATAGCACAACGACGTGCAAATGAAGAGCAGCAGCCAAAGACTCTAAAGGCGTCACGTCGATTCTAAATGTGGTGGGAAAACCCGGAGGGTCCGAAAATAAAATCCACGCGACCACGGGGAGAGAGTGAACACGCAAACACCAAATATAGAGCGGGCGTCAGGGTCGGGATCGAACCCACGATCTTCTGTATACCAGGCGAGGGAGTTCACATCTCCTAGCCACCGCGGCGACCCTGGTGCAGCAAATGCGACCGCATCACAGGGGCAGCCGCGGTACGGAGCCGGCAGCGGTTCGGCCGGGCGGGCGGGGGGGGGGGTCGGTGATGCGGTCATTCCCCGTGGCCCCACGCGACATCAGTCCGCCAAATGTCGCTCGTATCGGCTACTCTGTGTTGCGTCATTCCAATGGCAACTTCGCCTTCAACGATGCGAGTTCAACCCCCGATAAAGCTTGGAGAGCTGAATAGAGGTCAAAAGAACTCAGACACCGCCTTATTGTGAGAGACTCACTGTCCACCCTAAACCACATCCACTGTATAGACCATGGCAGTAGATGCGGATACCTGATGCACAAATAAAATATATAAAGAAAAACTCTCCAGCAGCAGTGTGTGACTGTGGTGGCCATCCAGAACAGACCGTGCCGCGTTGAACGACGCAATGCCCAATCCACAAATACGAAGGAGACATCACAGCGATGATGCTACACTACTCCGCTACTTCTGACGCGGTTATCTACTGGCTTGACCACCTGGATGTGAGGTCGTAGTCGTGGCTCTGCATCTACATCAGCAGCCGTACGACAAGAAGAAGAAGAAGAATAAAGACTGATGTCAATCGTCAATCAAC
The DNA here is from genome assembly GCF_048934315.1 of Petromyzon marinus. Classification (NCBI taxonomy): domain Eukaryota; kingdom Metazoa; phylum Chordata; class Hyperoartia; order Petromyzontiformes; family Petromyzontidae; genus Petromyzon; species Petromyzon marinus. The sequence goes on along the minus strand of NC_133698.1, from coordinate 1,087,178 downwards.
GATGACAGGGTCGCCTCTATGCAGTTGCTGGGGAGTTGATGATGGTGGTGGTGATGATGATGGTGGTGATGATGGTTACATCACACGGTGGTGCAAGGTGGCTGCGAATAGCGGAGGCATTCAACCAGCAGTGGATTGACCATAGCTGCTGAACATCACGATCGCGATGACACGACGAGCTAGGAGCTACGCATTTCTGCGAGTTTCCACGCAATAAGCAACTTCGTTCAGCTATCATTTGTGGCCATATCGCTTCTGAAAATAAGGCTAATATCTCAGAGGGCTTCACCTGTTAGGATAAGAAAATATATATAGTTTAACTTTATTTGTATTTGTTTTTTTAAGTTATTTGTTTACCTTTCCTATATTCTGCACTGGTGTCGTGTTTTGTATTGTGTGTTGTTGTCACGTTCTGACCTGTCTCCTTACTGGAGATCATGAAACAAAAAGAGCTAAACAAAACGCGACGGTGACGCGGCGTGGAGACGCGCGCCTTGGGGCCACGGCGCCGGGGACAACGGCCCAGGAGCCCCAGCGCTCAGGGCCCCCAGCGCTCAGGACCCCCAGCACTCAGGGTCCCAGCGCTCAGGGCCCCCAGCACTCAGGACCCCCAGCACTCAGGACCCCCAGCACTCAGGGCCCCCAGCACTCAGGGCCCCCAGCGCTCAGGGCTCCCAGCACTCAGGACCCCAGCACTCAGGACCCCAGCACTCAGGACCCCAGCACTCAGGACCCCAGCACTCAGGACCCCCAGCACTCAGGACCCCCAGCACTCAGGGCTCCCAGCACTCAGGACCCCCAGCACTCAGGACCCCCAGCACTCAGGACTCCAGCACTCAGGACCCCAGCACTCAGGACCCCCAGCACTCAGGCCTCCCAGCGTTCAGGGCCCCCAGCGTTCAGGGCCCCCAGCCCTCAGGACCCCCAGCACTCAGGACCCCCAGCACTCAGGACCCCCAGCACTCAGGACCCCCAGCACTCAGGACTCCCAGCGCTCACGGTCCCAGCGCCCCGGGCACTCATCCCGCCCGAGCGTCACTCCAGCCTTGTGCCCCCTCCAGTCCCCGCTATTGTGTCCGCGCCTCTTATGTAACGGCGCTCAGATGAGCAAGCCGCGGCACTACGAGGTGGCGGCGATGTATTATCGCGTGGCTTCTCTCTTTATCTATTTATTTATTCATTCTCCGTACTTGTTTCCTGTTGGATCGCGCGTTATTAATCCCGCTGGGAGCCCGGGGGGGGGCTGAGGTGGGAGGGGAGACGACGCTGGAGGAACCTCGAGCGGCGTCCTTGCGACGCGGGCAGCAGCAGCAGCAGAGCGCCGCGATGCCAGCTCCGTGTCGCGTCCCAGCGTGCCCACGCCGGTGACAGCTACCAGACACCCACCAGCGTCTATCCCGCCAACTACCGCACCAACTACCCAAACATTTACCCACCAGTCACCTTATAATCTATCCCTACAAGTAGCCCGCCAGATGCCCCACAAATCTACCCACCAACCAGACCACCATCTACCCCACCGCGCCTGGCTCCAAAGAAGGCGAGGAGGCGTTGAGAAGCAACGTCTCCTCGCTCCATCTGTCATTCATCAGAGTGAGCGCGGCTCTCTCTCTGCTCGGGGTGAGCGCGGATCGCGATGATGAACTTCACGTCTTCGCTGCACGCGCCGCCCGCGCGCCCCACGTCGTTCTTCATCGAGGACATCCTCCTGCACAAGCCCAAGCCCGCGGCGCGGGATTTCGCCTTTCTGGGGGGCGCCGCGGGCCCCCCGCGATTCACGCTTCTCGACTGCGGCTACTCGGCCCTGCTGGGGGGCCCCGCTCTGATCCCCGCGCCGCAGCCGCTGCCCCCCCTGCACCGGCCAGACCCGCACCCCCACCCCTACCTCCTCGCCGCACAGGGTAGGACCCGCTTGTCTCTCTCCGCTCTCTCCCCGCTCCACTCTCTCCGCTCTCTCCCCGCTCCACTCTCTCCGCTCTCTCCTCTCCCTGTTCCCCTCTCTCCGCTCTCCCGTTCCGCTCTGCCCCGGGGCCTCACTCCCGCACGTCCCGGCGCGCGCGCTCGAGCTGCGCCGCTCAAGTTGAACGTCGCCTGCGACCGGTTGCGAGTAGCTGCGACGCGGTGTGGAGAAAGACATCGCCACTCGGGAGACAAAGGTGGCCGGGCATGGCGCTGCTCACCCGCCTCCTCGTGTCCCGTGCCGGCCTTCACAGCTTCTCACTAACAGCGCTTGCCACAACAGTCTGGCCAGGCTATATGGGGGAACTTTGGATTTTTGGTCTATTCGTGTGTGCGCGTGTATTAATTGAGTTGTGTATATTTATATTCGCGTGTATATACGTGTGCGTTTGTGTGTACCGTATGAGTGTATTTGTGTATATTTATGTGTGTGTATGTATGCGCGCGCGTGTGTGTATATATTTGTGTGTAACCGTCCGTGTAAATGTGTGTGTACCTAGCCTGGCACAAGAGCCGTGGTGATGTCACCGCCACTTAGTAGCGATTCGTGTTATATATTTGTGTGTATGTTTGTCATTGTGTATATATGTGTGCGTGTTCTTGTATATTGCGTGTAAATATTGTGTGTGTATTGTGTATATTGCGTGTGTGTGTATATATATATTGTGTGTGTGTTTTGTGTGTATTGTGTGCTTATATAATGTGTATATTGTGTGCATGTTGTGTGTATGTGCGCGCAAGCGCGTGTATTGTATGTGTGTATATCATGTGTATATTGTGTGTGTATATATTGTCTGCGTATCGTGTGCATGTTGTGTGTATATTGTGTGTGTATATATAGTGTGTATATTGTGTGAATATATATTACGAGTCACGTAGGGTTATTTAATTTATTTTAACAAAACGTTCAAACTGACTTCCATAAACGTTGATGCGTTAATGATCTTTTGGAATTAACAAAGGATATTACAGCTGCCTTCAGCATACACACAAACACGAATGTAAACGTCAGCTGAAAAGGAAAAAAAATATCTAAATTAATATTGCTAGAAAAAATATTTATGCTAGTGTTAAAAAAAATTAATAACCCTATTTGTCCTGACTGTTGGGCCACCCTTTATATGCGCGTGTATTGTGTGTGTGTATATATAATGTGCCCTCGTGTGTGTATATATACTGTGTACCGTGTGTGTATAATGTGTACCGTGTGTGTGTGGATATATAATGTGCCCTCGTGTGTGTCCGCGTGTGTGTATTTATAATGTGTACCGTGTGTGTGTGGATATATACAATGTGTACCGTGTGTGTGTGTATATATACACTGTGTACCGTGTGTGTATAATGTGTATTCGTGTGTATATACTGTGTACTCGTGTGTGTGCATATATGTAACGTGTACTTGTGTGTATATGTAATGTGTACTTGTGTGTTTGTGTATATATAAAATGTGTACTCTTGTGTGTATATATACTGTGTGTGTGCGTTGGAAGCGTTAGTGTCGCGGTTAGTGCACCGCGCGATGAACCCGGCAACCCCAGTTCGATTCCCGCTCACGGCCGGCATCAGCGACGAATATTATTGAAATGATCCCGTGCCTCCCGTAGGTCGACTCAGCCTAAACGAGTATTTTGTACGGCGTGTGACATCACAACTGGGGAGACAAAGGCGGCCGGGCATAGTGTTAGCCACCCCACAACACCTCGTGCGCTGTTCAACTCTTGATAGTAGCCCACGACCGCCGCTTGCCCCAACAGTCTGTTTAGTCTACACGGTGAACCTTTGTCTTTGTGTGTGTGCGCGCGCGCGATTTGTGTTTCTGTTTGTCATTTATGTATACGTGTTTTTTGCGCATACGTGTTCGCGTAGCTGTGTGTTTAGTTGTGTTTGTTTTTCCTATTGTACGTTGCGCATGTTTTATGGTGCGTGTGTGTGTATATGTTCTGTGTGTTCGTGTGTACGCGCATGTGTGTGCTGGCGTTGTCTACTGTACTTCTGTGAAAGAGAGTTTATAGCTCATCCAATACGTCTGGTATAACAATAAAAATTAATAAAGCGCCTTTAAACAATCGTTTTCATGGCGCTAAATACAGATTCTGATTCTGTGTTCGCGTGGGTGTGATCGTTTGTTGTGTATGTGTCTGTGAATGTTAAGGGGAGCGGTATTGTAGCGGTTAGCGCGCTGCGCTTCGAACCCGGCGGACCGAGTTCGATTCCCGATCACGGTCGACACCAGTGACAAATTATTTGAACGGGTCCTGGGCCTCCCTTAGTTCGACTCAGCCTCAAATGAGTACCCGGTGTGATGCGCACTACCACCCACCCACCCCCTCGTGTGCAGTGCCGGTCTTCATAGGTGCTTCTTGCTAACAGCACTTGCCCCAACAGTCTGTTAAAGCTATACGGGGGATCTTTGTCTTTGAATTTGCATGTTAGTGTAGATGGCACCACTCTTTGCGTGCAGTGCCAACCCTACAGGACAGGGTGTGTGAGTGCTGGCCCAAGGATGAGGTTACTCGAGGCCATGGCACTCTGGTTGACCTGGGAGGACACGTGAGCAGTTAAGTCTACAAAGGGGCCCCAAGTGGGGGCTAGGGGTGGTCACGTGGTTGGGACTCAGATCCTTCCCGAGGATTCAAGAAGGTGGTCGTGGCCAAGGGCAGAGCCAGGCCATGCCGCAAAGAATATCAGCTGGGTCCCAGGAGGGACCGGGAAGAAACCTTTGTCTACGTCTTCCGTCCAAGCTGTTGGTCCCGGTCCGTAGAAGCAGTTACGTTGTGACTAGTGTAGGTAGCTTGGTGGTCACCACCATAGGTTGTTATTCTGTAAAGGGGAAGTTACACCGTGTGTTGGAGTTGAATAAATGCGTTGCCTCCAAGTCTACGTCTGCGACTCAGTTGAACCCATTACAACAGGGTGTCGGAAGTGGCCAAACTTTATTTTGTCAGTAAGATAGGCCGAGTTAGGTTATGCTTACACGACACAGACTACATACCAGGACGTTGTCGGACGACGAAGGCGTTATCCTCAGACAGCGCCAGGGATGGCAATCCTGGAGAAAGGGGGCGAGGCGCCGTCGGCGGAGCATCGCGTCGACCATCTCAGCGACAGCTCACCGCCGACAGGGAAAGACCGCCGCACGTTCTGCTCCCACCTCACGGAACTCCTCAAAGCTCTGGCCGCGATTGTCGCGGAGCTCGACCGCGAAGAGCCAGCGGTGGAGGAGAGAGCACCGGAGCTGCGTGGGGTCGAGCCTCCCGTCGCCGTTTCACGCCAGCGGGCAAGCGCCGTGGCGCAGCCCACGCACGCGGCCGCCATTTTGTTCGCGGAGCGGGGTGGAGAGCCCGCCAAATCTGAGACTGCGCCAAGTTCGCCTGTTGAGATTCCATCTTTCAGGCGACGTCTACCTTTTGTTAAATAATTTTCAGTCGCCAAGGGCGACTGCGTGGCCATCAAGCGCCGGTTCCAGACGAACTGCGACTTGGCAGGGTGGACGGAGGCAGAGGCGCTGAGAGCGCTGCCTGCCGCACTTGATGACGATGCCTTGGTGGCGTTTCTCACCTTTCCGCCGTCGGAAAGGGCCACGCTACAACAAGCCTTTGCTCAAATGGCGGCAATCTACGAACCGCCGTCAAACGTTCGCCATAAGTTCGCTGCACGGAGGAGGGGGGAGGCCGAGACGCCCCTCGCCTTCTGTAGCGCACTATTGGCACTCGCAAAAGCTGCCTTCCCGAAGATGGACCACGACGGAGTCGACTCGCTGGTCCTTGAGAGATTATTGATGTTGGTGAAGGACCTCAACATCGTCCTGCCGTCCATCGACGAAGACGATTTGTCTTCTCTCAAGGTTGCAAGATGCATCCAGGCGCAGCTGCTCTCGCAACGACATAAGGGGTTGGTGGCATGTACCACGCCTCGTGAGGCACGTGATAAACCCGAAAATGTGGCGCCCATCCAAGCCTGCGCTTCAACCCACGGTGGAGGCTGGCAGGGGGACGGCATGGTGCAACGGGATGAACAACAATGATGGCGGAAGACCTCTTCTCGTCCTGGCTTGTCGTGCGCTACAACCGCGGCCTGCCGGGGCACGTCTCATCGGGCTGCCGCGTGTCGCGACAATGCCTCCCCGGACCACCACCACCATCATCCGCCTGACCGTCCTTCACTCTACTATATCCGAAGGCGAGTCGCGACACATCACACGCTCAGCCCTGAATCCACCTCACTCATCGCATTTGGATGGTTTTTGTTCCCGTTGTGTGTTGGGGCGTGAGGGTTCGGATTTTGGTCGGGCTGACTGGCTGCTCCGACCGATTCAGTGGTCAGAGTTGGCCCATAGGGTGGTTGCCGTGGCTGCAGGTTCATCCGCTGTTATCGGAATGATAGAGGGGGTTGAAATCAGAATGCTCGTCGATACTGGTGCATCCGCGACAATCATTTCCGAGTTAATTTTTTACATCCTGCCCCCTAAATGTCATACCCTATGTCCCACCGGGGTTCCATGCTTTGCCGCAAACAGCGGCTCATTGGGCATCATTGGGAAAATAACAGCAGAGGTGTGTATTGGAGATATCAAATTTATGGGACCAGTTCTTGTATCAACATCCCTTGCTGTTCCTTGCTTGCTCGGGACTGACTTTATGGGGAAGATTCCCCTGAAAATTTGTATTGATCACGGTTGCCTCGAGTTACCATCGGACCGTCGCATGGCCTTTTTGCCTTGTCCCAATCGTTTGTGCACGGCCAACGCTAATGTACAAGCGCTTGTGAGTAGGACCGTAAATATCCCCCCCGGCGTGCAAATGTTGGTTCCTTTACGATTGCAGAAGCCGCTAGACCAGGAGGCGACTGCGGGAGAAATCCTCCTAGCACCCTCAAACAAAGCCATTCGTGGGTTGACGTTGGTAGGGGCCAAGATATCCAATGGCCAGGAACCGTTCATTCAGGTTCTGAATGCAGGGTTGGACACGTCAGTCATTCAGGAGGGCTCCATGGTAGCCCATGCGTCACCCTTGCTTCACGAGGGAAACATCGTTGGCGGTGTGGGGGTCGTGTCGAATATGAAGCTGCAACAGGCTTCCGATGAAAAGTGGATGGATACACTTTGTTCTGAAAATTCAGAATTATCCGAGTCCCAGAATTCTCCAATGTGTTTAGCAAGGGCAAATTTGACATTGGCCGCACTATGCTTTTGAGGCACCACATCGATACGGGTGACGATGCTCCCATCCGGCAGAACCCCTACTGAATGAGCCCTACGGAAAAAGAACATGTACGGCTGGCGGTTGATTAAATGTTGGCCACCGATATTATCTCGCCATCCACCAGCCCGTGGGGAGCTCCGATTGTTCTTGTTAAAAAGCAGGATGGTAGTTTGCGCTTCTGTGTCGACTTCCATAAGCTTAATAAGATCTCTGTGACCGACGCATATCCCCTTTCTTAAATGGACGATTCCCTGGATGCTCTAGCAGGAGCACATTATTTTTCTACTCCTGACCTCCTATCCGGATTTTGGCAGTTGCCCTAGATGAATCCTCTAAGCCCAAGACAGCCTTTCGTACACCACAAGGCTTATTTGAATTTAATCGGTTTCCGATGGGTCTTCATTCCGCTCCGGCTATGTTCCAGCGATTGATGGAACTGGTTCTAGCTGGCCTCCAGTGGGACTCGTGCCGGATATATCTGCATGATGTTATTGTTTTTAGCTGTACATTTAAAGAACATCTGGGACAGTTACGTGTTGTCTTTCTTGAAATGCGTGCGGCGAACCTCAAATTTTAACCGCAGAAGTGTCACCTGCTCCAAAAATCTGTTCGGTATCTTGGCCACATAGTCAGTAAATCAGCGATAGTGATGGACCCAGACAAAACCGCGTGTGTGTGTTTTTGGCCGACCCCCACGTCGGTGGAGTAGGTGCGGTGTTGAATTGGTTTTGCATCCTATTACCGCCGTTTTGTCACCGGGTTCGCCACTATTGAAAAAACCTCTCCACGCCTTGATGGCAAAGGGTCAGAAGTTCCATTGGGATGGCTTGGTGAACGTCCCTACCCTCCGATACCCCGATTTTTCCTTGATACGGACGCTAGCAACACCAGAATTGGCGCTGTTCTGTCTCAAGTCGTTAATGGCGTGGAGAGTGTTATTGCATATGGCTGCAGAGTGTTGTCTCCAGCCAAACAACGGTACTGTGTCACACACCGGAAACTTTTGGCTATTGTTTTTTTTTGTGCAACAGTATCACCCCTATCTTTATGGCAGATGCTTTGAGGTGCGCTCTGACCATGCGGCACTACAGTACACGCTGCGTATTGAACAGCCATCTGGCTAACTTTCACGTTGGTTTGAAGTCCTGCAGGACTATTTCTTTACTGTTTCCTACTACAAAGATACCCGACACATGAACGCGGATGCCCTGTCGCGATTACCAATGGGTAATCACGTGCTTCTCATGCTCGGGGCGTTGTAAGGCGCCGGTTGAGGACTCGTGCCCTCCCCTTGCGGCATCGGCCGAGGTTGACACCTCTGATGACGGCCGATGGCCTGGCCACTTCCCAACCAGTCGGCGGCGGCCATCACCGAGGCATTCCTCGATGGCTGTGTGATGAACAAGGGTGCCCCTGAGCGCCTTCTGACTGATCAGGGTAAAAAAAAATATTCGAAGTTGCTGCGGGAGGTGTGTGATTTGTTGGGAATGGTGACCTGATGTTGAGCCATCAGGTCAGCGAGTCCCAGCTTGACTGGGACTTGCATGTTCCCGGAGTCCTGGCTGCCTATAGAATGGCCCCTCACGCGTCTACCGGCTAATTGCCATTTTCTTTTATGTACGGGAGAGAACACGACCCCCCCCCCCCCCCATTGATGTCCAACTACGAGCCGTGCCAAGCAAGGCTAAATCTCACATTTCAGAGTCCATGCGCCTCATCCTTCAGAGGCTTTCGGAAGCGTGTGAAGCTTCCAGGGAAAATTCCAATTCACGCCGATTGGCAAATTGGCAGCTGAGGCGTCTCCGTCTTTCCGGACATGACTGGGCTCCAGTTGATAGAGCCTGGCGGTACTGTCCCCAGGTACCGGTGGATGTCACCCAAATTGTTTAAACCCTGGAGGGCGCCGGTCGCTGGGGTCGACGGAGTTGGTTTTTACATCCCTCTCACCTCAAGCCTTTCATCGCGCCGCGTGAATTCATCTCATCTCCACTACGCAGGGGGCGAGTGTTGGGTGTGTCGGGCGAACTGAGGTGTGTACCCGCTGAGGTTGGTCCTCAGTGGAGTTACGTGATCCCGTCCTCAGGTTCCGCATGTTTAATGTCCACCAAGCCACCACCTGCGACGTCTCCGCAAGCATCGGGAGCGTAAGGCGCCGTCTGCCCGGCCGACTGCTCTTCGTGAGGAGCTGGGTTCGACGGGAAATTTTCAAATTCCCCCCGGGACCCACAGGGAGAGTACGCCCACCTCACCTGGGGGCCCGGCCACGTGGACTCGATCAAACACTCTTCAGTTTTCATGATCCCCATACACACACACACTACCACACCATCAGTTGGTGGTCATTGGCTGAACCTGGCCTTTATCGTGCTTGCGAGTGTTGTTTGCCTATTGTTGTTCTATTCTTCTGTCCCCTTCTCCCATTCGTCTCTGTATATATTGTATATATGTAATGGGGTATTTATTTGTTGAGGCACACTAAGGGGTTTTATTTGTTTTGTTGAGGGGGGGTTGACAGCCGGGACGGCTGAGTTCTACGAAGGGGAGGTTGATATAGTGACATTGCGGGATGTCAACGTGCAGTGCCGGCCCTAGAGAGGCACGGCGTGTGGTGTAACGACATCGCGGATACCACAATGGTGTGGGTGTAGTACCGGCGCTAGAGGGGCCCGGTGAGCGCTGATTGATCACACTAGATGGCACCACGCTTTGCGTGCAGTGCCAACCCTACAGGACAGGGTGTGTGAGTGCTGGCCGAAGGATGAGGTTACTTGAGGCCATGGCACTCTGGTTGACCTGGGAGGACACGTGACCAGTTAAGTCTACAAAGGGGCCCCAAGTGGGGGTTAGGGGTGGTCACATGGTTGAGATCCATATCCTTCCCGAGGATTTTAGAAGGTGGTCGTGGCCAAGGGTGGAACCGGCCACGCCGCAGAGAATATAAGCCAGGTCCCGAGAGGGACCGGGGTTGTTGTTGTTCATCCTGGAAGAAACCTTCGTCTACGTTCTCCGTTGAACGAGTCTCCAACACGTGGACCCGGACCCAAGCTGTTGGTCCCGGTCCGTGTTAAGGGGAAGTTACCTCTATTGGAGTTGAATAAATGTGTTGCCTCCAAGTCTACATCTGTGACTCAGTTGAACCCATTGCACAAGTATGCGTGTATGATTCCCACTCACGGATAACACCAGCGACGATTATCTGAACCGGTCCTGGGCCTCCCCGAGGTCGCTAACACACCACACCTGGCGTGGTGTGTTGCCATCGCCAGAGGGATACAAAGGCGGCCGGGCATAGTCCTGGCCACCCACCCCCTCGTATGCTGTGCCGGTCTTCATAGGTGCTGTTATTCGCTAACAGCACTTGCCCCGAGAGTCGGTTAAGGCTATACGGGATGTCTTTGTGTGGTGAGTGAGCGTGAGTGTCGTGGTGGTCTATAATGCAGGCTACACTCGCTAGCTTCACTTCTTACTCTCTGAGAGTTAGGCTACTTTGGAGTAGGGGTTATCGGCGTAAGGCACTACCACGAGTATATATTCAAATGAGGACGCGAGGGGGTGAGGGGGTACGTTGTGCCAAGGTCCGGGATATGCGGCTCCAATGCCGCAACCCATTTCACGTCGAGCGACGGATTCCCTGCATCACATTTCAGGTCCACATTTGGGGTATTGGATTCGAACTTTTTCACAATCTTTGTAAACACCAATCATAATTTTATTAAAACACAAACATGTTCTGATAATATTGGCATTGTCTTTGAAGCGTAATGGTCCACACCAGAGATAGCCTTCTTTATGGCCCGGTCTCACGAGTGTTACACCAGAGGACAACAGGCGAACAGTACAAAGACAATGCCGCTATCAGGACATGCATAGCTCGGGTTCAGCAGCTACAACATGGGACCTTTTTTGCCAGTACCAAAGTATGAAAAACAAAGAATAGGTTTTACCCTTCCTGGCAAAAACACAAGAGGTGTTCAGATGTTCAAACACCAAATATAAACCTTTTGTTTGCATGTTCACCACAAGTACTGCGTGTGGTTAATGCAGACTTCATTCCTTGCAAAAGGTTTATATTTGATGTTTGGACATCTTAACACCACCTGTTTTATTGCCAGAAAGGGTAAAACCTATTCTTGTTTTTTCATACTTTGATACGGGCAAGAAAAGGTCGCATGTTACAATTAAATTCCCAAGAGTCGCGTGACTATACTTCACCGCGTCGGTCAGCGCAAGTTGGTTAAGTCGATTGAGGTAATTGGTCGGGTGAAGGCTCGTTAGCTGTGGCCGGGAATCGAACTTTGTTGGGTTCATAGCGCGGTGAGCTCACCACCGCGCCAGCGCTCCCAGGGTAGGGCAGCTGTGAGCAGAGAGACTGCGTCGCGCTCGGTCCGTGGTCTCCACTGGTCAGGGTGGCAACTCAGCATGGAGGTGCAATAGCTCCTCCTATGGACGCATTATAAAGAACTTCTTTCGCGCCGTACGTAGCCAGCCGCGCTGATCGGAGGTGCGGGGGCAAGGACAACAAACTAAACACAAAAAGCAGCTCTAAAGAAATTTGTTTTTAACCGATACATACACGTACATACACACACATACAATACAAAGACCCCCTGTATAGCCTTAACAGATTGTAGTGGCAAGTGCTGTTCGCGAGCACCTATAAAGGCCTGGCACTGCACACGAGGGGGGGGGGGGTGGGTGGCCAGCACCACGCCCGACCGCCTTTGTCTCCCCAGTAGCGATGTTTACACACCGCCCCAGGTACTCACTTGAGACTGAGTCGACCTAGGGGAGGCCCAGGACCGGTTCAGGTAATCGTCACTGGTGTTGGCCGTGAGCGGGAATTGAACCCGGGTCGCCGGTTTCGTAGCGCCGCGCGCAAACCGCTACACTCACACTCCCCACACACACACATACACACATACATACACGCACATACATGAACACACACACAGACAGGTGAGGCCGGGGTGGGTCCCATCTGCAGGAGTCACCTGGACGCCAGAGAGAGTCCCAGACCCCGCACGTCACTGCTCGCTGTGCGCTGCGTCGCTCTCCGGCGCGTGTCTGCGTTGTGCGATTCCGTTCCCGAAGAAGCTCCAAAAGCGCGGGGTGAAACGTCGGACATCAGGCCGAATAAAACGCGGCACAAACAACAAACACACGTCGGAGAGGTCCACATTTTGGACATTTTGAATTTCGGATTTTAATATTTTTCAACTTCAATTCGGCGGCCAGGCATGGTGCAGGCCACCCATCCCCCTCGCGTGCCATGCCCGACTCCGTGGGTGCTCGCTAGCAGCACTTGCCCCCAACAGTCTGTTCAGGCTACACGGGGTATCTTTGTCTTTGTACATGTAGATGTGAATTTGCGTCCAACTAGAACCCATTTCTGACAGAGAGGGGGTCCTTGCCAAAGACCATCGAACGAATCACCAGCATTGATCTAAGCACACGTGACTGCTGATGCGACGACGAAACCGTCCTAGGGTGCGGTTTGACCGAAGCAATGCGGCTTGTGCAGGCCGCTGATGGGATGTGTAAACAATACCTTGGTGTGTTCACCGTGTGTACGTGTGTGTGTGTTCACCGTGTGTACGTGTGTGTGTTCACCGTGGGTGTATTCACCGTGGGTGTGTGTGTTCACCGTGTGTGTTCACCGTGTGTGTTCACCGTGTGTGTGTGTTCAACAATTTGCGTGACCTTAAAGTGCACCTAGCCTGGCACAGGCCCCACTTGGTATAACGTCACCACCACTTAGTGTCGAATGGAGGTTGTGTATTCACCGGTTGTGCGCGTGTGTTTACTGTGTGTGTGTTCACCGTGTGTGTGTGTTCGCCGTGTGTGTGTTCACTGTGTGTGTGTTCACCGTGTGTGTTCACCGTGTGTGTGTGTTCACCGTGTGTGTGTGTGTGTGTGTTCACTGTGTGTGTGTATTCACCGTGTGTGTGTGTTCACCGTGTGTGTTCACCATGTGTGTGTGTGTGTTCACCGTATGTGTGTATTCACTTGGGCTGTGTTCGCCGTATGTGTGTATTCACCGTTAGTGTCTTCATCGTATGTGTGTGTTCACCGTGTGTGTGTGTTCACCGTGTGTGTTCACCGTGTGTGTGTGTTCCCCGTGTGTGTGTGTGTTCCCCGTGTGTGTGTGTTCACTGTGTGTGTGTGTTCACCGTGTGTGCGTGTTCCCCGTGTGTGTGTGTTCACCGTGTGTGTGTGTTCACAGTGTGTGCGTGTTCCCCGTGTGTGTGTGTTCACCGTGTGTGTTCACCGTGTGTGTGTGTTCACCGTGTGTGTGTGTTCCCCGTGTGTGTGTGTGTTCACCGTGTGTGCGTGTTCCCCGTGTGTGTGTGTTCAACGTGTGTGTGTGTTCACCGTTAGTGTCTTCACCGTGTGTGTGTGTTCACCGTGTGTGTGTGTTCACCGTGTGTGTGTGTTCACCGTGTGTGCGTGTTCCCCGTGTGTGCGTGTTCACCGTGTGCGTGTTCCCCGTGTGTGTGTGTTCACCGTGTGTGTGTGTTCACCGTGTGTGCGTGTTCCCCGTGTGTGTGTTCACCGTGTGTGTGTGTTCACCGTGTGTGCGTGTTCCCCGTGTGTGTGTGTGTGTTCACCGTGTGTGTGTTCACCGTGTGTATGTGTGTTCACTTGGTGTGTGTGTGTTCACCGTGTGTGTGTGTTCCCCGCGTGTGTGTGTTCCCCGTGTGTGTGTGTGTGTTCACCGTGTGTGTGTTCACCGTGTGTGTGTGTTCACCGTGTGTGCGTGTTCCCCGTGTGTGTGTTCACCGTGTGTGCGTGTTCCCCGTGTGTGTGTGTTCACCGTGCGTGTTCACCGAGTGTGTTCGCCGTGTGTGTTCACCGTGTGTGTGTTCACCGTGTGTATGTGTGTGTGTTCCCCGTGTGTGTGTGTTCCCCGTGTGTGTGTGTGTGTTCACCGTGTGTGTGTTCACCGTGTGTGTGTGTTCACCGTGTGTGCGTGTTCCCCGTGTGTGTGTTCACCGTGTGTGCGTGTTCCCCGTGTGTGTGTGTTCACCGTGCGTGTTCACCGAGTGTGCGTTCGTGAGTATTAGTATCCGCAGTGTAAAGGCAACTTCAGGAATTCGCCACGCGTTCACCATCCGCACGGGGTTCCGTGTCGAGACAATTCGCGCGCGCGTCGTCACAGAAGCGCCGATGAATTTCGCTCTCTCCGCGTGTCGACGCGGCTCGCCGCTTAGCCGGCCTGGAGTTAAGAGTTGTCGGCGTAAGGCACTACCACGAGAGTACAAGGTACGGCTATCCCATAATCATTCTATATCCGTGCCCTTGTATATGTCTCGAGTGCTAGGAGGCGGTGCGCATGTTGCCGATAGCAGTGCGGATGGAACGTTGAGGCACTCCGCGTTTCTTCGATTAGCGCGGTTGTCTACGTACGGTGCGAAAGAGGTTCAACATACAGTACATGGCTATGCTGCAGATTATTATGATGCGGATGATGGTGATGATAAATTCGGATGATGATGATTCGGATGATGGTGATGATGCTGCGGATTATGATTACGCGGATGATGATGGGATGATGATGATGATGATGCGGATGCTGGTGATGATGATGCGGATGATGATGCTGCGGACGATGATGATTCGGATGATGCTGCTGCGGATGACGATGTTGTGACTGTTTGATTGGTAAAGTGTGCGGCGTGCTTTGAACTCCTCGCAGCGCGCCACGAGGAGCGATGAGTACGGGTCACGTTACACCGTGTGTAGTACACGTGTGTGTGTGTAGTACACGTGTGTGTGTAGAACACGTGTGTGTGTGTAGTACACGTGTGTGTGTGTAGAACACGTATGTGTGTGTGTAGTACACGTGTGTGTGTGTGTGTAGTACACGTGTGTGTGTGTGTGTAGAACACGTGTGTGTGTAGTACACGTGTGTGTGTAGTACACGTGTGTGTGTGTAGTACAGTGAGGGAATACAAGTATTTGATCCCCTGCTGATTTTGTACGTTTGCCCACTGACAAAGAAATGCTGTCTATAATTTTAATGGTAGGTTTATGTGAACAGTGAGAGACAGAATAGCAACAAAAAAATCCAGAAAAACGCATGTCTAAAATGTCATAAATTGATTTGCATTTTAATGAGGGAAATAAGTATTTGACCCTTCTGCAAAACATGACTTAGTACTTGGTGGCAAAACCCTTGTTGGCAATCACAGAGGTCAGACGTTTCTTGCAGTTGGCCACCAGGTTTGCACACATCTCAGGAGGGATTTTGTCCCACTCCTCTTTGCAGATCTTCTCCAAGTCATTAAGCCGCAGGGGTCGGGAACCTATGGCTCGCGAGCCAGATGTGGCTCTTTTGATGATTGCATATGGCTCGCAGATAAAACAAAATATTCTCACTTGTTTTAATCCATCCATCGATTTTTCACTGCGCATGTCCTGTTCAGGGCTGCAGGAGCAATTGTCCATTATTTTAATTGGATGATACTGGCCTACGTTTGCCGTTGCTGGGTAAAACAGGTAAACGCCCCCTTTTGAATCAGTCTGAGACTGCGTCTGCTCGGTCATTAGCTCAAAGCTAACCCTTCGACGAAGAAGATGGAGAAAAGAAAAAAAGACGACGAGTATCGTACATTTCAGGACGAATGGACCGAAGAATTCGCCTTTGTGGAGAGAGCGGGTTCTGCGGTGTGTCTAATTTGCAATGACAAAATTACATCGTTGAAACGGTCGAATGTAAAGCGGCACTTCGACACGCGCCACGCTACCTTTGCATCAAAATACCCTGCGGGAGACAGCAGAAAGAAAGCGTGCCAAGAGCTTCTGAGCAGGGTGCAAGCTAGCCAGCAGCAACTCCGCGTATGGACCCGGCAAGGTGACTATAATTCGGCTAGCTTTGCTGGCTCTTTAGCAATAGTGAGGAACGGAAAACCATTCACAGATGGCGAGTATGCTAAAACGTTCATGCTGGATGTAGCCAATGAACTTTTTGATGATCTTCCGAACAAAGACAAGATAATCAAACGGATACAAGACATGCCTCTGTCGGCAAGAACTGTTCATGATCGTACCATCGTGATGGCAAACAAAGTGGAGGAAACGCAAGTGAAGGACATAAATGCAGCGCCGTTCTTTTCTCTGGCTTTGGATGAGTCAACAGACGTGAGCCATTTGTCGCAGTTCAGCGTGATTGCAAGATATGCTGTTGGTGACACACTGCGCGAAGAAAGTCTTGCTGTTCTGCCATTAAAAGGGTCCACAAGAGGTGAGGATTTATTCAAGTCTTTCATGGAGTTTGCTCAAGAAAAAAGTCTACCTATGGATAAACTTCTCTCAGTGTGTACTGATGGTGCTCCGTGTATGGTAAAACAAAGGATTTGTGGCGCTTCTCCGTGAACATGAAAATAGACCCATCCTAAGTTTCCATTGCATTATACACCAGGAGGCACTTTGTGCTCAGATGTGTGACAGGCAGTTTGGCGAAGTGATGTCGCTGGTCATTCGTGTGATCAACTTTATTGTTGCCCGAGCCTTAAATGATCGCCAGTTTAAAACACTGCTGGATGAAGTTGTAAATAACTATCCTGATCTGCTTTTGCACAGCAATGTGCGTTGGTTGTCAAGAGGGAAGGTGCTTAGCCGTTTTGCGGCTTGCCTGAACGAAATCCGGACTTTCCTTGAAATGAAAGGCGTCGGGCATCCTGAGCTAGCCGACACCGAGTGGCTCCTCAAGTTTTACTATCTCGTAGATCTGACTGAACATCTGAACCAGCTCAACGTGAAAATGCAAGGCATTGGAAATACAGTGTTATCCCTTCAACAAGCTGTATTTGCTTTTGAAAACAAGCTGGAGCTTTTCATCACGGATCTTGAAACAGGTCGTTTACTACATTTTGAAAAACTGAGCCAATTTAAAGATGCATGCACAGCAAGTGAGCCCATTCAAAACCTTGATCTCCACCAGCTAGCTGGCTGCACATCCAGTCTCCTACAGTCCTTCAAAGCACGCTTTGGAGAATTTCGTGAGCACACTCGTCTTTTTAAGTTCATCACCCATCCAAACGAGTGTTCACTGAACACAGCCGACCTGAATTACATCCCTGGTGTCTCCGTCAGAGATTTTGAAGCAGAAGTGGCTGACCTGAAGGCCTCAGACATGTGGGTGAATAAGTTCAAGTCACTGAATGAAGATTTGGAAAGAATCACACGACAGAAAGCGGAGTTGGCGAGCAAGCACATGTGGACAGAAATGAAAAAACTCCAACCCGAAGACCAGCTGATTCTCAAAACTTGGAACGCGCTTCCTGTCACATACCACACACTGCAGCGTGTGAGTATTGCTGTATTGACCATGTTTGGATCTACGTATGCATGTGAGCAGTCATTCTCACATCTTAAAAACATCAAGTCCAACCTACGATCACGTTTAACGGATGAAAGCCTCAACGCTTGCATGAAGCTTAACCTCACCAAGTACCAACCCGACTACAAAGTACCAACCCGACTACAAAGACATCAGCAAATCCATGCAGCACCAGAAGTCGCATTAATGGTGAGTGTTATAACAACATTATTTAAAAGAATAAATTCAGAGGCTTATTATACTGACATTTAGTTGAATTCACTTTTAAAATATATTATATGGCTCTCACTGAAATAAATTTCCAAATTTTTTGCTTTCATGGCTCTCTTAGTCAAAAAGGTTCCCGACCCCTGCATTAAGGTTTCAAGGCTGACGTTTGGCAACTCGAACCTTCAGCTCCCTCCACAGATTTTCTATGGGATTAAGGTCTGGAGACTGGCTAGGCCACTCCAGGACCTTAATGTGCTTCTTCTTGAGCCACTCCTTTGTTGCCTTGGCCGTGTGTTTTGGGTCATTGTCATGCTGGAATACCCATCCACGACCCATTTTCAATGCCCTGGCTGAGGGAAGGAGGTTCTCACCCAAGATTTGACGGTACATGGCCCCGTCCATCGTCCCTTTGATGCGGTGAAGTTGTCCTGTCCCGTTAGCAGAAAAACACCCCCAAAGCATAATGTTTCCACCTCCATGTTTGACAGTGGGGATGGTGTTCTTGGGGTCATAGGCAGCATTCCTCCTCCTCCAAACACGGCGAGTTGAGTTGATGCCAAAGAGCTCCATTTTGGTCTCATCTGACCACAACACTTTCACCCAGTTGTCATCTGAATCATTCAGATGTTCATTGGCAAACTTCAGACGGGCATATATATGTGCTTTATTGAGCAGGGGGACCTTGCGGGCGCTGCAGGATTTCAGTCCTTCACGGCGTAGTGTGTTACGAATTGTTTTCTTGGTGACTATGGTCCCAGCTGCCTTGAGATCATTGACAAAATCCTCCCGTGTAGTTCTGGGCTGATTCCTCACCGTTCTCATGATCATTGCAACTCCACGAGGTGAGATCTTGCATGGAGCTCCAGGCCGAGGGAGATTGACAGTTATTTTGTGTTTCTTCCATTTGCGAATAATCGCACCAACTGTTGTCACCTTCTCACCAAGCTGATTGGCAATGGTCTTGTAGCCCATTCCAGCCTTGTGTAGGTCTACAATCTTGTCCCTGACATCCTTGGAGAGCTCTTTGGTCTTTGCCATGGTGGAGAGTTTGGAATCTGATTGATTGATTGCTTCTGTGGACAGGTGTCTTTTATACAGGTAACAAGCTGAGATTAGGAGCACTCCCTTTAAGAGTGTGCTCCTAATCTCAGCTCGTTACCTGTATAAAAGACACCTGGGAGCCAGAAATATTTCTGATTGAGAGGGGGTCAAATACTTATTTCCCACATTAAAACGCAAATCAATTTATAACTTTTTTGACATGCGTTTTTCTGGATTTTCTTGTTTTTATTCTGTCTCTCACTGTCCAAATAAACCTACCATTAAAATTATAGACTGATCATTTCTTTGTCAGTGGGCAAACGTACAAAATCAGCAGGGGATAAAATACTTTTTTCCCTCACTGTACACGTGTGTGTGTGTAGTACACGTGTGTGTGTAGTACACGTCTGTGTGTTTGTGTGTAGTACACGTGTGTTTGTGTAGGACACGTGTGTGTGTAGTGCACGTGTGTGTACTACACGTGTTTGTGTGCAGTACACGTGTGTGTGTGTAGTACACCGTGTGTGTGTGTGTGTACTACACGTGTGTGTGTGTGTGTGTAGTACACGTGTGTGTGTAGTACACCGTGTGTGTGTATAATACACATGTGTGTGTGTAGTACACCGTGTGTGTGTAGTACACCGTGTGTGTGTATAGTACACCGTGTGCGTAGTACACGTGTGTGTATAGTACACCGTGTGTGTGTGTGTAGTACACCGTGTGTGCGTGCAGTACACGTGCGTGTGTGCGTGTAGTACACACACGTGTGTATAGTACACCGTGTGTGTAGTACACGTGCGTGTGTGTATAGTACATCGTGTATGCGTGTAGTACACGTGCGTGTGTGTATATAGTACACGTGTGTATAGTACACGTGTGTGTGTGTAGTACACGTGTGTGTGTGTAGTACACACGTGTGGTGTAGTACACACGTACTACACGTGTACTACACAACACGTGTGTGTGTGTAGTAGACGTATGTGTGTGTGTGTAAGGGCGCTTGTATATGCAGTACACGTGTGTACACACGTAACTACACGAAGAGCTACACATGTACACATAGCTATTTGTATACTCGTAACTACACTAGGACACATTCCTACACATATTAACCTTATGGTGGTACCCCGGCTCTCGCACAATGTCCGTGATGCAGTAATTTTTAGTCTGTTGATGGTCGGCGATGCTGCAATCGACTCATCTCGACGAGCTGTACTCACGATGCACTATTCAGAGTTGAATTTTTCGATAACGGATTTTTGTCTGCTGATGTTTGGCGTTTCGACATCGCGGAGTTGCACCGATGTCGGATTGAGTGGTACCCCAGTCACGCAGTGAAGTTAACCCCTGGGAACAAAAAAAGTGTTACTCAGAAATAAAACATTTTTTTGCCTCGGCCCATTTAATATGACTTGGTTCCCCGGTGTACCGTCAAAAGCATCATTTATACATAACTACACGTACACACGTAACTGTAGTTATAACTATAGATATCCACAGAACTACACATATACACATTTATCACACTTAACTAAATACACATAGCTACATATATACACACAAACAAAGATCCCCGTATAGTCTAAACAAACTGTTGGGACAAGTTCTGTTAGACAGCAGCACCTGTGAAGGCCGGCACGGCACACGAGGAGGTGGGTGGCCAGCACCACGCCCGGCCGCCTTTGTCTCTCCAATAACAATGTTTGCACACTGCACCAGGTACTCATTTGAGGCTGAGACGATCTAGGGGACGGTCAGGACCGGTTCAGATCATTCTCACTGCTGTTGGCTCTGTGCGGGAATCGGGTTCGTAGCGCAGCGCGTTAACCGCTACCACTACCGCTCCCCATAATATATACACACAGCTGCATATACACACAGCTGCATATACACACAGATACATAAACACACGGCTACACGTGTACACACGGCTACACGTGTACACACGGCTACACGTGTACACACGGCTACACGTGTACACGACGTGTACACACGGCTACACGTGTACACGACGTGTATACACGGCTACACGCGTACACGCGGCTACGCGTGTACACAACGCGTACACACGCTACACGTGTACACTCGGCTACACGTGTACGTGTACGCGACGCGCACACATAGCTACACGTGTACACACGGCTACACGTGTACACACGGCTACACGTGTTCACGCGACTACACGTGTACACGACGTGTACACACGGCTACACGTGTACACGCGGCTACACATGTACACTAGGCTACACGTGTACACGACGTGTACACATAGCTACACGTGTACACACGGCCACATGTGTACACGAGGTGTACACACGGCTACACGTGTACACACGGCTACACGTGTACACGACGTGTACACGCGGCTACACGTGTACACGACGTGTGCCGCGCGCTGACGGCCGCACGCGACTGAGCCAGCCCGGCTCATGGTGAGCAGAGACGACACCGCACGAGGTGCCGTGCCCTTGGCGAGACGCGCCGCCCGCCGCCCGCCGCACGCCGCCGTTGCCCCGCGTAGCCGGGACGCGACCCCCTGCCCGGCGCTCCTCTCCAACCCGCGCGTTCCTCCTCTCGGCGCGTCGCCTCTCGAGGTCTTCTTGGCGGCCGATGGCCCCGTCTCGTGACCCCCGTGGCCGCACTGGGTAACACGAGGGCACTGTTGGTCTTCACTCATCATCAGAGAGGGGTGAGCGGTGGGCTGGGCACTTTCGCCGATACGACATCATCAGTCGTGTGACGGCCGCCACGCCATTTGAACCCACTGGGGGTTTGTCAGCAGCACGACGACTACGATGACGATGGGGGGGGGGGGTCTCACCATTTGTTTATTGTCAGGGGCCGCACTAAAAGCCACCATCACAGGTGTTGCTCGCTACTAACAGCACTTGCCCCAACAGTCTGTTACAGGCTATACGGGGGATCTTTGCCTTTGGTAGTGGTGGTAGTAGTGATAGTAGTGGTAATAGTGGTGGTAATGGTGGTGTAGTGGCAGTAGTGGTCGTAGTGGTGGTAGTGGCTGAGGCAGTGATGAGGTCTCGATGCTGCGCGCGTCTCTCTCTGCAGGAGCCAGCCCCTGTCCAGACGCACGCGGCTCCTCTCCCCTGTAGCCTCCTTCGAGCGCTGTCCCGACCCCAGTTCACGGGACACCCGCTAGGGAAAGGCGCGGGGCTCGTGGGTCGTGGGACGCGTGGGTCGTGGGTCGCTCTCCAACACGCGGGGCTGGGACTCGACTCGTGGGGATGTCGATGCCCGGCGCTTGTGGCGCTCGTGATGTCTCCGGGGAATCCGTCCTTCGATCGATCTGCTGCCCCGGATCTTCTCTCTCTCTCTCGATGATGATGATGATGAGCTGCACGTAGCAACGAAAGTTTGCACTGAAGTTACATTCGCATCGTTTGCCATGTACCGTATTGCCACGTTTACCATGTTTACCGCGTTTACCGCGTTTACCGTGTTTACCATGTTACCATGTTTACCATGTTACCATGTTACCATGTTACCATGTTTACCATGTTACCATGTTTACCATGTTACCATGTTACCATGTTACCGTGTTACCATATTTACCATGTTTACCATGTTACCATGTTTACCATGTTACCATGTTTACCGTGTTTACCATTTTACCGTGTTACCATGTTTACAATGTTACCGTGTTACCATGTTACCATGTTTACCATGTTACCGTGTTACCGTGTTACCATGTTTACCATGTTTATCATGTTACCATGTTTACCGTGTTACCATGTTTACCGTGTTACCATGTTACCGTGTTTACCATGTTACCATGTTACCGTGTTACCATGTTTACCATGTTTACTATGTTACCATGTTTACCGTGTTTACCATGTTACCGTGTTACAAAGTTACCGTGTTGCCATGTTTACCATGTTTACCATGTTTACCATGTTACCATGTTTACCGTGTTTACCATATTACCATGTTTACCATGTTACCGTGTTTACCATGTTTACCATGTTACCATGTTTACCGTGTTACCATGTTTACCATAGTTACCGTGTTACCATGTTTACCATGTTACCATGTTACCATGTTTACCATGTTTACCATGTTACCGTGTTACCAAGTTACCATGTTAACCATGTTACCATGTTTACCATGTTTACCATGTTACCATGTTACCATGTTACCATGTTTACCATATTACCATGTTACCATGTTACCGTGTTTACCGTGTTACCATGTTTACCATGTTACCATGTTACCATGTTTACCATGTTACCATGTTACCATGATTACCATGTTACCGTGTTTACCGTGTTACCATGTTTACCATGTTCACCATGTTACCAGTTACCATGTTACCATGTTTACCATGTTACCGTGTTTACCGTGTTACCATGTTACCATGTTACCATGTTGACCATGTTACCATATTACCATGTTTACCATGTTACCGTGTTTGCCGTGTTACCATGTTTACCATGTTACCATGTTTACCATGTTTATCGTGTTTACCATGTTTACCATGCTACCATGTTTACCATGTTTACCATGTTGCCATGTTTACCATGTTACCATGTTTACCATGTTACCATGTTGCCATGTTTACCATGTTTACCATGTTACCATGTTTACCATGTTGCCATGTTTACCGTGTTACCATGTTTACCGTGTTACCATGTTTACCGTGTTTACCACGTTGCCATGTTTACCATGTTACCATGTTTACCGTGTTACCATGTTTACCATGTTACCGTGTTACCATGTTTACCGTGTTACCATGTTTACCATGTTTACCATGTTACCGTGTTACCGTGTTTACCATGTTTACCATGTTACCATGTTTACCATGTTTACCATGTTGCCATGTTTACCATGTTTACCATGTTACCGTGTTACCATGTTTACCATGTTTACCGTGTTACCGTGTTTACCATGTTTACCATGTTACCATGTTTACCATGTTGCCATGTTTACCATGTTTACCATGTTACCGTGTTACCATGTTTACCGTGTTTACCATGTTTACCATGTTATCATGTTACCATGTTTACCGTGTTACCGTGTTTACCATGTTTACCGTGTTTACCATGTTACCATGTTTACCATGTTTACCATGTTGCCATGTTTACCATGTTTACCATGTTGCCATGTTTACCATGTTACCGTGTTACCATGTTTACCGTGTTTACCATGTTACCATGTTTACCATGTTACCATGTTTACCATGTTTACCATGTTGCCATGTTGCCATGTTTACCATGTATACCATGTTACCGTGTTACCATGTTTACCATGTTTACCATGTTACCGTGTTTACCATGTTACCATGTTACCGTGTTTACCATGTTTACCATGTTTGCCATGTTTACCGTGTTACCATGTTTACCATGTTACCATGTTACCATGTTACCATGCTTACCGTGTTTACCGTGTTGCCATGTTTACCGTGTTACCATGTTTACCGTGTTACCATGTTTACCATGATTACCATGTTGCCATGTTTACCATGTTTACCATGTTACCATGTTGCCATGTTTACCATGTTTACCATGTTTACCGTGTTGTCATGTTTACCGTGTTTACCATGTTTAACATGTTA
Organism: Petromyzon marinus; assembly: GCF_048934315.1. NCBI lineage: Eukaryota > Metazoa > Chordata > Hyperoartia > Petromyzontiformes > Petromyzontidae > Petromyzon > Petromyzon marinus. Next base: position 1,062,856 of record NC_133698.1, on the reverse strand, counting down.
CCATGTTACCATGCTTACCGTGTTGCCATGTTTACCGTGTTACCATGTTTACCGTGTTACCATGTTTACCATGATTACCATGTTGCCATGTTTACCATGTTTACCATGTTACCATGTTGCCATGCTTACCATGTTTACCGTGTTGTCATGTTTACCGTGTTACCATGTTTACCATGTTGCCATGTTTACCGTGTTACCATGTTTACCGTGTTACCATGTTGACCATGTTACCATATTACCATGTTTACCATGTTACCGTGTTTGCCGTGTTACCATGTTTACCATGTTACCATGTTTACCATGTTTATCGTGTTTACCATGTTTACCATGCTACCATGTTTACCATGTTTACCATGTTGCCATGTTTACCATGTTACCATGTTTACCATGTTTACCATGTTTACCATGTTACCATGTTTACCGTGTTACCATGTTTACCGTGTTACCATGTTTACCGTGTTTACCACGTTGCCATGTTTACCATGTTACCATGTTTACCGTGTTACCATGTTTACCATGTTACCGTGTTACCATGTTTACCGTGTTACCATGTTTACCGTGTTTACCATGTTTACCATGTTACCGTGTTACCGTGTTTACCATGTTTACCATGTTACCATGTTTACCATGTTGCCATGTTTACCAGGTTTACCATGTTACCGTGTTACCATGTTTACCGTGTTTACCATGTTTACCGTGTTACCGTGTTTACCATGTTTACCATGTTACCATGTTTACCATGTTGCCATGTTTACCATGTTTACCATGTTACCGTGTTACCATGTTTACCGTGTTTACCATGTTTACCATGTTACCATGTTACCATGTTTACCGTGTTACCGTGTTTACCATGTTTACCGTGTTTACCATGTTACCATGTTTACCATGTTTACCATGTTGCCATGTTTACCATGTTTACCATGTTGCCATGTTTACCATGTTACCGTGTTACCATGTTTACCGTGTTTACCATGTTACCATGTTACCATGTTTACCATGTTACCATGTTTACCATGTTTACCATGTTGCCATGTTTACCATGTTTACCATGTTACCGTGTTACCATGTTTACCATGTTTACCATGTTACCGTGTTTACCATGTTACCATGTTACCGTGTTTACCATGTTTACCATGTTTTCCATGTTTACCGTGTTACCATGTTTACCATGTTACCATGTTACCATGCTTACCGTGTTTACCGTGTTGCCATGTTTACCGTGTTACCATGTTTACCGTGTTACCATGTTTACCATGATTACCATGTTGCCATGTTTACCATGTTTACCATGTTACCATGTTGCCATGTTTACCATGTTTACCATGTTTACCGTGTTGTCATGTTTACCGTGTTTACCATGTTTAACATGTTACCATGTTACCATGCTTACCGTGTTGCCATGTTTACCGTGTTACCATGTTTACCGTGTTACCATGTTTACCATGATTACCATGTTGCCATGTTTACCATGTTTACCATGTTACCATGTTGCCATGCTTACCATGTTTACCGTGTTGTCATGTTTACCGTGTTACCATGTTTACCGTGTTACCATGTTTACCGTGTTTACCACGTTGCCATGTTTACCATGTTACCATGTTTACCGTGTTACCATGTTTACCATGTTACCGTGTTACCATGTTTACCGTGTTACCATGTTTACCGTGTTTGCCATGTTTACCATGTTACCGTGTTACCGTGTTTACCATGTTTACCATGTTACCATGTTTACCATGTTTACCATGTTGCCATGTTTACCATGTTTACCATGTTACCGTGTTACCATGTTTACCGTGTTTACCATGTTTACCGTGTTACTGTGTTTACCATGTTTACCATGTTACCATGTTTACCATGTTTACCATGTTGCCATGTTTACCATGTTTACCATGTTACCGTGTTACCATGTTTACCGTGTTTACCATGTTTACCATGTTACCATGTTTACCGTGTTACCGTGTTTACCATGTTTACCGTGTTTACCATGTTACCATGTTACCATGTTTACCATGTTTACCATGTTGCCATGTTTACCATGTTACCGTGTTACCATGTTTACCATGTTACCGTGTTTACCATGTTACCATGTTACCGTGTTTACCATGTTTACCATGTTTGCCATGTTTACCGTGTTACCATGTTTACCATGTTACCATGTTACCATGTTACCGTGTTTACCGTGTTGCCATGTTTACCGTGTTACCATGTTTACCGTGTTACCATGTTTACCATGTTTACCGTGTTACCATGTTTACCGTGTTACCATGTTTACCATGTTTACCATGTTGCCATGTTTACCATGTTTACCATGTTACCATGTTGCCATGCTTACCATGTTTGCCATGTTACCATGTTGCCATGTTTACCGTGTTTACCATGTTTACCGTGTTACCATGTTACCATGTTATCATGTTACCATGTTTACCATGTTTACCATGTTACCGTGTTACCATGTTTACCATGTTACCGTGTTTACCATGTTTACCATGTTTGCCATGTTTACCGTGTTACCATGTTTACCATGTTACCATGTTTACCATGTTTGCCATGTTTTCCGTGTTACCATGTTTACCATGTTACCGTGTTACCATGTTTACCCTGTTTACCATGTTACCATGTTACCATGTTACCATGTTACCATGTTTACCATGTTACCATGTTTACCATGTTGCCATGTTTACCATGTTTACCATGTTACCGTGTTACCATGTTTACCATGTTTACCATGTTACCGTGTTTACCATGTTACCGTGTTTACCATGTTTACCATGTTTGCCATGTTTACCGTGTTACCATGTTTACCATGTTACCATGTTACCATGTTTACCGTGTTTACCGTGTTGCCATGTTTACCGTGTTACCATGTTTACCGTGTTACCATGTTTACCATGTTTACCATGTTTACCATGTTGCCATGTTTACCATGTTTACCATGTTACCATGTTGCCATGTTTACCGTGTTTACCGTGTTGCCATGTTTACCGTGTTACCATGTTACCATGTTTACCATGTTTACCATGTTGCCATGTTTACCATGTTTACCATGTTACCATGTTTACCGTGTTTACCGTGTTGCCATGTTTACCGTGTTACCATGTTTACCGTGTTACCATGTTTACCATGTTTACCATGTTGCCATGTTTACCATGTTTACCATGTTACCATGTTGCCATGCTTACCATGTTTGCCATGTTACCATGTTGCCGTGTTGACCCACTTTGAACTTTGGGAACGTCGGTGAGCTCCGGGTTGTGGTGGCGTCGCCAGCGAGCGGAGCGGAACGCCGCTTGCTGCTTGGGAACGAACAGAGCGTGCGGACATCCAGTGGGGGTGCAGTTTGTGTGTGTAGTGTGTGTGTGTAGTGTGTGTGTGCAGTGTGTGGAGTGTTTGTGTGTGCAGTGTGTGTGTGTGTACGTGCAGTGTGTGTGTGCAGTGTGTGCAGTGTGTGTTGGTGCAGTGCGTGCAGTGTGTGCACAACGACGAGCAATTCCAAAGAGATGAGTTGTCAATCTTCGCTGGCGGCACCGTTCGCCAGCGTGGTCCAGAAATAGTCTCACGCCACCGGCCGGTGTCCGCGTGGACACCGCAGCCCGGGGCTCACGGCCATGCCCGAGCGGTCCCCAGCACGGCGGCTGCCGGCGCCGTCACAAATCTTCACCCACCCCCACCCGTCCGCTGCAGCGCCGCAACCCTCAGGGAAGTCGCGCGAATCTGGGAGGGAAAAAAACCACAGTCGCCCCTTCCCGTTCACCGGGAGCTCAGTAGCGTCTCTCGCCATCGCTTGAAGTCACTCCAAGACGTTTTGGACGCATGCGCGAAACGTTCAACGATTCGCGTTCAACCCCCGATGAAGTTCGGAGAGCTGAATGGAGTTCAACAGAACTCAGAGACACCGCCTTATTGTGAGAGACTCAACGCGGACGATCCCTGGGTTTCACCTCCCACGAAGCTCACGGTCCACCCTAAACCACATCCACTCCACAGACCATGGCAGTAGATGCGGATACCTGATGCACAAATGAAATATATTTTTAAAAAACTCTCCAGCAGCAGCGTGCGACTGTGGTGGCCATCCCGAACAGACGGTGCCGCGTTGAACGACGCAATGCCCCAACCACAGGTAGGAAGGAGACATCGCGGCGATGATGATACACCACTCCGCTAGGGCTCCTGACCTGCTGACCTCCTGCACGTGAGATCGTAGTCGTGGCTCTGCACCTCAATCAGCCATACGGAAGAAGAAGAAGACCGTGTTACCACGTTAGCACGGTTACCATGTTACCATGTTACCAAATATTACCATGTTACCATGTTTACCGTGTTACCATGTTTACCGTGTTACCATGTTTACCATGTTTACCATGTTTACCGTGTTACCATGTTACCATGTTTACCATGTTACCGTGTTTACCATGTTTACCATGTTACCATGCTTACCATGTTACCGTGTTACCATGTTACCATGCTTACCATGTTACCGTGTTACCATGTTTACAGTGTTACCATGTTACCATGTTTACCGTGTTACCATGTTTACCGTGTTGCCGTGTTACCGTGTTACCATGTTTAGCATGTTTAGCATGTTACCATGTTTACCATGTTACCATGTTACCATGTTTACCGTGTTACCATGTTACCATGTTTACCGTGTTACCGTGTTTACCATGTTTACCGTGTTACCGTGTTTACCGTGTTTACCATGTTTACCGTGTTACCATGTTACCATGTTACCGTGTTTACCGTGTTTACCGTGTTACCGTGTTACCGTGTTTACCATGTTTACCGTGTTGCCATGTTTACCGAACCCGGTGATCATTTGAGGCTGAGTCGACCTAGGGAAGGACCGGGACCAGTTCTTGTATTCGTCGCCGGTGGTGGTCTCCGTGAGTGGGAGTCGAACCCGGGCTGCCGTGTTCGTGGTGCAGCGCGGTGCTTGACCGCCAAACTCCACATGGCCGCTGCGCATGCAGCTGATTCTACGGCTCTCATGACACAAATGAACCACCAATACCTGCAGCACAAACCACAATCACGCGAACTCCATTCATCCTCAGCAGCGGATTTTTGGCGAAACACCGAACAAAGACGGTGCTCACCGCATCGGGCGCTTTCAGATGCGCTTCTGCGGCCGTCTGGAACGCTCTCCCTTCCGATGTTGGGAAGCCACTGGAGCTGTACACTTTTAAATAATCGTCGAGATTTAAAACTAATTTCTTGAGAATTGATGTTTGTGTTTAGTTAGTTGTCCTTCCCCCGAACCTCATATTAGCACGGTTGGCTCCGTACGGTGCAAAAGAGGCTCAGCATACACGCACACATACAGACCTGCTTGGAATAACTAACACCCCGCGTTATAACACTCACGCGCACTCGTGCCATATTGTGTGTGATGCATGTATGTTGCGTGTGTGTGATACATGCGTGATGTGTGTATGATGCATGCGTGATGTTTATATGATGATGGATGTTGTGTGTACAATGCATGTGTTTAGCCGAGGCTGTAGTAGACCCGCGCTCTGCCCGCGGTTACCGCTGGGCTCCTTGGTTGCACTCTCAGCTTCAAGTTCATTCCCCGGGGTAACAGCGGCAGCAGAAATCGCACACCATGAAGCACGCGCGTGTTCGTGAGCGCGCGTGTTCGCGAGGACGTGCGAATGAGTCCCGACGCTGACTGAGTCGACCGTTTCCGGCTATTGCCCAGAGGAATTAGCGCCGCTCTCCTCCGGGTCCTCCCCGCGCTGCGCCAAGCCCATTACAACGGCACGCGGTGGCTTGGTGTCGCCAGGGTTCTCTCTCTCTCTCTCACGCGCACACGAAACACAAAATGCCCTCCCCGTGTAGCCGACGCCAGGATGTTGGGGCAAGATCTGTTAGCCAGTTCCTATAAAGTCCGACACGGCGCACGAGCAGGCGGTGCGGGCGGCACACATGCGCGTGCGTACACAGACATGCGCGTGCACACACACACAGACATGCGCGTGCACACACACACAGATACCTCTTGTATAGCCTTAACAGACTGTTAGCGCAAGTGCTGTTAGCGAGCACCTATGGAGGCCGGCACGGCACTCGAAGCGGTGGGTGGCGCGCACCACGCCCGGCCCCCTTTTGTCTTCTTAGTAGCGATGATTACGCACCGCACCAGATATTAATTTGAGGCTGAGTCGACCTAGGGGAAGCCCAGATAATCGTCACTGCTGTTGGCCGTGAGCAGGAATTGAACTCGGGTTCGTAGCGCAATAGCCGCTACACTTACCGCTCCCTCCATGCACCTCCTTTGTCTGCCAATCTGGTACCAGCCTCGCCCGGCGGCCATCGTCCCATCTAGCCATGACGTCTCCTCCTGCCCGAGAGCACTTTCCCGAACGACGCCTGTGATTTGCGTTTCCACGCTAATCCACGCGTTCCTCTTGTAAGCGGCTCAGCTATTCATAGCACGTGACTCTCCGCGCTTCTTAGCGCATTCTCCAAGCGTGAGTTCTTCCATGGACCGATGACCGGCCACGTCTCTGATCCTTCTCTTCCATTAGCTGGCCGTAGAGCCATGGTAAAGAATCGGTTAAGTCGCCGGCACAATCCGGGATGTGGGATTTAAGAGGGCGCCTCTCATTCGCCACCGTTACAACACCCGCAGCGGAATGTTTCGAGCGTATATATGCAAACCATTATACGGATTCTTTCACTCAGCGCGCGTGTTACCTCGTTAGCGTTGCACGGGCCAAGAATGCGCTCGATCTCGTCCGAACTGTGAAGCTAAGCAGGTTTGAGCCTGCCTCGCGCTTTCCAGATTATTGCCATGGCACAGCTCAAGCAGCCCGGGCCGGTCCCCATGACCATTCTCTCGCCCTTTCCATTGCCCGCCCCGATCGCATCTCTTCTCCTGAGATGTTAACTACCTCGCCTGGTATACACGGGGTCGGAGAGAGAGAGAAAGACACCGTAAACCCCAAATATACAGCGGGCCTTATCTGATCAAATAAAATAAAATGCAGCCTGGGCACTGGACTCGAGTCGCGCTGCCCCCTGGCCAAGCGACTCACGGCACTCGGCCCCGCCCCCGTTCGTTCGTCTGTCACCGCTGGCTGCGACTCGCGGGGAGTGTCGGAGCGGTTCACGCTACGCCGCACTGCTAACCCGGCGACCCGAGTTCGATTCCCGCTTACGGCCAACACCAAAGGCGATTATCTGAACCGGTTCTGTGCCTCCCCTAGGTCGGCGCAGCCTAAAATGAGTACCTGGTGCAGTGTGTAAACATCGCCACTGGGGAAACAAATGCGGCCGGGCGTGGTGCTGGCCACCTACCCCTCGGTGTGCCATGTCGGCCTTCATCGGTGCTCGCTATAAGGGGGATCTTTGTCTTTGCTCACGGCGCGATCTTTACACGCGGACATCTAATCATCCACGTGCGTATCATCATTTTCTCCCTGTTGTTGGACTCCAAGTGCAAATAGAGAAGTTGCTTCAAACTCGTACGGCTGCAGATTGTTCAACACGAACCATCCTAGCACACGAGTCCCAGTGGCACAGCGAGCGTGGGGGCAGGGCAGGCAGGGGGTGTCCTGCCCCCCCCCCGTGGCCAAAGCTACGAATTTGGGCCCCCTTGACCACCACCATGAGATTTGTTTTCAACAGCTGTATCAAAAAACAACAACTTATTTAAGACGCCGTTCAGATTATTTTGTTTTTACGAAAACGCTTTCACATAGAACTCTGTTTCTGGGATAGTTATTCCATTAGATACGCGTCAATTATATTGCAAAAGAGGTAACTATGGAACTGTAGTAGCTGCATTTTGCGAAGACGGAGCGCCCCTACAGCGTTACATGTTCGAGACCGTGAGCTTAACGATGATGCGATGAGGCAAGAGGAGCCGCGATTTATAATAGCCTCAATGTGTGACCGTGCGAGACATATTGGGGCCCCACCTGACCAATCGCCGCATCCCCTGAGCTGATAGTGCAGCAACTGCGCTACTGGACGTGTCACCTAAGTGTCGCGGACTCTTCTTCTTCTGCGGAAGGATCTCATTTCGAAGGCAGTGAGTCTCCTTTCCACGTCGCCTCTACCAAGAGTCCGTGATTCGGTCGAGTGACTCGGCGGTGGAGCGAGTTCAAACCCGAGATGGGGCTTGACTAAGCCCATCATCTCTCCGGAGTCGATACAAAAAAATAAAAGTGCCGCTTTGTCTAGAAATCTAACAGTCAGCTGTCCCACGAATATGCTCTTCCTCGCCGTAAGAATGTGGAAGTTCCATCACTGGTTGTAAACGGGCGATGTGCGCCAGGAGAATCACTCTTCTTGCGCGCGCGAGTGCATAGCTTGGCACCGCGGACGATGCCACAGCCGCCGCAGCCGCTGATGCCGCGTGCTTTGACCCTGGCGCAGGGCTCCCGCTGCCGGGGCTGTTCGCGCACCCGGGGGAGCTGCCCGGGCGCCAGTGCCGACGCCGGAAAGCCCGCACCGTCTTCTCCGACTCGCAGCTCTCGGGCCTGGAGAAGCGCTTCGAGGTGCAGCGCTACCTCTCCACACCCGAGCGCGTCGAGCTCGCGGCCACTCTCAGCCTCTCCGAGACCCAGGTAGGCGCCGCCGCCGCTCCCCGCTCACAGTCGCGACTCATTACCGTCGTCATCATCATCGTCGTCACCGTTATCATCATCATCATCATCACCGTCATCATCATCAACGTCACCATTATCATCACCGTTATAATCTTCATCATCACCGTCACCAACGTCATCATCGTCACCGTCATCATCATCACCGTCATCATAATCGTCACCTCCATCATCTTCATCACCGTCACCATCATCGTCACCATCATCATTATGACCGTCATTATTAACGTCGCCGTCATCGTTATCACCATCGTCATCATCACCACAATCATCTTCACCTTCATCATCACCGTCATTATCACCGTCATCATCATTATGACCGTCATCATTTACGTCACCGTCATCGTTATCACCGTCATCATCATCACCATCGTCATCATCACCACAACCATCATCACCTTCATCATCACCGTCATCATCACCGTCAACATCATCACCATCATCACCATCAGCAGCAGCCGTGGTCAATCCACTGCTGGATGAAGGCGTCTCCCCAAGCCGGAGACGTCTCTCACGACCGCGGGAGTGCAATGCTGTGTAATACATTTTCGTCCGTGCTCAGATCCGCGTCTAATGCGATTCCAAGCAATATCTAGCCAGGGACGTGCGGTCAGGGGAGGCAGAGCCTCACCTGTCATACTTCAATGAAAATAGCTGTTACGGGAAAAAAAGAATAATTAAATTAAATCAATATTAAGATTTATCCACTGATCTGTGTTATAAATGTCATTTCTGTACGATTCAAATAATTTTCATAGTCAAAATCACCAAATTTGCGGAGCTCCGCTGCAAATACAGAAAGAGACGAGAGGTGAGGCAGCGACGAGCTCAGCCTCCCCTCTGATTGCGCAACCCCTCCGTAACTGGATGGAGCGCGGGCAATAAGCGCGTGCCTGTTACTATCTCAGTATGTCACCAATGTGATGTTTGTAGACCCCTTCATTTCATGTCCTCGCCTTCCATACTCCAGGTAACTTATGTCACGTATGTGTATAAAGATATTTAGGCTCGCTGGTCTCGTCATGAAACTGCATTGAGAAAGCACCAGGGGAGGCAGCTGTCACATCTGCCTCACTGAGGGGGACGTGTCTAACACGCCCCCCTTAGTGAGGACACGCCCCCTCCGTCAGGCCACGCCCCCCTTAGTGTATGAATCTGGCTCTGACACTAGCCAGTGCCTCCCCAGCCATTGACCTCACCGCACGTCACTGTACCCAGCAAAGCGTCTCCCTCTCCCATAGCCAGAGCCACCCTGCGGCTCCGGAGCCGCATGCGGCTCTTTCAGGACTGACATGTGGCGTTATTCACCTGCATTGCGGCTCTTGAAATATTGAAATGCATTCGAAAATAAATGACTCTTCTTGCTGTTGTTATTGCCTACCCCTGCCCATAGCGATTTGACTCACACTTTGATTTTGCTAAATTAATTTGTTCGTTAATGAGCCACTTCGAGCGATCCAGGATGGAACAATCCACGTGCACACGAGCTGGATTGTATCGCTCTATCTCCTCTGCCCGTCGACATCCGCACTACCCAGACAGCAGGCGCGCCGCGAAGCTGCGATGCTACAACGCATGTGACACAATTACTCAGTCTATAGGTCGGCCCCACAGCAGGAAGGACCTGAGTGCCATTCCCGATTTGGGTGCCTCTCTGTATTGATATCTCCCCCTGTTCTGCATGGCTTTCCTTTGGGTTCTCCAGTTTCTTCCCATAGCTTAAACAAACCCATTGGCCAAATATCAACGAAGTGGGGTATCATCACGTGGAAATGTATAGCAGCCAAATACTAAATGCGTGATTTTGATTCTAAATTTGGAGGGAAAAACCAGAGGACCCGGAGAAAAATCCACGACACTACTGGGAGAGAGAACACGGAAACTCCAAAAATACAGCAGGCGTCAGGGTCGGGATTGAACTGACAACCTCCTGCATACCAGGCGAGGTAGTTAACATCTCGCCACGGGGAGTGAGACATTCACACTCCAAATGATTAACAGGCGTCAGGGTCGGGCTGTAACCCACGACTTCGTGTATACCAGGCGAGACTGGGTGAGGCTTTGCGGGGTTAGCAGGACGCCGGAGAAATGCTGTAACCGTCGTTCTCCGGCAGGTGAAGACCTGGTTCCAGAATCGGCGCATGAAGCACAAGAAGCAGATGAGGAAAGGCTCCGACGAGAAGGGCAGCAAGGAGGAGGCGGCGACCGAGGGCAGCAGCCCCGAGCCGAGCGGCAGAGACGGCGCTGCCCCGAGCAGGGCAGAGGACGACGGCTCGCGGCTCGCGTCGGGAGCGGCGCAGAGCGAGAGGGGACCTCGGAAAGAACAGCGGGCGGAGGATGACGATGACGAGGAGGAGGATGAGGAGATCGAGATCGTCGAAGATGGAGAGTTCTATTCGCTACAGCATCATCCGCCCGTCCAGGGCAGTCACTAGCGCTGCTGACCGCTTGACTGCCCCGTGCAGGGGAGCCCCCCAGCCGCGTGTCTCTGTCCCGTTCCACACAGCCACGGGCAAGCGGTTCGTTGTCGCAGAGATTGTTTTGACATGTTGGCTTTCGCGACCAATATCATCCATAATACAGGTTTACAATCTGAGATTGTCAATGTTGTTGTTTGGCTCTCCAACACACGCGTGTGCTGTACTAATAACGAATTGGCATGTTCTCTTTACGTGACAAACCTTACCAATTGGCTGTGTCGGGTGGTGGCGGGTTTAACGACGCATTTATACATTTACGTGATCTAACCCAAAAAAAAACCTGTATTATAGAGATTGTTTTGCTTCAGTTCTAATATATTTTAACGTTATAGTTCTGCTTTGTATAACCATTGTAGTATATGGAGGCATTGTCAGTATTTATATTCTATGTGCGTGCGCGTGTGTGTGTTGGCCTCAAGGTGCACATGGCCTGGCACAGGCGTCGTGGTGACGTCACCGCCACTTAGTGGCGAATGGCGGTTGTTGTTGTTGTACGTTTAATAGGGAGCGGTGGCACAGCGATTAGCGCACTGCACCTACGAACCTGGCGACCCGAGTTCGATTCCCGCTCATAGCCAGCATCACTGGCGATTATTTGAACCAATTCTGGGTCTCCCCTAGGTCGACTCGGCCTCAAATAAGTAAGGAGTGTGTAATAGTCAGCACTGGGAAAACAAAGGCGGCCGTGTGTGGTACTAACCACCCACCCCCTCGTGCGCCGTCCTTCATAAGTGCTCGCTAACAGCACTTGCTCCAACAGTCTCTTAAGGCTACACGGGGGACCTTTGTCTTTATACATGGATCTACCCGCTCCGTGTGTGGAGCGCTCAGTGGCACTTGCAGCTGAGCTTCTTGAGCGCTCGCAATGGTGGCTGGGAGAGCTTCGTGGGTCTGTGAGCATTCCTTCCACCCACACGAAACCGTCATCAGCAGTCATCATTATTAACCTGTGAGTTTCATCGTGGTAACAATAGTCATGATAATTAAGCGTATTTGCTATTTGCCGCTGTTGTTATTCTAGCGCACGCCAATCATCACGCAGCAAGGGCGCTGCTGTGTCTCACAGATACAGCCTGTGGCAGTTCCACAGTAGGGGGCGATGTTTATGCTGTGTGGTCTTGCCTAGGGGCACCCCCAGTGGCAGCTGTCCCTGTGTGGCACAATGCTATCATCATGCAGCAAGGGTGCTGCTGTGTCTCACAGACACAGACCGCCGTAATCCCAATTGAGTAATTTGCGGTGAACTTTTTTTTTGGCTGGCACACAACGACCTACTGGTTTTGGATGACGTGAGGGGGGATGGGGGGTGTAAAATGTCTATTTTGAAGCAGACGCCGCGTATCGTTAACACGCCGTATCGTTAACACGCCCGAAGTATTAACCAGGGCGCCCTGCTAGATTCGAGCCACGAAACCTCTGCAAACAAGCGGTGAACGCGAGCCTCCGCTCAGATATCCCGGGCATTGCCATTCCCGCCGTCACGTGGCAGGGGGCCCCGGGTGGCCGGTGGGTGGTCACGTGGCACACCGGTTGCCCCCCACCACCACCCACCTCGTCACGGCGAAGAGGAGTACTCTCTTCCTCCCCTGGTGCGCTTGTTCGGGTTGTACCACCATGTGTCGTTCGATCAGTTCCTGAAGGAGCTCGCAAACACGTGGAGTGCAACGTCGGACAGCGTGCGGAAAAAAAACACACGGCATGACAGCCTGGAATTCCCGTGAGTGAGAGGTCGAGAGAGAGCGAGAGAGCTTTGCGGCATAACCGCGAGAAACGACCCAGTCCACTCCCCTGCACTGTGGCGCCAGCAACTTCAGCCGCGATGACCTCTTGACCTTTGCGCTGCCACCACTGCGGATTCTGCGCTTCTCCTGACTACTGTCTCAGGCACGGAGCCGGTTGTTGTTGCGCTACCGCATAACGGACCGACTCCCATGATCGACTTTGTTGGACTGGGAATCACGCGGACTCACGATGTTGTGGGCGTCTGGACACCCACGGTGGACTGCGCCCAGCCATGCCAAGTGGCCAGGCCAGGTCGGAGGTCACCACCTCCACGTGGATTCCAGCGCACCACGTCCTATCAGATGTCGGAAGCTAAGCAGACTTGAATCTAGATAGTGATTGGATGGGCGACCGCCACAATGCGTGCCAGGGTGTCAAAGGCTGCCTGCGGGCCTACGTGCGGGGGCTGCGGAGGGCCGTGCAGTTAAATCCACGGATGTCTTCTGTACTTTCACGCTCTCGAATCCGCTGCCCGCCTTCACCAACTCGCACTGACCAGCGCGGTGAAGTATGGTCAAATAACCCCCACGACCGCACGGTGTGGGCCAGGCCCCTCATCCAGCAGTGGATGTGGCTAAGGGGCTGTGACGGGAAATTATTCTCGAATATGGTTCTTCAAAATTAGTTTTTTCTAACCCACACACACCGTGATTGAGCACAGGGAACAAGCAGCCTCATTCAGAGCGGTAATAGGGCAATAGCGTAACGCGTCCCTTGAAGGGAGCGAGAGGCAGGGAGCTGGCAAAGAATTACGGGCGGGGGGGGGGCACAGCACGGCGCCCACGCGACGATGACGCGAAGAGACGCCAACGATGAACTCCACCCTCCAGCCTCGTGCCGCATCCACGTCCCGATCGACACACGTTGAAAGGACACTCACAGTGACCACCCACCACCAATGTGACCACCCACACTCACAGTGACCACCCACCACCAATGTGACCACCCACCACACAGTGACCACCCACCACCAATGTGACCACCCACCACACAGTGACCACCCACCCACACAGTGACCACCCACCACACAGTGACCACCCACCACACAGTGACCACCCACCACCACAGTGACCAACCACCACACAGTGACCACCCACCCACAGTGACCACCCACCACACAGTGACCACCCACCACACAGTGACCACCCACCACACAGTGACCACCCACCACACAGTGACCACCCACCACCAATGTGACCACCCACCACCAATGTGACCACCCACCACACAGTGACCACCCACCACCAATGTGACCACCCACCACACAGTGACCACCCACCCACACAGTGACCACCCACCACACAGTGACCACCCACCACACAGTGACCACCCACCACCACAGTGACCACCCACCACACAGTGACCACCCACCCACAGTGACCACCCACCACACAGTGACCACCCACCACACAGTGACCACCCACCACACAGTGACCACCCACCACACAGTGACCACCCACCACCAATGTGACCACCCACCACCAATGTGACCACCCACCACCAATGTGACCACCGACCACCAATGTGACCACCCACCTCACAGTGACCACCCACCTCACAGTGACCACCCACCACCAATGTGACCACCCACCACCAATGTGACCACCCACCACCAATGTGACCACCCACCTCACAGTGACCACCCACCTCACAGTGACCACCCACCACACAGTGACCACCCACCCACACAGTGACCACCCACCACACAGTGACCACCCACCACACAGTGACCACCCACCACCACAGTGACCACCCACCACACAGTGACCACCCACCCCTACAGTGACCACCCACCACACAGTGGCCACCCACCACACAGTGACCACCCACCACCAATGTGACCACCCACCACCAATGTGACCACCCACCACCAATGTGACCACCCACCTCACAGTGACCACCCACCTCACAGTGACCACCCACCACACAGTGACCACCCACCACACAGTGACCACCCACCACACAGTGACCACCCACCACACAGTGACCACCCACCACACAGTGACCACCCACCCCTACAGTGACCACCCACCACACAGTGGCCACCCACCACACAGTGACCACCCACCACCAATGTGACCACCAACCCCACAGTGACCACCCACCCACAGTGACTACCCACCACACAGTGACCACCCACCTCACAGTGACCACCCACCTCACAGTGACCACCCACCTCACAGTGACCACCCACCACCAATGTGACCACCAACCCCACAGTGACCACCCACCCACAGTGACCACCCACCACACAGTGGCCACCCACCACACAGTGACCACCCACCACCAATGTGACCACCCACCCCACAGTGACTACCCACCACACAGTGACCACCCACCACCAATGTGACCACCCACCCTCACAGTGACCACCCACACCCACAGTGACCACCCACCCACACAGTGACCACCAACCCCCAATGTGACCACCCACCCCACAGTGACCACCCACCCACAGTGACTACCCACCACACAGTGACCACCCACCACACAGTGACCACCCACCCCACAGTGACCACCCACCACACAGTGACCACCCACCACACAGTGACCACCCACCCTCACAGTGACCACCCACACCCACAGTGACCACCCACCCACACAGTGACCACCAACCCACAGTGACTACCCACCACACAGTGACCACCCACCACCAATGTGACCACCAACCCCACAGTGACCACCCACCCACAGTGACCACCCACCACACAGTGGCCACCCACCATACAGTGGCCACCCACCACACAGTGACCACCCACCACCAATGTGACCACCCACCCCACAGTGACCACCCACCACACAGTGACCACCCACCCACACAGTGACCATCCACCACACAGTGACCACCCACCACCAATGTGACCACCCACCCTCACAGTGACCACCCACCCCTACAGTGACCACCCACCCACACAGTGACCACCCACCACCAATGTGACCACCCACCCCACAGTGACTACCCACCACACAGTGACCACCCACCACCAATGTGACCACCCACCCTCACAGTGACCACCCACACCCACAGTGACCACCCACCCACACAGTGACTACCCACCACACAGTGACCACCCACCACACAGTGACCACCCACCTCACAGTGACCACCCACCTCACAGTGACCACCCACCACACAGTGACCACCCACCCACACAGTGACCACCCACCCACAGTGACCACCCACCACACAGTGACCACCCACCACACAGTGACCACCCACCACACAGTGACCACCCACCACACAGTGACCACCCACCACACAGTGGCCACCCACCACACAGTGACCACCCACCACACAGTGACCACCCACCACACAGTGACCACCCACCCACACAGTGGCCACCCACCCCTACAGTGGCCACCCACCCACACAGTGACCACCCACCACACAGTGACCACCCACCCCCAATGTGACCACCCACCCCTACAGTGACCACCCACCCCTACAGTGACCACCCACCCCACAGTGGCCACCCACCACACAGTGACCACCCACCACACAGTGACCACCCACCACACAGTGACCACCCACCCCACAGTGACCACCCACCTCACAGTGACCACCCACCACCACAGT
Source organism: Petromyzon marinus (assembly GCF_048934315.1). Lineage (NCBI taxonomy): Eukaryota > Metazoa > Chordata > Hyperoartia > Petromyzontiformes > Petromyzontidae > Petromyzon > Petromyzon marinus. The sequence goes on along the minus strand of NC_133698.1, from coordinate 1,046,402 downwards.
GACCACCCACCCACACAGTGACCACCCACCCACACAGTGACCACCCACCCACACAGTGACCACCCACCCACACAGTGACCACCCACCCCTACAGTGACCACCCACCACCAATGTGACCACCCACCACCACAGTGACCACCCACCACACAGTGACCACCCACCCCCACAGTGGCAGCTGTCCCCCAGGTCGCGTCAGTAGGGGGACGTGGGGTTGCTGATCCGTGTTCATCCCCGATTGAGTCATTCGCGTGTAATATTAGTTACGGCACGGACGCAGCACCGGCCTGCACCATTCTAATGACGTCACTGGGTCTTTACCGTCCATCGTGCAGCCTACGGCGCGTATTCTACCACCAATACCCCCGCGGTAATGACCAGGCCGGCCGACAGGATACAATAACGTTGACCGTTGAAAACAAAACAAAAATCTCTGTCACTGCCGAGTGAGGCGCGTGAAGCGCCTTCTACCCGCCTGGGGTGGCTCCGCCTGGCGTGGCTCTGCTTGATGAGGTTCCGTTTTGCGAGGCTCCGCTTGGTGAGGCTCGGCCGGGCGAGGCACAGCCTGGCGTATGTTTGTTCAACTTCTTTCGCACCGTACGTAGCCAACCGTGCTAATCAGAGGTGCGGGAGGACAACAAACTAAACACAAAAAGCAGTTCTAAAGAAATTAGTTTTCAATCGAGATGATTTAAAAGTGCAAAGTTTCCACTGGTGCTGCTCTCTGTCCGCTCACGTGGTCGTCGTACGTGGTGGCGGGCTGTTGACGTCACAGTCCGCGTGTCCGTGTTTATGCAATGGGGACTTTGGTGCGAACACAACCGTGTCGCTCCATCGCTCTCCGCTGCGCTTTCGGGTCTCACCGCGTGGTGTTATTGTTCGACGTTCCGCTCCACGCGGGACTCAAATCCAGAAGAAGCTCCTGGCTCGTGGAACAAAACGTCGTGGACACCATCGACTCACAGCACGCGGTGCGACGCGAAAACACGGCGGAGAACGATTATTTTTTAAGTGCTGTCGGTGATCTCGCGCTTTGTCTGACTTCCCATATGATCGCGTTCTTGACGTTCTCCGCTACTGACGACGCAATGTCCCCCACGCACGCTCGACACACAGCCGTGTCCGGCACTCGCCATGCCTTCTCATGAGCGCCAAGGCGCCGCCCGCCGCGATGTCTCCACGCGAGAAGGACGACTCAATAAATCCGCGAGCTGGCTGCGAGTCAACGACGCCTGTGACGATGTCTCTGACGATGTCTGTGTATTTCAAGGATCACGAGTGGCGGTGAGTGCCAGATGAGCCTCAGCGTTTAACGAGAGCACTCGCCCTGCCCGTAGGGCGGGCTTGTCCTGGGTTACGGATGGAGCTTGTGACATTCACTGCAACAAAGATCCTCCGTGTAGCCTTAACAGACTGTTGAGGCAAGTACTGTGGGCGAGCACCTATGAAGGCCGGCACGGCACACGAAGGGGTGGGTGGCCAGCACCACGCCCGGCCGCCTTTGTCTCCCCAGTGGTGATGTTTACACACCGCACCAGGTACTAATTTGAGGCTCTGTGTGTGCGTCTCTGTGTGTATGTGTCTCTGTGTGTGTCTGTGTGTATGTGTCTCTGTGTGTGTCTGTGTGTGTGTCTGTGTGTGTGTCTCTGTGTGTGTGTCTGTGTGTGTGTGTCTGTGGGGAGCGATAGTGTAGCGGTTAGCGTCACCGGTGTTGGCCGCTCACGGCCAACATCAGTGACGATTATCTGAACCGGGCCTCCCCTAGGTCGACTCAGCCTCAAATGAGTACCTGGTGCGGTGTGTAGTAAACATCGCCACTAGGGAGACAAAGGCGGTCGGGCGTGGTACTGGCCACCCACCCCCTCGTATGCCGTTCCGGCCTTCATAGGTGCTCGCTAACAGCACTTGCTCCTACAGTCTGTGCGTGTCTGTGCGTGTGATCCTAATGGATTGATGAGTAGGTGGTTTTGCCAATTTGGCAAAATTGGACCATGGCGTCGGGGTATTCAACGTCACTGTGCAGCAAACGGTCCCTGTTTGTGGTTCTTACACCCGGTGATTAACCAGGGCGGCCTCTCCGAGTTCGAACCACGCATCCCTGCATCGAGCAGAGGGAACGCGCTGCCGCTGGGCCACGTGACCCGACACAGACAGCGACGCGTCACACGCGATCGCAGTCGCCCCACGTGGCTCATCACCAACATCACCTTCAGAATCATATTTATTTAGACTGGAGCAATCCGAAGAGCTATAAAGCTATTTTTCACAGATGTCCAGTAGAGGCAGGTCTGAACGTTCCAACAACAAACAATAAAAAACGATAGGAGTGCAAAGTATAGGAAAGGTAAACAAATCACCTAAAATATACAAATAAAACTAAAGTCCACTGAGCTATTGGCCTATTTTTCAGAAGCGACATGGCCACAAATGATAGCTCAACAAAGTGGCTTATCACGTGGAAATTAATAGCAAAATTAACTAAATAACCTAAATGCATGTCTCTAAATGTGGAGGAATAAACCGGAGGACCCGGAGAGAGACTTACAAAACTCCAAATATACAGGGTCGGGATCGAATCCCTTCCATTCATACCAGGCGAGGAAGAGAATGACCTCTCCTTTTAAACCCGAGATTGAACACTCATTTCCTTCGAGCTGCTTTTTTGTGTTCCATTTGCTGTCCTTCCCCCGCCCCTCCGATTAGCACGGTTGGCTACGTACGGTGCGAATGAAGTTGAACATACTGTACATACAATAGAGAAATTGACACCGCGGCTCCGATGCACTGCATCTGGAGGCGCATCGCGATGCGAATCTCCACAGCGGCAACGTTCGACGGCGCCTCCACCGGACGCTCGACGGAAACTGGGAGTGCTTGGGCCGTCGCTGGCACGACCGCGAATGCGCTCGAAGAGAAACGCGAGGGGCGATTGGGAGCGCGTTCTGGATCCGGGGGGGGAGGGGGGGGATGTGGGGCGGGGGGAGATGGGCTCTGTTGTCTGCGTGGGGATTTTGGGAAATGACCCCGAGATTGTATTCACCGCTCAGTGCAACACAAGGCCCTGAACGTCAAACGTGGGATGTCCCCGAAGGACATTTCAAAGAAGCCACCACCCGATGTTGAATTCAGGCGGGAGAAGTCTCAAGGCATCGGCGCGGAGGCGGAGGAATACGAGGAGGGGGAGGAGGGGTGAGGAGGGGGGTGGGGCAGGAGGAGGGGGAGCTGTATCAGTCAGAATCTGATCGGTACAATGTCTGACCATGCTTCACCACGCCGGTCAGTGCGGGGTGGACTCGTAAGTCAGTCCGCCGCGTTCGTAGCGCAGCGTGCTAACTGCAGCGCCACCGTTCCCCCCGACTATACATAAAGATTGCCAGTCGTAAAATGCTCGGAGAGTCGAGGTTATTTACATTTCGCAGTGAAATTTCATCTGGCGACGCGGCGGTGCCGTAGGAGACGCGAGGGCCGCTCGCCTGTGTTTCGTATCGCGGTCCCAGGGCAAAAGCAGCGTCCACACACCGAGCCAATCTCTCTCCCGGCAATTAAACGCGTCTCGTTAACGTCGTCATTTACAGGCAATTTCCATGGTGCAAAAAAAAACTGATAAACATGGCGTAATTGGCGAATTACAGTGCAGTTATTGCGTTAATGCTATTCACGCAGAGTAATGACGGACGGGGTGTTTGGCGGCACACACAGACACACACACGCACGCACGCGCGGGTGATTGAGTGAATGGCCGTGTCTGCCCGGGCATCAATAGCGCGCGGGGCTGGCCGCTCGTGTCGCAGATGGCCACAAAACCGCGCCGCCTCCTCTGATGGGGCTCAATTGCTTCCCCTTTCGCACAAAGCGCCGCCAGAAACAAAGAGAAGGAAAATTATGTTTATATGAGAAAAATACTACAGCGGCGCTTTGAAGCTCCCCCTTTCACTGGCGACAGAGTTGAATGCGGCTGATTATACACATTATAGACATTATGCCCGTGCTCCAACGAGAGATGAAATGCATAAAGGCCCTGTTGCTTTGATGGGAGGGGGGGGGGTTCTCTCTCTGCCGTCTTTTTTTTATGTCAGCAGTGTATCCGACAATGCGGACAGAGATACAAACACTCGTCATCGCTGCCTTAATGGTGAGGACCTGCCCACGGGGGCTTGTGCACGTACGTTTGACATGGACACAATTCAGGCGAGGCTAATAAGATTTATCTTTGTTCAATTGTTTTAATTCACTAAAAAAACATAAATATGCCTAATGCGATCCTGCGACCGGGCGGGGGGTTTAAAAAGCCGCTCTTTTTATTTCATCATCATTATCAACACCAACACCATCAGCATCATCACCATCATCATCAACACCATCAGCATCATCACCATCCCCCCGGCTTCACGTCGCTCTACTCTCGCTGACCGTCGCCTAACGTTTTAATTTGCACACTCGTTGTCATTTATTCAAGAAATTGCAGAAAGCGGCGAAGGGATAAATAGCCAAGGCATTTACAATTCGGGTGGAGTGCCGACTGCGTCGAAAACGGCGCGCACGTGCCGGACGTGATCGCGGGGCGCGCCGCTGCGGAGAGTCCGCGCCCCTCCCGCCAGGGGTGCAACACGCGGCGCAACCCCAGGCGTCTCCCTGCAGCGTCGACTCAACCGGGTTCATCGTGACGCATGGCGCCACCACGGAACGAGGCATCATCGATTAGTTAGCGCGAACTTTTTTTTCAATCAATTTTTTTTCTCTCTGAACTTTGTCAATCCGCTGCCGGATGAAGGTCTCAATCACGCCGTGCGTTTAATCACAAATCACTCGACACTCACTGATGGTGGCCGTGGCCGAGTATAGAACTCAGGTTGTTGCGTTCATAGCACAGAGCGCTTAACCACTGCGCCCCAGATGAACACCATTCCGCGTTGCGCCGCCGAGGTCGTCCGTCGGGGTTAGTGTTCTCCTCCTTGACGCCGCCTGCGGTTCTCCACGTAGCGGCCGTTCCGCGCACGTGCGCTCAATGACGGTTCGGGTGATGGCCCCTTTCCATGGCATTAACATCGAGAGGACAGAAAGAGAGAGTGCATGGTCGTTTTCAATAGCAGCCACAAACACGCACGCACGTTCGTGAAAGCACGCGCACACCGTGAATGCGTACGACTGTTGCACGCTGGAATGGAGCCTGTAGCCTAATCAGAGCTCTGAAAACTCAGAAGCTAAGCTGGGTTGCGCTTGGATAGCGCTTGGATGGCGCTTGGATGTGTGACAACCGTGCATGAGACAGGTGTTGTGGGCTACTGCTGGTGTGGTGGCGGCGAGGCTACGTTGTCAGCAGAGGGCAGTGGATATGTTTTTGTTTCTCTCCCTCCCCGTGTCTCTGAGCTCTCCCGTGTCACCACGCTCACTCAGTGTCTCCCCGTTTCTCAGTGTTCTTCCCGTGCCTCTCAGTGTCTCTGTACTATCTGCGTGCCTCCGCGTTCTCTCAGTGTTTCCCCGTGTCTCCGTGCTCTCTACGTGTCTCTTCGTGTCCCTGTGCCTTCCCCGTGACTCCGCGATCTCCCCGTGCTCTCGCCGTGTCTCCGCGCTATACCCGTGTCCCCCCGTGTCTCCGCGCTATACCCGTGTCCCCCCGTGTCTCCGCGCTATACCCGTGTCCCCCCGTGTCTCCGCGCTATACCAGTGTCCCCCCGTGTCTCCGCGCTATACCCGTGTCCCCCCGTGTCTCCGCACTCTCTACGTGTCTCTTCGTGTCCCTGTGCTCTCGCCGTGTCTCCGCGCTATACCCGTGTCCCCCCGTGTCTCCGCGCTATACCCGTGTCCCCCCGTGTCTCCGCACTCTCTCCGTGTCTCCGCGCCCCCTCCATGCGTGGGTGACTTTCCGAGCCTGTGTCGGGCAAAAGCACGCACGCGGCCACCGCAAGTCTGAGTCGACAAGAAGCGATTTCTCGCCGAAAACCCTTCCGTCAATACATCCGATTGGCAATTGTGCGACACAAAGGAACGAGATCGGGGTTTTAATATCGGTGGTCATCAGCACGCCCTAATTGGCTGCGCGATTATTGACTCGGCGCGTGAAGAAGAGGCCGCCGCCATCCACCGTGCCGAGGCAGCGCGAATACCTCTACCCGGCTCGCCACTCGGCCCACGCGGACTCCCTCGCGTCTTTCTCTTCGCGTCAACAACTCGAACGTGTTAAGAACATCGATTTCCCGTACCCGTCACTTCTGGGATCGCGATGCTGCTCTTCACCGTCATCTGATAATCTCGCCCTGATCCGGAAGAACGCTGCCCGCGGACACTCAGAATAAACACCTCATTCGAGATCCAAACATTATCGTACCACCTCCTGGCTTTGAGATTCCTCCTCGTAGACCATCAGCCGCATCAGATTATCACCAGGTCCATGCGCAGCCATCTCCTTCATGAATGAAAAATTCAAGACAAGGTCCAACAGTGCAAGTGTGGCCATGCAAGCCACACTATGGACCGCACAGTAAACCCACTGTGGTTAGCGCTCCTTCAACGGAGAAAAATCAAAACGACACGAACTCTCTTTCTCTCTGCTGAAGACCTCTCGTCGGGACCAGAAAACATCGCATTCAGCTCATTAACATATTGCTGCTGTCATCGTGTGCAAGAACAGAAGAGTCAACCGAAGCACAGGCTTGCCGAGAGCAGCGCGGGAGTCGTGGCTATCCGGACTGTCCCCGACTCGCCACGGCCCAGGGACGCCCACAAAAACTGTGGAGAGAACTCCCGGTATAGAGAACTTACGAGTATAGAACTCCCGGTATTCGCGAGTCCCAACATAACAAAGGCGACGTCGATGCTAGAGCCATTCATGACACAGCAGGCTCCGTACCGAGTCAGCAGCTAGGAGATGCGCAGACTTCAAAATGATTTTCAAATAAATAACCTACTCCATATATCTGGCCCTTCACATCGAAAATTCAAAATTATATTTGCACATCCCATCAGCCACGCAGCCATCAACGCAAGCAAACTCTGGACGGGCTCCATCAGCAGTCAGGCTCGCTGGAATCAATGCTGCAGGTCAACATCCAGACGTTTATTATAGGCGAGGCCCCTCTCTATTAGATATGGGTCCTAGTTCTACGCAAACCTCTATAACTCATGACACTATGAACACTGGGATCCAGGCGCGGCGCGGCTGTGCCCTCTGGCTCGCAGACCGTAATCAATCTTGGGCACGGCTCGGCTCTGGAGCTCTGGAGTTCTGGCTCAATCGAGCCGGATCAAAGCCACGCGCTCAACTTGAGCCGACTCTAAGCACGCTCCCAGCCGCGCTCAGGATTTCCAAGAGCCGAGCCATGGCTGAGCCGCTCACTTTGGAAGAAGCGGCTGAGGCGTGGCTCCAGCCTGAGCTGCGCCGTGGGAGTGCGGCCCCGAGTGGTTGCACGGCGGGAGGCGCGGGGCCGGAGAGCGTCCGGCGCCACCTGGCGGGAGAGCGGCCGCATCGCCGCCTCCGCGTGGTCGTCACAGCAAAAGGTCTGGGCCAGACTGCTTGCCGCTCACGCAGTGAGCAACGAGGCACCCGGCGCTCAACTTCTGTTTTGTGCTCTGCGCCAGTGACGGAACATCTACATTGCTATGACAGGCATGAGTCTATCCGTAGGACAACAACCGCTGACCTCCCCGATTAGCGCAGTTGGCTACGTACGGTACGAAAGAGGTTCAACATATATACAGATCACGGGCTGAGCCAACCCACTCAACTAGGAGTTGAACTCGCAACTTTCCGATTGCGAGTTGCTCGCTCGACCGCTGAGCTCCCTGGCCGGGTTAATGAACACAAGCTCATCGTCATCATCACGATCCGTGGGGCAGATAGCACGTAGGTATCCACTGCACATTGTGAAATTTGTTTCCACTCTCCTCTGTCTTGTGCAAATATGCTCAAGCAGTGCTACATTTTTCTGGCACCAATCTCGTATGTCGTCAAACGCAACACATTCGTGAATAGTACTGCCCTGGAGAGAAGGGCATATGTAATAGTCGACGCTTCGGGCAACGGCCCTGCTTCTCAGATCGTTACCACGATCCAGAGATGGTTTTACGTGCGCCGCCGCATCCAGCGTTCGCTCGCAATGTCTCACTCGGGCCAACTGGCAAATGCAGTGAACCTCCACGCTGCAAGGCCAGGGCGTTGAGATGCGCATGGAAAGAGACCAAGACTCGACCCAATTCTGCGTCTTCTTGGCGGTGACGTCACCACGGCGCTTGTGCCAGGCCAGGTGCACTTTTAGGCCGCGTGAATGTCGAAGGTTCGCTGAAAAGAGGTCACGGGATAGACCCAGGTGCCACGTGTTGACTGAGGTGAATGGCAGATCCACCAGTGTTTTATCCGCCCGCGCTCCGCTCGTTGTTGTGAGCGTCGCTCCTCTGCCCTCCGTTATCGCTAGAGGGCGACTGCCTTCAACTGCCCAGTGGCAGCGTCCTTCACGAGCCTCCTCCACAGAGGCCGATCTTGACACCGCTGGTACACACACACCGGTGGAACCATCCACCGCATCAGAACATCAACAACGGGCCGATGCGCAAATCTTATCTCCGTAATGAATCGTAAATTAAAGAAACTCCAAGCCATAGGAGTGCGATTGTGACCATGCAACCAAAATTACTGACCACATAGTAAACCACTGTAGTCTGCGCTCCTTTAACGGAGGAGGAACAGCAAGACGATACGAACTCCTTAAGCCCTGTCGTCGTGACCAGCAGACCCTCGACATTGTAGTCTAACTCGTGAACGTATTGCTGCTGCCAACGTGGGCCACACCACGGTGACGAGATGTTAACTACCTCCCATGGTTTACAGGAGGTCGTGGGATCTATCCCGACCCTGACTGCTGTATATTTGGAGCCTGTTTGTTCTCCCCGTGGCCGCGTGAATTCTCTCCGGTTTTTCTCTCCACATTTCGAATCAACATCACGCGTTTAGAGTATTTGGCTGCTCAAAAAAAATCCGCATGATAAGCCACTCCGTTGAGCTATAATTTGTGATAGCCAGGCAGCTTCACAGAGCTCAGTGGGCCTCACCTGGTAAAATAAAAAGGTAATATGAACCTCGACAGAGAATGTCGCATGAGCAGCAAAGCGCGGGGAGCGGCGGTCGTGGTGGGGGAGGCACTCGGAGAGGACACGTTCAGTTGCAACCATCTCGAAACTCGCAACTAGATTTATTCTAACCAGTAAGGCCCACTGAGCGATATAGCTCTTTTTCAGAAGCGACCTGGCCACAACTTACAAATTATAGCTCAACGATGTGGCTCGTCATGTGGACATTTATAGCACCAACATAATCTAAATGCGGAGTAAAAAAAACCGGAAGACCCGGAGGAAAATCCACGCGGCCACTGGGGGAGAGACGTTGCAAACTCCAAATGTACAGCAGACGTCAGAGTCGGGGTCGAACCCAGCAGCTCTATGTATACCAGGCAAGGGATTGAACACCTCGCCACAGCTCATCTTCCTCCCATTGCACTGGGAGGAAGATGAGCTCCTTGATTATAGAACACACGCAGAGTAATGACATTCCAACTCAAAGCGGATGTATTGTATATATACAATACATATAATAGGCGACGTTTCGTGCAATGGCCCTATTTCATTGACACGTGATGTTCGTGGTGCGTGGCGTCATGTATCCATCAGCCAGCGGGGACGTCACGTTCCCGGCTGTTAGCGGTGACGTCACCGCGCCAGCTGTAAGAGTGACGTCAGTCGACCGGCTGCGATTGGTGACGTCGCCGGGCTAGCTGCAAACGTGACGTCATACTCCCAGCTGTGAGTGACGTTGACACGCCAACTGCAAGAGTGACGTCATGGTACCGGCTGCGAGGTATGACGTCACACGCTCGGTTACCATGACGACTCCGCGTCCCCCAGTCGCGTCCGCCCAGCGTTAAGGAGCGGCGACCGAGAAGACGTGGGAGACGTGAAGAGACGTGAGAGTGGCGTGAGGAGACGTGGGAGACGTGAGAGTGGCGTGAGGAGACGTGAGGAGACGTGAGAGTAGCGTGAGAGTGGCGTGAGAGTAGCGTGAGGAGACGTGAGAGTGGCGTGAGAGTGGCGTGAGGAGACGTGAGGAGACGTGAGAGTGGCGTGAGGAGACGTGAGAGTGGCGTGAGGAGACGTGAGAGTGGCGTGAGAGTGGCGTGAGGAGACGTGAGGAGACGTGAGAGTGGCGTGAGGAGACGTGAGGAGACGTGAGAGTGGCGTGAGGAGACGTGAGAGTGGCGTGAGGAGACGTGAGAGTGGCGTGAGGAGACGTGAGGAGACGTGAGAGTGGCGTGAGGAGACGTGAGAGTGGCGTGAGGAGACGTGAGGAGACGTGAGAGTGTCGTGAGGAGACGTGAGGAGACGTGAGGAGACGTGAGAGTAGCGTGAGAGTGGCGTGAGGAGACGTGAGAGTGGCGTGAGGAGACGTGAGGAGACGCGAGAGTGGCGTGAGGAGACGTGAGAGTGGCATGAGGAGACGTGAGAGTGGCTTGAGGAGACGTGGGAGACGTGAGGAGACGTGAGAGTGGCGTGAGAAGACGTGAGGAGACGTGAGAGTGGCGTGAGAGTAGCGTGAGAGTGGCGTGAGAAGACGTGAGGAGACGTGAGAGTGGCGTGAGAGCGGCGTGAGGAGACGTGGAAGACGTGAGGAGACGTGAGAGTGGCGTGAGAGTGGCGTGAGGAGACGTGAGGAGACGTGAGAGTGGCGTGAGAGTGGCGTAAGGAGACGTGAGAGTGGCGTGAGGAGACGTGAGAGTGGCGTGAGGAGACGTGGGAGACGTGAGGAGACGTGAGAGTGGCGTAAGGAGACGTGGGAGACGTGAGGAGACGTGAGAGTGGCGTGAGGAGACGTGAGAGTAGCGTGAGGAGACGTGAGGAGACGTGAGAGTGGCGTGAGGAGACGTGAGAGTGGCGTGAGAGTGGCGTGAGAAGACGTGAGGAGACGTGAGAGTGGCGTGAGGAGACGTGAGAGTGGCGTGAGGAGACGTGAGAGTGGCGTGAGGAGACGTGAGGAGACGTGAGAGTGGCGTGAGGAGACGTGAGGAGACGTGAGAGTGGCGTGAGGAGACGTGAGAGTGGCGTGAGAAGACGTGAGGAGACGTGAGAGTGGTGTGAGAGTGGCGTGAGAAGACGTGAGGAGACGTGAGAGTGGCGTGAGAAGACGTGAGGAGACGTGAGAGTGGCGTGAGGAGACGTGAGAGTGGCGTGAGGAGACGTGAGGAGACGTGAGAGTGGCGTGAGGAGACGTGAGAGTAGCGTAAGGAGACGTGAGAGTGGCGTGAGACGGAGTGAGAGGGTGGCGCCTCGTGGCGTGAGAGGAACTGCGAGCGGAGTCGGTGAGTGAATGAGAGGAGAGAGTGAGTGGAGTGAGTGAGTGACGGGCGAGGGTGAGGAGTGGGAGGTGAGTGTGAGTAGAGCGGTGAGGAGGAGGTGTCTGGTGGAGTGAGACGCTCCCTCCAGTCTATCATCGACGTATTCGACCAGGATATTTATCAGTTAAACACGTCGGCTTTTACGACCAATATTATTCATGATGAAGGTTTTTGGGTTAGATCGCGTAAGTATAAAGGTGTCGTAACCCTCCACAACATTTATCATTTAATCTCCAACACACCGGTGGGCTGAAGTAGTAACTAATTGGCGCGTTGTTTTCGTGACAAACCTCACTGGCTGTGTCGGGTGGTGGAGGGTTACGACACATTTCTACTTACGCGATCTAACCCAAAAACCGTTATCGTGAACAGGATATTTATCTCCACCGCCGTCACATCTGTCAGGAGATCTTCCAGGATTATCTATCGGATCCACCTGGAGAAGATCAGTGAGGCGCCCTCGAGCCGGGAGCCATGGGAGCCATGGTGAGCGCTGTCTCGACGCCTCCCCGGGGAGGGCCCTCGTGTGAAGAGCCGAGTGGCGACGCCGTCTGCAGTGAGACGAAATCGGCGTTCAGCGCTCCCGTGGTTACCACGGTGGCGAGATGTTAACTCCCTCGCCTGGTGTGCAGGAGGTCGTGGGTTCGATCCCGACCCTGACGCCTGCTGTATACTTGGTGTTTGCGTGTCTTTCTCCCCGTGGTCATGTGGCTTTTTCTCCGGATCCTGCGGTTTTTTCCCTCCACATTTAGAATCAACATCATGTTTTTAGAGTATTTGGACGCTATAAATTTGCACGTGATAAGCCGCTTTTTAGGGATATCATTTGTGGCCAAGTCACTTCTGAAAAATAGCTATATAGCTCAGTGGGCCTTACCTGGTAAAATGTAAATAGGTAGTTAATCTGCATTGTCCCAGCCTGTGTTGAATCTTCTGAGGACAGAGACGTTTCTCACGATCTGGGTTTGTCCATGAGAACTCAGTTTCAAACGTCTCCATGTCTTCTCCATGTTCACCTTGTCATCGACATTTTCATCTGTTTTCCCTTTCGCACCCTTTACTCACTCTGTTACACAATGAGCAACTTTATCAAATTCACTTCACAGATGTGGGGACATTTTAAGCCTTGGGCCGGGATAAATGAGTTGGTGAGCCGATTTTTACCAACAGTTCCTAATTAGGGACTATTGGTATAAATATGGTGGAGAAGTGACAGCACTTGCATTGTGTGTGTGTGTGGTGACTGTGCAGGGTAATGAAGAGTTAAGGCTGACGACTGAGGAAGAGCTGTTGTTGAGCGCGGCATTCGACGAAGATTTGCACATTAGCCTGTCGCGGTCTTACGAGTCGGACGTGGAGAATCTTCAAGAAAGGGAATACCAAGAGGAGCTCCTCCAGAGAATTAACTTCAACCAGCGGCAGCTCAACCACAAACGCATCGCGGGCTCGAGCCGGTCTCGCGAGTCAGTGAGCAGCACTGACTCGGGCAGCATTGCCCTCCCTCCGCTACCGCACATGGGGGACATGCACATCGACGACCCGGGGAGCAGGCGCGCAGTGCGTGGAGGGCACGGAGTTCGTGGGGGGCACGGGGCTCATGGTGGGGGGCACGGAGCTTGTGTAGATGTAAACGCGCTGCTCCAGAGGGATAGCTTGGATTATGCGTCTGATGAGGAGGAATCCACCATGGACACCGACGCAGAGGAGCAAGCCGTGGTGGGATTCGTGGACGGCGGCGCTGATGACATTTCAGAAGACGGCTTGGGATTTGAAAACGACTTCATCAGAGACGCCTCGACGCCCTTGCAGAGAAATCACGATTCTGTGCACCTGACCGAGTCCCAAGGAGACACGTCGGCGTTTGGCTCCAGTGATGACATTATGCCGTGCAGCGAAAATCCCGACGGGCAAATCGAACACGCAAGTAAAATGCGCGGTGCATATTTGGGACCAACTGAGAAAGTGGCCAGTTTTAGTAAAGTTAAGTTTGCGGAGTCCGAGTTAGAAAATAGTTTATCCATGGACGAGAATCAGCAGCAGCAGGTGGCTCAGAGGCTGGGCACCCCGTACTACGCAGAGCACAAGCAGGAGGCACGGGTAATCGAGCGTCACGAAGGACCAGAAGATCCGAGAGATCGTCGTAGCCATCACAAGAGAGAGGCCGCAAGCAACTCGAGGAATAAGCTGCCTGAGATTGTACGCAACGGAGAATCCCGCAGGGAGGAGGAGCATTTGCTCGTGGAAGAACACACGGCAGAGGAGAGCGATGGATATTATCTCAACGGAGTGAAGCAAGATCCCTTGCCAGGTGCTCCAAGACGGAAAGGGAATCGATCCAAACCGCCGAAGCATATGGCCGTGACAGATCAAGGAGGGCAGGACAAGTCAGTGGAATTCCCGTCCAGGACAGGCATCGAAGCAAGGGATGTCGAGAGCTCTAAACGGGTCGCACTTAAGCATCGTTCAAAAATACCCGTATTGATGACCGAGCATCGGGATCACAGTGAAGAAGAAGAATATGAATCCCTTCATTCTACAATGCAAGAAGAGTACAACAATATGCTGCTACGTGCAGCATCGCAGAAGCCACCAGGTGATGGTTTTGCAGAGCGTCCTAAGCAAATCCATTCCTTACACAAAAACAATGAGGTAGCTGCACAGTCATCAGTGCACGACAAAGGGCAGACAGGCGATCGTGACCAGGTTACAATTAGAGATAAGACGGCGAACCCGGCACCACCTCATTTTTCGGAACAAAGGAAGGACATCTTGGAGGCTAACAAACAGAATCTTGGGAGGAGGCCTCAGAAGCAGTCCTCGTATCTGCAGATGCACCGGAGACAGCGCGGAGACCCCGCAAAGCGCGTAAGCCTCTGAGCCGCGAGCTCCGTTGCATTTACGGTTGTTGTTCTCTTATTGGAATCCAGGCATCTGCCCGCAATGGAAGTCTCGTTGTTTTTAGTTCGGTGAATGGATGGCCTTAGCGTGGAAACCAAAACCGTCATATGCCGAGTACTGTAACTTCCAGTGCTAAGATATAGAGTACAAGTACTTACATATATAACACGTCAGCTTTTGTGACAAATATTCATAATAAAGGTTTTTTGGGGAAGACCACGTAAATATAAATGTTGTGGGTTTAATCTCAACACACCGGTGTGCTGAAGTAACTAATTGGCACATTTTGTTTACGTGACAAACCTTACTAATTGGCCGTGTTGAGTGGTGGTGGGAAGAGGAGTACGTTTAAATACTCTTTGGTTTTCTTTTTGTTCTTTCGGTAAAGTCACGTAGAATGAGAATAACAGTCCTGTTTCTTCACCTGAGGACGGCTACTTGTGTTGTGGCCGAAACGTCGTGAGAATGTTATTGTTTTATTTTATTATTTTATTCTCATTCTACGTGACTTTACCGAAAGAACCAAAGAAGATGAATCCTTGCAGTCACGAAAGCTTTAAATCGAAATTTACTCTTTGGTTATAAAGTATTAAAGCTTTCGTGACTGCATAAAATTACTCATTGTTTTTTTCGGTAAAGTCACGTATGTAGAAATACAATAAGTCACGTATGTATTTCTACATACGTGACTTTACCGAAAAAACCAATGAGTAGTTACTCTTTGGTTCTTTAAATATATACATTTGACCCTGACGCCTGCTGTATACAGGAGGTCGTGGGTTCAATCGCGACCCTGACGCCTGCTGTATACAGGAGGTCGTGGGTTCAATCCCGACCCTGACGCCTGCTGTATACAGGAGGCGTGGGTTCAATCCCGACCCTGACGCCTGCTGTATATTTGGAGTTTGTGTGTCTCTCACCCCGTTGTCACATGTATTTTTATCCGGGTCCTCTGGGTTTTCCCTCTACATTTTGAATCAACATGCGTTTAGAGAATTTGGACGCTATACATTTTCATGTGATAAGCCACTTTGTTTGGATATCCTTTGTGGGCCTTACCTGGTAAAATAAAAGTAGTTTTCAGTAGTTTAGTTTTCACGTTCTAATTTTTATTTGAAATTGGACCAAACAGAAACTTCTGTGGAAAAGGCAGGAGGAGCAAAGCGCCACCACCACCACGGCGCTTCGTAGCATCCACAGCGATGCCCAGGAGGAGGCCGAGTTCCCATCTCCCGACGCCTTCCCCTTGCACAGGTGAGGGGGCAGTCTCCGTGAGGGCACAGAGCGTGGATGCCGTGCGGCTCCTACGGCTGCGCTTGTTTGTTTATACATATTTCATTATTGTAAATTTCCACATGATAAGCCACTTCGTTGAGCTATCATTTATGGCCCAGGTTGCTTCTGAAAAATAAGTTAACAGCTCAGTGGGCCTTACCTGGTAAGATAAAAAAAAAATTGTTTAGTTTAATTTGCATACATTTTTGAAGTGATTTGTTTACCTTCGCCAAATTGTACCCCATGAAATTGAGAATCCATTGGCATCTCTTATTTGTTTAAATGAATGAATAATGAATGTGAGTGGATTATTTAAATATTTTGGCTGCGAAACATTTCCACAGGATAAGCAACTTCGTTGAGCTATCATTCGTGGCCAGGTCGCTTCTGAAAAAGAAGCTAATAGCTCAGTGAGCGTAACCTGGTAAATAACCAAAATAGTTTAGTTTCATTTTTGAGTGATTTGTTTACCTTTCCTATACCCTAGGCTCCTATCGTGTTTTTGTATTGTTTGTTGTTGTAACGTTCTAACCTGCCCCTACTGGACATCTGTGAAAAATAGCTTTATAGCTCTTCGGATTGCTCCAGTATAAATAAATATTATGATTCTGATAGCCACGCCAAGTCCGAGAACAATTTTTCAGAACGATCCTGCATTGTGTTTTTCTTGGAAGATATTATCAGCCACCAATTAATGATGAGTTGTATTAATTATACATGTGAGGAAACCGGAGCACCCAGAAAAAAACCCACGCCTTGCGCGAGGGGGCAACATTCTATCCTGGCACAGATGTAAACAGATGGCGATTAATCCGGATGCTGTACCGCCTTCTTCTGGCGAGCCACGGCATGGCACCTCCTTGACGCGCACGGGAAGGGAGTTTCACAACGTCTATGTGTGTGGTGATCCACCAACCCTCACTGCTGCTTCCACACAGCGCTGGATCACAGCCGCCATGTGCAGCAGCATAGCCACCACTGATGCCCCCTGCCCTGAGTGACAAGGCAGGAGAAATTCAAAACAAGGCGTGGACCAAATCAGTTTCAATGAAAATGCATAAATTATCAGAGTATGTTTTTTGTTTGCATTCTGACCACAAGTATTGTGGTTAAAGCAGACATGATTTCTTGTTAAAGGTTTCAGTTTGGTGTTTTAACGTCTTAACACCTGTTTTGTTGCCAGGAAAAAGGGGAAAATTATTCTCAAGGCGGCTAAAGTCGTGCCTTGTATATACAGTTTGTTGAACTTCTTTCACACCGTATGTAGCCAACCGTGCTAATCAGAGGTGCAGGGGAAGGGCAACAAACTAAACACAAAAAGCAGTTCTAAAGAAATTCGTTTTCAATCGAGATTTCTTGGGTGACATTAAAGCAATGTCCGCGTCCTACTGCGGGCATTTTAAAAATTAACCCCAGCTTAACAAGTGTTGCGTTACTTTTAATTTGTCAAAGCACCACATTTCTGTATTTGAAATGCTGTTATTTGAATACAATAATATTGTACATATCGTGTTCTGTTATAAATGTAGTGGGGAATTTCTCCAATCCAGATTAGTAAATTTTGTATTAAGTGCATTTTAATAATAATATCTGCAAATTCCATTTCCTCTTATCCGCGTGTTATTTTCGGCTAAAAACACCAATGAGAAAATGAATTTGCCAATCACCTCTTGTTATCGGTGAAACATCGGAAGAATTGGGCTGTGGATAACAGTACTGTTGATAAATTGCTTGAGGAATGGAGATAATATGGGATGTGGCTAGGAGAGCTGCAGGAGAGAGGATCTCCGCTGTACTTGTCGTCCAATAGAAGGTTATGAGTTCAAATCCCGGTTGGTGTTTGACTCAAATGATCATCTCTTCTAGGAGCACCTGTGGTTGTTGTATGTGGAAGATAACTTTGCCTTGCGATGTTGTTCTTACAAACAGGAAGCCGGAGAGTACGAACCAACATTACAACTTCTCCCAAGCGACTCTCTTTTCGCACGGCCACCCGAGCAACGCCGATGGAAGACACCAGTTTCCGGGACAGCTTCCTGCTCAGAGCCACTGCGCAGTGGCCACGCGTTCCTCGCCGGCCGACGAAATCCATGCCGGTATGAGCCCCGCGCTGCAGTATCGCCAGTGGGGCGACGCGAGCGCCGAACTTGGGCAAATCCCCATCGGTTTGCAGCACCGTCCTCTCTACAGGCTCATGCAAGGGGTGTTTCTGGACGATGCCGGTCACGCTTTTACCTACTCGCAAGTTCCTGGCTACGTACCTGGGCACCCCGTGTTCCCGTTCGTGGCGCACGACGAGACGCGGCCGTCGAACCCGTCGAGGGACGTTCAGCCTCGGGGAACGGCGTTAGACGCCGGAGGGGAACGGTGGACGCACGGCCCCGCAGGGGGCGCCTGGCCAGGTAGAGCAAGGATCCTGCATCCTGTGCCGTACGATGCCCTCCCCCGCTGGGACGCGCCCTGCCTGGCTGAGCAGCAGCAGCATGAGGATCCGGCTCTCCACGCGCGGTCGTCGCCGCTCGTAACGCGCTGCAACTCAGACGGCTGTTTGGACAGACTGCAGACACAGCTGAAAAACTATAAGGTAAGTGCGCCGTGTTACGATTGTATGGAAGTTCCAATTCATGGTTGATTTTTGGCGTAGGCCACGTAATGATCCTGCAAACTTTTGTCGTGAGACCCTCCACCGCCAAATATATAAAATTGTCACGTACACAAGCATTTAGTGCCCCGATTATTGCTTCAGCTCACGGCCAAATTTTGCAAATAGATACGATGTCTTGCTCGAAACTGCGTCAAGCAGAATAACCGTGTGACCTGATTGGACTTGTGTTTTTTATAAAACGTTTTGTTTTTCTACAACACTTACATTATCCAAAAAATATACACCTCGGCAACAAAACAGGTGTTAAGATGTTAAAACACCAAACTGAAACCTTTTACAAGGAATCATGTCTGCATTAACCACAATGCTTGTGGTCAGAATGCAAACAAAAGACATACTCTGATAATATATGCATTGCCCTTGAAACTAATTGGTCCACACCAGAGACAGCTTTCTTTTGAGCCTCGTCTCAAACGGTGTTAGACCAGAGGACGTGTTTTAACATCTTAACACCTGTTTTGTTGCCAAAAAAAGGGGAAAAACCTATTATCATATTTTGGTACTGGCAAAGGAGGTCCCATGAAATATATATCTCACTAATCCCATCTACAGTCTGTGTTCAATATATTCCATAGGTTGCTGCTCAATTCGTGTATTTTTATAACCAGTACTGAGGCAGGAAGTTTAAAAAGGGGTGGGGGGGGTAGTTAGGTAGGGGGGGGGGGTGGTTAAAGTATAAACTTTGTTACCAGGTAAGACGTACTGAGCTATAATGCTCTTTTTCAGAAGCGACCTGGCCACAAATGATAGCTCAACTAAGTGGTTTATCATGTGGAAATGAATAGCAGCTAAATACTCTTAAACGCACGTTTCTAAATGTGGAGGGGAAAACCGTAAGATGAGGAGAAAAATCCACTCGACCGCAGAGAGAGAGACATGCAAACTCCAAATTTACAGGTGTCAGGGGTGGGATCGAACCCAGACCTCCTGCATACCAGGCGAGGTAGTTAACATATCACCACTGCGGCAGTTAGGTATGGGGGGTGGTTAGGTATGGGGTGGGTGTTGAGTATGGGGGGTGGGGTGGTTGGGTATGGCTAGGGGATAGAGCCTTAAGCTGCGTGAGGAGGGCATCGGGCGAGGGGCTAATTGTCTCTGCGGTCCAGCCATCACACACTTCCAACGTGCCGGTCAAGCCACCAGACGCAATCTCTAATGTGGAGTTCCCACTGCAAGAGATTCTCAACGTCACTGGGAGACAGCGAGCTGTTTATTGAGTTTTTCAAGAGGATGCTATAGCAATGTAATGGGGTATAAAGACTATCAGCTTGTATTATATCAAGATGTTCCTGTCAGGAATGGAATAAAATGCTATGTCCATGACTCACACATCTGATATGTTTGCTTTCAGGAATATACGCTTCAGGATTATAAAAACCTCAAGCAAGACATTAAACTGGGAGGTCTTGGGCCAGATTGCACCTCTGTTAAAAAAAAGGTTTGTTTATCAAATAATTTATTTTGCACTTCCATATCACCCCCGTCCATCTAACTTTAGTATATAGTCTCTAGACCCACATCCAGCAAGCTGACCAAGCGGCCAAACAGCCTAATGTAGAACCACGGAGCTTGGGCAATAGTTGATAGCTCCGGTTCTGTGCGCATTACAATGTCCATGAAAGACGCTACTATATATAATGAAATATGTTCATTGCATGTACCTTCACAGTGATTGCGAAATGAATATCACTGTGTACACACTATTTTGGAGATGTAAAAGGGATTTGCATTGACTTCTGATAATTTCCACTGACTGTTCTAATCACTGAGACGATTGATATTTTCTCTGCTGATTTTTATGTCCTTACAATTATATTTCATCAGGTGAAGGTGGGCTGTCTGGGGGCTGTCGTGGGGTCCGACACAGGTGCCATGGTGGCACGATGTTAACTACCTCTCCTGGTATACAGGAGATTGTGGGTTCGATCCCGACCATGACAACTGCTGTAAATTTGGAGTTTGCGTGTTCTCCCCGTGGTCAAGTTGATTTTTCTCCGGGTCCTCTGGTTTTTCCCTCCACATTTAGAATCAACATGCGTTTAGAGTAATTGGCTATCAATTTCCACGTGATAAGTCACTTCGTTGAGCTATCATTTGTCGCCAGGTCGCTTCTAAAAAAAACGCTATACAGCTTAGTGGGCTTTACCTGGTAAAATAAAAAAAAGTTAATATATGCTCGGATAAATATAGTGAGTTAAACTGAGTCGCAGACGTACTCTTGGAGGCAACACATTTATTTAACACCAACACACGGGCTAACTGCCCCTTAACAGAATAACAACCTATGGTGGTGCACCACCAGGCTAACTACACTAATAACAACGTAACTAGCTACAACGGACCAGGACCAACAGCTCGGGTCCAGGTCCACGTGTGTGAGACTTGTAGAACGTAGGACGTAGACGAAGGTTTCTTCAGGATAAACAGCGCCTGTCCCTCTGGGGGACCCAGCTTATATTCTCTGCGGCGTGGCTGGCTCCGCCCTTGGCCACGACCACCTTACAGAATCCTCGAACAGGATCTGGACCCCGACACGTGACCACCCCGAGCCCCCACTTGGGGCGCCTTTGTAGACTTAACCGGTCACATGTCCTCTCGGGTCAACTAGAGTGCCATGGCCTAAAGTAACCCCATTTCCATGGCCGGCATTCCCACACCCTATCCTGTAGGGGCCGGCACTGCACGCCAAGCGTGGCGCCATCCAGCGCTATCGATCAGCGCTCACCGAGCCCCTCTAGGGCCAGTACTGCACCCACATCCTAGTGGTGTCCGCATTGTCAATACACCGCACGCTATGCCTCTCTAGGGCCGGCATCACTACAAATACAAGGCTTGATAGTTAAAAAATATATCACAATGTACATTGTTATCCAGGAAATCCTTCAGGGGCCACATGCCCAGCCACGTCTCGGCTGTGGCTTGGCCGTGAACTCAGCTCGGTAATAATCGGCGTGTGGTTAGACAGTCATCCGCGTCACTATTTATTTGGCTGTGTCAGATGGTGGAGGGTTTTGTGACAGAAATTTGACTGGATCGTCGCGCGGCCTAACCCTGAAAAAAATTTGGAATGGGAATATCGGCTGTGAAACCACCTCTACGTGTTACTTTACAATCGCTCAATTTGGAGCAGCGACTTTAGGTATGTACGTACAAATCCATGAGCAAGCCTCACGTGCACTACACACACAACCAATGCATTTATTGTGTATTTTGTTGCAGTTGGAGAAAATCAGGAAGCAACAGAATTATGCAAAACTTGTGCAGGAGCAGAACCGCTCGCTGCTTGGGAGGCGAGGAGTGAGGGCCCCAGTGCACCCCACCTCGGCGCCGGAGGGCGAAAGCAAGTCCCGCAGAGAGCAGGTGATGCCACGTCCTCCACTCTCGCGGCACACGCCGCTAGGGGCGCCGCGGTGGCGAGATGTTAGCTACCTCGCCTGGTATGCAGGTCGTGGTTTCGATCCCAACCCTAACACCTGTATATTGAGTTTGTATGTTCTCTCTTCTGTCGAGTGGATTTTTCTGTGGGTCCTCCGGTTTTTCCCTCCACATTTAGAATCAACATGCGTTTAGAGTGTTTGCTGCTATAAATGTCCATGTTATAAGCCACTTCGTTGAGCTATCATTTGTGATCGCCAGGTCACTTCTGGAAAAGAGCTACGTAGCTCAGTGGGCCTTACCTGGGCAAATAAAAAAGGCATACTTTTTTATGAAGCCATGCTTCACCGTGCGATGCATGTGGCGACACCCGATTCCCCGTGCGTTGTGTCGCAGGCGCTGGAGTACGCGCGCAACGTGCCCCGGCCCCGCTACACGGAGGCACGCAGGGAGCCATCTGCTCCCCACGGGGAGCGGCGCGACTCCCCTGTCAGTTTGACGGCACTCGACCCCATGCAGGCGCTGTTGGACGACCTGAGACAACGCCACGAGCAGGACAAGCAAGCCGTTGCGGCCTTCAGACTGCACGTGCCCTGACGACGCCCTGATACCTGGATGGGCGCCCCTCCTCACGCACTGCCATGTGGTCTAAATCGTCGTAATTCGTGGTGGTGGTGGTGGCGACACTCGTGCCTCACAGCAACAAGGGTTCAAGAGCCGCAATGCGTGTGAATACGAGGCGGTCCTTAATAAATAGCGTGACGAAGCAGTCCTTAAAGAGTCGCACGTGGCTCCAGAGCCACAGGTTGCCGAAACCCTGGCCTGGGAGCTGCCAAACGACAAAGCCGACCGAGATCAATCTGTGTGGTGTTCTCTGTTTATTGCTGTACATCCGTCATCTCGGGGCAGCAGGGTGGTGGCACCGTGACACTCGTGCCTCAGCAAAAATGGGCCTGAATTCAATTCCTGACTCTGGCGCCTGTCTGCGTGGAGTTTTCTTGTTTTGAACGTTGTGCATGGGTTACTTCCCAGAGCTAAAACAATATCGCAATGCAAAGAAATGCCTTGTAAATTACTCAGTTGGGATTACAAGCAGCTATATCGCCCTCTGCTACAAAAATGTTGGTCTGACCCTCCTGAAAGTCTCAAGACCCAGCAAGGCTCTAGTGGATAAACGAATTCAACGAAAGCCACTACCACTTCTTACAATCCTCTACAAATCCATCCAGCACCTGCAAATCAAAAGATTTCATCGCTAAATCTCCTCCGTGGACTTCCTCTCGGACGCATTCCATTCCTTGACTGCTACTCTGGTATTCTTTACTAATGTCCATCGTCCCTTCAAGCGACATTCCCAGCCTAAGCCCTCTCACTTTTCTTAGCAGTTTCGATGGTACCACTAACCTGTGTATGTTCTCGAATCCGTGTGTTCTTGTCTCTATCATTTCAAGCGTGCATCTCTCCACGCTTCTTTCCACCCTGTTCAGTTTACTTTTGGTCGAGGTCACACATTATTCAATATTACGCCTACACTTCCACGCCTGAATGTTCAAAATGTTCAACCTAGGTTTACTCTTAGATAATCTAAAAGTAACGTTCTTGCATTACACACTTACTCAAGTGCGTATTTTTAACATTACACATTTTTAAACGTGTTATATTCTTACACGTAAGAATGTGGAGTACGTGGAGTGAAAAGGCACATGAGGATTGCACGACCGAAGGGCCACAGCTGTGAGGTTGAGCCGGAGGGGGGCGATGCGGTGATCAAAGCAGGACCGGTCCCTCACCCCCCAACACCCCTTTCCCCATCCCAGTCTCCTTCGTTCCATTCCGAGTCTATTAGGCTTAGGGCACAAGTGACTTAAATTATCCACTTCAGGTTTTTTTTTACTTTTGAACAGTTTCCTAAATTTTCATTTATAAACAAGTTACTAAATACTGTGCTTTTAAAACATCCAGGTGGCTCATCGTCCCGCTGCATACAGACCGCAGCCACCGCTGTTGATTGTACAGTTGGTGTCATGGTGCCCCAACAAATCGATAGCCGCATGAGGGTGGACACGCATGGGGAGTGAACACAAAACTGCCGAGTCGAGGCAAGACCTTCAGACATTTCGAGAGTGGAGAGTGACACTGCCAGTGTAAATATGAAATGGAGTTTCCATTTCCCCATTGTTGTAGAACGCGTGGGGTTTGTGGAGGCTTGGAAACGTTGCAGGGTTGACGCTGAGAGCCGTTGCTGCAAAACGTCCAGGCCTGATGACCGATGTCCAAGGGTCTAAAATCACCACGAGAAGGCGTTCGCATTGACTCAACTGTGGGTTTATGTAAATGCAGTAGAACACAATTTATAATAATTTCTAATTTTATTCTCAGTGACGTATAAGTAAGTGGTCACAGGAATCATCACTAGATCTGCGAGGTCAGTACTTGCAGGCCACAGGATTTTGTGTGAATTTCAGTATATATCCGTGATGGCAATTCCCAGAGCAATACCGGTAAGTTTGGTTTTAGCCAATAAATGATGCGATGGCCCAGCATTGGTTGTGACAGATTTCAATGATTGTGGGATGGACAAGCATTCGGGTTACACCGACGATGACAATCATCAAACTGAACACGTCGAGGGAGTGAGAAGGGATGACTCTCCATGACATCACAGCGATATGCTCCACTACTCCTGATGCGGTTACTTGGCTTGACCACCTGAATGCGTAATTGTAGTTGTTGCTCTGCATCTACATCAGCAATACGAAAGAAGACTCTCTTGGTCTGCCCGCAATGTTAACAGGACGAGAAACTCGGGGTCGACTTGAGTATGTTCATGAACTGAGCTCTGCTGCTCGCACTTGGGTCCCTGAGCACCTGGAATCGCGTTGTGAAATGTGCAGGCGACATCAGATTGAGACCTTTGTGAGAACCTTCCTCATACACACGGGAGCCGTCTGCACTGAGCGTGTTCTATTGAAACATCTGTAGTATGATAAGGGTATTGTAGTTGTGTGACAAGTGAATTAGAATGTGGCTGTCGACAGAACACCATCAGAATGTGAATGATCACACAAAAACACTTGAGGCCCATATTCTCTGTCTCAGCTCAGCAAGATCCTAGATCAGGATTCCCATGAGCCGAGCCTGAGCCAAGCCATGGCTGAGCCGCTCATTGCAAAATTGAAAGCAACTGAGTGGCTCAAGCCTAAGCCGAGCCACGTGAGGCTGTTAAAGACTCGTTTCTGCACAAAGTTGAAGGTGACAGGTTAAGGAATTTAAGAAATATGGAAAAGAGCAGGGGTCGCCGATACTGCTGTGAGAGCAAAGGGAATAACAGTGGAAATGGGCAGGACACATCATGAGAACTGACGAGTGATGACAGAAACGAAACTCGGGAATGGAGATGGAGAGAATGGAGAAGCGGAAGAAGAGAGCGGGACAGATGGCCGAGTGTCCACGAGTTCACTAGGAAGCGCCCGCACGCATGTGTTAAGGCCGGTGCCCGTAGCAAGGGCAGTCGCAATCGTCATCACGTTGCGAATGCACACAAGTGGAATGTGATTCGGTCTCACGGTGTTGAGCGAAGCCCTGGCCTAACAGGACGCCTGCTTTGCTGGGAGCGCCGTTCTCTTGGCAAGCTTGGGCTACGATCGTGGCGGCAGAGTTTGAGGGCTACACTGTGCCGATGACTCCTCGTGAGAATGAAGCGGCGCTAAATATGAGTAAGGGTCGGTGAGTGATTGCAAGCGAGTAGCGGCTGATGTCCAGCGTGGAGGGGTGAGAGTGAACAATCCGTTGAAGAGGGGGAGGCGGAGGAGTGGGGCTCATCACACCAAGTGCCGAGACAGCTTGAGCGGGAAGTTCTCTGTGATGAGGTGGTCATCTTGCAGGATGATGACGATGTTCACTTCAAACTCTGTGAACAGACGTACAGACAAAGATAAAGATGCCCCGTATAGCCTTAGAAGACTGTAGGAGCAAGTGCTGTTAGCGAGCACCTATGAAAGCCAGCAAGCCACACGAGGGGGAGTGGCCAGAACCACGCCTGGCCGCCTTTGTCTTCCAAGTAGCGATGTTTACACACCGCAGAAGGTACTCATTTGAGGCTGAGTCGACCTAGGGGAGGCCCAGGACTGGTTCAGATAATCGTCACTGGTGTTGGCCGTGAGCGGGAATCGAACCCAGGTCGCCGGGTTCGCAACACTAGTGCTCCCCATAGGCGTACAGAGGCACACACACGTAGCTATCTGAAGCATCAAATTACCCACGAGTGGGTTATTGCATCGCAGGACCATGAGAGACGGCAGGGGCTTGAGGCCTTCATCCAGCAGTGGATTAACCATGGCTAATGATGCTTAAAGTATAGAAAGTAAAACCATGCGATTTTAGTCAAAAGTACCCCCCCCGCAAATGTTGACATTTTGTTCATGCAATTTATTCACAAGATTCTGATCATTTGGCCAAATGGGCTTCCACCAGCTGAGCACAGGTTCAAAGCATCAAGCAGCCAGCAATAAAGAGCACTTTCAGAGTTCTAATAGATAAAAGTTAATATTCTTTGGGTCTTTCGGTAAAGCCACGTAGATAGAAACAATAATCAAAATAATAACAATATCATGACGTTTTGATCGCAACACAAGCAATCGTCTTCAGGTGAAAAAAGAGGGGGAAATCTACCGAGGCAGGC
Organism: Petromyzon marinus; assembly: GCF_048934315.1. Lineage (NCBI taxonomy): Eukaryota > Metazoa > Chordata > Hyperoartia > Petromyzontiformes > Petromyzontidae > Petromyzon > Petromyzon marinus. Next base: position 1,020,136 of record NC_133698.1, on the reverse strand, counting down.
TGTTTATAAAGGTTTAGAGATGGGCGGGGCAGCTAATGTTAATGTAGGAGAGGTCTCCGTAACCTGCAGTAGGTCTACACCAAAGAGCTGTTTACAAATGGTTTAGAGATGGGCGGGGCAGCTTATGCCAATGTGGGGGAGGTACTACGGAGCTGTGGGGGGTGGCCATTGTATTGTGAGAGATTAGCATGTCAATGTAAGACAGCGCAGTGGCCACATGGAGGTAGAAAAGAATGGTAAGCCGCCATTTACTAACACAAGCCGCCATTTACTAACGGTGGCTGTGTTAGTGAATGTGTAAGGGATCTGCGAGCCACCCTCAAGCACACGCACCACGCAGACATGAAATCTCCGCACTCAGTATAACACACACCAATCACACGCACGGAAATACACTAGACGGGGGTCAAGGGTTAAAGGGCACTGAAGTCACCCGGACCAGGCGTGGGTTGAAGAATAAACCAGTGCGTAAACCAGTCTCCAACTCCTCTTCAAATGTAACTCAGAGAGTCGAAAATAACTGCTAGGTAGGATAGGAACATCACAGCCAGTTATGACCTAAACTGGTTAATCATGTCCTTCCAATGATTGCTCAGTTTGTACCCATCTTCTTGGTTGCAATTGTGTCTGTGTTTATATATCTGGATGGCTTAATGAACGAATCTTTGTTGATAGCCAGTGGGTTTGCAGAGTACCTTCATCTTGGCAAAATCTATTTCGTGTGTGCCCACAGCGTTAAAATAATGATCAGCCACGGCTGAGGAATTGGCCCTACCATGTTTCAGATCTACATTATGTTCATGGACCCGGTCCGAGACATGTCGTTTAGTTTCCCCAATGCAACTGCTGCCGCAGACACAGCTTAGTTTGTAGATACCGGGGTATTGCATGTTGGGGATCGCATACTTCACTAAAGGGATCAAATCACGAATTGTATGTACTGTGTTGAATCGTACCTGGATCTTGTGTTTGCTCATGATTTTGGAAATCTTTTTGGTGACCCCTGCTATGTATGGCAAGGTGATGGTTTTGATTGGGTCCTCAGATGGTTCTCTCCCCACGGTTGGGTTGATAGCTTTACGGATTGTGTAGTCCGAATATCCATTCCTCTTGAGGACTTTGTGTACATGCTCCAGTTCACTGACTAGGTGGTGAACAACGAGCTCTGTGGTATAGAGTTTTGATGAGGGAATTCTTCTGGGATGGATGGTGGTGGGAGTCAGGTTTTAGGTAGGCATCCGTATGGGTGGCTTTCCTGTAGACAGTGTCCCATTGAGCCATCAGGTCTCTTTTCAATTAAAACATCCAAGGATGGTAACTTGCCATCCTTTTCCACCTCCTTGGTGAATTTGATAGCTGGGTGTATGGAATTGAAACGGTTAAAGAACTGGTCCAGAGCTGGTAGGCCATGTGGCCAGATGACGAACGTATCATCAACGTATCTATTCCACAAGGAAGGACGTAGGGTGGATGCCTGGATGACATCTGTCTCAAATTTATCCATGAAAACATTGGCTACAACTGGAGATAAGGGAGAACCCATAGGGGTACCTTCAACTTGTTTGTAGAATGTTCCATTCCAGGTGAAGTAAGTGTTGGTGAGGCAGTGTCTCACCAGGGCTGGTACATCAGCATTCAATCCTTGTTGGACCAAATCTTCAATGATTGCAATGGTATCAGGTACAGGTACCTTGGTGAACAGGGAGACTACATCGAAACTGACAAGTAAATCATCTGGAGACATTGAGATGTCCTTGATTAGAGAAACCAAGTGAGCTGAATTTCGATGTAAAGCTTTCGCGACTGCAGGGATTCATCTTCTGGGTTCTTTAGGTAAAGTCATGTAGAATCGAGATAAAATAATATAAATATTTTAAATATTTTTATAAAATAATATTTTATAAAATAATACCAATATTATTTTGATTATTTTATCTCCATTCTACGTGACTTTACCAAAAGAACCCAGAAGACAAGTGAGCTGAGTTAAGTACAGCTGAGGTGGACTTGCCCGTGAAAGGAAGCAGGGTCTCAGACAGAAATGGGGCCAGTTTGTGGGTGGGTGGGTTAATGGTGGAGGCGATAGGACGGAGCAGGATACCTTCTTTGTGGATCTTTGGAAGGCCATAAAATCTGGGTGGTCTAGCGGCCGAAGGTTTTAGAGAGCGCTGCTTGGTCGAATCAATAAAATAATAAAAATATAAAACAATAAAATTATCACGATGTTTCGACTCCAACACAAGCAATCATCATCAGGTGTGAAAACCACAAAAATAATGAAAAAAGTGGCGGTTATTTTTAACAAGAAAATTTTAAAAAAGTGGCGGTTATTTTTTACGTTAAAAATAACCGCCACTTTTTTCAAATTTTCTCATTGTGGTTTTCACACCTGATGATGATTGCTTGTGTTGCAGTCAAAACGTCGTGAGAATTTTGTCTTATATTTTTATTATTTTATTGTTTCCCTTCTACGTGACTTTACCGAAAGAACCAAGAATATGAATCCCTGCAGTCACGAAAGCTTTAAATCAAATTTCAATAAAAGAAGTCGAATTAGTGATGATATTGTGGGTTTTTGTAGCTAGGCGGTTGGTGGGATCTCTGTTGATTTTGGTATAGCTGCCATCATTAAGAAGGTCCTGAATTTTGTTGTTGTTAGGAACTTTGGTAAACAAAGATACCACATCGAAACTGACAAGCAAATCACCTGGAAATAGTGATATGTCCTTAATGGAAGATATCAAGTGAGCTGAGTTAAGTACAGCTGAGGTGGTCTTACCAGTGAATGGTTGCAAGGTCTCAGACAGAAATCTTCCCCCTATTTTTTCACCTTAAGACAATTGCTTGTGTTGCGATCAAAACGTCGTGATATTGTTATTATTTTAATTATTTTTTCTATTTTCGTGGCTTTACCGAAAGACCCCAAAAATATGAATTCCTGCAGTCATGAAAGCTTTAAGTCAAGATATAACAGTTAATGTGTATATTAAATTGAGCAAGGTTATTATAAGACCTTGGGGAAAAGAGACAATGATAGGGAATTCCAACATGGAGCAGTACGAGGGAATAAGCAGGAAGAGAAGCATGGTGACCTGCAGTTTGGCGGTGGTGGAACATGGTGTGCCACGGTGGCGAGGTGTTAACTACCTCGCCTGGTATACAGATCATGGGTTCGATCCTCACTCTGACACCTGTATATTTGGAGTTTGCATGTTCTCCCCTTGGTCGTGTTGATTTTTCTCCGGGTCCTCCGGTTTTTCCCTCCACATTTAGAATCAACATTACGCATTTAGAGTATTTGGCTGTGATAAATTTACACATTATAGGCCAATCTTCATTTGAAGCTTTCGTGACTGCAGGAATCCATACTCTTTGGTTCTTTCAGTAAAGTCACGAAGGTAGAAAAATTAAATAAAATTTAAAAAAATATATCACGACGTTTCGATCGCAACACAAGCGGTCGTCCTCCTGGCGGAAAATAATAATCCAGCAGTGGAACTGCTGAACCAGAAGAACACAATGAGAGAGCTGTTACAACAGCAAGAGGTTATATATGTTGGCCAAGGGCAAGCAGGCGGGGTCCGAGCTGGAAAGGAATTCCATCTCCGTACACAAGCATGTCAGTTGTGTTAATTTGGGAGATTAGGGAGAGAGAGATTAGCGAGAGAGATTAGCATGAAATTAGCTCCCGTCGCCGCATAAGAGTATCGTCTCCGCATATGCGCACAGCAGCAGTGTTAATGGGAGATTAGCACTATGTTGATGGGAGAGATTAGGCAGATAGATTAGGGAGATTAGCAAGTTAATGTCATGTCTATGTGTAACACATTTCACTGTCTCTGATTTGCTTGTCAGTTTCAATGTAGTCTCTATGTTCACCAAGGTACCTGTACCTGACACCATAGCAATCATTGAAGACTTGGTTTAACAGGGACTGAATCCTGATGTACCAACTTTGGCCTTACCAACACTAACTTCATCTGGAATGGTACATTCTAAAAACAAAATGAAGGTACCCCTATGGGTTCTTCCTCATCACCAGTGGTAGCGAATGTTTTCATGGAGAAATTTGAAACAGATGCCATCATCCACCCTACGTCCTTCCCTGTGGAAAAGATACGTAGATAACACTTTCGTCATCTGGCCACATGACCAACCAGCACTGAACCAATTTTTCAACCACATCAATTCCATACACCCATCCATCAAATTCACCATGGAAGTGGAAAATGATGGCAAGCTACCATTCCTGGATGTTTTGATCGAGAAGAGGCCTGATGGCTCGTTGGGACATTCCGTCTACAGGAAAGCCACCCACACGGATTCATATCTAAAGCCTGATTCCCACCACCATCTGGCCCAGAATAATTCCTGCGCCACTTAGCCAGTGAACTGGAGCATGTACACCAAGCCCTCAAGATGAATGGATACTCAGATCGCACAATCCGCAAAGCTGTATCCCCAACCATGGGGAGACAACCATCTGAGGACCCAATCAAAACCATCACCTTGGCATACATAGCAGGTGTTACCAAAAAGATTTCCAAAATCTTAAACAAACACAAAATCCAGGTCCGATTCAATACAGTACACAAAATCCGTGATTTGATCCCATCTGTGAAGGATGTCATTCCTGACATGCAATATCCTGGTGTCTACAAACTAAGTTGTGTCTGCAGCAGCAGTTACATTGGGGAAACGAAACGACATGTTCTTTGGTTCTTTCGGTAAAGTCACGTAGAATGAGAATAAAATAATAAAATAACACGATAAAATTATCACGGCATTTCGGCCACAACGCAAGCGGCCATCTTCAGGTGACAGGTACAGACCTGTCGGGACGACAGAGCTTCAATGAACGATGTTAAGATTCGTAGCGACTTTTAAGCTGGTTGGGAGAAGTGAGGCACCTTGACAAAGGGGTTTACATATCAAACAGCTGAGGGATTAGCTTGTGACTGGTCACAGGAATGGCTACGTTAAAGTCAAAACCTACACATCCACAGAGGCAACTAGTAATTTAGCATTGAAATAGCTAAGGGATTAGCTTGTGACTGGTCACAGAAATAGATGTTAAAGTAAAGGCCTACACATCCACAGAGCTTCAATGAACGCTGTTAAGATTCGTAGTGACTTTAAGCTGGTTGGGAGAGGTGAGGCACCTTGACAAAGGGGGTTTACATATCAAATAGCTGAGGGATTAACTTGTGACTGGTCACGGAAATGGCTATGTTAAAGTCAAAACCTACACATCCACAGAGGCAACTAGTAATTTAGCATTGAAATAGCTAAGGGATTAGCTTGTGACTGGTCACAGAAATAGATGTTAAAGTAAAGGCCTACACATCCACAGAGCTTCAATGAACGCTGTTAAGATTCGTAGCGACTTTAAGCTGGTTGGGAGAAGTGAGGCCCTTGACAAAAGGGGGTTTGCATATCAAATAGCTGAGGGATTAGCTTGGGACTGGTCACGGAAATGGCTATGTTAAAGTCAAAACCTACACATCCACGGAGGCAACTAGTAATTAAGCATTGAAAAAGCTAAGGGATTAGCTTGTGACTGGTCACAGAAATAGATGTTAAAGTAAAGGCCTACACATTCACAGAGCTTCAATGAACGCTGTTAAGATTCGTAGCGACTTTCAGCTGGTTGGGAGAGGTGAGGCACCTTGACAAAGGGGGTTTACATATCAAATAGCTGAGGGATTAGCTTGTGACTGGCCACGGAAATGGCCATGATGAAGTCAAAACCTACACATCCACAGAGGCAACTAGTAATTTAGCATTGAAATAGCTAAGGGATTAGCTTGTGACTGGCCACAGAAATAGATGTTAAAGTAAAGGCCTACACATCCACAGAGCTTCAATTAACGCTGTTAAGATTCGTAGCGACTTTAAGCTGGTTGGGAGAAGTGAGGCCATACTCTTTGGTTCTATTCGGTAAAGTCACGTAGGTAAAAAATAAAACAAAAATCACGACGTTTCGGCCACAACACAAGCGGCCTTCATCAGGTGAAGGGATCAGGCTGTCTCGAGGACAGCGCTGGAGTGAAACACAGCCACGCTCAGACCGCGGCCTTTAAGCTGTGTGCGAGGAAACAAGGTGCCTTGACAAAGGAATTAGCATAAAAATTAGCATTTGATTGGCCGACTTACCATAGAGGTGGTATACGTGCGGGTGCATTTGCCGTTTGGCGCGGGGGGGGGAGGGGGAGTTTACCTATTGATGGTGTGAAAAGGGAATTTTTTAAGAGCTGCGAAAGTTTGGGGTACCACTACTTGAAAAATATACTGTACCATTGAAAATTAGTTTAATGTTTGGTTCGATTTAGAACATCTTTCCAATGGTTGCTTAATTTGAAACCATCTTCTCGGTTGAAATTGTGTCTGTGTTTGTAGATCTGAATTGCCTCGTGAACAAATCTCTGATAAAAACCCGTGGGTTTGCAAAAAACCTTGGTATCGGAGAAAATTATATCGTGATCACCCACAGCGTTGTAACAGTGATCAGCTACGGCAGAAGAATTCGTTTTGCCGTGTTTCAAATCTGATTTGTGCTCGCGAATTCGGTCAGAGACATGTTGCTTTGTCTCCCCGATATAGCAATCACCGCAGGTACAACTCAATTTGTAAACCCCGGGGTACTGTAAGTCAGGAATGACATCCTTCATGGATGGGATCAGATCACGAAGTGAGGCCCTTGACAAAAGGGGGTTTACATATCAAATAGCTGAGGGATTAGCTTGTGACTGGTCACGGAAATGGCTATGTTAAAGTCAAAACCTACACATCCACAGAGGCAACTAGTAATTTAGCATTGAAATAGCTAAGGGATTAGCTTGTGACTGGTCACAGAAATAGATGTTAAAGTAAAGGCCTACACATCCACAGAGCTTCAATGAACGCTGTTAAGATTCGTAGCGACTTTAAGCTGGTTGGGAGAAGTGAGGCCCTTGACAAAAGGGGGTTTGCATATCAAATAGCTGAGGGATTAGCTTGTGACTGGTCACGGAAATGGCTATGTTAAGGTCAAAACCTACACATCCACAGAGGCAACTAGTAATTTAGCATTGAAATAGCTAAGGGATTAGCTTGTGACTGGTCACAGAAATAGATGTTAAAGTCAAAGCCTACACATCCACAGAGGCACCTCGTACATGGACGCCAAAGGGGGCTGCAACAACTCAACTGTCATACAGTAAACCGATGTGAAAAACCTAATTTTAAATTACATCAATATAATAAATATACTCAATATATTCTTCAATAAGCTGAGCTATTAACATTAACTGGGTATACACTACACTATATAATGAATACCATATAGTAAACCAATAAAAACTAAAATATAAACTACCTCAATGTTATATCAAAATGTTATATGGTGTTGCAGCCCCCTTTGGCGTCCATGTACGAGGTGCCTCTGTGGATGTGTAGGTTTTGACTTCAACATAGCCATTCCTGTGGCCAGTCACAAGCTAATCCCTCAGCTATTTGATATGTAAACCCCTTTGTCAAGGTGCCTCACTTCTCCCAACCAGCTTAAAAGTCGCTACGAATCTTAACATCGTTCATTGAAGCTCTGTCGTCCCGACACGTCTGTACCTTCCACCTGAAGACGGCCGCTTGCGTTGTGGCCGAAACGTCGTGAGAATTTTATTGTGTTATTTTATTATTTTATTCTCATTCTACGTGACTTTACCGAAAGAACCAAAGAAGACGAATCCTTGCAGTCACGAAAGCTTTAAATCGAAACGACATGTCTCGGACCGTGTTCGCGAACACATGGCAAATTTGAAACATGGCAGAACCAATTCCTCTGCCGTGGCTGATCATTGTTATAACACAGTGGGCTCGCACGATATTGTTTTTTCCGAGACCAAGGTACTCTGCAAACCTTCGGGCTACCATCAAAGATTTGTCCATGAAGCCATCCAGATATATAAACACAGAGACAATTTCAACCGAGAACATGGGTATAAGCTGAGCAACCATTGGAAGGACGTTATTAACCAAGCAAAGTCGTAACTTGCTGTGGTCCTTCCATCCTTCCTGCCGTTTGGCTGTTATCTCCGACTCTCTTGAGTTGCATTGCCCTGTTGGGTGCCTCTGCATTAACGGGCTGAGGTCTCACTAACATGGCCACCTCTGCTCCCTTAGCCTCGATGTATCGATGGTTCTGGCTATGTGATGGGCTGTGTGTCTTACTGGCATGACCACCACTTGCCTCTCACAGCGCAGTTAGCAGCGCCGCAGCTTGAGTTACACATAGACATGATATTAACTTGCTAATCGCTCTGCCTAATCTCTCCCATCAGCATAGTGCTCATCTCCCATTAACACTGCTGCTGTGCGCATATGTGGGGACGATACTCTTATGCGGCGACGGAAGCTCATTTCATGCTAATCTCTCCCCCTAATCTCTCTCCCTAATCTCCCAAATTAACACAACTGACATGCTTGTGTGCGGGGATGGAATTCCTTTCCAGCTTGGACCCCGCCTGTGCCCTTGGCCAACATATATAACCTCTTGCTGTTGTAACAGCTCTCTCGCTGTGTTCTTCCTGGTTCAGCAGTTCCACTGCTGGATTATTTATTTATCCCGCCTGAGGACAACCGCTTGTGTTGCGATCGAAACGTCGTGATATATTATTTTTTATTTAATGTTTCTACTTAGGTGACTTTACCCAAAGAACCAAAGAGTACATTATAGGCCATTTCGTTGAGCTATCTATCATTTGTGGCCAGGTCGTGTCTGAAAAAGAGCTGTATATAGCTCAGTGGTCCTTACCTGGTAAAATAAAAACTATTTAGTTTACTAGCCTTTTACCTGTCCAAGGACGAGTGTATTACAGTAAATCTGAAACTTGCAAGCGAAAAGCAGACCGCGACGTGATATTCATTGCATCAATGCGTGTGCAATTTGAAGGGCGCGGTGACACAGACCTATTTCATTTTAAGGTTATAATCCCTTGTTCATCACGCCGTCCTTTTTACTTTGATGTCTCAATATCGTTACGGAGATCGCGTGACGTGAGGGTTCTGCCTTTGTAGTGAGGGTTCTAAGATGACGCCAAGGAAAGGGGAAAGGAGGCGCCTCGGCCCCCCATGGGGAGTGACGACAGCCGCTAATTATTATGAATGGGGGGGGGGTGTCCATTTGGAGGGTGTCACCTGCTCATGAATATTAATAAGGGGGCTGGTCGATGTGGAGTGACGTCACGAGCATTAAGGACAGACATTCCTGGGTAATTATAGTAGGTATGTGACAGTGTGGACTCGAATTAACCGTCTTTCTGCCGTAGCAGTCACGGCGTCCACCACTAGGTGGTCACACTGCATACAGGAGGACATCCAACGGAGAGGAGGACTGCATGCGCCAGATTTGAGGCATTGTGTCACCGTGGCTGAAAGAATCAACCACTCATGGCATTCCACCACAGTGGACAAGACACATGGGAGTTGGGTCGCTGACCAGCGCAGGAGGCGGCCTGGTGGTGACACGCTTGCTTCGCAATAACAAATTGTTGGGTTTGATTGGGGTGGGGTGTCTCTCTGCGTGGAGTTTGTATGTTCTCTCCCCTGTTTTGCACGGGTTTCTTCCGGCTTCCACGGATTCATCCCACCATAGCTACCTCTGATTAACATGGTTGGCTATTTACGGTGTGAAAGAAATTCAACGTACATACAACTAAAAGAAAAAGCCTACGATGTAACTGGTATAGGTCAAACATCCCAAAGCTGAAAAATGACATCAGAATTACAGCAACATCGGCCTCTACTGAGAAAAAAACTTGTCAGGAACCTCCTGAGAGTCTTGAGACTCGCTGAGGCTTTCCTGGGTAAAGAAGTGGAGTAGTAGTAGTGATAATAATGATAGTAGTCGTAGTAGCTCTCACCGATTTTAAAGTTGGTGGTCTGCAGCGTGGGGCAGGTGAAGAGGCGCGGGAAGACCATGTGGATGGGGATGGCGACTCCCCGGCACACGTCCCCCTCGGCGATCTGCAGGTTCTGGATCTCGGTGGCGTCGCGCGCGTAGCCCTCGGCACAGCCTGTGGGGGGAGCGGGGGCACCGTGACAGCACGACCCTCTCTTAACTCCCTCACGCACCTGCACGTCGCGCGGGACGCTACACAGAAAACACAAGGCAGGGTGAGGTGTGAATGCGGGAGACGCGCGGCCGTCAGAACGGGCAGCCTCACCGCAGGTCTCCACGCGCACCAGCTGCACGTCGATGCTCTTGAGGGGGAGGTCGCAGTGCTCCACCAGCAGTTCCCCGCACAGCGGCCGCGTCACCTCGCAGTTGGTGGTGTTCAGGCAGCCCTTGATCAGGAAGTTGGGCAGGGAACTCTTCTGCAAGGCGATACGTTGCACCTCTTTGGGGACGATAACAACCTTACGCTGCGGCACAGATGCCGCTGATGCGGTGAAACGGTTAGCGGCGCGCTGCACTTCACCGGTTCGATTTTGTCTCCAGGTGAGTTTCTGAAATTCGCCCACCTCTGTCCACCCACCCAACAGTCTAAATGGAGGTGGTGGGACAGCGTGAGAAGTGGGACTGGACTCTTCACGAGGAGCGCTGAAGATCACAAAAGGTGGGGAAGCATCCGTCATGGAAAGCGTCCGTCATGCAATCAACTGCAGTCATGAGGGTGACTCTAGATCCGGGGTCGGCAACCAAAATAACAATATGAGCCATTTTTTTCGAATTCGGTAAAAAAATCCAATATTTCAAGAGCCGCCAATGCATGTCAATACGAGACGGTGGTCCTTAATAATTAATGTCATAAAACAGTCCTTAATAAGCCACATGCGGCTCTGGAGCTGCATGTGGCTCTAGATGGAGTGTGAGGAGGTTGGGTGGGTGGTTAAATGGAGCCGCAAGATGGAGGAGGAATCCATACTCTCTGGTTCTTTCGGTAAAGTCACGTAGATAAAAAAATGAATAAATGAACACACGACGTTTCGGTCGCAACACAAGCGTCCGTCTTCAGGTGAGAATAAAATGACCTGCTGTTGTGGCTTTATATCAAGTTTTATAAAGCCACAACAGCAGATAATTTCTTCTCACCTGAAGACGGATGCTTGTGTTGCGACTGAAACATCGTGTTTTCTTTTATTATTTTTCTATCTACGTGACTTTATTGAAAGAACCAGAGAGTATGGATTCCTGCAGTCAAGATGGAGGAGGAACTTCATCGTCGCCGTTAGAGCATCGCTCTCACCACTTTGAGCTTCTGCAGGGATGCGGGGGTGATGGCGAACTTGACGATCGTGTCCAGCGTGGGCTCCGGCTGAGCCTACAATATACAACGGACATACAAGGGCTGGAACCATATAGCAGTAGGAATGCCTGTGCTTCAAAGCAATAAGTGTCTGGGTTCAATTCCCAACTCGGGCACGGTTCTATGTGGAGCATGTTCTCTCCCCCTGTTCTGCATGGGTTTCCTCCACGTTCCACAGATTCATCCCATAGCTACCGCCAATTACCACTGCTGGCGATGTACAGTGCGAAAGAAGTTCAACATACATACAGCTAAAAAAAGCCTACAATGTACCTGGTATTGGCCAAACATCCCAATGCTGAACATTTACCTACAAATTACTCGTTTGGGACAAGACGCAGCAGCAGCCGCTCCTGCGAAAAATTGGTAGGACGGTCCTAAAAAAGAGTTTTAAGACTCAGTGAGGCTTTCCAGAGTAAAAGAAGCATAAATAAATATTGTAGTTATCCAATCGCTCCTGACCGGAGTGTGAACGATGAACTCGCAGGTTTTGTGGACGTCCTTGTTGAGCAGCGATCGCTTCATCTCACAGCGCAAAGTGTACTGCAGAGACATGCACAGAGACAAGCACAGAGACAAAGATCCCCCGTATCGCATTAACAGACTGTTGGGGAAATTGCTGTTAGCGAGCACCTATGAATACCGGAACAATACACCTGGGGTGAGTAGCCAACACAAAGCCGTACTGCCAATGTCTCCCTAATGGCAAGGTTTACACACCGCACCAGGTAATCATTTTAGGCTGAGTCGACTAAGGGAAGGCCCATGACCGGTTCAGATAATTGTCACTGATGTTGGCTGTGAGCGGAAATCGAACTCGGGTGGCCGGGTTTGTCGCGTAATGCGCTAACCGCTGCACTACCGCTCCCCATAGATACGCACATAGACACGCAGAGAAACACACAGAGACACTCACACCGCCAGCTCCACCAAGCCGGGCACACGCGCCACATCCTCCCACAGTCCCGGATACGGGGGTGCCGTGTTCCCGAGCGGTCAGTGGCATTACGTAACCATTGCCCGCGACGGCTTTGTCCGTGTCCGAGGCGAGCAGTTGCACAATAAAGATGTGCGTGGCCCACGTCCCTTGTCCAGTTAGTCCAGGGGTTGGCAACCTGCGGCTCCGGAGCTGCATGCGGTTCTTTAAGGACTGCAGTGTGGCTCTTGAAATATTGAATTTTTTTTATCACCAAATTAGAAAAAAAGGCTCTGCTTGTTATTTTTGTTGCCGACCATTGACCTTGAGAATTCAGTTTACCATGGGCAAAGGATGGCAACCTGAAGCTCAATTAGGATTGTTTAATTATTAAGGACCATCTTGTAGTCACATGCATTGCGGCTCTTGAAATTTTGAGGTTTTTTTTACTGACCCCTAGGTTAGTTCCACCATCTACCCACGTCGTCGGGATCGTAACGACCGATCGTAACTTGCAAACGTGTCCCGTGATGAAATATGTCAACGACAAATCGGTGGCCGGATCGACGCTTGGAAGTCGGAGTCCATCTCATCTCCCAAGCAACCAGTTGCAGACACGTCAACAAACAAGCATGTTCTGTTGCAATGCAACCGAGCTGTGTGGGCCCGGCATCACGGACGTACGGACGCACGCAAGCAGCAAATCCGTACAGCGGGTGTGTCTGCGCGTACGAGTGCTGCGCACCTGGATGTTGACGTAGACCCCGTGGTAGGTCTCGTACAGGACCTTGCTGCTGCCGCTGGCTCTCAGACAGAACTGGAAGGGGATCTCCGTGCGCCCCGATGGCAGTTTCCCCGGCTTCGCTACCTCCACAGAACTGCTGACGAGCTGCACGGGCTGTGAAGAAACATCAAGGGCGACGGATCCCGTTAACAGACGTGGGGGCGGTGTCGGACGTGCGACGGCGCAGCCTGACCGGTTTGAGCGGAGCGCTGTGAAGTGACGCTCTCAACTCTAAACTAAACTTTAAACTTTACCAAGCAAGGCCCACTGAGCTATATGGTTCTTATTCAGAAGCGACCTGGCCACAAATGAAAGCTAAATTAAGTGGCTTATCATGCGCAAATTTATAGCAGCCAAATACTCTAAAGACGTGATGTTGATTTTAAATGTGGAGGGAATAACCAAAGGACCCGGACAAAAATCCACACAACCATAGGGAGCACATGCAAGCTCCAAATATACAGGTGTAGGGTTGGGATCGAACCCAGGACCTCTTGCATACCAGGCGAAGGAGATAACATCTCGCCACCACAGTGCCCCTAGCAAGGCAGCAGCATGTTAGGCGGGCCGCTGCTGGAACCCGTGGCAGCCAAGCGAGGGAACGAGGCTGACCGTGGAAGCGGAGCGAGAGATGGAATTAGTCGGTGTGCAGGTACCGGATGGATTATTGCATCACGGGATCGTGAGAGGGAGCGGTGGTGTAGCGGTTGAGCGTGAACCCAGCGACCCGAGTTTAATTCCTGCTCATGGCCATAACCAGTGACAATTATCTGAACCAGTCCTGGGCCTCCCCTAGGTCGAATCAGCCTCAAATGAGTACCTGGTGCGGTGTGTAAAAACATCATCACTAGGGAGACAAAGGCGGTCCGGCGTTGTGTTGGCCAGCCACCCCCTCGTGTACTGTGCCGGCCTACATAGGTGCTCGCTAACAGCACTTGCCTTAACAGTCTGTGAAGGCGTTGTCTTTTGTGACATTCCGAGATCGTGAGAGATGGTGGCAGCTTGGGAGGCCTTCACCTCATAGTGGATTGACCATGGCCGATGATGATGATGACTTGACAATGATGACGATGAAGGTGACGACAGTGAGGACGATGATGATGATGATGATGAATAATGGAGTTGAAGGCACAGCCGTGGGTTGGGAGCGCGGAGGTGGTAGTGGTGGCGACAGCGGTGGTAGTGGTGGCCCTGGTGGTGGTGATGTTGGTGGTGGCGGTGTCATTGGCGCTGGTGGTGGTGGCGGCAGCACTGATGGTGGCAGTGGTGGTGACGGCGGCGAAGTTGGCAACAGAGGTGGCGGTAGTGGTTGTGGTGTGGTGACAGTGGTGGTGGCACCGGTGGCAGCGGTGGTGACAACGTGCACCTTGGCGGAGTTGTAGAACGCCTCGAAGACGCCCACGCTCTTGGAGCTGAGCTGCAGCGTGACAGTGCCCTCGAGCGCGAGGGAGATGCCCTGGTGCTGGATGGTGTCTCTGCCCTGGATTACCACGAGCCCCGACACCGTCTCCTGCTCCGCGTGCACGCGCACACTCTCCGTTTAACTAGCTATCACACTACTGTGACGCGGCTCTTAGAGGACGTCTACCGTGGAGATGGAGCGTTGGAATGAGTTCACGTTCAGGTGCCACGTGGATTACTACATCACGGGATCGTGAGGGACAACTGGCAGAGGTCTTCATCCAGCAGTGGATAGATTATTGCTGATTAGGAAAAGATGATCAGATGGCAACCATGACGATGTTTACGATCAAATGAGATGACGATGTGAAGAGGTGAAGAAGTGAGAGCGCCTCACCCCATCGTGGTAGACCTTGTTTGCGCGCTTCAGTTTGATGTCCACGGCCACCGCCATCGCCCACACTCAGCTCCACAGCTCTGAGAAACACATGGGCAATCCAAAAAAACACTGTAAACCTGTCCGATGGAAGTAAATTCAAGTAAAAGGTTGTTACCCTTTTATCTGGCACCAAAACTGACACTTTTATACAAGGGATCATGTTTGCAATAACCACAACACAAGCAGTCAAAATGCAAACAAAAAGAGACAACTCTGATAATATGCACTGTCCTTGAAATTGATTGGTCCACACCCGAGACGGATTTTCTTAGAGCCTAGTCTCCACTGGTGTTGGACCAGATGACGCCAAAAGGCATACAACTCAAAAACAGCGCACTATCAGAGTATTGAGAGCTCGGGGTAAGCATTTACATTATACCTCCTTTGCCAGTAGCAACATATAGTAATAGGTTTTCACCCTTTTATCTGGCACCAAAACTGACACCTTTATACAAGGGGTCATGTTTGCAATAACCACAACACAAGCAAAGGCTCTAAGAAAAGCCGTCTCGGGTGTGGACCAATCAATTTCAAGGACAGTGCATATCATTATCAGAGTTGTCTCTTTTTGTTTGCATTTTGACTGCTTGTGTTGTGGTTATTGCAAACATGATCCCTTGTATAAAGGTGTCAGTTTTGGTGCCAGATAAAAGGGTAAAAACCTATTACTATATCTTGCTACTGGCAAAGGTCTCATAATGGAAGTCAATTCCACAAGAAAAATAGTGCCTTGGCATTTAGGGAGGGATATACTTCAGGCAAAACCTAATTCCACGTAATTTCAAAGCTACGACTCAGCCCATCATCTCTCCGGGATCGATAAACTATCACTTTACATGGGGTGAAGTCAGCAGTGGCTATAAAATGCATCGGCTTTTGGAATGTAAAATTTAGACCACTGGATCATCACTTTGAACAAGATGGGCACCAATGCCTCAATGCTTGAGGAAATTGGTGGCTGGGTGGGTTGGTGGCTGGCTGGGTGGGGTGATGGGTGACACGGGCGGTGGTGACGCATGCCTGTAATCCAGCACTGTGGAGGCGAGGGTTGGTGGATGGCACAAATGCTGCGAATCTTCCTTCCAATCGGCGTCGAATCCATGTTCTGACTCGCCATGAGATGGTGGTACGGCAAGTGGACTAATCGCATTCTCAAAGCGTTACCCCCCTCACGTGAGTGGGGTTTCTCCGGGTGCTACGGTTTCCTCCGCACGTGTATGATAAACACAACTCGTCAATAATTGCCTGAAAATATCTTAACATAAAAACCCAACGCAGGACTCTCTGCGAGCCAGCGTGTCTCTCCTGGACGAACAGAAGACGCGCGTGTGTCCCCTCACCCTCACTCACAGCAAAACTCACCCCACCTCACCCTCTCACCCACGCTCACTCACCCCGTCACCCTCTCTCACTCACCCCGTCACCCTCTCACTAACTCGCACTCACTCTCACTCACCCTCACACCACCTCACTCATCCTCACCCCCTCTCACTTACCCCCACCCTCTCCCACTCACCCTCACCCCCTCTCACTTACCCTCACCCCCTCCCACTCACCCTCACCCCCTCTCACTTACCCTCACCCCCTCTCACTTACCCTCACTCATCCTCTCTCTCACCCTCTCTCTCACCCTCTCACTCACCCTCTCTCACCCACCCTCACTCTCTCAATCACCCCTCTCACTCACCCCCCTATCTCACCCTCAATCACCCCCCTCACTCACCCTCTCACTCACCTTCTAACTCTCACTCACCCTCACCCCCTCACTCACCCACCCTCAATCATCCCCTCTCACTCACCCTCACTCACCGTCTCACTCACCCTCACACCCTCTCACCCTCACACCCTCACACGCCCTCACCCTCTCACTCACCCTCTCACTCACTCTCACTCACCCTCTCACTCACCCTCACCCCCTCTCTCACTCACGCTCCCACCCTCTCACTTACCCTCACTCACCCTCACTCACCCTCACACACCCTCACTTACCCTCTCACTCACCCCCTTTCACTCGCCCTCACCCTCTCACTCACCCCTTCTCACTCACCCTCACCCACTCTCACTCACCCTCACCCCCCTCACTCATACTCACCCTGCCTCACCCACTCTCACTCACCCTCAAACACCCTCACCCCCTCTCACTCACTAACCTCTTCACTCACCCACACCCTCTCACTCACCCTCACCTTCTCACTCACCAACTCACTCATCCTCACCCTGTCACTCACCCTCTCACTCACCCTCACCCTGTCACTCACCCTCTCACTCACCCTCACACTCTCACTCACCCTCACACTCACCCTGTCACTCACCCTCTCACTCACCCTCACCCCCTCACCCTGTCACTCACCCTGTCACTCACCCTCTCACTCACCCTCTCACTCACCCTCTCACTCACCCTCTCACTCACCCTCACTCACACTCTCACTCACCCTGTCACTAACCCTCACCCTGTCACTCACCCTCTCACTCACCCTCACTCACCCTCTCACTCTCACTCACCCTCAGACTCACCCTGTCACTCACCCTCACACTCACCCTCACTCACCCTCACTCACCCTCTCACTCACCCTCACTCACCCTCAAATTCTCATTCACACTCACCCTCACACTCACCCTGTCACTCACCCTCACACTCAGCCTGTCACTCACCCTCTCACTTACCCTCTCACTCACCCTCACACGCACCCTCACCCTGTAACTCACCCTGTAACTCACCCTCACACTCACCCTCACACTCACCCTCACACTCACCCTCACACTCACCCTGTAACTCACCCTCACACTCACCTTGTAACTCACCCTGTAACTCACCCTCACACTCATCCTGTAACTCACCCTCACACTCACCCTCACCCTGTAACTCACCCTCACACTCACCCTGTAACTCACCCTCACACTCACCCTCACACTCACCCTCACACTCACCCTGTAATTCACCCTGTAACTCACCCTCACACTCACCCTCACACTCACCCTGTAACTCACCCTCACACTCACCCTCACACTCACCCTCACCCTGTAACTCACCCTCACACTCACCCTGTAACTCACACTCACTCTGTAACTCACCCTCACACTCACCCTCACCCTCACACTCACCCTCAAACTCACCCTCACACTCACCCTCACACTCACCCTGTAACGCACCCTCACACTCACCCTGTAACTCACCCTCACATTCACCCTCACACTCACCCTGTAACTCACCCTCACACTCACCCTCACACTGTAACTCACCCTCACACTGTAACTCACCCTCACACTCACCCTCACACTCACCCTCACCCTGTAACTCACCTTCACACTCACCCTGTAACTCACACTCACCCTGTAACTCACCCTCACACTCACCCTCACCCTGTAACTCACCCTCACACTCACCCTCTAACTCACCCTCACACTCACCCTGTAACTCACCCTCACACTCACCCTCACACTCACCCTCACACTCACCCTCACACTGTAACTCACCCTCACACTCACCCTCACACTCACCCTCACCCTGTAACTCACCCTGTCACTCACCCTCACACTCAGCCTGTCACTCACCCTCTCACTTACCCTCTCACTCACCCTCACACGCACCCTCACCCTGTAACTCACCCTGTAACTCACCCTCACACTCACCCTCACACTCACCCTCACACTCACCCTCACACTCACCCTGTAACTCACCCTCACACTCACCTTGTAACTCACCCTGTAACTCACCCTCACACTCATCCTGTAACTCACCCTCACACTCACCCTCACCCTGTAACTCACCCTCACACTCACCCTGTAACTCACCCTCACACTCACCCTCACACTCACCCTCACACTCACCCTGTAACTCACCCTGTAACTCACCCTCACACTCACCCTCACACTCACCCTGTAACTCACCCTCACACTCACCCTCACACTCACCCTCACCCTGTAACTCACCCTCACACTCACCCTGTAACTCACACTCACTCTGTAACTCACCCTCACACTCACCCTCACACTCACCCTCACACTCACCCTCAAACTCACCCTCACACTCACCCTCACACTCACCCTGTAACGCACCCTCACACTCACCCTGTAACTCACCCTCACATTCACCCTCACACTCACCCTGTAACTCACCCTCACACTCACCCTCACACTGTAACTCACCCTCACACTGTAACTCACCCTCACACTCACCCTCACACTCACCCTCACCCTGTAACTCACCTTCACACTCACCCTGTAACTCACACTCACCCTGTAACTCACCCTCACACTCACCCTCACCCTGTAACTCACCCTCACACTCACCCTCTAACTCACCCTCACACTCACCCTGTAACTCACCCTCACACTCACCCTCACACTCACCCTCACACTCACCCTCACACTGTAACTCACCCTCACACTCACCCTCACACTCACCCTCACCCTGTAACTCACCCTGTAACTCACCCTGTAACTCACCCTCACACTCACCCTGTAACTCACCCTCACACTCACCCTGTAACTCACTCTGCAACTCACACTCACACTCACCCTGTAACTCACCCTCACACTCACCCTGTAACTCACCCTCTCACTCACCCTCACACTCACCCTGTAACTCACCCTCACACTCACCCTCACACTCACCCTGTAACTCACCCTGTAACTCACCCTCACACTCACCCTCACACTCACCCTGTAACTCACCCTCACACTCACCCTCACACTCACCCTCACCCTGTAACTCACCCTCACACTCACCCTGTAACTCACCCTCACACTCACTCTGTAACTCACCCTCACACTCACCCTCACACTCACCCTCACACTCACCCTCAAACTCACCCTCACACTCACCCTCACACTCACCCTGTAAAGCACCCTCACACTCACCCTGTAACTCACCCTCACATTCACCCTCACACTCACCCTGTAACTCACCCTCACACTCACCCTCACACTGTAACTCACCCTCACACTGTAACTCACCCTCACACTCACCCTCACACTCACCCTCACCCTGTAACTCACCTTCACACTCACCCTGTAACTCACACTCACCCTGTAACTCACCCTCACACTCACCCTCACCCTGTAACTCACCCTCACACTCACCCTCTAACTCACCCTCACACTCACCCTGTAACTCACCCTCACACTCACCCTCACACTGTAACTCACCCTCACACTCACCCTCACACTCACCCTCACCCTGTAACTCACCCTGTAACTCACCCTGTAACTCACCCTCACACTCACCCTGTAACTCACTCTGCAACTCACCCTCACACTCACCCTCACACTCACCCTGTAACTCACCCTCACACTCACCCTGTAACTCACCCTCACACTCACCCTCACACTCACCCTGTAACTCACCCTCACACTCACCCTCACACTCACCCTGTAACTCACCCTGTAACTCACCCTCACACTAACCCTCACACTCACCCTGTAACTCACCCTCACACTAACCCTCACACTCACCCTGTAACTCACCCTCACACTCACCCTGTAACTCACCCTCACACTCACCCTCACCCTGTAACTCACCCTCACACTCACCCTCTAACTCACCCTCACACTCACCCTGTAACTCACCCTCACACTCACCCTCACACTCACCCTCACACTGTAACTCACCCTCACACTCACCCTCACACTCACCCTCACCCTGTAACTCACCCTGTAACTCACCCTGTAACTCACCCTCACACTCACCCTGTAACTCACCCTCACACTCACCCTGTAACTCACTCTGCAACTCACACTCACACTCACCCTGTAACTCACCCTCACACTCACCCTGTAACTCACCCTCACACTCACCCTCACACTCACCCTGTAACTCACCCTCACACTCACCCTCACACTCACCCTGTAACTCACCCTGTAACTCACCCTCACACTCACCCTCACACTCACCCTGTAACTCACCCTCACACTCACCCTCACACTCACCCTCACCCTGTAACTCACCCTCACACTCACCCTGTAACTCACCCTCACACTCACTCTGTAACTCACCCTCACACTCACCCTCACACTCACCCTCACACTCACCCTCAAACTCACCCTCACACTCACCCTCACACTCACCCTGTAAAGCACCCTCACACTCACCCTGTAACTCACCCTCACATTCACCCTCACACTCACCCTGTAACTCACCCTCACACTCACCCTCACACTGTAACTCACCCTCACACTGTAACTCACCCTCACACTCACCCTCACACTCACCCTCACCCTGTAACTCACCTTCACACTCACCCTGTAACTCACACTCACCCTGTAACTCACCCTCACACTCACCCTCACCCTGTAACTCACCCTCACACTCACCCTCTAACTCACCCTCACACTCACCCTGTAACTCACCCTCACACTCACCCTCACACTGTAACTCACCCTCACACTCACCCTCACACTCACCCTCACCCTGTAACTCACCCTGTAACTCACCCTGTAACTCACCCTCACACTCACCCTGTAACTCACCCTCACACTCACCCTGTAACTCACTCTGCAACTCACCCTCACACTCACCCTCACACTCACCCTGTAACTCACCCTCACACTCACCCTGTAACTCACCCTCACACTCACCCTCACACTCACCCTGTAACTCACCCTCACACTCACCCTCACACTCACCCTGTAACTCACCCTGTAACTCACCCTCACACTAACCCTCACACTCACCCTGTAACTCACCCTCACACTAACCCTCACACTCACCCTGTAACTCACCCTCACACTCACCCTGTAACTCACCCTCACACTCACCCTCACCCTTTCTCTTTCTCTCCCCGTCTCTCTCTCTTTGGGTCGCTCGCGAGGAGAGGGAAGCGGCGCCTCGCTCACGTGACGGAGCCCGGATGCGCGTTCGGAAACTCCATTCTCGCGCTCTCTACCGTAATCTCCGAACTATGAGATGCATTTCGATTTTTAAAACAAATATTCGCGCGTGAGCGGCCAAACTTGTATAACTTTGTTGGGCGCATCTTCTAATAGAGTAGTTACGTGCCTAACCCGATTCGTGTTGCTTCATTGACAGCGGGCATGACTGTGACGCTGTCCGTCTCACCGCTCCCTGGTTCCTTCTATTGTGGTGAATACGGTGATACACCGGGGGAGCGTCCAGAAATACCACTCTCATGAAAAACTACCGTTCACTCCAGCGGCGCAGGCTGCGGCACGGGTACCGTGCAGGAGAAGACAACAAAGGGGTCAGCAGCCTCCTGGCGGATAATAATGCGTCTCTACATCAGAGATCCACAGACTCACACAGAGACTCGCACAGAGACCCACACACACACAGAGAACCACACAATAACAAAGAGACCCAAACACTCACACAGAGAGCCCATACACAGAGACCCACACACTCACACAGAGACCCACACACTAACAAAGAGACCCACACACTAACACAGAGACCCACACACTCACACAGAGACCCCACACACAGAGAGCCCATACACAGAGACGCACACACTCACACAGAGACCCACACACTCACACAGAGACCCACACACTAACAAAGAGACCCACACACTCACACAGAGAGCCCACACACAGAGACCCCACACACAGAGACCCCCACACACAGGCACACACACACTCACAAAGAGACCTAGACCCACAGGCTCACACATATACCCATATACTCACACAGAGAGACCCACACACTCACACAGAGACCCAGACACTCACACAGAGAGACCCACACACTCACACAGAGACCCACACACTCACATAGAGACCCACTGACTCACACAGAGACCCCACACACAGAGACCCACACACTCACACAGAGACCCACACACTCACACAGAGACCCACATACTCACACAGAGACCCACACTCACACAGAGACCCACACACTCACACAGAGACCCACACACTCACATAGAGACCCACACACTCACATAGAGACCCACAGACTCACACAGAGACTCCACACACAGAGACCCACAGACTCACACAGAGACCCACACACTCACACGGAGACCCAAACACTCACACAGAAACCCACAGACTCACACAGAGGTCCACAGACTCACACAGAGACCCACACACTCACACAGAGACCCACACACTCACACAGAGACCCACACACTCACACAGAGATCCACACTCACACAGAGACCCACAGACTCACGCAGAGACGCACAGACTCACGCAGAGACTCACACAGAGACCCACAGACTCACACAGAGATCCACACTCACACAGAGACCCACAGACTCACACAGAGACCCACAGACTCACAGACTCACACAGAGACCCACAGACTCACGCAGAGACCCACAGACTCACAGAGAGACCCACAGACTCACACAGAGATCCACACTCACACAGAGTCTCACAGACTCACACAGAGACCCACAGACTCACGCAGAGACTCACAAACTCACACAGAGACCCACAGACTCACGCAGAGACCCACAGACTCACACAGAGACCCACAGACTCACACAGAGACCCCACACACAGAGACCCACAGACTCACACCGAGACCCACACATTCACACGGAGACCCAAACACTCACACAGAAACCCACAGACTCACACAGAGGTCCACAGACTCACACAGAGACCCAAACACTCACACAGAAACCCACAGACTCACACAGTGGTCCACAGACTCACACAGAGACCCACAGACTCACACAGAGATCCACACTCACACAGAAACCCACTCTCAATCAGAAAGATTTCTGGCTCCCAGGTGTCTTTTATACAGGTAACGAGCTGAGATTAGGAGCACACTCTTAAAGGGAGTGCTCCTAATCTCAGCTTGTTACCTGAATAAAAGACACCTGTCCACAGAAGCAATCAATCAGATTCCAAACTCTCCACCATGGCCAAGACCAAAGAGCTCTCCAAGGATGTCAGGGACAAGATTGTAGACCTACACAAGGCTGGAATGGGCTACAAGACCATTGCCAAGCAGCTTGGTGAGAAGGGGACAACAGTTGGTGCGATTATTCGCAAATGGAAGAAACACAAAAGAACTATCAATCTCCCTCGGCCTGGGGCTCCATGCAAGATCTCACCTCGTGGAGTTGCAATGATCATGAGAACGGTGAGGAATCAGCCCAGAACTACACGGGAGGATCTTGTCAATGATCTCAAGGCAGCTGGGACCATAGTCACCAAGAAAACAATTGGTAACACACTACGCCGTGAAGGACTGAAATCCTGCAGCGCCCGCAAGGTCCCCCTGCTCAAGAAAGCACATATACATGCCCGTCTGAAGTTTGCCAATGAACATCTGAATGATTCAGAGGACAACTGGGTGAAAGTGTTGTGGTCAGATAAGACCAACATGGAGCTCTTTGGCATCAACTCAACTCGCCGTGTTTGGTGGAGGAGGAATGCCATCCCCACCGTCAAACATGGAGGTGGAAACATTATGCTTTGGGGATGTTTTTCTGCTAAGGGGACAGGACAACTTCACCGCATCAAAGGGACTATGGACGGGGCCATGTACCATCAAATCTTGGGTGAGAACCTCCTTCCCTCAGCCAGGGCATTGAAAATGGGTCGTGGATGGGTTTTCCAGCATGACAATGACCCAAAACACACGGCCAAGGCAACAAAGGAGTGGCTCAAGAAGAAGCACATTAAGGTCCTGGAGTGGCCTAGCCAGTCTCCAGACCTTAATCCCATAGAAAATATGTGGAGGGAGCTGAAGGTTCGAGTTGCCAAACGTCAGCCTCGAAACCTTAATGACTTGGAGAAGATCTGCAAAGAGGAGTGGGACAAAATCCCCCCTGAGATGTGTACAAACCTGGTGGCCAACTACAAGAAACGTCTGACCTCTGTGATTGCCAGCAAGGGTTTTGCCACCAAGTACTAAGTCATGTTTTGCAGAGGGGTCAAATACTTATTTCTCTCATTAAAATGCAAATCAATTTATAACATTTTTGACAGGCGTTTTTCTGGATTTTGTTGTTGTTATTCTGTCTCTCACTGTTCAAATAAACCTACCATTAAAATTATAGACTGAGCATTTATTTGTCAGTGGGCAAACGTACAAAATCAGCAGGGGATCAAATACTTTTTCCCTCGCTGTAGCTCACAGTAGCCACGAAGGTTGGGTTTTTCCACTACTTCAGATGTAGATGACGATGCGATGCCGTGTCCTCACAGTGTTACTCACTGACGTCACACGCAAACAATGTAAGTTTAACCTCGCTCCTAGCCCTGCTTGGCCCCGAGCCAGATTAACACATCCCGTCAGGCTGGCGCAGGGCTCCGGAGCCGCATGCGGCTCTTTAAGAACTGCTTCGTGACGTCTTTCATGAAGGACCACCGTCTCGTATTCACCACACGCGTTGCGGCCTTTTACCGAATTCGAAAGAAATTGACTGTCCTTGTTAGTTGCCGACCCCTGGGGTTGCACATCGCGGTTTGGTTTCCGGCTTGGCGCCGCAGATAGCCGGTGGAGAAACCACCCGCAGCCGTGAGGGCCCCGTGCCAGACTCGGCCGAGAGGCGCCAGCGGAAAAGAGGCATCGGACATCAACCGACGGGGCCACAGACGGTGATCGCAACCACCGCAATGGTAGGCACACACAAGAACCCCTGCCCGATATCGGGGTGGATGAGCACCGTGCGTATTTATGGTGCAGCAAACACGAGCCGGCGGCATTCTTACTTTTATCGGGACGCACCAAGGAGTCGTAAACGCTGCTCGTGGCAGGTCGCTCACACCGCTGCGGCGGCGGCGGCGGCGACCGGAGCCACACGCACGCTCGTGCCAAGTCCCGACAAGGGCTCACGCCCGCTGGGGCAGACTTGAGAAATGCCTTCGAATGCGCGCCGGCGCTAAAACCCGGTCACGGTCCCTATTTTATGACTCGTCGTGCACAAAAGTGTCCCCCGTTAATGATTTGAGCTGAGCGGCTGCGTTGCGAAGGCCGACTGCTCTACCTCGCCTTTTTGCCTCTGACCGTAAAAAATAAATTAAGCATCGCTCGTCTATAGCGGCCCACCTACAAGCGAGGCTCTAGCCGCGTTACACTTGACACAAAGGTTTATGCGGCCACTATTAACGGTTCATGGTTTATTTTCTTTGGGTTGGACTGCGCCATGATCTGGTCATAATTATGGTGTTGGTGAACCCCTTTGCACTCCACCGACAAAGACAAACAAATGAAATTGTCACGCCGTGTACACGCGATCAGCGCCCCCGTGGTTACCGTGGTGGCGAGATGTTAACTACCTTGCCTGGTCTACAGAAGGTCGTGTGTTCCATCTCTACGCTGATGCTGTATATTTGGAGTTTGCGTGTCTCTCCGTGGTCGTGTGGATTTTTCTCCGAGTCCTCCGGTTTTTCTCTTCAGATTTAGAATCAACATCACGCGTTCAGAGTATTTGGCTGCAATAAATGTCCACATGATAAGCCATGTAATTGAAAAAGAGCTATATGCTAAGTGGGCCTTACCTGGTAAAATTTAAAATAGTTTAAGTTTAAACATTATAGCAATTATTCACGTGCCATTACGCAGATGAAGTATGAAGCCAAAACGTGAAACAGGAAACTCTTTGGTTCTTTTGGTAAAGACACGTAGTTAGAAAAATAATAGATCACGACGTTTCAATCGCAACACAAGCAATCGTCATCAGGTGAGACAACTACAGCAAGAAAAACTGCTGAAGTAGGCGAGAGAGCTGCCGTGGCACGAGGTTATATAGCAGGCCTCGGCAGTAGGGGGGGAGAGAGAGGGGGGAGAGGGAGCGGGGCAGAAAGTGGGACCCTGTAGTCACCGGGGGAGAGATCCGAGAGAGGTACAGAGAGAGACACACATGGAGTCGGAAATAACAGCTGACATAGGCAGGTAGGATGGAAACATCAGAGTCAGTTAGGACTTCACTTGGTTAATAACGTCCTTCCAATGATTGCTCAGTTTGTACCCATCTCGGTTGAAGTTGTGTCTGTGTTGAAATATTTGGATGGACAAATCTCTGATAATGAACAAATCTCTGATAATAGCCGGTAGTTTTGCAGAGTACCTTCGTCTTAGAAAAGTCAATTTCGTGTGAGCCCACTGCGTTAAAACAATGATCAGCAACGACAGAGGTATTGGTCCTACCGTGTTTCAGATCTACCTTGTGTTCGCAAACGCGATCCTAGACATGTTGTTTCGTTTCCCCAATGTAACTGCTGCCGCAGCCACAACTCAGTTTGTAGACACCCGGGTATTGCATATCAGGAATCACATCTTCTTTGGTTCTTTGGGAATCACATCCTTTACAGATGGGATCAAATCACGGATTTTGTGTACTGTGTTGAAACGAACCTGGATCTTGTGCTTGTTTAATATTTTTGAAATATTTTTGGTAACCCCTGCTATGTATGGCAAAGTGATGGTTTTGGTTGGATCCTCAGATGTTTGTCTCCCCATGGCTGGGGAGACAGCTTTGCGGATTGTACGGTCAGAATATCCGTTCATCTTGAGGGCTTGGTGCTGTTTTTAATTGAGAGAGTTCAAAACGCTCGTCCTTGCTGATGTTGCTAATGGGTTTCTTAGCTTTTTTGAGGATAGCAGCGATTTCAGATCTAGCAACGTCTGCCGGGATGTGTCCCAAGCCTTTGAGGGCTACGTCGACCTGGGGAATGATATCATCCACTGGGATGTGTTTATGGGTGACTGCGAAATTCAACCCTTTGGCTAGCACCGATTTTAGGCTGTCGGAAATTGGGATGTTACTATGATTGATGACAATCTTGTTAACATGTTACTATGATTGATGACAATCTTGTTAACATGTTACTATGATTGATGACAATCTTGTTAACATGTTACTATGATTGATGACAATCTTGTTAACATGTTACTATGATTGATGACAATTTTGTTAACATGTTACTATGATTGATGACAATCTTGTTAATATGTTACTATGATTGATGACAATCGTGTTAACATGTTACTATGATTGATGACAATCTTGTTAACATGTTACTGATTGATGACAATCTTGTTAACATGTTACTATGATTGATGACAATCTTATAGGAATATGTTTTACCCTTTTGGCTGGCACAAAAACTGACACCTTTATTCAAGGCATCATGTTTGCAATAACCACAACACAAGCAGTCAAAATGCAAACAAAAAAGACAACTCTGATAATATGTACTATCCTTGAATTTGATTGGTCCACACCCGAGACGGCTTTTCTTAGAGCCTAGTCTCCATTGGTTGGACCAGAAGACGCCAAAAGGCATACAACTCAAAAACAGCGCACTATCAGAGTATTGAGGGCTCGGGGTGAGCATTTACATTATGAGACCTCCTTTGCCAGTAACAAGATATAGGAATATGTTTTACCCTTTTAGCTGGCACATATTCCTATATCTTGTTACTGGCAAAGGAGGTCTCATAATGTAAATGTTAACCCCGAGCCCTCAATACTCTGATAGTGCGCTGTTTTTGAGTTGTACGCCTTTTGGCGTCTTCTGGTCCAACACCAATGGAGACTAGGCTCTAAGAAAAGCCGTCTCGGGTGTGGACCAATCAAATTCAAGGACAGTACATATTATCAGAGTTGTCTTTTTTGTTTGCATTTTGACTGCTTGTGTTGTGGTTATTGCAAACATGATGCCTTGAATAAAGGTGTCAGTTTTTGTGCCAGCTAAAAGGGTAAAACATATTCCTATATCTTGTTACTGGCAAAGGAGGTCTCATAATGTAAATGCTCACCCCGAGCCCTCAATACTCTGATAGTGCGCTGTTTTTGAGTTGTACGCCTTTTGGCGTCTTCTGGTCTAACACCAATGGAGACTAGGCTCTAAGAAAAGCCGTCTCGGGTGTGGACCAATCAAATTCAAGGACAGTACATATTATCAGAGTTGTCTTTTTTGTTTGCATTTTGACTGCTTGTGTTGTGGTTATTGCAAACATGATGCCTTGAATAAAGGTGTCAGTTTTTGTGCCAGCTAAAAGGGTAAAACATATTCCTATATCTTGTTACTGGCAAAGGAGGTCTCATAATGTAAATGCTCACCCCGAGCCCTCAATACTCTGATAGTGCGCTGTTTTTGAGTTGTACGCCTTTTGGCGTCTTCTGGTCCAACACCAATGGAGACTAGGCTCTAAGAAAAGCCGTCTCGGGTGTGGACCAATCAAATTCAAGGACAGTACATATTATCAGAGTTGTCTTTTTTGTTTGCATTTTGACTGCTTGTGTTGTGGTTATTGCAAACATGATGCCTTGAATAAAGGTGTCAGTTTTTGTGCCAGCTAAAAGGGTAAAACATATTCCTATATCTTGTTACTGGCAAAGGAGGTCTCATAATGATGACAATCTTGTTAACATGTTACTCTGATGACAATCTTGTTAACATGTTACTATGATTGATGACAATCTTGTTAACATGTTACTATGATTGATGACAATCTTGTTAACATGTTACTATGATTGATGGCAATCTTGTTAACATGTTACTATGATTGATGACAATCTTGTTAACATGTTACTATGATTGATGACAATCTTGTTAACATGTTACTATGATTGATGACAATCTTGTTAGCATGTTACTATGATTGATGACAATCTTGTTAACATGTTACTATGATTGATAACAATCTTGTTAACATGTTACTATGATTGATGACAATCTTGTTAACATGTTACTATGATTGATGACAATCTTGTTAACATGTTACTATGATTGATGACAATCTTGTTAACATGTTACTATGATTGATGACAATCTTGTTAGCATGTTACTATGATTGATGACAATCTTGTTAACATGTTACTATGATTGATAACAATCTTGTTAACATGTTACTATGATTGATGACAATCTTGTTAACATGTTACTATGATTGATGACAATCTTGTTAACATGTTACTATGATTGATGACAATCTTGTTAACATGTTACTATGATTGATGACAATCTTGTTAACATGTTACTATGATTGATGACAATCTTGTTAACATCGAACTTGTCAGTGTGTGGCTCTGGCTTCTTTGTTGACAGGAGGTTGAATTTAGCAATCAAGTTAACTTTACATTTGGTTGACATTGAAGTAGCTGAAGAAACTGTCATGTTATCTCCATGGTCCCAATCAGATGTGGACATTTTATCTGTTAATTCTAAGTGTGATTATAAGATAATCTTGTCTAAATTATCAAGTTCAAATCGGAGCAATCGTATTCTCTCTGAGATTAGAGCTAGGCTGGCCCTAGACAAGATTCGTTTAGAGTTAGGAGAAGTGACAGCAGCAGATGTGAGTGTAAAGGCGATCAGCATTACCTTAGTGTCACGGCATCTCTTTAGAAAGGTGAGACTCGATCCGGTGAGCCTTCTTATCTCGCAGTCTGTTAAAAGATCTAATAGTTGTGTCCATCCTACCTGCCTATGTCAGCTGTTATTTCCGACTCCTTGTGTCTCTCTCTCTCTGTGCCTCTCTCGGATCTCTCCCCCGGTGACTCAGGTGCTGCTGCGGGGTCCCACTTTCTGCCCCCCCCCCCCCACTTCTCTCTCCCTCCTACTGCCGAGGCCTGCTATATAACCTCGTGCCACGGCAGCTCTCTCGCCTACTTCAGCAGTTTTTTCTTGCCGTAGTTGTCTCACCTGATGACGATTGCTTGTGTTGCGATCGAAACGTCGTGATCTATTATTTGTCTACCTACGTGACTTTACCGAAAGAACCAAAGAGTTTGGATTCCTACAGTCAGGAAAGCTTCAAATCACAAATGTGAAACAGGATTTCTCATGAAAGTTCGCGTTCCTCCTGTACTGTGCAATATTCATGACAAAAAGGAAGAAAAAACGTATACGCGCATGAATTCTGCAACAGGCGTTTGTTCCCATAATTTTGTTTTCATTTTATTGGAGTACACTTGCAGGTTAATCAATCCAAGATTTATAACACGCCAGAACGACTTAATTCACCATCGGGATTCTTTAACCATCGGGGGGTGGGGTGGGTGTCATCGAGTTTGCAAACAACATCCTCACTAGAGTCGCTTGATGGCCCTGCCTCTCGCGAGCTCTTCCCGCCTTGTGAAGGTGCCGTACCGGTCACCAGCACAGCGGAGAGTCCACTTCAAGGTCACGTTACTCTCCTTCATGTGTACGTAGGTATGTAGAACATCTTTCGCACCGTACATAGCCAACTGTGCTAATTGGAGGTACGGGGGAAGGACAATAGCAAAGACAACCGGTCAACCACCCGACTACTTCAGAGATTGCCACCCATCCATTTGGACCACCACTAAAATCTACGTTCATCTGGTTTGGAGCTGCTCTGCTCTTGTGAGATCTACTCGGCTTAGGAGAGTGGATCGGCCCTGTCCAGCAGTCTCTGACAACTCACCACATCGCGCGCTTTTGGATGCGGTTCTGCGGCCGTCTAGAAGGCTCTTCTTTCCGATATTAGGAAGCCACTGGAGCTGCGCACTTTTCAATCATCTAGTTTTTTTAAAACCCCTTTTTATGTTTAGTGTGTTGTCCTTCCCCCGCACCTACGTACGGTGCGAAAGAAGTTCAACATACATACAAGTCCCGTCAGCCATGACAGTCAGTGCCATTAAGACCAGGAGCAAAAGCATTTCCCTCTTCTGTTGCGTTTAATTTCGTGTCATCCTCTCTGCGCCATCCGCGCTTCTGTCTCAGCTCTTCGCCGAATGTGGTTTACGCGTTACAAATCTTGCACCGATTGATCAAAGAGGGGGTTTGGCCACGATCACTCAGCCGGCACGTGTGGGTGACCGTGGAAATGATATTCACCCTAGCAAAGCCCCTCACAATGCATAGGGCCCACAATCTCCACCATCACCACGCGTCATCAAATGGCATTAGCCAGGATGACTGATTGATGCAAGTACGATGAAAGTGAAGAACAACCGCCCCTAGCCCTCAATGGCCCATGAGTCAGATGTCTTCCTGTAAGGCCAGAGTTTCATGGTTTGGGTTCGGCCCTGCAGGCCATCCGCAAGATGGCCGCCTGAGGCGCGCACGCTCCCGGGGCGCTCCCGGGGCGCTCCCGGGGCGCTCCCGGGCCGCGCTCCCAGCAGCGGCTGGTGGGGGCCGTTTGTGAGGGGGCCGAGGGAGCCGACGGAGCCGAGGGGGCCGACGGAGCCGACGGAGCCGGGGGAGCCGGGGGGGGCCGACGGGGCCGGGGGGGGGGCCGACGGAGCCGGGGGGGGGGCCGATGGACCCGGGGGGGGCCGACGGAGCCAGGGGGGGGCCGATGGAGCTGGGGGGGGGCTGACGGAGCCAGGGGGGCCGACGGAGCCAGGGGTGAGCCGACGGAGCCGGGGGGGGGGCGACGGAGCCAGGGGGGGGCCGACGGAGCCAGGGGGGGCCGACGGAGCCTGGGGGGAGGGGCGACGGAGCCGGGGGGGGGGGGTGGGGGGCGACGGCGCGAGCAGAGGGAGCCAACACTGACTTTCTCATACATCATGCACTGACTCACACATCATGCACTGACTCACTCACACCATGCACTGACTCACTCACACATCATGCACTGACTCGCTCATCATGCGCTTACTCACACATCATACACTCGCACAACCACTGATCCATTCACTCATCATACACAGATTCACTCATCGTGTGCTGGCTCATTCGCACATCATACACTAACTCACACTGCCGCTGACTTGCTCACACATCATATACTGACTCACTCATCATGCGCTAACACATCGTGCGCTGACTCACACATCATACACTCACTCAACCTAATACTGACTCAATCATCACACGCTGACTCGCACATCATACGCTGACTCGCACATCATACACTCACGCTGCTGCTGACTCACTCACACATCATACACTGGGAGTGTCGTTCTGCCAGCTATGGCTGCAGGTTTTGTCGTACGTGTTATGTATATCGTTTATTGTTAAATTTAAAATCACAGTTCCTATGATTACTGTTGTTACATTGTTTTTGTAGCTTTATTTTGGTCTGGTTGTGGTGTAATAGTTTTCTGCAATGTAGATTCATATTTTGTTTGTTGCGGTTGCACCCGACTTAAGAGCCGCAAGGCTCACAGGGCTATACCTCATAAATGAAACTTGAAACACTTTAAACTTGCTTGTTAAAACTGTAACCGCACCTCCGATTATCACGGTTGGCTACGTACAGTGCAAAAGAAGTTCAACGTACATCCTGTACATTAGCCATACACATGTGAAGCTCCCTCTACGCCATGACTTTATCAACCATTAACACGATGGCAAATGTCACATTTTGCTCTACGCAGGTGTCTGGGTGTTCTGCACAGAGTGTTCCATTACATCCCTCACCTCTGATTAGCATGGTTGGCTTCGTACGGTGCGAAAGAAGTTCAACATACATACACACATACGTACAGACGTACATACATACGGAAAAATACACTTCCCCACCCCTCTTACATTGCGTTTCATATCGGACAAATTTCATGTCCACATTTAAACTCTTTTCAACATTAACACTCGTAAGCCTTGTCTTTCAGTAGGCATCCAGAATGCTTTACGTATTCCCTTGCTCTACATACGAAGTCACGTTTCGTCCATACGAGTATAATGTCCCAACGTGCAGGCTACGTGGCTATAGGGGGTAAATGAGGACGTTGCTGGGGAAAGCGAGGGTGATGCAGCAAGTGCACGGCCTAGGGTTTTCAATCTCACTTGAACATCACGGGCCCAGGATTATAATAATATACCAAGTAAGGCCCACTGATCTACATAGTTAGTTTTCGTAAGTGACCACAAATGATAGCTCAACGAAGTGGCGTATCATCACGTAGAAATTTACATCAGCCAAATACTCTAAACGCATGATGTTGATTCTAAATGTGGAGGGAAAAAACGGAGGACCCGGAGAAAAATCCACGCAACCACAGGGGGAGAGACGACCTTCTGTACAGCAGGCGAGATAGTTAACATCTCGCCACCATTGCCTAAGGTTTTCATTCTCACTTCAACAATGCGGCAACCGCCACCCCACAACTCTCCGCTACGTTGTGGGGGCCATGCCGCTCCACGCTGCCGTTAGCGCGACATCTGACGTTTCACTCCGCCAACCGTTCCGGAAGCTTCTTCACAAACCTAATTTTTGTGCTTCCTCAATTTGAGTAATTTTTTTCAGTTCCAGAAGTAGCACCCCAGCACGGTGGTGGACCGAAACGCCGGACGTCGCGCCGAACTGCAGAGTGGAGCGGCACGGGCCCCACCAACACGTGAGGCCGGTGCCATGTCCGACTCCCCCTGCCCCCCCCCCCCCCCCCATCCTGCAGCGTCTACAGAGAAGTGCCGGCGATCTCCCGATGTTTGACGAAGCTGCCTGCGTCCTCATATGGGTTGTATGCGCTGTTGTCCGCCTCCAATCCGGCAGTGCCGTTTGACGTCGCCAGAGGAGGCGTCTTCTTGAATTTGCGCTTGTAAATCTGATAGACTGGGACACGTGCACACGCCACGAAATGTTCACTGTGATTACATGCCCGCACAGATATCGCTAGACTCACACTGATACCCATAGACTCACACAGATACTCAGAGATTCACACAGATACCCCTAAACTCACACTGATACCCATAGACTCCCACAAAAACCCAGAGATGCACACTGATACCTATAGACTCACACAGATACCCATAGGCTCACACTGATGCCTATAGACTCACACAGATACCTATAGATTCACGTAAGACACTCACAGACTCACACAGATACCCCTCGATTCACACTGATATCCAGAGACACACACAGACACCCAGAGACTCAGACAGATACCCCTAGACTCACACAGATACCCCTAGACTCACACAGATACCCCTAGACTCATACAGATACCAAGAGACTCAGATTTATAAACCCCATAGACTCACACATATATCCATGGACTCACACAGATACCCATAGACTCACACAAATAACCGCAAGACTCACATTGATATCCAGAGACTCACACAGATACTGCTAGACTCACACATATACCCATGGACTCACACAGATACCCATAGACTCACACAGATAACCCCCAGACTCACATTGATATCCAGAGACTCACACAGATACTCCTAGACTCACACAGATACCCCTAGACTCACACAGATACCCCTAGACTCACACCGATAACCCTAGACTCACACAGATACCTAGGGACTCACATTGATAACCCCGTAGACTCGCGCATATACCCAGCTATTCACACAGATACCCTTAGACTCACACAGATACTCAGAGACTCACACAGATACCCCTAAACCCACACTGATATCTATAGACTCACACAGATACCCAGATAATTACACTGATACCCATAGTCTCACACAGATAGTCATACTTACACAGATACCCATAGACTCACACTGATATCTAGAGACAAATACAGATACTCCTAGACTCACACAGATACCCCTGAATTCAAACAGATACTCAGAGGCTCACACTGATGCCCATAGACTCACACTGATACCCATAAACTCACACAGATACCCATCGACTCACACAGATATGCATAGACACACAATGATACCCATAGACTCACACAGATACCCTTGACTCACACTGATACTCATAAACTCACACTGATACCTATAAACTCACACTGATACCCATAGACTCACACACATACCCTGAGACTCACACATACTCAGAGACTCACATTGATATCCAGAGACTCACAGAGATACCCCTATATTCACACTGATACCCAGATACCCACACAGATACCCATACACTCACACAGATATCCATAGACTCACGCTGATCCACATAGACTCACACAGATATCCCTAGATTCACACAGATACCCCTAGATTCACACAGATACCCATAGACTCACACTGATACCCATACACTCACACAGATATCCATAGACTCACACAGATACCCAGATACTCACAAAGATACCCATAGGCTCACACAGATACCCAAAGACTCACACAGATTCACAGAGGCTCACACAGATGCCCCTAGACTCACACAGAGTACCCAGAGACTCACACTACTACCCATACACTCACATAGATATCCGTAGACTCACACTGATATCCCGAGTATCACACAGATTACCCATAAACTCACACAGATACCCTTAGACTCACACTGATACCCATAAGCACACACTGATAACCAGACTCACACGGACACCCATAGACTTACACTGATACCCATAGACTCACACTCACACAGATACCCCTAGACTCACATTGATACCCATAGACTCACACTGATAACCATAGACTCACACAGATACCCATAGACTCAAACTGATGCCCAGAGACTCACACAGATACCCAGAGACTCACTCACATAGATGCCCACAGAGTCACGTGGACTCGAAGCAGCCAAACACTCATAACTGAAATCGGTCCAACGTTCCACTGTAGCAGGGCCCTCCTGTGGCCTTCCCGGGTACACGAGTCAATGTTGTTCTTGATGTTGTTGTTGCAATAGCGATGCAACGTACTCGCCACGAAGATGAAAGCGGTGGCCATCTGGAAGGCGCTGTAGATGAGCGGGAATGTGAACATGCGCACGAGCTGCTCGGGAGTGAAGGACAGCTGGACGATGGTGGTGCACAGCTGGCTGTTCTGGGCCCCAGTCTCCATGGCGATCGTGCGGCACCTGTCGCACAAAGACACGCGATTGGAGACACGCCACCGCCGTTGTGAATCCACTGCTCGATGAAGCGACAGTCCCCCACACACCGCATGCCAGTTGATCTCATCGCTCCCTATCTCGGACGTGTCCCGTCCCTGGGCTGCCACTCTGTGGTTGTTCTCGACCGTCACTCACCATCCCTTCTGGTCGCGACGCGTTCTGGCTAAGCCCTCCTCGTGCCAACGATGCCACGGCCTGCGTGTGTATGTGTACATACGTTGAACTTCTTTCACCCCGTACGCGCCATTTGGAGGTGTGATCTGTGATCCGTGGTTTACGTGGACTAGAGTACAGCGAACCCCTTTTTGTGTTGTGTTGCTCTCCTTCCCCTGTGCCTCGGATCAGCACAGTTGGCTAAGTACAGTGACAAAAAAGTTGTACATACATACGTACGTAATATATATGTCTATGCTATTCTCCCAATAAGCTCTGAATATGAATACTCGCGGACACTTAATGTTCGCGCCATTCTCCAGAACGCATGTCCCACACATATTATGGGTCCAATGTACAAGGCACGCCTATACGTAATAATGCCAAATATTAACCCGTGGGTGTCCGCAGTAAACATTATGATTACATAAAATAGATTTTAGGTTAGGCCACAGAATGCTCCACCGCCCGATATCGCCAATCTGGCTGCGTCGGGTGGTGGAGGGTTTACACGACAAACATTTGGCCACACAATTACGTGGCCAAACCCAAAAACGAATTCGGAATTTCATACACGACCATGCCCTGTATCCCCATAGTCCTGTGACCAAAAATGGGACCTTTTTGCCAGTATCAAAGTATGAATGTTCACCACAAGTACGTTGTATGGTTAATGCAGGCATGATTCCTTGCAAGAGGTTTCCCTTTGGTGTTTGAACATCTTAACACCTCCTGTTATATTGCCAGAAAGGCTAAAACCTATTCCCGTGACCAGGTTCATAAAAAAGTGAGGACTAGATAGCACGGTTTGCTATGTATGGTGCAAAAGAAGTTCAACGTACATACATAGATAAGGCGAGGAGGATGCAACGCACCAGAAAATCATTCCTTTAGGAGACATTCTGGACAGTCCCAAACATTCCAATGGAGTAGGACCCTGCTGAAAAATAGTCTTCAGACTCAATGTGACCGATGGACGCACATAAAGAGAAATACACTCATATAGAGACCCACAGACTCATACAGAGACCCACAGACTCACATATAGACCCATAAGAGTCACATAGAGACCCACAGACTTATATAGGGACCGTTATACTCACATAGAGACTCATAAGAGTCATATAGAGACCCATAGACTCCCATAGAGACCGAAGACTCACATATTGATCCACTTACTCACATAGAGACCCATAGACTCACATAAAGACCCACAGACTCAGACAGAGACCCACAGACTCACATAGAGACCCATAGACTCGCATAGAGGCGCATATGAATCACACAGAGACCAACAGATTCACACAGAGACCCATAAGATGTCGACTTGCAAGAAGCCAAGCACTCTTGTCTAGGCAGCGGCTAAAGTTCCCACTGTGGCAGCAACCTCCCGAACACGAGTCTTCGGAATCAATGCGGCCTTCCCAGGAAGACGGTGGAGTGCCGTGCACACCTCTGCCAGGGCTGGTTGACGAGCTTGGCGAGGCCGAAGCCGAGCACGTAGCCGATGATGGGGAAGATGCAACCGATGATCCACATGGCGGGTTCGGTGTCCCAGGCCCCCTGGTAGAGCAGCGCCCCGGCCACGGAGATGGCGATGATGAGGATGCCCCCGAGTACGGAGCCGATCTGCGCAGCGGCGAGGAGAAGGAGGTGAAGAGTTAACGTGAGAAAGTTAATACAGGATTTTTGGGGTTAGATCGCGTTACATCTAAATGTGTCGTTAAACCCGCCACCATCTAACAGCCAATTAGTAAGGTTTGTCATGTAAACAAAACATGCTAATTCGTTACTAGTACAGCATTGCGGTGTGTTGGAGACCAAAGCCACAACATTTACCCTCTATATATGACGTTTCGCCAGTAATTACAACTAGCTTCATCAGGCGGACAGCCAGATTTGTGGAGAAATCCTCCTGTTTCATTCCTTATGTAGTGGGTTCCAGGGAGACCGGAGACGAAGCGCTTGAGGCACACGTTTATTCAATACAACTGCGGGATACACGGGTCCCTAACACAGAGGGGTAGCGGCCCCTCTACCCGATACCTAAGGAGGTACAGCATCCGGGATAGCGTGTCCTAACCACTCGGACTACACTCGCGTTCCTCCAGCCAAGGTCCTCGGGTCCCAACCACTGGCCCACTGCAGCCCCGGCCCTTAGAAGGACGGCTGGTCTGGGGGTTCCCAGGGTCCAAGCCTCGCTGGTCTTCTTTCTTCAGCTTGACGAAGACTGCCGGACTCGTCCAGAGGTCCGGCTTTTATACTCGTGCCAGGGTCTCTCCGCCCCTGGCCATGCCTCCCTTCTGAAACGCTCTAGGGGGCTCTGAAATATCTTCCCCAACCCCTCTCTTGGGGTTGGGAGAGCCTAGTGTCCCAACGGCCCGGCTCATCCTGCCTATCCCGGGTTACCACCCCCTATGGACACATGTGTGCATAACAATGCTAGATACAATGCCTGACACCGACGAATACACTTAAATAGAGGGGTAGATATGATGGCATCGTTTGGGAGCCCTTCTTGTGCGAGGGGGGGGGGGGAGTAAATAAATGCATATCAATGACAATGGATATCCATTGCCGGTTCGGTTGTTCATATGGCAATAAACGTACATTATGCATGCACATTGTTCTGGATGATATTGGTCGCGAAAGCCTACGTGTTAAACGAGGGGAAAGTTGAAACTATCGTCATCATCGTCATCACGATCCAGGGGCAGATACCCCGTAGGTGTCCACTGCACATTTCATAATTTGTTTACACTTTCCTCTGTCTTGTACCAATACGCTCAAGTATGTGTTGAAGCTATACAACTATACTATGAACAAGTTGTATGTTTTACCATTTAAGGCCCACCGAGCTGCATAACTTTTTTGCAGAATGATAGCTCAACGAAGTGACTTATCATTATATGGAAATGTATAGCAGCCAAATACTCTAAAACGCTTGAAAGAGACACACAAACTCCAAATATACAGCAGGCGTCAGGGTCGGGATTGAACCCACGCCTCCTGTATACAGCAGGCATCAGGGTCGGGATTGAACCCACGCCTCCTGTATACAGCAGGCGTCAGGGTCGGGATTGAACCCACGACCTGTATACAGCAGGCGCCAGGGTCGGGATTGAACCCACGACCTCCTGTATACAGCAGGCGTCAGGGTCGGGATTGAACCCACGCCTCCTGTATACAGCAGGCGTCAGGGTCGGGATTGAACCCACGCCTCCTGTATACACCAGGCGTCAGGGTCGGGATTGAACCCACGCATCCTGTATACCCGGCGAGGGAGTTAACATCTCGAAGGACAACCATTCACCTAAATGACAGACCCACTCAATTTAAATTAAATAATACATCCGCTGCAACGATGAATATCACTACTGCGATATAGAAGCAGTTTTTACAAGTCAGAGTGGTTTCCTGCTGCTCAAATGAGCATTGTTGGATTGGTGCTCATCTTCTGTAAACAACACTGAGCCATTCCTATGGCAGGGGCAAGACTGTCCATAGGACAACCACTGTGAACTTTCCCACAGAGTGGTTGGAGATAGTTAATATCTCGCCACCGGGGCACCCATAGACT
This sequence comes from Petromyzon marinus, assembly GCF_048934315.1. Taxonomy (NCBI): domain Eukaryota; kingdom Metazoa; phylum Chordata; class Hyperoartia; order Petromyzontiformes; family Petromyzontidae; genus Petromyzon; species Petromyzon marinus. Next base: position 979,965 of record NC_133698.1, on the reverse strand, counting down.
CGCACAGAGTTGATACCGGGCAACGCTTGCACCTCACAGCAAGAAGGGCCTGGTTTCAATTCCCGACTCGAGCGCCATTCTGCGTGTGGTGTTTATGTTCTCCCCTCATTCTGCATGGGTTTCAATGTAGAAGTGTAACTGGTGTTGACCAAACATCGCAATGCTGAAAAAATACAGTTGCTGCAAATTATTAAATTTGGATCACGCAGCAGCAGCAACATTGCCCGCTACTGCGAACACAACGAATCTTGAGACTCAGTGAGGCTTTCGTGGATAAACACGTGGAATAGATCATAATTTTACTTAAATATAATAACTTAAGCGGTAGTGTTCCTTTTATAAACCGGATTAGTGACGACGGCATTCATTAACCGAGCGACAACGAGCTGCCCCCGTGGCCAGGACTCACGGGGCCACCGTCCCTCTAGCGTGCCCTGGCTGAGGCGAGGCCAACGCCTCTGAGTGGAGACGCAGGCCAAGAGAGGTCAGCAACGGTCACGGCAACAGTCACGACGAGTTACGTTATCGTCAGAGGCTGCGGTGCCATGAGGGAGATATACACGGCGGCGAGTGGCCATGTACACAACCGTATGTACACAATGTGTACACTCTGTATGTGCACACTGCGTATGCTGTGTACACACAGCGTATGCCGTGTGGCCTATACAGCCGCGTGTCTCGCTTAGCCAGCATTCTTTATATGAGAATTCGCTATCGTGAGCAATTTGAATTGAGACCAATTTGTTCGCAAAGCGAGCAAAATGTTCACTTAGTGAGCTGAGACCAATCGATCAAATGCATCCCGTGGTGGTAGGGGGTGCACGGTGGCAGAGAGCAATTTTTTATCTCCAATAATGGCAGAGCTACTGATTTTGTTCGAAACACCTGGGACTCAACGCATCACCTGCAGGCGTCTGTCACGGATCTAACTCTAGACTTGCCACCTCCACAATGCCCCTTGGTTATCCCTTGAGAGGCGACCTCACCCGTGTGGGCCACGTGTCCTCGGGCCACATGGGGGCTATGTCATCAGGCCCATTGGAAAGACACTTACCCTGCAGGCCACGCTTTGGGCGTTAGCCTCTGACAAATTTCTTTGAAATGTGTTTACAAAAATCGCTGCCAGACTTTACATAGGTCAGTGATTAGCATAAAAGATGTTAACCTCTGATGCTAAATACGACTAGGAGCATAAGCATATATTGTTTATAAAAGTTGTGGAATGATTAAAACAGGTTAATAATACATACTGTACATCATGAATATAAAATACAATAAATCATGTGTATATAAAATACAATATATTGTGTATATATAATATATCGTGTGTGTGTATATGGGAAAATGAGGCATGCCTGTGTCGTAACGGGTATTGCAAGATCCCACCATGGCCATCCGGTGCTCGCCGAGCTACATTGGCTTCAGTTGCCGAACGAACACATTATAAGATCGCTCTCACTACACACAAAGTGTTTGCCACAGATGAACCACAATACCTTGCTTATCTCGTCATGGAACATAAACCACCATCATGCGAACTCCGGGCATCCTCGCAGCGGCGGCTTTTGGCTGGCCATCGAACAAATACGGTGATCACCGCATTGCACGCTTTCAGGTGCGCTTCTGGAACGATCTTCCTTCCGATGTTAGGAGGCCACTGGAGCTATGCACTTTGAAATCTAGATTGCAGACTCATTTCTTTAGATCTGCTTTTTGTGTTTAGTTCGTTGTCCTTCCACTGTACCTCCGATTAGCGCAGTTGGCTACGTACGGCGCAACAGAAGTTCAACACACGTACACACATATAACATACGTAGGAACAATTGTAGAGCATTACCTTGACTAAGATTTTCGCTTTCTTGGGCCACTTGTACTGCACGAACATCCCAAACGCCACGGGCACGACCAGCGAGACGAGGGTGATGCCTACAGAACAGCGACATTGGCAACAGCAGTGGCATCAGTGGGCACGGCATGGCATGCAGAGTGCGCGGGCCGCGTACACACACACAGAGAGAGAACTGGAAATTGAGGTATCTCATCGCATGATGAGCTACTTTGTTGAGCTATCATTTGTGGCCAGGTCATTTATGAAAAAAAAAGTTAATAGCTCAGTGGGCTTTAACTGGTAAAATAAAATAAAAAGTTTGCTTTTATTTGAAATTGTTTTAAGTGAATTTGTTTACCTTCTTATAATTTGGACTCTTATCGTGTTTTATTATTGTATGTTATTGTTGTAAAGTTCTGACCTGCCCCTGCTGGACATTTGTGAAAAAGAGCTTTGTAGCTCATCGGTTTCCTTCAGTATAAATACATATTCTGCTTCTGACCTGCATAGCATGCTCTTGCAAATAGATTCACAGAGCAGAACTTCTCTTTATCCGTGATCCTATTATCCACAACTCTCATTACCCATGGACGCTGTAGGGTTCGGGTAAAAAATAAGAATCGGCTTTACCCTTTCTGGAAATAAAAGCAGGAGGTGTGAAGATGTTCAAACACTAAACAGATACCTTTTAAAAGGCATCAAGTCTGCATTTAACTACACGTATTTGTGGCATAAACATGCAAACAAACATTCTCTGATAACATATGCATTGTCTTTGAAACACCTGAGTTATTGCCACAAAGGGTAAAACCTATTCTTATTTTTTCCATCTTCTTGGTAGTGGCAAAAAGGTCCTACATATGTAACTGCTCATCCCAAGCCATTAATACTTTTATCCTTGCATCGCTGTAGGGTTCGTGAACCTACCTACTATACGTGGCCCTATCACAATTATCTGTGGATTTTTCCTGCCCCTGTTTGTGGGACGGCTTCCCATTATCTGTAAATGCCAAAACGAATGAAAGGAATTGCCTGGGACATGCATCCTATTCTCCGCGGGTTTTTACGCGCCAAAATCTATTTACTGCGGTGAAACAAATGCAAATATGACTGTGCGCCGAGGCGGATTGATTGACGCGCAGTGCAAGATGCGCTGAAACACAATATGCATGTTGAACTTATTTCACACCATACGAAGCCAACCATGCTAATCGGAGGGGTAAAATACCATCAGACACAATATCATTGGACATCCGATGAAATCACCGATCAGTGATCAGTAATCTGCTCATGTATGAAAAAAATAAACTACTTTATTTTACCAGGTAAGGACCACTGAGCTATATATCCCTTTTTCATATGCGACATGGCCACAAATGAAGTGGCTTATCGCATGGAAATGTATAGCAGCCAAATACTCCAAATAAAGCAAGCGTAGCATTGCCCGTAGCGGCGTGTCTCTGCCCACATATGGTCTTGTGAATCCCGAATCGAGGTAAATATCATTTGTCACATGGGCATGGGGAGAGTGTTGCCCCCTCGCACACGTTATTTTTTACCTTTCCTATACTTTGCACTCCGGTCGTGTTTGTGTATTGTTTATTGTTTTAACGTTCTGACCCCTGAGCCCCAACTGGAACATCTGTGAAAAAGAGCTTTATAGCTCATCGGATTCCTCCAGTTATAAATAAATATTCTCATTCTGATGTTTTAATTGAAAAATCGAGCACTTCAGAAGGGGCCCCTGGGGAGACTTGCTGCCGTCAGTTTGGCAGTTTTGGCGCCCTGGGCGTCGGCGCACCGATGCTGTCGTAGGGGATGGCGATGCTGGCCGAGTCCGTCCACGTCTGGGTGTAGATGAAGAGGCAGAGCGGCATCATCCCCATGCCCAGCAGCGTAGAACACACGGTCATGCTGATGCTGCACACACATACACGTGAAGCGTATAGCACACGGTAATTTTACCTTGGTGATCTTGTCAAGGAGCATAAACCATCACGCGAACTCCAGTGGTCATCCTCGCAGCAGCGGCTGTCTAACTATCGAACAAAGACGGTGGTCACCAATTCTAGATTTAAAGCTTTCGTGACTGCTAGGATCCATACTCTTTGGTTCTATTGGGTAAAGTCACGTAGGTGAAAAGAATAATAATGTCAAGGGGTACCCCTGCGGATGTGTATACTTTAACTTAGCTATTTGAATGAGCCATTTCAATGTTAAATTATATGCTAATTCCTTTGTCAAGGCGCGTGGTCTTTTTCTTCTCACACAGCTTAAAGGTCGTGATCTAAGCGTGGCTTCTTCCACTCCAGCGCTGTCCTCCAGACAGTCTCGTCCCTTCACCTGATGAAGGCCGCTTGTGTTGTGGCCGAAACGTCGTGATTTTTTGTTATTTTATTTTCACCTACGTGACTTTACGCCAATAGAACCAAAGAGTACGGTGGTCACCACATCGCGCGCTTTCAGACGCGCTTCTGCGGCCGGCTGGAACGCTCTTCCTTCCGATATTAGAAAGCCACTGGGAGCGATGCACTTTAAGTATAGATTGAAAACGCATTTCTTGAGTTTGTTGGCCTTCCCCCGCACCTCCGATGATCGCTGTTGGCTACGTACGGTGCAAATGTTATTCTACACGTACAGCAGGGGGGCTGCGGAGCGACGCCGTGGCCACGGTGGGCTCAGAAAGTACGTTTGCATATGTACGGTATGCATGTTAAAACTTATTTCGCACCGTACGTAGCCAACCGCGCTGATCGGAGATGACGCGGGATCGGCCGCGCTCTGCGCAGGAGGAGCACGTGGGCAGTGGTGGGGGTGCTCAGCACGGCCAAAGCCGATGGGGGGGGGGGGGGGGCTACCCACGGGGCTGTCTATAATCCTACACCATGAGATAGCAGCAACAGCAGCGGCGGGGGTTGGTGAATCACCGCACACAAATATGGGCTGTGAAACTCTCTTCCCGTGGGCGTTGAGGAGGTTGCTATACCCTAGCTCGCCAGGAGATGGCGGTATACAGCATTGTACGGATTAATATCACGTGCTCGAGATTGGTGCCAGAAGGATGTACAGACGAAAGTGGACATGTGCAGTGGACACCTACGGGCTATCTGCCCAAGGATCGTGATGATGTAGTTTCGTTTTTTTATTTTGGTATAGCCCTGTGAGCCATTCGGCTCTTGAATCGGGTGCAACCACAACAAACAAAAACACGAATAAGAAAAACATCCTAAAGTGACTATGTGACTGTGCATACAGAAAATCCATGAAAAAAAAACAGCAAAATATTCCTGAAAAAAGCACCGTACACCAACGATGTGTGCAAAAAATCCCAGTGGGATGCAAGTCAAACAACAACCACAAGAAAACTTAGATTAAGGCCATCGTACTACAACAAAACAAACATGTCCAAACCAAAAAACGTTTTAGAAATCACCAAAAAATAAAGCCATAATTGCAACGTAACAGTGATCACAGCGACTGTGACTGAATTTTTACAATAAACTACGTAAATAACATGTAACACCAAATCCTAGAGCCATAGCTGGCTGCATGAGTTACTCCACAACAACAGAGGCATCAGTCGGAGTATCAAATTTTTCAATGCACCTTTAAGATCAGCACGCTAAATCAAAATACAGATAATACTTTGCAGCGTCATCCGGAGCGAAACATTTTATTTTATTTTACGCCAATGAATAGCAGTGGCAGCTAGGGGTGTACAACTCCTCTAGAGCAGTTTTGAGAGAAGATCTCATTGGTAGCGATTCAAGTTGCAGTTTATTGGCAATAGCATTCCAGACCCTGGGGGCATCAATAGCAAAGGCCATTCCTCCAGTTTTTGTACGGCAATAGGAAATGTGAAGCTGGTAAAGGAGCGAAGAACTGAGGTCAAATTTGTTCTTTGAAACAGAGAGGAGATCCAGCAGGTAGTCTGCGGATTTTTTTGTAAGTACATCGTGAATAAATAAGATCTGGTGCACAAGACAGCTCCCCCGGCGACACTGGGGAGAACTGAGACAGTGGCTGAGAGGTGTAGGGGGGGGGACAAATGATGGAATGACAGAGCAGACAGTGGTGGCAGAAGAGGACAGGTTGGTGTAAATGGTGTCAATTTTGGTCTGAAAGAATGATAGAAAGGTGTTGCAGTTATCAGTTGTGAATGAGTTGATGATATTGTCACTGGGCTTGAGAAGTTTATTTAGTGTGTAGAAAAGAGCCTTCGGGTTGGTAGAACCAGAATGTATGAGGTGTGAGTAGTAGGTGGACCGAGTAGTGTTAAGAGCTTCCTTATACTACTGAAGGTAATCTGTGTAAGCTTGTAGATGAACAATTAAAGCAGTTTTCTTATGGAGCCTTTCAAGCTGACGATTACGGGATTTCATTTTGTGCAGAATAGGAGTGTACCAGGGAGCAGAGTGAGTGAATGAGACAGGACTAGAGATGGATTTAAGATTTCTGAAATAAATTGTCCTTTTGTCCTTGGTTGTAGAAATGGGGAGATCAATGTTCATGGTGATTGCCAGGTGGTCAGAGATGTTGAGGTTGTGGGGCTCAAGGAGCGGTATGGTGAGACCAGTAGAGCAGGCCAGATCCAAAATATGACCACGGCTGTGGGTTGGAAAGTTGACATGTTGGGTGAAATTGAAGCAGTGTAGCAGTTCCAGGAATTCAGTAGCAAATTTACAGTCAGTGTCAATGTGGATGTTGAAATCTCCCAGGAGCAGAACAGAAGGTGAGATGGCAGATAACTGAGTTAAAAAGTCAAAAAAGTCAGAGAGAAAGGAAGGATTTGGTTTGGGGGGTCGGTATATTATGGCAGTGACCAGAGCAGTGGGACCAGAGAGTTTAAAAGTGATGTGGTCAAAGGACTGAACAGCAGGGATGGAGATGGTGGATGTTTTAATGTCTTTTCTGTACACTGCAGCGACACCACCTCCCCGCCCCTCAGATCAGGGTTTGTCCATGTATGTATATCCTGTAGGTGTAGTCTGGTTGAGTGCAAAATAGTCCATAGGTTTATGCCAAGTTTCAGTGATACAGAGAAAATCCAGGTTATTGTCAGTAATGAATTCATTTAAAATGAGGCTTTTATTGTTTAGTGAGCGGGTGTTGAGCAAAGCCAGTTTCAGGTGACTTTGCTTCGTGGTGAATTGAGGGGACCGAGGAATGGGGCGGAGATTGGTTAGGTGCACGTGTCGTGTGTTGTGATGACGTATTGAGGAAGTTGTGGTGCGCAAACAGGACCAGATGGATGGAATGGAGTTTGGGGTTGAGTAGTTGTAATTGAACATACGACCAGAGCCTCTGTGAAGCGGACGGCGAATTAGTTCAGTTTCTCGGTAAATGTCAATGCAGTCCAGATGAAGGTGGTTGTTGATTGATTGGAAGTCAGCGGTGGAGTGGTGACATTATCCAGGTGTGGAGCTAGTGCTAGCTTGTACCCAGATGCCCGGTGTATTGTAAATGGGAGGGCGTCCACAGCTCCCAGGCGCCGCTCCGGCTTCTCGACGATGACGCTGTGACCGCTGCATGACGGGAGCCGTGGGAGCCGCGGCCGCAGGCCAAAACCACCGCCGCAACCAGCACCGCGCAGACGAGGGCGAGGGGGGAAGCCAAACAGGGAGCTCGTGATGTTGGTGCCACGTGGAGCAGTCGTGCCTTGACGTCTCTCGCTGCTGCAGTCGTTGAGTCGTGTCGCGTACGTTTGATTCGCTTTCACTTCCCGCGACACCATGGGGAACAGCACAGCCGGGTGGCTTGAAAGGGAATCCCCTCGACACGAACCTTTAGAAACCTCGTGTCGCCGCAATAATCAGCATCTTTGGTATGAAGAGGCTTTACGGTGTTAGGCAAAGACGACCCACATCTGCCCTGGATGCTTGTCCAGACGGTCGCTCCTCCTGCTCCTCCTCCAGCCACAAGGATTCCGGTGTCTGTTCCCAAGAGCGAAGCACTTGAGGCGTAGGTTGTCTCCCTTGAGCACCACCATTACCGCCGGTAGCTTCACCTCGATGCGCGGCAGCAAGCCGCCAGGTTGTCGTCGCCCTCGGAGCACGCACTGAGCCTTAGCCAATGGTCAAGGGTCATAACGGAGCGACAGCCAAGGAATGGAACATCCCCCGTGGAGATGGAGCAATGAAATCGGCCGCTCGGTGTGGAGGACCTCGGTGGATTGTTATGTGGTGCCGTCACAGCGGAGCCGCTCCGTCAGAGCCGTGCCCACCACCGTGACGCCGCCGCCGGGGAGTGACGGCGCCGACGCTGCGCGCCCCTCGCCGCCCCCCACATGAATGCACACACACCCCACGTAGAGCCGGGAGGGAAGGTCACCTGGCCGACAGGTTTTTATCCAGAAGCCCCTAATGGGATCAAGCTTCATGGTTTCCTGTGGCCGGGAAATTGGGCGATCTACCCCCGAGGCTGACGTGCACCGCAGCGCCGTGACCTGATATTAAAGTTGCATGGTCACGGCGGGGGCCGTTGAGCCACCGCGAGTGGAACCACACACACACAAACACGAGTCAGTGGGCTGATAGCGGGAAGAACGGAGAGCGGACGTCCAAGGAACCACCGCGGTGACGTCACCAGCGTAGGATCCGAGAATGAAAAGGGTGGGAAAATCCAGGCCTCTGATTGGACGGGAGGCCCAGGAGGTGAAACAGCGGAATGCCTTTGTTATAGGTAGGAAAAAAGGCGGGTGATTCAGGCAATAAAGGAGATAGTCCTTCAAGTCATCGAAGTCCGCGGAGTGTTGGAGCCGGCCGTTCGAGTCGTCCGTGTGACGAGCTTCAGCGCAGCCAGGCACAATCCTCCACGGAGACGACCCACAGCATCGCCCTTCTACAGAATCCGGCGCCTCAGATTGGAAGTCAGCATAAGTAAGGGAGACGAGAGTTTGGGTTAATTAATCAGAGGGTATAAAGTGGGGCGCCAGGCAGAATAAATTGAGTCCAGGATCCCCGAAGGATAGGCCAGTTAGGGTCTGCTGACTCACACAAACACACGTAGTTTAGCGGGTTATTCGTGGGGAATAAAACCGCCAGTAGAGGATAAAACTGTGTCGTGTGGTCGCTGTGAGTGTGGAAAGGGGGGTGGAGTGATTTATGTTCCTGTGCATACGCGGCTGTTTATGGCGAATAGGGGAGTGTAGCGTCTGGTGTTTGCACACACGCGTGGCTGTTTAAACGGTCTTTAAATCGGCTCAGAGGTGTCCCCGCCAATCGGCGACGAATGCACGGTGGGCGCCCCTGCCCTCTGACCCCTGACCCCAAGTCCCTCGCGTGTGATTGGTGTACGGAGTCGGGCAGGTAGCGGAGTCGGGTTCGTTAGCGCCTGGGCACGTAGTGAGTGTATGCGAACGGATCCCGGGGGCTAAGCGCCGGCCGGGGAGTCACACGTCGGTGCGCCGCACCCCTTTTGTTTACGCACAAGACGGAGTTTTGCTTTGCGCGCGCGCCCACCGCAGCACGCCCACTACTAAGCCCGCGTAGCGCGTCGTAAATGTAAAGTCGTCGGCCCTACCGATTGAGACATGCCTACGCGGGCAGCAGCAAAGGCGGGAGCACAGGGGGGCGAGGAGTTGGGAGTCGGTAGCCCGAACCCGACAGAGCAGTCGGGGAGCAGTAGTGAGAATGAAACAGAGGAGGCAGGGGGCAGCAGCCCCCGCATCGTAACGGGGGAGTCGGGGGACAGCGGCCCCGACAATTCGGTGCAGGCGAGGGGCAGCAGCCCCCGCAGTTACATGGCGGGATTGTGAGGGGTCTGGTGATGGCTTGGGGAGACTTTCATCCAGCAGTGGATAGAACCTCGGCTGACGAATCCATGTAAATAAATGTACTGTGGATATCCACGCAGTTACATGGCGGGATTGTGAGGGGTCTGGTGATGGCTTGGGGAGACTTTCATCCAGCAGTGGATAGAACCTCGGCTGACGAATCCATGGAAATAAATGTACTGTGGATATCAATCAAACGCGAAGCTCGGCATGAAACTACTTAGATGTAAATTCTGTAAAATATAAAAACGATGCTGAGGCTTTTGATTTAAAGCTTTCGTGACTGAAATCCTGCATCCTTTCACTGGAAAAACCACCTCTGCGGTACAAAATTATACTCACCTGGTATCGACAATCAAGGGTATGTCCCTGTCCCCAGACGACCTGCTTGTCAGTTTTGATGTAGTTTCCTTATTCACCAAGGTTCCTGTACCTGACACCATCGCAATCATTGAAGACTTGGTTCATCAAGGACTAAACACTGAGGTACCCCCCCTGGTGAGACACTGATTAACCAATACATACTTCACTTGGAATGGAACTTTCTACAAACAAACTGAGGGCACCCCAATGGGCTCCCCGCTATCTCTGGTTATAGCTAACATTTTCATGGAGAAATTTGAGACTGACGCCATCCAGACTGCCACTCTGCGCCCAACCTTATGGAAGAGGTACGTGGATGACACTTTTGTCATCTGGCCACATGGCCGGCCTGCTCTAGACCAATTTTTCGACCACATCAATTCCATACACCCAGCCATCAGATTTACCATGGAAGTCGAAAAAGATGGCAAGCTACCTTTTTTGGATGTCCTAATAAAAAAGAGACCTGATGGTTCAATGAGCCACTCTGTCTACAGGCAAGCTACCCATACGGATGCTTATCTGAAACCGGATTCCCACCACCATCCATCACAGAATAATTCTCTCATCAAGACTCTGTACCATAGAGCCCAATGCATATCCGACCAGGAACACATAGACAGTGAACTCAAGCACGTACACCAAGCTCTTAAGGCTAATGGTTACTCCGACTATACAATCCGCAAAGCTATCACTCAAACCATGAAGAAGGACCCTCTTGAGGAGCCTTTCAAAACCATCACTTTACCCTACATTGCGGGGATCACAAAAAAGATCTCCAAAATCTTGAAGAAACACAAGATCCAGGTCCGTTTCAACACATTACATAAAATCCGTGATCTGGTTCCGTCTGTAAAAGATGTGATTCCGGACATACAGTACCCTGGTGTCTACAAACTAAGTTGCCTCTGTGGTAGTAGTTACATTGGAGAAACCAAACGCCATGTCTCGGACCGCATTCGTGAACACAAAGCAGACCTTAAACACGGTAGGACCAACACCTCGGCCGTGGCAGATCATTGTTATAATTCAGTAGGCTCACATGACATTGACTTTTCCAAGACAGAGGTTATTCGTAAGCCATCTGGCTACCATGAGAGATTCGCTCATGAGGCTATCCACATATACAAGCACAGAGACAATTTCAACCGAGAAGATGGATTCTGGCTTAGCAATCATTGGAAAGATTTGATAAACCATTTCAGGTCTTAATTGATTGTTCACGCTTACGGTGGCTTTCAGACAGCATACATTAATTTTTCGTCTCCCCCCTCCTCTTTTCAGAACATAGATGGACTAGGCCTTCTAAATAAACTGCTAAATCGCTGCGCGTTGCGCTGACGGTTTTATAAATAAATAACCCGTTTTAAAATAAATTAATTAATGCAAACAGACACACCTGATGACGACCGTTTGTGTTATGGTCGAAACGTCGTGAGAATTTTTATTGTCTTATATATTTTATTATTTTATTGTTTCCCTTCAACGTGACTTTACCGAAAGAGCTAAGAATATAAAGATGCTGAGGCTGTAAAAGCATTGACTAAAGTAAAGGTTAAACTTTGTTTACGCGGAGCGACATGTCGCTACGCGTAAAGACTCACACAGAGACCCATAGACTTACATAAATAACAACCCATATAGGTTGTTACCCTTCCTCTACACCTCTGATTAGCATGGTTAGCAACGTGCGGTGCGAGCGAAGTTCAACATACATACTTATATAGGACTCACAGAGAGACCCATAGACTCGCACAGAGACCCATATAGTTTGTTGCCCTTCCCCCACACATCCGATTAGCATGATTAGCTACGTACGGTGCGAGAGAAGTTCAACACGCACACATCACTGAAACCCAGCAGGGGCGAGGGGATGACGCCATCGCTCGCGATGTCAACGCGGATCTCCGCGCTCTTTGTCGGCCGCGTGGCTCAGCGGTGCAGCAAGCGGCCTCGCTGCGAATTGGAAGGCCACGATTGTAAATCCGGGCTGGGACTTCACTCATCCCATCACTCCTCCGGGAGTCGATAAAGTGAAGTGCCACTTTGTGGGAAGGTTATTGGTGGTCGTCTTTTGGATAAACTCGCCCCGCCATATGAATGTAAACGGATGATGAGCATCAACTGCTCAATGACCATTTGAGCAGAAGGAAATAGCTATTGTTATACTCATTTACATAATCGTACAAGGTATGACGACGCCCGTGTGGGCCCGTGCTCAGCTTTCGGATGCGTTTCTGCGGCCGCCTGGAACGCTCTTCCGGTATTAGGAAGCCACTTGGAGCTATGCACTTTTAAATCATCATCTAGATTGAAAACTACTATTTCTTTAAAACATTTTTTTGCTGTGTTTAGTTTGTTGTCCTTCCCCCAAACCTCCGATTAGCACGGTTGGCTACGTACGGTGCGAAAGAAGTTCAACATATGCAGGCATCTGCATCTGCTATGGTGTCGTGACTGGCGGGGACTGAGAGCGGCCAGAGCCGGCGAGAGGCCGCGCTGGCTGAGACCCGCACCGGGCGCTCTTCTCACTGAGCTAAAGCCCGCAGAGTTACGAAACTTATTTTTCCAGAATCGACCCGGCCACAAATGATAGCTCAACAAAGTGGCTTATCGTGTGGACATTTATAGCAGCAAAATAATACGTCTGGGCAATCTATTGTTATACAAGCCCGACATTTCTCCGTCAACTAAATTATAAGAGCCTTTCAGAAGGTCTGAATCTAAAAGTTATAGAAAATGAGACCCCCCTCCATCCCCAGATGTGGGGGTAAAAAGTTAATCCATCAGATGCACAATTGTTGATCACCCCCCATTTTTATTTTCTAGGCATATATGCCTACACACCCTACATACAATAGAGTCAGTAGTATCTGTACACATTGGGGGGGGGGGGGGGGGGACATCAGTGGGATTGACGGGCGAGGTGCGAAGCGCTGAGAATTCCTCCGCAGGAGCGATAATTTCGACGGCCGTTGCTTGTAGGCCGCCGAAATTCTAGTTCGGTAAAACTCTGGTGAACTCCCAATGTTTCATGGACATACGCCAGATGCCAACAACATGCTGGCAACCAAGCAGCACAGTATTTGTTTCACAAGCCGCACTCTGCTGATGAGACACACAAGGTGGAAACCAGTCCACAGGGTTTCTTGTTCTGGATATGCGTGCTGCTGAGAACCCGCAGGTGACGTGGATCCGAGTGTGCTATCGCGCCGCGTGTTTGCGGGATCAACCGCTTGGTGTTCGGCGTGGTGTCCGATGTTTCACTCCACATACTGTGAGCTTGTTTATCGCCAGTAATGCTCCATCTAAATCAGTGCAAATCACAGGCGGATCTGGAAGCTTTTCAGACTTTATAAATATGGCTCTACGTTCATACTAATAACAATGCGTGCAGTATATCAGTGCCTATCTTATTAGAGCAATTCAGACTTTATTGATCACCCCGTGCCCTTGTAAATCTCAATGTGCATCCTAGAAAGTCATATCACAAGGGAGAAACACAAACAAAAAATAGTGTTGCTCGTATTGAATCGGCCGTATGGACCTGAAAACAAAATTTCCCTGTACAAGAACACGGGTAAACCGTATAGATTGACAGGTATGGTGTATTGTGTGTGGTGAATATAAATATTTTTTTAAAGCAAGCTTAGGCCGCTAGTAGAGGGCCTTCCTACAGCAATGGGTTGACAGAGGCCTTCACATTAAACCCTCCCGCTCCTCTCTCCGCCCAGCAGAATATATAAATGTGTACACGAGTTAGTTGGTCGATAGATTGCGTTTGGTGGGGTAAAGTGTGGGAACTCGCTCCTCTTCTAGTAAGGCGTCTGCCCCAGAACGACGAGCCGGCCTATTGCGTCTCGAACCCCTCCCGTGCAGTCTCTTCTGCGATTAGTATTATTAAGTAAATCTCAGCTGTACAGAGCGCCATTCACACAAGGCGTCACAGCGCTTTACAACACAATCCCAGTAAAAAAAGCCTGAACGTTAAAACTAAAAGAAAACAACCGCTTACAGAGAAGTATACCAATACCGTGTCACCCCATACGGTTTACCCCGTATTCTTGTACATGGAAATTGAGTTTTCAGGTCCATACGGCGTACAGCCGTTTCAATAGGGCATTAACATGATTTTGCCCATGTGTGTTTCTCCCTTGTGATGGGACTTTGTAGGATAAACGTTGAGATTTATGAGCTCACGGGGCGACCAATAGGGTCTAAATAGGTCTGTAATGAGGTAGGCACTGATAAGAGGTTGACAGGTGTGGGATATGCAAAAGAAAATTAAATGTGGTTTTCACACGATCTCTAAAACCCTCGACTGACGGTGAGTCCATAACAACTACTGAAAGCTCTGCCACCCATTAAACACAGATTTGTTCTTGGTACCACTCAGGGTACCCGGACTTGGTGGATAAAATTTGCCGGACAGGGGCAGCATACGGCTTCAGCAGTTCACCCAGATGTAATGGAGCTACCATCCCTTTTCAGGACCTTGAAGGCCAAGACAAGAACTTTCAATTCGATCCTCTAGTTTGCTGGAAGGCAAAGCAGGGAACGAAATATATATGTGATGTGCTCAAATTTCCCCACTCAACGGGGAGTTGCGCAGCCTCACGGACACTCGGGAGTGCGCATCATCGCGGACGCACGCACCTGAGGTCCATGTCCCCGTCCAGCCAGTAGGTGATGATGTTGGAGGTCGTTCCGCCGGGGCAGCAGCCCATGATGAGCACGGCGATGGCCTGAATGGGCTCGATCTTGAAGGCTATGGCGAGCGCGAAGGCCGTGAGGGGCATGAAGCCGAACTGGCACACGAACCCGATGATGATCCCCCACGGATTGCGAAGGTGAGCAATCACCTTGTGAATCTGCACCGTGCAGCCCATGGCGAACATCACCAGCGCCAGCATGAGCGTGAGCACGATGCTCAGCGTGAAGTTGAGCACTTGGTTGTGGCTTCCCACGGGCTCCAGGCACGACGTGCCCTCGCACAGCGTCGCGTTGGAGTCGCACGCCCACACGTTCCCCGTCGCGGAGTAGCGGAGCATGACGGTGGAGTAGGACGCGGCCTCGTAGTCTTCGTACGGCATCTTGGTTGCTGCTCGCCGCTCACGGGAGGCCGCACTCACCGCTGCCGAAGAAGCCGTGGCCCCTTATAGTCGGGGCTCGGAGCTGTAAATCCCCCGTCCTCCTCCACCCCCCTCCCGTGCGCAAATGTTTAACGCGAACATTAAATGGCGAACTTTACGGGGAGCAGGGCAGGTGGCGTGAGCCGACATTCTTGAGAAGGCAACGCCACTGATGAGGTGACGTTGAGGCTCTTCGACTCCAGCAAACCGAAGACAATGTGAATTACGTAGTTGTCAACCCAGACGGTTTACCCGTCTTCTTGTACAGGGAAATGGAGTTCTCAGGGCCAGCGTACAGCCGTTTCAATCCGGGCAAAAAACAAGTTTGTCTATTTGTGTTTTTCCCTTGTGATGGGACTTTGTTGGCTGAATGTTGAGATTTATAAAAGCACGAGGTGACCAATAAGCTCTGAATTGGTGTGTAATAAGGTAGGGGCACTAATAAGGGATTGACAGGTATGGTACGGTATGGAATTTGGCTGTAGATTGTAAATGTTGTGGCTTGGCTCTCCAACACACCGGTGTGCTGTACTAGTAACGAATTGGCATGTTCTGTTTACGTGACAAACCTTACTAATTGGCTGTGTCGGGTGGTGGCGGGTTTAAGGACATATTTAAATATTTACGCGATCCAACCCCCCCTAAAAACCTGTATTAAGGTATGGAATTAATTGAATATTAAAATGTCTCTGATCGTGAAGACGGCGGCTACTTCTCGCGACTACGTTAGAAAAGACGAAGTGTTTTTTGTTGTTTAAACATTAAATGTACCCGGGGCTGTTTCATAAAAGGCAAATTATCCGGACTTGTCGTAAAAGGGTAGTCACGTGACGGCCTCGCGCCACCAGCCCCCCCCCCCCCACTTCTCGCTCTTCTCGCCATCCACGTTTTATAATCCTCTGCTCCAAAGTTTTAAAACTTTAACGACCACATTTTTGTGAAAGGTAAAAAAAGAATAAAGACGAGCACTGGGGGCCATTAAAACAAAAACAAAGTATTGCTTCTCATAAACAAAAGTTTTTCAGCAGTACAATTCGCGTGCCAAGTGTCCTAAACTTTCTTCCTGTCGTGGGGCTGCTGATGTAGATGCAGAGCAACGACTACGACCGCACATCCAGGTGGTCAAGCCAGCAGATAAGCGCGTCAGGA
The DNA here is from genome assembly GCF_048934315.1 of Petromyzon marinus. Taxonomy (NCBI): domain Eukaryota; kingdom Metazoa; phylum Chordata; class Hyperoartia; order Petromyzontiformes; family Petromyzontidae; genus Petromyzon; species Petromyzon marinus. The sequence goes on along the minus strand of NC_133698.1, from coordinate 963,719 downwards.
GTAGCGGAGTGGTGTAGCATCATCGCTGTGATGTCTCCTGGGAACGGTGGTACGGCCAAGTTCAGCACATGGAATCATTTATTTTTGTTGCCACGGTTGCGAAGCAAACACCCACAACCAAACGGCACCATTGAATGTATCGTATATAACAGCGTTCCATTAATACTCTTTGGTTCATCTTCTTTGGTTCTTTCGGTAAAGTCACGTAGAATGAGAATAAAACAATAAGATAACACAATAAAATTCTCACGACGTTTCGGCCACAACGCCAGCGGCCGTCTTCAGGTGAAAGGAACAGACCTGTCGGGACGACAGAGCTTCAATGAACGATGTTAAGATTCGTAGCGACTTTTAAGCTGGTTGAGAGAAGTGAGGCACCTTGACAAAGGGGTTTACATATCAAATAGCTGAGGGATTAGCTTGTGACTGGTCACAGAAATGGCTATGTTAAAGTCAAAACCTACACATCCACAGAGGCAACTAGTAATTTAGCATTGAAATAGCTAAGGGATTAGCTTGTGCAAATAGCTGAGGGATTAGCTTGTGACTGGTCACAGAAATGGCTATGTTAAAGTCAAAACTTACACATCCACAGAGGCAACTAGTAATTTAGCATTGAAATAGCTAAGGGATTAGCTTGTGACTGGTCACAGAAATAGATGTTAAAGTAAAGGCCTACACATCCACAGAGCTTCAATGAACGCTGTTAAGATTCGTAGCGACTTTAAGCTGGTTGGGAGAAGTGAGGCACCTTGACAAAGGGGGTTTACATATCAAATAGCTCAGGGATTAGCTTGCGACTGGTCACGGAAATGGCTATGTTAAAGTCAAAACCTACACATCCACAGAGGCAACTACTAACATAGCATTGAAATAGCTAAGGGATTAGCTTGTGACTGGTCACAGAAATAGATGTTAAAGTAAAGGCCTACACATCCACAGAGCTTCAATAAACGCTGTTAAGATTCGTAGCGACTTTAAGCTGGTTGGGAGAAGTGAGGCCCTGACAAAAGGGGGTTTGCATATCAAATAGCTGAGGGATTAGCTTGTGACTGGTCACGGGAATGGCTATGTTAAAGTCAAAACCTACACATCCACAGAGGCAACTAGTAATTTAGCATTGAAATAGCTAAGGGATTAGCTTGTGACTGGTCACAGAAATAGATGTTAAAGTCAAAGCCTACACATCCACAGAGGCACCTCGTAAATGGACGCCAAAGGGGGCTGCAACAACTCAACTTTCATACAGTAAACTGATGTGAAAAACCTAATTCTAAATTACATCAATATAATAAATGTACTCAATATATTCTTCAATAAGCTGAGCTATTAACATTAACTGGGTATACACTACACTATATAATGAATACCATATAGTAAACTAATAAAAACTAAAATATAAACTACCTCAATGTTATATTACAATGTTATATGGTGAAAAAACGGGTGGATTCTTACCTTCCACTTCAGCACCACGGACAGCTACGCGTCCCGTTCAGACGGACGAGTCTATCCATGGTCGGAGCGGAGGAGGAAGGAGGGGAGAAACAGCTGCGAGGCGCTGTTATACTCCATGTTATAAACCATACCATTAACCGTGGTGTGAGAGGTATTAAGAGTCAGTGCCAGCGAAAGAACTGCGGTCTGAAGGTCCTCGTAAAATACAATTAATTAAGAACCGAAATGGTTTAAAACATCTTTCCAATGGTTACTAAGCCAAAATCCATTTTCTCGGTTGAAATTGTCTCTGTGTTTGTATATGTGGATGGCCTCATGAACGAATCTCTCATGGTAGCCGGTTGGTTTGCAAAGAACCTCTGTCTTGGATAAGTTAATGTCATGTGAGCCCACTGAATTATGACAGTGATCTGCCACGGCAGAGGAGTTCGTTCTGCCGTGTTTCAAGTCTGCTTTATGTTCTGTGGATGTGTAGGCCTTTACTTTAACATCTATTTCTGTGACCAGTCACAAGCTAATCCCTTAGCTATTTCAATGCTAAATTACTAGTTGCCTCTGTGGATGTGTAGGTTGACTTTAACATAGCCATTTCTGTGACTAGTCACAAGCTAATCCCTCAGCTATTTGCACAAGCTAATCCCTTAGCTATTTCAATGCTAAATTACTAGTTGCCTCTGTGGATGTGTAGGTTTTGACTTTAACATAGCCATTTCTGTGACCAGTCACAAGCTAATCCCTCAGCTATTTGATATGTAAACTCCTTTGTCAAGGTGCCTCACTTCTCCCAACCAGCTTAAAAGTTGCTACGAATCTTAACATCGTTCAATGAAGCTCTGTCATCCCGACAGGTCTGTTCCTTTCACCTGAAGACGGCCGCTTGTGTTGTGGCCGAAACGTCGTGAGAATTTTATTGTGTTATTTTATTGTTTTATTCTCATTCTACGTGACTGTACCGAAAGAACCAAAGAAGATGAATCCTTGCAGTCACGAAAGCTTTAAATCGAAACTCTTTGGTTCTTTCGGTAAAGTCACGTAATGTATAAAAAATAATAGATCACAATGTTTCGACCGCAACTACAAGCGACGGTCGCTTGTTCTTGCGATCGAAACGTCGAGATCTATTATTTTTCTATCTACGTTACTTTACCGAAAGAACCAAAGAGTATGGATTTCTGCAGTCACGAAACTTCAAATCAAGATCGTTCCATTAATGTTTAATTTACCGAGTTCACAAACACTCGAATGATAAAAAAATAGCTCATCCTGCCGCATTGCAATAAAATACAAATGTAATAAATACGTTCAACTTTGAGTCCGTAAAAAGTTGAGATCGCTCGAAACCGCACCCGTCGAGCAGCCTCTCAAGCGCGTCATTTGCACTCCCTGCGTCACACAGCAAGACGCTGACAATTTACCATCAGCGATGGTGGACCACGCTCCTTCCTTCCCCACAGAGGGCACTGACCGGCGGGGCACTGACCGGCGGGGCGCCGCCAAAGGTTAAACTCCCCTTGATCGGCAATAACCAGTCACCCACATTTAGTCCAACGTTGCCACCAACCAGCTCCCCTCGCTTGAGTCTGTTCCCATGAAGACACCAATGGAGACATTATTACGTCGGTTGATGTTTATGACATTTCCATCCCTAGTTCGTGTATTTTTAACAAATCCTAAGCTGACCTCTGTTTTCACATTCGTGAGCTACTTCAAGAATATTGTCTACAGTTTATGGGCATAGACTAGCAATAACTCGCGTGTAGGTACACAGAGAGAGTTGTGTGGGTTGATCGACATGAGTGTGTGTGTCCGTCTCTCCGCTGTAGTGTATAGGTTAGCACGTTGCAACACGAATCCTGCGACCCGAATGTTGTTCCCGCTCACGGCTAACACCAGTGACGATTATCTGAAACGGCCCTGGGCCTCCCCTAGGTCGACTCAGCTTCAAATGAGTACCTAGTGAGGTGTGTTAAAACATCGCCACTGGGGAGACAAAGGTGGTTGGGCGTGGTCTTGGCCACCCACCCCTCGTGTACCGTTCTCGCTAACAACACTTGCCCATAGTCTGTTAAGGCTATACGGAGTTTATTTGTCATTTGTATCTCCACCTGTTGAGGAAGCCTTGGCAGAATCTGATCCTGACACCGCAACTTTCATAATTCACGTCTGAGTGCTTCCAATGCCGTTCAGTCACACACTTCAACCACGTGTAATCCACGTACTATTATATCCCTTACAAAGTACTGTATAAGGATGTGCGTGAATTGTGGCGCTTGCTAAAATGTGTCGATAACTCAAGCGCCTTGCATCATATATCATTTCAACCATTCCAATGCCCTGATGGAGGTCTAATCAAGCTGACCCGCAGTGGCACCTTTCGCTGTTGAATTAGGTGTTAGTAGCACTGGCATGCAATGGCCATTCGTCTGGCAGTAAGGGGCCGATGTCGCCGCGAGGTTTTCCCCAAATATTGGGCACCTCGCGGTCTCCTCACCGTTCTGCCCGCACCCACCGACTGTGACACGGAGACACGTGTCTCCGCGTGTACCGTTCGACACAAGCAAAGATCAGGCCCCGGGCTGAGAGCCGTGCCCTTTGACGTGGATATTTTTACGGATTTTATTTGTTATGCGGTCGTGAAAAAAACAAACCCTGGGCCAACCCTGCTGCATACAGCTGCTTTATAGCGCGTCCCTCGGGGGTTGTTGGCCGAGCGTGTCCCCCCTCTGCCGGACATGTCCATGGGACGTGCTTGGAGTGGGGACTGTGACATGGGGGGCCAAGGGCTCCACCAGGTGATGACGATGATGCTCCAGGTGATGATGTTCCAGGTGATGATACTCCAGGTGACGATGATGCTCCAGGTGATGCTGCAGGTGATGATGCTCCAGGTGATGATACACCAGGTGATGACGATGGTGGTGCTGTTCCAGGTGATTACAATTATGCTCCAGGTGATGATTCTGCAAATGATGACGATATCGCACAGTGCAAGCTCCAATTCATCACTAAGTCCTCTTTTTGTAATTTTCGGCCAATTGTACCCACCTGAAATGGAGAATCCATAGGTATCTCTTGCACTTTTAATTTGTTTAAATGGATGGGGAATTAGTGTTGGTTATTTATATTATTTGGCTACTATATATTTCCACATAAGTCACTTCGTTATCATTTGTGGCCAGGTCACATCTGAAAAAGAAGCTAATAGCTCAGTAGGCTTTACCTGGTAAAATAGTTTTTATTTTTGTTTGTGATTTTCTTACCTTTCCTATACTTTGCACTCAAATCGTGTCTTTTTTATTTTTCGATTTAAAGCTTTCGTGAGTGCAAGGATTCATCTTCTTTGGTTCTTTCGGTAAAGTCATGTAGAATGAGAATAAAATAATAAATTGATAAAATAAAATAACAATAAAATTCTCACGACGTTTCGGCCACAACACAAGCGGCCTTATCTTTTTTATTGTTTGTTGTTGCAACTTTCTGACCCGACCCAACTGGGAATCTGTGAAAGAGTTTTATATCTCATCGGATTCCTACAGTATAAAGATTTTGAGAGCCTTAGCAGCGCACGTGGACTACCGGGGCATCCAAGGGCACTGGTTCACCAAACTACAACAGATCAGCATATTTGCTTCATAATTGCTGGTGCAAAAACACACGTCTTTAGTATTATTGGTCGGGATAGTGTTTTACTCTTCCGAGTGTTAACAAGCAAACATAGAATTTCCTCCACATGATTATCGCAGATTTACCACTCACCCTACCATGCACAGCCTGCACATGCAATAGTTTTGTCCATTGTGTATTTATGTCTTATACCCTTTCTGGCTTACCCAAGTCTGTGATGAACTACAGTTGGTTTCGAGGTGGCTGAGTGGCTCAGAGATTACAACACCCAGCCATCACCAGCGAGTGATAGGTTCAAATCCAGGTTTCAGCTGCCTGTGATTCATCTGGGTTATCAAGTGAAGTGAGTGAATGGTCTCGACTTGGTCACCAATAACTACGAAAATCACACTTTTTTATTCTGAATTTGATTTGCTTAACTTTGGTGCTGAACGATGTGGGTTTGATTACCATCAGACTCTTGAGGATAGAGGCCTATTGCAGCGAGTTCATAAGTAGGCCAATAGCCATCTTAGAGTATCATTTTGAAAATAAGCAACACATAATAAAAAAAACCTCATATTTATTTTTTTCCAATGAAACAAAACCGTTTCTATGTTGTGGTACGGATGTTAGAGGGGAGGGAGTTCCGCATTGCAGAGGCATCAAGAACGAGCGACATCCCACTGAGTGTAGATCAACTGGGGGTCCGACAAGAGGCAAGAGAGGGGCACGGGAGGCTGGACGGGGCATCGTGGACTTAAAACCACCACTGCAATCGCCATTATTGGACATCTGTGAAAAAGAGTTTCATAGCTCATCGAATTCAGTCTGAATATAGATTCTAATTCCCACAGCCTCTGTTCTCCTCGCTGTGCACGAGGGGTTCCACTCACTTGAGGAAACAGCCCAGCGGAACCCAACTGCAAATTAAACTGGTTAATCATTAACTCATTGTGCATTGCAGTTCAGCAGTATATGTTATTGCCTGTGAAATGCAGGTCTGCTTATATATGTTATTGTTCATTACACATGGTTGGGCAAATCAAATAAATCTTTCAAGGACCTGGGTGTGATTCATGCAAGGGTGAAGGGCCATGCAATGCTGGCGTGCCTCATGCACTCTGCCAAGACAGCTGATCTGCCAGGTTTAATGACCCTCTGTCAACAAGTACCGTCACGCCACTGACCTTCACCTGTGTGTGGGGCATGCCTTTACACATGGCCAAGGTCTCATCTTGTTTGAATGAAACAAGAAAAAAGCACGCATCTGCATGTATTGCGTAATGTTTTTCATTATAAATATGGACTCGTAATAAAGGTTTTTCTCGGAGATCGCATATTGTCGCTAACCCACCACCACAGCCAATTAGTAAGGTTTGTCACGTAAACAAAACGTGCCAATTAGTGACTTCAGCACACCATCATGTTGGAGAATAAACCCACATATCAGGCCATTTGCCAGAATTGTGAAACGACACTTTCATTTACGTGATCTAACCACAAAAAGCTCTTTATTATGGATATTGGTCGCGCAAGTCTACTACGTCTGTAGTGGCATAGAATAAGTAATGTAGCAGCATAGCGCTGGCTGCTGGCGGGGAAGGGGATCTGTGGCTTACAGCAGCCCTGACGTCAGCAGGCCAGGTGATACACCAGAGGGGATATCTGGGGGAAAGGTTACAGAAGGGGCACATGGGGGAAGCCCGGAAACTCACTGGTAGGTTCTAGAGAGGAGGTGTGACTGGGGCGGAGCGAGGCCACGCTGGCAGCATAAAAGGGGGCCCTGAGCGAGAGCTCGGGGCTGCCGTATGGAGCGGGATCCCCGTCATGCTGTTGAAGATCGTCGCCATCGTCGCTGTCATCTTGTCGCCATTGTCTTCACTTGATATTGCGCTGCAACACGGTAGTTGGCTATCGCGGTTCAGTGCGATCAGTGTTAGATGGCTAGTGTTGTGTAAAGGCTAGTAACGCACGTAGTGTTGTGTATAAGCGAGCGACAGAAGAGTGTGCATCAACGTAGGGTGTGTATTGTGCCGAGGGTGCCTCCAACTCTTAGCGTCTCCGAGTTAGTCACTACACGTGTGTAGTGTGACTCACGAGGCACACACACAAGTCTGGAGGCACCACGATTTATTAACAGGGCTACGGGTTAACAACACTGGGGGTTATTCTAGACCTCAATGGGTCCCTATCTAACTTAACTACCCGACGACCAAAGCTCCCCGAACCCCCATCGCCCCGTGAGTTCCCTATCCCCGACAACCACGATCGCTCCGCCCCCATCCCTCTTATCCTCTTGAGCGTGGCCTCGCTCCGCCTATGGCCACGCCCCCTCTTCGGTCTCCCTTGATGGAACCGGGGCCAGCGTCACGTGTCCTTCGGGCCCCCTTTTCCGGGGCCCCTTCACTACTCTGTGTCGGCACGTCCCCTCTCTCTCTGTGACGGGACCCTGCTCTCTAGAGCCTGCTTCCCCGCCACGTCTCCGCCGGCACGAGTGAGAGGTATGTGCATACTCATTCACCAGTTGTGGATGTAGTCGGCTTATACGCCATAGAGACGCTATTTACGACTCTATGCGTGTGTAGTGAGCCCAAGGAAGAGAGGGAGACGGTCTTGAGCCGACACTTTTATTTAACAAACACTAATGTACAGGGTCCCTAACACAAAGGGGTAATGGCCCCTTACACCCGCTACCTGGGGAGGTACGGCCTCCGGGCTATCGTGCCTCCTCACACTGGGGACCACTCTCCACTCAGCCCTCTGGCTAGGGGCCCTAGGGGAGGCTATTCTGACCCGACCCAGCCAAGATCCTCGGGTCCCGGCCACTGGCCCACTCAGTCCCGGCCCTAACAAGGACGTCGGGTCTGAGGGTACCCAGGGTCCGACCACTGTCCCACTTCAGTCCCGGCCCTTAGAAGGACAGTGGGTCTGGGGGTCTCAGGGTCCTACTCTAAGCCCGGTCTGCAGTCTTCAGCTTGAGGAACACTGCCGAACCCAGGTCAGGGGTCCGGCTTTGATTCACCTGCCAGGGTCCCCATGCCCCTGGCCACGCCTCCCTTCCAGAGAGTTCCAGAGGGTCCTGGAATCTTCCCCCAGCGCCCCTCTTGGGGTCTGGGGAACCTTGGTGGCCCACACATCACACCCTACTGGTGGATGTCTGCTAGTGCAGGTAAGTACCCCGTTTATTGCGTTACACGTGTATAAACATGGATGTGAATAAGAGACAATAAAAAATGGAAAAGTGTACGCAGAAGGGCGAGGTGCCAGCTTGGGATCCCTAGGAGGCAGCGGACACGAAGATTCAAGAACGCGCGCTCCCTAGAAGACAAAATAAACGGGCATGGAAAGTGAATTCTAGATTTGAAGCTTTCGTGACTGCAAGGATTCATACTCTTTGGTTTTATTCGGTAAATTCACGTAGGTAAAACAAATTAAAATAAAATAAACAATTAAAACACGTTTCGGAGGCAACACACGCTTCCGTCTTCAGGTGGAAACAGTCACAGCAAAAAATCGCTGCACCAAGTGGCGAGGCTCTGGGAACCTCGAGCTTAAATACAGGTTCGGGGGGGGGGGGGGAAGGAGCCATGTAGGGGGACCTTGGTGGGGTGCGGGGCTGAGTCAATCCATCTTTTGTTGTGTCGAGGGTGCGGGGGATGGGTCACTGTGTGTGTGCAATAGAAACGGAAAAAAATAGAAAAAATAAAGATCGTTAACAATGTGCTGTACGGGGGCAGTAGAAAAAAGGGAAATAGAAAGTTCGGAAGGAATATGCTTGGTATACCACTACTTGAAATTGCTATTATAAATTAGTTGACATTTGGTACGATTTAAAACGTCTTTCCAGTGATTGCTTAATTTGAAACCATCCTCTCGGTTGAAGTTATGCCTGTGTTTGTATATCTGAATGGCTTCGTGCACAAATCTCTGGTGATAACCTGTAGGTTTACAGAGAACCTTGGTATCGGAGAAGACAATCTCATGATCACCCATAGCATTGTAACAATGATCAGCCACAGCAGATGAACTTATTCTGCCGTGTTTCAGATCTGATTTGTGCTCACGAATTCGGTCAGAGATATGTCGTTTCGTCTCCCCGATATAGCAATCACCGCAGGTACAGCTCAATTTGTAAACTCCGGGGTACTTTAAGTCAGAGATGACATCCTTTACGGATGGGATCAGATCACGAATTTTGTGTACTGTATTGAACCGGACTTGGATCTTGTGTTTGTTTAGAATTTTGGAAATCTTTTCAGTAACGCCTATGTATGGTAGTATGATGGTTTTGATCGGAGTATCAAGTGGTTGTTTCTGTATGGTAGGAGAAACAGCTTGGCGGATGGTACGGTCAGAGTATCCGTTCCTCGAGGGCCAGCCGTTCTTTTGAGCCGGGTGGTGGTGGGAATCCGGTTTCAAGTAGGAATCTGTGTGGGTGGGCTTTCTGTAAACAGAATGTCCCAACGAGCCATCACCTCCTCTCAAACAGAACATCCAAGAATGGCAGCTTGCCATCTTTCTCTACTTCCATGGTGAATTTGATGGGTGTCTGGAATTGATGTGGTCCAGGAAAAGGTTCAAAGCCGGGAGGCCATGTGGCCAAATGACGAAAGTGTCATCCACATATCTCTTCCACAGGGAAGGACTGAGGGTGGATGTCTGGATGGCGTCCGATTCAAATTTCTCCATGAAAACATTGGCTATCACTGGTGACAAGGGGGAACCCATGGGATTACCCTCATTTTGCTTGTAAAAGGTACCATTCCAAGTAAAGTAGGTGTTGGTGAGGCAGTGCCTAACCAGCGCAGGTACCTTGGGGTTTAGTCCATGTTGGACCAGATCCTCAATTATTTTAATGGTGTCAGGTACTGGGACCTTGGTGAACAGATAAACCACATCAAAGCTGACGAGGATATCGTCAGGGGCCAGTACAATGTATTTGACCATAGAGACCAATTGGGATGAGTTAAGTACTGCTGAGGTGGTCTTGCCAGTAAAAGGAAGCATAGTATCTGACAGAAAACAGGCCAGTTTGTAGGTAGGGGAGTTGATCGTGGACACGATGGGTCGTAGTGTTTTAATTGTTTATTTTATTTTAATTTGTTTTACCTAAGTGACTTTACCGAATAAAACCAAAGAGCATGGAAAGTGAGTTGGCTTGGGTGGGACACGTTCGTCACTTGCAGAGATTGTTGAAGATCGCGAAGCGGCAGCCAAAAGGAGCGGCGGTATGTCGACAGGGTGGTGCCGCAGTGGTGACACTCGCTGCCTCGGAGCAAACAAGGTGGCTGGGTTCGAGTCCTAACTCGGGCGCCTTTGGAGTATGTTCTCCCCCCTGTTCTGCATGTGTTTCCTCTGGATTATCCGGTTTCCTCCCATAGCTAAAAACACAAACACACCATGAAACCGATATTGGCCAAACATCCTAATGCTGAAAAAATATTATTTGGGTCTTTCGGTAAAGTCATGTAGATAAATTCAAAGAAAATAACAAAAACTACGACGTTTCGATTGCAACACAAACGGTCGTCATCAGGAAAAGGGAGGTTAGCTTCTAAAGGGAGCAGATATCACAAGGGAGCAGATATCACAAGGGAGCAGAGATCGTGCTGCTCGCAGCAGACATTGCAGCTGTCGCGATTTTCACCTGAAGACAGGTGCTTGTGTTGCGTTCGAAGCGTCATGATTTATTTTATTTCTACCTACATGACTTTACCGAAACAACCAAAGAGTATGGATTCCTGCAGTGACGAAAGCTTCAAATCAAGATTGTTTATAAAGGTTTTAAATCGGCGTAGCCCAAATGTCAGCAGCCAATGTTAATGTAAGTGGTGGGCAGCGATCGCGGCAGTGGTGGGTTTTCCACCAATAAAAGGACTGCCAGGTAAAAATTAGCATGTTAATCTAAGATCGCCAAGCATCCTCCACGGCGAGTGTGCCAAGGTGGCTATGTTAATGTGAGAGATTAGCATGTTAATGTAAAATCCCCGAGCATCCTCCACGGCAAGCATGCCAAGGTGGCTATGTTAATGTGAGAGATTAGCATGTTAATGTGAGAGATTAGCATGTTAATGTAAGATCGCCGAGCATCCTCCACGGCAAGCATGCCAAGGTGGCTATGTTAATGTGAGAGATTAGCATGTTAATGTGAGAGATTAGCATGTTAATGTGAGAGATTAGCATGTTAATGGAAGATCGCCGAGCATCCTCCACGGCGAGTGTGCCAAGGTGGCTATGTTAATGTGAGAGATTAGCATGTTAATGTGAGAGATTAGCATTTTAATGTGAGATTAGCATGTTAATGGGAGATTGCCGAGCATCCTCCACGGCGAGCGCGCCTAGGTGGCTATGTTAATGTGAGAGATTAGCATGTTAATGTGAGAGATTAGCATGTTAATGGAAGATCGCTGAGCAGCAACCTCGAGGATGGCGCGCGAGGTAGGTGTGTTAGTGTGAGAAATTTAATCTGGTAATGTAAAAAATCAGGGCAGAAAATAACAACTAACATCAGGTGGTAGGATGGGAAAATCACAGCCAGTTATGACTTAAAATGGCTAATAACGTCCTTCCAATGATTGCTCAGTTTATACCCATCATCTCAGTTGAAATTGTGTCTCTGTCTATATATATGGATGGCTTCATGAACGAATCTTTGTTGATAGCCAGTGGGTTTGCAAAGTACCTTTGTCTTAGAGAACTAAATTTCGTGTGAGCCCACCGCATTAAAACAATGATCAGCCACGGCCGAGGTATTGGTCCTACCGTGTTTCAGATCTGCCTTATGTTCACGAACACGGTCCGAAACATGTCGCTTAGTTTCCCCAAAGTAACTACTGCCGCAAACACAGCTTAGTTTGTAGATGCCGGGGTATTGCATGTCAGGGATCACATCCTTCACAGATGGGATCAGATAACGAATTTTATGTACTGTGTTAAATCGAACTTGGATCTGGTGTTTGCTCATGATTTTGGAAATCTTTTTGGTGACCCCTGTTATGTATGGCAAGGTGATGGTTTTGATTGGGTCCTCAGATCGTTCTTTCCCAACGGTTAGGGTGATAGCTTTACGGATTGCGTAGTCTGAATATCCATTCATCTTGAGAGCTTGGTGTATGTGTTCCAGTTCACTGGCTAGGTGATAGTTGGAAATACATCAAGCTCTATGGTATAGAGTTTTGATGAGATAATTCTTCTGGGATGGATGGTGGTGGGAGTCAGGTTTTAGGTAGGCATCCGTATGGGTGGCTTTCCTTACACAGAGTGTCCCATTGGGCCATCTAGTCTCTTTTCGATTAAAACATCCAAGAATGGTAACTTGCCATCCTTTTCCACCTCCATGGTCAATTTGATGGCTGGGTGCATGGAATTTATGTGGTTGAGGAATTCGTTCAGAGCTGGTCGGCCATGTGGCCAGATGACGAACGTGTCATCTACGTACCTCTTCCACAAGGACGGACGTAGAGTGGCTGCCTGGATGGCATTGGTCTCAAAATTTTCCATGAAAACATTAGCTACAACTGGAGATATGGGTGAACCCATTGGGGTACCTTCAACTTGTTTGTAGAATATAGTAATGTTTTACCCTTTAATCAGGCACCAAAACTGACACCTTTATACAAGGGATCATGTTTGCAATAACCACAACACAAGCAGTCAAAATGCAAATAAAAAGAGACAACTCTGATGATATGCACTGATAAGGGAGAACCCAATGGGGTACCTTTAACATAATTTATTTCTTTTTTCTATCTACGTGACTTTACCGAAAGAACCATAGAATATATACCTTCAACTTGTTTGTAGAATTTTGATTTAAAGCTTTCGTGACTGCAGTAATTCATATTCTTAGTTTTTTCGGTAAAGTCACGTTGAAGGGAAACAACAAAATAATAAAATATATATAAAACAATAAAAAAATTCTCACGACGTTTCGACCATAACTCAAACGGTCATCTTCAGGTGTGTTGGTTTGCATATTTTTAAACGGCGCATTTATTTATTTATAAAAAACGTTAGCGCCACGCGCAACGATTTGGCAGTTTATTTAGGACTAGTCCATCTATATTCTGAAAAGAGGAGAGGGGAGACGATTTTTTTTATATATATAATGTATGCTGTCTGAAAGCCACTGTAAGCGTGAACAATCAATTAAGACCTGAAATGGTTTATCAAATCTTTCCAATGATTGCTAAGATAGAATCCATCTTCTCGGTTGAAATTGTCTCTGTGCTTGTATATGTGGATAGCCTCATGAACGAATCTCTCATGGAAGCCAAATGGCTTACAAAGAACCTCTGTCTTGGAAAAGTCAATGGCATGTGAGCCTACTGAATTAGAACAATGATCTGCCACGGCCGAGGTGTTGGTCCTACCGTGTTTAAGGTCTGCTTTGTGTTCACGAATGCGGTCCGAGACATGGCGTTTGGTTTCTCCAATGTAACTACTACCACAGAGGCAACTTAGTTTGTAGACACCAGGGTATTGTATGTCCGGAATCACATCTTTTACAGACGGAACCAGATCACGGATTTTATGTAATGTGTTGAAACGGACCTGGATCTTGTGTTTATTCAAGATTTTTTGGAAAGATTTGATAAACCATTTCAGGTCTTAATTGATTGTTCACGCTTACAGTGGCTTTCAGACAGCATACATTATATATTAAAAAAAAAATCGTCTCCCCCCTCCTCTTTTCAGAATATAGATGGACTAGTCCTAAATAAACTGCCAAATCGTTGCACGTGGCGCTAACGTTTTTTATAAATAAATAAATGCGCCGTTTAAAAATAAATTTATGCAAACCAACACACCTGAAGATGACCGTTTGAGTTATGGTCGAAACGTCGTGAGAATTTGTTTTATTGTTTTATATATTTTTTATTATTTTGTTGTTTCCCTTCAACGTGACTTTACCGAAAAAACTAAGAATTTGTTTGTAGAATGTTCCATTTCAGGTGAAGTGTTGGTGAGGCAGTGTCTCACCAGGGCCGGTACAGCAGCATTCAGTCCTTGTTGGACCAAATCTTCAATGATTGCAATGGTGTCAGGCACAGGAACTTTGGTAAACAAAGAGATCACATCGAAAGTAATGAGCAAATCACCTGGAGATAGTGAGATGATCCTTAATTAACGATACCAAGTGAGCTGGGTTAAGTACAGTTGAGGTGGTCTTACCAGTGAATGGTTGTAAGGTTTGAGACAGAAATCGGGCTAGTTTTTAGGTGGGTGAGTCAATGGTGGAGACGATGGGACGAAGGGGCGTACCTTCTTTATGGATTTTTGGTAAGCCATACAATCTGGGTGGTTGAGCAGCAGAGGGTTTTAAGGAAAACCGCTTGGTTGGTTCGATTAAAGATGTTGAATCAGTGATTATATTGTTGGTTTTCGTAAAGAGGTGGTTGGTCGGATCTCTTTTAATTTTGGTATAGCTACCATCATTAAGTAGGTGGTCCTGAATTTTGTCATTGTATGTGGTTTTGTCCATGATGACTGTGGCATTGCCCTTGTCGGCTGAGAGGATGACGATCTCATCTCTTTTTTTGAGAAAGCTGAAAGCGCTCATCCTTACTGATGTTGCAAATCTTAGAGTTTTTGAGGATTGCAGCGATTTCCGATATTGCCACGTCTGCAGTAATGTGCCCAAAACCCTTAAGGGCTACGTCGACCTGTGCAATGATATAATCAACTGGGATATGTTTAGGGGTGACTGCGAAATTCAACCCTTTGGTAAGAGCCGATTTTAGGCTGTCGGAAATTGGACTGTTACTCTTATAGCAATCTTGTCAACGCATAACTTTTTGATGTGTGGATCTGGCTTCTTCTTGGAAAGGAGGTTGAACTTGGAAATCAGGTTATCTTTGCATCTAGCTGACATTGAGGCGGCTGAAGAGGCTGTCGTGTTATCTACATGTTCCCAATCAGATGTAGATATTTTTTTCCGTCAATGTTAAGTGTGAAGCTGAAAAAACACTGTACCAGAAAATTACTCCAATGTGATCATACGCAGCAGCAACATCGCCCTGTATCGCGAAAAATGATGAGACTTCGCGAAGCCTTTCTTACTAAATAAGCAAAATAACAAGAAATATTGCGATCAGATCCAACTCGCGTGAAGTAGCGAGATGTTACGATGTTAATCGCTCGACCGTAACTGATGGCAACAGCTTTGGCGAGGCCTTCATCCAGCAGTGGATTGTCCGCGGCTGATGATCACTGCACCACTGTGCCGTGCTCCCGTTCAGACGCGCGCAGGGCCACGCGCTCGCGCTGTGCTCCAGAGTTCGGTTCCCGTTCACGGCCAACATCAGTGGCTAAAAGCGATGTCCGAACCGATTCCGGGCCTCCCCCCTTCATCGTCAACCAGCGCTCAAACTAAACTATAATTTTATTTTACCAGGTATGGCCCGCTGAGCTATTTAGCTCAGAAACGACCTGGCCACAAATAAGTTCAACGAAGCGACTTATCGTGTGGAAATGCATAGCAGCCACCTACTCTAAACGCGTGATGTTGATTTTAAATGTGGAGGGGAAAATCACAGGACACGGAGAAAAATTCACGCGACCACGGGGAGAGACGCAAACTCCAAATACACGGCAGACATCGCCAGGGTCGGGAACGAACCCACGACCTCTTGCACACCAGGCGATGGAGTTAAGATAGCCTAGCCACAGTAGATGATGAGAGAGACACACAAACTCCAAATACAGAAGAGACATCGTCAGTGTCAAGAACGAACCCACGACCTCGTGCACACCAGGAGAGGGAGTTAACATCTCCTGGCCACCGTAGCATCACGCTGATCAGCGTGAAGTATGGTCTCAAACGACGTCAGTGAGGCCCTCGTTCAGCAGCGGAATGACTCAGGGCTGGAACGAAGAGACCGAATGTTTAGCGTTTCGTTCCCGATTTTTTTTAAAATTACTAAATTAAAACTTTACTTGTTTGGAGCCTGGGCCTCAACACGGGTGACCTGAACAAGATGGCGGCTTGAGCTCATGGTAACAAATCGCCTCCCGCCGAAACACTTCGCAATTAGGCATCGATACTTTTTACGTCTTATTTTTCCGCAGTTTTATAATTCCATCAGCTTTCAATGGCTTTGTTCACTCCGTTAGCCGAAATATGACGGACTAGTCACAGTTGAAAAATTATTTATTTGTACGCAAACGACGCGAATCGTAGACTGATTCGATTCTAGATTTCGCCTTGCGAAAATCGGAGACTCGGAATCGCCCTGGCCAGGAGCTCACGCGCGACGAGTAAAGACGTCACGTAACCCCGGAAGCGCTTCCTGCCCGCGAGACTGCCGAGGTCACAGCCCCGGAAGCGCTTCCTGCCCGCGAGACTGCCGAGGTCACAGCGCGTGCGCCTTAAGCGAGGAGACACACGTGGCTCGCGAGCGCGCTCCCACTGCAGCAGCATGAGGCCAGGTACCGCCGTCCCGTGTCTCTCTCGCCTCTTCCGGCTCTTATCTCTTCTCGGTCTTTCCCTCAACTATGTTCGTCTTTTTACCCATAAGAGAAATCAATGTTGTATAATGTCAAATGTCTCTTCTTGTCTTGCCCCCACACCCCGTTCAGCCCCTACATTCTCTCATCTCTCCGTCTCTTCTCTGCTTCGTCGCTTCCCCGTGTTCCCTTTCCGTCCCTTCTCTCCCCAGTTTGGTCCTCCCCTCTCTGACCTGTCTCTGTGCCGTTCTGGGTTCGGAGCGCGGCCCCGGCTCTCGCCGCGTGGAAGCGGCGCCTGCCCGAGAATTCGACTCGCAGCTCCCTCCGCGCTCCGAGTTCACACCACCGCTTAACTCCCCTCCTCGGGAGTCATTTTCCAGCCCCTTTGCTCGAGTCGTCTTTGCACCCCTACGCACGGGGTTCCGAATATGTTATCGTGTGGCCGCGTCTCGTGGTCCTCCCGAGTCGCGACTGAGGGGATTTTTCTCATTCTTTGAATTCTGTTCGTGGCTCTGGCTATTTCTGTGTGAATATCGCCCTGTGTATCTGTGTGTCTTTGTCTCCGCCGGCGCCGAGCGAAGTTAAAATGCGAAACTGCGCGTCCAGGCGAAGGACCACGTGGGAGGCCCAAAGCCTCATCGCTCACCCCGTTACCACACGCGCAGCGCGTTTTGATCAATTATGCGCGCGACTCTGGAATAAGAATATAAAATATAAAAAATAGTCTTAGCACGTTGTAGAAATTCAATATTATACCATCGTAGGACAGCCTTGTGCGTAGGACTACAACTATTGGGAGTTGGGTTAGATCGCGTAAATATGAATGTGTCGTTAATAAGGTTTGTCACGTAAACAGAACATGCCATTTCGTTACTAGTACAGCACACCGGTGTGTTGGAGAGGAAATCCACAACATTTACAATCTGAGTACGACGTTTCGCCAGTAATTGCAACCGGCATCATCAGGCGGCAGCCAGATTTGTGGAGAAATCCTGTATTGTGGATAGTCGCGAAAACCTACGTGTTGATACTTATCCCCATTGCTCCTCCTGTCGCATGGAGCAGCACTGAGAGCCTGCCTCCACGTGGCTCTGTGACTCGGAGCAGCTGATACAAAATATGATACCGCGTTGGCAGCGGTGCAGACGTCAAAGTTAAAATAACTTTATATATTTCTCAACAAAGTTGCCCCGAAAGTAAAATAATATTCGACGTTTTGGGCCTCCCTAATTCTTAGCAGAGTAAAACTAGCTTATTGGTTCATCCCGCCTGCGGTGCTTGTGTAGCACACGCAGCGCACGCTCTGATTAGATGAGCTTTAGCACCAGTGGAATTGTTTTTGTTTCTCATTTTTGTCTTGAGTGGATGATAAGAGACCGCACTGCAACACGACGACCTGTTGTGCAGTGTGCTAGCAACATTTTATAATTTCACATACAATGAGTGGAGTCAGGACATGTTTGATTATTAAGCGGGTTGTTACTCCATATCAACTTACAGGTAACTTCCAATGCCAATTTTCAAACTTCATCTCGAAACATTTTAAAATGTAACTCAGGCGCCATGGTCCAACTGCATTGTCGTCTACTCCATCTCTCTGGTCCGTTATGTATTATCAAGAGAGGCCGTTGCCCGAAACTTCACGAAATGTTCCCCTTTAAGGCCACACAATGTTACTGTCGAACTTGTTGAGTTTTATTTATGCCTCTGCGCCACTGCCAACACAGCATCGCCAAATGCTTCGTGAAAACACGAAAAATGCTTGTGCAAAAACAAAGTCTTCCATCGCAAAGTCTTCACTGCAGTGTTTTAGTCTGAGTGCAGCAGCTTGCACGATCTCAACTAAACTTGCATTTTACCAGGTAAGGTCCATATCGATATATGGCTCTCTTCAAAAAAGCAACCTGGCCACAAATGATAGCTCAACAAAGTGGCTTATGTGGACATTTATAGTAGCCGAATAATCTAAATAAAATAAATTAATGCCCCATCCATTTAAACAAATAAAGCGCAAGAGATACCAATAGATTCTCCCTTTCATGGGGGTACAATTGGGGGAAAAGCTCCCAAAAATATTTATTTTGTGATTAATTTGAGCTTGCACTGTGTACGATTTCATCACCTGGAGCACAGCATCGACTCCCGATGAAGCCCTTGGCCCCCCACGTCACAGTCCTCACTCCAAGCGCGACCCACGGACACGTCCGACCGGGGGGACGCGCGCCCGGCCAACAACCCCGAGGCCTGCGCTATGAAGCAGCTGTAGGCGACCCACAAATGATAGCCCAATGATGTGGACATATATAGCAGCCAAATACTTTAAACGCGTGATGTTGATCTGAACGTGGAGGGAAAAAATCGGAAGACCCGGAGAAAAATCTACGCAACCACGGGGAGAGACATGCAAATTCAATATATACAGGTGTCAGGGTCTGGATCGAACCCACGACCTCCTGCATACCAGGCGAGGTAGTTAACGTCTCACCACCGTGGCGCCCCAACGAATGTGTTGCAGGAGACGGTGCAGCGTCATCTGAATCGTGTTCTTTTTATTCCGCAGGATTTTCACCACGTGGGGGGGGTGGCCGAGGCGGTAGCTTTGGGGGCCGAGGAGGATTCGGAGGGGGGGGAGGGGGGTTCCGGGGCCGCGGAGGCGGTAGTGGTGGATTTCGCGGTGGCGGCGGTGGGTTCAGAGGTGAGAACTCGGTTCACATCCTTCACTGTTTCCACGCACATCCACTCCTTCGATTCCCTTCTAGGTCAGCGGCTCTCCAACCTGCGGTCTGCGGACCACCAGTCAGCCAAGTGCGTGGGGAAAGTGGTCCACTCAAACCAATGCAGATGCTGATTTTTATCCAAAACACCACGACTGTGCATTGCGGTCCGTGAAAGCGCTGCGAGGTTTGACGGTAAACCCCGTGGGTACAGCACAGTTGGGAAGCACCGGTCTGCGCAGACATTCCTTTTGGGCTGTGACACCAGGAGGATGGCACTCTCCATCCTCAATGCCTCACGTTTGCACGAACGGCGTTGTTGTTAACCCTCAACCCCGTTGCGAGCTGGTGTCTGCTGGTTGTGAGCGTGTGCCGGGACACGAGTGCTGCGTTGTGAATGCGGAGTTGTGGATATTTCTAGGTGGCAGCCGCGGAGGAGGGAGGGGAACTCCACGGGGGCGAGGTGGCCGAGGCGGAGGCCGCGGGGGCTTTGGTGGAGGCAAGAACGTGACGATTGAGCCGCACAGACACGAAGGCAAGTGTTGCCGCATGGCAGCTATCTCCCCCCCCCCCATGTGAATCGGTGGTATTTGCGAGACAAATGCCTCAAATATGACTGCAGTGGGGCTGATGGATGGTGCCGAGATCATGCATAGTCCCTGTAATGAGACAGTGCTGAATGTAGGTTGCTGAGATCCCTGTGTAGCATCACAGTCGTACATCATGGGACCTCCTTTTGCCAGTATCAAAATATGATGTTTTCCCCTTTTTCTGGCAACGAAACAGGTGTTAAGATGTTAAAACACCAAACTGAAACCTTTTACAAGGACTCATGTCTGCATTAACCACAATACTTGTTGTCAGAATGCAAACAAAAAACACGTACTCTGATAATATATGCATTATTTGAAACTGATTGTTCCACACCAGAGACAGCTTTATTTTGAGTCTAGTCTCAAAACAGTGTTAGACGTCCTCTGGTCTAACACGCCATTCGTGCAAACGTCCTTTGGTCGTTAACAATGTTACAGATTTTTTTGTGCCTTTCCCAAAACCCTTCAGTATAATTTTCTAAACATTCCGAGCAAGGATGCTCTATAAAGAAACTCATTTTAGAATCTTTCCTCATGAAGCAAATCATGTCAGTGTTATGATTTGAGGGTGTAGCGATCTTTATACGATTGTGCGCTAACGCAGCCAAAGGAGATTACACACGATTGTGCGCTGTGGGTGGATTAGTAATGCTGGCATGTTTTTGTTTAACTCGCGAATGCTGAGCATAGACTCAGAATGCCAGGCGGCCAGCAATAATTGGCACAGTTTTGTTGCGAAAGAGCGAGCTCTGTGAGGTGTGCGATGGCCGTGTCTCAACAATGTGTGCGCCACGTGTCCGCAGGTGTGTTCATTGCCAGAGGGAAGGAGGATGCGTTGGTCACACGGAACATGGTACCCGGGGAGTCTGTATACGGGGAGAAGAGGATGGCGGTGGAGGTGCGTGGTTGCTAATCATGCGGAGCACAGGCCCGATGGCCCAACATGCCAAGCAGCCGGCAACATAACGCATTTCTGAATTGAGCAACGTCATAAGAGCTTGGGGAAATGAGACGATGCGAGGGATTTCCTAAGTGGATCCGTGTGTGCGGGAAGACGCAGAAAGAGAAGCGTTGTTGCTAGGGTTAGAGAGAGGTGTTACCTTTAGTGTGGTGGTTGACTGCGGTGTTGCCCGAGATGACAGGCTGGTAGGAGTCCTCCGTATGGCTGGAGAAATTAATGGGACGAGTGTCCAGGGAAGGGGTTCGCACAGCAAATCTCAAGTACCCTTGAGCCCACTCGCGTACATACATTAGATACCCAGTGGCATTTTGGGCGCGATTAACAATTTAATTGTAACTAATAGCAATTAGAATTGCACGAGTAGCTCAGAAGGTGGCGCGAGTCAGTTTTGCAAGTGCGACACGCGGCACATTCGCCATCTGACCACTAGAGCGTCCGGTGGTTGCAATGGACATGTCGTGCGGGCCATAGGTGTGGGTGTTCAACACGCGGCCACTAGAGGTCGGGGCGCTTCTCGTTTTGCCAAGCAAAGACCAGAGCGAGGAAGGCAGCTGTGGCTGAGTGCTCGCTACCTGCCCCGGGTTCGTAGGCGTTTGGAAACGGCAACACACCCAAGTCTGCCCTGCTTATGGTCACCGATACCATTCCAATTAAAAGGAGTTTCACGGGATAAGAGGTAACTAAAGTAATTCAGATCATTATCCCACGATGTACGCACCGTACTTAGCCAACTGTGCTAATTGGAGGTGCGGAGAAGAACAACAATTCAAAAGCAGTGCTGAAGAAATTAGTTTTAAATCTAGATTAAAAATAATCCACGGTTTGTCAGTGCAAGATTGGAGCCATGTCCCCAGTGAGACCTGGTTCACAGCTCTTAAAGATCTGGTAGAAGCTGGCCTTCGGCACACCACTTGAAAACCAGTCCAAGTGAGCGTATATACCAAGTGTGCTTGGGTCACAAATAACCTCATCAGTCAAGCACTTTTGCAATGACAGAACTGTGTTTATGTACGGCGTGTTTATGTCAAGCTTAGAATGTAAAAATATGACTGCCTTTCACCGGCATTGGGAGTGGTCTCCACGGGTCCAAGCGACCAAGGGAAAGAGAATACCTTTTTCCAGATCGTTGGAGGCTTGTCGGGGCAGATCTTGGAGGTCGCTGCATGTCGGCTGTGCGCTAGCCGCTGTTGCTGGTGTGGGATCTGGCAGAGAAAGTGGTGGTGGTGGTGGTGGTTGGTGGTGATGACATCAATTGCTGTGGCCGAAATGACGTCACCATCTCACCCCCCTGCCGCCCCACTCCGCGATTCTGAGTGCAGGAGCAGGAGCAGAAGGTCGAGTACCGCGCCTGGAATCCGTTTCGCTCCAAGTTGGCAGCGGCCATCTTGGGCGGTGTTGACCAGATCCACATAAAGCCCGGGGTGAAGGTGTTGTACCTGGGCGCCGCCTCCGGCACCACTGTGTCCCACGTCTCCGACATCGTCGGGCCTGTAAGTGTTGCACTCGCGGGTTTGCGTACATGCTCGCTTGCCCACGTCTATATGTATGCGCGCGTTAATACGTACGCGAACACATGCCGTCACATACGCACGCGCTCACGTACGTACGCTCGCACGCCAACATGCTAATGGACACATGGAAAAAGCATGACAGACCCCCACGTATGTGAATGTCCTTGTTTGAACCGCGGTGAGGATGAGCGAGCGGTCGTGGTGTCGTCGTGGTGTTGTTGGCGTGGCGCCTGTAGGAAGGCTTGGTGTACGCCGTGGAGTTCTCGCACCGATCGGGCCGGGATCTCATGAACGTGGCCAAGAAGCGAACTAACATCATTCCCATAATTGAGGACGCACGCCACCCCCACAAGTACCGCATGCTAGTCGGTGAGTGACGCGGTGCTGCTACTGCCACCGCACGCAGCCTCCTTGGCTCCGCTTGTAACCAGTCGCTGCGGGTTGGTTTGATGGCGACAAGGCGGGTGGCAGCGTGGGGACACTCGCGCCTCGGCAAAAAGGGCCCTAAGTTCAATTGACTTTAATGCCTTTCTATGGGGCGTTTGTATACTCCTGTTCTGCATGGGTTTCCTCCGGGTTTTCATAGCTAAAAGAGACATGGTGTCAATGTTATTGACCTCACATACCAATGCTGAATAATTACCTGCAAATTGTTGCACTGGGATTCAACTTAGCAACATTGCCCCTAATTGTGAATTCTTAGCAGGACCCTCAAAAAAGTCTTGAGACTTGGATAAATACTCGTAATAATGAAAAACAATAGAACGTTGCTTGTGTAATTTTCTTTCTGTACGTGTAAGTGATTATGGAAGGTGGTATAGTGGGGAGCATAGGCAGTACATCTGCCAGTCATCCCACAGCACCCAGGTCTGTCCCATGACCTCCCACCAGCAGAGAGCCTTCCACAATTCACATGGCCTTGAAGTGCACCGAGCTTGGCACAAGCGCTGTGGTTGTTGTGCTTGTGTTGCGCCATGGTTACGCTGGCTCGCTGGGGTGTTGGACCGTATGTAGCCAACCGTGCTAATCGGAGGTTTGTGACACAGAATCGATGTCTACTTCTGCAGTTGGACGGTTTTTCAGGAGATTCCTGCTAAGTTTTCATGAGTTGGGGGCGGGGGGGGGGCAACGATTGTAGCTGTGTGTTTTACATATTTTTTGCACCTTCCCGATTTAGCACGGTTTGCTACGTACGACACGAAAGAAGTTCAATATGCAAACGTATTTAGTAGATGCGTTGTAATTTATTTCGTTTGGCAAATTTGGACCCTGAGGTCAGCACAGAAGGGCCCGGCTCGCCTGTGAATGACGTCGGGGGATCTTTAACGTCCGCTGTGAATGAGACGGCGTGTAGTTAATACACACCCGCAGCATTAACCAGGGCAGCTTGCCATATAACTGTGAACCTCTGAAAAAAGCGATGGCGATAGCCCCTACCTACCGCTGCACCACTCGTGGATTTTATCTTCACGAAACTTGGGGGGGGTGCTGATTGTTGCTGTCCCCCTTGGGCCTGTACTTGGCATCTGTTAAAAAACTCTTCTGGGAAAAGAAGCAATCACAAATCGGCACTCCGCTGAATGCCAACGTTCGGTGAGAGGAGGAATTCAACCCTTTTGAGAAATTACAGTGGCGAAAACCACAGGACAGCCAGATGCGCTGCCTGGCCTCGTGCTGTTCACTAAACTCGAATGCTCTCCCATCTCCCTGGCAGGAATGGTGGACGTCGTGTTTGCAGACGTCGCTCAGCCCGACCAGACCCGGATTGTTGCCATCAACGCCCATAACTTTTTGAAAAATGGAGGCCACTTTGTCATCTCCATCAAGGTAGGTGGCGGCTGTGTCTCGCACTCATATGTACCAAACTCTGCCCATGTCCCAATTGTAATGCAGCATAGTGAGCAAGTATACAGCAGCGCACTAGAAATAAAAGCCAGTGTTAATTTTCGATTTGCTCAAACAATGATTTTGCTTGCTCTAGTTAAAGCATCATGATGGTAATCATCCATGATCAGTCTGCTGCACGAAGGTCTCCCCGAACTGCTGCCAGACCTCGTGATGCTGCCCTCATGGCAGTGCACGTGTTTGAGGCAGCCCCTATTTGCGCTGTAATGGAGGTTTTGGGTTTGTAACTGGAGAAAAGGAGCCTCTGAAATGTAGACTGACATGGAGCAGAGGGTGGAGTTAGTTGTGGTGCGTATGCATATGTGTGTGTCTGCATGCGTGTGTGCACGTGTGGGGAGCGGCAGTGTAGCGGTTAACACCCTGCTCACCAAACGTAGAGATCCGAGTTCGATGTCCGCTCACGGCGAACACCACTGACCATTAACTGAACTGCTCCTCCCCTGCACCGACTCAGTACCTAATATGGTGTGTAAATATCAGCACTTGGTGAGACGAAAGCAGCCAGGCATGGTGCTGGCCATCCAACTCCTCGTGTGGCCGTACCAGCCTTCACATGTGCTCGCTGAACGCTACTTTCCCGAAAAGTCTGTTAGGCTATAACTGCAGGATCTTTGCCCTCCATGCGCCAGGCAAACTGCATCGACTCGACGGCTCAGCCGGAGGCCGTGTTCGCCCAGGAGGTGAAGAAGATGGCGCAGGAGAACATGAAGCCCCAGGAGCAGCTGACGCTGGAGCCCTATGAGAGGGACCATGCCGTGGTGGTCGGCACCTACAGGTGAGGGGTACGGGGGAGGGGGGCAGGGGGGATGGGGGTTCCAGGTGCATGGGCGGTTCACCAGGCGCTAACTCGTGAGAGCAGCAAGGAAGAGTAATTTTCGAGTGCGGGTCACCACTCGAGTGGGAGCCGGGTCACCAAAATGACAAAAGCAAAAGATGCTGTATGGTGATGGTGTCATGACTGTTAATGTGCTCTGCCCCCCCCTCCTTTCCCACAGGCCACCCCCCAAGCAGAAGTGAGGGACCTGGATGCCGTGATCATCCGATCGCTGAGCTCTCTCGGCCTCGGTTTCCTTCGGTCTCGAGACAGGAGGCTCCTCGCACAACACGCGTCGTCTTCATCTGTGTGCTTTGAGAAAATTGAAAGACGCCACCACGTTTGCACGACGTTGAGCTGCGTTGTATGTGGGTCTGTTCATAAATACGCGACACGCAAATATATCGGGAAAGAAATGTTTGCGGCTTGTGCGACTTCCCAGTTATTGCTTCAGATGTTCGCCCACAGTGGAATATGAAATCTTGACATTCAAGCCAATGAACTCGGCTTTGAAACTTGTAATCGGAACCACTTTTAAAAAAGTTTCGCAATATTGTCTCCAATTTTTTTATATTCAGGAACTTGTAATATTTTTGTGTGCGATTATCGTTACGTCCTTGCTAAATTCAGACATTTCATAGTTAAGACATCCATTAAACTCTGACCTGTACAGCCCTGAGTAATAAACAATTTATAATGAATTGCACGATGTGTTCATTATTGCAGACTTAAAATAAGGAGTAGAAATAACGCAAGTCCTTTTACCCATCCTATTGATTTTACAAATGCTTTTTACTCATTTTAGGAACAATACTTGGCGGCGTGGTGTGAGACAAGTATGTTATGGTGAGGTACCACAGTATGCAAAACAGGATTGGGTATCAATATGAATATTACAGCAAAAGTACGTAATACCCTAATATACGCCCCGGCTGTTTTACTTTTGCAATAACGTATTCAACTTATTGATACCCACTCGCGTTTTTCATACCGTGGTACCGCACTATAATGTAATCCAGATCAAATCGGCAGCATAGGTTCAACCCAAGCAAATCGGGCTGGTTTTGACAATCTGGGCAGAGTGGGCTCGAACCAATGCTGGAGAGCTGCCAGACGTGCTCGGCAAGGACCCACCCTTTAGGATATGGGTCCACGTTTGACGCAAAATTTTACGGCACAATCGGCGTTGTGGAGAATGTAAATAATAGGATATATGGCGTGCTTATTTCGTTAATCGAATAAGCGGAATTGGAAACTATGAACCCAATACATTGCACGATTTGATTCGTGAACATTCAAATATCCCAACAGCGGGGGGCAGTGGAACGCCGATGGAGGCCAGCTTGGGGCTGCTGAGATGCTTCCATGCTGGTGTCCAAGCGTGGCCACGTACGGCGTTTGAGACTTTCTGACCTCGGGGACGTCTTGATAGACGTTCGGACACCACTGATGTTATCCGTGACGAGGGACTGCTTGTGGTCTAATGCTAGGAATTGCCTCGCCATTGCTCACGACTTGTGAAAGTGGGACAAATTAGTCCATTGGGATGTCTCAATCTATGAGATACAAGGCAAGTTTATTCTCACGATAATCTGTGTATTAACTTGTATGGTCCTCCACTGGCTTAACCGTGACGTCTGTGAGCATAGACATCATAATGTTGTACTCGCATTGTTTGGGTTATTTTATGAACAATGGATATTTGTTCACACCAGGTTAATTCTGCTTGATAATTTTACTCTCGATAATCCAAAAAGTTAAAGAGTAGCGCTTTATCTGCTACTCCAGTTCATAGATACTGGGAGCGTAAGTGCATCGACAATTATAATTATTAATGTTTTTCCAGCTACGACACATTAAGGGAATACTTCGCAGCTGCAGTCGTATGTCTGCACTGCTGCATCACATCATAGGGTGTGGTAAGTGTCAATATCTGCATCTTTTTTGCTGGGGAAATTGACCGACACGGTGAGAGGCAAAATTGTTGAGGCAGGTGAAAGATAAATTCGGTTTGCCACATCCAGATTTGACCCGAACAGTTGAGTAATTTGCACCATTTTTCTGGTGGTAGATATGTTTTGTATGGAGATCTGGTGGTTGTGTGAATTCTCCACAGTTTTTTATAGACAGGGTGAAAGAGACAGCTAGGTTTGTGGAAAAGGTGGCAACTCTAAGGGTAACAGCGGTGGGTGTATGGAATGCCACAGATTTTGTACATGGGTAAATATTTATAATTGGTATCGCTCGGCCTCGCATGACGAGGCAGGAACATTTTTAAACAGCCGATTCTTTCACAGACGACGAGAACTCATAGCAGGAACTGGCTGGAGAGGGGTTGGCCACAGCGCAGCTCTCTACAGTGAGGGAAAAAAGTATTTGATCCCCTGCTGATTTTGCACGTTTACCCACTGACAAAGAAATGATCAGTTTATAATTTTAATGGTAGGTTTATTTGAACAGTGAGAGAATAACAAAAAAATCTAGAAAAACGCATGTCAAAAATGTTATGAATTGATTTGCATTTTAATGAGGGAAATAAGTATTTGACCGCTCTGCAAAACATGACTTAGTACTTGGTGGTAAAACCCTTGTTGGCAATCACAGAGGTTAGACGTTTCTTGTAGTTGGCCACCAGGTTTGCACACATCAGGAGGAATTTTGTCCCACTCCTCTTTGCAGATCTTCTCCAAGTCATTAAGGTTTCGAGGCTGACGTTTGGCAATTCGAACCTTCAGCTCCCTCCAGATTTTTCTATGGGATTAAGTTCTGGAGACTGGCTAGGCCACTCCAGGACCTTAATGTGCTTCTTCTTGAGCCACTCCTTTGTTGCCTTGGGTGTGTGTTTTGGATCATTGTCATGCTGGAATATCCATCAACGACCCATTTTCTATGCCCTGGCTGAGGGAAGGAGGTTCTGACCCAAAATTTGACGGTACATGGCCCCATCCATCGTCCCTTTGATGCGGTGAAGTTGTCCTGTCCCCTTAGAAAAATACCCCCAAAGCATGTTTCCACCTCCATGTTTGACGGTTCTTGGGGTCATAGGCAGCATTCCTCCTCCAAACACGGTGAGTTGAGTTGATGCCAAAGAGGTCCATTTTGGTCTCATCTGACCACAACACTTTCACCCAGTTGTCCTCTGAATCATTCAGATGTGCATTGGGAAACTTCAGACGGGCATGTATATGTGCTTTCTTGAGCAGGGGGACCTTGCAGGCACTGCAGGATTTCAGTCCTTCACGGCGTAGTGTGTACCAATTGTTTTCTTGGTGACTATGGTCCCAGCTGCCTTGAGATCATTGAAAGATCCTCCCGTGTAGTTCTGGGCTGATTCCTCACCGTTCTCATGATCATTGTAACTCCACGAGGTGAGATCTTGCATGGAGCCCCAGGCCGAGGGAGATTGACAGTTCTTTTGTGTTTCTTCCATTTGCGAATAATCGCACCAACTGTTGTCCCCTTCTCACCAAGCTGCTTGGCAATGGTCCTGTAGCCCATTCCAGCATTGTGTAGGTCTAAAATCTTGTCCCTGACATCCTTGGAGAGCTCTTTGGAACCAATGCTGGAGAGTTTGGAATCTGATTGCTTCTGTGGACAGGTGTCTTTTATACAGGTAACAAG
This sequence comes from Petromyzon marinus, assembly GCF_048934315.1. Classification (NCBI taxonomy): domain Eukaryota; kingdom Metazoa; phylum Chordata; class Hyperoartia; order Petromyzontiformes; family Petromyzontidae; genus Petromyzon; species Petromyzon marinus. The sequence continues at coordinate 935,088 of NC_133698.1, read as the reverse complement.
CTGAGGTTAGGAGCACTCCCTTTTAGAGTGTGCTCCTAATCTCAGCTGGTTACCTGTATAAAAGACACCTGGGAGCCAGAAATCTTTCTAATTGAGAGGGGGTCAAATACTTATTTCCCTCATTAAAATGCAAATCAATTTATAACATTTTTGACATGCGTTTTTCTGGATTTTGTTGTTATTCTGTCTCTCACCGCTCATATAAACCTACCATTAAATTATAGACTGATCATTTCTTTGTCAGTGGGCAAACATACAAAATCAGCAGGGGATCAAATACTTTTTTTCCCCTCACTGTATGTGGAACTTCTTTCACACGGTGCGTAGCCAACCGTGATATAATCGGTGGCCAAGTAAATTTTCGCCTTGGACAAGGGTCAGCCACCAAAATAACAGGTCCCTGCAGGGTGGGCTGGTAGGAACATTGGAATTTTGCGCAATTTTATAAGACATCAAGTCTCTGCGCTGTCTATTGCTGATTTTACACCCAACAGCACGAGATTTCACTTCGTTAAAGTATTGAAAGGGGACGGACACATTAATCTATTGCAGGCTGCTACACTCAGTTTACAACTTCGTTCCTACCAGTAAAACTCAATATTTCAAGAACCGCAATGCATGTGAATGAGACTGTTTTTAATAAATGGCGTCATGAAGCAATGCTTCAAGAGCCGCAGGTTGCTGACCCCTGGCCGAACGACAAAAAACAACGGAGATCAATCTGAGTGGTGTTCTCCGTGTACGTTAATTGCTGCACATCTGTCATCTCTATGCGGCAGGGTGGTGACACTGGGTTTGACGCTCGTTCCTCAGCAAGAAGGGTCCCGAGTTCAATTCCTGACTCAGGTGCATTTGCGTGGCGTTTGCACATTCTCCCCCTGATCTGTATGGGTTTCCTCCCAGTTCTCCAGTTTTCTCCCATAACTAAAACCACAATTTAACTGGTACAGTATTAGCCAAACATTCGAATGCTGAATTCCCTGAAAATTATGAGATTTGGATTACACAAAGAAGCAACATCACTCCCTACTGCGACAACTTGGCAGTACTTTCTTGAAAAGGTCGGTGAAATCGCAATCTCTAGCGTCGAATTTTACTACATACACTCCCTCGTGTGAATACACCTCTCTCGTTGCGATTCTCAATGTACCTATTTTATAATCTGTGCTGTGCCTTATATTAATACAATTGGCTCATGCGCTCTTGGCCTCCGAATTCTCCATCCTTCTGGACCTTGCCACACGGGACCATCAAACCTTTTGAAGTTGGCATCGAGCTCCATTACAATCTCACATTACTTAGTTATGGAAAATTGGTCTTAGTTTAACCACTACAGGTGGATCTTTAAACCATCTCAGGAACTACGAACCAATTTGTATTATCCATCTTATCAAAAGTGCCAGACATACAAAATCATCTAATTTCATGGTTAGAGGCAGGGTTCATCAAGTCAGTCACGTGGAGGCCAATACTATAGAAACGTAACAGACACTATTTCTTCATGTTTTTTTTTAGAACCATTTGTTCAGTTTTCTTAAAAGACTTAGCAAAGGTATTTGACACCGATCACACTTTGTAACAGTTTTTTTTGTTCCTGGGTAGTGTTATTTCTTAATTGCTCATGCCTCAAAAGTACATAAAATGGCTATTATTCCCCACAAACTTTGCTTTTGTGGCCAGGACAGTGATATTTTGAATTTACCTATTTTCCCCAACATTCCAGAAAAATTCAGTGCTGAGTAAACTTGGAGTAACTTATTTTGGTTCTTTCGGTAAAGTCACGTAGATAGAAAAATAATCAACAAATTAAGTTAAAAAAAAATCGGAGTGTACTGGCAGTATAATGTAGACTGTAGCCTGGTTATTAAGTTTGGTGAATGTATAGCGCTGTAAATGGGCTACGTGTACTTACCTGCAGTAGCAGACAGGGCAAAGTGGACCACCGCAGCAGCACTGGAGAGAGCGGCTGCAGGGGGGGAGAGAGAAGTGGGGGGGGGGAGAAGGAGGCGGCCAGTGACCCGGGTGCTGCTGCGGGGTCCACTTTCTGCCCTGCCCCCCCCACTTCTCTCTCCCCCTACTGCCGAGGCCTATATAACCTCGTGCCACGGCAGATCTCTCGCCTACTTAAGCAGTTTTTTCTTGCTGTGGTTGTCCCACCTGATGACGATTGCTTGTGTTGCAATCGAAACATTGTGATCTATTATTTTTCTACCTACGTGACTTTACCGAAATACTCTTTGGTTCTATTGGGTAAAGTCACGTAGGTGAAAATAAAATAACAAAAAATCACGACGTTTCGGCCACAACACAAGCGGCCTTCATCAGGTGAAGGGACGAGACTGTCTCGTCCCTTCACCTGATGAAGGCCGTCGTGATTTTTTGTTATTTTATTTTCACCTACGTGACTTTACCCAATAGAACCAAAGAGTATGGATCCTAGCAGTCACGAAAGCTTTAAATCTAGAATTTACCGAAATAACCAAAGAGTACGGTTTCCTGCAGTCACGAAAGCTTCAAATCAAGAAAGACACATATCGAATACTAGCAGTAAGTACCCGGCGTTGCCCGGGCGAAAAAGACACAGACACGCACATTGACTTACACACAGACATCGACACACACACATAGAAACACATCGACTTACACGCACACACACACACACATATGGACTCACACACACAGACATCGACTTTAGACACACACATGGAGTGACACACACATCGACTCACACACACACGTAGACTTACACACATATCGACTCACACACATACATAGACTCACACACACATTGACCTACACACATATGGACTTAACAAAGACACACATATCGACTAAGACACACACACATGGACTTACACACACACCTGGACCCACGCACACACATCGACTTACACACACATCGACTTACACACACATCGACGCACACACACACGGACTCAGACACAAACACATTGCCGTACACACATTGACTGACACAGACTCACATACAAACACATCGACTCACACACGCACATAGGGCCACACATACACATGGACTGACGCACACACACACACTTGTACATACACACACAACAACCGCCATTCGCCACAAAGTGGTGTTGACATCACCACGACAATTGTGCCAGGCTATGTGCACCTTGAGGCCACGTGAACTGTCGAACGCCCGCTGGCAGGAGGTCATGGGGCAGACCCAGGTGTCAGGGGTCGACTGAGATGACTGGCTGATGCACCACCTGTGCCCCCTACTGTGCCAACTTGCTGTGATTTAGCCACCCGGCGCTCCGCTCATTGTGAGCGTCGCTCCTCCACCCTCCGTTGTTGTTGGAGGGTGACTGCCTCCAACTGCCCAGGAGCATCCTTCACAAGCCTCCTCCGCAGGGGCCGATCTTGACACCGCTGGTACCAGTCATCGGCAAGTCCACTTAGCTCCACATCCTCCTGTACCACATCACTCCATCTCTTGTCTAGCCCGTGGCACACCCGTTTAGCCCCCTCGATCCGGCTGAACAAAAGCTGTTTAGTCATGCGGTGGCTGGGCATGCGGGCTACATGGCCCAGCCAATGCAGCCTTGCCTGCCGTAGGAGCTCACTGATGGAACTTTGTCCAGATCTTTCAAGGATTTGTGAGCTCCTCACACAATCCAGCCTAGTTAAACCTAGGATGGATGGTAGGCAGGCCAGCCTAAACGTTTCTAACCGGCGAAGATGTTCCATTAGGGGGGTCCACGTTTCGCAAGCGTAGAGAATTAAGAAAATGACCGTGGCCGAGAAAACCGTGCAGAGGGAGACCAGGTAGCTTCCACACAGCGTTAAGCAACCGATGAAAAGATGTCGCTCGACTGATTCGGAGTGAGACCTCTGCTGTTAAACCGGAGCCGGTCATGAGCACACTGCCCAGGTATGGGAAACTCTCCACTCTCTCCGTAACTGGCCCATCACCAATTGTGAGTTGTGGGGGTGGATTGTCCGATGGTACAAAATCCCCAGGCAGGTGCTTAGTTTTGGTGGGGCTGATGGTAAAGCCCCACCTCTTAGTTGCAAGCTCCAGGTTCAGCAGCAGCACCTCCAACTCCTCCTCTAAGTGAGCAGCAATCAGCAGATCATCGGTATACATAACATAGTTGAGCAATCGGGAGCCATCCCTTGACCGCACCCGGGCATCGATCAGCCTCCCATTGTATCTGTAGCAGATGGAAAATCCTCTGGTACAGCCATTGAAGGCCTCATGAACTACGTAGTCAAAATAGATGTTAAATAATATGGGAGGCAGAGGACATCCCTGTCGCACCCCAAGGTGTGCAGGGAATGGCTCTGACTCCTGGCCACATAGTTTTACCCTGGGCCGCTCACCATCATGAAGGTCGTTAATGATCATGAGCAAAGGGTCAGGGACTCCGAAAGCATGAAGAACAACCCAGAGCCCAGGCCTACTGATGGTATTGTAAGGAATGACAGGGGCAGGGGGAGGAGCAAGCGAGGAGATATAAGAGAGAGAACGGGCAGGAAGAGAGATCTTGGCGGGAACGAGATTGAGACGGCTGGGGACAAGTGTGGACTGAAGGAAGGAATAAAAGATGAACCCCCTGCAACCTTGTGTGGGCTCTCCTTTACAGTAGCATAGGCCTTGACCAGGTAAATAAAACACACACATGGACTGACACGCACACATGGACCTACACACATGCAAAGAAATGGACTTACACTGACTCACATGGAGCTACACACACACAGCGACTAGCATACACGCACATGGACTGACACACACACACACATCGACTCACACACACAAGCACATCGACTCTCACACACAGACACATCGACTCACATGCACACACAGACTCACACACACAGACACATCGATTTACACACACATTGCTGCAGATATGCACATCGACCCACACGCACACATGGACTTAGAGACACGCATTATCATTGTGAAAATAAGTAACTTAATTTTAAAAAGTAGTTGTCTACTAACGCACACCACGCACACACATTGACTAACACACACACATTGACTTATGTACACACAGATCGGCGGTATGCACTGTTATCACGACAGCAGTGCATACCGACTGTGGTGGTACCTGCTTTCACTACAGCAGTGCACACTGACTGTGGTGGTACTCTGTGGAAGCATCTGCTAAGATATGTGAGGCCTACAAGGCATATTTCGGCATGCCTGTTGGGGATCAAGACAAACCCTGGGCACCTCATTTCACCTGCGAGCAATGCAAAAAAACTCTGGAAGGTAAGATGTAAAATTGTTGCTCCGAATTTTACGTTATAAAATTTGTTTTAAAATGTTTTATAATTTTAAATGTTATTGAAAAAATATATCATACATGAAAAATGTTGCAAGAATCTCCTACACATTAGTCATGGGTGATGGTACCTGGTATCACAACAGCAGTGCAACAGCAGTGCATACCGACTGGTGGTCTGTGCTTTCACGACAGCAGTGCATACCGACTGTGGTGGTGCCTGCTATCACTACAGCAGTGCATACGGACTTTGGTGGTACCTGCTTTCACTACAGCAGTGCATACTGAATGTGGTGGTACTTGCTATTATTACAGCAGTGCATACTGTTGTAGAGGCGTTAACTATGCACTGTTCGATAACCTGCATTGCCACCAGGTATAAAAGGGGCAGTGCAGCGTTACCTCTGGGTGCATAGCGGTTGGGGTCAGACAAAGTGAAGTGGATCGTAGCCACGGTTGGTAAGAACCAATCAGCCAGTTCCACGTGGGAATGTGTGATTGGTTATACCTGGCCACGAACGAGTATAAGAAGGGTGACCCAACAGAGCTCGGGAAGTTCTCTCCCTACACGAAGACCGAGCCCGGGCTGAAGACAGCTAGGACCCCGGACCAGCCTTCCAGCCCTTCTGAGGGCAAAGGCTTGGGTACCCAGTGGTCAGGACCCACCGGGCCAGCGGTGGGTCAGATAGCCTCCCCTAGGTCCCAGCCGGAGGACTCTAGAATGGCGGTAGACGTGTAAGTCCCGCCAAGCTAGGAGGCTGTACCTCCTTAGGCTAGGATAGCGGTAGACGTGTAAGTCCCGCCAAGCTAGGAGGCTGTACCTCCTTCGGATATCGGGTGAGGGGACCGGATACCCCTGTGTGTGTTAAGGATTGTATGAGTAAAGAATAACAATAAACAGAGTGTGCCTCCTAAGAAGTTTACTCGTCTTTATAAACACTACAACTGGAGTCAGAACTGGTTGGAAAATGGAAACGAGAAGTTCAGCCCACTCACCTGTGGAGACCGCCAACTCCGCTGAAGATGCCGGCTCGTCGTCAACTGCCCAGCCACTGGTTCAGCAGTCGGTCGCTCCTCCTGCCATGGGGGACGGACACCGGGCAGCACACAGCCGTCTCACCCAACTTCTGCATGCCGCTGCCTCCATCCTCGACAAGATCAGCTCGGAGGTCGTGGGCGGATCGAGTCAGCCGCCGGCGGATGTTCCCGCCATCGGCCAAGGCGACATTTTGACTTTCCTACCGAGGAACCACGCGATCCCGCCGGAAGCGGAAGCCAGGGGCATCCTGGGAACGCTGGGGGCCAATCACGACCCGCAGCGTGATCTGCGTGCGACGCTGCAAATTCAAGTTACTCAGCGGACGCCGCGCCATCACTGTACCGACAGGGTACAGTAGACGCTATCGGCCAGGCAATCACCGATCTCCGGCTTGAGACGATGCAGGCTGAGGAGGAGACGACGTCCGCCCTCCAACAGCGCCTGCCCATCTTCCGGGAATTCGCGTCTGAAGGGGGCGACTGGGTGGCGTTCCAGCGTCGCTTCCTGAGCCACCAAGAAATGGTGGGCTGGTCGGACGCACAGGCGCTCCGAGCGCTACCGGCCACTCTGGATGACGACGCTCTCGCCTCGCTCCTTACCATTCCCAGGCAACAAAGGGCGACTCTTCAATCGGCCCTCCGACGGATGTCCGACGTCTACAGGCCTCTGTCCGACGTCCGCAGCCAATTTTACGACAGGCGAAGCCGCCCTAAGGAGTCTCCGTTGGCATTCCAGACCACCCTACTTGCGATGGCAAGAGCGGGTTACCCCCGCATGGACGACAAGGCCATCGACGCCATCGTTCTCCAGAAAATGCTGGAGATGGCGCGCGAGCTGCGCATCGTCATCCAAGCGGTGGACGACGAGAGTATGTGCTTGCTACGAGCCGCTCGGAGCATCCACGCACATCTGCTGCTCCACACGGAATCGACCATCGCCACCTCGGCTTCGACTTTGGAGCCTGCCGACCGGGGCTTCATGGCGACCAGGTCAACGGGCCGGCGATCGTCCGACCACGCTGGTCGCCGCAATGACCAGCAGCGGGGACGGCCTCCTCCACGCAGCGACGTCACGTGTTTCAACTGTGGCCGACGAGGCCACATCTCCTCCGAGTGCCGTGTGCCTTGACGACGCTCCTCCGGATCCCGAGGCCAGGACTACAGGGCGCCCACGACATCGCGGCACAGTCAGGCAAGTCGCGACGCCTCTCACGCTCGGCCCCCATTCACACCATACACACCGCAACGCACCATAAGCAAGGCTCGCGATTCGGCGTGTGATGGGGGGTATTCCGTGGGTTCTTCACGGCCACTTGGACCTGGGCAGTGGTCTGAGTTGGCCCATAGGGTAGTCGCGGCGATGGCAGGTTCATCCGTGGTTGTCGGATCAATTGAGGGTGTGGAATTTCGTGTGTTGGTCGATACTGGTGCGTCGGCTATGATCATTTCTGATTTAATTTATAATATGCTGCCCGTGCGATGCCGCCCCTTGGAACGGGTTTCTATCCCGTGTTTCGCTGCTAATGGAAGTTCGCTGGGCATTATTTGGCAAATTCGTGCACAAATTTCGATTGGTGACATTAAATTGGCAGGGCCTATTTTGGTCTCTTCTTCCCTCGCCGTGCCATGTCTGTTAGGCACTGACTTTCTCACGAAAATGCCTATTAAGATCCTTGTAGATCAAGGCTGCATCAAACTCCCGTCGGGTCGACGGATGGCGTTCTTGCCCATACCCTCATATCTGCGCACGCCAAATGTCTCGGTGCAGGCGTTCGTCGCTAGCACAGTCCGCATTCCGCCAGGGACACAAATGCTCGTGCCCTTGCGACTAAAAAAACCGCTAGCTCCGAATGCCTCGGTACATAGCATTTTGCTGGGACCTTCAAACACAGCTGCTAAGGGGTTAGATTTGGTGGCTGTACAGACCCTCGTAGCAGTTGACAGGGAGCCGTTCTTGCAGGTTTTGAATGTCGGATTGTCCACAACCGTCATTCCGCAAGGAACTGTGCTCACTCACGCGACCCCGGTGCTGTTGGGAACCGGAGTCGTGGGACATGCGCATGACACGCCACAGGTCCCACCTCCTTCCGTGTATGCAATCGTCCGACCCTGAAAAAACCACAGATCACCTGTGTCTGCGCAGACACAGGTGATCTGTCTCTTCCGCAGCAAATTAAATTGCGCACTCTTCTGCGACAATTTTCGAATGTAGGAATAGGTTTGATATTGGCTGCACCAAGCTACTGCGTACCACATTGATACTGGTGACTCTGCCCCAATTAGACAAAACCTGTTTCGGCTTAGCCCGGCGGAGAAACAGCATGTTAAATTGGCCGTGGATGACATGCTGGAGGCCGATATCATTTCTCCCTCCACTAGTCCCTGGGGTGCTCCAATAGTGCTGGTCAAAAAGCACGATGGCAGTCTTCATTTTTGCGTTGATTTTCGGCGCCTAAATAAAATCTCGGTAGCTGACGCCTACCCTCTCCCTCGTATGGACGAGTCATTGGGTGCCCTGGCGGGGGCGCATTATTTCTCCACTTTGGACCTTCTGTCGGGGTTTTGGCAACTCCCCCTCAACGAAGCGTCAAAACCTAAGACTGCTTTTCGGACACCACAGGGCCTTTTCGAGTTTAATAGATTGACCATGGGTCTCCACTCGGCCCCAGCGACGTTCCAGAGGCTCATGGAGCTGGTTCTTGCTGGGCTCCAGTGGGACTCATGTCTCATTTATCTTGACGACGTCATCGTCTTTAGCTGCACGTTCGGCGAACACATCGAACGATTGCATACTGTCTTCTTGAAAATGCGGACCGCTAACTTAAAATTCAAGCCACAGAAGTGTCACCTTCTGCGTGAGTCTGTGCGCTATCTGGGCCACATAGTCAGCCGCTCAGGAATCTCTACCGACCCTGAAAAAACCAAATGCTTTCGCCAATGGCCAACCCCTACATCTGCGGGCGATGTTCGCAGTTTTATTGGTTTTGCGTCGTACTACCGCCGTTTTGTTGCTGGCTTCACGACGATTGCCAAACCGCTTCATGCCCTTACGTCCAAAGGGGTGGTGATTCATTGGGGGGATGCGGAACAGGCCGCATTCGACTCCTTACGGAACGCACTCGTGACGGCACCGCCCCTTGCATACCCCGATTTTTCCGTACCATTCGTGTTGGACACCGATGCTAGCAACACGTGGATTGGGGGTGTTCTGTCTCAAAAGATCGATGGCATTGAAAGGGTCGTTGCCTATGGTAGCAGAGTCTTGTCCCCTGCTGAACATAGGTACTGTGTTACCCAACGCGAGCTGCTGGCCATTGTCTTTTTCATTCAGCAATACAGGCCGTACCTGTATGGTCAGCATTTCACCGTGCGTTCTGATCATTCGGCATTGCAGTACGCTCTACGGGTTGACCAACCGTCCGGCCAGCTTTCTCGGTGGCTCGAAGTCCTTCAGGACTACGATTTCAATGTTACTTACCGTAAGGGTGCGCAACACACAAATGCCGATGCGTTGTCTCAGTGCCGATGTCGGATCATGCGGATACAACGGCCAGTGACGACTTGCTGGGGCTGACTTTGGCCGAATGGGGTCGGCACCAGAGCGATGACATGTCGTTGTTGCGGTTGCGTCGTCATGCGAATACGGCGGCTCCACGTCAGGGGAAATTTAATTCATTTGTCATGAAACGCGGTTTGCTGATGCATTGGTATGCTGACTTGTGTCAACATAAAATCCTCGTGCCCTCCGCCTTGCGATGTAAAGCCGTATGGGCAGCGCACGAGCGTTTATTACACCTGGGTGTGCATAAAACCATTGGGTTGTTGCGGTTGCAATTTTTCTGGCCGGGCATGCTGCACGATGTAACCGACATTCTAATGGGGTGCACCCATTGCGCACAACGTAAATCGCCGGCTAAACCAGTATGTCCACCCCTGCAACCCATTTCGGTGTCTCGTATAAACGAGTTGGTAGCTCTCGATATCTTGGGCCCTTTTCCTACTACGCCACGTGGTAATAAGTACCTTCTGGTTGGGGTGGAGTATTTTACGCGGTGGCCTATGGCCTGGGCCCTCCCCAGCCAGTCGGCAGCGGCCATCGTGGACGCCTTTGTTCAGGGCAACATCCTGGACAAGGGCGCACCAGAATGGTTGCTGACTGACCAGGGAAGACATTTTTCAGGAGTCCTGTTGAATGATGTGTGCCGCCTGTTGGGCACAAAGAAAGTGCGCACTTCGCCCTACCATCCCTAAACCAACGGCATGGTGGAGCACTTGCATAGAACTCTCACCGCTATGTTATGCCATCAGGTCGATGAATCCCACCTCGATTGGGACTTGCAGGTTCCGTGGGTCCTCGTCGCGTACCGCATGGCACCTCACGCGGCGACGGGATTTTCCTCGTTCTTTTTAATGTACGGCAGGGATGCTTTTCCTCCCGCCGACATTCGGCTGGAGATCGAACAGCCACCGCAGAAGTCCAAGCTCGTTGACCACTTGCGATTCAACCTCAGTAAGTTGGCCGAGGCACGGAAGGTTGCCATTGAGAATTCGGCTTCTCGCCAACGAGCAAATTTGAGACTGGACGTCCACGCATCGATGGACACCGGGAGATAGGGCGTGGCTTCACTGCCCCCAGGTGCCGGTGTCCACGTCGGCAAAACTCCTCAGGCCATGGCGGGGTCCGGTAGAGGTGGTTGAGGTCCTGCGTCCCCAATGTATTAAAATTCGCTGGGGAAGGCGTCGCTGGTTCGTTCACCCCTCTCGGTTAAAACCCTTCGTCATGCCGTGCGTCCCTCCTCAACACACACAACACGGGGGCCGAGTGTGCGACGCGTCCGGCGAGCCAGATATTGCTCCGTTGGTGCCTAACCCACAGTGCAGGCGTGTCATTCCTCCCGCAGATGACACGGGAGTGACGGCTCCATGCAGGCCACGTTCGGCCTCGATGGGCCATAGAGCATCAGGTGTCCCCGGGGTGATGCCTCAAGACCCACCGGATGCTCTTGCCCATCCTCCTCCTCCTCTTGTGCCGCTGACGAAGCCTACCATCCCCTACGATGGCCCCGCGAAACACACGCGCGCGCAAAATCTCGCCGTTTGTTATGATGGTCTCTTGCCTGTTCTATTGCCTTGTATATACGTTATGTTGTTAGGGGAGAATTTATATGGGTTTTTTTTATTGTTCTTGTTGTTCATGAGGCACACTCACAATTCTTCCATTGTTGATAATTTCGGAATTTCACATTGTTGCAGCCGGGATGGCTGGATCTTCCGAAGGAGGGGGTGATGTAGAGGTGTTAACTACGCACTGTTCGATAACCTGCATTGCCACCAGGTATAAAAGGAGCAGTGCAGCGTTACCTCTGGGTGCATAACGGTTGGGGCCAGACAAAGTGAAGTGGATCATAGTCACGGTTTGGTAAGAACCAATTAGCCAGTTCCACGTGGGAATGTGTGATTGGTTATACCTGGCCACGAACGAGTATAAGAAGGGTGACCCAACAGAGCTCGGGAAGTTCTCTCCCTACACGAAGACCGAGCCCGGGCTGAAGACAGCTAGGACCCTGGACCAGCCTTCCAGCCCTTCTGAGGGCTAAGGCTCAGGTACCCAGTGGTCAGGACCCACCGGGCCAGCGGTGGGTCAGATAGCCTCCCCTAGGTCCCAGCCAGAGGACTCTAGAATAGCGGTAGACGTGTAAGTCCCGCCAAGCTAGGAGGCTGTACCTACTTAGGGTGTGTGTTAAGGATTGTATGAGGAAAGAATAACAATAAACAGTGTACCTCCTAAGAAGTTTACTTGTCTTTATAAACACTACACTGATGGGTCCTGCTATCAGTACAGCAGTGCATACTGATTGGTGGTACGTGCTATAATTACAGCAGTGCATATTGTGGTGGGCCCTGCTATCAGTACAGCAGTGCATACTGACTGTGGTGGTACGTGCTTTCACTACAGCAGTGCATACTGTGGTGGGCCCTGCTATCAGTACAGCAGTGCATACTGACTGTGGTGATACCTGCAATGATTACAGCAGTGCATACTGAGTGGTGGTACCTGCTATCACAACAGTAGTACATGCTGACTCTATAGCGGTATATCATAGTTTCATAGTTTCATTTATTTGGTATAGCCCTGTGAGCCATTCGGCTCTTGAATCGGGTGCAACCGCAACAAAAAAAAAACATATAAAAGAAAACATCTTAAAGTGACTTTGTGCATGTGCAAACAGAAAATCCAGGAAAAAACATCAAAATATTCCTGAAATAGCACCGTACACCAACGCTGTGTGCAAAAATTCCAGTGGGATGCAAGTCAAACAACAACAAGAAAACTTATATTAAGGCCATCAGTCTAACTCCGTACTACAATAAACAAAAACATGTCCAACCCAAATTTTTTTTAGAAATAACCAAAATAAAGCCATAAATGCAATGTAACAGTGATCATAGGAACTGTGACCGAATTTTTAACAATAAACTACATACATAACATGTAACACCAAACCCTAGAGCCATAGCTGGCTGCATGAGTCACTCCACAAGCAACAGGAGCATCAGCTGGAGTATCACATTTTTCAATGGACTGTACAGCACAAACCACGAACCTGACAGAGTGGCGTGGTGAGGCCTAGTCCCGTGCAAAGCCCCCGGTCTTGCCTAGATTGCCCAGCCTGCCGGCTGGGGGCTAGACCGCTACCCCTCCCCACCATCCCCCCGGCCGTGCTACAATACAATCTAAGCACTATACAAATAATAGCTACTGACTTAATAGCAGTAACTGCACGCATTGGGGTGGGGAGAAGAGGATATCACACTGTGAAGAATTAGCATCAGCGTTGTGTATTTGTATAGCATTTTAAGGGGCCGTCCATAAATTATGTCACGCACCTGGGGGGGGGGGGGGGGGTCAGACATTTGGGCTGATGTGTGACGAGGTGGTGGGGGGGGGGGGGTGACAAATGTGACGTCACGTAAAAATGCGCAACATTAAATAAACAGATAACACGTTCTACTTAATTAAAGACTTTTTAATAAATGTTTTCTCCTACAACATCAGAATGCAGTGCCACATGAAATACGCACTACAATGACAATAAGTTTAAAGCAATTTGAAGCATGTTTTATGGTTTTGGGGGGGGGGGGCAGAGCTTTGTGACGTCATATTTGAGGGGGGTCTGACTTACAAAATCGCATGACGTCATTTATGGACGGCCCCTAAGGCAAAAGTACATTTCTCCCTCACCCCCACCAAACGCGTGTGACTTGGCATGGTCCGTCCCCCCCCACCGAAAGTGCGTGAGTTGGTATGGCCATGCGCGCGTATAAAATAATAAAATAAATAAAAATCGCACTAAACTAATTTAAAGGTGACAGACGTGAAAAAGGAATAGCGCTTGCCAACCGCGGGGTTTACGGCGTGGTACCTGGCAATTTTTTTTAACGTACACCCCAAACTCGCAAGCGCGTGAACACACACAGACAGACAAAAAAATTAGTTTATATGTAATTCCTGCAGTCACGAAAGTTTTAAATAAAAATTGGAGTAACTTCTAGAACATTCTTGAACTTTCCAGTAATATAAATAGTAGTATAAATACAGGGGCCTTAAGCCCACCAGTTCAGTTTAGTTCCAGCTGCCTAAGTGGATACATATCTGCATTTTTCTGAGATGGCATCAAAAGGCTGCTAGCATCCGGCAGACACATTTTGCTATGTCTGCGGCCAATTTATCAAGAGAAGAGCGAAAAACTACTCTGTGGAAGCATCTGCTAAGATATGTGAGGCCTACAAGGCATATTTCGGCATGCCTGTCAGGGATCAAGACAAACTCTGGGCACCTCATTTCACCTGCGAGCAATGCAAAAAAACTCTAGAAGGTAAGATGTACAATTGTTGCTCCGAATTTTACGTTATAAAATTTGTTAAAAATTTTAAAATTGCAAAAGTTTTTACAATTTAAAAATGTTTTACAATTTTAAATGTTATTGAAAAAATATATCATATATGAAAAATGTTGCAAGAATCTCCTACACAGTAGTCACGGTTGAAATAAGTGTGTTTTTGTAGGATGGTACAGAGGGGAAAAGAGAGTGTCGGGGAGGCTGACCCCCGTCTCCCCGCTCATCTGGGATCCACTGCTCCGCTCTTCCGTGTCCTGGGGAGGGTTACTGCTCACCGACTCCCCCCCCCCTTCGCTGCGGCCCCTCGGCCGCGGGTATGCCGCCGTGCACTTCTCGCACACGCTAACCAAAGGTCGCACGAATAATCTCACGTACCCTTGTACAAGTCCGCCGCCGCTCACCACACGCACACGCTAACCACGAGCTATACAGTGGCTAGCGCACACACGCGGGTAAAATACACGCTCGTGCGCAAACACAGGATACCACAACGAGAAGGCTCACAGCACCATGCACCGCTCTCCGCACTCGCAGGGACGACACAAGGTTCATTGACAACTGGCGATTTATTCTCCGCGAATAATGAAGCTAAACTACCCGTGTCAGTGTGGACCAGCAGGGCAGGTCTAACCTATCTCCTGGCGGTCTCGGACTCAATCTGTCCCGTCTCTCCCTAATCACTCTCCCTAAGGGATATTCCCCTTTATCTCACCTCTCTCCTGTGTACTCACGGTTCGATTCCGAGGTGCAGGAAGCCGCGGAAAGGCGAGGCTGCACGTAGTCCTTGCTGGGAATGGGGCTTGGCTGCGCTGCGACTTGTCTCAGGGACGATCCAGTAGCAGGCACGATGACTCCTCCGATCCTTGACTCCAGAAGAACCCGACTGACTTGCCCCTACCTTCCCTGCCCTTTTTATTGTCCCAACATCAAAGATAACGTGCCGCTAATCCGCTGACATTTCGTCCAATCAGGAGCCTCGGATTTCCTGCCCCTCTCTAATCGGACCGGTGCTCTGTCCGACGTCCGCCCTCCACTCCCCAATCAAGCACACACATCCTGCAAGGGGAGGGCCCCCTGCCTTCCCGCCGCTCGCTACTCCGCCCCACCCCCTACCTGCCTGCTGACCCGTGTGTGTTTTGGGTGTTTCCTATCCGCGGTGGCTCAGCAGCCCCGTCGTGACCATGTAATTACAACCCAAGTCACGGCGCCGCGGTGCACGTTAGCCTCGGGGGAGAGCAGCAAGTCAGAGAGCGAGGAAGACACATCCAGATGACAATTTCGGAGGTGGAGCTGAGGAGAGAAACCCATACTACTCCAACCAAAATTGGTCTCACCAAGTCCAATGCTGAGCTTTTGATGTCTAAGCTCAAGCAGTGGAACTTGTTGGATGAAAGTGTGCAAGTTGCAGATCAGAGAAAGCGTCACCAACCTTTTTGCAGCTTCTTCACCCGTCAAGATGGGCTCTGTTTCTGCCACAATGTGACCAGTCTGTTCGAGGCTAGAATCGCCTGTAACCAGAATAAGTGATGCCTCTTCATTGACAGCTCATCCAGGAGCCTCAAAGCCATGCTGCTCCATAATGGTAACAAGTACCCGCCTCTTCCCCTGGCTCACTTGATGCACCTCAAAGAGGATTACAACAGCATCAAGACCTTGCTGGACGCCTTGAACTATGATGAGTACGGCTGGGAGGTCATCAGAGACTTCAAAATGGTGGCATTCCTGATAGGTCTCCAAGGCGGTTTTACCAAGTTTCCCTGCTATCTTTGCCTTTGGGACAGCAGGGACACAAAGGCGCGCACTACCACAGGCAGGACTGGCCACAGTGGACCGAGTTCTCTGTGGGGAGGAACTGTCAAGTGGGAGCCACTGGTGGACCGCCGGAAGGTGCCGATGCCACTACTGCACATTAAATTGGGCCTTGTGAATCAATTTGTCAGAGCTGTAGATAAGGAGTCAGCAGTCTTCAAGTACCTTCAAGACTTCTTCCCTAAGCTGTCTGAGGCAAAGGTCAAAGCCGGTGTCTTCGTCAAACCACAGATAAAGATCCTGGAGTAAAATGAATTCCCAAAGAAGTTCACTAGTAAGGAGAAATTGGCTTGGAACAGCTTTGTCAGTGGTTCGTGGCTTCCTGGGCAATCACAAGGTCGAAAACTATATGGAGCTGGTTGCGACTCTGGTGAAGAACTATGGCACAATGGGCTGTAGGATATCTCTTTAAGTCCATATCCTTGATGCTTATCTTGATAAATTGAAGAACATGGGAGCGTACTCAGAGGAGCAAGGCGAGCGCTTCCACCAGGATATACTGGACGTTGAACGCCGTGACCAAGGACAGTATATTTGTATTACTTCAGTATAAATATATGCTAATTTTGATTCTTGTTGTTTTTTTCTGACTTATGTAAACGAAAAGTCACAAATTCGCGCTTTTTCTCATTGAAAATATGTAAATTTCAAAATAGCACTGTCCTGGTCACAAAAGCAAAGTTTGTGGGGAATAATTGCCATTTTCTATACTTTTTAGGCATAAGCAATTACGAAATAACACTTACTACCTAGGAACAAAATTTGTATTACATGTTATCAAATTTAATACTAACCTTTTTTTATTTTACTAGGTAAGGCCCACTGAGCTATGTAGCTATTTTTCAGAAGCGACCTGGCCACACATAGCCAAACGAAGTGGCTTATCACGTGGAAATCCATAGCAGCTACACTCTAAACGCATGCTTCTAAATGTGAAGGGAAAAAAACGGACCCGGAGAAAAATTTACGTGACCATGGGGAGAGTGAGACGCCAAATATACAGTAGGCATCACGGTCGTGATCGAACCCACGTCCTAGTATACCAGGCGAGGTAGTTAACATCTCCTTGCCACCGCGGCGCCCAGTATTTTCTCTTCCATGTCCATCGTTCTTCAATAATGAAGTCGGCATTACGCCGCCTTATTACTCTTCTATCGCTACGACCGTGATCTTCCCGTGAGCTTCACTCGTTTATTAATCCATGTTGAAGGAGGTTGGCTACGTATGGTTCGAACGAGGCTCAACACGCATACCACTGTCCAATTGAACCGCTGCAATGTAGGTCACAACTCACTCAACCTGCTTAACCCATTCACCTATACCATTCACCGACTCATTCTATGAACTCAACCACCAGTGGTCTGAATCACAATACGGTAATTCTGGTGAAATCCGACTGGTGATGAAGCTCTTTTTCAGAGACGTCCAGTCGAAGCAGGGGGTCTGCATGTTAGGTCATCTCACTTGCACTCATTACCTCCCATCGTCTTTCTTACCGCTTATATTAGTATTTTTTCTGCGAATGCCGTTACACGCGACTCGCAATTTTACAGCAACAGATGGGCTGCAGCTTAACATCGTCCTCCGAGCTCGTTCAAATAACCTTGCTCAATTGACGCGCGTCAACTTTTTAACACTACTTTAGCAGTCCTATTTATTGTGCCTTTGTCGGTTTGGATCTACTGGTGGGGGGTGTTTCTAAATAAAAAAAAATGCGGTAGTTTTTAATCGTCGAATTAAATATAAACCTTGACATGCTTTGGTAAAAGCCCAGCAGTTTCATCCACACGACGGGGGATGGTGGGGGCCATCGCTGCGGCCCACTCGTCACGGGGCGCCGCGGGGTTTCCCAGCGAGGCGAGCACGGGCGGGGCGGACGCGGTTACGTCGACGGCCGCAGCGCGAGCGCGGCACGGGAGGGGCGCGAGCATCCGGGGCCTGCGGTGGAGGCGGAGCATCCGGGGCCTGCGGTGGAGGCGGAGCATCCGGGGCCCTGATGAACACTGGGTCGCGGGGCGGGGGGGGGTGCATCGCCACCAAGACAAAGGTCCCCCCTCCCCCAGTATAGCCTCAACAACCTGTTGGGGCAAGTGCTGTTAGCGAGCAGGCACATCTGAAGGCCGCCACGGCACACGAAGGGGTGGCCAGCACCACGCCCGACCGCCTTTGTCTCCCTAGTGGCGATTGTTTTTACGCACCGCACCAGGTACTCATTTGAGGCTGAGTCGACCCGACGGGAGGTCCAGGACCGGTTCAGATAATAATAATCATTGGTGTTGGTCGTGAGCGGGGATCTAAATCGGCTCACGAAGTTCGGAGTAGCTCAGCGCGCAAACCGCGACCACCTCCATCCGGGCCTTTTGACGGAGGAGGGGGCGGCAACCGCCAGGAATTTTTTTTCATTTTAAAATAGGGGCGGGGGGGCGAAAACATCCGGGTTCTGTGCGAGCGGGCGTGAATATCCGGGTCCTCGTGGGGGCGGGAACATCCGGGTCCCGCGTGAGTGACGGTTGCCGTGGCGACGCCTCTCGTCCCGGTCCCGTGTTCGCTCCTCGTCCGCCATTTTGTGGTGCCGTTTCCCGCCCTGGCCGTCGCCTTCCTCGGGGATCTCCGCGCCACGGGCTCCGCCGCCGCCGCCGCCGTCGCGGCGCCAAGGGAGAGCCTCTACGTGGGCGCCGTGTACGGTGGCATCGCGCCGCCGGGCGCATGGACTCGGCGGGAGGCGCGGCACGGAGCGCGGTTTAGCGCCGGGCTCGGCTCCGCGCCATTTTGTGTGCGCGGCCCCGGGGGCGCGGGGAGACGATCGTGGGGGACGCGAACGAGGACGAGGTGAGACTGAATCCCGGCGCGACGAGACGCGTCGCCGGCTCGCCGCGGCTCCACGGTGCTGCGTGGAGCTCGTCGTGTTCAAGTTTGGTCGCGCTGTGGGCGTGGGGCTGGAGCGTGGGGGGCGGATGATGATGGAGGAGGGAGGGTCGGACCGCATGTTAATGCCGTGAACTCTACGCGAACCCCGGCCTCTGTCCGCGTCGCGGCGCCGTCGGGGCCCAACGCCGGCCCGAGTGTACGTGGTCCTCGGGGTTACGGGCTTTGAGAACAGAGCCGTGGCGTGTGCGACTCCTGGGTGTCCGGCTCCATCTCCGCCTCTCCGGGTCCGTGACTCCATCCCCTTCTCCTCTCCCCGTCCCCGGTTGCGCTGCATGACTTGCCCGTGACTCGGCGCTGCGTCCTGACCCCTACATCTGCTATTCCCCGATCGCGGGTCACTGCTTCTCCTTCCTGGCGAGTATCCGAGTGAGCGATAAGCGGCGCGTTGGGGCCACCACGGGGCTCCGCTGTACTCCACGACTGCAGCGCGATCGCTTCCTTTCGCACACGTGGCTGTGGCGCTTCATGGGAGTGAATCTCCACCATTGTGGACTACTCGCTCGGGAGGCAGTATCCATCGGCGCGAGACATTGCGGCGTTAATGTGTTGCATTCGAGAAGACGTTGGATGTAAAGCTGTCCGTGGCTCGGCGGGGAGACGCCTCTTCTGTGCTTGTCTGCTCATGGTCGGCGTTACCGGGTGGTTTGGCTGTGTGTATGTTGGTCAGTGTGTTGCTGTCTTGTGCCGCGTTTGTTTCTGCAGAAGTCTTACTAAGTGTATGTTATTCTCCAAGCGCCGCCTCGTTGCTGATTGAGTGCGGTGTTGTGTTACGGAGATGCCGTGTTTCTGAGTACTGTACTGTGCCGTATGTGTTGCTGAGTGTCGGATCTATGCACATTACTGAGACTATATTGCTGAGTGTGGTGCTGCTGCTGTGCATTTAGTTCAGTGCCGTGTTACTGGCGGCGTGTATTTCTGTACCTTGTGTGGAACCGGTGTGTGTTGCTCAACTGAGTGTGGTGTTGAGTGCAACTGCAAGTGTGGCTCTGTGTCTTACTGAGTGCGTGTGTGGAGGGAGTCCGTGGTTGTGTTGATGTTGGGTGAGTCCACGTGTTCGCCTCGTGTGTCCGCCCCGCGCGGCTCTGGGCGGGGGGCGGGGCGGCACGGCTCGGTGAGTCGCGCGGCTTCTGCCGCCTTTGTGGCGCTGCGATTATTAAAACCTCCAGCGCATAATGCGAGGCATGCGTTGACCTCATCAGCACCGCGGTGTGTGTAAGCGCTAATGAAGAGAGGACGCGAGTCGGTCTTGTAATGGCCAATGGGAATGCCACAGTGTGTGTTTGGCGATACTGTGCAATTAGTCGATTCAAGAAACTGTATTGCGACGCTAAATACTACAGCACAGGGTGTAAGATATCTTTCATTATCAAGTAAAACGTTCAAATACGGAGCGTGCATGTGCAGGTTGTGACTGCATTCTGTCTGTCTCCCAACAGCATTTGGGACGATGGTGATTGATCTACACTGCCCACCAGTGATTCTACAGAAATCAATATAAGTCCAGTGAGTGCTACATTTTAAACATTCACTTGAATATCTGGGGGTAATTGCCCGGCGCCTTTGAACTCCCCATTTCTGATGTTTAACCCTAGGTACCCCGTTAAGTCAATTGACCCAGGCCAGACTCGTTGGATTGCCTGGTTCATAGCACAGTGCAGGAACCATTTATTCAGGGTTGGTGCACCCAAGTATATTCGCTTAACCAAACCATGCTATTTCCATGAAGACTAAATTTAGCCCATTTCCAGTTTATATTGTTATGTATATTATTTCTTTTTGGTTGTTTAATATGTATATTCTTAACTTGTCACTTGACGAAATATAATGTAATAATATAACATGAAGTTTTTTTTGGTCTATTTGGCCACTGGTCCACACTTGGGTAAGGTGGAGCAACTTTTTGACTCATCTTCAATATGTATGTGTCATTTGTGCTCAGTCGTGAGCCTAAATCATATCGCATACGCCATCTCAGTATTAACGATATTGTACTTGATTGCGTGGCAGATTGATGCAGTCTCAATTTGTCAATCATAAAAAGTGTTCATTTGCCGGCAGGGTCCGTGTAGGCCCACGTATTTTCATGAGCAGTGAGACTTTATAAAACATAGCAGGAAATTTAGGTGAGGTCAGAAAAGCAACTGTATCTGGTAACGAAATTAATCATATTTTTGTTCTGTAATAAAAGTGATATTTAGTCTTAATTTTGCTTAAATGGCAGTCATTTTACAGGAAGTTATCACACAACCTGCCAGAATCACTGTTGCTGAGTGAATAGAACATTGGGACAATCATTTAAAATAGTAGTGGTCCACTTACCACAGACATTAATGTGCAGTGCTCCTGGATATAACCTTGGTTTATATGTATGACTAAAATGTGGAAATTATATTGTTAATTTTAATGATTAAAAAAAATCCTTCTTACAGTTTTACCCATTACAAATCATCGTTTTCATTGATTTGAGATAACAAGTAGTTAGAGCTGCGAGTGTCTCATGGGCGCAGACACAAAGGAAATCATTGGTGTCCCTTGTCTTGCCAGTGAGGCGCCTCGAGGCCGAGCATCATCAGCCACTTTTACTTGTCATATAGTTCATAGCCATGTCATTTTCTCAGAAATATCTAAATCTGCAATAGAAAGTTTTCTTATCCGACATCAGTTTTATCTGCAAATTTTAGGGAAAATACAAAGGATGCATTCACCCATGCATGTATCATTTACACCCGTCTTGTTAATCAACTGCTCTATGATGGCCTATCCATAGCGTGCAGGTCATGGGAAATATAAGACCATACTTCTATAAGACCATACTTCAAGCTAGCCAGCTGTGAAAGGTAAAAGGTGGGGAGCGTAGTCGTGGTCCTGCCCTCTGCTGCTGCCAACGTAGTCCCAAAGTAGCCTATTCAGCAGACAGATTTCATGACTAGATGTAGAAGAAAGAGATACTCCAGTATAATGGACAACAAACTAAAACAAGCCATGAACATTTAAAGTTGACATTAAACAGAATATACCCTCATCTAACCGACTGCATCATTCAACTTTGTGTAACAACGGTCTCAATCGCCAAACCCCAATCTCGCAGAAATGCTGGCCTAGAATCCCTGCTTAATTAGTGAAAGTCAAATAAATTATTAATTTAAAGAAACCATTAGTTTATAGTTTAACACCAGTCACTGGAATCGGATTTAAGCCCATCCTGCCTAATTGACTGCATCTATGTATGCTAATGGCCCATTCAAGTCATGTGACCCAGTTTGTAGCCTTTAGTAGTTGCACTTATTACAATGAAGCCCTCGTATCAGTAGTGGGTATGTATTCAAAATCAAAATATTGCTCTTAACAGAACTAATCTCAAGGAAATGACCTTTATACTGTTTAGTGTGACATCATGCAGTCCCTGATAACGTTACCACGCTGATGCAAGCCTTAATTACGTACCAACAACATATACATTAAATAATTGTATTTGTGACATTGTATGTGTGTGAGTGTGGTGCATCTGCCAGTTATTTCAGTCAACCCATGGCACCTGCGTGTGTTTCATGACCTGCCAGCGGGTGTTCGACACTTCATGTGGCCTTAAAGTGCACATAGCCTGGCACAGGTGCCGTGGTGACGTTACCGCCACCTAGTGGCGAATGGCGGTTTTTGTTTTTGAGCTTGGATAGTTGTGTGCTTTTGTGATTGTATGTGTGAGTTATTGCAGCAAAAGATGTCGACCCTCCAACGAGACATCGTTTACCACTCACAGGGTCCCAATTCAACTCGTGATTTTTTAAAACGACTTTGTTATACATGTAGACTCCCAACGGGCCACAGGGCTTGTAAACCATTTGTATGAATATAAAATAATCGATTTATGAATGCACAGGTGAATGGAAGTCGATGGATTTTTACATGTCAACTGCTTGCTGTCATTATGGATGTTCCATTGTACGCAGGTTAGGGTTGCTCTTTGATCCCAAGGTATAGAGCATATTATTGTGCACGTGTAAAGTGCAACAAGCCTTCCATAGTTAGAGTAAGGCACTTTTAAATGTAAAATACAGTAAAGCTGATTGTTCAGGGATAGGCTAGAGGTGGCTTCCTTCTCATGTACACTTATGAGTTATGGCTTGACCATTCATCCTGCTTTATACTTAGAGACACCTGGAAACTATTTTGCCAGAACCGAATATTGGGTACAAAAGTCCAGCATATGCTGAATTCTATTGGATATTTGGTGCAGTCCCATTTCTAAATTTAGATTTTAAATTAAATGTTCATTATATGTATTAATCTGTCCACGTGAGTTCTTGTTTTATTTTTAACTTTGTGTGCATGTTGCTATGGGTAAGTAAAACAACTGTTTGGATTCTAACAGAAATGTTCTGCCTTTGCAGGTGTTTGTAACTTTCAAACTCCTGGGATATGGTAAGTTCTTTCAATTTTCTATTGCAACAATTAATCAGAGGTTTTTTTTAATTCGCAGTTGACAACCAAAGAATATAAGAATGTTGTGTAGTGGGAATTTGCATCACAAAATTACAGGTGTACAAGTGGGTTGCATTATGTAGCACCTGGCATCAGATACATGTATATATTTGTTTGCCAACTGTTTTAACAATAATTAGTTAATATTCATATTTTTTCCAAACTACAAAATTGTATGTTTTAAACGTTTATTTCCTGAGCGGTTTTAGTAAAAGGTGAGTAATTTGTAGTTTAGAATGGTAGGGATTTACTTCAAACAATCATCTTCACTAATTCAATATATATTCAACAAAACTAAAATGAAATGCTCTTTGTCAGCGATATATGTAAATATACAATAACAATGTGTGACCTAAGTAAAAAATAGATACATTTTGTAATCTTTCAGTTGTGTTCTGATGGTCCACTTGGCAATTGTCAAGAAATGTAATTTCTGTACCTCCTCTCTTGGGTAACAGTATAAAAAAACTGCCCAATAGGATTATTGAACATAATTACTGTTAAAGTCACACTCGGGTTCATTGTATGGCAATCAACGTGATGGTAAAATATTTCACATTGCTGACCTGGCTGTGACCATCAGGATCATTACACATGAGAACCTGGTTCATTCACTGCCAGTTCTGTCTATCATGCTATCATATCATACCTGTCAACCCCTTATCAGTGCCTACCTTATTCCAGACCAATTCAGACTTTGTAACCCCGTGCTCTTAGAAATCTCAACGTTCATCCTCCAAAGTCCCATCACAAGGGAGAAACACAAACAAATAGACAAAAAAATATGTTTTGCCCGTTTTGAAACTACTGTATGCCGCATGGACCTGAAAACTCAATTTCCCTCTACAAGAATACGGGTAAACCGTATGGGTTGATAGCTATGTGCTGTGATCCACTCAGTTACCCAACATGGACGTTTTTATATCTATACTGCCATACCTTGCGCACACACTGAAGACAAAGCTAAAACTACATTTTTAACACGCTCGTTGCTGCTTAAAGGTAGGTGTTATTTTCATCCTGGGCCGTCTGACAAAATCTTGTATCTATAATAAAAGACGTAGATTGAAATGCTAAAACTACACCATCACGCTCTCTAGTGGCGTCCTGCAGTACACCTGAATTATATAACCAATTACTGTATGTTACATAAAAATAAAAAGGGGTATTTTCTGCCACTTTCCTTAGGGACCGTTTTGAACCTGTTACTTATTGCATCATTTTACTGTCCTGGTGACTTCGGTTACATGGTATTAAATAATACCCACTTGCAGAAGATTGTCCGATTCTAAATCAGAAAAATCACGTTCCTCCAAACACATTGGGAAACTTGAGCTGTCCATGCTGAAACACCTTGTACCTGGAGTCTGTACTGCTCCAGTTACAAGGTGCTTGTTGTTATCTCCCTTGCCTGGTATACAGGAGGACGTGGGTTTGATCCCGACCCTGACGTCTGTATATTTGGAGTTTGCATGTTCTCCCCGTGGTCACGTGGAGTTTTATCCCCCCATATTCTGAAACTCATAAAGTGGCACATTGCCATTATGACGAGCAAGTAGCTGGGTGGTATATTTTTTAAATTAAAATAAATAAAATCTTCCGCAAAACAAATCAGTTCATATTCAATTCAGATTACAACACATTACTTTTTGGTTGTACCGTCGTTTCATTGCTTCAGTTCTCAATAGCTAAAGTAGCATCAAAAAAATTAAGTTAGATTGAGTTTTGATTGTTATAGCCTCATATGAGTGGGGTTTCTGTGGGAAATTTGATTGCCTCCTGCATACCAACAGCAGCTTACATTTACAATGCACCCATAATGTAATCTCTCGGCACAAAAATACACTCGTAAAAGGTGCGCAGACTGTAGCTGTGTTTGCATGACCCCTCATTGTCCAGAAGGGTCATGGGGATCACCGGGGTGGGGCGTCTACCTACTTGGCCATCCCACCACGCCCACGGCTGTCTGGGTGGCTGTCTCGGAGGGCTGCATCTTTTTTGCAGAATAGTGAGGCGTGGCACGCTAGCACAGGCGTCTAGCAAGGGAGGGTGGGTTGTTTGGGCAGCCACTGAAGGACAAGAAAATTCTGCCCCCAGTGACATCACACACGACTGTGATGTACTTCCTGTGCACAGCCTCCTTTGGTTGATGACAGTGTAGATTGGAGGTGTGCTTTCCTGGTCGATCTGGTTTACCTCCCAGATTAGGTGGGTCCATGTGCTTTGGGTAGTGTAAACATTGGCATCGAGTGATATCTTAACCGCACTGGCCAGTATGGTGTCGTATGGTCAAACAGCCATTGCAACTTATACAACGTGGGGAGTCCTTTATTCAGCAGTGGATTAATAAAGTTGTAGGTTTACAAATGTTACAAATAATTACTGTGCCGTTATGTAACATACATTTGTAAATGTAGACCATGTTGGCGCTGTGATTACCAAAAGCTTAACATTTCATTTTTGTGTGTGGACTGTTTCACACACGGTAGTGTAGCGGTTCGCACGCTGTCCTATGAACCCGAGTTTGATTCCCGCTCACGGCCAACACCAGTGACGATTATCAGAACCGATCCTGGGCCTCTGCTAGGTCGACTCAGCCTAAAATGAATACCTGGTGCAGTGTGTAAATATTGCCACTAGGGAGACAAAGGCGGCTGGACGTAGTGTTCACCACCCACCCCCTCGTGTGCCGTGCCGGCCTTCATAGGTGCAAGCAAACGGCACTTGCCTCAACAGTCTGTTAAGGCTATACGGGGGATCTTTGTCGTGTTTCGTGGGTGAAGATAAATTCCCATCGGTATTCACGCATGAAATCTGTAAAATTATCTTTCTCATGAGAGCTGTAGTTGATACTGGTCGTTTGTGGTTGTTGAATCTGGTCGTTTGTGGTTGTTTATTGGCTGTTCAGATGTGTTACTGAGGAAACATTTTAGTGCAGGGTATCTCCTGACGAACTCAATCACGTGTGGGAATACAATTCACTGAGAATCATGTGAAAACTAAGACATCCTGCAATTAAAATTGCTTTACTTATGTTTATTATTTCAGTTAGGGATTATAGAAATCCAATTAAAAACCTTATTTCCACCAAGCGATTGGGGTTTGAGTCTGCTTGTTTCTGCTGCAGGTTTTGAGGAAAACCATCTGACATCTTCCCCATCCCTAAGTCTTGGAAACTGCTAGGTGATAAATTTCTCCAGAATTCTAAAATTTTACAAAAGTTTTTTGTTCACAGTTTCACCAAATAGGTTGTAGGCTGGTTATTCTCTACATGGGTTTTTATCTTACTTTGACCCTTAAATTTCTCTACCAGCCCACAGTGCCATGGTCAACTTTCCCATGAGGTTCCTGCAGACTGATGAATTAAATGTATTGTAGTTCCCCTACCTTCACTAACGTTGTGGTGCACTTAATAGCCTTGTTGGTTTCATCCAGCATGTTACTTATTGTTGGACTTTAATCCGTTATTCATGGAATGTGTTATACTGTGATTAACCTGTCAGGTGTCACAGCAGTAGAGCAAGTAAGTGGCTCAATAAGAAGACATTGAGTAAAGATCCTAATTGGGTGTTAAGACGGTGCATTTTCCCTCCAGGGTTAACAAAATGTATATTACATTGTGGACAAGACAAATTGTGTAGGGTATCACCCCTGCTATAGGAATGTGGAATTTCCACCACAAGCTTTAAGACTATAAACAAAAGATGAGCACTGCCTCAATGGACAAGGAAGGACAACAATGCGTTGCCAACCGTGCTAATCGCACCCTCCGATTAGCACGTTTGGCTACGTTCGGTGCGAAATAAGTTCAACATACAATACCTATTTGAGCAGTAAATCACAACGACTTTCCCGTTGTTGCACTAATTCGAAGTGTAAGATGAGCCTTTAAGGTCTCTACTCGGAAGGCTCAAGGGCATCTTGCACGTAAGATGCTAAAGCAACTACTTGTCAGAGTTGAGGCTTGATGTCCTCCACAAACAGTTATTGAGGTCAGCCAGTGGTGGAAGAATGGTAGTGCTCCATCTAGTGGCCTGAAGAGGAATTGTCTTGGGTTGAAGGCACGAAACATTGCAGAGAAAGTACCGGTGCTGCAATTTTTATTTGCGCAGGGAGTGACAGCTCTTCCATGAAAAGGTTTGACATTAGAATGTGCATTTGTCAGATATAGTTTGCAGGTTATGTTACACGCGTGATTATGTGATGATTAAAATGTATATTTTCTACACCAGCAAGATTCAGTGTACTGATTTGTGTTGATACTTCTCATAGATGTTTTGGAAATAGGATGAATGATTTGCGAATCAATGTGGCACAAAATGTACTTAGAGCAAATACAGCCAATTGCGTTAAATGTTTGAAGGTAGCGGCTTACAAAATCTGTTTTCACTCAGTATTGTTTGTTCATTGGAGTCATACTCATGATTGACACCACTTAGCACGGGATCGCTGACATTACCTAGCAAAGCTCTCATTATACGCCACTTACAGTTACTACCGTATTTAATCCCAACTCGTAATAGTGGAGTTATGCATCCAT
The DNA here is from genome assembly GCF_048934315.1 of Petromyzon marinus. Lineage (NCBI taxonomy): Eukaryota > Metazoa > Chordata > Hyperoartia > Petromyzontiformes > Petromyzontidae > Petromyzon > Petromyzon marinus. Next base: position 907,129 of record NC_133698.1, on the reverse strand, counting down.
GCAGACTGGCAAAATGTGAGTGAATATACAACGTCACACCAGCGTTTGGGGCCCGTTATATTTATTCTCGTGTCCGTTTTTGTATTTCTCCCCCATTTGTTATTTTGTCGTAATATTACAAAAACAATCATTCGGAGCGAGCCGTTTTAATATTTTAGCCATTTCTCACTCTGTCAAATCCGCGGTTTCCAGACACATTTGGTAATGGGGCCAATTCTGTCCCCGTTCCCCCGGCCCGCCCACCCCGCTCGCCCACCCACCCCGCTCGCTCGCCCGCCCACCCGCCCCCCTGCGTTTTGGTGGCTGCTATCCGGTTCAGACTGGTTTGGCTGTGAAACGCGCAGAAATGAATACAGTACATGCCGTACGTGTTTGCTGCAGGCATCCCGTGACTCCGCTGTTGCTACCTGCTTCCGTATCCAAAGTCGTCACATGACCGGGCGCGCGGCTCCATTGGCCGATGTGGAGACGCGCCGTCACCCAGCCCTTTCGTTTAATGCCTATTCATTGGCAAGCCCCTTTAGCTCAAAGGGCCAATCGGCGTCGAGAATGCACCCAGGGCACATAGCAACAAGGGGGTATTTGCATAGGCGGTTTTGATTGGCCGTCTCATGTAGACGCATCATTGCTTGTTTTCGCTGTGATTGGCTATGCAAATGAGGCTTGTTGCTAGGTTTGTTCATGCAGGGCTGTGCAGATGGATGAGTCATAGCGACTGCAGTATAATCGTTGGTGCTCGCCTCTTCGCAAAGACTGGAAATGCCAGCGTTTTATTTTTCAAATAATGTAGTAACAGTACAGCATGCCTTAACGCGTGTTATACGCAGTGATGTATAACGCATAATGGCACTTTTTATGTCCGTGTAGTTTCAAACATTGAATTAAAGATCTTGCTTTAAAATGGTGTATTTAGTAATGGGTGATTTTAAAGATTTGCATACAATATGCAGCTTTTTTTCTAGCGTATAATATTCCGTAAGATAACGAATTTACGCCTTACATATGCATTTTTTTAATTAGTTAACGGTGACAACTTCAGGAAATGTGTATCGTGTTAAATACATTTTAAACAGCCGTACACGTGTATACAGTACCTTCTACAAAATGTAAAAAGTCAATCTACTTGCACATTTAATTACATTTCATGCAAGATACAGAATAAATATACTGTACTTGAACATAAAGACTATCAAGCAGTATGTACAAGTATTGATTTAAGGTTAGCTTACCATGTCTTGTCAATTGCCGAATGTGAGAATTTTTTGGACGTGTTAGTGCAAATCTATTTACATTTAACACCCTTTAGCTGGTTTTTCAGTTTATTAATGTATATTAAATACATGGGATATTGGGATATATACAGAAATTGTGAGCTGTATTATGTCCTGGAAAGGACACTTTCCACATTGCTCCGAGAGCATGTGTCTGCGCTTTAAATAGAAAGACAAGTGGAACAGGTTTGGGATGTAGCCTCCAAGCTATAAATGGACAGACCTGGCACAATGTGGCCATGTCTTGAATACACCAACGCGCCGAGATGGATGGGGGGGTTATCATTTGCCTTTTAAAGTAACATTTTTAATATTCGTCTGGGTGCAGCAAATAACAATTTGCGTATTGCCAAGCGTACCTCATGTATTCGTTTACGATAGTGGAGTAATATTGTCATGTTATCAGCGTTGGATTTGCATTTTTTAAAGGGGAGCCGTAAGCCCATAATAGTAGCACCCCCCCTGTCCCTGTTGGGCTGAGCCAATCGAGTCGGCTGCCTGCGTCGCTTGGGTTTTCTCATTCATGTATACGAGTTGTCGTATTTTGAGGAAGCTAAGCAAATTTTGGTCGTTTTATTTCCATTTACTTTTGTAGTATTATTTTTCAATTTAGAAGGTATATTTTTGCCACGCATTGACAGGCGCGCTCCCGTATCCCCCGTGCGCGAGTGCGCCCCCGATGCCAGTGGCATGGAAATCTGCTCGCCGCTAACGACGCGTGCCCGGCCAATCAGCAAGACAGCGCCGCACGGGAAGGGCTTTTGCCGCCTTCTCATCCAATCGCAGCACTGAGCTTTGGAATAGCAGCGACGGTTGCTATCTCGTAGGTTTCCATGTATGATGATTATTACGATAGGAAGACCTCTACCTGCAAACTCGTTTTTGGGATGTTTTAATGAATCGGCATCGCAAGCTTTGAGGAGTGGATCTCGGCAGAAGCTGTGACGGAAGACGGGACTTTGACCGATCGTAAGGGTTTCTCACCTTTTAGACGCTGTCAAATAGTATTCACAGTGCTTCAGCGACTAAAGTCATTGCCAAAAGTATTTGATTGCTCTCTGCTTGAAGACAAGTGCGGTACTTTATTTGTAAAACTTAATCACGTATTTGACAGTATTGTAGTTAATGGTTAATTTATATATTTATGCCAAAACAACCTAGAAATCTGACCGTTCTTACAGCACAGCACATCAGTATTGGCCTTTGACAACTGTAGTTTTATTAAACAGCTTTTAAATGTGCTACTTTGTTCTATATTGCTATAACTAAGCAAAATACATCTTGGACATAAAGTTCACAGAAAGGAATAAGGAAACATTTGACTCCAGCTGTTGGATTTACAAGCCGCGGCGAACGTGACACTGAACGCTCATGAACTTTGTTGGACCTTAATGATGCCAACACAATGAAGCACAGTGGAATCATAGTACTTTAATTCTGTCAAGAACAAACGTATTTATCAATGAAGAAGATAACTATTTTGGGCCGAAAGCATAGGTGGACAATTTGTCGCTTTCTCTACTCTATTTTTGCAGTTAATTCATATTCGACTGTGAATACCGTGGGAATGAACGCTTAACCACCTTTAAAAGGGAACCAGAATACAATTTTCGATCGGCAAAGCTCATCCACGACGAGATCATCCTAAGGAATACTTATTCCGACCTTGGACTTGTGGATTTAGTTTCCATGGTGATCACGTTGTGCTCCTTGACATCTTCGGCTTCGCACACGATGCTCGCAGCCCTGACGACAGAGTGGGTGGACCAAGAGCCCTTGGGCTACATCTGCCCTACGCGCCCCAACAAACCCAGCCATGGCCATAGTAGGTGCTCACATCAGCAACTCTCGCTCTCTTTCTCTGCTATAAAAATCACGTAACAGCACTGCTAACACGCACCCCCCCCCCCCCCCAATGTTTTGCTTGCATTGCTGTTAATTTGTTGTCAGCCGCTAATCTTGTACTTGTACATTACATCGGAAGCATTCCAGTGTCCAATGATATACAAGTTGTAACATTAACATGTAATTCGCCACTCGTGAATTTTCTGCAGCATTTCAGCATTTTCACTGATGTAAATATGGTAAAAAGTTAATACATTTTAAAGTGCATTAATGGTAGAAATTTAACCGATCCTTTGTTCCTAGTGAAAATGTTACGATGGGTAACTAAATGGATTGGCTACACAATTTAATGTTTTAGTTGAGCTGTCATTGATTGGGAGATGCTTCATTTTGCTTTAATTGCCTCAATTTTTTTCCGTGTTTCTGTTGAGAGATGGGAGGAAGCAATCGTATTAGAATAAACAGTGCCTATTTGTATTTGCACAAGTTGTATTAGGTTGATTGTCAGCAATGGAATTGCTTAATATCCCACTGTCAGTGATTTGTGTCTGATCCGTTGTCTTTTCAGTACTGTACACTACCTGGTTAGTCGTCTGATTACATGAAATTTGTCACATGCATAATATTTCTCATTCTCCATGGAAACGTCTAACAAATGTGTACAGTACACTATCCTGCTCGTAGTAGGATCTTTATTGAAAGACATATATTGTTATCTATTGATTGTCTCTATACACATGGCACGTTTTAAAACAAGCTTGTGACTTGGACACACAGCAACATTGAACAACTCCAGTAGAATACGTAAGAGGGGGGGGGGGAGTACTTTTTAGGGTGTAATGTTCTGACAAGATTAAGATAAAATGCGTAGGTCCTGCAATTCGTAGTTTGACGGAAACTGAAACCTAAAATGTAAGCAGCTCGTATCCTGTGTAGAAATGTACCTGGCTACCCTGGCCTGCTTTACTTTGAGGCTTTGTTCATGAGAAAAGAGACTTGAATGCGACCACTGCGTACTGCCGTAACGCTGCAACGACGACATTGTAGTGACACACTCAAGGTGCCTCGTGACCCATTAGTACGTCACCACAGTCACGTGAAAGTATTTTTTTCTCATTAAGGAACTTCCGTTAAGGGTCAAAGTTAGGGGTAGGGCCATATATTGGAACTCGCGTTAGTTTCGTAGGTGTACCGCTAATTTTTGGTAGGGTTTATGGTAATAACCACTTGCCAAGCACAAACCTTCCACGCTGCCCTGACTGAAGATTAAGCTTGTATTGATTTCATGACTTGCTACGATTTGATCCTGTGGGCAGCTTCAAGAATACATTTTTGGGTCTCATTTTTAGTTATCGATATTGTTTCTTGTTTTTTTAAATGTAATGTGTATTGTTTTAATTGTACCATTAGCCGATTTGTAACAGCATTTAATTTTCATGTAATTTCCAGAAATTTAAAATAATCGATACCTACACGCACAGTTTGATGCAAATGTTAAGTATAACGATCCGTTTTAATTGATTAATTGATGCATTATTACATGGCTACTGGGAGTGGTCTCTTGTTACATAGCGTGTCAATGATGTCACCTACATGTCTCTATCCCCATGCACAACGAAGCTTAGCATGGTACACCTGTGGGGGAATCCATTCTGGGTGAGAATAGAGGTGTTTGTCTGTACACATGAGCGCTGAGTGGGGTGGGATCTCGTTGGGTGGCCTTGAGCCAATTCTGACAATTTATCATTTCTGTGGCGAGCCAAGGCTCTTGTACGGAGTGCGAGCACATTGACAATCGCTTTCACCAACTGGTCATCTTTTTGTTAGTTTAAATCACCCCAAATAATGTCAGCTTCTGCCCCTTCCGCACATCCATTTAAGTATTCAGTGTATATATTTTTGAACCACTTTAAATCACTTTTATCAGGTCTAACAAAAAAGCATTTCGCACACGATTTGTATGCAGTACAGCAATCCCTCGCCAATCGTGGTCGGCTAGACCTAAAGTCTTATGGAAGGAAAATAGGGGGTTCATTTCCACGGCCGCGATTAACAATCTCATCGAAGCCTAACTACTTATCCTATGCATTCCATAAACATGAGAAATATGTACAGTAATGCATCAGCAAAAATAAATTTCATATTAATAGTGAACAAAAGTACTTGTAATTACCTTTGTCATCGTTATCTGGACTTTACTCTCAATATTAGTGATGATGATGTTAGGAGGGGGTTGAGAGGCTGTCCCCCTCAGAACTTGTTTCTCTAAAGACAAACCTCTCCTTGACCCTCACCACCAGCTCGACACTTAGGGGCCATGGTTCAGAGCAAAAATGAGTGGCATTGTACAGTGATTACAGTACACTTTCACGAGGTATAAATTAAAGCACTACGCTTTGCCGACTGCTGCGCAACACTGAACGGCTCGGGCAAGGACTGTACGCGGGCCAGCGAGGGTACACGCGCCTGAAGCGCCCCTGCTGGCGGATGCTTGAACTCGGCTGGAGATTTGAAATCACGGGTAGCGGAAAACGAAACTGTGGTTACGCGAAACTATACCGTGGTTGGCAAAACGGTATATGTTATATGCGTGGATACCCGAAACCGTGGTTAGCGAGAGATTACTGTACTTGCTCTCATTACAGCTGTAACGAATATGGCCTCAGCCCAATCATCAAAGACTATACAAAAAAAAACTAAATAAAGTTTTTATAACACTTTCCAACGTTTTACCAATATTTGGGACTTAATAGGCAAATGTATCGAAAGTTTGGATAAAACTCATGATAAATGCAGATTTTCATTTTTCGAATGGCGATTGTCACACGGCATGCGAGCGCATCTGATATCGTCATGACATGTGGCATTACGCAGTGTCCTATGCCGTGTGATGTCATCTCCTTATCCAGCTCCAGTCCACTGCTGGATGAAGGCTAACTAAGCCTGTGCCATCTCTCGAGCTCTTGTGGTGTAAAAATCCATCGAACACCTTCGCAGCAACTCTTATAATCGCTCCCATCTGGTGGATATCCTCTCAGATGCATTCTTTGTCTTTGTTGCGACTCCTATCACTTTGTTGACCATCGACCATTCCTTCTAGCCATGACGTGTCCTGCACAAGTCCACTTTTCGGAACAGTTTTAATGATGTCGTTCACCTGCGTATCTCTCAAAAATTACATGCTTCCATGGAAAAATGCATATTGCAAATGTTACAGAAACCATGTTTATATGGATATAGGACCCTTACAATTCAATACCATGGTGTTATGTTCTCATATTTTATTTTAGCATGCACCCATACTGAGACAAAAACATTGGTTTGGTTGCACAACAAACACCATATTTGCAACGCATTTGGGATTTAAATCAAACCAGGTTGACATGCACTTTCTCACGTAGTCTACTCAACGGTATGATTTTATGGATATAACCGTGAAATTTAATTACAAACGTCCCTCACGTAACGCTCCCCGCTCCAACAGCACGAATTGGTAGTTACGCGATTCATCACTTAGGAACATACTTCACACTTAAGCTATGCATTTCACAGTTTCACGATCAAGAAAAAAAGGTAAACATATTTTTTCGAAATAAAAAATATTTTCAATGGTAAAAAATATTTTGCAAGTTAACCAACTTCAATCCTGGCGTCATCATGTCATGGCAGCACCCAGTGTCACGGGTTTGGTATATAAATCTTAGATCTGCGTTAAAGCATCCTTTGGAAGGATCAAAGAAGTTCTAAAGTTACTCCTGAAGTAATATTTCTATAGTAATCTTTTTAATCTTAATTTTGTCATGAAGTTTAACATTTATACGTATTTAGTAATTCATTGCTAAAATAATAAAATTAAATGATACCGAATTTTTCTCCAGAAACGCGCATAACCCCCCGTTATAACGTTTATTTCTATGGGAAAATAGGCTTCATACAGCGCGTTTCGACTTGCGTGTTGTTTTTGAGGAATGCATTCCTTTGCTAGGAAACTTCATTTATATATAACTAGCTTTACTACCCGTCTTCGCCCGGGACTTGGATTCTTGTCTTGGATTAATACACGGCCCTCGCAGAGGGTGGGGGTGGGGATGCGTGACGTCAGCAGGCACACTGCGTGACGCTACCGCATGCGGGTGACATCACAGATGTGACATCACAGATGTGACGTCACCGCTCACTTGCCGTGCAAAATGTATCCATTATTGCGCCCCCCCCACCCCAAAATACAAAAGTCTATTTTTATACTTTTTGCATTGTGTACAGTCTGGAAGCTACCCACATGCCAAATTTAAAGTTTGTTGCATGTTGGGAAGTATGTTAAACATTTCGAACAGACACACATGTTCACAAATTTCCCTTTTTCATATATATAGATAAGTGTTGTATATCCAACATTGAAAATGTACACGTAGAGTTTGCTTCGTACTTTTCTGTATATTCCATTTAGTATACAAATAGGTTGCGTTGTGAAATGTGGTAGCATAATTATTTAAATTGATGTCCATTATGAAAGAATTGTGCACAAAAATTGCACATATATCAATTGCCGATTCTATTATTGTTAGGTATTACATCCGGATACGACGTTGTATTTGCCCCCTATCCGGTGCCTATGGCAGTAAGTAGCCCATAGTGTCAAGCTCAGATAATTGCACGTACGATGCTGCCTGTATGGATGCTCTAGGGGTGTCTACATTTTTTGCATTCAGGTCTGTATTTGACTAATTGTATAATATGGTGTCCAGTGTTTGCAGCATTGACGAATCATAATTCACAATTATATTTTTTACCATCCCCTTCAACTTCATCATTACCACTACTGTCATTGTCATCGTTTGTACTACCACTATCATCACCATCTGCATTAAACTAAAATATTCGGCACATATGTCAATCACACTGCTCTATGGGGAACACATATATAATAGGCGATGTGTGGGGCAATGAACCTTCTTTGTAGCACATAGATCATCATGAATATCATCACAACCATAATAGTTACCATCATCACCACCATCAATATCAACATCGCCACTCTTGTCATCATCAGCCATGATCTATTTACTGCCGTATGACGGTCGCCAGTCTTGTCCACCGCAGTGCACATGAATGCAAGCACTTGGCTGCTGCACATGATGGGCGATCATTCTCATGCTCGGAGGAATACTGCTAAGCAACATCAACGGTGTAATAAATATCGTCTTCGTCAATCCATCATTGGCAATGCATTGTTATGGTCCTTGCTCCCTCATGTTCAGTTAATGATATTAATTACATCAATGCTATACAGCGGTAATTGCTGTGCCTGCACAACGTTGCCTGTATATAACAGGCAGAATTTTTCACGTGATTCCTCTTAGCTGCGAGCACTTCCGGGTAATGCAAACTACTCAAAGTTGATCGTAAGGATCTCCCAGCAGATAATAGCACTTGTTGATTTGGGCTGTTGGATAATGGGAGTCATGCAAAAGAGAAGAATACATAGGAGGACTTATGTTGCATTGTAGCAACAAGTTGTCTTCAGTATACCGAGTAAAAAGTTTTTATGATCAGACTTAGTGCTGCAGAATGTATATATAGAATGAAAGTGGATGTGGGAAAATATTTGAAAAATCATGCTCCTTTTATATGGATTTTCCAGTCTTTTTAAGTGGACAATTACTGAGTGGGCTGCATATTTGTTTTCTTAACTTTGACAGTAGTTAAAATCACACTTGTCTAAAGGGTGTTGCAAATACAATCTTCTTGGCAGTTCATATTTTAGGTTCGTTTACCACTACCTCTCTTGCCTAATTTCTAGGGTAATGACCAGTTTGGCAGGCTTCAGCCATAATGTTTATTTTGGAATTGGTAGTCCAAAAACCTGTAAGAGCAAAAACAACGATATTTCTAAACAAGGCACCCATGGCAAAGGTTCGTTTTTAATGCCTGTGCAATGACCAGAAAGGATGCTTCCTGACAGCAATGTGTTTACTTGTTATACATTCTAGGACTTTTAATGAATTTCACAAAGTTGAACATCTTATGAAAGTGAAGTCACATTTAATAAATAGATTTTTGTTTTGAATTTAGATCAACTGAATATAAAAAAATAAATGACTGATGGTGCAATGGTTTAAAGACCTGCACATGATGGAGAAGGGCAAGATTGTTAACAGGCACTGGATTAGGACCCTTAGGTTTGCACCATGGGAAGACCTAAAGCCAGATAAAGGAATGCATCTGATGAGTCCAGCAGGGTGAAAGTGTGGCATCAGAGACGCTGGCCATGATGAACTATTAATTGTGATATTTTATCAGTATTGAAATGAATTTTAAACATTCTCCGTTTGTGTTCACATTGTATCCAGAATTTGTCATGCCGTCTACTGTGATTAGCGAATGGTCACTTGTTTTTTTGTACCTAGATCAAGGGTCGTAGGTGCTACATGTGTCAATTTCAATCCGTAAGGTCTCCTTGGGTTGTTATGGTCTGAATGAGGCCTCACTCATTGTGACAGCCTGCCAGAATGCCAAACATATGAAGTAATGTATAGATAAATACACAGCGTGTTTGTCTATCCTGCTTGGGCAGGACATACTGCTTGAAGGGATGATGGCTGATCGATGAGACTGGTTATGGAATTACAGCCAAAAGAGGGGAACATGCCCATGAGGAGCTGAAGTCATGAGATCAGCTCATGTGCAGGAAGGAGCGAGTTGGATTATGGCACTGCAAGATCATGAGGGATGGTGACGATGTGGGGAGAGCTTCCAGGAGTGGATTGATCATGGATGACTAATGATGATGAAATCTAATTTCAAAGCTACAGTGAGCCATTGTGATGGTAAGTTTGGGTACCAATTCTAGTAGCATTTTTGCTGAGTCAATCATAACTGTATAGCTGTGCTGTCACTGTCAGCTTTTGCTGAGTGGACATGAAGGCTACACAGTTGAATGAAGATAATGTTTATTTTGTGCATATTTTAAAAGTTTTGTTTCAATTTTGTAGAATTGGTTTGTGTGTGACTTGACTTTTTTTGGTAGTTGTTCTGGCTTGGACTCGTGCAGCCAGGCACTGTTCACATGGTTGGGTGTGTGCATTGTCTTGTTGAAATTTAAATTAATAAAAAGTGAGTGTGTAAGCATGTACGTGTTTGTTGTTGAAAAAAATAGCTGATATTGAGTTAATGTATTTGATCTAAAAATAAGTTAATTATAAATTTTGGAAGTATACTATGTTTTTTGTGACATTTGTGTAATAACGTATTTTCAAACTATTTTCTGCGATTCATAGTGAAAGGTTTGTTTAACTAATGACATTGGCAAAAACGTATTTGGTAAAATCAAACATGTTTAAGTTTGAACAAATAATAACAGGGGAAAACCTAGTCTCATATTTTGGTACTGGCAATGGAGGTCCCATGATGTAGATGTTCACCCCGAGCCCTCATTACTCTGATAATGCTTGTCTTTGTGCTGTATGCCTTTTAGCGTCCTCTGGTCTTACACCGTTTTGAGACTAGGCTCAAAAGAAAGCTGTCTCTGGTGTGGTGTGGACCAATCAGTTTCAAAGACAATGCATATATTATCAGAGTAAGTTTTTTTGTTTGCATTCTGACCACAAGTATTGTGGTTAATGCAGACATGATTGCTTGTAAAAAGTTTAAGTTTGGTGTTTTAACACCAAACTGTTGCCAGAAGAAAATGGGAAAACCGATTCTCACAATAACTGAATTGTGGTTTTCCAGCTTAGGCTACGTGTTGAATATTTATCCTCCCAAGTTTTCACCATGTGCAGCTGCAGACTCGTTCAGGTATTGAATTTACAGTACAGTAATTCCTCGTTTAACGTGGTAGATGTGTTCCTAAAAAGTGTTGCGTTTCAGCAAAAAAAACAATTTCCCCATAAATAATAACGATGAAGTTTTGCAAGATACGATGTACGCTTACAGAAAGATGGCGGGACAAATAACTGGGTGTATGCTGCTGCGTTACTGTATCATTCTCCATACTGCATCGCACCGCTCAGCCCTGCAGCTCAAGAAAGTAGTTTGTCATCGACTACTCAGAAATCGCATTGTAATGGTGTGCGTTCCACATAGTGCTTAAAGTGTTCGCTAATGGAAGAATCACATTGAAGATAAAACGCATTGAGCGATCGCGCATTAAGCAGAGACTTGCATATTGTAATTGACTCCTGAAGATGTACACAACTGTGCATGGCGAAAGCTTGAACAAAGAAACGCTCAAACGAATTGTATTTTTTTCTCACTCTTTGGCCTGGGTTGTCTCTGACTTCAATGTGTACTTTTTGTTGAAGGCCATGTGTTTTTGTTTTTGTGTGTTTCAGGTATAGAGGAAGCAGCATGCAAACACTCGTCCTTGCATCTGTCCACCACCTTCCCGCTCGCTGCTGACAGCATGTCGTTTTCTCCTCAGCAGCAGTTCAGCGATCAGCCCATGGCTCAAGCGCAGGTACTCACTCACTCTTGTCAGCATGCTTGCTATATTACTTTTTCCAGTTAAGGCATGTTGGCAGGGTAGCACAGCAAGAAATTCCTGGGTTCGATTCCTGACTCGGGCGCCTTTCTGTATGGAGTTTGTATGCTCTCGCCCGTTCTTCATGGGTTTTATACGGGTTGTCCAGCTTCCTGTTATAGCTACAACAAACCTACAATGTGACTTGTATTGGCCAAACATCCCAATGCTGAAAAGTTACCTTAAAAATGCTCAAATTAGCAACATAGACACCTCTTTGAAAAACTTGGAAGGACCCTCCTTGGGTAAACAAGCATAATATTATTCGTGAATGGTAGATGCATTTACATCATAATTTAGTATGTAGCAGGTATCTTTTGAGCAATTGGACATTTTGTGAGAATTAAATGTGAGGATGGCACAATGGTGCCAAATGAAACGGTGGATTTGCTCATCCACTGCTTGAGAGACTCTTCTCACGATGGCCTGAATGTTGAACTGCTATTTGTTTGTTCAAAATACATTTTCCACTGTGTTAGCCTCCCACCACTATTATGTACCAAGCTCAACAAATCGAGCACGACTCCACACTGGTTTGAGCATCGAGGAGACACTTCATCTGACTATTGGTTAAAAAAAATGAGCATGCGTGTGTTTCCCCCTGCTGGAACAACCTACGTATTGAACTGAACCTGTGCATGTAGGCTAGTATTTTCATTGGAAGCTGTGCATATCAATTAAGTGTTCGTTTTAGTACCTTTTTGAGAATATGCACGACTCAATGCTTGGCACACATTCAAAGTGTTACGTTTCCCTTTTCTCACATTTCAATGCCTAGGTGTTATTTGTTATATTATTTATGTTACTTAATCATCAGAGTAAATTATAAAAACATTTCCTCGTGAATTATGAGAATTAATATTCTTCGGTCCTTTCGGTAAAGTCACGTCGATAGAAAAAAAGAAAAAATTTGAAATAAAATAAATAAAAACCCACGGCGTTTCGACTGCAACACAAGCGGTCTTCATCAGGCGGAGATAAAAGAGGGGGCAAGCCTCCAAATGCAACTGCTTATAAAGCTCGCGCTTTACTTCCCCTCACTTCCCATATTTCTACCCACCCCCCTCTCACCCTATCTCTACCCCCTCCCTCCACCCATTGTCTACATTAGCATTGGCTGCCCTGCCCATTTTGTTTACGCCACAGCTTTCCTTGCTTCTGCCTCGCAACTCTAGTCCTCCGCCCACTCACAACTTTGGAAGCCCTTATAAGTAGTTGCATTTGGAGGCTTGCCCCCTCTTTTCTCTCTGCCTGATGAAGACCGCTTGTGTTGCAATCGAAACGTCGTGGGTTTTTTGTTTTATTTTTTATTTTCTATCTACGTGACTTTACCGAATGAACCAAAAAATATGAATTCCTGCAGTCACGAAAGTTTTAAGTCAAAATTTAATAGAATTAAGTTTAGACATGGCAAGAGTGTACATACTGATACCCGTTTCCTACTTTTTTCTTGCAGCTGCTTCCAGACATGACAATCCTGCAGCGACGAATCCCTCTTAAGTTCCGTGACCCAACCACAGCACCTCTGAGAAAACTGTCCGTCGACCTTATAAAGACATACAAACACATTAATGAGGTAAGGAATGTTTTGTTTATGCTATTATGTCTTGTACGGGGCTGTAGTAGGATATAAATAGATATGTCTTCCTTGTTCAGCCTCCTTCCTCACTTGAGCAGTCACAAAAGTTGAGAATTTTTTTAGACATTGACTTTAAAAACCAATGTAAGTGGACTTGTGCAGGACACATCATTAAGAGGGAATTATGGCCAAGACAAAGGAGCAGCACCTGAGAAAGCCCACCATAGAGCTAGAGTGAGAATTTCTGGAGCCAAGTGGCTTGTGGTATTATGGGGTTGATGTTTAATTTCAGCTTGGGTCGAGGGAAAGTAGAGGTGCACATTATTAAAAAAAATTAAAATTAATCTTGGGCTGTTCCACTTAACTTCATTTTATAAGAAAATCCCAAAATGTGTATTATCCATAATTGATATTTTAATCTCGGGAGTTTTAAAAATATGACTGCATAATATATTACATTCCATTGTTGGGGCTGATAATAGGTTTTCACCCTTTTTTCTGGCAACAAAACAAGATGTTAAACACCAAACTGAAACCTTTTACAAGGAATCATGTCTGCATTAACCACTGCTTGTGGTCAGAATGCAAACAAAAAAACATACTCTGATAATATATGCATTGTCCTTGAGCTCTCATTACTCTGATAGTGATTGTCTTTGGGCTGTACGCCTTTTGGCATCCTCTGGTCTAACACCGTTTGAGATGAGGCTCAAAAGAAAGCTGTCTCTGGTGTGGACCAATCAGTTTCAAGGACAATGCATACATAATTCCTTGTAAAAGGTTTCAGTTTGGTGTTTTAACATCTTAACACCTGTTTTGTTGCCAGAAAAAAGGCAAAATCTATTATATTTTGGTACTGGCAAAGAGGAGGTCTCATGATGTATTGTTGGGGCTTACAAGCATCTTCATTGTAAACACAATAACAATAGTTTGTAAGACAAATGTGTTGCTCTTCATCCTGAATAGTTTGTGTGGGCTTTAGCAAGTATTAACTCTGGTAAGTATTTCACACCTGATTAGCACGGTTGGCTAGGTACGGTGCAAAAGAAGTTCCCACATATATGCAGTTTTCAACAGTTGACTTTATACATTCTTCCCCACGCCTTTTCGGCAGGTATACTATGCAAAGAAAAAGCGGCGAGCCCAGCAGCAGCAAGGGGAAGACTCGAGCCATAAGAAAGAGCGCAAGGTGTACAACGATGGCTACGACGATGACAACTACGATTACATCGTGAAGAATGGGGAGAAGTGGATGGACCGCTACGAGATAGATTCTCTCATTGGCAAAGGCTCATTTGGACAGGTAGTGAATATGATGTGGTTTGGAATGTTGATGCCGTACAATAATGTTACATTTGCAGAGCTCTTTTACTGGCTGTACTTTACTTTGTTTGGACGTGTTAAAATTCACCGCTTGTAAAAATCTATACATTTAGAAGTGTAGTGTGTAGAATTAGTTACTCTTTTAAAACATCATTTATAGCCCTTGGGAATGATGGCACAGTGGTTAGTGGACTATTCTCTGAAACCAATTACCTGGGTGTGATTTTGTGCAACAGCTAACATTAGTGGCGATGTGATCTCTGAACCATTCCTGCGCTCTTTGTTCATCAACCCACACTGAGCAGCATAGTGAAGTATGGTTAAATAACTCCCATGACCAACATGGCAAGGGGAAGACAATCTAGCATTGCATGGACAAAGGAATGTGAATTGCTGTATATTTTCTAACCATGCTATTTCATATCGAGAGTAACATTGCATTTCAGTCACATTTTATTTATAAATTAGCACGGATTGGGTGGGAGGGGAGACATGATGTCATCACACACAAACCCGGCCCCATGGTGAGGGGATGTGGGTGATGTCACTACTGAGCAATTGCCCATGTGCCATCCAGCCAGCAAAACTTTATACACAAAAATAAAGGAAGAACCCTCTATCCATCTTTTGTAGTTAATTTATATAACTTGTTTTCTTCATGGATAAGAAATTATTTGTGCTACCATTTCCACATGTTAGTACATTAACAGCCATTATCCAATCTTTCTGGTAAAAACGATACATTTCATTATTAATGTATTAAGCAGGAAAAATGTATTACGGTTTTATTTATTCATACACATGTAATTATATAACTATACATAATTATATGACTATACATATACAATAGATGGGCTGTCAGTACAATAAATGGTAATGTTTTTTTATCCACATTTGGTGTTTAGGAATATTTAATTAACATAAAAAAAAATCTAAATATACGAGATGGCTAGTTGACTGAGATCAGAGTGCTCAATGAGTTTCAGATCAGCATTCAGCTGGTCACCATTGATTGTAACGAAACATCACATTTATTTTTCCACTTTGCCACATTGCAGATCTCATTATTAAAGCTATGCCTTTAATAATGAGGATAGGATTTTTTGTGTGCCTCGAATATATTTATAATAGTGTCGGATATACATTTAATATATAAAAACTGATGCTTTTTGTTTTTTTAGGTTGTAAAAGCATATGATCACCAGGAACAGGAATGGGTAGCAATCAAGATAATTAAAAACAAGAAGGCCTTTTTGAACCAAGCGCAGATCGAGGTGCGACTGCTGGAACTGATGAACAAGCACGACACGGACATGAAGTACTACATAGGTGAGCGTGCATCTCATTTGAGATATCTTGTAGTTTGGTATTGATCATTATACAGCATAAGGATTTGCTCCCAATTTCGGATTAATTCGAAAAATTGGGCCAAGGTATGAAATTTTGGACAATCCAAATGTTTTCTTTCCATCATTCCAAAGTGTGACGTCGAGTGATTTCACTTTGTATAGATTTTATACAACAATGTAAAATATCTAAATAGCTGAAAAAGATCTGTTATCTTTGGAAATATGAATTTATTTTGAAATTCTAAATACCAAACTCATCCTGACTGCAGTATAATTAAAAAGCATGTTAATTGTATTTTATGTATGGTATAAGTCTTCACTGGGTGTAATATTGAAAATTATTGCTTGATTTAGGGACGTATTAACATTATTGATTATAGTCTCTATCTCATGTTAACACTAGGCATGTATGCCTGACACTGTCTATAGGCTATATGATTGTCACTTGACATAATTTCCAACACAATAGATAGTACTCTTTGTGATGCCAAACAAAAAAATGTACCATCATGGTTGCCATCCAGTTTGACTCGTCAAAACCACCACTGCATCTTCAAGTCGAGGATATGTTGGTGTCACCACATTTCAGTGTACAGACAGTCTTCGATTTACAACCGTTAGATTTGCGACGATCCACATTTACAAAGTATAATGCCACCTTGGATCGATTTTCGACACAGAAACTTGAGTTATGACGCATCTTTCAACATGACTCCGAACACATTTGAAAAGTCCGTCAGTCTGGTTTCCAATGTGACCTGACGTGGAGCTTTTGTTATTCTCAAGCGTTTTTCAGGATTTTTACCTACTTAACCCTCTTAAATATAGCCGATTAAAGGAAAAGCACATCGACAAGTGATGTTTCTACTGTTTCTACTGTCTATTGGAAAATAGGGTCCCGATTTACAACGATCCGATTTACGACGGGGTTTCCAGGAACGCGTTGTAACAGTGGGGACCGCATGTATTTCCATTCCAAGAACATTTCCTTGGTTTTTCCTGGGTTTACCAGCCAATGCCTTTTTGACCTTTATGAGCCGCTCATGTCTATTCTCGGGAACTAGCGGCGATGCCCTCTTGCGGGCCGTTCTCGATATTTCAGGTGACCAAATGGAGGTTTTGTTTTGAGGCCAGCATATGCATGCTGCCCGCTAGTGGCAAGTTTAGGGGGGAAAATAGCACATGGTCAAGTTTAGTTTACACGTTTATTTTGTTTAATTTCCTGTCCCAGTTCTTGACATTGTGTGGTCATGTATGTATGTATCCCTGTACACAGCACACATCCTGCTATAAGCATCAATATTTTTCACAATTTTGCCCATTTCAGAATCCTTTTATGAGTATAATCTGTACGATTATTTATATTGCGGTTTTTAAGTAAACCTGATTAAATTTTCATAACATTGTATAACATTTTCATTCTTTGACCAGTGCACCTGAAACGCCACTTCATGTTCCGGAACCACCTGTGTCTGGTGTTTGAGCTCTTGTCATATAATCTTTATGACCTGCTGCGAAACACCAACTTCCGTGGAGTGTCACTCAACCTGACGCGCAAGTTCGCACAGCAGATGTGCACAGCGCTACTCTTCCTGGCCACACCTGAACTGAGCATCATTCACTGTGACCTGAAGCCAGAGAACATCCTCCTGTGCAACCCCAAACGCAGTGCCATCAAGATTGTCGACTTTGGCTCTTCGTGTCAGCTTGGACAAAGGGTACGCAGCTCTACTTGGATATAAAAAAATATATAAAATGTGCAGTTTATTGGCAGAAGACAGAGGAAACATGACAAAATGTGCAGTGGACACCTATGGGATATCTGCCCATGAATGGTGATGATGAAAATATGCAGTTATATAAATAATTTCTTTAAGCCATTTAGTTTTATATCTATAAAGATAACCAAGTAATTTTGTATTATGCTGCTTTATTTAGTTTTATTTTAACAATTTCAGTAAACTGAGCCTATTAAAATAAAAAAATTTGATCAAAATCATATTTCCTACTACACTACCTTACACTTTATTAATATACAATCCACTTGTAGCGGAATTCGTGTAACAATACATAGCATTTCTCGTTGTGTTAACATAACTAAAATATGAATATTCTTGGTTCTTTTGGTAAAGTCACGTAGAAGGGAAACAATAAAATAATAAAAATATAAAACAATAAAATTATCACGCCGTTTCGACTGCAACACAAGCAATCATCAGGTGTGAAAACCACAACAAGAAAATTTGAAAAAAGTGGCGGTTATTTTTAACGTTAGCACCACGGAGAGAGATTTGACAGTTTGTTCAGATGGACGAGTCCATCTATGTTCGGAAACGAGGGGGGGAGACGAAAAATAGTGGATGCGGTCTGAAAGCCACCTTAAGCGTGATCAATCAATTAAGACCCGAAATAGTTTATCAAATCCTTCCAATGATTGCTAAACCAGAATCCATCTTCTCGGTTGAAATTGTCTCTGTGTTTGTATATGTGGATAGCCTCATGAAAGAATCTCTCATACAGGAAAGCTACCCATACGGATGCTTACCTGAAACCGCATTCCCACCACCATCCATCCCAGAAGAATTCCCTCATCAAGACTCTGCACCATAGAGCCCAATGCATATCCGACCAGGAACATATAGCCAGTGAACTCAAGTACGTACACCAAGCTCTTAAGGCTAATGGTTATTCCGACTACACAATCCGCAAAGCTATCACTCCAACCATGAAGAAGGATCCTCTTGAGGAGCCTTTCAAAACCATCACTTTACCCTACATTGCGGGGATCACAAAAAATATCTCCAAAATCTTGAATAAACACAAGATCCAGGTCCGATTCAACACATTACATAAAATCTGTGATCTTGTTCCATCTGTAAAATATGTGATTCCGAACATACAGTACCCTGGCGTCTACAAACTAAGTTGCCTCTGTGATAGTAGTTGCATTGGAGAAACCAAACGACATGTCTCGGACCGCATTCGTGAACACAAAGCAGACCTGAAACACGGTAGGACCAACACCTCGGCCGTGGCAGATCACTGTTATAATTCAAAAGGTTCACATGACATTAACCTCTCTAAGACAGAGGTTCTTTGCAAGCCATCTGGCTACCAGGAGAGATTCT
This sequence comes from Petromyzon marinus, assembly GCF_048934315.1. Classification (NCBI taxonomy): domain Eukaryota; kingdom Metazoa; phylum Chordata; class Hyperoartia; order Petromyzontiformes; family Petromyzontidae; genus Petromyzon; species Petromyzon marinus. The sequence continues at coordinate 888,113 of NC_133698.1, read as the reverse complement.
TTCATGAGGCTATCCACATATACAAACACAGAGACAATTTCAACCAAGAATATGGATTCTGGCTTAGCAATCATTGGAAGGATTTGATAAACCATTTCGGGTCTTAATTGATTTCACGCTTAAGGTGGCTTTCAGACCGCATCCATTATTTTTCGTCTCCCCCCTCGTTTCCGAACATAGATGGACTCGTCCATCTGAACCAACTGCCAAATCTCTCTCCGTGGTGCTAACGTTAAAAATAACCGCCACTTTTTTCAAATTTTCTTGTTGTGGTTTTCACACCTGATGATTGATTGCTTGTGTTGCAGTCGAAACGTCGTGAGAATTTTATTGTTTTATATTTTTATTATTTTATTGTTTCCCTTCTATGTGACTTTACCGAAAGAACCAAGAATATGAATCTCTGCAGTCACGAAAGCTTCAAATCAAAATTTACAATATGAATCTTAAATAAAATTATTTTCCAACGTTCGCCAGCATAGCTGAGTTCATGGTTCAGATTCACACAACCATGCGATGAAAGTGATAGTTACTACACTTGAGGAAGAGTTATATTTTCACATTTACTTTTCCCACTTGTATTCCAACTCCATGATTGGTCATGCCACTAAACAAAAGTGTCCTTTCATAACTATAGAATAAACATTGACCACTTGTCTTCTTCAAGCAGTGGTAGTGGAAACGACGGTGAAGCTATGGTTATCGTCATGTGTTCATCATCTTAGCCACCATCGTGCATTTTATCTGTGCGTACTCACAGATTATATGATGAATTTCACGGCTGTATCCTCCCTCATCTGCAGAATGTCAAGAAATAAAAGTTCCCATCTGTGTATGATTGTCGGTTTGACCTCACCCCTGAGTCGGCAACCTGCGGAAGCCAAAGAGCCGCTTGCGGCTCTTTGGCTTCCCCCTTGTGGCTCTTTGGCTGCACCTGTTCGGGCAGCGTTTTTACATTAATCTTTAAACATAATTTAACGTAAAAATGAGTTATTAAATATATCAGGAAATAGGTAATCATGGAACGTCTTGGTGACAACAATGTACAGTCATACTGTGTTCAAGAATAACTAAGGGGGGAATAAACGAAATAGACAGTTTATTACATTACCTATTTCGTTTATTTAAATGAGAATGTGTTTTATCATCTGCTGCATACCTGCTGCTGTGTTTGTGTACAAGTGGCTCTGTGTGATGCGGCACGTAAACTATTTTGGTCAAAGACAAAAAAAATCTTTGAGAGCTTGCTGACCCCTGGCACTTAATCCCATGGATATTTGGAGTTGTAAAGAAACCACATATGAGAGGAGTTTTGCTGTGATTTTTTCTCCATTATTTCTGTGAGAAATCAGACAACTTAATTATTGTGTTTTTAAGAGCGTTCAGCATTTAAAAGGGGGTTCGTCGTGTGTTTTCAGATTTACCAGTATATTCAGAGTCGGTTTTACCGCTCTCCTGAAGTTCTGCTGGGAATCCCCTATGACCTCGCCATTGACATGTGGTCACTGGGCTGCATTCTGGTGGAGATGCACACGGGGGAGCCACTCTTCAGTGGCTCCAATGAGGTAATGTCAGCAACATCCACATCGCTTAATTGCTTTGCTCTATGATGTTTGGAATCTACAAAACAAGTACAAAATGACACGTTAGCATTGTTGATCAATTATGTGATATAAATTTAAGAAATACTCTTTGCACAACAGCATCAGCAGTCATCGATATTTAGTGTATAATTCAGTGTGAAATTTAAATTGTTTGGCATTGTTTATGTTTTTAGTAAAGGGTGGCCTTTTGTGCTTATTTACACAGTATTTGATATCTCATGCAGCTAAAATCCATGTGCAGAATTACATTTCACTACCACCACAGGTTCCTTGAAGGTTTTACTAAATATTTTTCACTGTGGGTAGTAAAAGCTATTTAAAGGATGCTTTAACATCGCCGGCATCATATTTTAAGTGTAATGATCACATCCTCAATGACGATTATATCGCCCTTGGATTATCACAGCTATGCTCCAGCATCATGCTGTGTACAGCAAAAAAAAAAACAAGAAAAGAGCTACACTCAATTGAGAGTTTTAAAATCAGATATCTTTGGTTATTCAGGATGGCAAAAAAATCCCTTAGTGTTATCTCCACTCAAAATGTTTATTTTATTTTGCGGAATGTAGTTGTGAAGGTTGGATGACTTCAAGATCAAGTTCATTTATTGCTTTGGATAATATAAAGTGACTTCAACACGAAAGCATGTGCCCTGAATATCATGTTGTTGCTTTTATAGGTTGACCAGATGAATAAGATTGTGGAGGTTCTGGGCCTGCCACCTACACACATGTTGGAACAGGCACCCAAAGCCCGGAAGTATTTTGAAAGGCTCTCGGATGGGTCCTGGACTGTCAAGAAAACTAAAGACAGCAAAAGGGTCAGATAATTATTGCCATGTCTGGTTGCTGATTATTCTCTTTTGTACAATGGATGAAACACATCTTCCTATACCATTGTGTAATTTCATATGGAGTATTATGATTTATAGTTGGATTCTTTTGGTTCAAGTCATAGAGGTAAATTAGTGCTATAACCCTCCACTGCCTGACAAGTCAAACAAATTGAAGTTATGTGGCAAAATGTCCCAATTGATATTTGTTTTTTTCCCAAAAACCACTTACATTGAAAAGAAAGCAATTTTTTTACAATTCTGAACAATGTTTTGACTGGAAATTTCAACATGCAGCTTAGAGTGTCAGTAAGAGCTCGGATCTCGTACCTAAGCAGGTGCCCTGAAGACATTTTGACAGGCATGATGGTGACCGGATTGTTGCATTACAATTGGTTACTGATGGATTGGTTGTAAAGCTTAAAATCGTGTAACAAGGTACATTTATAAAATTTGTGAAAACAGGTTATCCTTAATTATACGCAGTGTAGTGTGTTAATATATATATCCTATCTATAAAAGTAAATTTTTGTCTGTCTGTGTGTTTGTCTGTGTCTGTCTGCACGGGTACCTCAAAAATGTACCCAGATACCACGCAATAAGCCCCGGGACGAAAAAGCGCTATGAATTTTTGCCATCCGTCAAGTTTAAAGTAGTTTATTTAACAATGTATTCCTTTTATACGCTGAGGTCGGCGCCAAAGCACGCATCTGCGTATGCGTGAGAACACTGACTCGGTGGGGACGGGGAAAAATTATCATTCGTGTTAAAAATGCAAAAAACAAGGCTGAGGTAAATTCTTCAAAGTGTGATGTCGTCTTCTCCCCCCCCCACCCCAATGTGTGCAGTTACTACTATAGGTCTCTAGATACTACTATAGTCCATAGCTACTACTGTAGAGCGAGTGAGGGGATGGTGGGGGGGCTAACAGCCCAGCTCCAGCCGGCCAAGGTGCCACCTCGGCCGGCTGGGCAATCTAGCTGAGGTCGGCGACACTCCGCGGGACTAGGCCTCACCACGGCACTATGTGAAGCTAGTAGATGCTGCTATCGAGTCCACACATACTACGAGTAGTGACGAAGGTGACCAACAGCTACACTGCGAGGGGGGGGTCCACTCCCAGCAACAGTCCTGGGGGCCCCCTCTTAGCCTCCTGGCGTCGCCTCGCCTCTCCCTAGCCATGCCCCCTTCTAGAACCTACTAGTGGGTTCTCGGCTTCCAGATGGACCCCTGTCCTGGGCTTCCCTTTTGACCTCCTCCTGCTGACATGTGTACTGCACCCTGCTGTCATCCCTTCCCGTCATCAGCCCGTGTAATTACACTTCACTACTATAGTTAGTAGATACTGCTATAGAGCCGATATATACTATTATACAGTCGGTAGATGCCGCTGCAGAGTCGGTCGATGCCGCTGCAGTGTCAGGATATACTGCTTCAGAGTCAGGTCAGGAGATACTATTCTAGCGGCATTGTAGAGCGCTGTGTGCGATCGCCACTACTTTTAGCCTGTTGTAATGGCTCCATGTCAACAGGGGGCGGAAGAGAGGCTGTGCCCGATACTTTAGATGAAGTCGGGCCGTTGGGCCGAGGTAACCCCCAGGGAGCATCGTGACCGGAGGTGCAGACCCCAGACCCCCAAGAGGGGGCTGGGGGATGACATCACACTCCAGATCTCTCTGGAAGGTTCCAGAAGGGAGGAGTGGCTAGGGGCGGAGTGAGCCGGGACTGGGTATGAAAGCCGGACCCCTGAACGGGACTGGCAGTTGTCTTCCACTTGAAGATTGAAGACCACCCTGAAGACCTAGGAGCCGGAGCCGGACCCGAGGTCCTTGGCTGGGTCGGTTCAGAGTAGCCTCCCTTGGTCCCGCTAGCCAGAGGACCCTTATCTAAGACACTATCCCGATGTGTAGGGCACGCTAGCCCGGAGGACGTACCTCCTTAGTGTATCGGGTGGAAGGGGCCGTTACCCCCTCGTGTCAGGGCTATTACTGTTTATTGTGTAATAAACCTATTGCCTCCAGTGAGAAGTCTCCCTCCAGTTTGTACCCACTACACTATTGCAGTCAGTAGATACCACTACGGCCAGTAAATACTGCTGCAGTCAGTAGATGCTACTGTATAGTTAGTAGAATCTACTACTGTCAGTAGATACTACTACGGTCAGTAAATATTGCTGCAGTCAGTAGATACTACTGTAGAGTTAGTAGTTACTACTATAAATCTTGATTTGAAGTTTTCGTGACTGCAGGAATCCATATTCTTTGGTTCTTTCAGTAAAGTCAAGTAGGCGAGCCTACTTCAGCAGTTTTTCCTTGCTGTGGTTGTCCCACCTCATGACGATTGCTTGTGTTGCGATCGAAACGTCGTGATCTATTATTTTTCTACCTATGTGACTTTACCGAAAGAACCAAAGAGTACTACTATAAAGTCGGTAGATACTACCCTAGAGTCGGTAGATACTACTGTAAAGTCAGTAAATACCACTACGGTCAGTAGATGCTACTACAGTCAATAAATACTACTATACAGTCAGTAGATACTACTGTAGAACCAGATACTACTACAGAGTCACTAGATACTACTCTATTGTATGTAGGTCGTGTAGGTATATATGCCTATGGGGGGGGGGGTAAAAATATTTATGGCGGGGGGGGGGAGGTTGACAATTTTCGGAAACCTTTTAGATAAACTATTTACCCCCCACTTTCTATTACTTTTTGATTCTGGACTTCTGCAAGCCTCTTATAATTTTGTTGATGGACAAATGGACAAACAAATGGATCCCGGGCTTTCACAATAGCTGCGTATTTGTGTATGTATATGTTATGTTTTTAAGAGAAGACAAGTTTTGAAATATATTTTTCCCCCGGGCAACGCCAGGTACTTCCCGCTAGATAGACCGAGCACTGGCTACATTTGCTCTGGTTCAATCAATGCATCATTTAATAACAAGAATGTAACAACAATATCTTCAATCAACCTTCATCACTAAATCCTCAAAAGTGCTAATCCCCACTGTGCTAATTTACCGTATTTTCACACATATAACCCGTGGGGTATACCACTTTTTACAAACAAAACAAGAACCTGCGGGGTATATGATGGTGCGGGTGATCCCAAAAATATTTTACAAGTGTGACATGCAATAACTCGTAAAAAAATTTCATGGTAGGACTATCCACTTTGCAACACTTACCTTTGACTAAAGCACTGCTGAATAAACCACTCACACTAAAATTGCACATGTTATCACGTTTTTAATGAATTGTTTGTACAATTAAATGAAGTGTGCGCACTCTTTACCGGGGACAGGAGAGCTGGGGGGAGAGAGAGGTGGGGGTTGGGGGCAAGGCAACCGAGTTACCGTAGTGCTGCTATTATCTGCGCAGTGCGCAATCTACCAGTGCTAAAACTGTACTTATCTACCAGTCATGTGTTACTTATTGGATATTTACTTTTGTTACTTATTTACTGTTTTAAGTTCACTCTTTTCTGGTTAGTTTGTTTTCTTTGTGCCCTTTATGATTTTAATGTTAACAATTGATAGTGGAATGTATTACAAATGTAAACTTCGTATTAATATGATGTAATTAAGCTGCGGCAACGACGTTAAATATATGAATGCATGCAGGGTATATGGAGGTCCGGGCTATCTGAAATTTGTTTTACACAAAACGCTATTTTTGCGGGGTATATGCGCCTGCGGGTTATATGCGTATGCGGGTTATATGCGGGAAAATACGCTAAGTAATCTTATAAATTAGTGCTTAACTAGAACCTTAACATACAGTAGCATCTACCGACTCTGCAGTAGTATCTACAACTCTACAGCAGTATCTACCGACTTTATAGTCATCTATCGACTCTACAGTCATATGTACAGACCCTATAGTCGAAACTACTGACTCTATAGTAGTATCTAGTGACTCTACAGTCGTATCTACTGACTGTCGTCATATCTACTGACTAATAGTATCTATCGATTCTATAGCACTCTGCTAACTCTACAGTAGTATATACTGACTATAGTAGTATCTACTTTCTCCATAGTAGCATGTACCGACTCGATAGCAGCTTCTACTAACTCCACAGCAGTATATACTGACTAGTAGTATCTACTAACTCTAAAGTAGTATATCAACTAAATAGTAATGACTACAGTAGTATCTACCTACTCTACAGTAGTATCTACTGACTGTAGTAGTATCTACCGACTCTATAATATCTATCGACTATATAGCAGTATCTACTAACTTCACAGAGCGCCGTGGTGAGACCTAGTCCCGTGGAGTGCAGACATTGGGGTGGGGGGTGGAGAAGAGGACATGACACTGAAGAATTTACCTCGGCGTTTTGCCATTTTGAACGCAAATTATAATTTCTCCCCCCCCCCCGTCTCCACCGATCGAGTGTGCATTGCTAAGGGCAACCACCACGAGTCGGCGTTCTCGCGGTGCGCAGATGCGTGCTTTGGCGCCACCCTCGGTGTACAACAAGAATACATTGTTCATTTAACTACTTTAAACTTGACAGATGGGAAAAACGAATATAACTTTTTCGTCCCGGGGCATATTGTGTGGTATCTGTGTACTTTTTTTTAATATGTAAACCCCACAGTTTGTCAGTTAAAAGCGTCACAAGGTACCCGCGCAGACAGACACACACACAGACAGACAAAACATTACTTTTATAGGTAAGAAGAGATTAACTTTACAATACCAAATATAAATTTAGAACCAACACCATTAATTTTATATAATTAAGGAAGGCTAGCCTATTTTCACCCAGGATTGAATAGATTTACCTTGTTACATTATTTAAACCCTGCAAATTCCAACCAATAAAATCGGCATTCACCTCCAATAATTAATTAGATTAAGTTCACCGGCATGTCTGTTCTCATGACGTCTCCTTGAGTAGCTGGGCGTGGTCCTCATGCGACACTTAAGCTCTTGCCAACACCTGATGGTGCTGGTCGGAATCTCGCAGCCAAAGTTTTCCGTCGTTTTCAACATTTTACTTGCCTTTCAATGTAAACGATTTGCTCGCAAACCAAATAGACTCGTGCACTGGGTGGCAGGTGGTGAAGGGTTATCGCGGTAATTGACGTTATACCTATGCGAAGCCAATTATGAAACAAATCGTAGATTTTTAAATATTGGCACTCAAAGGGGATTTTAATCATTCGTTTCCATAAGTATTGTGGCATCGCTAGTAAGTGACAAATATGCACCCTAATAATGATCAGTTGGGAGTACAAGATAGCACTGTAAACAATACGCACAAAATGCTGCAAGGTTCCTGATATAAGGATGATATGAACCTGAAGCATGCCTTGAGTTATTGTGGTATATTGTTGTTTGGTACACATGAAGTTTAAATTCATTTTTATTCAATGGACTTGTTTTAGATCCCAATATCCAAAGTTTCCATGGAATACAATGCATTTTCTCATTGCTTAGATTAGTCTTAATGCTCAGCCTCTGGAAGTCTCAATGGCTTGGTAGATCAGGAAGCATTGATTGCATTGTAATAGTCAGTCACAAATTAAATAAAGCAGATCAAGTGCTGACCTTTGAAAATATAATAGGACATACGTCTGGAAATGTTACATAGTTACAACAGGACACCACAATACTCATTGTGAGTTTTGGGTCAAACTGCACCTCGTTTTTTTACTTCCAAGCTGCAGTAAAATTTATCCATACAGGTTTATTCCATCTTCATTAAACTCTTTAACAAGCGATAATATTTTTAAGTCAATTAAACACAAGTCGTGTAGTTAAAGTGGGATTATATAGAAATATCTGAGTATCGTTAACGTTTATGTGGAAGCCTAAATCATGCTGGAAGTTGATGATGCTGAGTGGGAAGACATTCACATTAAACAATAGTGATCCTAGGATGAAGGCCTAAGGTAATATATAATTGTACATTGCTTTGGGGAGAATTTTTTACATATCGTAAGGGGAAAAATGTATGTTTCCAAAAAGGTATTCCAACTCCGTCTCGCACACCTGGCAAGCCTTCATGAAAGGCATTTAGAAGTGCGCACTGTGAGAGATATGGGATTGTGTTTATATTTGCCAGTTAAAATTTCACTGTACACAGGGATTGTACGCTTGTCTAAACTGCGTACGTTGTAATCTCGGGTTATAGTGTGACTCGTTTGTGGGTATCCTGCTCTTTGTGTGTCCACAGGAGTACAAGACAGCTGGTTCTCGCAAATTACACGATATCATTGGGGTGGAGAGTGGTGGTCCTGGAGGCCGGAGGATGGGAGAGGCTGGGCACACAGTGGCTGATTACCTGAAGTTTAAAGATCTGATCCTGCGCATGTTGGACTATGATCCCAAAACACGAATAACTCCTTTTTATGCCCTGCAACACAACTTCTTTAAAAAAACCACTGATGAAGGAACAAACACAAGTAACAGTGTGTCCACAAGCCCTGCCATTGATCAGAGCCAGGGCACTGGGACTGGAACTTCAAACTCTTCATCGAGTTCTGGTAAGTCTTCGTGTAACACAAGTAAATAATTATCCATAATAAAGGGTTTTTTTTTGTTAGATTGCGTAAATATAATTTTGTTTTTAAACCCGTTGCCACCCGACAGCCAATTAGAAAGGTTTGTCACATAAACAAAACATGCCAATTAGTTACTACTTCAGCACACCGGTGTTGGAGAATAAACCACAACAATTACAATTTGAGTACGATGTTTTGCAAGTGATTTACAACCAACTTCATTAGGCGATACCAAGAATTGTTATGTTTACTTGACAAACCTTCCTAATTGGCTGTGTCGGGTGGCAACGGGTTTAACGACACATTTATATTTACACGATCTAACCCAAAAAACCTTTCTTTGAATCAAATTGGTCGTGAAAACCTACGTCTTAAAATAATACCTTTCCCAGATCAAATGTTATTTGTGGTCATACTGCTCCGCTTACTCTCTGTTGTGAAAAATTACCTCTTAGTAGGAGTCTTATATTAATTTCAAGAAGGCAAGGTGGTGCATCAGCTGCAGCACAAGACAACATCTCGTACATTGTGAAAAAGTTGCACTCCACTTTTGGAGAGCACATTTGAGACTGCACAGCTTTTATGATTACAAATCATGATTGTCATCCTAAATAGCTCAACTTTTCCAATGTGAAATCAGTCCTAACCCTGATTATTTTTGCTGTAATGCAATACACTGCAGCCATTTGGTGCTGTGGCAGCAACTGGTGCATCTTCTGGTTCGGAGGTCCAAACGTTTCACTCTTGGGCTCAGAGTGACCAACACATTTAGAGTTTCAGACCACAGACATAGCAATTACATAATCATTTTCACTGCGTCTTTGGTGTACTTGTATTTGGACGAGATATTGCTGAACAACTGTACAGCAATAACAACATAAATGTTGTGTCGGACTTTTTGACATGAGGGAAAAGAGATGTACAAGAAAGACAGATGTAAGCGGTGTGGGAGAATGTGAGAGGCTCTGGGGAGAGGGTGTATTGACACTGTGTGTGCAAGGAATCGGTATCAGAATATTTAAACTGTAGGAATCCGATGGGCACACATGTCCAGTAGTTTCACAGAAGTTCGGTCGAAAGAAGGAAGGGGTGACGGTACAGTCGGTGTAACGTAAATGTGAACAATTCCCACACCTGCAAATTAATTTATTGAGAATAGGTTTTCCCCTTTTTTCTGGCAACAAAACAGGTGTTAAGATGTTAAAACACCAAACTGAAACCTTTTTACAAGGAATCATGTCTGCATTAACCACATACTTGTGGCCTAACACTGTTTGAGACCGGGCTCGAAAGAAAGCTGTCCGTGGTGTGGACCAATCAGTTTCAAAGACAATGCATATATTATCAGTGTTTTTTTGTTTGCATTCTGACCACAAGTATTGTGGTTAATGCAGACATGATTACTTGTAAAAAGGTTTCAGTTTGGTGTTTTAACATCTTAACACCTGTTTTGTTGCTAGAAAACTGGAAAACCTATTCTCATATTTTGGTAGTGGCAAAGGAGGTCCCATGATATAAATTTACTTAGTGTTGTGCAGTTAAAAGTCATGCAGAGATTCTCTGGCTTGAATGAATAAAACTGTTACTTCTTATCCAGGTGGGTCAAGTGGCTCCTCTCACAGTGACCGGGCTCGATCAGACCCAGCGCAGCACCGACACAACGGAAGCAGGCATTACAACAACGTGGCCCCCACGACGGAATATGACGCCCACAACTCCCAGGTACTTGTGTCGTGTCGTCTGTGCGTGCGGGTGGCGTGTGACGCACACACAGTCAGCCAGAGGTGAGGTGGTCGTAGGAGGCACTGCTCTGCCCTCTTTATTCATTGTTGTTGCCGCCCTCACGCCACCACTCGGGGGGCCCCCTCTCTCACACACGACCCGCTGCCGCACGCCCCGTCCCAGACACGACCCTTTCCACGTTGCACCGACGGCGTCGACCGGGACAGCCAACTACTGTCCGGCCGCGCAATGATCGGGCGAAGACGACAGCGACGAGGACGACGACAGCGACGATGAGACGGGTCCAATCCCAGAACCGGCAGCCCAGAGCTCTCGCTCTCCGCTGCTTATATTCCCTCTCGGCGTGGCTTGGCTCCACCCTAGCCGCGCCTCCCTTCTCGAACTGTCGAGGGTTCCAGGGGCTTCCACACGAGGTCTCTAATGACACTTGCTCCAGTTCCTCCACCCTGCCGGCACACCTGCGTATATGCTCAGCAGCGTGTGCGCTAAATGCCCACCTGCAGTTGCTGCTGCTGTCCAACAGTCGGCGCTACGTCACTACACTTGTATCAATCCTCCATGTGCCATAAAACAATACAACCGAGGGTCGGTGGTGGCTAAAGAAGAACGTTTTTAATCATTTCATATCTGCTGTGACATGGATCAGCCGCATGAACATTGGCACCGAAAATGGAACAAAATATTAAAAATGCACAAAGAAGCATGGAGAGGTGCATGCTTCGAATTGCACCGAGAGGCAGAAAGTGGAACACATGGATCACAGAAGTTAGAGACAACATATTGACTTCGGAAAAATTGGTGGGCTTGGATGAGACCAACAAAGATACATCCTAAGGAGGAAATACACCCAAGAGGATGTCTTGTCAGAGCTGGAGTGATGAAAGTAGCTTATGTACAGGAACTACATTGTTGCATTGCAAGATCGTGAGATGGCGATGGTGTGTGGGGGAGGTCTTCATCCAGCAATGAATAGATCATGGCTGATTTAATGTTGAACCATGAATTGTATAATAATAATATACCTGACAAATTACTTCCTTACTCTTTGGTTCTTTCGGTAAAGTCACGTAGGTGAAAAAAATAGAAATAAATAAATCACGACGTTTCGATTGCAACACAAGCAATCATCATCAGGTGTGACAACCACAGCAAGGACATTTTTTACTGAAGTGTGAGAAGAGACCAGGGTTAGGGCAGTTAAATAAGTCCGAGAGGGGGAGGGTAGGGGGGGGTGAATGATGCGAGGAGTGCGTACACTGCAATTACAGCAGAGACGCTGAGAGTCAAAAGGCAACATGATTGCTGCCAAGATAGATGATGACATCCAAAGCAAAATAGCCACACTGCTAAACGCTGAGGATGCAATTAACTCTGTAAAATAGACTAATACCCGGTAAATAAGATGGAACAACTATGAAAAGTTAAATTTTACTTGGTTAATAACATCTTTCCAATGATTGCTCAATTTATATCCGTCCTCTCGGTTGAAGTTATGTCTGTTTATATATCTGGATGGCTTCATGAACAAATCGTTGATGGTAGCCAGACGGCTTGCAGAGCACCTTGGTCTTAGAGAAAACAATATCATGGGAGCCCACAGCGTTATAGCAATGATCAACAACGGCTGAGGAATTGGTTCTGCCGTCTTTCAGATCTGACTTATGCTCGCGGATCCGGTCAGAGACATGACGTTTCGTTTCCCCAATGTAACGATCACCACAGATGCAACTTAGTTTGTAGACTCCAGGGTATTGCAAGTCAGGAATGACATCCTTCACAGATGGGATTAGATCACGGATTTGTGTACTGTACTGAATCGGACCTGCATCTTGTGTTTGTTTAAGATTTTAGCAATCTTTTTGGTAACGCCTGCTATGTATGGTAACGTGATGGTTTTAATCGGCGTCTCAGGGAGTTGTTTCTCCATGTTTGGAGAGAGCGCATTGCGGATAATACGGTCCGAGTATCCATTCATCTTGAGGACCTGCGTACATGTTCCAGCTCACTGGCCAGGTGGTGTTGGTCAGAAATGCAGAGGGCCCTATGGTGCAGGGTTTTCATGACCTCGTCAGCTTTGATGTGGTTTCTCTGTTCACTAAGGTTCCTATCTGAAACCTGAATCCCACCACCACCCGGCACAGAATAATTCCCTCATCAAAACCCTGCACCATAGGGCCCACTGCATTTCTGACCAACACCACCTGGCCAGTGAGCTGGAACACGCACTCCGGGTCCTCAAGATGAATGGATACTCGGACCGTATTATCCGCAATGCTGTCTCTCCAAACATGGAGAAACAACCCCCTGAGACGCCAATTAAAACCATCACGTTACCATACATAGCAGGCGTTACCAAAAAGATTGCTAAAATCTTAAACAAACACAAGATCCAGGTCCGATTCAGTACAGTACACAAAATCCGTGATCTAATCCCATCTGTGAAGGATGTCATTCCTGACTTGCAATACCCTAGAGTCTACAAACTAAGTTGCATCTGTGGTGATTGTTACATTGGGGAAACGAAACGTCATGTCTCTGACCGGATCCGCGAGCATAAGTCAGATCTAAAATACGGCAGAACTAATTCCTCAGCCGTTGCTGATCATTGCTATAACGCTGTGGGCTCCCTTAATATTGTTTTCTCTGAGACCAAGGTGCACTGCAAGCCGTCTGGCTACTATCAAAGATTTGTTCATGAAGCCATCCAGATATATAAACAGACATAACTTCAACCGAGAGGACGGATATAAATTTTGCAATCATTGGAAAGATGATATTAACCAAGGAAAATGTAACTGTTAATAGTTGTTCCATCTTATTTACCGGGTATTAGTCTATTTTACAGAGTTAATTGCATCCTCAGCGTTTAGTAGTGCGGCTATTTTGCTTTGGATGTCATCCATCTTGGCAGCAATCATGTTGCCTTTTTACTCTCAGCGTCTCTGCTGTACTTGCAGTATACGCACTCCTCGCATCATTCACCCCCCCCTACCCTCCCCCTCTCGGACTTATTTAACTGCCCTAATTCTGGTCTCTCTCCCACTTGAGTAAAACATTTCCTTGCTATGGTTGTCACACCTGATGATGATTGCTTGTGTTGCAATCGAAACGTCGTGATTTATTGATTTTTTTTCACCTACGTGACTTTACCGAAAGAACTAAAGAGTGGATCCTTGCAGTCGCGAAAACTTCAAATATAGAATGAAATTACTTCCTGTAAACTGTCTTCATAGTGACTTTGGTCCTGAAAAACTGAATTGAGAGGTTTTTAACATGTCGGCTTTCGCGACCAATATCCATAATAGAGGTTTCTTTGGGTTAAATCGCGTAAATATATAAATGTGTCGTTAAATCCCGCCACCACCCGACACAGCCAATTAGAAAGGGTTGTCACGTAAACAGCATGTCAATTCGTCACTAGCACAGCACACCGGTGTGTTGAGGAGCCAAACTACAACATTTACAATCTGGCTGTCGCCTGATGAAGCTAGTTGTAATTACTGGCGAAACGTCGTACTCAGATTGTAAATGTTGTGGCTTGGTTCTCCAACACACCGGTGTGCTGTACTAGTGACGAATTGGCATGTTCTGTTTACGTGACAACTCTTACTAGTTGGCTGTGTCGGGTGTAGGTGGGTTTTAACGACACATATTTACGCAATCTAACCCAAAAAAACCTTTCATGGTTGAGAGGTTTTTTTATTTCGTTTATACAATGTAAGTTATGATGTAACGGTTATGCAGAATCGTTTAACTGAATGTTCCGTATGTTTCTATTTGCAGGCGTATCACCAGTCCCACATGGCGTGGACCACAGGGGATTCATCCACACAGACAATGTTGTCTCCGGAAAGTGGCACAACAAACTACAATCACCTCGTGTCTCAGCAGGCTGCTCATTCTCATGGCCACCACCGTTCCCAGCACCACCACTCCCACGGCCATACGTCACGCCAAACAGGGCATTTTACTCATGCAAACAACTCCGCATTGCATACGAACAATCCACCGGCTCATCTGAACAATCCTCACTCCAATCCACAGCCATCCTACTCGCACAGCCAGTTAGTAATACAGTCCAACACTCAGCCAGGACATTCAAATTTCCAACCTACAGGACAGCCAATCGCTCACCAAGCATCGCAGAGCAATGCCAGGCACCGGGCCTTCAGGCAGCAGGTGTCTGATCCTTCTCCGAATGTTCTGCTCGGACCGGACCCGTTAGACTGCACCCAGGCTGGTTCGCTCGGCCTGCCTCTTACCTCAGGCCTCCGAACACGAACAGTACTCACAGGAGTGGCTGGGGGCTTCCTCACGGGGACTAGCAGCAGCAGTGCAGCCACTGCCTTGGGATACCCCTACCCTGCTGCAGGACCAGGACTCTACACAGGAGAGGGCCGCTCTGCTCACTACACGTCCGATGGACCTCTGGGCTCAAGGCCGGCTCACTACGGGGCAGATGGACCGCTCAGCTCACGGCCAACTCACTATGGAGCAGATGGGCCGTTGGGTTCCCGCTCAGCCCCTGACAGGGAAGACTCTCCCATGATGGGCGTGTGTGTTCAGCAAAGTCCTGTGGCAAGCTCCTGATGACCATTATGAAGAATGCTTTGGAATGGTGTATGGGAATACGAAGAGAGGCTCTGCTGAAATTCCCAAAGTCAGCGTGTGGGAATTAATGCTTATGAAATAAAAAGCATCTTGAGTTTTGGTCTCAGGGACATAATAATGAACTGGTTTGTTGGTATGGACCGAGTTTTAGCACCTTCCTGAAAACACGGCTTCTCTTCCCCATACTCCCAGCCGGAGGCCAGAGGGAACACTGAAGGGGCATGTTGATCGAGGGCACACTTATGCAGCATACGGTGGTCCGAGTGGCATGTTGATCGAGGGCACACTTATGCAGCATACGGTGGTCCGAGTGGCTAAACAAATCAAATGTGCAAAGACCCTTCAGTTCTGCTCTTGCATGTGGTAGAAATCCTTCCTTCATTGTTGGCAGTCGACACTTGTGTGAACATGCGCACACCTGTTTGATTGTATCAGCTTTCCTATTGTAAAGCATTGCTCGTCACTTGAGTTTGCTACTTTACAGAAAAAAAGTATACCTTGACAAAATTGTGGTACCCAGAGCAGAACATCCTTTTTGTGCTGTGATGGACATCATGGACAGTTTTATAGTGAACTAACCAATGCCATGAACAGTATATACAGTACGTTTCTTCATTCTCTTGTAATGTCATTTTACAACTGATACCGAGGAGATGGGGAATCAGTTGCCCCTTTTACTACACTAGAATATACAGTTGAAGCATGCAAGCCTGCCAATTCACAGATTCATATTTCCTACAATCATGTTTTCCTTCATCCTCAATTTATGTATTTTGAAATGACTTTTGGTATCCCGTTCAGCTTAGTTTTTCTAAATCGAATGTGTTTAATAACTTATTAATTTTGTTGACAGCGGTATTTTTAAAGCTATTTTAAAAAGTAAAAAAAAACTTAATGGGGTGAACTGTGGAGCTTCGACGTTCAAACAGATTGTTTCATTGGTAACAAGACAACATCAATATCCAATACCATGTTTCTCCTTAGTATTCCTTCATTTCGACACGCATCTTTCTTCAACCATTGAAGGGACTTTTGCTGTCATTTTTTAGGTGGGAGGGTGGGAGGGGGGGGCAGGTAGAGAACTATTAGAACCACATTGTAAAAAAATGTATTTCTCATGCACACTTGCTTATTTGATTACTTTTTCTGCTTTTACAGTCAAGTACCCTGCAGGCCTGATGCTTCATTTCTCTGTATAGATTTTGTTAATCCGTTACTGGTGGTTGCGTTTCTGTTGAATTTTTGTATGGTGCTTTTTTCATCTGGCGCTTGAAATACACCCCATCCCCAAACTGGCAATTTAAGCATAACATTGCTTAGTTTTGAGTAATGGCTTTGTTTTAAACTTTTTTTTTTATAGAAAAGAAGGTTCAGAGGAGGTTTGCGATGTTTGTTTTATTGGCTTTCTGTATGATTTGGTCCAAAATTACTTTTTAGTTTCCCCCCACAGTAACAAAAGCTTGAACTTTACAAATCATGCACACTACCAGTTTGTTCCCTTTAATTTTATATAGCAGAGTTGGAAGTAGTGACAATTTTATACAGTGCAGTTATACAATTTTAATTGTTTAACAACCAACTACGTTTTACTTTAGTATGCAATTCTTAAAACACCGTATGTTTAGGGAACAAAATAATCCAGTCCACCCTACAACCCTTCCACCAGACATGTAGCTGTCTTGTTTGTGCTCACATTGTTTAGGATTTAGATTTTTAGCGATCACTCGGTGATTTAAGTAGCGGAGGATGACACATTGGCAGCAGCACTCTGTACTTGGTTAAACGCCTCATTAGCTTCAGTAAATACCTTTGGGACAAAAAACCAAAATAAATGTTGCCCATTTTTCATTCTAAGTACATTCAGATGCTCCAATTTCAGCATTGTTCTGGCCTTTGGGTGATACAGTTGGCTGCTTACAAGCAGCTACAACTGATGAAGTTATAGAGCCGTGGATGTTGGAAGGGTTAATTGTGTAAGATGTAGCAGCAGTGCTAAACACTGGAGTGGTGCACTGTAAATATAACTTCACGCATGTGAAAAAAGCTATTTGACTATTTGTTGCTTTAAGTGCTTTTATCTAAATGACTGTAAATGGCAAATTATGGAATAACGGTTTCTGTGCTGGAGACTGCTGTATTATAAAATGCATTAATGTCTATAAGTATTAAATTCATTTCTCCAAATGCAGAGTCAAATCATTTTTTCCATGTTAACACTGCTATCACTTGTGACATTAACATGTCGGGGGGAAACTAAAGCACAGTCCCCGGAGTAGTCTTAAGAATCACCCCCACAGCATTGGAGTTAGGGTTTGGTGATCCAACACCGACCACAAGGTGGTGGCGTCTTGAGCCATCTGGAACTGCAGAAGCATGGTTGGCTGTTTGACAGGCTGGAAATCCATTGATGGATATTCCTCTGCTATGTTTCCGTATCAGGCTGAGGTATTATAACATTTCACTGCATTCAGTTGTAAGATACAGGAGGTGCTTTATCAAATGTGTTACATATATTTTGTTAACACATTTCCCTGAAAGCAAATTTTGCAGCTATTACATTGTAATACAGTCGTGGATTTCATGCCACTGCCATAAGCCAGGAGATAAATAGCGTTGATTCTCACATTGCACAGTCGGAACATCTTCACTTTTGCAATGCATTCTTCCTTAAAAATGTGTGGCGATAAGAGTGGACAGTTTACATGAAATAACCTATCTGCAAGTCGCGATCTGGTCTGAGCGAATATTCCGAGTGTACAGTGAGTGAACCAGCAGCCACCTTTGATCTTTAAGTTCCCATGCATACACACTTCACGTTAATTATGTTGATAACGCTGCCGTTTTGGAAATTGAAATTGCTTCTATTTAAAGCTTTTCGTGACTGCAAGGATTCATCTGTGCTCGCTCCAGCGCTGTCCTCCAGACAGTCTCGTCCCTTCACCTGATGAAGGCCGCTTGTGTTGTGGCCGAAACTTCGTGAGAATTTTATTGTGTTATTTTATCAATTTATTATTTTATTCTCATTCTACGTGACTTTACCGAAAGAACCAAATAAGATGAAATAGCTTCATAAGGTCTACATTTGTCTTGTTTTTTAACCTCTCTAATGCCCTGTGGGCTGGCCCTTAGCCACGCACGGGTCTGCCGTTTCGAGACCGGGGTCGTTTTTGCATTGGTCTTGTTCATTTGTTGATTGGATATGACTCTCCCACTCATCTACGTCTTGTGGGGAAAATCTACACAGGAGAGGCTCAGCTCCTCGGACCTCAGCAATGCACCTCCAGATTCTTGGGAATGGGGCCTGTTAAGTGTTCCCCAGGCAGACCCTCCCATGGTCGTGCGGCCTGACTCCGAATATTTAATTGCTTTGGATGAATCCGATGAGCTATACAACTTTTACATGTCCAGTAGGGACAGGTCACCCCTTCCACCAAGCACCCCCAGCCCACCACACCTGGGTATAAACCCTCAGCGATTGCTCCGACATCAGACTTCTACGCTGTAAGCCAGTGTTCATTCTTGGCTTGTGTGCGTGAGGGTTCAGTGTGCGTGAACACGGCTCCTGGAGTGTGCTATCAAACGATGGGGCCTCCCCATCAGCCCCACAAAAACAAAGCACCTGGCTGGGTATTTTATGCCGTAAAACGCTCCCCTTCCTCAACTCCCCACGAGTGATGGGGCAGTTGTGGGAGAGAGTGGAGAAGTTTCTGAACTTGAGCAGTGTACTTTTGACTTTTTCCTGTTTTGCAGCCCAGACCTCCGAATTAGTCGAGCAGTATTATCTTTTCATCAGCTGCATAAGGCTGTGTGGAAGCTCACTGGCCTGTCGCGCCATACAATGCTCCGGGCCTTCTCGGTCGCAGTTGTGCTCTCCCTTCTATATGCTTGCGAAACGTGGAGCCCTCTATAAGGAGGAGTCAGTTGGCAGGACGACGGAGTCAAGTACCTGGGGGTTTACCTGGGGAAACCACGTCGCTCTGAACAACTGGACCGAGCTGGCCGACACAATCGAGGCTAAATTACTGACATGGACGCGCCTCGCTCCGCAGATGTCCTTCAGGGGCCGAGTGCTCGTCGCTAACACCCTAGCAGCGTCCGTGCTGTGGCACAAGACCAAGGCCCTCCAGCCTCCTGCTTGGCTACTCACCAGAGTCAACCGCTCACTCGCGCACTTCGTCTGGCATGGAAAGCACTGGCTCAGGCGGGGCGTTCTCTGCCTGCCGGTGGGCGAGGACTGCCAGGGTCTGGTGGACGTTGCCGCCAGGGTCATGAGTTTCAGGGTCATGGCCGTCAGGCGGCTGCTGTACGCCCGGGAGGAGTTACCCTGGAAGTCGCCGCCCATTTGCCCTGCTGAGGAATGCAGGGGGGTGCCTGGGGTATGGAAAGGAGCTCTTACTGATGGACCTGAGCCTGTTCGACTACACGAGGCTGCCAGATTATCACCAGAGTCTCTTGGACGCGTGGCGGAGCTTCGAGTGGAGTAAAACGCGCGCGCCCTACGACCTCGCGCACTTCCTGAACGAGCCCTTGTTCCGCAACGGCCTCTTCCAGGGGATCAGAGGAGGGAGGACCCTGGCTCTACGCCTCACATCAGCAGGGCTGCGGACAGTCTTCCACCTCGTGCAGGCCCACCAGCGCAAGTGGAAGACCACAGCTGAGATCGCCAGCACCGCGGGACTCCGTTCCATGCTCGCCGGGGAGAAGCCGCTGCGGGACGTGCTCCGTGCCATTAAGGAGCTGCGCCTGAAGCTGGAGGCGCCGGGTGACGGTGGTGGCCCCCCCCCCTCCTCCTTCCCGGAGTTGTGCGTCTCCTGCGCGCAGCCCCCCGGCCACAGCGACTCCGGCAAGCTACTGAAGCTCCGAGGCTGCAGGAACGTGCCCCTGAAGAGTGCCCCAAACACAGCGCTCTACACGTGGCTGTGTCAAGGCGTTGCATTCCTGGGACCTTGCCGACCTACCGCACACAAAATGGAGAGACCATTTCTCTCCCCTCATTGCGGCCGCCCCCCAGTGGAAACAAATGTACAAGTCTCCCGTAGCCAAACGGTGCGAGGACCTCCAGTGGGAGATTCGCACACTCCACGTTGCCATAGGCCGTGTGGCCCAGCCGAATCTCGCCGGGGGTAACAGACTTGGTGCATTTCGTGCGGTGCCAGGGAGGATCTGCCCCACCAGTACTTACGCTGTCAGCGCCTCAAACCAATGTTCCGCCTTTTGGGGGACATCTTCAGGAAACTGGGGGTGCCCTTCTACAACAGCAGCTTCGTATATGGGGTGGTGCCTTACCTGGGCTAACAAGCGCCATGACCTCGCCAACTTCGCCTGTGCTCAGGCGAAGATGGCGGTGTACAGAACGAGGAACAAGATGCTGGAAGGTGACACCTGCGGGGGCTAATGCCCCCCTCCCCACTAGGTGGGGGCTGATCTCCCCCTCCCCACTCCCCGCGAGCGGGTGGGGTGCGACATCTGCCCCCTCCACCCCCACTTGCGCGTCCTAACCGCGTGGATTACGTAATTGTTTGACTCGCCGCTGTGTGGGGTTTAATGAATAATTTACACTAAGCCGTTGTGTCAACAAGGCGAAAGCTCCCGCGCGGTCCGGATATTAATAAATTAATCGGCGCTTGCGCCCCCCCCCCCACGCGTTTTCTCCGCGCGACACTCGCACGTGTCTCACCGTTAACACTGCGGTGCACACACAGACACACGTGACACTCGCACGTGTCTCACCGTTAACACTGTGGTGCACACACAGACACACTTGACACTCGCACGTGTCTCACCGTTAACACTGCGGTGCACACACAGACACACGTGACACTCGCACGTGTCTCACCGTTAACACTGTGGTGCACACACAGACACACGTGACACTCGCACGTGTCTCACCGTTAACACTGCGGTGCACACACAGACACACGTGACACTCGCACGTGTCTCACCGTTAACACTGTGGTGCACACACAGACACACGTGACACTCGCACGTGTCTCACCGTTAACACTGTGGTGCACACACAGACACACTTGACACTCGCACGTGTCTCACCGTTAACACTGCGGTGCACACACAGACACACGTGACACTCGCACGTGTCTCACCGTTAACACTGTGGTGCACACACAGACACACGTGACACTCGCACGTGTCTCACCGTTAACACTGCGGTGCACACACAGACACACGTGACACTCGCACGTGTCTCACCGTTAACACTGTGGTGCACACACAGACACACGTGACACTCGCACGTGTCTCACCGTTAACACTGCGGTGCACACACAGACACACGTGACACTCGCACGTGTCTCACCGTTAACACTGTGGTGCACACACAGACACACGTGACACTCGCACGTGTCTCACCGTTAACACTGTGGTGCACACACAGACACACTTGACACTCGCACGTGTCTCACCGTTAACACTGCGGTGCACACACAGACACACGTGACACTCGCACGTGTCTCACCGTTAACACTGTGGTGCACACACAGACACACGTGACACTCGCACGTGTCTCACCGTTAACACTGCGGTGCACACACAGACACACGTGACACTCGCACGTGTCTCACCGTTAACACTGTGGTGCACACACAGACACACGTGACACTCGCACGTGTCTCACCGTTAACACTGCGGTGCACACACAGACACACGTGACACTCGCACGTGTCTCACCGTTAACACTGTGGTGCACACACAGACACACGTGACACTCGCACGTGTCTCACCGTTAACACTGTGGTGCACACACAGACACACGTGACACTCGCACGTGTCTCACCGTTAACACTGCGGTGCACACACAGACACGTGACACTCGCACGTGTCTCACCGTTAACACTGCGGTGCACACACAGACACGTGACACTCGCACGTGTCTCACCGTTAACACTGCGGTGCACACACAGACACGTGACACTCGCACGTGTCTCACCGTTAACACTGCGGTGCACACACAGACACGTGACACTCGCACGTGTCTCACCGTTAACACTGTGGTGCACACACAGACACACGTGACACTCGCACGTGTCTCACCGTTAACACTGTGGTGCACACACAGACACACGCGACACTCGCACGTGTCTCACCGTTAACACTGCGGTGCGCGCCGGCGCGGGCAACCGTTGATATTTTAATATGCGCGCGCGTCACACCCACACTGATTTATAGTCACCCACACCGTCGTACGCCAATGGCTGTCCCACCGTTCTTCACACGCACACATGCACCACGCGTCAAACGTCAGTCTGTGCTAAGATTTATTTCCCGGAGCGAATAGGGGACCCCTGTTTATGGCCCCCTCCAGCCAGCACCCTTCAGACAGCGCCTAACCTCCTATCACCTAGCCGTCGCAGAGTGCGTCTAATCCTCCAAGCTCGAGCTGACTGCGAGCTGGGCTGAATTGGCCCCCTCCCCCCGTACCTACTCACCTTTTCAGCTGCACGATGGGGGTTGGGGAAGATGCCCGCCTCGGAGACTTTGCCTGGGCAATCGTTTTCAGCTGCACCCTGCAGGCGTCCCACGGACGCTGAGGGCGGCTGGTATTCTCCGCCACTCCAGAAGAACTCTGATCCAATTTGCCCTCCTTCCCCCCTTATGTTCCCAAAGCCCGTTAATCCCCGGGTTATATGACGTCATCCTGCGCGTCCAATCGAATCCTCGTTACGGCCGTTTTGAGCGCTCTGGCCGTTGGGGGGGGTCACGTCATCCCCCCCCTGTCCATTGTCTCTGTACCTGCGTTCCCCGCCGCTGACTCACCGATAATCCCCTCGGGCCCTCTCTCTTAAATCCTCCTATATGCCTAGGGGCTTTTCACTCCCACCCCACTGTTTACACTGCCAGAGGGTGCTTTCCTTGGGGTACCATCCCCCGTGCTGTGTATGCTCATCGTGGCCAGCCTGTAAAGCTCTATGCCCCCTTTTAGGGGGGGGGGCGCCATGTAATTCGGTCTGGGGGGCTCAGCCAATTTCCTGGTCCGGGGAAATCGTGGAATGTCCCTGTTAATGGGGTCCTCGGCTGAAAACCCATCGTACCAGGTGATCCCTTCTCGAGACCCTACGGGGGTGCATGTGAGTGTTTAGTGGGGCGTGCGTGCGTTCGTGGTGGGGGGGGGGGCAAGGAGAGGGTAGCGCCGGCCGAGCTGCTCCGCTGCGGTGGCACCACACACCGACGGCTGCTCTGTGCTTCCAGTGTTCAGGGGCCTGCTCAAGGCGCGACTCCGGCTGGAGCACGCATAACCACATACATGCCGGTGATGTGCGCGTCTTCTCCAAACACTGGGGGGTCGGAAAAGCCCTCTGTACCAGCGTGGACAGCACCATCACGTTCACCTTCTTGAAGCGCCTCGCTCATCGCTGTGGCGTGCGCGATGACCACGACCACGTGACTTATCTTTCGTGTTGTGCGCGGCGCATGTAGCACCAGAGCACGTGGATTTATAGCGTTTGTTATTTGTTTGCTGGTGACTGTATTTCGTATCGGAATCGCCTCCAGTGCTGTTGCTGCTGGCGGCAATAAAAGTTGTTTAAAAGTCGTCTATCGGAACATCTGCGCTGCTTTTAAATATTCAGGCTAGCCTGCCTACGCTCCATCTTGGGTTTAACCATACTTAAAGATTGTGTGAGGAATTCCCAAATCCTTGAAAGAGCTGGGCACAGTACCATCAGTGAGCTACTCCAGCAGACAAGGCTGCGTTGGTTGTGTCATGTAGCCTGCATACCCAGCCACCGCGGAGAAGAGATGGAGTGATGTGGTACAGGAGGATGTGGAGTTCAGTGGACTTGCCAAAGACTGGTACCAGCGGTGTCAAGATCTGCCTCTGGTGGAGGCTCGTGAAGGACGCTACTGGGCAATTGGAGGCAGTCGCCCTCCAGCAACAACGGAGGGCAGAGGAGCGACGCTCACAACCAGCGGAGCGCTGGGGCGGCTAAAGCGCAGAGAGTTGGCACAATGGGGAGCACAGTTGGTGTATCTGGCAGTCATCTGAGTCAGTCAACCCATGGCACCTGCTGGGTCTGTTCCGTGACTCGCCAGCGGGGCATCGACACTTCACATAACCTCAAAATGCACCTGGCCTGGCACAAGCACCCTGGTGACCTCACTGCCACTTCGTGGTGAACGGTGATTATTGCATTTGTGTTGGGTATGTGAACGCGAATCGATATTAACTGTGTGTGTGTGCGCGCGCGCGCGCACGGTGTGGTGATGCAGGGTGTCTCGCATAGCACAAGCTTAGATGCCCGTGCACCTCCGATTAGCACGGTTGGCTAAGTACGGTGCGAAAGAAGATCAACATGCATGCCCACTCGCCCAGACACCCGGGTCCTCCCGGGGGCGGGGGGGGAGGCACGCAACCTCCAGTCGAGCCTCCACCGTCGGGTGCCCCAACGCCGCTCACCCCCCAACCCTGAGCGTGCGTCTCCGTGTTCCTATCCTCGTTCTGCTCTCCCCTCTCACTCGGCTCCATCTCCGTGTCCCCACCCCGGGGCGGGCTCTGCTCTCCGCTCTGACACTCCCGGGCTGCGGTGTCCCTTAAGGCTCCACCCTCGCTCTCTCCCTCTGTAGGAGGAAGTCAAAGAGGTCGACGTTTTGATGGCACGTTTCGTTGACCAGTTCCCCGTCGAGAGCGGTGGATCATCCCAACTCTGGGACGTTAAATATACTGCCGTGGTTTTCACAGGACACCGGATTCTTTGTTTACTTGCCATTGAACAACTAATTAGAGTAGTCGTTAAAAAGCAATTACAAAAAAATAACTCTTTTAAAGTCACGTTTTACAGCACTCTTAGAGCACAGTACTGTAGCTTTAATTTAGAAACATGTTATTGACGCAAGGTCCACGAACACGAGAGTTGACTGAGAGTGCAGCGTGAGTTTAAAGAGATTGGGAACCGCTGATTAGGTAAAGTCACGTAGAATGAGAATAAAATAATAAATTGATAAAATAAAATAACACAATAATATTCTCACGACGTTTCGGCCACAACACAAGCGGCCTTCATCAGGTGAAGGGGCGAGACTGTCTGGTAGGACAGCGCTGGAGTGAGAGAGCCACGTTCAGATCACGGCTTTTAAGCTGTGTGAGAGGAACAAAGAGCCTTAGAGTCGCGGCATCTCTTCAGAAAGGTGAGAGACTCGATTAGTTGAGCCTTCTTATCCCGAAGTCTGTTGAATGATCTTAAGGATGTGTGGAATCCCTCCCCGTAGAGGCGGTTAATCATTGCAGTCACGAAAGCTTTAAATCGAAATTTAACCGCTGATTAGGCTAACTATTACATAGCTGTCAACCCCTAATCAGTGCCTACCTTATTACACATCAATTCAGACCTTATTGGTCACCCCTTGCCCTTATAAATTTCATAGTTCCTCCAAAAATATCCCATCACAACGGATATACACAGACAATTTATTTTGCCCTATTGAAACGGCTGTACGCCGTATGGACCTGGAATCCCAATTTCCCTGTACAAGAATACGGGTAAGAGAATACTGTAATTAAATGTAAGCAGATTTTTGAAGATACGTGCAGTGGCTACGTTACTTGAACGTTCGCCTTTGTGAATACTGAGATTGAGCGTTGCGGAGGCTCTTGAGTGGGCCGTGCGTGGGAAGAACGTTTCGGCGGATCCTGCATCTCCTCCACCCCCATGGGATCCACACACACGGCTCGCGTTGTTTGGTCCAGCGCTGCGCTATATATAGGCGTTGTCGCTGAATAATATGCAGAGTTTAAACGTGCCCATTCTTGAACCCTCCTAATATTATTATCTCCCAGTGAAGGCTGCAACCGGCGACGGCAGCGAGCGCGCGGTGCCCGTGCTGTTCAAGAAGTCCCCGCGGCTCTCTCACGCGGCCCGTGGTGCAAATTGATTTTCCACCCCCGGCGAGTTGCTTCATAGCCACTTCGACCCCCAGAGGGACCGGGGGTCGACGTGGCTATGGGAACGTCGCGCTGTCACGGTGCCTCCTGCTGCCGTGGTGTCGGCTGTTTGTGGCGGATGTGCCGATAGTTTTTAAAATAATTAGGTAAAGTCACGTAGGTAAAAAATAAAATAACAAAAATCACGACGTTTCGGCCACAACACAAGCGGCCTTCATCAGGTGAAGGGACGAGGCTGACTTTACCCAATAGAACCAAAGATTATGGATCATTGCAGTCACGAAAGCTTTAAATCTAGAATTTAAAATAATTATTTACGCAGGGAGACCTCAAGCGAGTCTTCAGGATTCTTGAGGGTCCTGCCAGGTTTTAGCAGTTGGGGGGAGGGGGGTATTGCTGCTGTGTGTGATCCTGATTGAGTGATTTTCAGGTCATACATTGTATGCTTTGTTTAGCTATCGGAGAAAAAACTGGAGAATCCAGAGGAAACCCATGCAAACAAGGTGGAGAACATAAAAAACTCTACACAGAAAGGCGCTCGAGTTGGCCATCGAACCCATGTCCTTCTTGCTGTGGGGCAGAACAAGTGCTAACCACTGCGCCACCACTCTACCACCCAATGAGGTGGGCGGGACCTTACCATTGAGCCCCACTGATGCAAGCACTTGCCTGGGTGGTGGTGGAGTGAATTAGCAATGTGCTCATGCCCATCTCCCATTTGGCAGCAGAGATTTCACTCTGAATCGCTCGAGCAGCATATTTTCATCGGCTGCGTAAAGTTGCGTGGAAGCTGCCTAGCCTGTCACTCCACACGAACCTCCGGGTCTTCTCGGCTTCCACCATACCACTTATTCCTATGCTTTTGAAACGTTAACCCCTTTCCAGGAAAATTGAGACTGATTGTATGGGGAATGCAAAGATCCTTGAAAGTTCTGCACACAGATGTTGATACCATCCCATCATGAGTGTCTATGGCAGGACAGGATTCTTTGGCTGGGCCAGGTAGCAGTGTCCCATGATCCACATCTCTCTGTTGTGTACACGCGAACAACACAATCACTGTGCTGCCCAACGTTATACCCTCCCTTCTCGCCACGGTGGCAAGATGTTCACTGCCTCGCCTGGTATACAGGTCGTGGGTTTGATCCTGACCCTGATGCCTGTTGTATATTTGCATTGTGCATGTCTGTCTGTCCCCGTCGTGGTCGCGTTGATTTTTCTCCAGGTCCTCCGGTTTTTCCCTCCACATTTAGTCAACATGCGTTTAGAGTATTTGGGTGCTATACATTTCTACGTAAGCCACTTCGTTGCGCTATAATGTGTGGCCATGTCGCTTCTGAAAAAAGAGCTACATAGCTCAGTGGGCCTTACCTGGGTAAAATAAAAAAAAACATAGTTTAATTTAGACTAAAATGCGAAGGCGATATTCTTTGGGTCTTTCGGTAAAGTCACTTAGATAGGTTCAAAAGTAATAAAAAATAAACGAAGACGATGTTGGGCAGTATGGGAAGATGCGTGGAGGTGCGAGAACCAATACTCGTGACCATCGGACATATTGTATAACATTTATTCACATGCATCAATACTCTTTGCAGTTTAACAGAATCTTTAATGTAAGTAATGTACATACCAACACTTGCAGGTGTGGGGGTAAAGAAGGGTGTTCATCAAACAATGTTATGATAATAGTATGCTTCAAAAAAACTATGCAAAATGATTTCAAAACCCATCTCCACATGTCAACATTGGCTTCGTAATAAAAAAAAAATCTTACAGCCACGTAATTACAAGGTCATTAGACCTTGTCATCACGTGTCAATAAAATAATCCTTACCACTGAACAACACCAGTTTCACCCTTTATTGTGGATCATTAGCAATGCCAGCTGAGTGTGTTGTATCGGACGGCGCACTCATCCGTGGCCTCGTTCCTAGGTGACCTCTTTCAGTCGCTAGCGCCACCATCGGGGCCTTTGGACTCGCCTGTTCAGGGCGCAGCGCCAGCACCAGAGACCCTGGCGAGCGAGCTGCCACGGGTGAAATTGGTCCCTCTGCGAAATTTGGCGGGTAAATCTCTCGAGGCATTTGAGTGCTGGTGATTTCTAACAACGGTAATTACCGTGCACATCCCGTTCCCATAAACATGCAGTCGCTTGAGATGTTTAAAACCCCTCCTGACCAAGTGAGGCTGCCGTTCTTCACACGTGGCTTGGGAATCCAACATCGTACTTTTTGGATCCAGGTCTGGTGTCAATTCACCTTTGTCTACTTCCCGTTTCAAAATGCTACCGTAATTTTTTATCAAGAATTTTCAAAGACAAGTTATATACATATTTTTCCATCTTTGTTGTAAAAAATAAAATTTTGCATGTGTCGACACACGTGGTTGATGGATGCGATGTAGTGTGTTGGGCGAAAGTTAAACAGGAGAGCAGAATGTGTTTACACGCCCAGCAAAGTCTGGTTCTGGTAGAACACAGGAACACAGCAACCACTGTATATGGCTTCACGCACTCATGCCCAGTGGCTCTGTTGCACCGGGGGCCATTCGGCCCGCCTGCAGGGCAGATTCTAGCCTCTAAGTGTGTGATAAAACGTTCAGGACGAGTGGCGGAAAACACGATAAACACCGATTGCAAATCCAAACGTGGTAAAAACCAACGAAGTTTAACAACATTACCGATGGTTAAAGTGCGACTCTACATTTCCCGTGTCGTGACCTGGTGACATGGGTGTGTGGTTGGGGACCTGATGTATTATTGCACGCATATAGATCCCTACAGTATTCACTCGCGAGTATAAAACCTCAACAAAGTTCCCTAACACAGGGCAATTGTGGCACATGTATCAAATTTATATTACAGTTATAATCCATGCAAATTACAAGTATTTTACTCCAAAATAAAGTGTTTTTTCCACAAGCATAGAATGCAATTGTAGAGTTTTGGTGACTTCATGAGTTATACGCAGCTTATCCGGTCGTGAGTTCTTCGTATGTCCATGCGGGCAAACTGCATTTAAAATATTGGCATATTGTCTCTTCAGTTTCCACAAAGATCAATTCCTGATTAATGTTAAAAAGCAACACTCGTCGTATCAGATGTTCCACAGCTATGAAGCATTCACTGGAGATTACCAAGAGTTGTGTGAAAGTTTCAATATGAATTCACGCGGGGATACCCACGACAGCAACGTCTCCGATTCTTTGAACCGGCGTCCATTTTATTCAACAGATACAAATTAACCTTATGACGGGACCCCGGGGTCCCATAAGCCCCCAACTCTCGCATAAACTGCGTTGTGATGTAATTTTATGTCTGTTGAAGGCGAGCGACATGGCAATCTATTCCTCTCGACGAACTCTAAACGATGTGCTAATCAAAGTTTACAAGTTTTGTTTATGACTACGGCAATTTTGGAAACGACAGGCGCTTGGTGAATAACGAGAGGATTGATATCTGGTGGGTCGTGGCATTTATGTGCGCGGTGGGACGGAGTCGCCAAAAATAAATTAATTAACTACGATTTTGACTTCCGTTTATTCGGGACCCCAGGGTCCGGCCATAAGGTCCAAATATTGAGCTAACGATGTGCAGTAGGAGGACCGCACGGCCCCGTCCATTGCACGGCCGCGATTTCTGATACCCAAAAAAACGTTCGGTGGCTGGGGCCCCGTGACGGACGCCCCACGTGGGCAACGTTTAAAAAAAACGGCACCGCCATCTCCCAGAGCCAACTGCTTGCAGGTGGCTGCACAGTGGCGATTGTCCCCTTCTACTCAGGCCGTGACAGAACGCTGACCCCCCCGCCCCCGCCCTATCTCAAGTTCGTGGACAAGGAGGTGACTATTGCCGCATGTTCATAATGCGGCTGCTAGCGTGTTAACCAGAACACCTTCACATATTACGCCTGTGTTGGCCTCCCTGCACTGGCTTCCAGTTTGACATAAAATACAGTTTAAAATTATATTGTTCACTTACAAAGCAGTGAACCATCATCTTGCTCCAGCCTACATCACTGACATACTGCACCCATGTTCCCTCAACGTCCCTAAGAACTGGGGGTGTAGATCTTCTCTGCATTCCCAGGGTCGAGGCTTTGGTCTAAGGGTGACCGATATTTTCCCGTGTAGCCCTCAGGCTATGGAACGCTGCTCCACAAGATATCAGGATCTCTCAGTTTGCGGACATTTTAAAAATGCATCTTAAAACCTATTTATACGCTTACACTTATTAAACTTTTAGTTGAATTAGTAAATAGATTATAATATAATTGTTTTGATGCTGCATGTCTGCTGCTGCTGTGTCCTGGATGGCGCTTTGAGATCCTTGATGAAAAGCCGCTCTATAAATGGAATTATTATGATTGTGTTGAACGATTGCCAAGTGTTCGCGACGCGTTCACGGGCCATGGGGATGCCACTGGCGCATGTCATCACGACCAACGCTTCCCGCCCTCCACAGGTGCCCTGGGGACGTCTTACATTTTGTATTGGCTGCAGAATTTTTTTGAGAAAACTGAACAGGAGATATTACTCTCGAGATATCGTGCATAATGTGCAATCGCATTCGGGCTGAAGCGTTCACAAAGACATTTGCGTTTGGTAATGAATATCATTTCTGAACAACATGAATTTATGTCTAAGTTTTGGCGATTGTGCAGTTACTAGAACATGTGTCAAAGAAATTCTAGGGCAACAAATGTCCTAAAACTATTCATTCTTAATGATGAACTCAGCGGGGATGGCATGAATGGTGGTAGAGGGGTAATTGGAAGCGCATCTGAGAAGCAAAGATGTGCTCCCTATCAGGGAGAGGGACATGCTCCCGATTCCTTATCAATCCCAAGAGTCGGAAAGTCACGACGAGTTGCGGAAAAGAATGGTGACGTGACGTTACCGGCATATTGAACTTCTTTCACACCATACGTAGCCAACTGTGCTCATCAGAGGTGCTAATAGGTGCTAATATGGCATTGCTTATTAGCACCTCGTGATCTCGTGCCACTGTTGTTAGCCCGCACTTACATGAACAGTGTTACATAAATGATCGTAACATCTGAAAAAGATCCGACATTCTCCTTATAAATCTAGATTTTTTAAATCCAGAATTTATTCCGAATCTGATTCATTGGTTAGCCCTAACGACAGTGCCCTTGCACAACTGCACATTGGGAGAGGCTGATCTCTTGTTTTTTTTGTGTCCTCTGAAGGCATAAAAACAGTGTTCAATTTGCCACAGAATGGATTTGCAATGTGGTAACAAATGCATGAATTCTGGAATCGTTGATAAACTGCTGGATGTGAGCGAGTTTCTGATTACGCCAGACATTGTAAGTCAGCTGGTGCATCAACATCGCTCGTATTGAGGGTAAATTTGAATGGCAGATGAGCAGAAATCAAGAGCGTCAGTGGTTATAGGGACAAATAAAGTAACGGCTTTTTCGTTAACCCATGACCATTTGAATTTATGAAGCGTTCCCATTGGGTCTCAAAAGGATTTGTGGTTCCTTATTCATGGAAATCCTTTAGGAAGGCAATTAATGCATTGCGTCGTTCATAGACAGTGCCAGTGAAACTTGGATCGATCGCTATGAGCCAGAGGGTGGGAGCCTGGGCGAACTCTGGTCATCCTCACAGCAGCGGCTTTTGGCTAGCCATCGAACAAAGATGGTCACTGCATCGCTGGCTTTGAGATGCACTTTTGCGGCTGCATGGAACGCTCTTCCTTTCGATATTAGGAAACCACTGGCGCTATGCACTTTTAAATCATCAAGATTGAAAACTCGTTTCTTTATAACTACTTGTTGTGTTTAGTTTGTTGTCCTTCCCCCGCATCTCCGATTAGCGCAGCTGGCTACGTACGGTGCGAAAGAAGTTCAACATACTAAACTAAACGATACAGCTTTTTCAGAAGAGACCTGGCCACAAATGATAGCTCATGGTAAGTGGCTTATCATGTGGAATTTTTTTGCAACTACATACTCTTCTCGCATGTTTATAAATGTGGAGGGAAAAACCCAAAGACCCAGATAAAAATTCACATGACCACAGGGAGAACATGCAAACTCCCAATATACAGGCGGGGGGGGGGGGGTAGTTAACATCTCGCCACCGTGACGCCAATGTATGCATACGTACATTGAACAGAGACACCCAGGCTCTTGAGTCACCTCAAGCCTCAGCCCTCGAGTGCGGTGTGCAACTTGTGGCGACGGCCCATCGGTCGTGCGTTCGTGGCGCCGCTTGTTGAGGAGCCCTGCGGTTTGACTCCAGCAGGCCTCCCTGTTTAATACTGCGGGTGGATTTCAAAAGAGAAAAAACTCACAAATAAACTTACTTGGGAAACACATGGCAAGGTTGCCCTGTCCTGAGAAAATTTAGCAGGATCCTCCTGAGAGAGAACCTTGAGACTCATTGAGGCTTTACTGGGTAGTAATAAAGTCAGTTGGCTTGCCGGAAAATCTGCAGGCCATCGCAGTGCTTTCGTGTTGGGACTTGGAGCTGGACATTTGTTGAAAATGCCACGAACTCTTGAGAAAGAAAGTGGCGTCTCGGCTGGATAACGCTCCCTGCCACCCTCCTACCACCATGGCTGAAGTAAACGGCAAAAGGGCTTCATGCAGAATACCGAATCACGGCTACTAGCATGGGCCCTGGGCCAGTGTCGGCCGGATGTTTTAGAGAGCGGCGGCTGCCCTGCTTAATGGGAATGCCCTCTCGTACTACGAGTGCTCTGCCACTCAAAACTATTTTTTCAAACCGTGTCTCTGCCACGTAGAGACCGAGTCATCGCGTCACCGTGGAGCCCCCACTGCTGACCCAGCACGGCTGGGTGTGGTGGTCGAACCTTCGTGAGGCCGCGTGGTTGTCTCGCCACGTGGCTGCGCTACGCTTGCGCTGAGCCGTTCCGTGGAGCCATGCCAGGGTCCCGTGGCTCGCCGCGTAAGACAGCAGCCGCCCACCGAGCGGGGTTCGCTGCAGTACGATGCAGTTACCGTGGTAATGCAGTTACCATGGCGATGCAGTAAACAGGTCAAGTTCTAAGTTAATTTAAATACCGAGAGGAACGTGTCGTGTTTCTTTATTAAATATAACGAGCAAACACCCTTTATATGTGTTTAGACGGAGTGCGTAGAAGTCGATTTCACCGAAGGCGGACACTACAAGAGAGAGATTCTTCAGTTAAGGCAAGGGTGGTCGAGACAAGTCATGTAAATTTCCTCCGTACGGGGTACACCGGTAACAACGATCGTAGCTCACACATCCGCGAAACACCGTCCCCAGATTGGAATGTCGCGTGGCAAAACGGCTCGGGCTAATCACTCAAACGCTCATGTCCCTCTCTCTCCACCCGCCTCCCCCCCCCCCCTTACGGCCGCCGCCTTCAACAAACGCGCAAACCCCCTCAACGCCGCCGCTGCCACCGCGACACCCAGCACTTTACATGCTCAGCTCACTGCCCATCTTGGCCACGTCCCCGTTCTGCTCGCTCTGCTCGCTCCCCCCGGGCGCGCCGCTCTCATGGGCCTCGCCGTCGGGGCCCTGCGCGAGCTGGCGGCTGGAGATGGACGGCGCCCGCCGCTCCGCCTCGCTGCGGCTCGCCGTCTCGGCGAAGTCGCGTGCGCTACACGCTGGGGTGCTGCACTCGTAGGTGTCGTGGAAGGTATCGTAGTCCACCTGATAGAAGCCCTCCTCCAGCGTGAGCACGGGCAGGAAGCGGTGGCCCCACAGCACCTCGGCCTCCAGGTAGGAGCTGCGAGCCTGGCACGTCATGCCTGGAGCGGGGAGAAGTGTGGTTTTAAATCTCGGTTGTGGTGGGGGTCGACTCGGCCACATCCCCCCCCCCCCCCCACCGCAGGGTTGATAGTAGAGAAGTCAACATTGGTCGTGCTACGGCAGTGTTCTTCATTGCAACGTCAGCGGTCCTCTGGTGGCCTTTAGTGCAGCCCCGGACGTGCGGCCCCCGACAATACACAAATGGTGACAACATCCCCCATTATCATCGTGCTGCTCTCAAACCCCAACTGGTTCAAATGTGTGGCGGCCCTCGCACTGATGATGGTTTATGGGCGAAAGTGCGCCCCCCCCCCCCTTTGAAAATGAGTGAAGAACGCTGGCCTATGGACAGGCTGGTCTATGGACAGACTCGGCCCCGACGTAAGATGCATAATTTCCACCACTGGCTCTGCGGGGATGTAAACGAGAGACAAGCGCTACTGCCTCAGTGCTCACTCGAGCAGCAGCTGACTGCTGGGACGTCGCGGGGCATCGGTGGACATGTGGCAAGGACAGGCTGGGACCCGGTACTGCAAGTAGCGTAACGAGCGTGGGGCAGGCAGGGAGTGTCTTGCCCCCCCCCTCCCCCCCGTGTGGCCAAAGCTATGAGTTGGGCCCCCCTTGACAACCACCATGAGATTTGTATTCAACAAAAGTGGAAAATAACAACAACACTTATTTAAGACGCAGTTTTAATTATTTTTTTCATTAAAATTATTCCATTTACGTTCCAAGCTTTATTTTAATTCAATTAGAGCGGTAAAGTTTGGCGACTGTACGAGACAATTCAAACATGGGGGCCCCATCTCTACCGATTGGCGCACCCCCTGAGCTGATAATGTAGTTACTGCGCCACTGCGTACTCCTGAATAGTGGCGACGTCTGTCATAGAGGGTGATCGTAGTCATGGAAGAGTGGCTTTCTAAGTGTCTTGGGGAACCGGGAACACAGTTTCAGGCGATTTTTATACGGCACCATTTCACACAAAGTATCACACTTGGGCCCTCAAAGTGCAAGTGAAGAGACCGCTCAGGGAGTTGCTCCCATAGCAGCAAGCCAGATGATGAAGAATCCGATTAGGGTTGAGAGGAAAGTACCCCCAACGAGGTTACAATGCTCGTCAGCCGCGTGATGGGTGAGGGGAATGAACTCGTAGGGGGCAGAGATGAGGTGGAGATTGGTTCATTGCTCAAGGTAGTGAGGGGAGGGCGGCACCAGAGGGGATGAGGG
Organism: Petromyzon marinus; assembly: GCF_048934315.1. Lineage (NCBI taxonomy): Eukaryota > Metazoa > Chordata > Hyperoartia > Petromyzontiformes > Petromyzontidae > Petromyzon > Petromyzon marinus. The sequence continues at coordinate 852,897 of NC_133698.1, read as the reverse complement.
TCTCTATATCTGGGGTCGCAGCCATCCCACGGGTTGGACTCGACTCTTATCATGAATGGGGAACATAAGAAATGGATGTGGAGAAGAAAACAGGCCAGACAGTCTCAGCAGTACACGTAGGACAGGCGGTACAAGTGAGGCATTAACGCAACATGACAGTGCGAATGTTTACCTGCATTATAAACACAACACTGATGTGCACTGCGTGTAGAACAGCTGCAACACACGAGAGAGACATCACAAGAGAGACAGTACAAGAGAGACAGTACAAGAGAGACATCACGAGAGAGACAGTACAAGAGAGACAGTACAAGAGAGACAGTACAAGAGAGACATCACAAGAGAGACAGTACAAGAGAGACATCACAAGAGAGACATCACGAGAGAGACAGTACAAGAGAGACATCACAAGACAGACAGTACAAGAGAGACATCACAAGAGAGACATCACAAGAGAGACAGAACAAGAGAGACAGTACAAGAGAGACATCACAAGAGAGGCAGTACGAGAGACATCACAAGAGACATCACAAGAGAGTCATCACAAGTGAGACAGTACAAGAGAGACAGTACAATAAAGACATCACGAGAGAGACATCACGAGAGAGACAGTACAAGAGAGACAGTACAAGAGAGACAGTACAGGAGAGACAGTACAAGAGAGACAGTACAGGGGAGACAGTACAAGAGAGACATCACAAGAGAGACATCACAAGAGATAGTACAAAAGAGACAGTACAAGAGAGACAGTACGAGAGAGACATCACAAGAGAGACACTACAAGAGAGACAGTACAAGAGAGACATCACAAGAGACAGTACAAGAGAGACAGTACAAGAGAAACATCACGAGAGAGACATCACAAGATACAGTACAAGAGAGACAGTACAAGAGAGACATCACGAGAGAGACAGTACAAGAGAGACAGTACAAGAGAGACATCACAAGAGAGACAGTACAAGAGAGACATCACAAGAGAGACATCACGAGAGAGACAGTACAAGAGAGACAGCACTAGAGAGACAGTACAAGAGAGACATCACGAGAGAGACATCACGAGAGAGACATCACAAGAGAGACAGTACAAGAGAGACAGGACAAGAGAGACAGTACAAGAGAGAAATCACAAGAGAGACAGCACAAGAGAGACAGCACAAGAGAGACAGTACAAGAGAGACAACACAAGAGAGACAGTACAAGAGAGACATCACGAGAGAGACAGTACAAGAGAGACATCACAAGAGAGACATCACGAGAGAGACATCACGAGAGAGACATCACAAGAGACACAGTACAAGAGAGACTGTACAAGCGAGACATCACGAGAGAGACATCACGAGAGAGACAGTACAAGAGAGACAGTACAAGAGAGACATCACAAGAGAGACAGTACAAGAGAGACATCACAAGAGAGACAGTACAAGAGAGACATCACAAGAGACAGTACAAGAGAGACAGTACAAGAGAGACAGGACAAGAGAGACAGTACAAGAGAGACATCACAAGAGAGACAGTACAAGAGAGACATCACGAGAGAGACATCACAAGAGAGACAGTACAAGAGAGACAGTACAAGAGAGACAGTACAAGAGAGACATCATAAGAGAGACATCACAAGAGAGACATCACAATAGAGACAGTACAAGAGAGGCAGTACAAGAGAGACATCACAAGATAGACAGTACAAGAGAGACATCACAAGAGAGACATCACAAGAGAGACATCACGAGAGAGACATCACAAGAGAGACATCACAAGAGAGACAGTACAAGAGAGACAGTACAAGAGAGACAACACAAGAGAGACAGTACAAGAGAGACAGTACAAGAGAGACATCACAAGAGACAGTACAAGAGAGACATCACAAGAGAGACAGTACAAGAGAGACAGTACAGGAGCGACAGTACAAGAGAGACAGTACAAGAGAGACAGTACAAGAGAGACAGTACAAGAGAGACATCAAAAGAGAGACAGTACAAGAGAGACATCACAAGAGAGACAGTACAAGAGAGACATCAGAAGAGAGACAGTACAAGAGAGACAGTACAAGAGAGACATCACAAGAGAGACAGTACAAGAGAGACATCACAAGAGAGACAGTACAAGAGAGACAGTAGAAGAGAGACATCACAAGAGAGACATCACAAGAGAGACAGTACAAGAGAGACATCACAAGAGTGACAGTACAAGAGAGACATCACAAGAGAGACATCACAAGAGAGACATCACAAGAGAGACAGTACAAGAGAGACATCACAAGCGAGACAGTACAAGAGAGACATCACAAGAGAGACATCACAAGAGAGACATCACAAGAGAGACATCACAAGAGAGACAGTACAGAAGCGACAGTACAAGAGAGACAGTACAAGAGAGACAGTACAAGGGAGACAGTACAAGAGAGACATCACAAGAGAGACAGTGCAAGAGAGACATCACAAGAGAGACATCACAAGAGAGACAGTACAAGAGACAGTACAAGAGAGACATTACAAGAGAGACATAACAAGAGAGACATCACGAGAGAGACAGTAAAAGAGAGACATCACAAGAGAGACAGTACGAGAGAGACAGTACGGGAGAGACAACACAAGAGAGACATCACAAGAGAGACAGTACGAGAGAGACAACACAAGAGAGACATCACAAGAGAGACATCACAAGAGAGACAGTACAAGAGAGACAGTCAAGAGAGACAGTACAAGAGAGACATCACGAGAGAGACATCACGAGAGAGACAGTACAAGAGAGACATCACAAGAGAGACATCACAAGAGAGACAGTACAAGAGACAGTACAAGCGAGACAGTACCAGGGAGACATCACGAGAGAGACATCACGAGAGAGACATCACGAGAGAGACAGTACAAGAGAGACAGTACAAGAGAGACATCACACGAGAGACAGTACAAGAGAGACATCACAAGAGAGACATCACAAGAGAGACAGTAGGAGAGACAGTAGAAGAGAGACAGTACAAGAGAGACAGTACAAGAGAGACAGTACAAGAGAGACATCACAAGAGAGACAGTACAAGAGAGACATCACGAGAGAGACATCACGAGAGAGACATCACAATAGAGACCTCACGAGAGACAGTACAAGAGAGACAGTACAAGAGAGACAGTACAAGAGAGACCTGACGAGAGAGACATCACAAGAGACACAGTACAAGAGAGACATCACAAGAGAGACAGTACAAGAGAGACAGACCAATAAAGACAGTACAAGAGAGACATCACAAGAGACAGTACATGAGAGACATCACGATAGAGACATCACAAGAGAGACAGTACAAGAGTGAAATCACAAGAGAGACAGTACAAGAGAGACAGTACAAGAGAGCCATCACAAGAGAGACAGTACAAGAGAGACATCACAAGAGAGACAGTAGGAGAGACAGTAGAAGAGAGACAGTACAAGAGAGACAGTACAAGAGAGACAGTACAAGAGAGGCATCACAAGAGAGACAGTACAAGAGAGACATCACAAGAGAGACATCACAAGAGAGATATCACAAGAGAGACAGTACAAGAGAGACAGTACAACAGAGACATCACAAGAGAGATAGTACAAGAGAGACATCACAAGAGAGACAGTACAAGAGAGACAGTACAAGAGAGACAGTGCAAGAGAGACATCACAAGAGAGACATCACAAGAGAGACAGTACAAGAGAGACATCACAAGAGAGACAGTACAAGACAGACAGTACAAGAGAGACAGTACAAGAGATACAGTACAAGAGAGACATCACAAGAGACATCACAAGAGAGACAGTACAAGAGGGGCATCACAAGAGAGACAGTACAAGAGACATGACAAGAGAGACATTACAAGAGAGACATAACAAGAGAGACATCACGAGAGAGACAGTACGAGAGACACAGTACGGGAGAGACAACACAAGAGAGACATCACAAGAGAGACAGTACGAGAGAGACAACACAAGAGAGACATCACAAGAGAGATATCACAAGAGAGACAGTACAAGAGAGACAGTCAAGAGAGACAGTACAAGAGAGACATCACGAGAGAGACATCACAAGAGAGACATCACAAGAGAGACGGTACAAGAGACAGTACAAGCGAGACAGTACAAGAGAGACATCACGAGAGAGACATCACGAGAGAGACATCACGAGAGAGACAGTACAAGAGAGACAGTACAAGAGACATCACAAGAGAGACATCACACGAGAGACAGTACAAGAGAGACATCACAAGAGAGACAGTAGGAGAGACAGTAGAAGAGAGACAGTAAAAGAGAGACAGTACAAGAGATACAGTACAAGAGAGACATCACAAGAGAGACAGTACAAGAGAGACATCACGAGAGAGACATCACGAGAGAGACATCACAATAGAGACCTCACGAGAGACAGTACAAGAGAGACAGTCAAGAGAGACAGTACAAGAGAGACATCACAAGAGAGACAGTACAAGAGAGACAGTCAAGAGAGACAGTACAAGAGAGACATCACGAGAGAGACATCACGAGAGAGACAGTACAAGAGAGACATCACAAGAGAGACATCACAAGAGAGACAGTACAAGAGACAGTACAAGCGAGACAGTACCAGGGAGACATCACGAGAGAGACATCACGAGAGAGACATCACGAGAGAGACAGTACAAGAGAGACAGTACAAGAGAGACATCACACGAGAGACAGTACAAGAGAGACATCACAAGAGAGACATCACAAGAGAGACAGTAGGAGAGACAGTAGAAGAGAGACAGTACAAGAGAGACAGTACAAGAGAGACAGTACAAGAGAGACATCACAAGAGAGACAGTACAAGAGAGACATCACGAGAGAGACATCACGAGAGAGACATCACAATAGAGACCTCACGAGAGACAGTACAAGAGAGACAGTACAAGAGAGACAGTACAAGAGAGACCTGACGAGAGAGACATCACAAGAGACACAGTACAAGAGAGACATCACAAGAGAGACAGTACAAGAGAGACAGACCAATAAAGACAGTACAAGAGAGACATCACAAGAGACAGTACATGAGAGACATCACGATAGAGACATCACAAGAGAGACAGTACAAGAGTGAAATCACAAGAGAGACAGTACAAGAGAGACAGTACAAGAGAGCCATCACAAGAGAGACAGTACAAGAGAGACATCACAAGAGAGACAGTAGGAGAGACAGTAGAAGAGAGACAGTACAAGAGAGACAGTACAAGAGAGACAGTACAAGAGAGGCATCACAAGAGAGACAGTACAAGAGAGACATCACAAGAGAGACATCACAAGAGAGATATCACAAGAGAGACAGTACAAGAGAGACAGTACAACAGAGACATCACAAGAGAGATAGTACAAGAGAGACATCACAAGAGAGACAGTACAAGAGAGACAGTACAAGAGAGACAGTGCAAGAGAGACATCACAAGAGAGACATCACAAGAGAGACAGTACAAGAGAGACATCACAAGAGAGACAGTACAAGACAGACAGTACAAGAGAGACAGTACAAGAGAGACAGTACAAGAGAGACATCACAAGAGACATCACAAGAGAGACAGTACAAGAGGGGCATCACAAGAGAGACAGTACAAGAGACATGACAAGAGAGACATTACAAGAGAGACATAACAAGAGAGACATCACGAGAGAGACAGTACGAGAGACACAGTACGGGAGAGACAACACAAGAGAGACATCATAAGAGAGACAGTACGAGAGAGACAACACAAGAGAGACATCACAAGAGAGACATCACAAGAGAGACAGTACAAGAGAGACAGTCAAGAGAGACAGTACAAGAGAGACATCACGAGAGAGACATCACAAGAGAGACATCACAAGAGAGACGGTACAAGAGACAGTACAAGCGAGACAGTACAAGAGAGACATCACGAGAGAGACATCACGAGAGAGACATCACGAGAGAGACAGTACAAGAGAGACAGTACAAGAGACATCACAAGAGAGACATCACACGAGAGACAGTACAAGAGAGACATCACAAGAGAGACAGTAGGAGAGACAGTAGAAGAGAGACAGTAAAAGAGAGACAGTACAAGAGATACAGTACAAGAGAGACATCACAAGAGAGACAGTACAAGAGAGACATCACGAGAGAGACATCACGAGAGAGACATCACAATAGAGACCTCACGAGAGACAGTACAAGAGAGACAGTACAAGAGGGACAGTACAAGAGAGACCTGACGAGAGAGACATCACAAGAGACACAGTACAAGAGAGACATCACAAGAGAGACAGTACAAGAGAGACAGACCAATAAAGACAGTACAAGAGAGACATCACAAGAGACAGTACATGAGAGACATCACGATAGAGACATCACAAGAAAGACAGTACAAGAGTGAAATCACAAGAGAGACAGTACAAGAGAGACAGTACAAGAGAGACATCACAAGAGAGACAGTACAAGAGAGACATTACAAGAGAAACAGTACAAGAGAGACAGTAGGAGAGACAGAAGAAGAGAGACAGTACAAGAGAGACAGTACAAGACAGACAGTACAAGAGAGGCATCACAAGAGAGACATCACAAGAGAGACATCACAAGAGAGACATCACGAGAGAGACATCACGAGAGAGACATCACAAGAGAGAGAGAGAGTCATAGAGAGACAGTACAAGAGAGACAGTACAAGAGAGACATCACAAGAGAGACAGTACAAGAGAGACATCACGAGAGAGACATCACGAAAGAGACAGTACAAGAGAGACATCACAAGAGAGACAGTACAAGAGAGACATCACAAGAGAGACAGTACAAGAGAGACATCACAAGAGAGAAATCACAAGAGAGACAGTACAAGAGAGACATCACAAGAGAGACATCACAAGAGAGACAGTACAAGAGAGACATCACAAGAGAGACAGTACAAGAGAGACATCACGAGAGAGACAGTACAAGAGAGACATCACGAGAGAGACAGTACAAGAGAGACAGTACAAGAGAGACATCATGAGAGAGACATCACAAGAGAGACAGTACAAGAGAGACATCACAAGAGAGACCGTACAAGAGAGACAGTACAAGAGAGACATCATGAGAGAGACATCACAAGAGAGACAGTACAAGAGAGACAGTACAAGAGAGACATCACAAGAGAGACAGTACAAGAGAGACAGTACAAGTGAGACATCACAAGAGTGAGACAGACAGGAAACACAAAAGGAGGAATCTACCGCAGCACACGGTGTGCCAGCGACCTCGGACTGCTCGAGTTGCTCGAGACGGCACCCCGCATGGTACTTGTGGCTACTGTTAAGACGCGTGCCGCTTCCATGCTGCGGAGAGACCTCTAACAGAAAGAGGGGGAATGAGGGAGTGGGGGTGCTGGACCCCCGGTTAGGTGCCCCCGGTTCCCGCACCGAGAGGGGGGGGGGGTGGGGACACTCACCGGTGGCCTCCACCATGCCCTCCAGGATCACGACGATCTCGAACTCTTCCTTCTTCAGCTGGTCACGCGACATCTCCCAGAAGGGGCTCTGCTCGTTAATTTCATGGCAGATGATGAGCGGCGAGACGAGGAAGAGGCGGTCATCCCCCGTGTCGAAGCCCACGTTGATGTCCGTCTGGTTGAGGGGGATGAACTCCCCCTCCTTGGTCTGCTTGGACTTCATCAGCTTGGCTCGAATGGACGCCTCCACGATGTGTGAATTCCTCAGGTCGCCCACGCGGAACATGAGGCAGAGCTTCCCGTCCCTCAGGGAGATGACCGCATTGTTGGAGAACATCAGTGTCTCGGCGCGCTTCTTGGGCTGCGATATTTTGACGAACATGCAGCCCACCATGAAGGCATTGACTATGGAGCCCAGGATGGCCTGCACCAGCAGCAGGATGATCCCCTCGGGACAGCGGTCGGTGATCACGCGGTGGCCGTAGCCGATGGTTGTCTCCGTCTCGATGGAGAATAAAAAGGCAGACACGAAGCCATTCAGATTGTCCACGCAGGGCGTCCACGAATTGTCACCGATGTGATCCAGGTCCCCGCGGATGTACGCGATCAACCACCAAATGAATCCGAAGAAGAGCCATGTGATCGTGTATGCCAGGGTGAAGACCAGGAGGTTGAAGCGCCACTTGAGGTCAACGAGCGTGGTGAAGAGGTCGGTGAAGTAGCGGTATGTCTCGCGCATGTTGCCGTGGTGCACGTTGCACTTGCCGTCCTTGGAGACATACCGCTGGCGCCGCTTCTTGCCGGCATCGGCGAGCAGCCGCGTCCGGTCCGTGTGCACCTTGGGGCCCTCGCGGCACTGCTTGGGCACCTTGGTCGCAGGCCGCACTGAGACGCCGCTGTGTTCCACGTCGCCCTCCATGAACGCTCGCGAGTCGTCTCGCATGGTGTGGGCGGCGACGCGCCAGGCGGTGGAGTTCCTGGAACAAGGGAGGAACGTTATGTTTGTGTTATCTGTGCATGTGTATGTATGTTGAACGTCTTTCGCACCATACGGAGCCAACCGTGCTAATCGGAGGTGTGGGGGAAGGATAACAAACGAAACACAACAAGCAGATGTAAATAAATGAGTTTTCAATCTAGATTTAAGAGTGCATAGCTCCAGTGGCTTCCTAATATCGGAAGGAAGATCGTTACAGACGGCTACAGAAGCGCATCCAGAAGTGCATCCGAAAGCACGCGATGTGTTCTGTTCCTTTCTCATGCGGCACCGTTCCAGAACGTTGCTGCCTCCCACTTCATCTGCGAAGGCGGAGAAAGTGCAGCAGGAAATAAATGCTCTCAAGCTGGGCCAGAGGGGCCGTTTCTCCACCGGAGAAGCATAGAAAGCCTTGGTTAGTGGAGCAGAAAGTGTCGGAGAGGAGTAGGGTGCGATGAGAAGGGAGAGGAGAGGAAGGAGAGTGCGTGGAGGGGAATAGCGTGTGATGAGAGAACGCAAGAGGTAGGGAGAGACTCATCCTTGGAGGATCTTGAAGACAGTGAGTGTGATCTAAACGTCGATTTGAGATTGGTTTGGGAACTAATCGTGGAATTGGAGTATTGTGGTTATATGGCCATGTTTGGGGGTACGGATGATAATTATGGCAATGACATTTCGAATAATCTGAAGTGTGGAGAGGTGAGGGATGTGGAGAGATGGGGGAGGCGAGGGATATGGGGAGGTGAGAGATCTTGGAAAGTGAGGGATGAGGGGAGGTGAGAGATGTGGGGAGGTGAGGGATGTGGGGAGGTGAGGGATGTGGGGAGGTGAGGGATGTGGGGAGGTGAGGGATGTGGGGAGGTGAGGGATGTGGGGAGGTGAGGGATGTGGGGAGGTGAGGGATGTGGGGAGGTGAGGGATGTGGGGAGGTGAGGGATGTGGGGAGGTGAGGGATGAGGGCAGGTGAGGGATAAGGGCAGGTGAGGGATGAGGGGAGGTGAGGGATGAGGGGAGGTGAGGGATAAGGGGAGGTGAGGGATGAGGGCAGGTGAGGGATGTGGGGATGCCCTGATGAAGAGAGTCGCAGGAGTCAAGTCGGGATGAAACCAGGGATAAGGGTTTGAGTGACAGCGAGGCTAGGGAGATGGTAGAATTTGGGAGATGTTGCGAAAGACGGAGTGATGAGGTTCTCTAGGGAAGCGGGAGACATTGAGAAGAGTAAGCGGCTGAGGGTGGAACCTTGCAGGACACCGCAGCCCGGGAATGTCGGAGTGGAGAGCAGAGGCCAGGGTGGGGACACGGAGATGGAGCCGTGTAAGAGGGGAGAGCGGAACGAGGACAGGAGCACGGAGACACACGCTCAGGGTGGGGGGGGGGGGGGGTTAACGGTCTGGGCACCAGGTCCAGGAGAACGAGGAGTGGAGAGGGATCCATGGTCTGTGGGGAGACCATCATTGACCCCATGTCGGACTGCAGTAGAATGGCCTCTGTGGATACAAGAGTTTACTGGCGCCTGGAGAACATGGAGAGAGTGGTTTGGACGTTTTCACAACTCTTACTCCGCCATAAACACGTCCACACTCTCTTAAACACACACACTTAGAACCAAAGAAAACAAGGCCTTGACCAGGTCAATAAAGCAGATATGTAGGTCCACACAGAGACAAAGATCCCCGCATAGCCTGAACAGACTTTTGGGGCAAGTGCTGTTAGCGAATGAGCACCAGTGAAAGCCGGCACGGCACATGAGGGAGCCAGCACCTACGCCCGGCCGCCTTTGTCTCCCTCGTGACAATATTTACACATTGCACTAGGTAGTCATTTGAGGCTGAGTCAACCTAGGGGCGGCCCAGGACAAGTTCAGATAATCGTCACTGGTGTTGGTAGTCGTGGACGGATTGTGTAAGCAGATGGGTTATGTAACCAGATGGATTGTGTAACTAGATGGGCTGTGTAACCAGATGGATTGTGTAGAGGCGACAGAACACAGATGAGAGCTGATGCATGAGTCCTAGGGTCCGAGTGCCTTTCCTTCTCCCTCGCGGTCACTCCCAGCGTGCGTCTCTCCGGGGTTCATTATAGTTTATAGAAGGAACCTTCTTTATTAACAACTTCCATGGTCTCGTCCACACACTCTCTACAGTAGCTTAGCCTAGCCTGTACACAACACTAGCCGTATAACACTGACATCACTGACTGAGATAGCCAACTACTATCCCTCGTAGCGCAAAATCTTGCGGAGACGTTAGCGACGATGGCGACAAGACAACAGCGACAACGAGACGAGTCCACTCCCAGAACCGGCAGACTGAAGCTCCTGCTCTCGGCTCCTTTTATGCTACCAGCGCGGCCTGGCTCCGCCTTGACTTCGCCTCCCTTCTCGAACCCACTAGCAGGTTCCAGGGGCCTCCAGATGGGGTCCTCCGCGACCCTTGCTCTAGTTCCTCCTCTCTGCCAACACACCGTGCACACCCCCACCGGCGTGTGTACTGTCTGTCCACCACAGTTGCCGCTGCTGTCCACCAGGCGGCCTATTACACTATGTTTGTATATACAGATCGTCATGCACACAGCATATACATAAATACTCTTTGGTTCTTTCGGTATGGATTCCTGCAGTCACGAAAGCTTCAAATCAAGATTGCATATACATTGTATATACAGATAGTCATGCACACTGCATATGCATTGTATATACAAATTGTCATGCACACTGCATAAACTTTGTGTATACGCAGCTCCCCCCCCCCCCTCTCTCTCTCCCCCCTTTGCTCCTCTCCCCTTTCTTACCTATGTAGTGTTGTAGATTCTGGAGACGTCAGACTCGGGTCTTGGAGGCAACACAATTTAACACAACGTTCGGCAGTACAACCCGGCACACTCAGGGCGACGGCCCTTCTATCACCACTGCCTGGGGAGGTACTGCCTCCGGACTAACGTGCCTAATACGGGACTGCTACTCTGAGTCCTCCGGCTATCGGTGTCTAGGGGAGGCTAATATAACCCGACCTAGCCAGGGTGCGGGTTCCAACCATTGGCCCACTCAGACCCGACCCTTACAAGGACGTCGGGCCGGGGGGTCCCAGGGTCTCACCACTGGCCCACAGAGTCCCGGCCCTGACAAAGGCAGTGGGGCTAGGGGGTTCCCAGGGTCTCACCACTGGCCCACAGAGTCCCGGCCCTGACAAGGGCAGCGGGGCTAGGGGGGGTTCCCAGGGTCTCACCACTGGCCCACAGAGTCCCGGCCCTGACAAAGGCAGCGGGGCTAAGGGGGTTCCAGGGTCTTATCTGATGGGTCTTCTTGCTTCTGTCTTCGACTGGCCCCGAGCCTGTAGAGAGGTCCGGCTTTTATACACCCAAGGGGCGCGGTCCTAGGACACCCCGCAGCCCCCCAACCGTTGGGAGGGGTCGTGGGGGATCCCAGAACACACCACAGCCCCCTCATGCTCCGGGCCTAGGGATATTGTGACTGCCCCTGCTGGACTGTGTCAGCCCCTACAGTTAAGTGTACACAGTCCGTTTACGTCGCTACACATAGCCCAACACGCCCCTACACCTATATAACCTCTTGCCACGGCAGCTCTCTCGCCTACTTCAGCATTTTTTCTTGCTGTGGTTGTTCCACCTGATGAAGATTGCTTGTGTTAAGATCGAAACGTCGTGATTTGTTTTATTTTATTTCTACCTACGTGACTTTACCGAAAGAACCAAAGAGTATGCATTAACTTTGTATATACAGATCGTCATTTACACTGGATATACATTGTGTATACAGACCGTTATGCATACTTCATATACATTGCGTGTACAGATCGTCATGCACACTGCATGTACATTGTGTATACAGATCGCCATGTAAAAAATAATAGGCGTTACCCTTTCTGACAATGAAACAGGTTTTAAGATGTTCAAACACCAAATACATTAATTTTACAAGGCACCAAAGTCTGCATTAACCACACGTACTTGTGGCAAAACAAACCCACAAACATGCTCTGATATTTCCATTTGTCTTGTAATATACCACGTGTATAGTCTATATATTTAGTATATACAGATCGCTATGTGTTACAGATCGCCATGTGTATTGATGCCTTCACCTCAGCAGTCTAAGCCCATGTAACACCGAGGCCTTAACAGGGAAAACATAGAGCCGAGGCGACGTTTACAGCCTCTAGTTAGTTTAGATTCAGGCCCCAGTGGTGTTGTTGACACGGAACGTTTTGTAGCGCGCTTGTGTACCACCACTGTGTTGTTGTGGGCCTCCCCTAGGTCGACTCAGCCTCAAATGAGTACCTGGTGCGGTGTGTAAACATCGTCACTGGAAAGACAAAGGCGGCCGGGCGTGGTGTTGCCCACCCCCGTCTACCGTGCCTTCATAGGTGCTGCTCGCTAACAGCACAGGCTACACGCTTCGTCTTTGATGTTGTGTGTGTGTGCTTGTACACCACTGCCGATGCAGCAGTATCATCATCACCACAACAAGAGATGATTTCTATGTAATGTTTGAGAAGGGGCGCTGCTGCTGCTGGTGTCGGCAGCGAAGAGCCGCGAGCCATCTACGGGTTCCGACTCCTCTGGTGACCTCGGGGCGAATTATCCGTGACAACCTCCACGAGATCCCAGCCCAGCCGTGTGCTCCCCGCAGTGGCCTTTAACGACGTTCTCTGGATGTTGCTGCTGCTGTTGTTGTTTTACGTTCTTTGGATGTTGCTGCTGCTGCTGTTTTACTTTCTCTGGATGCTGCTGCTGTTGTTGTTTTACGTTCTCTGGATGTTGCTGCTGTTGTTGTTTTACGTTCTCTGGATGTTGCTGCTGTTGTTGTTTTACGTTCTCTGGATGCTGTTGCTGCTGCTGTTGTTGTTTTACGTTCTCTGGATGTTGCTGCTGCTGTTGTTGTTTTACGCCGTGATCGGTGAGCGCCAAAAGTGAACTGCGCCCAATTTCCATTGAATGAAAAATGTCTTTGCAAAAGCCCACACGGTGGATACCGCGCGGGACTGTATTCGAAACCATCTCAGAGCCCACCCCCATCATCACGATGAGTACTGCATCACGATGAGTACTGCATCGGTAATAGAGGTCGGCTTTGAGCCCCCACCTCTACCTGCTCCTCCCCCCAGTCTGTCACGGGGCGTCATTGTGGAGCGGATTTCCCAGCTCCAGATAAATAAACAAATAAACAATCAGATCAACAAATAAACAATCACACCCCACATCCTCCATCATCGCGCGGATCGGAGGCCTCGCTGGCCAGTGCGGCGCGGTAGCGCTTGTGTTTATAGCTCTGGTGATTGATTCTAGCGCTGGTGATTGATTATAGTGCTGGTGATTGATTCTAGCGCTGGTGATTGATTATAGTGCTGGTGATTGATTCTAGCGCTGGTGATTGATTATAGTGCTGGTGATTGATTCTAGCGCTGGTGATTGATTATAGTGCTGGTGATTGATTCTAGTGCTCGTGATTCTAGTGATGGTGATTCTAGTGATGGTGATTGATTCTAGTGATGGTGATTCTAGTGATGGTGATTGATTCTAGTGCTCGTGATTCTAGCGCTGGTGATTGATTCTAGTGCTCGTGATTAATTATAGTGCTGGTGATTGATTCTAGTGCTGGTGATTCTAGTGATGGTGATTCTAGTAATGGTGATTGATTATAGTGCTCGTGATTCTAGTGATGGTGATTGATTCTAGTGATGGTGATTGATTCTAGCGCTGGTGATTGATTCTAGCGCTGGTGATTGATTCTAGCGTTGGTGATTTATTCTAGTGCTGGTGATTGATTCTAGTGATGGTGATTGATTCTAGCGCTGGTGATTGATTCTAGTGATGGTGATTGATTCTAGTGCTGGTGATTGATTCTAGCGCTGGTGATTGATTCTAGTGCTGGTGATTCTAGTGATGGTGATTCTAGTGCTGGTGATTTATTCTAGTACTAGTGATTGATTCTAGTGATGGTGATTGATTCTAGCGCTGGTGATTGATTCTAGTGATGGTGATTGATTCTAGTGCTGGTGATTGATTCTAGCGCTGGTGATTGATTCTAGTGCTGGTGATTCTAGTGATGGTGATTCTAGTGCTGGTGATTGATTCTAGTGCTGGTGATTGATTATAGTACTGGTGATTGATTCTAGCGCTGGTGATTGATTCTAGCGCTGGTGATTGATTATAGTGCTCGTGATTCTAGTGATGGTGATTCTAGTGATGGTGATTGATTCTAGTGATGGTGATTCTAGTGATGGTGATTGATTCTAGTGCTCGTGATTCTAGCGTTGGTGATTGATTCTAGTGCTCGTGATTGATTCTAGCGCTGGTGATTGATTCTAGTGATGGTGATTGATTCTAGCGCTGGTGATTTATTCTAGTGCTGGTGATTGATTCTAGTGATGGTGATTGATTCTAGCGCTGGTGATTGATTCTAGTGATGGTGATTGATTCTAGTGCTGGTGATTGATTCTAGCGCTGGTGATTGATTCTAGTGCTGGTGATTCTAGTGATGGTGATTCTAGTGCTGGTGATTGATTCTAGTGCTGGTGATTGATTCTAGTGCTGGTGATTGATTCTAGCGCTGGTGATTGATTCTAGCGCTGGTGATTGATTCTAGCGCTGGTGATTGATTATAGTGCTCGTGATTCTAGTGATGGTGATTCTAGTGATGGTGATTGATTCTAGTGATGGTGATTCTAGTGATGGTGATTGATTCTAGTGCTCGTGACTCTAGCGTTGGTGATTGATTCTAGTGCTCGTGATTGATTCTAGCGCTGGTGATTGATTCTAGTGATGGTGATTGATTCTAGCGCTGGTGATTTATTCTAGTGCTGGTGATTGATTCTAGTGATGGTGATTGATTCTAGCGCTGGTGATTGATTCTAGTGATGGTGATTGATTCTAGTGCTGGTGATTGATTCTAGCGCTGGTGATTGATTCTAACGCTGGTGATTGATTCTAGTGCTGGTGATTCTAGTGCTGGTGATTCTAGTGCTGGTGATTGATTCTAGTGCTGGTGATTGATTCTAGTGCTGGTGATTGATTCTAGCGCTGGTGATTGATTCTAGCGCTGGTGATTGATTCTAGCGCTGGTGATTCTAGTGATGGTGATTGATTCTAGTGCTCGTGACTCTAGCGTTGGTGATTGATTCTAGTGCTCGTGATTCTAGTGATGGTGATTGATTCTAGTGCTCGTGATTCTAGTGATGGTGATTGATTCTAGTGCTCGTGACTCTAGCGTTGGTGATTGATTCTAGTGCTTGTGATTGATTCTAGCGCTGGTGATTGATTCTAGTGATGGTGATTGATTCTAGCGCTGGTGATTTATTCTAGTGCTGGTGATTGATTCTAGTGATGGTGATTGATTCTAGCGCTGGTGATTGATTCTAGTGATGGTGATTGATTCTAGTGCTGGTGATTGATTCTAGCGCTGGTGATTGATTCTAACGCTGGTGATTGATTCTAGTGCTGGTGATTCTAGTGATGGTGATTCTAGTGCTGGTGATTGATTCTAGTGCTGGTGATTGATTCTAGTGCTGGTGATTGATTCTAGCGCTGGTGATTGATTCTAGCGCTGGTGATTGATTCTAGCGCTGGTGATTCTAGTGATGGTGATTGATTCTAGTGCTCGTGACTCTAGCGTTGGTGATTGATTCTAGTGCTCGTGATTCTAGTGATGGTGATTGATTCTAGTGCTCGTGATTCTAGTGATGGTGATTGATTCTAGTGCTCGTGATTCTAGTGATGGTGATTCTAGTGATGGTGATTGATTCTAGTGATGGTGATTCTAGTGATGGTGATTGATTCTACTGCTCGTGATTCTAGCGCTGGTGATTGATTCTAGTGCTCGTGATTCTAGTGATGGTGATTGATTCTAGTGATGGTGATTCTAGTGATGGTGATTGATTCTAGTGCTTGTAATTCTAGCGTTGGTGATTGATTCTAGTGCTCGTGATTCTAGTGATGGTGATTGATTCTAGTGCTCGTGATTCTAGTGATGGTGATTCTAGTGATGGTGATTGATTCTAGTGATGGTGATTCTAGTGATGGTGATTGATTCTAGTGCTCGTGATTCTAGCGCTGGTGATTGATTCTAGTGCTCGTGATTCTAGTGATGGTGATTGATTCTAGTGATGGTGATTCTAGTGATGGTGATTGATTCTAGTGCTCGTGATTCTAGTGATGGTGATTGATTCTAGTGCTCGTGATTCTAGTGATGGTGATTCTAGTGATGGTGATTGATTCTAGTGATGGTGATTGATTATAGTGCTCGTGATTCTAGCGCTGGTGATTGATTCTAGTGCTCGTGATTCTAGTGATGGTGATTGGTTCTAGTGATGGTGATTCTAGTGATGGTGATTGATTCTAGTGCTCGTGATTCTAGTGATGGTGATTGATTCTAGTGCTCGTGATTCTAGTGATGGTGATTCTAGTGATGGTGATTGATTCTAGTGATGGTGATTCTAGTGATGGTGATTGATTATAGTGCTCGTGATTCTAGCGCTGGTGATTGATTCTAGTGCTCGTGATTCTAGTGATGGTGATTGATTCTAGTGATGGTGATTCTCGTGATGGTGATTGATTCTAGTGCTCGTGATTCTAGCGCTGGTGATTGATTCTAGTGCTCGTGATTCTAGCGTTGGTGATTGATTCTAGTGCTCGTGATTCTAGTGATGGTGATTGATTCTAGTGCTCGTGATTCTAGCGTTGGTGATTGATTCTAGTGCTCGTGATTCTAGCGCTGGTGATTGATTCTAGTGCTCGTGATTCTAGTGATGGTGATTCTAGTGATGGTGATTGATTCTAGTGCTCGTGATTCTAGCGCTGGTGATGCGTGCGCTGGTGATTCTAGTACGAGTTTATAGCGCTGGTGATTCACGCTCGATGCGCGTTCATGAAGCGCACTATCTCGAGTCGCAATCGAGGCGGCGACAGTGGCGGTGGTGAAGATGAATCCGACAACAATGGCTAATATCCTCCTCGCACCGCAACCATCCCTCCTCTCATTCACAGCGAGATGTCCCCGTGTTCACCTCTCCCTCCTCCTCTCCCACCTCCTCATCGCCATCGTCACCGCAAACAGAGGACGCCATCATTCGAGGCGACATCAGGTGAAGCGAGTGGATACGAGACGCGTAAATAACAATGGCACCGGGGGGGGGGTAGTGGTGGGGGTGATCGCCTAAAATCGCTGTCCGCGTTAGTACCTTTGGGGAGAGCCGGGACGACGGCGGCTCAGCCTTGCATCGCCGTGCAGCCGAGGCGTGGAGAGAGAGTCGAGGCGAGAGGAGGAGCGGGGGAGGAGGAGGCGGGAGGCTGGGGGGCGGATGATGTCAGAAGGGGGAGGAGGACTGAGACTCGGGAGCCGGGGGCAACGCGTCCGCGCTGCGCTGTGGACGCGGTCGCAAATTGGGCACCCCATGCCCAGTTCACGGCGCGGGCTAATTAAGAGCGGGCTAATTTAAGGGACACGCTCGATCCGCTGCTGGCGCGACGACCGCGAGTTCTCACCGCACCCTTGCAATGGCTTGGCCCCCGTGGTTGTGACGCGTCGTGTCCGCGACACCGACTCGGGTCCCCGGCAGAGGAAGCGAGGAGTCGCATCAGCAGTGGAGGTGCCGAGCAGAGAGCCCGCACAGACCCTGCACTGATCCCACACACATTTCAGAGAGCCTGCACAGATCCCACAGAGATCCCACAGAGTTCCCGCAGATATCCCACAGAGATCCCATACAGATCCCACACATACCCCACACAGATCCCGCAGAGACACCGGACAGATGCCACACAGAACCCACACAGATCCCACAGAGATCCCACAGAGATCCTACGTAGATCCCACACAGATCCCACACATATCCCACACAAATCCCGTAGAGCACCCGGACAGATGCCACACAGAACCCACACAGATCCCACAGAGATCCCACAGAGATCCTACGTAGATCCCACACAGATCCCACACATATCCCACACAAATCCCGTAGAGCACCCGGACAGATGCCACACAGAACCCACACAGATCCCACAGAGATCCCACAGAGATCCTACATAGATCCCACACAGATCCCACACATATCCCACACAGATCCCGTAGAGCACCCGGACAGATGCCACACAGATCTCACAGAGATCCTGCAGAGAACCCACACAGATCCCGCAGAGACCCCGGACAGATGCCACGCAGATCCCACAGAGATCCCACGTAGATCCTACACAGATCCCGCAGAGACTCCGGACTGGTCCCACAGAGATCCCACAGAGTTCCCACAGAGTTCCCACAGAGAGCCTACACAGATGCCACGGAGAGCCTGCAAAGATCCCACACAGATCCCACACAGATCCCGCAGATAACCCACACAGAACCGACATAGATCCCACACAGATCTCACCGAGAGTATGCACATATCTCACAGAGATCCGACAGAGATCCCGCACAGATCCGACAGAGATCCCGCACAGATTCCACACAGATCCCACAGAGATCCCACACAGATCTCACAGATCCTGCAGAGAACCCACACACATCCTGCAGAGAACCCGGACAGATGCCACACAGATCCCACAGAGATTCCGCACAGATCCCGCACAGATCCCGCACAGATAACACAGAGATCCTGCAGAGAACCCACGCAGATCCCGCAGAGACCCCGGACATGGCATACAGAACCCACACAGATCCCACACAGATCCCGCAGAGACCCCGGACAGATGTCACGCAGATCCCAAAGAGATCCCATGTAGATCCTACACAGATCTCGCAGAGACTCTGGACTGATCCCACAGAGATCCCACAGAGAGCCTACACAGATGCCACGGAGAGCCCGCAAAGATCCCACACAGATCCCACACAGATCCCGCAGATAACCCATACAGAACCCACATAGATCCCACACAGATCCCATACAGAACCGACATAGATCCCACACAGATCTCACCGAGAGTCTGCACAGATCCCACAGAGATCCGACAGAGATCCCGCACAGATCCGACAGAGATCCCGCACAGATTCCACACAGATCTCACAGAGATCCCACACAGGTCTCACAGATCCAGCAGAGAACCCACACACATCCCGCAGAGACCCCGGACAGATGCCACACAGATCCCACAGAGATTCCGTACAGATCCCGCACAGATCCCGCACATATCTCACAGAGATCCTGCAGAGAACCCACACACATCCCGCAGATACCCCAGACTGATCCCACAGAGATCCCACAGAGATCCCACAGAGAGCCTGCACAGATGCCACGGAGAGCCTGCAAAGATCCCACAGATCTCGCACACATCCCGCAGATAACCCACATAGATCCCACACAGATCCCACACAGAACCGACACAGATCCCACACAGATGTCACCGAGAGTCTGCACAGATCCCACAGAGATCCGACAGAGATCCCGCACAGATCCGACAGAGATCCCGCACAGATCCCACAGAGATCCCACAGAGTTCCCGCAGGGATCCTACACATATCCCACAGAAACCCACAGAGATCGCACAGAGAGCCTGCACAGATCCCACGGAGATCCCACAGAGACCCCACACTGATCCCGCAGAGACACCGGACTGATGCCACACAGAACCCACACAGATCCCGCAGAGATCCCACACAGATCCCACACATACCCCACGCAGATTCCGTAGAGCCCCCGGACAGATTCCACAAAGATCCCACAGAGATCCTGCAGAGATCCCGCACAGACCCCACACAGATCTCACAGAGATCCTGCCGAGAACCCACGCAGATCCCAAAGAGACGCCGGACAGATGCCACACAGAACCCACACAGATCCCACAGAGATCCCACACAGAACCCACATAAATCCCACACAGATCTCCACACATACCCTACACAGATCCCGCAGAGACACCGGACAGATGCCACACAGAACCCACACAGATCCCGCAGATATCCAACACAGATTCCACACCGATCCCACAGAGATCCCGCACAGATCTCACCGAGAGTCTGCACAGATCTCACAGAGATCCGACAGAGATCCCACACAGATCCCACAGAGATCCCACACATATCCCACACATACCCCACACTGATCCCGCAGAGACACCGGACAGATGCCACACAGAACCCACACAGATCCCGCAGAGATCCCACACAGATCCCGCACAGATCCCACACATATCCCACACATACCCCACACAGATCCCGCAGAGCCCCCGGACAGATTCCACAAATATCTCACAGAGATCCTGCAGAGATCTCGCACAGACCCCGCACATATCTCACCGAGATCCTGCCGAGAACCCACGCAGATCCCAAAGAGACCCCGGACAGATGTCACACAGAACCCACACAGATCCCGCAGAGACACCGGATAGATGTCAACCAGAACCCACACAGATTCCACACAGATCCCACAGAGATCCCGCACAGATCTCACCGAGAGTCTGCATAGATCCCACAAAAATCCGACAGAGATCCCGCACAGATCCGACAGAGATCCCGCACAGAACCCACATAGATCCCACGCACATCCCCACAATACCCCACACAGATCCCGCAGAGACACCGGACGGATGCCACACAGAACCAACACAGATTCCGCAGAGATCCCACACAGATCCCACATACATCCCACACAGATCCCACACATACCCCGCACAGATCCCGTAGAGCCCCCGGACAGATTCTACAAAGATCCCACAGAGATCCCGCACAGACCCCGTACAAATCTCACCGAGATCCTGCCGAGAACCCACGCAGATCCCAAAGAGACCCCGCACAGATGCCACACAGAACCCACACAGATCCCGCAGAGATCCCACATAGAACCCACAGAGACCGCGAACAGATCCCACACAGATCAAACCGAGAGTCTGCACAGGTCCCACAGAGTTCCAACAGAGATCCGCACAGATCCCACAGAGATCCCACAGAGTTCCCGCAGAAAGCCTGCACAGATCCCACGGAGATCCCGCACAGATCCCACACAGATCCCACACATACCCCACACAGATCCCGTAGAGCCCCCGGACAGAAGTCACATAAATCCCACATAGATCCCGCAGAGATCCCACAGAGAGCTTGCACAGATCCCACGGAGATCCCACATAGATCTCACACAGATCCCATACATACCTCACACAGATCCCGTAGAGCCCCCGGACAGATGCCACACATATCCCACATAGATCCCGCAGAGATCCTGCACAGATTCCACAGAGATCCCACAGAGATCCCACAGAGTTCCCGCAGAGATCCCACACAGATCCCGCAGAGATCCCACACAGATCCCACAGAGTCCCCACACAGATCCCTCAGAGACTCCGGACAGATGCCACCTAGATCCCACAGAGATCCCACAGAGATCCCACACAGATCCCGCACAGATCCCGCGGAGATCCCACAGAGCTCCCGCAGAGAGCCCGCAGAGATTCAACCGATGTTTGTCCGAAGTAACGTGAATCGTGTTCAGCGGAATTCTCCACGAGGGGTGAGGGAGGAGGGGGGCAGCTATTTGGTCTCTTATGAAGGTGCATAAGGGCATGTTTGGTGTACGTGTGGTGTGTGGTGTACGTGGAGTGAGGTGTGTGTGGCAAAAACAACCCCCTACCTTCTCGTTGGTGCTGTTCATCCCTCTCTCTCTCTCCTTGCCTCTCTGTCCGTCTTTCCTACTGACCATGTACCTCGTATTTTCACTCTGTCTATGCTGGTTTTTGCAATCCAGAAGTTGAGCACGAAATTTAACACTCTTCTGAAATTCGTGGTCCGCCAGGAAGTTTCTAACTGTGTTGTTAGCCTGATTGGTTGTGCTTCACATAATGTTTTTTAGGTTTGTTAAATTCTCGTCTCTAATCTTTTTGTTGTATTTACCTCCATGATTTGTTCTTTCCATGATTTGTTCTTGACACCTGATGAAGATCGCTTGTGTTGTGATCGTAACGTCGTGATTGTTTTGTTTTAATATAATTTTATTGTATTTCTACATACGTGACTTTGCCGAAAAAACCAATGAGTTATTGGTCATTCCCCTCATGGCGTTTGCAACCACCACAGCGGCCAAATTGGGACTCTGGATGGGTGTGAGGGGCTAGTAACCCCTCCACCGTCAATTAATTACCACAAAACCACGACTGAAAAATGTAATTAATAAGCTTGTGCCGGAGACCCCGGGGGGACAGGCGTCTATGACGTCTCCTGACCAAACCCCATTTGAAGGAGCCAGGAGACTGAATCCTTACCCTCGGGGCTCCTCCAGAAACAACAAAATACCACTACAGGTGGCCACGTGGAATGTTCGAACGCTCACTGCAGAGGAGAGGCTGCTACTCCCCTGTTGGAAGCTGAACCAGCACCACCTGGATCTCTGCGGTATTCAGGAGGTCTGGTGGACCGGCTCTGGCGTCTGCCACCATTTGGGGTGGACAGTCCTCTACTCAGGGCAGGAGACTGCCAAACAACAGGGAGTGGCTCTTCTTCTGAACAAAAGAATGAAGGGGCCGTGGGAGCGTGGCGGTGAGGTGTGGGAAGCTGTAAGCCCCAGGCTACTTTGGCCTTGCCTTCCCATCAACGAGAGGCGAGGAGTGATGGTCGTGGTTACTTATGCCCCCACTGAAGACAAACATCCGTGGAGGGATGCAGGCAAGGGCAATTAGTCAGATGCCTTCTATGACCTCCTGTCACAGGTGCTAGCTAAAGTGGCCCCTCAGGATAGAGTCATCTTGTTGGGTGACTTCAATGCCCGAGTTGGTCATGATGCTGGCACCTGGTCTGGAAGGATTGGAAGGAATGGGCCGGATCAGCTCAATAACAACAGCAGGAGGCTGCTAGATTTTTGTGCAGCCCATGGGCTTGTAATTACCAACACGCTGTTCCGGCATCGGCGCATCCACACAACATCATGGATGCATGCCAGGTCTAAGCAAGAACATCTGCTGGGCTACATAGTGACAGAACAGCGGATGCGGGCCCATGTCCTTGAAACCAGGACCTACTGTGGAGCTGATCTGCCCACTGACAATCGACTTGTCATCTATAAGATGCGCCTGCCATTCTTCCACTCCGGTGGTGGGTGTACACCCAGGACCCCATTCATACCCATAGTGGTATGGTCTCAGCTACCTGATGAAAGTTGCAAGCGAGAATTTAATCATCGCTTGCGACTGGGGTTGGCATCGTCTCCCACTCCTCCTGATGTCGAGGGGAAATGGGCGAGATTTAGGACTATGGCTCATGCAGCTGCAATGGCTGCTTTGGGTACACGGTCCAGACCTCCTCAGAGACCCTGGCTGACAGAGGAGGTGTTCAGGCTGGCTGAGAAAAAGCGACAGGCCCACTCTCATCGGCTACAGCATCCCACGTCAGAGAATGAGGAGGCTTACCGCAGCCTTCACTCAGAGATTCGGAGAGCCATGAGGCGCTGCAAGGATGGGTGGTGATCGCGGGTTGTTGAGGAGATGGAGTCTGTCTCAATGGCCTGTGATCACAAATCACTCTTTCACTTCATCAAAAAAGTAACCTGCAGCGCCATACCTATTACCATCATTAGGGGAAAGAACGGTGATCCAATCTCCGACCCACAGGAACAGGTTTGCAGATTTGCTGAGCATTTCTGTGAGGTCCTGGGGGAGGGGAAATCTCTCAACCTGGAAAACAGTGGGACAAAGTGGGGATGACCCTGGTGATGCTGCGGTGCCTCAAATATTGGAAGAAGAAGTCACCCCCTGTGAGTGGCTGGCTGAGGTGCCATCTGTTGAGGAAGTACTGAAGGCGATCCGGAGTCTGAGACCAGGAAAGGCACCGGGCAGAGATTATCTCCCAAGCGAAATGCTGAGGGAGGGTGGCGTTTGTGCACAGACTGCCCTACAGTGAGGGAAAAAAGTATTTGATCTCCTGCTGATTTTGTACGTTTGCCCACTGACAAATACATGATCAGTCTATAATTTTAATGGTAGGTTTATTTGAACAGTGAGAGACAGAATAACAATTAAAAAAATCCAGAAAAACGCATGTCAAAAATGTTATAAATTGATTTGCATTTTAATGAGGGAAATAAGTATTTGACCCCCTCTCAATCAGAAAGATTTCTGGCTCCCAGGTGTCTTTTATACAGGTAACGAGCTGAGATTAGGAGCACACTCTTAAAGGGAGTGCTCCTAATCTCAGCTTGTTACCTGTATAAGAGACACCTGTCCACAGAAGCAATCAATCAATCAGATTCCAAACTCTCCACTATGGCCAAGACCAAAGAGCTCCCCAAGGATGTCAGGGACAAGATTGTAGACCTACACAAGGCTGGAATGGGTTACAAGACCATTGCCAAGCAGCTTGGTGAGAAGGTGACAACAGTTGGTGCGATTATTCGCAAATGGAAGAAACACAAAAGAACTGTCAATCTCCCTTGGCCTGGACTCCATGCAAGATCTCACCTCGTGGAGTTGCAATGATCATGAGAACGGTGAGGAATCAGCCCAGAACTGCACGGGAGGATCTTGTCAATGATCTCAAGGCAGCTGGGACTATAGTCACCAAGAAAACAATTGGTAACACACTACGCCATGAAGGACTGAAATCCTGCAGCGCCCGCAAGGTCCCCCTGCTCAAGAAAGCACATATACATGCCCGTCTGAAGTTTGCCAATGAACATCTGAATGATTCAGAGGACAACTGGGTGAAAGTGTTGTGGTCAGATGAGACCAAAATGGAGTTCTTTTGCATCAACTCAACTCGCCGTGTTTGGAGGAGGAATGCTGCCTATGACCTCAAGAACACCATCCCCACCGTCAAACATGGAGGTGGAAACATTATGCTTTGGGGGTGTTTTTCTGCTAAGGGGACAGGACAACTTCGCCACATCAAAGGGACGATGGACGGGGCCATGTACCGTCAAATCTTTGCTGAGAACCTCCTTCCCTCAGCCAGGGCATTGAAAATGGGTCGTGGATGGGTATTCCAGCATGACAATGACCCAAAACACACGGCTAAGGCAACAAAGGAGTGGCTCAAGAAGAAGCATATTAAGGTCCTGGAGTGGCCTAGCCAGTCTCCAGACCTTATTCCCATAGAAAATCTGTGGAGGGATCTGAAGGTTCGAGTTGCCAAACGTCAGCCTCGAAACCTTAATGGCTTGGAGAAGATCTGCAAAGAGGAGTGGGACAAAATCCCTCCTGAGATGTGTGAAAATCTGGTGGCCAACTACAAGAAACGTCTGACCTCTGTGATTGCCAACAAGGGTTTTGCCAACAAGGGTTTTGCCACCAAGTACTAAGTCATGTTTTGCGGAGGGGTCAAATACTTATTTCCCTCATTAAAATGCAAATCAATTCATAACATTTTTGACATGCGTTTTTCTGGATTTTTGTTGTTGTTATTCTGTCTCTCACTGTTCAAACAAACCTACCATTAAAATTATAGACTGATCATTTCTTTGTCAGTGGGCAAACGTACAAAATCAGCAGGGGATCAAATACTTTTTTCCCTCACTGTACATGACATCATATCAACAGTCTGGACCACTGGACGGGTTTCGCAGGATTGGAAGGATGCCCTGGTGGCCCCCCTCTTTAAGAATGGAGACCGCACAGACTGTAACAACTACAGGGGCATCTCACTCCTCAGTGTGCCGTGAAAGGTCCTGGCAAGGATTATGTTCAACATCGCCTTGCGAGGCACGCTGAGGAGAGGCTTTCAGAGCCACAATGTAGTTTCAGGAAAGGGCGGTCCTGCACAGATGCCATATTTTCTGTCTGTCTGCTACAGCAGAGGTGTAGGGAATTTCAACAAGACCTACATTTTTGTATTATTGACCTGGTCAAGGCCTATGATACCATGAGTAGGCCTGGGCTCTGGGTTGTTCTTCATGCTTTCAGAGTCCCTGACCCTCTGCTCATGATCATTAAGGACCTTCATGATGGTGAGCGGGCCCGGGTAAAACTAAGTGGCCAGGAGTCGGAGCCATTCCCTGTACACCTTGGGGTGCAACAGGGATGTCCTCTGGCTCCCACATTATTTAACATCTATTTCGACCACGTAGTTCGTAAAGCCTACAATAGCTGTACACCGGAAGAATTTCCACCTGATACAGATACAACGGGAGGCTGATCGATGCCCGGGTGCGGTCAAGAGATGGCTCCTTATTGCTTATATATTATGTATGCCGATGCTCTGGTAATTGCTGCTCACTCAGACGAGGAGTTGGAGGCACTGCTGCTGAACCTGGAGCTTGCCACTTAGAGGTGGGGCCTAACCATCAGCCCCACCAAAACTAAGCACCTGCCTGGTGTTGTATATATAGGTCTTTTTCCAAAATTGATATTAAGAATAATTCTGCCAATATATTTTTTATAATAATCAATCTGGGTGTGACATGAGGCACAAACAAAAAATGTAACAACCACCCTCACCCCTCACAGCAGCTGCCTTCCACAAGTCACACCAGGCAAGGAAGTAGCCATAAAAGGTAATTTAGAAAACCCCGGTGCAAAAAGGGGAGAGGGAGGGGGGTTGCTAATGAGATTCTGGGGAAATCTTTACACGGTTTCAAAGGCCACCTCAAAAGCACGTACAAACAACAGGCGCCACGAGGACTGAACAAACAACTGTTTTTTTGTTTTTTGTCTCTCTTAATACAACGGTAAAAGTTCGGAACTTAGCGACAAGAATAAGTCGACATCATAGACTGCCAACACACTCACCCAGATTAAGAACCAGACTGCAGTCCACATTGGTGGCTTTTTATTATTACTTACCTTGTTTTATTCTTATTCACCTCATATAGTGTTTCTTATCGTATCTTTCTATGTACGTGACTTTACCAAAAGAACCAAAGAGTATCGATTCCTGCAGTCACGAAAGCTTCACATCTAGATAGACCAAATAATACTTGGGAAGTATTAGACTGAGGGTCATCCATAAGAGATACAAGGCGAAATAGGTCAATCACACATGACCAAGATAAAATGTATCCCATAGAGAGAGTCTCCCAACCGCCTTTGTCTCCCAGCAGTACGTGGTAGCAATAAATTACATACGCATGAGGAGGGCACCTCCCCTTTAAATATCAAAGACCATGAAGGAATTCCAAACCGCGATGGAAGTACTGTAAACACTGCTCTTGAGTCACTTACAGAGTCATAACTGCAAAAAGTGGTACAGTATCAAGCTATAAGAGGTAAAATTATATTTTTTACTTCCAACCGGTACGAGAGAACACGACTTCAAAGGCCACAGCGTCCCTCTTTGTGAGAGACAAGATAATGTAACACCCCAGCCACGAGGGAAGAGGTGGGGGGGGGGAAGAATGCAACCGGGAAAAAGGAATCCCTCCCTCCTTCCAGATTAATTTTATTGAAATCAGAACACACACACA
This sequence comes from Petromyzon marinus, assembly GCF_048934315.1. Taxonomy (NCBI): domain Eukaryota; kingdom Metazoa; phylum Chordata; class Hyperoartia; order Petromyzontiformes; family Petromyzontidae; genus Petromyzon; species Petromyzon marinus. The sequence continues at coordinate 825,196 of NC_133698.1, read as the reverse complement.
CACACGTACACCGGACAAACAACTGCCCCCACAGCAAAGAGCGAAATAAAAGGAATTCCAGTCCTTTGTGAGAAGGCGGGCCGAGGAGAGAGAATTTCAGATATAAGCAGAGAAACGACACACAATTCAGTACTGCGAGCGGCAGGCTCCGGGAATGTGCCCCCGTGACAGGCACATCGATAGGGAGTGACATCGGCAGAAGCCACGAGTCTACAAAGTCAACAAAAACTGAGTACTGCGAGTGGCAGGCTCCGGGAATCTGCCCCCGTGACAGGCACATCGATAGGGAGCGACATCAGAAGAAGCCACGAGTCGCAGAGTTCGTCTTTTGTTTTTCGTTTTTTATTGTTTCTTTCACCATTGAGAGCATAACCAGCGCAACCAAGCAAGAGTGTCGGCACCGTTGACCAGCGGACGTGCTGCGAGCGCAATCGTGCATCGCCAGAGAGCACCAAGCAAGAGGGTCGGCACCGTCGATCTGCGGACGCACTGCAAGCGCAATCGTGCATCGCCAGAGAGCACCGAGCAAGAGTGCCAGTCCCGGCGACCTGCGGACGAGCTGCGAGCGCGATCGAGCACCTTCAAAGACACAAGCGTCGTGCCGACTCAGCTCATCCAGCAGTGGAGAAGCAGCTGTAGCTGACGCCGAGCGAGAGAGAGAGGGAGAGCCGTGTGTATGACACTCCCACACTACACACCCACAACGCATCGCCCAGCAAGAGACCAAGGCATAATTGGTACAAGAAACGCCCACCTCGGCGTCTGCTTAACGCAAAGTGTTGAACAAGGAGACGATACACCAACACACACATAACACACATATCGGGACTAATAAGAGTACTCCAAAAGTTATCCTTGTGTTTCGCCCATTGAGTTACGTAGATACGGTCGTTTAGACGTATTTTAGTCATTCTTTTTGTTAATTGCCTAACTGTACCAATGAATTCATTGATGAAACTAAAACGTTTAGAAACATCTACATTACGAATCTACACACTCACAGGGATATTATTGTCTTAAACTCTTTCTTTTGATCACAGAATCTTGCCCGCGAATTTGTGGTGCCGCCGCAGCGGAGCCGCTCCAGCGGAGCCGTACCCAACGCCGCGACGCCGTCACCGATGCCTCGGATTTCCCGCCACTGTCCCGGGGCCGGTGCCTTCTCAGACGTCCGCGTTTGCCCACTGCACAGTCGTGAGGCTGCCGCAGCAGAGCCACTCTGCCGAGGCCGTGCCCACCGCCGTGAAGCCGCCGCTGGGGGATGCCGACGCCGACGCTGCGCACCCTCGCCGCCCCCCCCCTTCCCTCCCCCCCCCCCACACGAACGCACACACGCCCCACGTAGAGCCGGGAGGGGAGGTCACCCGGCCGATAGTTTTTTTTCCAGAAGTCCCTAATGGGATCGAACTTCATGGTTACCTGCGGCCGGGAAATTGGGCGATCTTCCCCCCGTAGCTGACATGCACTGCGGCGCCGTGACCTAATATTAAAGTTGCATGGTCACGGCAGGGGCCATCGGGCCACCGCGGTTGGAACCACACACACACAAGCACGGGTCAGTGGACTGGGAGCAAGAAACCACTGCGGTGACGTCACCAGCGCGAGGATCCGCACATCAAAGGACACGGGAGCGGAACATGGGGCGCCACGGAATGCCTTTGTGATAGGTAGGATAAAAGGAGGTGATAGAGGCAGTATTAGACAGTTCTTCTTCAAGATCATCGCGGTCCCGGGAGCAGCAGAGTCAGCCGTCCGAGACGTCCGTGGGACGTACTCCAGCACCGCCAGGCTCGCCCCTCTACAGAGACAACTCGCCGCCTCGTCCCCCTACAGCGTTCAGCGCAGCAGGGTGGAAGTAAGTGCGAGGGAGAGAGACGTAAGTTTAAGTGTTTTAAATCCAGGGTAGAGAGTGGGACGATCGGTAGGAGAAATTGAATCTAAGACCTCCGAGGGATAGACTAGCGTCCACTGACCCACACCATCAAACGTAGATTAAACGAGTTACTCGCGGCAAATAAAATCACTAGCAGGGGGATAAAACTGCGTCGTGCGGTCTTTGAAAGTGTGGAGCATGCTTGGTGTCCACTCATCTGTACGATTGTTTACAGTAGTGTTTAGCACTCGCGTACCTGCGCAATCACAATAGTGCTTAGCACTCGCGCGCCGGTGTGACTTTGTTGCGATCGCTCGCCTGCACGAGTGTCTATAGCGCGGTAGCGAGCGACGCGCCAGGCGTGCGCGTATTCGCGCGGTGGTTTAAACGGCCCCTTTAAATCAGAACGCAGGGATCCCCTTTAACCAGTGTCGCGCGCTGCAAGCGTAAAGCGTACCACCCCGCTAATAGAAATATGCCGACGCGGTCAGCAACAAAGTCAGGGGTACAGGGAAGCGAGGAAGTGGAGGTCGGTAGCCCGGACCCCACAGAACAGCCGGGGGGTAGTGGTACGAGGGTCACGGGGGAATCAGGGGACAACGGCCCCGACAATTCGGTGATGGCGGGGGACGGTAGCCCCCACAGTTTGGCGTCAGAAGCGGTACGAACCCCCGCGTTACCCCACTCGAAAATAAGGCATATATTCACCGGCCGAGGTACCCCTTCGTGGAAAGCGTTTGCCCGCAACGTCCTAGGGTCTAAGGAAATTAATGGGTGGACAGACGCGCAGGCGTTACGTCAACTTAATATGAATCTGGATGGGCGGGCAGCCGATTTTGTGGAAGCCCTACCCGCAAGCGCGCAGACACAGCTAGAGGAGCTGATGCGCCGACTTAATCTGCGTTTCGGTACGCGCGATGAGGAAAAAGCGGCCTTAGAGGCATGCCGTCGCCAACCCGGCGAGGACCTGCGCGATTATGCCGAGGATGTGCACGAGCTAACAAAGATCGCACGCCCGGGGTACACGACAGAGGTGATTGAGGAGCTGGCCGCAGAGAAAATCCAGCGATACTTGACTCGCACGGTGTGGTGGCAGCCAGACATGAACTGTATGCGCCTTCCCTTTAACGCCCTTGTCGAGCGCGCGCGTAAGTGTGAAAGAATTTCTAGCGAACGCGCGCAGCTCCGAGGACTGGGACGGGAGCGCACCATCGCAAGTCTGTCCACCGAGAAGGAAGAGGAAGAACAGGAACTCGCCAGGGCAGTACGGGGGCGAGAGAGGGAGCCTCCGGCATCCCGCGACACAACCCCGGGATGGGTGGCTGGGATACAGACGGGCATAAAGGGTGTAGCCGGCCAGGTGACTCAAGTAGGTGACAGGGTAACCCAAGTAGACAACAAGGTAACCCAAGTACGGACACATATGACTGCGCTACAGACTACGGTAGAGACAGTTCAGACCGAGATAGGGGGGCTGGCCGGGAGGGTAGCCCGACTGGAGGCAGAATCTGGGCAGCGGCGTACCGGAAGGGAAAGAGGGATCGGACGGGGGGACTCCTACGGGGCCGCCGCCCTCCCCCGGACGTGTTACCTGTGCGACCGTCAAGGGCATCTCGTGAGGGACTGTCCCCAGATCGCCCGCACTAGAAACGCGCCAGGGTTAAACGCCAACGCCCCCTAGAGAGTGGACCACCTAGGGGTGCAATCAACGAGATCCCGAAACAAAACGATAATAATAATGGTGAGCGAGTGACCCCCACACAGGTTCCGCCCAAGGATGGGGTGAGGACAGGCGACTGGTTGCGGGAGCTGGTGGCAGGAATCACGGGGGCCACGTCGCTGGTGGAAGGACAGGTGAACGGGCAGCGCACCCGGATCCTACTGGACACGGGGGCCGTAGCCTCACTCGTGAGCGCCGCACACTGCAGCGTACTAGGGGTTGACGTGAGCCGCCTGCAGGTCCCGGATCGCGCGCTGCACACAGCGAGCGGGGCCGGGATGGGGTTGCTGGGAAGGATCTCCCTCGAGGTCCGTCTCGGACACCAGGTGTGCACACAGGTGTGTGGAAGGCAGCGGGGAGCGAATCCCGTTCCTGAGACAGGAGCGGGATCGCCCTCGCTTCACACCCGTAGCCGCTATGCTGGTGTCGGCCGTCATCATCGGGCCACTCGCCGAGATGCTGGTGCCAGTGGCAACCCCCTCCACCGACCCCACACACCGACCATCGGGCGAGGTAATGCTAACCCCTCACCCGGAGTTGGCAGCGCGGTATGGAGTCGTAGGGTCAGCCACGCTGGTAAACGCAGATGGGGGGCGACTGTTCATGCGGGTGTTTAACCCACACAGTACCCCGGCGATGCTACGACGACGCACCACAGTAGCTACCATACACCCCCTGCACGCGTGCCACTCTAACGACTCGGTATTTGCACTCTGGGCGGAAGACCCTGGCCACCCCGAGGACAACCAGGATCTGGCCTGGCGGGTCGGCCCGACCCCCCGGGCCGAGATCGTTCCCCTGCATGATGCGTTACATGTGCCTTGGGCAGATTTACCTAAGGGGGAGGCCGATCAGCTGCGCGGGTTGTTACGGGAGTACGCCGACGTGTTCAGTGAGCACGATTCAGATGTAGGCCGAACAGACCTTGTTAAGCACCAAATTGACACAGGTGCAGCCTGTTCGATCAAACTCCCCGCATACCGGGTGGGCGCGCCCGAACGGACCCAGATCAAGGAGGCAGTCGCGGATATGCTAAGTGATAACATAATTCAGCCCTCGACGAGCCCCTGGTCTGCCCGGTGGTGCTAGTGACGAAAAAGGATGGGTCGACCCGGTTCTGTGTTGATTACCGAAAGTTGAACACAGTCACCCTCGGCGACGCCTTCCCCATACCGCGCATGGACGACACCTTTGACAGGCTTGCAGGAGCACGGTATTTTTTCACCCTCGATCTGGCATCCGGGTGCTGGCAGGTGGAGATGGCGGAGGAGGATCGGCCGAAAACCGCATTTACCACCCCGATGGGGCTGTTCGAGTGCTTCCGTTCGGATTCACTAACGCGCCCGCGACGTTCCAGCGGTTGATGGAGTTGGTAATGCGGGGCTTACAGTGGGAACAGTGCCTGATTTACCTGGACGACGTGATAGTGTTCAGCAGATCTCTGTACGAGCACTGGTCCAGGTTGCTAGAGGTGTTCCAGTGACTGCGAGCAGCCCATTTCAAGCTCAAGCCGCGTAAGTGTTAAATTGCGCAGCGCGAGGTAGGGTATCTCGGACACCGAGTCAGCGAGGCGGGGGTGCGCACCCATCCGGAAAAGGTGCACGCCGTAGTGGAATGGCCACGGCCCAGGAATCTGACGGAGATCAGGTCATTTTTGGGACTCGCCACCTATTATCGTCGATTTGTAAAGGGATTCAGCGAGATTACACGCCCCCTCACCCAACTCACCTCCCCTAAGAACCCCTATCGATGGACGGAGGCCTGCCAAACGTCCTTCACCACCCTCAAAGACCATCTCACCCACACCCCTACCCTAGCTTTCTCCGATTTCACCACGGATTTTATCTTGGACACTGACGCCTGCAGCAGTGGGCTGGGCACGGTGCTGTCACAGGTACAGGGTGGGACAGAGCGGGTCATCGCATACGCCAGTCGGACCCTGAGTGGGGCCGAGCTGAATTATTGCGTGACCCGTCAAGAACTGTATGCCGTGATCGTCGCGTGTAAAGAGTTCCGACCGTATTTGTATGGCAGGAAATGTCGGGTGCGCACCGACCATTATGCCCTGCAGTTTCTCCTTACATTCAAGGAACCGCGGGGGCAGATGGCCCGACGGCTGGCGCAGCTGCAGGAGTACTGTGGTGCCACCGCGGCGGAGTAGCTCCGTCGGGGACCGTGCCCACCGCCGCGACACCAACGCCGACGCGACGCGCCTCGCTTCCGCCCCCATCCCCCCCCCCCCCCCAGCATGAACACACACACCCCACGTAGAGCCGGAAGGGGAGATCACCTGACCGACGGGTTTTTATCCAGAAGCCCCTAATGGGATCAAGCTTCATGGTTTCCTGTGGCCGGGGAATTGGGCAATCTCCCCCCGTGGCTGACATGGACCGCGGCGCCGTGACCTGATATTAAAGTTACGTGGTCACAGCAGAGGCCGTTGAGCCACCGAGAGTGAAACCGCACACACACAAGCACGAGTCAGGAGGCCAAAGGGGTGCGGATCGGAATGCCTTTGTTAGGATCAGGGATCTAGATAACAAAGGGGTAAGAATAGCCAACATCTGAATGGACCGCACGGGGTGTGGGAACGACGATACGCCTTTGTTATAGGTAAGATTAGGGACTCAATAACAATGAGACGGGAATAACTCGGCCTCTGAATGGACAGGGCACGCACGAGTGCGGGAGCACCGGAATGCCTTTAGAGTGGATAAAAGCACAGAGGCTGGGGGTAGCGGGGTCAGTCTTCATCAAAAATCATCGCGGTCCATGCAGGAGGGGAGTCAGCCGTTCGAGACGTCCGCATGACGAACTTCAGCGCAGCCAGGCTCAACCCTCTCCGGATCGCTTTTCTACAGCTTCCAGCGCAGCAGAGTGGAAGTACGCGTAAGAGAGAGAGGTAAGTTTGGGCTATTGAACCGAGGGTAGAAAGCGGAGCTATAGGGAGGATAAGCTGAATCTGGGATCCTCGAGGGATAGGCTAGGAGGGCCTGCTGACTCCCACAGACACCCGTAGTTAGCGGGATACTCGCGGGGAATAAACCCACTAATAGAGGATAAAACTGTGTCGTGGTCGCTGTGAGTACGAGGAGGGAGACGGAGTGTTTGGTGCTCGCGTACCGGTACGAGTGTGTACAGTACTGTTTTGCGCTCGTGCGCATATGCGGCTGTTTGTGGCGGATAAGAGGGTAAAGAGTGCTTGGTGATCGCGTGCACGCACAGTTGTTTACATCGAGGCGGAGCGAATAGCGTGCGCGTGCCTACGCGGCTGTTTACGGGTGTGCTGTTCAGCGTGCCCGTGCCTAAGCGACTGTTTTCGGGGGTGTTTAGCGCTCGTGTGCCTGTGCGACGGTGTTGTGGTCGCGTGCGCCACGGAATGCCTTTGTGATAGGTAGGATAAAAGGAGGTGATTGAGGCAGTGTTAGACAGTTCTTCTTCAAGATCATCGCGGTCCCGGGAGCAGCAGAGTCAGCCGTCCGAGACGTCCGTGGGACGTACTCCAGCACCGCCAGGCTCACCCCTCTACAGAGACAACTCGCCGCCTCGTCCCCCTACAGCGTTCAGCGCAGCAGGGTGGAAGTAAGTGCGAGGGAGAGAGACGTAAGTTTAAGTGTTTTAAATCCAGGGTAGAGAGCGGGACGATCGGTAGGAGAAATTGAATCTAAGACCTCCGAGGGATAGACTAGCGTCCACTGACCCACACCATCACACGTAGATTAAACGAGTTACTCGCGGCAAATAAAATCACTAGCAGGGGGATAAAACTGCGTCGTGCGGTCTTTGAAAGTGTGGAGCGTGCTTGGTGTCCACGCATCTGTACGATTGTTTACAGTAGTGTTTAGCACTCGCATACCTGCGCAATCACAATAGTGCTTAGCACTCGCGCGCCGGTGTGACTGTGTTGCGATCGCTCGCCTGCACGAGTGTCTATAGCGCGGTAGCGAGCGACGCGCCATGCGTGCGCGTATTCGCGCGGTGGTTTAAACGGCCCCTTTAAATCAGAACGCAGGGATCCCCTTTGACCAGTGTCGCGCGCTGCAAGCGTAAAGCGTACCACCCCGCTAATAGAAATATGCCGACGCGGTCAGCAACAAAGTCAGGGGTACAGGGAAGCGAGGAAGTGGAGGCCGGTAGCCCGGACCCCACAGAACAGCCGGGGGGTAGCGGTACGAGGGTCACGGGGGAATCGGGGGACAACGGCCCCGACAATTCGGTGATGGCGGGGGACGGTAGCCCCCACAGTTTGGCGTCAGAAGCGGTACGAACCCCCGCGTTACCCCACTCGAAAATAAGGCATATATTCACCGGCCGCGGTACCCCTTCGTGGAAAGCGTTTGCCCGCAACGTCCTAGGGTCTAATGAAATTAATGGGTGGACAGACGCGCAGGCGTTACGTCAACTTAATATGAATCTGGATGGGCGGGCAGCCGATTTTGTGGAAGCCCTACCCGCAAGCGCGCAGACACAGCTAGAGGAGCTGATGCGCCGACTTAATCTGCGTTTCGGTATGCGCGATGAGGAGGCAAAAGCGGCCTTAGAGGCATGTCGGCGCCAACCCGGCGAGGAACTGCGCGATTATGCCGAGGATGTGCGCGAGCTAACAAAGATCGCACGCCCGGGGTACACGACAGAGGTGATTGAGGAGCTGGCCGCAGAGAAAATCCAGCGATACTTGACTCGCATGGTGTGGTGGCAGCCAGACATGAACTGTATGCGCCTTCCCTTTAACGCCCTTGTCGAGCGCGCGCGTAAGTGTGAAAGAATTTCTAGCGAACGCGCGCAGCTCCGAGGACTGGGACGGGAGCGCACCATCGCAAGTCTGTCCACCGAGGAGGAAGAGGAAGAACAGGAACTCGCCAGGGCAGTACGGGGGCGAGAGAGGGAGCCTCCGGCATCCCGCAACACAACCCCGGGATGGGTGGCTGGGATACAGACGGGCATAAAGGGTGTAGCCGGCCAGGTGACCCAAGTAGGTGACAGGGTAACCCAAGTAGACAACAAGGTAACCCAAGTACGGACACATATGACTGCGCTACAGACTACGGTAGAGACAGTTCAGACCGAGATAGGGGGGCTGGCCAGGAGGGTAGCCCGACTGGAGGCAGAATCTGGGCAGCGGCGTACCGGAAGGGAAAGAGGGAGCGGACGGGGGGACTTCTACGGGGCCGCCGCCCTCCCCCGGACGTGTTACCTGTGTGACCGTCAAGGGCATCTCGTTAGGGACTGTCCCCAGATCGCCCGCACTAGAAACGCGCCAGGGTTAAACGCCAACGCCCCCTAGAGAGTGGACCACCTAGGGGTGCAATCAACGAGATCCCGAAACAAAACGATAATAATAATGGTGAGCGAGTGACCCCCACACAGGTTCCAACCACAACACCCAAGGATGGGGTGAGGACAGGCGACTGGTTGCGGGAGCTGGTGGCAGGAATCACGGGGGCCACGTCGCTGGTGGAAGGACAGGTGAACGGGCAGCGCACCCGGATCCTACTGGACACGGGGGCCGTAGCCTCACTCGTGAGCGCCGCACACTGCAGCGTACTAGGGGTTGACGTGAGCCGCCTGCAGGTCCCGGATCGCGCGCTGCACACAGCGAGCGGGGCCGGGATGGGGTTGCTGGGAAGGATCTCCCTCGAGGTCCGTCTCGGACACCAGGTGTGCACACAGGTGTGTGGAAGGCAGCGGGGAGCGAATCCCGTTCCTGAGACAGGAGCGGGATCGCCCTCGCTTCACACCCGTAGCCGCTATGCTGGTGTCGGCCGTCATCATCGGGCCACTCGCCGAGATGCTGGTGCCAGTGGCAACCCCCTCCACCGACCCCATACACCGACCATCGGGCGAGGTAATGCTAACCCCTCACCCGGAGTTGGCAGCGCGGTACGGAGTCGTAGGGTCAGCCACGCTGGTAAACGCAGATGGGGGGCGACTGTTCATGCGGATGTTTAACCCACACAGTACCCCGGCGATGCTATGACGACGCACCACAGTAGCTACCATACACCCCCTGCACGCGTGCCACTCTAACGACTCGGTATTTGCACTCTGGGCGGAAGACCCTGGCCACCCCGAGGACAACCAGGATCTGGCCTGGCGGGTCGGCCCGACCCCCCGGGCCGAGATCGTTCCCCTGCATGATGCGTTACATGTGCCTTGGGCAGATTTACCTAAGGGGGAGGCCGATCAGCTGCGCGGGTTGTTACGGGAGTACGCCGACGTGTTCAGTGAGCACGATTCAGATGTAGGCCGAACAGACCTTGTTAAGCACCAAATTGACACAGGTGCAGCCTGTTCGATCAAACTCCCCGCATACCGGGTGGGCGCGCCCGAACGGACCCAGATCAAGGAGGCAGTCGCGGATATGCTAAGTGATAACATAATTCAGCCCTCGACGAGCCCCTGGTCTGCCCGGTGGTGCTAGTGACGAAAAAGGATGGGTCTACCCGGTTCTGTGTTGATTACCGAAAGTTGAACACAGTCACCCTCGGCGACGCCTTCCCCATACCGCGCATGGACGACACCTTTGACAGCCTTGCAGGAGCACGGTATTTTTCCACCCTCGATCTGGCATCCGGGTGCTGGCAGGTGGAGATGGCGGAGGAGGATCGGCCGAAAACCGCATTTACCACCCTGATGGGGCTGTTCGAGTGCTTCCGTTCGGATTCACTAACGCGCCCGCGACGTTCCAGCGGTTGATGGAGTTGGTAATGCGGGGCTTACAGTGGGAACAGTGCCTGATTTACCTGGACGACGTGATAGTGTTCAGCAGATCTCTGTACGAGCACTGGTCCAGGTTGCTAGAGGTGTTCCAGTGACTGCGAGCAGCCCATTTCAAGCTCAAGCCGCGTAAGTGTTAAATTGCGCAGCGCGAGGTAGGGTATCTCGGACACCGAGTCAGCGAGGCGGGGGTGCGCACCCATCCGGAAAAGGTGCACGCCGTAGTGGAATGGCCACGGCCCAGGAATCTGACGGAGATCAGGTCATTTTTGGGACTCGCCACCTATTATCGTCGATTTGTAAAGGGATTCAGCGAGATTACACGCCCCCTCACCCAACTCACCTCCCCTAAGAACCCCTATCGATGGACGGAGGCCTGCCAAACGTCCTTCACCACCCTCAAAGACCACCTCACCCACACCCCTACCCTAGCTTTCTCCGATTTCACCACGGATTTTATCTTGGACACCGACGCCTGCAGCAGTGGGCTGGGCACGGTGCTGTCACAGGTACAGGGTGGGACGGAGCGGGTCATCGCATACGCCAGTCGGACCCTGAGTGGGGCCGAGCTGAATTATTGCGTGACCCGTCAAGAACTGCATGCCGTGATCTTCGCGTGTAAAGAGTTCCGACCGTATTTGTATGGCAGGAAATGTCGGGTGCGCACCGACCATTATGCCCTGCAGTTTCTCCTTACATTCAAGGAACCGCGGGGGCAGATGGCCCGATGGCTGGCGCAGCTGCAGGAGTACTGTGGTGCCACCGCAGCGGAGTAGCTCCGTCGGGGACCGTGCCCACCGCCGCGACACCAACGCCGACGCGACGCGCTTCGCTTCCGCCCCCCTCCCCCCCCCCCCCCCCCGCATGAACACACACACACCCCACGTAGAGCCGGAAGGGGAGATCACCTGACCGACGGGTTTTTATCCAGAAGCCCCTAATGGGATCAAGCTTCATGGTTTCCTGCGGCCGGGGAATTGGGCGATCTCCCCCCGTGGCTGACATGGACCGCGGCGCCGTGACCTGATATTAAAGTTACGTGGTCACAGCAGAGGCCGTTGAGCCACCGAGAGTGAAACCGCACACACACAAGCACGAGTCAGGAGGCCAAAGGGGTGCGGATCGGAATGCCTTTGTTAGGATCAGGGATCTAGATAACAAAGGGGTAAGAATAGCCAACATCTGAATGGACCGCACGGGGTGTGGGAACGACGATACGCCTTTGTTATAGGTAAGATTAGGGATTCAATAACAATGAGACGAGAATAACTCGGCCTCTGAATGGACAGGGCACGCAGGAGTGCGGGAGCACCGGAATGCCTTTAGAGTGGATAAAAGCACAGAGGCTGGGGGTAGCGGGGTCAGTCTTTATCAAAAATCATCGCGGTCCATGCAGGAGGGGAGTCAGCCGTTCGAGACGTCCGCATGACGAACTTCAGCACAGCCAGGCTCAACCCTCTCCGGATCGCTTTTCTACAGCTTCCAGCGCAGCAGAGTGGAAGTACGCGTAAGAGAGAGAGGTAAGTTTGGGCTATTGAACCGAGGGTAGAAAGCGGAGCTATAGGGAGGATAAGCTGAATCTGGGATCCTCGAGGGATAGGCTAGGAGGGCCTGCTGACTCCCACAGACACCTGTAGTTAGCGGGATACTCGCGGGGAATAAACCCACTAATAGAGGATAAAACTGTGTCGTGGTCGCTGTGAGTACGAGGAGGGAGACGGAGTGTTTGGTGCTCGCGTACCGGTACGAGTGTGTACAGTACTGTTTTGCGCTCGTGCGCATATGCGGCTGTTTGTGGCGGATAAGAGGGTAAAGAGTGCTTGGTGGTCGCACGCACGCACAGTTGTTTACATCGAGGCGGAGCGAATAGCGTGCGCGTGCCTACGCGGCTGTTTACGGGTGTGCTGTTCAGCGTGCCCGTGCCTAAGCGACTGTTTTCGGGGGTGTTTAGCGCTCGTGTGCCTGTGCGACGGTGTTGTGGTCGCGTGCGCCACGGAATGCCTTTGTGATAGGTAGGATAAAAGGAGGTGATTGAGGCAGTATTATACAGTTCTTCTTCAAGATCATCGCGGTCCCGGGAGCAGCAGAGTCAGCCGTCCGAGACGTCCGTGGGACGTACTCCAGCACCGCCAGGCTCGCCCCTCTACAGAGACAACTCGCCGCCTCCTCCCCCTACAGCGTTCAGCGCAGCAGGGTGGAAGTAAGTGCGAGGGAGAGAGACGTAAGTTTAAGTGTTTTAAATCCAGGGTAGAGAGCGGGACGATCGGTAGGAGAAATTGAATCTAAGACCTCCGAGGGATAGACTAGCGTCCACTGACCCACACCATCACACGTAGATTAAACGAGTTACTCGCGGCAAATAAAATCACTAGCAGGGGGATAAAACTGCGTCGTGCGGTCTTTGAAAGTGTGGAGCGTGCTTGGTGTCCACGCATCTGTACGATTGTTTACAGTAGTGTTTAGCACTCGCATACCTGCGCAATCACAATAGTGCTTAGCACTCGCGCACCGGTGTGACTGTGTTGCGATCGCTCGCCTGCACGAGTGTCTATAGCGCGGTAGCGAGCGACGCGCCAGGCGTGCGCGTATTCGCGCGGTGGTTTAAACGGCCCCTTTAAATCAGAACGCAGGGATCCCCTTTGACCAGTGTCGCGTGCTGCAAGCGTAAAGCGTACCACCCCGCTAATAGAAATATGCCGACGTGGTCAGCAACAAAGTCAGGGGTACAGGGAAGCGAGGAAGTGGAGGCCGGTAGCCCGGACCCCACAGAACAGCCGGGGGGTAGCGGTACGAGGGTCACGGGGGAATCGGGGGACAACGGCCCCGACAATTCTGTGATGGCGGGGGACGGTAGCCCCCACAGTTTGGCGTCAGAAGCGGTACGAACCCTCGCGTTACCCCACTCGAAAATAAGGCATATATTCACCGGCCGGGGTACCCCTTCGTGGAAAGCGTTTGCCCGCAACGTCCTAGGGTCTAATGAAATTAATGGGTGGACAGACGCGCAGGCGTTACGTCAACTTAATATGAATCTGGATGGGCGGGCAGCCGATTTTGTGGAAGCCCTACCCGCAAGCGCGCAGACACAGCTAGAGGAGCTGATGCGCCGACTTAATCTGCGTTTCGGTATGCGCGATGAGGAGGCAAAAGCGGCCTTAGAGGCATGTCGGCGCCAACCCGGCGAGGAACTGCGCGATTATGCCGAGGATGTGCGCGAGCTAACAAAGATCGCACGCCCGGGGTACACGACAGAGGTGATTGAGGAGCTGGCCGCAGAGAAAATCCAGCGATACTTGACTCGCATGGTGTGGTGGCAGCCAGACATGAACTGTATGCGCCTTCCCTTTAACGCCCTTGTCGAGCGCGCGCGTAAGTGTGAAAGAATTTCTAGCGAACGCGCGCAGCTCCGAGGACTGGGACGGGAGCGCACCATCGCAAGTCTGTCCACCGAGGAGGAAGAGGAAGAACAGGAACTCGCCAGGGCAGTACGGGGGCGAGAGAGGGAGCCTCCGGCATCCCGCGACACAACCCCGGGATGGGTGGCTGGGATACAGACGGGCATAAAGGGTGTAGCCGGCCAGGTGACCCAAGTAGGTGACAGGGTAACCCAAGTAGACAACAAGGTAACCCAAGTACGGACACATATGACTGCGCTACAGACTACGGTAGAGACAGTTCAGACCGAGATAGGGGGGCTGGCCAGGAGGGTAGCCCGACTGGAGGCAGAATCTGGGCAGCGGCGTACCGGAAGGGAAAGAGGGAGCGGACGGGGGGACTTCTACGGGGCCGCCGCCCTCCCCCGGACGTGTTACCTGTGTGACCGTCAAGGGCATCTCGTTAGGGACTGTCCCCAGATCGCCCGCACTAGAAACGCGCCAGGGTTAAACGCCAACGCCCCCTAGAGAGTGGACCACCTAGGGGTGCAATCAACGAGATCCCGAAACAAAACGATAATAATAATGGTGAGCGAGTGACCCCCACACAGGTTCCAACCACAACACCCAAGGATGGGGTGAGGACAGGCGACTGGTTGCGGGAGCTGGTGGCAGGAATCACGGGGGCCACGTCGCTGGTGGAAGGACAGGTGAACGGGCAGCGCACCCGGATCCTACTGGACACGGGGGCCGTAGCCTCACTCGTGAGCGCCGCACACTGCAGCGTACTAGGGGTTGACGTGAGCCGCCTGCAGGTCCCGGATCGCGCGCTGCACACAGCGAGCGGGGCCGGGATGGGGTTGCTGGGAAGGATCTCCCTCGAGGTCCGTCTCGGACACCAGGTGTGCACACAGGTGTGTGGAAGGCAGCGGGGAGCGAATCCCGTTCCTGAGACAGGAGCGGGATCGCCCTCGCTTCACACCCGTAGCCGCTATGCTGGTGTCGGCCGTCATCATCGGGCCACTCGCCGAGATGCTGGTGCCAGTGGCAACCCCCTCCACCGACCCCACACACCGACCATCGGGCGAGGTAATGCTAACCCCTCACCCGGAGTTGGCAGCGCGGTACGGAGTCGTAGGGTCAGCCACGCTGGTAAACGCAGATGGGGGGCGACTGTTCATGCGGGTGTTTAACCCACACAGTACCCCGGCGATGCTACGACAACGCACCACAGTAGCTACCATACACCCCCTGCACGCGTGCCACTCTAACGACTCGGTATTTGCACTCTGGGCGGAAGACCCTGGCCACCCCGAGGACAACCAGGATCTGGCCTGGCGGGTCGGCCCGACCCCCCGGGCCGAGATCGTTCCCCTGCATGATGCGTTACATGTGCCTTGGGCAGATTTACCTAAGGGGGAGGCCGATCAGCTGCGCGGGTTGTTACGGGAGTACGCCGACGTGTTCAGTGAGCACGATTCAGATGTAGGCCGAACAGACCTTGTTAAGCACCAAATTGACACAGGTGCAGCCTGTTCGATCAAACACCCCGCATACCGGGTGGGCACGCCCGAACGGACCCAGATCAAGGAGGCAGTCGCGGATATGCTAAGTGATAACATAATTCAGCCCTCGACGAGCCCCTGGTCTGCCCGGTGGTGCTAGTGACGAAAAAGGATGGGTCTACCCGGTTCTGTGTTGATTACCGAAAGTTGAACACAGTCACCCTCGGCGACGCCTTCCCCATACCGCGCATGGACGACACCTTTGACAGCCTTGCAGGAGCACGGTATTTTTCCACCCTCGATCTGGCATCCGGGTGCTGGCAGGTGGAGATGGCGGAGGAGGATCGGCCGAAAACCGCATTTACCACCCTGATGGGGCTGTTCGAGTGCTTCCGTTCGGATTCACTAACGCGCCCGCGACGTTCCAGCGGTTGATGGAGTTGGTAATGCGGGGCTTACAGTGGGAACAGTGCCTGATTTACCTGGACGACGTGATAGTGTTCAGCAGATCTCTGTACGAGCACTGGTCCAGGTTGCTAGAGGTGTTCCAGTGACTGCGAGCAGCCCATTTCAAGCTCAAGCCGCGTAAGTGTTAAATTGCGCAGCGCGAGGTAGGGTATCTCGGACACCGAGTCAGCGAGGCGGGGGTGCGCACCCATCCGGAAAAGGTGCACGCCGTAGTGGAATGGCCACGGCCCAGGAATCTGACGGAGATCAGGTCATTTTTGGGACTCGCCACCTATTATCGTCGATTTGTAAAGGGATTCAGCGAGATTACACGCCCCCTCACCCAACTCACCTCCCCTAAGAACCCCTATCGATGGACGGAGGCCTGCCAAACGTCCTTCACCACCCTCAAAGACCACCTCACCCACACCCCTACCCTAGCTTTCTCCGATTTCACCACGGATTTTATCTTGGACACCGACGCCTGCAGCAGTGGGCTGGGCACGGTGCTGTCACAGGTACAGGGTGGGACGGAGCGGGTCATCGCATACGCCAGTCGGACCCTGAGTGGGGCCGAGCTGAATTATTGCGTGACCCGTCAAGAACTGCATGCCGTGATCTTCGCGTGTAAAGAGTTCCGACCGTATTTGTATGGCAGGAAATGTCGGGTGCGCACCGACCATTATGCCCTGCAGTTTCTCCTTACATTCAAGGAACCGCGGGGGCAGATGGCCCGATGGCTGGCGCAGCTGCAGGAGTACTGTGGTGCCACCGCAGCGGAGTAGCTCCGTCGGGGACCGTGCCCACCGCCGCGACACCAACGCCGACGCGACGCGCTTCGCTTCCGCCCCCCTCCCCCCCCCCCCCCCCGCATGAACACACACACACCCCACGTAGAGCCGGAAGGGGAGATCACCTGACCGACG
This sequence comes from Petromyzon marinus, assembly GCF_048934315.1. Taxonomy (NCBI): domain Eukaryota; kingdom Metazoa; phylum Chordata; class Hyperoartia; order Petromyzontiformes; family Petromyzontidae; genus Petromyzon; species Petromyzon marinus. Next base: position 808,634 of record NC_133698.1, on the reverse strand, counting down.
GGTTTTTATCCAGAAGCCCCTAATGGGATCAAGCTTCATGGTTTCCTGCGGCCGGGGAATTGGGCGATCTCCCCCCGTGGCTGACATGGACCGCGGCGCCGTGACCTGATATTAAAGTTACGTGGTCACAGCAGAGGCCGTTGAGCCACCGAGAGTGAAACCGCACACACACAAGCACGAGTCAGGAGGCCAAAGGGGTGCGGATCGGAATGCCTTTGTTAGGATCAGGGATCTAGATAACAAAGGGGTAAGAATAGCCAACATCTGAATGGACCGCACGGGGTGTGGGAACGACGATACGCCTTTGTTATAGGTAAGATTAGGGATTCAATAACAATGAGACGAGAATAACTCGGCCTCTGAATGGACAGGGCACGCAGGAGTGCGGGAGCACCGGAATGCCTTTAGAGTGGATAAAAGCACAGAGGCTGGGGGTAGCGGGGTCAGTCTTTATCAAAAATCATCGCGGTCCATGCAGGAGGGGAGTCAGCCGTTCGAGACGTCCGCATGACGAACTTCAGCACAGCCAGGCTCAACCCTCTCCGGATCGCTTTTCTACAGCTTCCAGCGCAGCAGAGTGGAAGTACGCGTAAGAGAGAGAGGTAAGTTTGGGCTATTGAACCGAGGGTAGAAAGCGGAGCTATAGGGAGGATAAGCTGAATCTGGGATCCTCGAGGGATAGGCTAGGAGGGCCTGCTGACTCCCACAGACACCTGTAGTTAGCGGGATACTCGCGGGGAATAAACCCACTAATAGAGGATAAAACTGTGTCGTGGTCGCTGTGAGTACGAGGAGGGAGACGGAGTGTTTGGTGCTCGCGTACCGGTACGAGTGTGTACAGTACTGTTTTGCGCTCGTGCGCATATGCGGCTGTTTGTGGCGGATAAGAGGGTAAAGAGTGCTTGGTGGTCGCACGCACGCACAGTTGTTTACATCGAGGCGGAGCGAATAGCGTGCGCGTGCCTACGCGGCTGTTTACGGGTGTGCTGTTCAGCGTGCCCGTGCCTAAGCGACTGTTTTCGGGGGTGTTTAGCGCTCGTGTGCCTGTGCGACGGTGTTGTGGTCGCGTGCGCCACGGAATGCCTTTGTGATAGGTAGGATAAAAGGAGGTGATTGAGGCAGTATTATACAGTTCTTCTTCAAGATCATCGCGGTCCCGGGAGCAGCAGAGTCAGCCGTCCGAGACGTCCGTGGGACGTACTCCAGCACCGCCAGGCTCGCCCCTCTACAGAGACAACTCGCCGCCTCCTCCCCCTACAGCGTTCAGCGCAGCAGGGTGGAAGTAAGTGCGAGGGAGAGAGACGTAAGTTTAAGTGTTTTAAATCCAGGGTAGAGAGCGGGACGATCGGTAGGAGAAATTGAATCTAAGACCTCCGAGGGATAGACTAGCGTCCACTGACCCACACCATCACACGTAGATTAAACGAGTTACTCGCGGCAAATAAAATCACTAGCAGGGGGATAAAACTGCGTCGTGCGGTCTTTGAAAGTGTGGAGCGTGCTTGGTGTCCACGCATCTGTACGATTGTTTACAGTAGTGTTTAGCACTCGCATACCTGCGCAATCACAATAGTGCTTAGCACTCGCGCACCGGTGTGACTGTGTTGCGATCGCTCGCCTGCACGAGTGTCTATAGCGCGGTAGCGAGCGACGCGCCAGGCGTGCGCGTATTCGCGCGGTGGTTTAAACGGCCCCTTTAAATCAGAACGCAGGGATCCCCTTTGACCAGTGTCGCGTGCTGCAAGCGTAAAGCGTACCACCCCGCTAATAGAAATATGCCGACGTGGTCAGCAACAAAGTCAGGGGTACAGGGAAGCGAGGAAGTGGAGGCCGGTAGCCCGGACCCCACAGAACAGCCGGGGGGTAGCGGTACGAGGGTCACGGGGGAATCGGGGGACAACGGCCCCGACAATTCTGTGATGGCGGGGGACGGTAGCCCCCACAGTTTGGCGTCAGAAGCGGTACGAACCCTCGCGTTACCCCACTCGAAAATAAGGCATATATTCACCGGCCGGGGTACCCCTTCGTGGAAAGCGTTTGCCCGCAACGTCCTAGGGTCTAATGAAATTAATGGGTGGACAGACGCGCAGGCGTTACGTCAACTTAATATGAATCTGGATGGGCGGGCAGCCGATTTTGTGGAAGCCCTACCCGCAAGCGCGCAGACACAGCTAGAGGAGCTGATGCGCCGACTTAATCTGCGTTTCGGTATGCGCGATGAGGAGGCAAAAGCGGCCTTAGAGGCATGTCGGCGCCAACCCGGCGAGGAACTGCGCGATTATGCCGAGGATGTGCGCGAGCTAACAAAGATCGCACGCCCGGGGTACACGACAGAGGTGATTGAGGAGCTGGCCGCAGAGAAAATCCAGCGATACTTGACTCGCATGGTGTGGTGGCAGCCAGACATGAACTGTATGCGCCTTCCCTTTAACGCCCTTGTCGAGCGCGCGCGTAAGTGTGAAAGAATTTCTAGCGAACGCGCGCAGCTCCGAGGACTGGGACGGGAGCGCACCATCGCAAGTCTGTCCACCGAGGAGGAAGAGGAAGAACAGGAACTCGCCAGGGCAGTACGGGGGCGAGAGAGGGAGCCTCCGGCATCCCGCGACACAACCCCGGGATGGGTGGCTGGGATACAGACGGGCATAAAGGGTGTAGCCGGCCAGGTGACCCAAGTAGGTGACAGGGTAACCCAAGTAGACAACAAGGTAACCCAAGTACGGACACATATGACTGCGCTACAGACTACGGTAGAGACAGTTCAGACCGAGATAGGGGGGCTGGCCAGGAGGGTAGCCCGACTGGAGGCAGAATCTGGGCAGCGGCGTACCGGAAGGGAAAGAGGGAGCGGACGGGGGGACTTCTACGGGGCCGCCGCCCTCCCCCGGACGTGTTACCTGTGTGACCGTCAAGGGCATCTCGTTAGGGACTGTCCCCAGATCGCCCGCACTAGAAACGCGCCAGGGTTAAACGCCAACGCCCCCTAGAGAGTGGACCACCTAGGGGTGCAATCAACGAGATCCCGAAACAAAACGATAATAATAATGGTGAGCGAGTGACCCCCACACAGGTTCCAACCACAACACCCAAGGATGGGGTGAGGACAGGCGACTGGTTGCGGGAGCTGGTGGCAGGAATCACGGGGGCCACGTCGCTGGTGGAAGGACAGGTGAACGGGCAGCGCACCCGGATCCTACTGGACACGGGGGCCGTAGCCTCACTCGTGAGCGCCGCACACTGCAGCGTACTAGGGGTTGACGTGAGCCGCCTGCAGGTCCCGGATCGCGCGCTGCACACAGCGAGCGGGGCCGGGATGGGGTTGCTGGGAAGGATCTCCCTCGAGGTCCGTCTCGGACACCAGGTGTGCACACAGGTGTGTGGAAGGCAGCGGGGAGCGAATCCCGTTCCTGAGACAGGAGCGGGATCGCCCTCGCTTCACACCCGTAGCCGCTATGCTGGTGTCGGCCGTCATCATCGGGCCACTCGCCGAGATGCTGGTGCCAGTGGCAACCCCCTCCACCGACCCCACACACCGACCATCGGGCGAGGTAATGCTAACCCCTCACCCGGAGTTGGCAGCGCGGTACGGAGTCGTAGGGTCAGCCACGCTGGTAAACGCAGATGGGGGGCGACTGTTCATGCGGGTGTTTAACCCACACAGTACCCCGGCGATGCTACGACAACGCACCACAGTAGCTACCATACACCCCCTGCACGCGTGCCACTCTAACGACTCGGTATTTGCACTCTGGGCGGAAGACCCTGGCCACCCCGAGGACAACCAGGATCTGGCCTGGCGGGTCGGCCCGACCCCCCGGGCCGAGATCGTTCCCCTGCATGATGCGTTACATGTGCCTTGGGCAGATTTACCTAAGGGGGAGGCCGATCAGCTGCGCGGGTTGTTACGGGAGTACGCCGACGTGTTCAGTGAGCACGATTCAGATGTAGGCCGAACAGACCTTGTTAAGCACCAAATTGACACAGGTGCAGCCTGTTCGATCAAACACCCCGCATACCGGGTGGGCACGCCCGAACGGACCCAGATCAAGGAGGCAGTCGCGGATATGCTAAGTGATAACATAATTCAGCCCTCGACGAGCCCCTGGTCTGCCCGGTGGTGCTAGTGACGAAAAAGGATGGGTCTACCCGGTTCTGTGTTGATTACCGAAAGTTGAACACAGTCACCCTCGGCGACGCCTTCCCCATACCGCGCATGGACGACACCTTTGACAGCCTTGCAGGAGCACGGTATTTTTCCACCCTCGATCTGGCATCCGGGTGCTGGCAGGTGGAGATGGCGGAGGAGGATCGGCCGAAAACCGCATTTACCACCCTGATGGGGCTGTTCGAGTGCTTCCGTTCGGATTCACTAACGCGCCCGCGACGTTCCAGCGGTTGATGGAGTTGGTAATGCGGGGCTTACAGTGGGAACAGTGCCTGATTTACCTGGACGACGTGATAGTGTTCAGCAGATCTCTGTACGAGCACTGGTCCAGGTTGCTAGAGGTGTTCCAGTGACTGCGAGCAGCCCATTTCAAGCTCAAGCCGCGTAAGTGTTAAATTGCGCAGCGCGAGGTAGGGTATCTCGGACACCGAGTCAGCGAGGCGGGGGTGCGCACCCATCCGGAAAAGGTGCACGCCGTAGTGGAATGGCCACGGCCCAGGAATCTGACGGAGATCAGGTCATTTTTGGGACTCGCCACCTATTATCGTCGATTTGTAAAGGGATTCAGCGAGATTACACGCCCCCTCACCCAACTCACCTCCCCTAAGAACCCCTATCGATGGACGGAGGCCTGCCAAACGTCCTTCACCACCCTCAAAGACCACCTCACCCACACCCCTACCCTAGCTTTCTCCGATTTCACCACGGATTTTATCTTGGACACCGACGCCTGCAGCAGTGGGCTGGGCACGGTGCTGTCACAGGTACAGGGTGGGACGGAGCGGGTCATCGCATACGCCAGTCGGACCCTGAGTGGGGCCGAGCTGAATTATTGCGTGACCCGTCAAGAACTGCATGCCGTGATCTTCGCGTGTAAAGAGTTCCGACCGTATTTGTATGGCAGGAAATGTCGGGTGCGCACCGACCATTATGCCCTGCAGTTTCTCCTTACATTCAAGGAACCGCGGGGGCAGATGGCCCGATGGCTGGCGCAGCTGCAGGAGTACTGTGGTGCCACCGCAGCGGAGTAGCTCCGTCGGGGACCGTGCCCACCGCCGCGACACCAACGCCGACGCGACGCGCTTCGCTTCCGCCCCCCTCCCCCCCCCCCCCCCGCATGAACACACACACACCCCACGTAGAGCCGGAAGGGGAGATCACCTGACCGACGGGTTTTTATCCAGAAGCCCCTAATGGGATCAAGCTTCATGGTTTCCTGCGGCCGGGGAATTGGGCGATCTCCCCCCGTGGCTGACATGGACCGCGGCGCCGTGACCTGATATTAAAGTTACGTGGTCACAGCAGAGGCCGTTGAGCCACCGAGAGTGAAACCGCACACACACAAGCACGAGTCAGGAGGCCAAAGGGGTGCGGATCGGAATGCCTTTGTTAGGATCAGGGATCTAGATAACAAAGGGGTAAGAATAGCCAACATCTGAATGGACCGCACGGGGTGTGGGAACGACGATACGCCTTTGTTATAGGTAAGATTAGGGATTCAATAACAATGAGACGAGAATAACTCGGCCTCTGAATGGACAGGGCACGCAGGAGTGCGGGAGCACCGGAATGCCTTTAGAGTGGATAAAAGCACAGAGGCTGGGGGTAGCGGGGTCAGTCTTTATCAAAAATCATCGCGGTCCATGCAGGAGGGGAGTCAGCCGTTCGAGACGTCCGCATGACGAACTTCAGCACAGCCAGGCTCAACCCTCTCCGGATCGCTTTTCTACAGCTTCCAGCGCAGCAGAGTGGAAGTACGCGTAAGAGAGAGAGGTAAGTTTGGGCTATTGAACCGAGGGTAGAAAGCGGAGCTATAGGGAGGATAAGCTGAATCTGGGATCCTCGAGGGATAGGCTAGGAGGGCCTGCTGACTCCCACAGACACCTGTAGTTAGCGGGATACTCGCGGGGAATAAACCCACTAATAGAGGATAAAACTGTGTCGTGGTCGCTGTGAGTACGAGGAGGGAGACGGAGTGTTTGGTGCTCGCGTACCGGTACGAGTGTGTACAGTACTGTTTTGCGCTCGTGCGCATATGCGGCTGTTTGTGGCGGATAAGAGGGTAAAGAGTGCTTGGTGGTCGCACGCACGCACAGTTGTTTACATCGAGGCGGAGCGAATAGCGTGCGCGTGCCTACGCGGCTGTTTACGGGTGTGCTGTTCAGCGTGCCCGTGCCTAAGCGACTGTTTTCGGGGGTGTTTAGCGCTCGTGTGCCTGTGCGACGGTGTTGTGGTCGCGTGCGCCACGGAATGCCTTTGTGATAGGTAGGATAAAAGGAGGTGATTGAGGCAGTATTAGACAGTTCTTCTTCAAGATCATCGCAGTCCCGGGAGCAGCAGAGTCAGCCGTCCGAGACGTCCGTGGGACGTACTCCAGCACCGCCAGGCTCGCCCCTCTACAGAGACAACTCGCCGCCTCGTCCCCCTACAGCGTTCAGCGCAGCAGGGTGGAAGTAAGTGCGAGGGAGAGAGACGTAAGTTTAAGTGTTTTAAATCCAGGGTAGAGAGCGGGACGATCGGTAGGAGAAATTGAATCTAAGACCTCCGAGGGATAGACTAGCGTCCACTGACCCACACCATCACACGTAGATTAAACGAGTTACTCGCGGCAAATAAAATCACTAGCAGGGGGATAAAACTGCGTCGTGCGGTCTTTGAAAGTGTGGAGCGTGCTTGGTGTCCACGCATCTGTACGATTGTTTACAGTAGTGTTTAGCACTCGCGTACCTGCGCAATCACAATAGTGCTTAGCACTCGCGCGCCGGTGTGACTGTGTTGCGATCGCTCGCCTGCACGAGTGTCTATAGCGCGGTAGCGAGCGACGCGCCAGGCGTGCGCGTATTCGCGCGGTGGTTTAAACGGTCCCTTTAAATCAACGCAGGGATCCCCTTTAACCAGCGTAGCGTGCTGCAAGCGTAAAGCGTACCACCCCGCTAATAGAAATATGCCGACGTGGTCAGCAACAAAGTCAGGGGTACAGGGACGCGAGGAAGTGGAGGCCGGTAGCCCGGACCCCACAGAACAGCCGGGGGGTAGCGGTACGAGCGTCACGGGGGAATCGGGGGACAACGGCCCCGACAATTCGGTGATGGCGGGGGACGGTAGCCCCCACAAATTTACTGAAGCCTTAGCCAATTGATAACATTTGCTAGACAAGCAGGCACACTGCTGCCCACCATTGTTTCAAGACATTTCGTTAATTGCATAATCTTACCAATGAATTCATTGAGGTCTACTTTTTCTTTCGGGACATGTTTCTTTATTGCTGTTCGTATGAATATTGTCACATTCATTTTTAAGGACTTTTTCCTATCGCCGTGTATGCTCGCTTTACTCTGAGGAATTAATTGATTCTTATGTTATCCAGTTTAACAAACGTAATCATTGAAGGTTAAATGTACAGATAAATGAGGACATTTCCAGGAGTACTGTGTTGCATTCCAAGCACAAGAGTTCGCATTTTAGAATGTTATGTTTTTGTTTAGAGATTAAAGTTGCTTAACACAGAAGAGTCTGAGTGGTGCCTTCCTAAGTTCATGCATAATAATCTTAATTATAAGAACTGTATCCTGTGGAGAGATCTGAATTTTGAGAACTGAGATAAAACACACGAAGACATAATCAGTAAAAGTTAAAGCAAGAATTATTGTATTATCCCGATTGATAATACAATCCTATACAACGAGGTAGGGCCTAATTATCATAATTGCATACATTAACAAATTGCATACACGTGCATAATGTATACAATTACACCTTCCCGATTAGCATATATCATTTGCATAACTACATAAATTAACATAATCTATGATAATTACATATTCTTGGAATTTCATTATATTATTTATACATTTTTCAACATTGGGTATTTTGTACCATCTCGGATACTCCACTCTCACAGTTCCCAATTGGTGATGGGGCTGTTGTGGAGAGAGTGGAGAGTTTCCCATATCTGGGCAGTGTGCTCATGACCGGCTCTGGTTTGACAGCAGAGGTCTCACTCCACATCAGTCCAGCGGTATTATCTTTTCATCGGTTGCGTAACGCTGTCTGTTGCTCTGCACGGAGCTTCAGGTCTTCTCGGCCACAGTCATTCCCTCTCTTCTCTACACTTGCGAAACGTGGACCCCCCTAATGGAACATCTTCGCCGGTTAAAAACATTTCGGCTGGCCTGCCTACGATCCATCCTGGGTTTAACCAAGCTGGATTGTGTGAGGAGCTCACAAATCCTTGAAAGATCTGGAGAAAGTCCCATCGGTGAGCTCCTCCGACAGGCAAGGCTGCGTTGGCTGGGTCATGTAGCCCGCATGACAACACGTTCTTCTGGCATTGGCACATCCACAAAATATCATCGATGTATGCGAGAACATATGCCTGATAAAGTGATGGAATAGCAAATATAGGCCCCTGTCTTTGACAGCAGGACCTACCGTGGAGTTGATCTACCCACTGACTATCGATTTGTCATCTGCAAGATGCGTCTGTCATCCTTCCTTTGTCGTGGTGGGTGTCCATCTAGAACTCCATTCAAACCCATAGTGGTCTGGTCTCTGTTAGCTGATGAAAGTTGCAAGCAACATTTTTATCATTGCTTGCAGCTGGGGTTGGCATCGTCATCCCCCCACTCCTACTGATGCCGAAGGAAAATAGGTGAGGTTCAGCAATGTGGCTCATGCGGCTACAATGGTTGCTTTGGGTCCAGACCTCACTGGAGACCCTGGCTGATGGAGGAGGTATTCTGGCTAGTCGAAAGAACGTGACAGGTTCATTCCCACAGTCTACAATATGCCATGTCCGAGAATGTAGAGGCTTATCGCAGCCTTCGCTCGAAGTTTCAGAGAGCCGTGTGGTGCTGCAAGGATGAGTGGTGGTTGTGGGTTGAATGAGGAGACAGAAACTGCCTCAATGACATCCGATCACAAGTCACTTTATAATTCCATCAAAAAGTTACTTCGAGTGCCACACCTATTACCATCTTAAGGGAAAGAATGGTGATCCGATCTCTGACCACCAGGAACGGGTTTGCTAAGCATTTCTGTTTGGTCTTGGGGAGGGAAAACTCCCTCAGCTCAGATAACATCATGGAGCAATATATGGTTGACCCTGTTGGGGCTGAGGTGCCTCAAATGTTGGGGAAAGTAGTGGCTGGCCAATGTGATATTTGTTGAGTTAATGTGAAAGGTGATCCAAGTCTTGATATCAGGTAGAGTGCTGGACAGAGATGATCTCTCAAGCAAACTTCTGTAGAATAGTGACAATTGTGTGGAGGATGCCCTATATGACACAATTGCAACAGACTGGTCCACAGGACAGATTCTGTAGTATTGGAAGGGTGCCCTGGTATTCCCAATGTTTAAGAAGGGGATTCACCATCTTCACCTTAACATCATGACCGTTGAATTTTGATTTAAAGCTTTCGTGACTGCAGTAATTCATATTCTTAGTTCTTTCGGTAAAGTCACGTTGAAGGGAAACAATAAAATAATAAAATATATATAAAACAATAAAAATTCTCACGACGTTTCGACCATAACACAAACGGTCGTCGTCAGGTGTGTCGGTTCGCATAAATTTATTAATTTTTAAACGGAGTATTTATTTATTTATAAAAACGTTAGCGCCACGCGCAGCGATTTGGCAGTTTATTTAGAAGGACTAGTCCATCTATGTTCTGAAAAAAGGAGGGGGGAGACGAAAAATGTAATGTATGCTGTCTGAAAACCACTGTAAGCGTGAACAATCAATTAAGACCTGAAATGGTTTATCAAATCTTTCCAATGATTGCTAAGCCAGAATCCATCTTCTCGGTTGAAATTGTCTCTGTGCTTGCAACAAAAGACCGGACCCACACACCAAAAAGTTAGACGTTAACAAAGTCGTAATTAATCGCAGTAACAGTTCTATTCCCGATGGTCTGAAATCCGTTTTAGCTAAAGGTCTAAACTTTGCAGTCACACCTAAACACATACCAGTTAATGATATAATTGCCCAAGTAGACGTTGCTCTCAGGGGCCTGGGTCACATCGCTGCAGACGTAGCAAGATCTGAAATCGCTGCAACCCTCAAAAACGCTAAGATGCCAGCTAGCAACCTCAGCAAAAATGAGCGTTTTGAATTATATAAATTAAAAAAGAGGAATGACATTGTAGTCCTCTCAGCTGACAAGGGCAATGCTACTGTCATCATGGATAAAATAGAATACAACAACAAAATTAAAGAATTACTCGATGATGGTAGTTATACAAAAATAAAAAGAGATCCCACCAACAGCCTCGTCACACAAACCAACAAAATAATTTCTGATTCAACCGCATTAATTGATCAATCTAAGCAGTTTTCGTTGAAACCTTCTGCGGCCAGGCCACCAAGATTATACGGCTTACCAAAAATACATAAAGTAGATACACCCCTTCGTCCCATCGTCTCTACTATCAACTCCCCCACCTACAAACTGGCTTGTTTTTTGTCTGAAATCCTGCGTCCTTTCACTGGAAAAAACACCTCTGCGGTACAAAATTCTACTCACCTGGTATCGACAATCAAGGGTATTTCCCTGTCCCCAGACGACCTGCTTGTCAGTTTTGATGTAGTTTCCTTATTCACCAAGGTTCCTGTACCTGACACCATCGCAATCATTGAAGACTTGGTTCATCAAGGACTAAACACTGAGGTACCCCCCCTGGTGAGACACTGTTTAACCAATACATACTTCACTTGGAATGGAACTTTCTACAAACAAACTGAGGGCACCCCAATGGGCTCCCCTCTATCTCCGGTTATAGCTAACATTTTCATGGAGAAATTTGAGACTGACGCCATCCAGACTGCCACTCTGCGCCCAACCTTATGGAAGAGGTACGTGGATGACACTTTTGTCATCTGGCCACATGGCCGGCCTGCTCTAGACCAATTCTTCGACCACATCAATTCCATACACCCAGCTATCAGATTTACCATGGAAGTCGAAAAAGATGGCAAGCTACCTTTTTTGGATGTCCTTAATTAAAAAGAGACCTGATGGTTCAATGAGCCACTCTGTCTACAGGAAAGCTACCCATACGGATGCTTATCTGAAACCGGATTCCCACCACCATCCATCACAGAAGAATTCTCTCATCAAGACTCTGTATCATAGAGCCCAATGCATATCCGACCAGGAACACATAGGCAGTGAACTCAAGCACGTACACCAAGCTCTTAAGGCTAATGGTTACTCCGACTATACAATCCGCAAAGATATCACTCAAACCATGAAGAAGGACCCTCTTGAGGAGCCTTTCAAAACCATCACTTTACACTACATTGCGGGGATCACAAAAAAGATCTCCAAAATCTTGAATAAACACAAGATCCAGGTCCGTTTCAACACATTACATAAAATCCGTGATCTGGTTCCGTCTGTAAAAGATGTGATTCCGGACATACAATACCCCGGTGTCTACAAACTAAGTTGCCTCTGTGGTAGTAGTTACATTGGAGAAACCAAACGCCATGTCTCGGACCGCATTCGTGAACACAAAGCAGACCTTAAACACGGTAGGACCAACACATCGGCCGTGGCAGATCATTGTTATAATTCAGTAGGCTCACATGACATTGACTTTTCCAAGACAGAGGTTCTTTGTAAGCCATCTGGCTACCATGAGAGATTCGTTCATGAGGCTATCCACATATACAAGCACAGAGACAATTTCAACCGAGAAGATGGATTCTGGCTTAGCAATCATTGGAAAGATTTGATAAACCATTTCAGGTCTTAATTGATTGTTCACGCTTACAGTGGCTTTCAGACAGCATACATTACATTTTTCGTCTCCCCCCTCCTCCTTTCAGAACATAGATGGACTAGTCCTTCTCAATAAGCTGCCAAATCGCTGCGCGTGGCGCTAACGTTTTTATAAATAAATAAATACACCGTTTAAAAATAAATACATTTATGCAAACCGACACACCTGATGACGACCGTTTGTGTTATGGTCGAAACGTCGTGAGAATTTTATTGTTTTATATATTTTATTATTTTATTGTTTCCCTTCAACGTGACTTTACCGAAAGAACTAAGAATATCATGACCGTTGCTCCACGATCGTTGTTCCTTTGAAATTATTTGTCCCCGATCGTTGCCCCTGCCATGGAAAGGAGACGAGCCCAGGTGTTTTCGTCTGTTCCCTCAATCACAAGGATGTAGTGTCCAGGATGTAGATCCCAGGTGCTCTCGTCTGTTTCCTAATCACGAGGGGGTAGCGCCTCGCTATATCAATTGCACATTTTGTTATGTGCCATCTCGCTCTCCCTCTGATATTCCTACTGCATCCTTGGCTCTTGAAAAATAAAAACCATGCTTATGAATATATCAAAAGGGGGTCCACACTGATTGTAATAACTACTGGGGCATCTTTATTCCTTAGTGTGCCAGAAAAGGTCCTGGCAAGCATTAAGCAACATCTCCTTGCCAGGGACGTTGAAAAAAGGATTGTGGAATCCAAATTTGGTTTCAGACTGGGACAGGCCTGTACAGACGCCTTACTCTCTATCTGTCTGCTACAGCAGAGGTGTAGGGATTTTCCCCAGGACCTAAATCTCTGTTTTATTGACGTGGTCAAGGCCTATGATGCCATCAATAGAGGGTTCTGGGTTATTCTTTGTTCTTCCAGGTCCCGGACCCTCTTCTCACAATTGTAGTGGGTTCAACTGAGTCGCACTCTTAGACTTGGAGGCAGCGCATTAATTTAGTTCACCCTTTAACAAGGCAATGACCTAGGGTGGTGACCACCCTGGCTAACTACACTGGTTAGTGAGTAACTATTAACTCCGGACCTGGGACCAACAACATACTGCCCGGGTCCACGTGCTGGAAGACTCGCAGAACGGAGATCGTCGACAAAGGGTTTCTTCCCCGGGACGGACAACCCAGACCCCTCTCGGGACTCGGCTTATATTCTCTCTGGTGTGGCCAGCTCCGCCCGTGGCCACGCCCCCCTTCCAGAACCGTCAGGAAGAACCTGGGTTCGAATCACGTGACCATCCTAGCCCCCTCTTTGGGGCCCCCCCTGTCATTCAAACTGATCACGTGTCCTCCCGGGTCAACCAGTGTCATGGCCTTACCCGACCTTCCCCTTAGGTAGGCACACACACACACCGTTCCCTCTAGGGCCGGCACTGCACTTCCAGCATGGTGCCATCCAGCGATGTCACTCCATGCACACCGTGCCCCTCTAGGGCCGGTACTGCACCCACAACATCGTGACATCCAGCGATGTCACTACACAATCATTCAGGACCTACATGATGATGGGCAGGCCCTGGGTAAAGCTGCGTGGCCATTAGTCAGAGCCATTTCCCGTTCACCTTGGGATGCGACAGGGATGTCCTCTGGCTCCTACGTAATTCAAGACGCTTTCCATGATTGTACTGAAGAAATCTCCATCTGGTACCGATACAATGTGAGGCTGATCAATGTCCGGGTGTGGTCAAGAGATGGCTCCCTATTCAACCACTAGCTTATTTGCTCGTCCAAGGACGGGTGTATATTGCAGTAAGTCTGAAATATTCAATAGAAAAATTGTTCAGCTCATGAATATTAATGAGGGGGGGGAGTGCCCCATGTGGAGTGACGTCAACCACGAATGGTTATTGGGGTGGGGTGCGGCATGTGGAGTGACGTCACCCGCTCATTATAAATGAGGGGAGGGGTGCGGCATGTGGAGTGCGCGACCTTCTTGTGTGTTAGTGTAAATTTCCACGCGGGCATATTAATGAAGGGGGGGGGGCTCTTTTGCACGCATGGATGTAGCACTGTGCTGCGTAGATTTATTTTTACCATCACTTTCTGTAAAGAAACGTCATATTTGAAGCGACTTTGCATGATTTTTTTTAATTCAGCTCGACCTTCCTCTGCGTTCGTGTAAAAATCCACTCACCATGAATATTAATGAGTGGGGGGGTGGGCCTCATGTGGAGTGACGTCACGCGGGGGGGTGGGCCTCATGTGGAATGACGTCACGCGCGAGACGGACAGACATTTCTAGGTGATTATAGTAGGTAATGTTATGTATGCTGATGATCTGGTAATTGCTGTTCACTCTGAGGAGATGGAGACTACTGCTGAACCTGGAATTGTGCTATTCTGATATGGGGGCTATCAGCCTTACAAAACCAAAGCATCTGCCTGGGTATTTTATTCCATTTAAACACTCCACCCCCTCAACTCCCCATGAGTGATGGAGCATTTGCGGAGAGAGTGGATAAATTTCCATTCATGGGCAGTGTGCTTATGACCAGCTCTGGTTTGGCAGTGGAGGTCTCACGCCTTATCAGTTAAGTGGTATTATATTTTCATCAGATGCGTAACGCCGTGTGAAAACTACCTGGCCTGTTGCTCCACGCGAAGCTCCGGGTCTTCTTAGCCAGAGTTGCGTCCTCCTTTTCTTTGCTTGTGAAATGTCGAGCCCTTTAAACGAACATCTGTGCCAATTTGAAACATTCTGACTGGCCTGCCTATGACCCACCCTGCATTTAACCAGACTGGTTTATGAGCTCATCGATCCTTTAAAGATCTGGACATTGTCCCATCAGTGAGCTCCTCTGTCAGGCGAAGCTTCGCTGGCTGGGTGATGTTGCCCGCATGCACAACCACTTCATCCCCAAGCAGCTTCTCTTTGGCTGGATAGAGGGATAAATGAACACGGCATGGGCTAGAGAAGAGATGGACCGATGCGGTACAGAATGCTGTGGAGCTGATTGGATTTGCTGATGACTGGTACCAACGGTGTCAAGATCGGCATATGTGGAGGAGGCTTGTGAAGGACGCTACTGGGCAGTGGGCGGCAGGCACCCTCCAACAACAACGAAGGGTGGAGTGGGGATGCTTGCAATGAGCAGAGAGCACGGGCGGCTAGAACGAAGTAAGTTGTTAAAGTAGGCAGCACGAATGGTGGTGAATCTGCTCGTTATCCCGGTCAGTCAATTTCTAACACCTGGGTCTGTCCCACGACTGCCAGCGAGACTTTCTAATTTCACGTGGCCGCAAGGTGCACCTAGCCTGGCACAAACAGTGTTGGTGACATCATCGCCGCATAATGGCGAATGGGGGTCATTGTGTGGTGGGTACAATGTGCGGTGTGGTGTGAGGTGGGTATGGTCGGTGGGGCATCTTGGGGTATGTGTAAACACACGCATGTTGCATGTAGCATTATCAGGTGAGGTGGCTCAGCAGTATAAAGTGAGCAGTTTGCAATCGGCAGGTCGCCAGTTCACATTCTGGTGGCGGTTGGTTTGGCCCATCTGAGTACCACTTGGTGGAGAAGTCAGCAGTGGCTGTCCTATTCTTGGGTCTTTTGGTAAGACCCAAGAATAGTGGCTGTCCTGTGGCAGCTGTGAACAAGAGATGAGCATTGTCTCAATGGCCACTTGAGCAGATAACTACTTTAAACTATTTGCATTTTTTCGTGCGGAATGTGTGCGTGCGTGAGCTTCATGTGTGTTTCTTGCGTGTTTACAAATGACACACATCGTGCACTATCATCGGAATACAGTTTGGGAAAAATTGGGACAGGGTTGGGAGAATTTTTTTTTATATTATTCGGATTTTAAGAAACTCTGTCAGAGGCACTCCAACTGGTGCCCACAAGCTGGTCACACTGCAGTATGCACAACCTACTGTTGCTTTAAAATACAAGGAGAAATTGTACAAAACTTCATGAAATCCGGTAAAAGATGAAGTGATGTATCATTACATGCTGAATGCTGTATTTTTCAATAGGCTTTTACAAATCTCAACTCTGACCATAAGGAATGAGGGACCACATATTTTTGGAGAACTTAAAAACAACAACAAAGTTTACTGGATCACATGGACGGTTGTGATTGCTTTCATTACACAATGTAAAAGAAACATGTTTATCGTAATAATATTACGCAGACTCTTTATAAATGTACTGTATTGGCACAAGGCAGGAGAAGGTTTACTGCCTGACAAGAAAAACATTTATCAACCAATGTTATATCTTAAACGTTTCACTTAATGTGATTTTTCAATTAGGCAAATTCCTTAAAATCTGCCGCGCTCCTCCAGGTCTGCTCACGCCTCCCCTGTGGGATGCCGATGCGTAGAGTCTTCCAAACCCAGTTCCATTCCAAACATGTTCTCTGTGAGCACGCACAGATCGTATGCAGGTGCATGACGTAGATAAAGTATGTATATATAAAGTTCAACGTTCAGTATGTAGCACTAAATAATGCAAATATCTGTAAGGTAAAAGTGTGGTTATGAGGGGTGGGAAGCCCGTATATGCAATTGTGTGGTGAGGAATAAGTAGGTTACATGGTTGAAGTAAAAATTAATAAGCTTATTAAAAATGGAAAGTGTCAC
The DNA here is from genome assembly GCF_048934315.1 of Petromyzon marinus. NCBI lineage: Eukaryota > Metazoa > Chordata > Hyperoartia > Petromyzontiformes > Petromyzontidae > Petromyzon > Petromyzon marinus. The sequence goes on along the minus strand of NC_133698.1, from coordinate 792,101 downwards.
ACTAATTGTATACCTGTGCTGTGATCGCTTGTTGGAGAGAGGGATAGGATTAGCCATCCAAAGACAACCATTACGCTAACGATCATGTTCAAAATGATCCACGGAGACTCATCCTGAAGGCTCCTGTGGAACAAATCATCAACAATCACAACAATCACACACTTTGTTTCCTCCACGTTCTCTCGTTTCCTAAAAAACCCACTCATTACTGGAACTTGCCAAACATCTAAATGCAGGACCCTCTTAAAACAAGTGTCATGGCACCCAGTGAGCCTTTCCTCAACAATCAAAATGCACTCTTAGTACACTAAGGCCTCCTTCCCATACCTGTCGCTCTACAAAATAAGTATTATTTTTACACGACCCAACAGCCACACTGCCTTCTGGAAGTGCATGTCATAAGCAACATTGGTACAATCCAAGAAAACTCTGGAGTGGTTATGACTTTCCTTGCCTCTAAACATCTGGCAGTTCACCAGCATTGGTTCAAGTAAGCCTGACTCTGCTGATGAGACAATGGATGTCGAAACTGGTCCACCATGAAGTTGTGCAGGAGTGATGGATTGTGGAACTGTGAGACAATGGGATAACGATGATGTGGGAAGGCCGCAGGCAAGCAGTGGATTATTAACTGCCCGTGTTAATTACATTTACCTCATCCCCTAATACAAATATCACGTTAAACATGCACAAACTACAATAACATCCACAGATTTAAATAACAATGTCAGCTGTTCAGAATTATGGGCAGTGATATCAACATGGATAAAGGGCACTCAGCAAGTGAAGCTACATGTGGATGCTGGTGTGGGCAGTGGGTTTGTTTTTACCAATCGGATTGAGACGCAAGCTTGTGACTGGACTTAGTCATGCTCAGAGACAACACCAGCGCACTGAAATACACTGTGAACACGTATATAGTTTACTGTGATGCACATAACAAAACACCCATACAATTTTTCACTGGCATGAAATATGGTAGCCTAAATTGTAGGAGATTAAATAGAGAGCATTGCCATTTATAATATTAGAAGTTTCTTTTGAAGACAGTGGCTTTAGTGGCTTTATCAAACTTGTCAATATGCTGATTCACAGTCTCTATGTGGGTCATGCCAAAAGTGCTGTTCCAACCTTCCTGTGTAACAAACTTGATTGTACATTATAATCATCATCATTATCGCCACAACAAAAACACTGAAGGATTTACCAACAGAAGCCCATGCAGCTGAGTCCAGCGTTATCAAGCCTCGAAGAAACACTTGGGGTCTTGCGAGGTCAACTCTGCCAAAGATAAAACAATAAAGCGTGTTATAGCACAACCTGCATTTGCATATCATCAACAGTGCTGGATATGTTGGAATATGAGGTAGAGAATGTAATGAAAGAGGGCGAGTGAGTGTTAGAGAATATGAGGGCAGTGGGGGTCTTGGTTAAGAACAAAAGGGGTTAGGGGCAGTGTGGGCACAACTACAAGTGTAGAGTCTGAGGAAGGCGGAGTCATGTCTGATCAGGAGGAACCCAAAAATTTCACAAAGTCCCTGAATTGAGCAAGATTATAATAAGAGCTTGGGATAAGAGATAATGAGAGGGAATCCCAAGTTTTTCGACATTAAATACGTGAGCAAGAAAATTATTTTGCCTGCTGGTTCGTCCACAGCGTGACCCAATACAGACCTATCAAATGCGGAGATGGTGCTTAGAGCGAGTAGGAGATACGCAAGCTCCTGGGCAGGAATGGCCAGTGGCTCATACTGCCCTGGCAGTGAGTTTTTCTGCCACAGGACATAGACCAGTACCGTGTTCCACAGAGCAAACCCTGCCAGCACTCCGTGGGCAAACAATGACACCACCCTTGACAAAAAAAACAGTTAAACAGACATTGAAACATTAAAAACAGTATTCCATTATTTTGTTTCGAATTTCTACGAACAATAACTATACACGATGACTTAATTTATTAGAGGCATTTCACAAAAAGGCATGGTAATCTTTAGGCTGTCCACAATGATGCAAGCCATATTTTTTAAAATTTGATTTGACCAGGCAAGGCACACTGAGCTATATAACTCCTTTTCAGAAGCTCAACGAAGCAGCTTATTACGTGAAAATTTATAGCAGCCAGTTACTCTAAGCGAATGTTTCTAAATGTGGAGGGAAAAACTGGGTACCCAGAGAAAAATCCACACGACCACGGAGAGAACATGCAAACTCCAAATATACACAGGTGTCAGGGTCGGGATTGAACCCACGTACTCCTATATATCAGACGAGATAGTTAACATCTCACCACCGTGGCGTAATTTAAAAAGCCTAGATAGCAGTTTGAACTGCGACTAAAATGTTGCAGTTGTGGTTTGGCTCTGGATCAAGTGAGCCCAAATCCTGCGCGTGGTCCCAGCCATGCTTAGGAATTACCATGAGCTGAGCCTGAACCGAGCCATGACTGAGCTGCTCATGCATCTTTGGAAGCGACTGAACGGCTCAAGTCTGAGCTGAGCCACCTCAAAGGCCGAGCCAGAACACAGCTCCAACATTATATTTAAGCCAAAACGCTTTAGTGACATTCTGCAGCATTCAACAGACATTCAAAACACATCCAACCCAAGACTCTGCAAACACCTGAGCCTCACTCTAAAATCTGGAATATGATTTGGAACCCCTCTAAAAGTGTACACAAACTCCCATAGGCCTAGGTTTGAAAGCTCAAATTAATTGCTCCTCTCCCACCCACCCCCCAATTTTGAGGGATTAAAAAACAACCCTATTGGCTTACCACACGACTCTAATTGAAGTGAGTTGTTGGCTCGCTTGTTCGCGACTGGCTGTGTGATAGAAGTTGCAGCTCCGTCACACACCTGAATCCCTTCTGCACTCGCAGAGCGACGTCCCGGGGGGAAGGTAGAGGCCTCGGAGCGAGGAATTCATTCGTGGGACTCACTGCAGCCTGCCGGACTCCCAGCTGCTGTCGCTCCGCAGCCTGAAACCCGCCTGTACTCAGAGCCACAATAAACGCCATGCATCCCTTTACTCCGCTCATCAAAGACGTAATTAAAACTATGATACATGTTAAATTATTGAAATCAAAGTGATGTCCTGCTCAAATTAGCATAAAGGTGGGGCTCATCTGCTTTAAGGTGTAGGTGAGTCTATCTATAGGACAACCACTGTTGATACGCCCGCATAGGTGTGTGTAACAAAGAAAAATATACCCTATTCTTAGCTCTTTCGGTAAAGTCACGTTGAAGGGAAACAATAAAATAATAAAATATATAAAACAATAAAAATTCTCACGACGTTTCAACCATAACACAAACGGTCGTCATCAGGTGTATGACGACCGTTTGTGTTATGGTGACTTTACCGAAAGAGCTAAGAATATGAATTACTGCAGTCATGAAAGCTTTAAATAAAAAAATATACCCTGTATAGCCTTAACATACCGTAGGGGCAAATGTTATTAGAGAGCACCTATGAAGGCCAGCATGGCACACGAGTGGGTCGGTGGCTAAGCACGTCGCTCGACCACCTTTGTCTCCCAAGTGCCAATGTTTACACACCCCACCAGGTACTTATTTGAGGCTGAGTCGACCTAGAGGAGGCCCAGGACCAGTTCAGATAATTGTCACTAGTGGTGGCCATGAGCGGGAATTCAACTCGGGTTGCCGGGTTTGTAGTGCAGTGCGCTAACCACTGTACTACTGCTCGCGGTTACACACCCCCACACCGACATGTGTAGTGTAGTAGCGCCAGCTGGGGACCAGAAACAACTGCGATGAACAAACAGGACACACGCCAGTGAGCAACAGTATACACGGCTGTGTCAGCAGAATGCAGGAACTGGGGCAAGGGTCATGGAGGGGTCCATCGGGAAGCCCCTGAAACCTGCTAGTGGGTTCGAGAAGTGGGGCGTGGCCAGGACGGAGCGAGGCCATGCTGTGTGGATAAAAGGAGCTGAGAGCTGTAGCTCTCGGCTGTTCGTGCAAATTGGATGGTCTCATCGTCGTCGCTGCCATCGCTGTCATCGGCCTTGTCGCCGTCATCGCTGCCGTCTCTGTCATCGCTTGACGTCATGCTGCTAGATGGCCTGTCAGCTCGATAGCTGACAGGCCATCTAGCTGACAGGCTAGATAAGAGTTAGCACCGTCAATGCTAGACGGCTAGTGTTGTGTAAAGGCTAGCGAGTGACGAATGTGTGTAGTCGAGATAGTGTGTTAATAAAAGGTGCCTCCACAATTAGCGTCTCCGAAGTCACTGCACTACAACTGGTGTTAGAAGTGTTAAAACGTCATGTCGGAGTCGACAAAGAAAAGGAACCCACCCGTTGTGTCGTCGGAGGACAACGAGGAGATCGTTCCCCCAACAGCCCCGGGACCCCGCCTCAAAGTCCCATAGGTGCGGGAGCAATGGCGGCAGAGCTCGGGGAGAGGGGCGCCGATCCTCCACAGCCACATGTCGAGGAAGGGTGGCAGGAGGTGGCCAGCCACTTCGACCTGCTCCTCCTGACCATCGATCAGCTGGTCGCACAGCTCTCCGTGGCCACGCCTGTCGGAGGAGAGCCGGCGCGGGAGCCGCGGGGTCCACCGGAGCAGCTGCCTGCGGCAGCGGTTCCTATCACAGGGACCGGGCAGTCGTCGGCTGCCATTTCATCTGCTGAGGCTGTGGCGCCGCCGACGGCCACCATTTTGTGTGCGCTGCGGGACGACGAAAAAGACGCGCCGCCTCCGACAGTGTACGAAGGAGCCGCGTGCTGACCCCGGCAACTGTCTCCCGTTTGGAATTCGTAGCAGCGGGGAGGTGAATGGACCGCGTTTCGACGCTGCTTCGAGGCGGCCTATTTGTCCGTTGGTTGGACAGAAGAGGAGGCTCTGCGGGCCTAACCAATGGCCCTCGACGATGATGCATTGGCGGCATTCCGGGCCACCCCGAGATTGATTGGGCTACCCTCTCTCGGGCATATGTTCTTGCAGCGGAGGCGAGGGGAGGCCGAGACGCCTTTCGCTTTCCACAGCGCACTGCTGGTGTTGGGGTAGACGGCGTATACTCATATGGACCAGGCGGCACTCTACTCCTTTGCGGTGGAGAGACTGATGGCGTTGGTGCAGTAGTTGGGTGTCGTGCTGACCATCGTGGAGGAAGAGGAGCTGACGTCCTTGAGGGTGGCTCGGTGCATTCAAGCGCGCAAGAAATTGCTGCAGTGGCCCAGGGTAGCGGCTTTGTCGGGGGACACCGACGGGGCGGAGGGAACCATGGTGCGGGAGATGGAGATCGCCTTGGCGATGTGGGACCAGGGCCCGCACGGGAAGGACGCGAGGGGGCAGCCTCTGGGTTGGAGTCAGGGAGTGGAGGAGTCCCCTCCTTCGTGGAGACCGACCAGGACCTGCTTCAGATGCGGCCGGGCTGGCCACATCGCACGAGAATGCCAGAGTGCCATCAAGATGTCGGTGAGACCTCCGACGCCCTCCATCCAGCCGATGACCGCTCCTCAAGCCCCACAGGCAAGTCATGACATATCCGACACCCGGCCCCAACCGCCATTTCATGCATCTAGGTCGTCGTGTGCGTCTGGTTCTATCAACACTCATCATCTTATATTCTTAGTTTTTTCGGTAAAGTCACGTTGAAGAGAAACAACAAATTAATATAATATATATAAAACAATAAAAATTCTCACGACGTTTCGACCATAACTCAAACGGTCATCTTCAGGTGTGTTGGTTTGCATAAATGTATTTTTAAACGGCGCATTTATTTATTTATAAAAAACGTTAGCGTCACGCGCAGCGATTTGGCAGTTTGCCCAGGACTAGTCCATCTATATTTTGAAAAGAGGAGGGGGGAGACGAAATTTTTTATAATGTATGCTGTCTGAAAGCCACTGTAAGCGTGAACAATCAATTAAGAACTGAAATGGTTTATCAAATCTTTCCAATGATTGCTAAGATAGAATCCATCTTCTCGGTTGAAATTGTCTCTGTGCTTGTATATGTGGATAGCCTCATGAACGAATCTCTCATGGAAGCCAGATGGCTTACAAAGAACCTCTGTCTTGGAAAAGTCAATGGCATGTGAGCCTACTGAATTAGAACAATGATCTGCTACGGCCGAGGTGTTGGTCCTACCGTGTTTAAGGTCTGCTTTGTGTTCACGAATGCGGTCCGAGACATGGCGTTTGGTTTCTCCAATGTAACTACTACCACAGAGGCAACTTAGTTTGTAGACACCAGGGTATTGTATGTCCGGAATCACATCTTTTACAGACGGAACCAGATCACGGATTTTATGTAATGTGTTGAAACGGACCTGGATCTTGTGTTTATTCAAGATTTTGGAGATCTTTTTTGTGATCCCAGCAATGTAGGGTAAAGTGATGGTTTTGAAAGGCTCCTCAAGAGGGTTCTTCTTCATGGTTTGAGTGATAGCTTTGCGGATTGTATAGTCGGAGTAACCATTAGCCCTAAGAGCTTGGTGTACGTGCTTGAGTTCACTGCTTATGTGTTCCTGGTCGGATATGCATTGGGCTCTATGATACAGAGTCTTGATGAGAGAATTCTTCTGTGATGGATGGTGGTGGGAATCCGGTTTCAGATAAGCATCCGTATGGGTAGCTTTCCTGTAGACAGAGTGGCTCATTGAACCATCAGGTCTCTTTTTAATTAGGACATCCAAAAAAGGTATCTTGCCATCTATTTCTACTTCCATGGTAAATCTGATGGCTGGGTGTATGGAATTGATGTGGTTGAAGAATTGGTCTAGAGCAGGCCGGCCATGTGGCCAGATGACAAAAGTGTCATCCACGTACCTCTTCCATAAGGTTGGGCGCAGAGTGGCAGTCTGGATGGCGTCAGTCTCAAATTTCTCCATGAAAATGTTAGCTATAACTGGAGAAAGGGGGGAGCCCATTGGGGTGCCCTCAGTTTGTTTGTAGAAAGTTCCATTCCAAGTAAAGTATGTATTGGTTTAAACAGTGTCTCACCAGGGGGGGTACCTCAGTGTTTAGTCCTTGATGAACCAAGTCTTCAATGATTGCAATGGTGTCAGGTACAGTAACCTTGGTGAATAAGGAAACTACATCAAAACTGACAAGCAGGTCGTCTGGGGACAGGGACATACCCTTTATTGTCGATACCAGGTGAGTAGAATTTTGTACCGCAGAGGTGGTCTTTCCAGTGAAAGGACGCAGGATTTCAGACAAAAAACGAGCTAGTTTGTAGGTGGGGGAGCTGATAGTAGAGACTATGGGACGAAGAGGCGTATCAACTTTATGTATTTTTGGTAAGCCGTATAATCTTGGTGGCCTGGCAGCAGAAGGTTTCAACGAAAACTGTTTAAATTGATCAATTAATGCGGTTGAATCAGAAATTATTTTGTTGGTTTGTGTGACGAGGCTGTTGGTGGGATCTCTTTTTATTTTTGTATAACTACCATCGTCGAGTAATTCTTTAATTTTGTTGTTGTATTCTATTTTATCCATGATGACAGTAGCATTGCCTTTGTCAGCTGAGAGGACTACAATATCATTCCTCTTTTTTAATTTATATAATTCAAAACGCTCATCTTTGCTGAGGTTGCTAGCTGGCATCTTAGCGTTTTTGAGGGTTGCAGCGATTTCAGATCTTGCTACGTCTGCAGCGATGTGACCCAGGCCCCTGAGAGCAACGTCTACTTGGGCAATTATATCATTAACTGGTATGTGTTTTGGTGTGACTGCAAAGTTTAGACCTTTAGCTAAAACGGATTTCAGACCATCGGAAATAGAAGTTACTGCGATTAATTACGACTTTATTAACGTCTAACTTTTTGGTGTGTGGGTCCGGTCTTTTGTTGAAGAGGAGGTTAAATTTGGAAATCAGGTTTTCCTTACATTTGGTCGACATAGTAGCAGCTGAAGAGGCAGTCATATTGTCTACATGTTCCCAATCCGATGTGGACATTATTGCCGTCAATGATAAGTGTGATTTGTAGAGTGTCTTGTCTAACTGATCTAGTTCTGTGCGTATAAGTCTCATTTTTTCTGAGATAAGAGCTAAGCTAGTTTTGAAAAGAATTCGTTTCGCATCAGAAGAAGTTACAGCAGAAGAGGTCAGTGTAAATGCGATTGGTATTACCCCGGAGTCGCGGCATCTCTTCAGGAAGGTGAGAGACTCGATCAGCTGAGCTTTCTTATCCCGGAGTTTGTTGAAGGATCTTAAAGTTATGTGAAAACCCTCCCCGTAGAGGCGATTAAATTTTGATTTAAAGCTTTCGTGACTGCAGTAATTCATATTCTTAGTTTTTTCGGTAAAGTCACGTTGAAGAGAAACAACAAAATAATATAATATATATAAAACAATAAAAATTCTCACGACGTTTCGACCATAACTCAAACGGTCATCTTCAGGTGTGTTGGTTTGCATACATTTATTTTTAAACGGCGCATTTATTTATTTATAAAAAACGTTAGCGTCACGCGCAGCGATTTGGCAGTTTGCCCAGGACTAGTCCATCTATATTTTGAAAAGAGGAGGGGGGAGACGAAATTTTTTATAATGTATGCTGTCTGAAAGCCACTGTAAGCGTGAACAATCAATTAAGAACTGAAATGGTTTATCAAATCTTTCCAATGATTGCTAAGATAGAATCCATCTTCTCGGTTGAAATTGTCTCTGTGCTTGTATATGTGGATAGCCTCATGAACGAATCTCTCATGGAAGCCAGATGGCTTACAAAGAACCTCTGTCTTGGAAAAGTCAATGGCATGACTGATCTGGTTCCGTCTGTAAAAGATGTGATTCCGGACATACAATACCCTGGTGTCTACAAACTAAGTTGCCTCTGTGGTAGTAGTTACATTGGAGAAACCAAACGCCATGTCTCGGACCGCATTCGTGAACACAAAGCAGACCTTAAACACGGTAGGACCAACACCTTGGCCGTAGCAGATCATTGTTATAATTCAGTAGGCTCACATGCCATTGACTTTTCCAAGACAGAGGTTCTTTGTAAGCCATTGTAACTCATCATCTTGTTGCGGTGCGCGAACGATGGACTCGAGCGGCGGACGGGTGGCTGAATTCCAGTATGCAATGGAGGAAATTTGAGCACTGGGTGATAGCGGCTGCGGTGGGCTCGTCTGCAGTGGCGGGTTTTGTCTAGGGAGTAGAGGTATGGGTCCTGGTCAATACGGGGGCCTCGGCTACCATCATTTCTGATGTTGTTTACCATTTGTTGCCGTCATGGACTCGTTGTTTTACCCCGGTTGCGAGGGCTTGTATCACTGCCAATGGCAGGAGCATGGGGATCATTGGGCAAATTGAGACACGTGTTAGGATCGGAGAAATCGAGATGTCCGGTCCTGTGTTGGTTTCCAAGACATTGGCTGCACCTTGCCTCCTGGGCACCGACTTTTAGGGCAGGATACCTTTGAAAATATGAATTGATCAGGGTTGTGTTGGAATGCCATCGGGACAACGATTGCCCCTTTTTGCGCTCCCCGATTAGGCTTACTGCTGCTAACGCCACGATCCATTCCTTGGCAAGGGATTCGGTTGCGATTCCGCCAGGCGCACAAATGTTAGTTCCGCTGTGCTACCATAAATGGCTGCAGTCAGCAACTTCTGAAGCGGGGCTCCTCTTAACCCCATCCAATATGGTGACTCGGGGCCTCATGCTAGTGGGCGCTCAGACGATCGTTAGGACAGACCAGGAGCCATTTTTGCAGGTGTTGAATGTCGGGTTGACAACAGCCATTGTCCAGGCTGGTACGATCTTGGCTCACGGGAAGGCTGCGTGTTGCGAGGATGTCGACACAGCTGCAGCAGAGGTCATAGGCGCGGTGGAACAGCGAGGGGAGTTAGACAGGACAAGGGCTGATGAGCTGTGCGCCAAGAATCCGGACTTGTCTCGAGAGCAACGGGACAATTTGCGTGCTCTGTTGTGGGAACTTGCTGATGTTTTCAGCCAGGGTAAATTTTATATTGGCCGTACCTCATTGCTGCAACACCGAATTGATACGGGTGATGTAGCCCCCATTAGACTAAACTCATACAGGCTGAGCCCAAGAATAGGCCTCGGCAAGGTAGAGTAATTTACCCTTTTAATTGGGTAAAAGGGTAAAGGTAAAGGGTAAAGGTGTCGACCATGCCAAGGGGTAAGGTAAAGGGTAGGGTAAAGGTAACGCGGAAGAATTACCCGGTAGGGTAAAGGTAGCTCAAAGTATTACCCGGTAAATACCATGTTTCCTGCTAAAATCTCCGTGGCGCAGTCCGTGGCCTCCATTTTAAATTGCGATCATGGATGTCGGACCAGATGGAGAGGGACCACATTCTTGAGGTAGAGGATGAGGTCAAGCATGCCAGCAACGGCATTTTCGGGGTCGCTGCAAACAGCAATTGAAAGAGGCAGTGGCATGCGTTTCCGTGGGAGCACACGCACGATTGGATGGTTGTTTGATCCCCATGTGCAGCAAGGAAAGCGGCAGTGTGTGCACTGCTCCAAGTGGTTTTCCTCCCACATGAACGCGTCGGGGTGGAAAGCCCACCTCAAGAAGCACAATGTGCTTGCCCCAGGCAGTGAGGTCGGGACGTCGGCGTCGGCGAGCCGCCTCATGCAGCAAACGCTGAGCCGGCCAGCAATCCCGGATCGCCTCCTGGTAAAGTTTGAGAATGCGGTGGTTGATTTAGTTATCCAAGGTGCAATCTCTTTGCGAGCCGCCGGCAGCGACAAGTTCAAGCCCTTGGTCCACACATTGATGCAGGGATACAAGGGCCCGTCGACCCGCACCATCATTCGCAGGATTGTCGAGCATCACGCCATCATACTGCCGATCGTCAGGGCACGATTGGATGGAGGGTGATCCCCATGTGCAGCAAGGAAAGCGGCAGTGTGTGCACTTCTGCAAGTGGTTTTCCTCCCACATGAATGCGTCGGGGTGGAAAGCCCACCTCAAGAAGCACAACGTGCTTGCCCCAGGCAGCGAGGTCGGGACGTCGGCGTCGGCGAGCCGTCTCATGCAGCAAACGCTAAGCCGGCCAGCAATCCCGGATCGCCTCCTAATAAAGTTTGAGAACGCGGTGGTTGATTTTGTTATACAAGGTGCAATCTCTTTGCGAGCCGCCGGCAGTGACAAGTTCAAGATCTTGGTCCACACATTGATGTAGGGATACAAGGGCCCGTCGACCCGCACCATCATTCGCACGATTGTCGAAATCCATGCTGCTGACGATCCTCGATGTGCAGTCCGGAAGGGGTGTCGGCAAGCGCATTGGAACCACTCTGATTGAGCACCTCCAAAGCCTCGGGTACAATGTCTCGACCAAGCTGCTCGCTGTCACCAGAGACAATGGCTCTGATGCGATCAGTGCTGTCAAGATGTTGTTCGCCCTGGTCAACGCGGACGCCGGATATGAGCAGTTGCAGGCTTGCCACGATATTCGTTGCGCGGATCATTTGGTCCAGATCGGTGTCGTCCAAGTTCTCAAACTGATCAAGTCGACCAACACCGAACTGCACAAGGCGCTCGTCAATATCAGGCGCAGGAAGGTCGTCCAGCAGTCGTACCGCCGCGAGGCTGAGATCGCTAAACTCGCCAGCAAGGAGCCGACGCACCAGGACTTAAATTTTGATTTAAAGCTTTCGTGACTGCAGTAATTCATATTCTTAGTTTTTTCGGTAAAGTCACGTTGAAGAGAAACAACAAAATAACAAAATATATATACAAAATATATTGTTTTATATATATTTTGTTATTTTGTTGTTTCTCTTCAACGTGACTTTACCGAAAAAACTAAGAATATGCACCAGGACTTGCCGACCAGGTGGAATTCGACGTTTGACATGGGCGACGGCGCCATCAAAAAGTGTGTCCCATTGGACATTATCATGTCATGCTTCCACGATGTGATCGGCGTCGGTGCTTTCTCTGAACTGCAGTGGACAAACATTGAGGGCGTGACAGCATTCCTGCGAATTCCGCGCCAAGTCATAACCTCGTTGACGGCGGACCCCAAGTCGACATTGGACCTCATGCCGGTGACGATGGAGCACCTAATCTGTCATTGCGATCGCGGTGAAGCCGCTCTTAGAGCGATCGATGAGTCCTTGACCGCAATGGGGATGAAGGCCATGCTGGTGCGGTACCGTGACTTCCTGGTTCAGGAACCCGCCATTGTGGCATCCTACTTGAATCCACAGCTGCCGAAAACGTCAGACCAAGATGAGCTGGCTACACTGAAGGCCATGATTTGCTCTGTCCTGCAGCATCGCTACGCGGACGTGCTCGCGATCCCACCAACAGTAGTCGCTGCCCATATGGAGGAGGGGTCGCTGTTCAGCAACGTCGGCAGCTCCATCGACGACGGTGATGAAGTCAATCGTTTTCTGAGCATGTGCGTCACGACCGCCAGCGCCTTCATTGACGTAATGCAGTGGTGGTCTCTCTGCAAAGAGCTGTTTCCTGCCTACTACAAGATGGCCTGTGACTACTTGGGAGCGCTGACAACGTCAACTCCCTGCGAACGCGCGAATAGCGGAGCCGGGCGGGAGTTCACATGCGTTTGCCAGCCGCTGTCGTCGACGCTCTTCATCCAGTCCACTTTTGTGTTGTAGTAAAGTAAAAGGTAGGGTAAAGGTAGGCTCTTTCGATTTAAAGCTTTCGTGACTGCAAGGATTCATCTTCTTTGGTTCTTTCGGTAAAGTCACGTAGAATGAGAATAAAATAATAAATTGAAAAAATAAAATAACACAATAAAATTCTCTGTCTGGAGGACAGCGCTGTCCTCCAGACAGTCTCGTCCCTTCACCTGATGAAGGCCGCTTGTGTTGTGGCCGAAACGTTGTGAGAATTTTATTGTGTTATTTTATTTTATCAATTTATTATTTTATTCTCATTCTACGTGACTTTACCGAAAGAACCAAAGAAAAAGGTAGGCTCGTTGTTTTTACCTTTTACCTTACCTTGCCAAGGCCTACCCGAGAGAGAAGGAACATGTTCAGCAGGTGGTTGAGGAAATATTTGCTGCGGACATTATTTGCCCCTCTACCAGCCTGTGGGGCACCCCATTGTCCTAGTTAAAAAACGGGATGGGAGCCTGCGATTTTGCATTGATTTTCGAAAGTTGAATAAGGTGTTGGTGGCAGACGCATACCCGCTCCCTCGGATGGACGATTTTCTGGACGCGTTTTCGGGTACTCGGTTCTTCTCCACTCTTAATTTACTCGCGGGGTTTTGGCAGCTGCCCCTTGACGAGGACTCTAAACCCAAGACCGCGTTCTGAACTCCCCAGGGATTGTTCCAATTTAACTGTCTGCCTATTGGACTGCATTCGGCACCGGCCACATTCAAGCGGCTGATGGAATTGGTCTTGGCGGGCCTGCAATGGGACTCATGTCTTATTTACCTCGAAGACGTCATTGTGTTTGGCCACACGTTCGAGGAGCATTTGCAGGGTGTGGGCGGCCAATCTCAAATTGAAACCAGAGAAATGCCATCTATTACAAACCTCTGTGTGGTATCTGGGCCATATTGTCAGGGCGTCCGGAATAGCCACGGACCTGGATAAGACGGCGTGCGTCCATGATTGGCCAACCCCCACGTCGGTGGGTGAAGTACGCAGCTTTGTCGGGTTCGCGTCTTATTGCCGATGGTTCGTTCCACATTTCATGATGATTGCCAAGCCACTCCACGCTTTGACCGCTAAACACCAGAAGTTTCAGTGGGGGGAGGAGGAGGCCGCATTTATAGTGTTGCGCGATCATCTTGCTAACGCGCCTCCCCTCGGCTATCCGGATTTCTCCCTGCCATTCATATTACATACGGATGCCAGCAATACGGGCATAGGAGCTGTCTAATCTCAGGTTAAAAATAGTGTGGAGTGTCCGCCATGGAACAACATTACTGTTTGACATACAGGGAACTTTTGGCCAGGTATATTTCATACAGCAGTATCAGCCGTATCTGTATGGCAGGGACTTCGTTGTGTGCACGTACCACGCGGCTCTTCAATACTCCTTGTGAGTTGATCAGCCATCTGGCAGGAAATACTGCAGGAATACTCGTTTAGGGTAATCTACCGAAAGGGACTGAGGCACTGCAATGCAGATGCGCTGTCCCGCCTGCCGCTGAGTGTGCGATGTGCGTGTTCAACGGGCGCTGCCAGGTGAAAACCATCTGCGGCTGGACGCCACCATCAAGTTGTGGCGGCGTCCAGTGAAACAGTGCCAGCCGAGGTGGTCACACCTAGGGACAGCACATTGGGTCTCACACATGCCGAGTGGGGACGGCTGCAGGTAGAGGACATGTCACTGTTAAAATTGTGGCGCTGTGCTGAGGCGAAAAGCGGAAATACACGGTGGGGGTGTCCCACATAGTTCTTCGCGAAGGACTTTTGATGAGGTGGAATGAGGAGCTGCAGCGGCATTGTATGGTTTTTCCGACTGCCCTGCGGGGTTGGGTGACGTGGATGGTACACAAAATAAGTTAATGCACCTCGGAGTCCGGAAAACGCTCTTGACGCTGCAGCGAGATTTTTTATTGGCCGGGTATGTCGGACGATGTGTACCACCTGGTCAAGGGATGCACTGATTGCTCATGCCGCAAACCACCGTTGACAAGGTCTCAGCCTCTATTGCAGTCCATCACGGTGTCCCGAATTAATGAGCTGGTTGTGCTTTACATTTGGGGCCGTTTTCGGCTACCCAAAAGAGAAATAAATTCCTCTTAGCCGGTGTGGAACATTTTTCCCAGTGGCTTGGCCACTAACAGACCAACCAGCCGCATCCATTGCCGATGCATTTTTGCATAGCTACGTGATAGACAAGGGAGCGCCTGAGCAGCTTCTCATGGATCAGGGGCAGAATCTCTGGTCAAAACTGCTAGGGGAGGTATGTAATGATTTGGGCACCAAACAGATCATAACGTCACCATACCATCCCCAAACGGATGGCTTGGTAGAACGCCTGCACAGGACCTTAACATCGATGCTCTGTCAGGTGGTTAATGAGATGCAAAAGGACTGGGATTTGCACGTCCCTTGGGTCCTAGCTGCATACAGGATGACCCCACACGCCTCAACGGGATTTTGCCCGTTCTATCTTATGTACGGGCAAGAGAACGAACCCCCGATGGAAGTACAATTGGGCATGGCTTCGGGGAAAAAGAAGGCCGCCATGCCGGCGCCCATGCAGCTGATGCTTGCACGATTGTCCAAAGTACATGAAGCAGCGAGGATAAATTCTGCTAAAAAGCAGGCTGCGAACGACAAGAGCGTGGGGCAGCGTGAGTACATGCTTCCATGGAAAATCGGGGACAGAGCTTGGTTGCACTGCCCACAGGTACCACTCTGTACGTCTCCCAAATTACATCGGCCATGGCGAGGTCCCGTTGAAGTGGTGGAAATTCAAAAGCCACAGTGTGTGTGGATACAGGGGGGACGTTGCCGTTGATTGGTACACCCGTCGCGTCTGAAACCCTATGTTCATCCTCAGATAGACAGTTCATCTCCAAGTCCCGTACGGCTGGTGTCTGATGTGTCTGATGAGCCGGGGCAGTCCCGGAAGCTGTGCTTCAGAAAGATTGCGTTGTGCCGCCCACAGGATCCCAGCCTCTGAAGCCCGGACATTCTCCCAAAGTCGCCTTGTGCGCATGGACCGAAGGCTGGAACCAGGTCGAACTCTTCCATTAAGTCAAGCAAGCGGCTGCGCCCTTTAGGCCGTTTGTGCAAGTCCCTGGAGACCCAAGAAATACAAGACCCTGTCAAAGGCAGGGGACTGGCGTCGAGGACCCGGTTCAAGTGTGCTACGTTCCGGTGACCGGGCTTTCCCTGGTGCGCCGGGATGGGTTTGCCGTGCCGTGCGCCGAGTTGTGCTCGGTGGGACTTGCTGCTGCCCGTCTGTTCATGGGGGCGTCGCGACTGTGCTCGTCGGTCGACGGGATTTTCTTTTTTTGCGGTTTATTTTTTATTCCCTCACCCTCGCGGAGTGTTGGTTACCTCATAGTCCATTCTGCTGTGGTTGCTCTGCCCTAGCCACTTTGTTAGATTGCTGTATATCAGCCGGGACGGCTGTTTTTTTTTAGAAGGGGGGGAGTGATGTAATGTAGTAGCGCTGGCTGGTGACCAGAAATGGCAACTGCGGTGTATAAACAGTACACACACCAGTGAGCAACAGTATACACGGGTGTGTCGGCAGAATGGAGGAATTGGGGCAAGGGTCATGGAGGCATCCATCGGGAAGCTCCTGGAAACTGCTAGTCAGTTCGAGAAGGGGGGCATGGCCAGGGCGGAGCGAGACCATGCTCTGTGGATAAAAGGAGCTGAGAGCCATAGCACTCACACACGTCCTTATATTCCCCTCCCAATTGTCCAGCTCCTCCCTTGTGTCTCTTTAGGGCCAGACAGGCTGGCACCTGTCAGGCTATCAATCACCCCTTATCCCACATCTCCCTAGCAACACCTCCGGTGTCAGCATGCAACCCCAGGCAGACCTGGTCTGCACCAGCTTCTCTCCCAAATTAGGTGGTGGTTTGCCCGTGCAACCTCATGTTGCATGGGCAATAGCTCTCGGCTGTTCATGGGAATCGGATCGTCTTGTCGTCGCTGCTGTCTCTAACATCGCTGGACGTCGCGCTGCTAGATAGCCTGTCAGCTATCTTAGAGTTAGCGCCATCGATGCTATCGAGTGACGAGTGTGTGTAGTCGAGATCGTGTGAGTTAATAAGGTGCCTCCACAATTATCGTCTTCAAAGTCACTGCGCTACACATGTATGTGTGTGTGAGGTCCTGTCTGTTACAGGGGAGCGATAATGTAGCGGTTAGCGAGCTGTGCTATGAACCTGGTGACCCAGGTTTGATTCCCGCTCACGGCCAACACCAGTGACGATTATCTGAACTGGTCCTGGGCCTCCCTTAGGTCGACTCAGCCTCAAATGAATACCTGGTACGATGTGTAAACATCGCCACTGGGGAGACAAAGGCGGTCGGGCTTGGTGCTGGCCACCCACCCTCTCATGTACCGTTCTGGCCTTCATAGGTGCTCGCTAATGGCACTTGCTCCTAGTATGTTAAGGCTATACGGGATATCTTTGTCTGTTACACACATGGGAAGCAGTAGTGTAGCAGTTAGCGTGCTGCGATATAAAATGGGAGACCGAAATCCGATTCACGCTCAGCGCCATTACCAACGTAGAGTGGTGAAATACATGGCGCACACTGTTGGCCGTGCAACGTCATGTTGCACACGCAACATGAGGTTGCACGGGCAAACCGCCACATAATTTGGGAGAGAAGCTGGTGCAGACCAGGTCTGCCTGGGGTTGCATGCTGACACTGGAGGTGTTGCTAGGGAGACGTGCGATAAGGGGTGATTGATGGCCTGACAGGCGCCAGCCTTTCTGGCCCTAAAGAGACACAAGGGAGGAGCTGGACAATTGGGAGGGGAATATAAGGACGCGCGTGAGTGCGGAGCGGGAGTTCGTGTTGCTGGGGACTAGAGAAAAGACATCTTGCCGCTGCCGCTCAAGCCGAGAACGGACCTCAACCCTCACAAGTCGCCGGGCGGGGTGGACGAGTGAGTGGGTCTGAGGGAGCGTAGGTGAGGGCAGAGGTGGAGTGGGATAAGCTGTGTGAGAGCTGCTGAGTTCTCTGCAAGCATCTGTGTGAGAAGCTGTGTGAGTGCTGCAGTGTGCAAGCCTCTATGTGAGCGCTGCTGTGTGCAAGCCTCTGTGTGAGTGCTGCTGTGTGCAAGCCTCTGGGTGAGAGCTGCTGTGTGCGGAGCCTTGAGTGAGGAGCTGCCGAGAGCGAGAGCTGCTGTGTGCAGGTTAGCGAAGTGGAACGTAGATAAGTGAGAATTGATTAACAGAAGTGACCGTAGAGACAGGGATAGGAGTGCCTACAACTGGTGCAAGAATAGGCTAATAAAGTGTAAGCAATCTAGATTTGAAGCTTTCGTGACTGCAGGAATCCATACTCTTTGTTTTTTTTCAGTAAAGTCACGTAAGTATAAAATAAAATAAATCACGACGTTTCGATCGAAACACAAGCAATCATCATCAGGTGGGAAAACCACAGCAAGAATTTTTTTGCTGAAGTGGGAGGGAGATGCCGTGGTAATAGGTTATATAGGTAAGAAAAGGAGCAAGAGGGGAGGGGGGGTACGGTGGGGGGGGGGAGCGCTGCATGGACGCTAGGAGAGGGACATGAAGCTGGACGGGGGGAAGTGGGCGGGGCTGGAAGTGGGAGGCCGAGAGAGCTGGGGATGAGGGGGGGGGGGGGAGTTAACTTGGAAAAATAGACTAGTACCCGGCAGATATGATAGACAACAACCATAAAGCAGTTAGGGTTTTACCTGGTTAATAACATCCTTCCAATGATTGCTCAATTTGTATCCATCTTCTCGGTTGAAGTTATGTCTATGTTTATATATCTGGATGGCTTCATAAACAAACCTTTGATACATAGACATAACTTCAACCGAGACGATGGATAACTGCTTTATGGTTGTTGTCTATCATTTCTGCCGGGTACTAACCTATTTTTCCGAGTTAACTTCCCCCCCGCATCCCCAGCTCTCTCGGCCTCCCACTTCCAGCCCCGCCCACTTCCCCCCGTCCAGCTTCACAATCCCCTCTCCTAGCGTTCACGCAGCGCTCCCCTCCGCATACCCAGCTCTCTCGACCTCCCACTTCCAGCCCCGCCCACTTCCCCCCATCCAGCTTCACGTCCCTCTCCTAGCGTCCACACAGCGCTCCCCTACCCCACCCCTCTCTCCCCTCTTGACCCTTTTCTTACCTATATAACCTCTTACCATGGCATCTCTCTCCCACTTCAGCAAAAAAAAATCCTGCTGTGGTTTTCCCACCTGATGATGATTGCGTGTGTTGCAATCGAAACGTCGTGATTTATTTTATTTTATACCTACGTGACTTTACCGAAAGAACCAAAGAGTAAAGTGTAAGCAGGTGACCTGTTACAACATGTCAGTCGAAGTGATTTTACAAAACCCTAGACCAGTATCGATAATCTGAATTAGTCCTGGGCCTCCCCTAGGCCGACTGAGCCTCAAATGAGTGCCGCGTATGGTGTGTAAACATCAGCACTGGGGAGATAAAGGTGGCAGGCCGTAGTGTTGGCCACCACCCCTTCACATGCTGTGCCGGCCTTCATAGGTGCTCGCTAACAGCCTGTTAAAAGGATATATGGGGGATCTTTGTCTTTGTAACAATCACAATTTCACACACGCATGCAGCTGTGTGTGTGTGTATAAGAGACATGATCTCTCACATAAGAGGTGCTTTTTAAGATGTGTATTCATTAAAACGCATTTTACAGTACACTCAACAGACATAAATGCTTACACATGACACACACACACATCACACACATATACAGTGAGACGTACACGTTTACAAACTGTGTCATTGTGTTTGTGAAGTGGGCAACAATTGACAACCTTGGACACACTTGCAAATGAAGATGTTCCATCTCAAGGGATGTTCTAGGTGATATATTTCAATAAACCCAAATTATATTGTATAAGGCACCAATAAATAACCCAGGCATGCGAAGAGATATTACAAAACAAACACATTTGATAGAATTTATTTGCATTACTTCCATCTCCTGGTCAGCTCAGTCCAGCATTTTGGAGTTAGTTTAAGCTTTAAAATGCTATGAAAACGATTTCTTTACTGATTAGCTAATTTGGTATTTGTAATGGGACAAAAATACGTTTTCATAACATTTTTATTTTTCTGCATTATTTTCGATCATTCTTAAATACAAAATGTTCACGACTCTCATCGAGGTTGATGTGGCAGTCAGTTTGTATCCGCGTCGACGTGCAAGGTCACACTCACTTTTCCTCTCAACAAAGACCTTGCTGAGTGGCTGGCTGGTGCTCGTGGGCAACACGAAGAGGGGAGCCTCGCTTGGTCCCAACACCACGGCATCACGAGTCACCACATCCTCCTCTTCCACTGGCAGATCACTTTCGTAATGCACCTGATCTCTCTGCTGATTCTTCCTGCAATCAAATTACCCAAGAAGAGTAAAACACTCATTTAGAGTATGACTTTGGATGTCGCCCGAGGTCTGCTGCACACGGCAACCTGGCGCGCCATTGCCACCGCCAGTTCATGTGCCTGGACCAGGCGGCTGCTGCTACTGCTTGAGGAACCTCAGTGGCGAGATGTTAACTACCTCGCCTGGTATACAGGAGGTTGTGGGTTTGATCCCAACCCTGATGCCTGCTGTATATTTGGAGTTTGCGTGTCGCTCTCCCCGTGGTTGCGTGGATTTTTCTCCAGGTCCTCCGGTTTTTCATCCACATTTAGAATCAACATGCGTTTAGAGTATTTGGCTGTAATATATTTTCACGTGATAAGCCACTTCTTTGAGCTATCATTTGTGGCCAGGTGGTTTCTGAAAAAAAGCTATATAGTTCTATAGGCCTTACCTGGTAAAATAAAAAGCTAATGTTAGCTTGCTGCTGCTGCTTGCTGCTGCTTAACACTCCGCCCCGCTTCAGTAGCCACGCGTGACACTATGTCCGTTTCTCAATGTGATTAACTGTAACGATTCAAGATCTATGCATGTCATTTTTTCAGTGCTCTTGTCAATGGCTTACCATTTATTTTTCTGAATAGTAGTTTCCCAGTTATGTGTGATGCACAAAATCCAAAACTCAATCTGCAACCAAAACAATTAATTGGCTTAATATTCTTCCATAATATAGTCTGTCCTTGAAATACTGGTGCTAATTCAGGGGTGAGGTGTCTTCCTGTTTTCTATTTGTCTCCTTTCCGAGCAAATTTAGCTCATTTACAGCCTATGGTGTTTTTATTAATATTGCTATTTAACTTACCTATACATGGAATTTTTTGTCTGTGTGTCTGTCTGTCTGTCTGCATTGGTAACTGACAAACTGTGGGGTTTACGTATCAAAAAAGTACCCAGATACCATGCAATAAGCCCCGGGACGAAAAAGCGCTATTCGTTTTTTACCATCTGTCAAATTTAAAGTACTTAAATTAACAATATATTAATTTTATATGCTGTGGGCGGCGCCAAAGTATGCATCTGCGCATGCGCGAGAACGCTGACGCGGTTGACGGGGAAAAATGATCATTCGCGTTAAAAAGTTTCAGCCGCGACGGGTGTACGTGCCAACGCCTGCGACCAAACTGGATTCGTATACTCTGGGGTTTCCTAACCTCAATCACTTCAACCGGGCCCTGCCATGGTATATACAATTTAGGGGACGTGCCCACTGGCACTTGCGGGCAGTGCAGCCAAGCCTTATCCCCTGGTTTCCATTTGGTTCCAGATTCCCGAAGCTCCACCAACTTTTCATTAGCCGCTTGCCGCATGGCCAAATTCCCTTGGGATGCCTCCCGCGCTTCCGACAACTGCTTAAGGGTAAGATGCATAAAGCCTGGTATAGCAACCTTCTTCTTATCCGGCTCCATATTCAATTGGACTTCTATGGGGGGTCCCGTTCTCTCCCGTACATAAGGAAAAAAGGTGAGAACCCGGTAGAAGCGTGAGGAGCCATTCTATAGGCCGCAAGAACCCCCTGAAGTGCAAATCCCAGTAGGACTGTGCCTCGTTAATTTGCTGACACAACATAGATGTCAGGGTCCTATGCAGGCATTCCACCACCCCATCAGTCTGGGAGTGATAGGGCGAAGTCCGAACCTTCTTAGTGCCCAACAAATCACACACCTCCTTCGACAATTTCGATGAAAAATTTCGGACCTGGTCTGTAAGGAGGTATTCTGGGGCACCCTTATCCAACACATACCCATGAAGGAATGATTCAGTGATGGACACAGCCGACTAGTCTGGCAGCGGCCAAGCCGCCGGCCACCGTGATAAGTGCTCTACTCCCACCAGCAAATATTTATTCCCCCGCAGAGTGGTGGGGAAGGGCCCGAGGATATCGAGTGCAACGAGTTCGTTCACCTGGGACACACCAATGGACTGCAACGGTGGTCGGCCCATCCTCGGTGGGGGTTTTCAGCGAGTGCATTCCACACACCACTTAAGCACATGATAGACATCTTCCGCCATCCCGGGCCAGAAGAAATCGAGTTTGAGAGTCGACAATGTTTTCTGCACCCCAAGGTGCATCAACCTTCCATGGGCAGCCCGTATAACTCTACCCCGCAGAGCAGTTGGCACAATGTTGTTATAACGCTGCATCTCCCCGTCCCACCTCATCAGCAGCCACTCTAGGACCACCAGGGACATTCCCTGTTGCCCTTTTCCACCCTCTGCCTTCCTGACGCGGCGCCGCAATTTCAACAAGGAGGCATCATCCGCCTGGAATCGCCCCCGCTCCATGAGAGCGAGAGCGATCGTGTTATCGCACGCATCGGCCGTGTTAGGTGGTAGGACATCCACCGATACCACAACAATGTGCGATAAACCTGCCTCCGCAGGTTAACAGCGCCCGGCACCCGTAAGACATGCACACTGGTTCTTTGGCGGCAGTCACAACAGTGCATCTCCATTGCAGTGGTGGACACCTTTCCTTCGGGCGACTGTAAATTAGTAATCCTGTAGGATCTAAAACCTCCCGAAGAGTTTCCCAGATGGCTGTTCAACCCCCAGTGCATATTGGAGACCTGCATGGTCCGTGTGCACCCAGAACTTTCTACCATAAAGGTATGGACAGGAATTGTTGCACAAAATAAACGATGGCCAGTGAATCTCGGTGCATCACACAGTAGCGCTGCTCTGCGGGGGACAGTACCCGACTCCCATAAGTGACCATGCTCTCCACCCCATTCACAACCTGAGACAGTACAGCGCCAATTCCGGTATCACTGGCGTCCGTGTCCAGGATGAACGGCAATGAAAAATCAGGCTGCCACGCAGCGCGACAAATGCAGCCTCCTCCTCCTCCCTCCACTGAAATGTGTGACCCTTTGCAGTGAGAAACATGGAGAGGTTTAGCAATTGTCGTGAACCCGAGCACAAAACGGCAATCATAAGACGCGAACCCTACAAAGCTGCGCACCTCACCCACCAATGTGGGGGTTGGCCATGTGCGCACACATGCCATTTTGTCCGGGTCTGTGGCTATTGCCGGATTCGCTAATGATATGCCCCAGGTACTGAACCGACCTTTGCAAGAGGTGGCATTTCTGCGGCTTAAACTTAAGATCAGCTGACCGCATCTTGAAAAAAATGCTCGCAATCGCTGTAAATGTTCCTCGAACATTCATCCAAATTACAATCACATCTTCAAGGTAAATTAGACACGAATCCCATTGCAGTCCTGACAATACCAACTCCATGAGTCTCTGGAACATGGCTGCGGCCGAGTGGAGTCCCATCGGGAGGCAGTTCAATTGAAACAACCCTTGGGGTGTACGAAACGCAGTCTTAGGTTTGGAACTCTCATCAAAAGGCAACTGCCAGAACCCCGACAACTAGTTGAGGTATTCTTAGCTCTTTCGGTAAAGTCACGTTGAAGGGAAACAATAAAATAATTATATATATAAAACAATAAAAATTCTCACGACGTTTCGACCATAACACAAACGGTCGTCATCAGGTGTGTTGGTTTGCATAATTTTCTTTTATTTTTAAACGGTGTATTTATTTATTTATTAAAAAACGTCAGCGCCACGCGCAGTGATTTGGCAGTTTATTTAGAAGGACTAGTCCATCTATGTTCTGAAAAGAGGAGGGGGGAGACGAAAAATTAATGTATGCTGTCTGAAAGCCACTGTAAGCGTGAACAATCAATTAAGACCTGAAATGGTTTATATTTTATTGTTTCCCTTCAACGTGACTTTACTGAAAGAGCTAAGAATATGAATTACTGCAGTCACGAAAGCTTTAAATCAAAACTAGTTGAGGGTGGAGAAGAACCGCGCACCCGATAGGGCGTGCAATGAGTCGTCCATCCGTGGGAATGGGTACGCATCCGCCACAGAAACCTTAAGCTTTCGGAAATCCATGCAAAATCCTAAACTCCCGTCCTGCTTCTTAACAAGGGCAATGGAAGCCCGCCATGGACTGTTGGGCGGGTAAATTATATCTGCGGCCAATATCTCGTAGACCGCCTGTCAAACATGGTCCTTCTCTTTCGGGCTGAATCTATACGGGTTTTAGCGAATGGGGGCGGCGCTATCCGTATCAATATGGTGATGCATCAGGGAGGTGCGGCTCATGTCATACTTCCCCTTACTGAAGATATCACAAAATTATCTGAGAAGTGCACACAATTCGGCCCTCTGTTTGCTAGATAAATCGGGGCTTTCAGAGCAAAGCGCATCTAACCTAGATTTGTCCGTCACTCCTCCATGCTCCACTGCAGCCAGGATTCGGGCGGTCCCACTTTTGGTTCTCTCGCAACACGCGGCTGTCGCGTGAGCCAGGACCGTAACTGCCTGTATCACTGCGGCACCGAGACCAGCATTTAACACCTGGATAAAAGGTTCCTGGTCGTTCCTAACAATAGTTTGCGCTCCCACCAGCGTAAGGCCCCGGGCAGCTTTCTTTGAAAGGGATAAAAGAAGCCCCTCCACTGTGATTTTCCGGTAGAGTTGCTTCTGCAGCCATAAGGGTACAAGCATATGCACACCAGGGGGAATTTTAACAGTTTTCCTCACTCGGGCTTGAACTGTAGCGTTAGCCATACACAATGGAGTTGGGGAAGACAAAAACGCCAATCAACGGCCGGAAGGCAACTCAATACACCCTTAATCTACTAAGATCTTAAGGGGCATCCTTCCAAGAAAATCGGTCCCTAAAACACAGGGTACAGTCAATAATTTCTAAACTAGCACCAGACCTGTCATTTGGATATCTCCAATCCGGATTGTTGCCGATATCTGTCCAACGATATCCGAAGTGCAGTCAATTAGCGGCAAAAACGGTATTCCCACGGGAATCAGATCACAGAAATTTTGCGGCAAGGTTTTGTAAATAATTTCCGAAATGATGGTAGCAGATGCTCCTGTATCAATGAGCACCCACACCTCAACACCCTCTACGATCCCAACGACTGTCGATGATCCCGCCGCCGCAGTGATAATATGATGCCCCACTGACCTGGACGCCGGGACCATCCACCACCCGCCAAAACCCGATTCTGATACTCCATAACATGGCGAGGAGTAACGATACATGAATCAGTTGAATCCACTACACTACTATAGAGTTCGTAGTTACTACTGTAGTCAGTGGATACTACTATAGAGTTTATAGATAATACTAAATATTCAATAGATACTGATGTAGTGACATAGAATTGGTTACTATGGTGCCTAGCACCAGTTACTGATAGGGGAACTGGGAGTGTAGTAGCCCTCTCCGCAAGTAGGGTACGCAATGTCATGGAACGGGTCCCTAGGCGGCATAGTTCTGGTGGCTGGCAGAGAGGGGGCAACTGAGGACGTAGCAGCCCGGTTGGCTGGCAAAGGTGATAGAAGGAACACGTGGGGTATGGCCCAGAACTTTTTGGTAGCTTCCAGAAGGGAGCGTGGCCGAGGGCGGAGCCAGGCCACGCTGGGGGGCATAAAAGGGAGGTCCCGAGGCTGGGTCGGTGCTGTCTGCTGGAATTGAGTCCTCCGTGCTACATATTCCCCTAGGTCTTCGGTTTTCGTGCTTGGCACAGTGGGTCAAGGAGTGTGCCGACTGTCCTGACCCGGTTTATGTAGTTATCCTGTTGTGGTCCATAAAATAAACATGTTGCCTCCTGAGTTAGTGTTGCTCAGTGAACCAACCACATCTTGTGTCAGAAGTGCTTAAAATAATTAGCGGAAACTTCCAGTGGTGTGCGATGCTCACGAGAAAGAAACTTCTCGCCATGGTGTCTTCGGACGAGGAAGACAGCGGGGAAGTGATTCCCCAGACAGCCCCGGGGACTGCGACCTCGGAGAATTTCCTGAGGCGGCTCTCCTGGCGGAAGAGCAGGAGGAAACTGACGTCTCCGTGCTACCGTCGTCGGGACAAGCATGCCGGATACGCAGCGCCCGCCTCGGGGACTTGTTGTCCGCAGCAGCAGCGTTGGTGGTGTAGTTGGACATGGAGGAGCCGGAGGAAGACGCTGGAGTGCAAGAGCCGCGTCCGGAAAGCCCCGCCACTGTTGGCTGCTGAAAGTGGGAAGTGGGGGAGCTCCAGCCCATGCAGGGCCGCCATTTTGCTGGCTGGGCGTAGTAACGACTCAAGCCAAATTGGATTGGACTCTTTGGTGTTGGAGCTCATTTTGATGCCGGCCCAAGAATTGGGGTGGCTGCTTGCGCAGGACTTTTGGGGAATACGGAGGCGCCTGAAGGCACAGAGTCCCCCCAAGTCTGTGCATTGGTCAACGTTGATTCTCGTGGGAAAGACGATGCAGATCGGCGAGGGGAGCGAGATCAATGGGGTGGGACTCTTCTTTGTCCAAGGAGTGCTCCCGTCGTCTGTTTTAAGTGCGGCCTGCCGGGTCACATCTCAGGGGATGCCGCACCGACCAGGGGAAATTCCCCACGACGGCGTAATCTTTCACTCTACCGACCTCAGCACCACCGAGTCCACGGGCGAGTCGCGATGCATCACACACCCGGCCGTTACAGTCACCTCATGCATCTTGTTCGCGTGCCGAGTCAGATTCATGTATCGTTACTCCTCGCCGTATTATGGAGCGTGAGAATCGGGTTGTGGTGGGTGGCAGATGGCCGCAGCGTCCGAGTCAGTGGTTGGCGTTGAGACATCATATCATCGCTGCGGCGGCGGGATCATCGGCAGTCATTGGGATCGTGCAGGGTGTTGAGGTGCGGGTGCTCATTGGCACAGGATCATCTGCTACCATCATTTCGGAAATTATTTACAAAACCTTGCCGCAGAATTCGTGTGATCTGAGTCCCGTGGGAAGACCGTTTTTTGCTGCTAATGGCTGCTCTTTGGGTAGATTGGAGATATCCAATCTAGTTTCAAAATCATTGGCTGTACCCTGTCTGTGAGAGACTGATTTTCTTGGGAGGATGCCCCTTAAGATCTTAGTAGATCAAGGGTGCATTGAGTTGCTTTCAGGCCGTCGATTGGCGTTTTTGTCTGCCCCGACTTGATTGTGTACGGCTAACGCTACGGTTCAAGCCCTAGTGAGGGAAACTGTTAAAATTCCCCCTGGTGCGCAGATGCTTGTACCCTTACGGCTGCGGCAGTAGCTCGACCGGTAAAATCAAAGAGGTGGGGCTTCTTTTTCCCCTTCAAACAAAGCGGCCCGGGGCCTTACGCTGGTGAGAGCGCAAACTATTGTTAGGAATGACCAGGAACCTTTTATCCAGGTGTTAATGCTGGTCTGGGTGCCGCAGTGATACAGGCGGTTACGGTCCTGGCTCACGCGACAGCAGCGTGTTGCGAGGGAACCAAAGGTTGGACTGCCCGAATCGTGGCTGCAGTGGAGCATGGAGGGGTGACGGACGAATCTTGGTAAGATGCGCTTTGCTCCGAAAGCCCCGATTTATCTTGCAAACAGAGGGCCGAATTGCGCGCACTTCTCAGATAATTTTATGTCTTCAGTAAGGGGAAGTATGACATGGGCTACACGTCCCGAATGCATCACCACATTGATACGAATAGCACCGTCCCCATTTGTCAAAACCCATATAGATTCAGCCCGAAAGAGAAGGACCATGTTCGGCAAGCGGTCTACGAGATGTTGGCTGCAGATATAATTTCCCCATCCAACAGTCCGTGGGGGGCTCCCATTGCCCTTGTTAAGAAGCAGGACGGGAGTTTAAGAATTTGCGTGGATTTCCGAAAGCTTAATAAGGTTTCCATGGCGGATGCGTACCCGCTCCCACAGATGGATGACTCATTGGACGCCATATCGGGTGCGTGGTTCTTCTCCACCCTCGACTAGTTGTCGGGATTCTGGCAGTTGCCTCTGGATGAGAGTTCAAAACCTAAGACTGCATTTCATACACCCCAAGGGTTGTTTCAATTTAACTGCCTCCCAATGGGACTCCACTCGGCTCCAGCCATGTTCCAGAGACTCATGAAGTTGGTATTGTCAGGACTCCAATGGGATTCGTGTCCGATTTACCTCGACAATGCGATTGTAATTTGGATGAATGTTCGAGGAACAATTACAGCGATTGCGAGCGTTTTTTGTCAAGATGCGGTCAGCTGATCTTAAGTTTAAGCCGCAGAAATGCCACCTCTTGCAAAGGTCGGTTCGGTACCTGGGGCATATCATTAGTGAATCCGGGATAGCCACAGACCCAGACAAAACGCATGTGTGCGCACATGGCCAACCCCCACGTTGGTGGGTGAGGTGCACAGCTTTGTAGGGTTCGCGTCTTATGATCACCGTTTTGTGCCCGGGTTCGCGACAATTGCTAAACCTCTCCATATTTCTCGCTGCAAAGGGTCACACATTTCAGTGGGGGGAGGAGGCTGCATTTGTCGCGCTGCATGACAGCCTGGTCAACGCACCTCCCCTTCCATACCCCGATTTTTCATTGCTGTTCATCTTGGACACGGACGCCAGTGATACCGGAATTAGCGCTGTACTGTCTCAGGTTGTGAACGGGGTGAAGAGCATAGTCGCTTATGAGAGTCGGGTACTGTGCCCCGCAGAGCAGCGCTACTGTGTGACGCGCCGAGATTTACTTGCCATAATTTATTTTGCGCAACAATACCGTCCGTACCTGTATGGTACAAAGTTCGGGGTGCGCACGGACCATGCTGCTCTCCAATATGCACTGCGGGTTGAACAGCGATCGGGGAAACTCTCCAGGTGGTTAGAGATCCTACAGGATTACTAATTTACAGTCGCCTATAGGAAAGATGTCCGTCACTACAATGCAGATGCACTGTCGTGACTGCCGCCAATGAACCAGTGTGCATGTCTTACGGGTGTCGGGCGCTGTAAACCTGCGGAGGCAGGTTTATCGCACACTGTTGTGGCATCGGTGGATGTCCTACCACCTAACACGGCCGACGCGTGCGATAGCACGATCGCTCTTGCACTCACTGCGGTGCTGCGTCTGGAAGGCGGAGGGTGGAAAAGGGTGACAGGGTAGAGTTATATGGGCTGCCCATGAAAGGTTGAAGCACCTTGGGGTGCAGAAAACATTGTCGACTAAGACTCGATTTCTTCTGGCCCGGGATGGCAGAAGATGTCTATAATGTGCTGAAGGGGTGTATGGAATGCACTCTCCGAAAACCCCCACCGAGGAAGGGCCGACCACCGCTGCAGTCTATTGGCGTGTCCCGGGTGAACGAACTCGCTGCATTCGATATCCTCAGGCCCTTCCCCACCACTTTGCGGGGGAATAAATATTTGCTGGTCGGGGTAGAGTACTTATCACGGTGCCGGTGGCTTGGCTGCTGCCGGACCAGTCGGCTGCATCCATCACTGAAGCATTCCTTCATGGGTATGTGTTGGATAAGGGTGCCCCGGAATGCCTTCTTGCAGACCAGGGCCGAAATTTTTCATTTAAATTGTTGAAGGTGTGTGATTTATTGGGCACTAAGAAGGTTCAGACTTCGCCCTACCACCCCCAGACTGATGGGATGGTGGAACGCCTGCATAGGACCCTGACATCTATGTCGTGCCAGAAATTATTTGGGTCTTTCGGTAAAGTCACGTAGATAGGTTCAAAGAAAATAACAAAAAACTACGACGTTTCGATCGCAACACAAGCGGTCATCATCAGGAAAAGGGGGTTAGCTTCTAAACTGTTTATAAAGGTTAAAAATGGGCATAGCCCAAATGTCAGCTGCATGGGTGGGGCAGCTAATGTTAATGTAAGTGATGGGCAGCAACCGCGATTGGCAGTGGGTTTCCACCAATTAAAGGGCTGCCAGGTAAAAATTAGCATGTTAATGTAAGATCGGTGAGCAGCCTTTACGGCAAGTGCGCTGAGGTGGCTATGTTAATGTGAGATCGCAGAGCCACCGCCATGTCGAGGTACGGCGCGCGAAGGTGGCTGTGTTGGTGTGAGAAATTTAACCTGTTAATGTAAAATCGGAGAGCCGAAAATAACTAACATCGGAAGGTGGCAGGATGGGAACATCACAGCCAGTTATGACTTTAACTGGTTGATAACATCCTTCCAATAATTGCTAAGTTTGTACCCATCTTCTGGGTTGAAATTGTGTCTGTGTCTGTATATATGGATGGCTTCATGAATTAATCTTTATTTACAGCCAGTGGGTTTGCAAAGTACCTTCGTCTTAGAGAAATCAATATCGTGTGAGCCCACCACATTAAAACAATGATCAGCCACGGCCGAGGTATTGGTCCTACCATGTTTCAGATCTGCCTTGTGTTCACGAACACGGTCTGAGACATGTTGCTTAGTTTCCCCAATGTAACTACTGCCGCAGACGCAGCTTAGTTTGTAGACGCCGGGGTATTGCATGTCAGGGATCACATCCTTCACAGATGGGATCAGATCACATGTCCTATTATCACCTTTATGTCGCCGGGTTCGCCACCATCGTGAAACCCCTCCATGCCTTGACAGCTAAAGGTCAGAAGTTTCATTGGGGGGAGGAGGAGGCCGCATTTGTTGTGCTCCACGAGGCCCTGGTGAACGCCCCTCCCCTCCGCTACCCCGACTATTCTGCGCTGTTCATCCTTGACACAGACACGAGCAACACCGGCATCGGTGCAGTTCTGTCCCAGGTTGTCAACGGGGTGGAGTGCGTCGTTGCATATGGCAGCAGGGTGTTGTCGCTGTCCGAACAGCGCTACTGTGTAATGCGCTGGGAACTACTGGCGATCGTTTTTATTGTGCAACAATACCGCCCCTACCTGTACGGCAGACGATTTACGGTGCACTCGGACCATGCTGCACTACAATATGCTTTGCGTATTGAGCAACCGTCAGGCCAACTTTCGCATTGGTTGGAGGTCCTTTAGACTACTCCTTTGCGGTTTGCTATCGAAAAGGCACTCAACATACGAACGCCGATGCCCTGTCGCAATTGGCCCCACCCGACAGGTGGGCATGCTTTTTCGGCTCGGGGCATTGTAAAACGCCATGTGATGACTCGCCCCCGCCCCTCGCAGAGACGGCGAAGGTGGATAGCCCCGATTTAGCCGAGGGTCCTGTGGCACGGGACACCATCCTTGGGCTAGCCCTCACAGAATGGGGGCGCCTCCAGGTTGAGGATGCCTCCCTGGTTAGGATGCGTCGCCACATCAAGGAGACGGATGGTGGTAAGAATTGTGGCGGGGTGGCCTCTATTGTCCTGCGGGACGGCCTACTCATGTATTGGGATGGGCGCCTGCGCCGTCATGCCATTGTTGCTCCCACTGCCCTGTGGGGTAGGGTCGTTTGGGCGTTCCATAAGCGGCTGCTGCACTTGGGGGTGCACAAGACTCTTGCCACGATCCGGCTTCATTTCTTCTGGCCAGGCATGGCAGAGGATGTTGCAGATTTGTTAAATAGACGTGTGCAATGTGCACGACAGAAAAGCCCAGCCAGGCCCTGTTGTCAGCCATTGCAATCTATTCAGGTCTCCCGCATTAATGAATTGGTTGCTCTCGATATCCTTGGTCCATTTCCCACCACCCCTTGTGGAAATAAATATTTGTTAGTCGGCGTAGAATACGTCTTGCGCTGGCCGATGGCCAACCAATCGGCGGTGGCCATCTCTGAGGCGTTCCTCAATGGCTACGTGATGGAAAAGCATGCACCTGAGCGTTTTTTGACCGACCAGGGCAAACATTTTTCTTCTAAATTGCTGAGGCAGGTGTGTGACCTGTTGGGGACTAAGAAGGTGTGAACGTCACCATACCACCCCCAGACTGATGGAATGGTGGAGAGGCTGCACAAGACTCTGATCTCGTTGCTGAACCACCAGGTCAGCGAATCACAGCTTGACTGGGATCTGCAGATCCCCGGGGTTCTGGCCGCCTATAGGATGGCTCCACACACATCCACCGGCTACTCGCCATTCTTTCTCATGTACGGCAGAGACCATGACCCTTCAATTAATGTCGAATTACGTGTTGCACCCGACAAAAATAAGTCCACGATCTCGGATGCCATGCGCCTTACCCTTCAGAAGATTTCCAAAGCACGCGAGGCTTCCAGGGAAAATTTCGCATCACGCCAATTGGCTAAGGAGCGGCTGAGGGGTTTCCGTACTTCCGCCCATGCCTGGGCTGCTGGCGACAGAGCCTGGCTGCACTGTCCTCAGGTGCCGGTGGGGACGTCGTCTAAATTGCTTAAACCCTGGAGGGGACTGGTCGATGTGCTTTGGGTGGTCCGACCACAGTGTGTTCAGATTCGGTTCGGTCGGCGGACATGGTTTGTTCATCCGTTGCATCTAAAACCCTTCATCGCTCCTCGTGTATTCATCCCATCTCCAAAACGTGGGGGCCGTGTGTCTAATGTGTCGGACGAGCTGGGGGATGTGCCCGCTGTGATTGACCCTCGGCGGCATTGTGTGACTCCTTACTCAGGCGCCGCGCGACTGACGAGGTCCATTCTCCATTTGCACCGGCTCCGTTGGCTGCAGAGGACGGGAGCATGTTGGCCCGGCCGGCCGTTCGACGACTCTATTGAATGGTTCTCCTGGGACCTCCAGGGAGTGCACGCCCACATACCCTGGGGGCCCTGCCACACGGACTCGCTTGAAAACTCGGTTTTCGTGATCCCCATGCTTACACGCACCTACACTATCGGTTGGTTCATATTCTTAGCTCTTTCGGTAAAGTCACGTTGAATGGAAACAATAAAATAACAAAATATATATAAAAAATTTAAAATTCTCACGACGTTTCGACCATAACACAAACGATCGTCATCAGGTGTGTCGGTTTGCATTAATTAAATATATTTTTATTGTTTTATATATATTTTATTATTTTATTGTTTCCCTTAAACGTGACTTTACCGAAAGAGCTAAGAATATGAATTACTGCAGTCACGAAAGCTTTAAATCAAAATTTATCGGTTGGTTGTCGCGCTCGTTGTGTCATGCCGGCTATTTGCTGAACCTAGCTTGTGTTGTGCTCGCGGGCGTTGTTGCACGGTGAGGGTGGGAGATGTGGGTGATGGAGGGGATTCCGGCGTCGCGTGTCAATTTTTTTGTTGTTGTGTGTTGTTGTCGGGGCTTACCTTTTTCCCCATTGGGTTGTACATTTGTTGACAGTGTAAATATTGTATAGGTGGGTTTGGGTATTTAATTGTTAATTGTTGTTATTGTTCTTGGTTTGTTGAGGCGCACTTTGTTCTTGTTAAATTGTTAGGTTAATTGATAGTTAGTTGCTAAGGGGGAGTTGTCAGCCGGGACGGCTGAATGCTACGAAGGGGGGGGGGGGGGGGGTGTGATGTAGTGACATCGCTGGCTGTTCCTGTGTGGGGCCAGCCTGGGTATGGCACGCCATGCAATGTGTTGATATCATGGACAAAAATGAATGGGGTTGCAGTACCGGGCCTCGTGGTGCTCAGGGAGCATGGACTGCCAGCCCTAGTAGATAGAGTGCACAGGGGGGTGCCGGCTTCGGGAACGGGGTTCCACGGCACTTTGGTTGACCCCAGAGGACACGTGACCGGAGGTGTCTACCCAGGGGCCCCCAAAAGGGGGGCTGGGGGGACCACGTGTCCGGTGGAGAACCTCCTCGAGAGTTCGAGAAGGGAGTCGTGGCTAGGGGCAGAGCGAGCCCCGCCACATGGGATAAAAAGCCGGGTCCCAAGTGGGACGGGGCTGTTATCATCCTGAAGACTCTACGTGCTGCCTTCGCCTGAAGACGAAGACCCACCTGGGACGAAAACCCAAGCTGGGGTCCCGTTCGTAGTAGCTACTCCCCGTGTAGCTAGTGTAGTTAGCCCGGTGGACCACCACCTTAGGTTAGCATCTGGTCAAGGGGCAGTTACCCCATTTGTGTTAGCGCGGTGGATTAATAAATGTGTTGCCTCCAGCCCGCGCGTCTGAGTGTCCGTTTGTGCCCACTACATATGTATATGTTATGTTTTTAAGAGAAGACAAGTTTTGAAATATATATTTTCCCCCAGGCAATGCCGGGTTCTTCCTGCTAGTATTAAATAAATATTTACAAGAAAAAAATACCACTGAAGTCACCAAAAATCACAATGTGACAATTTCCAAGTGTTTTCTACTTAAGGAAATTGCGAGTCATTTTAATTTGGACCGTGATGTCGGCTTGTCTTTTATGGTTAATAGACCCGCAGTCTTTACCAGAGTGGCTTGCTGGGCTCAAACCGCCTCTGCAATAAGCGGTGTTATATGGTACCGCTGGGCCGCGTTACCACCCCTGTTGGATGTACATGTCTCAAAAGAAGGTATGTGCATACTACATGTCCATATTCTGATCATAAGCAAAAGACTGATGGAATTGTCTTACTTGGTTCTCTTTTTGGGTTTTCGCGTAACCTTCTCATCTTCGGGCAGACCTGGGGTATTTTGTTCCATAGAATAAGGTGTCTCACCAGTGCCTAGAGAAGACATCAGAAATAGAAAAAATATCACACTGAAATTCATAACTGACTTTCTTGCACAACATGTGTTTGCAGCTTTGTGTTATCATATTAATATACTTTTGTGCCTTTGAATGCTGCTTTTACAAAAATACCTCTCACACCACCACCATGCAACTGTGGCATTCCACAAGGAAGTCTCTGTTCATGTCTGGCTTGTAATGACCTCATCTTGGAAAGAGGAAAAGTCTCAGTCCCAAGATATCATCAACAGCCATGATCAATCCAACAATGTTGCATTGCAGCAATCAATCCAGCACCGAGCACACGGTTTAATCACTTCATCTCCTCCTCGGTGTTCTTTCTCTCGGACATGTTCTATTCCTCAGTTATTATTCTCAACCACGGTCCATCGTACCTTCTGATCATGAAGCGTCCAAGCCAAGCAGACTTTGCTTAATAGTTCGGATGTCATTAACCTGCATGCATTCTCTAATCCACTTGTTTTTTTCCCTGTCTCTCAGTAATTGCAAGCATGCTTCTCTCCATGCTTCGTTGCGCACTTTCATTTTTTGTTCGTTGATTATGATTCATGGCTATGTTTCTGACCTCAAAAAAATGTGTATTCCATTACACATGAAAAGTTTTGCAAGTCATGACTGTGGACTATCTTTGAATGGGTGTGTAAAGACCGACAATAATGTGCAGTGCATTATTGCACATGATCCAGCAGCATTACCTGTGACATGTGCTTGCTTTTTATTTTTATTTTGGACCCCTGAAGCTGGGATCTCTGATTCCTTTTCACTGTTGGATCCAGTCTTTTCAGTAAATCTTTCTGTGAACACTGAAAATGTTTCCTGTTAGGCACTGTTCAGAGAACATAACATAGCCAATTATATAAAAAGTAGTGGACATGAAGCATTTACAGACCTGACTTTGTGTTGACATTTTTCTTTTTCTTCTTTCTTACAGATGTCAGTGGAATATCATCACCTAACCAGGAAAAACACGACACCATCACTAGGATGGGGTCCTATCCAGAGAAACCACTTGTGTATGGTTCTATATGACGCCGGCAGATATGCGAGATGAATCAGTACTCTGCTGCGAAATACAATCCAGCATTTTAATTATCCTGTAACAATAAACACATTCTCTTTGGTTCTATTCGGTAAAGTCACGTAGGTAAAAAATAAAACAACAAAAATCACGACGTTTCAGCCACAACACAAGCGGCCTTCATCAGGTGAAGGGATCAGGCTGTCTCGAGGACAGCGCTGGAGTTAAACACAGCCACGCTCAGACCGCGACCTTTAAGCTGTGTGCGAGGAAACAAGGTGCCTTGACAAAGGAATTAGCATAAAAATTAGCATTTGATTGGCCGACTTAGCATGATGAACGGTGGAGAGGTGGTGTACATGCGGGTGCACATGCCGATTGGCGCGGGGGGGGGGGGGGAGTTTACCTATTGATGGTGTGAAAAGGGAATTTTTAAGAGCTGCGAAAGTTTGGGGTACCACTACTTGAAAAATATACTGTACCATTGAAAATTAGTTTAATGTTTGGTTCGATTTAGAACATCTTTCCAATGGTTGCTTAATTTGAAACCATCTTCTCGGTTGAAATTGTGTCTGTGTTTCACAGACACAGATCTACAAACACAGACACAATTTCAACCGAGAAGATGGTTTCAAATTAAGCAAATTCTCACGACGTTTGTGTTATGGTCGAAACGTCGTGATAATTTTTATTGTTTTATATATATATTATTATTTTATTGTTTCCCTTCAACGTGACTTTACCGAAAGAGCTAAGAATAACTGTATATATAATTGTAACTCTTTAAAATGTATTATGAAGCAATTACTCTTATCCAATAGTGAGCCTTACATGCAAACGAGTGCACCAGGGGTTGTTGCTATCTTTTGAAGGTGCTATTTCACAGACGAACTTAGTCTGCCGATGTTGAAATGTGGTTTTACCAAGTTGTCATTGGTGGGTTATTTTCCCCAAATGTTGAAGTGTCGAGTGTGATTCCAGCACACATGTCCAACTCTTTTTTTAAATGACGTTAGATTCTTACCATTACTGGACCAGTACCCTGCCACAGGCATTAATGCATTAAGTCAAAACAACCACCTCAAATAGTTTGAGAGACCATTCACTTACCTTCACCCCCTTTTCTGTAAAGAAAAATACAAACACATAAAATACATTGAGTGATGCAACGACTTTAATCTTTTTGGCATGAATACAAGTGTTAAGACGTTCAAACACCAATTACAAGGCATATACCATACCTGTGATATAAAAAAACGCTAATATGCTTTGATAAAGCATGCACTTTTGATTTAAAGCTTTCGTGACTGCAGTAATTCATATTCTTAGTTTTTTCGGTAAAGTCACGTTGAAGAGAAACAACAAAATAACAAAATATATATAAAACAATAAAAAATTCTCACGACGTTTCGACCATAACTCAAACGGTCATCATCAGGTGTGTCGGTTTGCATAAATTTATTTTGAAAACGGCATATTTAATTATTTATATATAAAAAAAATAACGTTTGCGTCACGCGCAACGATTGGCTGTTTGCCAGGACTAGTCCATCTATTTTTTTGAAAAGAGGAGGGGGGAGACGAAATTTGTTTTTATGTATGCTGTCTGAAAGCCACTGTAAGCGTGAACAATCAATCAAGAACTGAAATGATTTATCAAATCTTTCCAATGATTGCTAAGATAGAATCCATCTTCTCGGTTGAAATTGTCTCTGTGTTTGTATATGTGGATAGCCTCATGAACGAATCTCTCATGGAAGCCAGATGGCTTACAAAGAACCTCCGTCTTGGAAAAGTCAATGGCATGTGAGCCTACTGAATTAGAACAATGATCTGCTACGGCCGAGGTGTTGGTCCTACCGTGTTTAAGGTTTGCTTTATGTTCACGAATGCGGTCCGAGATATGGCGTTTGGTTTCTCCAATGTAACTACTACCACAGAGGCAACTTAGTTTGTAGACACCAGGGTATTGTATGTCCGGAATCACATCTTTTACAGACGGAACCAGATCACGGATTTTATGTAATGTGTTGAAACGGACCTGGATCTTGTGTTTATTCAAGATTTTGGAGATCTTTTTTGTGATCCCAGCAATGTAGGGTAAAGTGATGGTTTTGAAAGGCTCCTCAAGAGGGTTCTTCTTCATGGTTTGAGTGATAGCTTTGCGGATTGTATAGTCGGAGTAACCATTAGCCCTAAGAGCTTGGTGTACGTGCTTGAGTTCACTGCTTATGTGTTCCTGGTCGGATATGCATTGGGCTCTATGATACAGAGTCTTGATGAGAGAATTCTTCTGTGATGGATGGTGGTGGGAATCCGGTTTCAGATAAGCATCCGTATGGGTAGCTTTCCTGTAGACAGAGTGGCTCATTGAACCATCAGGTCTCTTTTTAATTAGGACATCCAAAAAAGGTATCTTGCCATCTATTTCGACTTCCATGGTAAATCTGATGGCTGGGTGTATGGAATTGATGTGGTCGAAGAATTGGTCTAGAGCAGGCCGGCCATGTGGCCAGATGACAAAAGTGTCATCCACGTACCTCTTCCATAAGGTTGGGCGCAGAGTGGCAGTCTGGATGGCGTCAGTCTCAAATTTCTCCATGAAAATGTTAGCTATAACTGGAGAAAGGGGG
Organism: Petromyzon marinus; assembly: GCF_048934315.1. Classification (NCBI taxonomy): domain Eukaryota; kingdom Metazoa; phylum Chordata; class Hyperoartia; order Petromyzontiformes; family Petromyzontidae; genus Petromyzon; species Petromyzon marinus. The sequence continues at coordinate 754,034 of NC_133698.1, read as the reverse complement.
GAGCCCATTGGGGTGCCCTCAGTTTGTTTGTAGAAAGTTCCATTCCAAGTGAAGTATGTATTGGTTAAACAGTGTCTCACCAGGGGGGGTACCTCAGTGTTTAGTCCTTGATGAACCAAGTCTTCAATGATTGCAATGGTGTCAGGTACAGGAACCTTGGTGAATAAGGAAACTACATCAAAACTGACAAGCAGGTCGTCTGGGGACAGGGAAATACCCTTGATTGTTGATACCAGGTGAGTAGAATTTTGTACCGCAGAGGTGGTCTTTCCAGTGAAAGGACGCAGGATTTCAGACAAAAAACGAGCTAGTTTGTAGGTGGGGGAGCTGATAGTAGAGACTATGGGACGAAGAGGTGTATCAACTTTATGTATTTTTGGTAAGCCGTATAATCTTGGTGGCCTGGCAGCAGAAGGTTTCAACGAAAACTGTTTAGATTGATCAATTAATGCGGTTGAATCAGAAATTATTTTGTTGGTTTGTGTGACGAGGCTGTTGGTGGGATCTCTTTTTATTTTTGTATAACTACCATCGTCGAGTAATTCTTTAATTTTGTTGTTGTATTCTATTTTATCCATGATAACAGTAGCATTGCCTACTGTTATCATGGATAACAGTAGGCAATGCTACTGTTATCATGGCCAGCTAGCAACCTCAGCAAAGATGAGCGTTTTGAATTATATAAATTAAAAAAGAGGAATGATATTGTAGTTCTCTCAGCTGACAAAGGCAATGCTACTGTTATCATGGATAAAATAGAATACAACAACAAAATTAAAGAATTACTCGACGATGGTAGTTATACAAAAAATAAAAAGAGATCCCACCAACAGCCTCGTCACACAAACCAACAAAATAATTTCTGATTCAACCGCATTAATTGATCAATCTAAACAGTTTTCGTTGAAACCTTCTGCTGCCAGGCCACCAAGATTATACGGCTTACCAAAAATACATAAAGTTGATACACCTCTTCGTCCCATAGTCTCTACTATCAGCTCCCCCACCTACAAACTAGCTCGTTTTTTGTCTGAAATCCTGCGTCCTTTCACTGGAAAGACCACCTCTGCGGTACAAAATTCTACTCACCTGGTATCAACAATCAAGGGTATTTCCCTGTCCCCAGACGACCTGCTTGTCAGTTTTGATGTAGTTTCCTTATTCACCAAGGTTCCTGTACCTGACACCATTGCAATCATTGAAGACTTGGTTCATCAAGGACTAAACACTGAGGTACCCCCCCTGGTGAGACACTGTTTAACCAATACATACTTCACTTGGAATGGAACTTTCTACAAACAAACTGAGGGCACCCCAATGGGCTCCCCCCTTTCTCCAGTTATAGCTAACATTTTCATGGAGAAATTTGAGACTGACGCCATCCAGACTGCCACTCTGCGCCCAACCTTATGGAAGAGGTACGTGGATGACACTTTTGTCATCTGGCCACATGGCCGGCCTGCTCTAGACCAATTCTTCGACCACATCAATTCCATACACCCAGCCATCAGATTTACCATGGAAGTCGAAATAGATGGCAAGATACCTTTTTTGGATGTCCTAATTAAAAAGAGACCTGATGGTTCAATGAGCCACTCTGTCTACAGGAAAGCTACCCATACGGATGCTTATCTGAAACCGGATTCCCACCACCATCCATCACAGAAGAATTCTCTCATCAAGACTCTGTATCATAGAGCCCAATGCATATCCGACCAGGAACACATAAGCAGTGAACTCAAGCACGTACACCAAGCTCTTAGGGCTAATGGTTACTCCGACTATACAATCCGCAAAGCTATCACTCAAACCATGAAGAAGAACCCTCTTGAGGAGCCTTTCAAAACCATCACTTTACCCTACATTGCTGGGATCACAAAAAAGATCTCCAAAATCTTGAATAAACACAAGATCCAGGTCCGTTTCAACACATTACATAAAATCCGTGATCTGGTTCCGTCTGTAAAAGATGTGATTCCGGACATACAATACCCTGGTGTCTACAAACTAAGTTGCCTCTGTGGTAGTAGTTACATTGGAGAAACCAAACGCCATATCTCGGACCGCATTCGTGAACATAAAGCAGACCTTAAACACGGTAGGACCAACACCTCGGCCGTAGCAGATCATTGTTCTAATTCAGTAGGCTCACATGCCATTGACTTTTCCAAGACGGAGGTTCTTTGTAAGCCATCTGGCTTCCATGAGAGATTCGTTCATGAGGCTATCCACATATACAAACACAGAGACAATTTCAACCGAGAAGATGGATTCTATCTTAGCAATCATTGGAAAGATTTGATAAATCATTTCAGTTCTTGATTGATTGTTCACGCTTACAGTGGCTTTCAGACAGCATACATTATAAAAAATTTCGTCTCCCCCCTCCTCTTTTCAAAAAAATAGATGGACTAGTCCTGGCAAACAGCCAATCGTTGCGCGTGACGCAAACGTTATTTTTTATATATAAATAAATAAATATGCCGTTTTCAAAATAAATTTATGTAAACCGACACACCTGATGATGACCGTTTGAGTTATGGTCGAAACGTCGTGAGAATTTTTTATTGTTTTATATATATTTTGTTATTTTGTTGTTTCTCTTCAACGTGACTTTACCGAAAAAACTAAGAATATAAAAGCATGCACTGTTCGTGAAACTGAATGGCCTGCACGAGACAGCCTCATTTATGGAGCCATCTCAACATTGTGAGTACAAAGGCCACAAAAAAGGCGAGCAGTATAGGACAATGCAAACGATAATTAATAACACGGTGCTCATTTTAAAAATAATAAAATGCATGGCCCAAAAATGTGGCATTCTGTAAGTGATAATGCCGTTGTGTTTTACCTGGTTAAAGTAATTTAACCAACTGATCCATACGCATTCCCAGTGAGTGTCCCAGGCAAATTTGCTTCAACACAGCCACTATGTTGGCTTGTCTCACGATTATTTTCAATGAGGCCTTGCCTCGCTCCAAGGTTCAAGTTTTTGTTGTTCAGTTTTTACAAGCGGATTTTTGACGCAACAACACAAAAAAAGCATCGGCTTATTATGGGTAAAATTACATGTTTGAAGTTGCATGTTGCTAATTGTATGTGACGTGACTGAGCACTGAAGTAACAATTCATCTTACACAGGGAGAGGTGGCAAAGCCCGAGGAATATTCTGCAAAAGAAAATAGAAAAATCATACATACGCATGGATTCTGCAATGCTTACCAACAACCGGTTGTCTGTGGGAGTATTCACTCTTTTAATGAATGAGCATGAACTGCTCTGACATGGCTCAGAAATGTGGTCGCTAACGCAGAAAATGTAGTGTGCAAACAAGCATGGAGAGATGTATGGTTTCCACTGAGAGGGGGGGCACACGGGTGAGAGAGAACGCACGCGGGATACCGCGGGCATCATCTTTGACTGCCACGGAGAGTGAGGGGGCTTGGGCAGGAGGCGTCACGGCTACATGGGAATGATAGCGGCAGCCAAGAAACGGAACAGAAGGGACGGAACGATGAATTCAGCTATTTTGCAGTTGTGTTAGTATTAAAATGTTTTATTTTACCAGGTAAGGCCCACTGAGCTATGTAGCACTTTTTTCAGAAGCGACCTGGGCACAATTGAAATCTCAAAGAAGAAATGTATAGCAACAAAAAAGACTGTAAACGCGTCCTTAAAATACACGTGTATTGTTGTCGATCGTGGTGAGTTGCGTTATTGGGGGGTAAATGATGAGATGTGTTGTTATCGTGCTGTCTAGTGCTGCGTCGAGACTGTAGGGTAGTGTGGTCGATATGGAGTCACAGTGAATGCGTCTCTTGCAGTGAGTTTCTGTAGTCGTGTCTCTGTGGCAGTGAGTAGTAGTGTTAGTAGTAGTGTGAGTAGTATTGTTTGTAGTGTCTCTGTAGCAGTAGTAGTCTTAGTAGCAGTGTTAGTAGTAGTAGTGACTAGTAAGAGTATTATTGTTTGTAGTGTCACAGTCACATAGTCACTTTAAGATGTTTTTATTGTTCGTGTTTTTTGTTGGTTGTGGTTGCACCCGATTCTAGAGCCGAATGGCTCACATGGCTATACCAAAATAAATAAACTGAAACTCTGTGGTGGTAGTAGTCGTAGTGAGCAGTAGTGTTAGTAATAGTGTTAGTAGTAATAGTGACTAGTAGTGACGAGTGTTGTTGTTTGTGAGGTCTGAGTTGGTAGTAGTGACTCGTAGTAGTGACTAGCATTACTGTTTGTAGTGTCTGTGTTAGTAGTAGTGACTAGTAGTGACTAGTGTTATTGCTTGTAGTGTCTGTGTTAGTAGTAGTGACAAGTGTTATTGTGTGTAGTGTCTGTGTTAGCAGTAGTAGTGACTACTAGTGACTAGTGTTATTGCTTGTAGTGTCTGTGTTAGTAGTAGTAGTGACAAGTGTTATTGTGTGTAGTGTCTGTGTTAGCAGTAGTAGTGACTACTAGTGACTAGTGTTATTGCTTGTAGTGTCTGTGTTAGTAGTAGTAGTGACTAGTAGTGACTTGTGTTATTGTTTGTTGTGTCTGTGTTAGAAGTAGTGACAAGTGTTATTGTTTGTAGTGTCTGTGTTAGTAGTAGTGACTAGTAGTGTCTAGTGTTATTGTTTGAAGTGTCTGTGTTAGTAGTAGTGACTAGTAGTGACTTGTGTTATTGTTTGTAGTGTGTGTGTTAGTAGAAGTAGTGACAAGTGTTATTGTTTGTAGTGTCTGTGTTAGCAGTAGTGACTAGTAGTGTCTAGTGTTATTGTTTGTAGTGTCTGTGTTAGTAGTAGTGACGAGTAGTGACTTGTGTTATTGTTTGTAGTGTGTGTGTTAGTAGAAGTAGTGACAAGTGTTATTGTTTGTAGTGTCTGTGTTAGTAGTAGTGACTAGTAGTGATTTGTGTTATTGTTTGTAGTGTGTGTTAGTAGAAGTAGTGACAAGTGTTATTGTTTGTAGTGTCTGTGTTAGCAGTAGTGACTAGTAGTGTCTAGTGTTATTCTTTGAAGTGTCTGTGTTAGTAGTAGTGACTAGTAGTGATTTGTGTCATTGTTTGTAGTGTGTGTGTTAGTAGAAGTAGTGATAAGTGTTATTGTTTGTAGTGTCTGTGTTAGCAGTAGTGACTAGTAGTGTCTAGTGTTATTGTTTGAAGTGTCTCTGTGTCTCCTCACGCCGTTGCTCATCGCCGCGCGTCTTGGGCCGCTGGTCGCTGGGGGTAACCCGGGTGACGTCATCAGAGGGCGCGCGCGGCGGCGGCGCCTGCGTCACGTGACGAGTGGTGCCGGGTCGCCACTCGTCACGTGCTGCAGCGCTCGGCTCGACACCCTGCGCAGACTTCGGGGGCCGCCTCGCTCCCATTCCGCGCCCACTCTCACCCATATCGCTCCCACTCCCACCTCGCTCCCACTCTCACCCACCTCGCTCCCACTCCCGCCTCGCTCCTACTCCCGCCTCTCTCCCACTCCCATCTTGCTCCCACTCCCACCCGCCTCGCTCCCACTCCCATCTCGCTCTCACTTTCACCCACCTCGCTCCTACTCCCAACCGCCTCGCTCCCACTCTCACCCACCTCGCTCCCAATCCCACCCGCCTCTCTCCCACTCCCACCTCGCTCCCACCTTGCTCCCACCTTGCTCCCACTCCCACCCGCCTCGCTCCCACTCCCGCCTCGTTCCCACTCTCACCGGCCTCGCACCCACTATCACCGGCCTCGCACCCACTCCCACCTCGCTCCCACTATCACCCACCTCGCTCCCGCCTCGCTCCCACCTCGCTCCCACTCCCGCCTTGCTCCCACTCTCACCCACCTGGCTCCCACTCTCACTCGCTTCGCTCCCACCTCGCTCCGACTCTCACCTCGCTCCGACTCTCACCCACCTCGCTTCCACTCCAACCCGCCTCGCTCCCACTGCCACCCGCCTCGCTCCCACTCTCACCCGCCTGGTTCCCACTCTCACCCACTTTGCTGCAACCTCGCCACTCCCGCCTCGCTCCCATTATCACCCGCCGCGCTCCCACTCCGACCCGCCTCGCTCCCACCTCGCTCCTACTCCCACCCACCTCGGTACCACTCCCACCCACCTTGCTCCCACTCTCAACCGCCTCGCTCCCACTCCCAACCGCCTCGCTCCCACCTCCCTCCCACTCCCGCCTCGCTCCCACTCCCCCCGCCTTGGTCCCACTGCCCCCCGCCTCGCTCCAACCTCGCTCCCACTCTCACCCACCAGGCTCCAACTCCAACCCGCCTCACTCCCACCTCGCTCCCACTCTCAGCCGCCTCTCTCCCTCTCCCACCCGCCTCGCTCCCACCTCGTTGCCACTCTCACCCGCCTCGCTCCCATTCTCACCCACCGCGCTCCCACTCCCACCCGCCTCGCTCTCATTCTCAATTACCTCACTCCCACTCTCACTCACCTGGCTCCCACTCCCACACGCATCACTCCCTCCCACTCTTACCTGCCTCGCTCCCACTCCCACACGCCTCGCTCCCACTCCGACCCTCCTCGCTCCCACTCTGGCCTCGCTCCCACTCCCACCCGTCGCGCTCCCACTCCTGCCTCGCTCCGACTCCCGCCTCGCTCCCATCCCCGCTCCCATCCCCGCCTCGCTCCCACTCCCACCCGCCTCGCTCCCACTCCCGCCTTGCTCCCACTCCTTCCCCGCTCCCACTCCTACCTCGCTCCCACCTCGCTCCCACCCCCACCCGCCTCGCTCCCCCTCCCACCCGCCTCGCTCCCCCTCCCACCCGCCTCGCTCCCACTCCCACCCACCTCACTCCTGCCTCGCTCCCACTCCTGTCTCGCTCCGACTCCCGCCTCGCTCCGAATCTCACCCATCTCGCTCCCACTCCCACCCGCCTCGCTCCTACCTCGCTCCCACTCTCATCCGCCTCGCTCCCACTCCCGCCTCACTACCACTCCCACCACCTCTCTCACACCCGCCTCGCTCCCACTCCCGCCTCGCTCCCATTCTCCCCCGCCTCGCTCCCATTCTCCCCCACCTGGCTCCTACTCTAAAACACTTCGCTCCCACCTCGCTCCAACTCCTGCCTCGCTCCCACTCCCAACTGTCTCGCTCCCACTCCCACACGCCTCGCTCTCACCTCCCTCCCACTCTCACCCGCCTCGCTTCCACTCACACCCACCTCGCTCCCACTCCCGCCCGCCTCGCTCCTACCTCGTTCCCACTCCCACCCGCCTCGCTCCCTCTCCAACCCGCCTCGCTCCCACTCACATCTCGCTCCCACTCCCACCCCCGCATCGCTCCCATTCCCAACCCCCTCGCTCCCACTCCCACCCGACTCACTGCCACTCCCATCTCGCTCCCACTCCCACCCGCCTCGCTCCCACTCCCACCTCGCTCCCACCTCGCTCCCACCTCGCTCCCACCTCGCTCCCACTTCCAACATGCCTTGCTCACGCTCCCACTCCCGCCTCGCTCCTACCTCGCTGCCACTCTCACCCGCCTCGCTCCCATTCTCACCCGTCTCGCTCCCACCCGCCTTGCTCCCACTTTGTTCCCGCTCCCGCCTTGCTCCCACTCTCACCTGCCTCGCTGCCACTCGCATCCGCCTCGCTCGCACCTCGCTCCCACTCTCACCCACCTCGCTCCCACTCCCAACCACCTCGCTCCCACTCCCCCCCGCCTCGCTCCCACCTCACTCCCACTCTCACCTGCCTCACTCCAACTCCCACCCGCCTCGCTCTCACTCCCATCTCGCTCCCACTCCCACCCACCTCCCTCCCACTCCCACCTCGCTCCCAACTAGCTCCCTCTCCGAGCTCGCTCCCACCTCGCTCCCACTCTCACCCACCTCGCTCCCACCTCCCCACTTTCACCCGCCTCGCTCCCAATCCCACCCGCCTCTCTACCACTCCCACCTCGCTCTCACCTCGCTCCCACTCCCACCCACCTCCCTCCCACTCCCACCTCGCTCCCAACTAGCTCCCTCTCCGAGCTCGCTCCCACCTCGCTCCCACTCTCACCCACCTCGCTCCCACCTCCCCACTTTCACCCGCCTCGCTCCCACTCCCACCTCGTTCCCACCTCGCTCCCACTCCCAACCGCCTCGTTCCCACTCCCACCCGCCTCGCTCTCACTCCCGCATCACTGGCACTCTCAGCCGCCTCGCTCCCACTCCAACCCGCCTCGCTCCCACTCCAAGCCACCTCGCTCCCACTCACATCTCTGACCCACTCTCACCCGCCCCGCTCCCACTCCCGCCTCGCTCCCACTCCCACCCCCCCTTGCTCCAACTCCCACCCGCCTTGCTCCCACTCCCACCCGCCTCGCTCCCACTCCCATCTCGCTCCCACTCCCACCTCGCTCTAACCTCTCTCCCACTCCCAACTGCCTCGCTCACGCTCCCTCTCCCACCCGCCTGGCTCCCACTCCCACCCACCTCACTCCCACCTCCTTCCTCTCACCCGCCTCGTTCCCACTCTCACCCACCTGACTCCCACTTTCACCCATTTCGCTCCCACCTCTCTCCCACTCTCACCTGCCTCGCTCCCATTCGCACCCGCCTCGCTCCCACTTTGCTCCCATTCTCACCCACCTCGCTCCCACTCCCACCTCGCTCCCTCTCCCACCCGCCTCGCTCCCACTCCCACCTCGTTCCCACCTCGCTCCCACTCCCACCCGCCTCGCTCCCACTCCCGCCTCGCTCTCACTCCTACCCGACTCGCTCCCACTCCAACCTGCCTCGCTCCCACTCCAAGCCGCCTCGCTCCCACTCACATCTCGGTCCCACTCTCACCCGCCCCGCTTCCACTCCCGCCTCGCTCCCACTCCCACCCCCCCTGGCTCCCACTCCCATCTCGCTCCCACTCCCAACCGCCTCGCTCACTCTCCCACTCCCGCCTCGCTCACTCTCCCACTCCCGCCTCGCTCCCTCTCCCACCCGCCTGGCTCCCACTCCCGCTTTGCTCCCACTCCCACCCGCCTCGCTCCCACCTCGCACCCACTCCCACCCGCCTCGCTTCCACCTCCCTCCCACTTTCACCCGCCTTGTTCCCACTCCCACCTCGCTCCCTCCTCGCTCCCACTCCCACCCGCCTCATTCCCTCTCCCGACTCGCTCCCACCCGCCTCACTCCCACTTCACTCCCACTCTCACCCGCCTTGCTCCCACTTTCACCCATTTCGCTTCCACCTCACTCCCGCTCCCGCCTCTCTCCCACTCTCAACTGCCTCGCTCTTAATCGCACCCGCCTCGCTCCCACCTTGCTCCCACTCTCACCCGCATTGCTCCAATTCCCACCCACCTCTCTCCCACTCTCACCCGCCTCGCTCCCACTCGCACCCGCCTCGCTCCCACCTCGCTCCCACTCTCACGCACCTGGCTTCCACTCCCCCCCCGCCGCGCTCCCACTCCCACCCGCCTCACTCCCACCTCGCTCCCACTCCCACTCCCACCCGCCTCGCTACCACTCCCACCCGCCTCGCTCCCTCTCGCTCCCACTCTCAACCGCCTCGCTCCCACTCCCACCCGCCTCGCTCCCACCTCGCTCCCACTCCCACCCGCCTCGCTATCACTCCCACCTTGCTCCAACTCTCAACCGCCTCGCTCCCACTCACAACCGCCTCGCTCCCACCTCCCTCCCACTCCCGCCTCGGTCCCACTCCCACCCGTCTCGCTCCCACTCCCACCCACCTCGCTCCCACTCCCACCTCGCTCCCAACTAGCTCCCATTCCCACCTCGCTCCCACCTCGCTCCTACTCCCAACCGCCTCGCTCCCACCTCGCTCCCACTCTCACCCACCTCGCTCCCACTCCCACCCGCCTCGCTCCCATACCCACCCGCCTTGCTCCCACTCCCGCTTCGCTCCCACTCCCACCTCGCTCCCACTCCCACCGGCCTCGCTCTCACCTCCCTCCCACTCTCTCCCGCCTGGCTCCCACTCTCAACCGCTTCGCTCCCACTCCCTCCTCGCTTTCACTCCCACCCGCCTCGCTCCCACCTTGCTGCCACTCTCACCCACCTCGCTCCCACTCCCACCTCGCTCCCACTCTCACCCACCTCGCTCCCACTCCCACCTCGCTCCCACTCCCACCCACCTCGCTCCCACCTCCCTCCCACTCTTACATGCCTCGCTCCCACTCCCACCCACCTCGCTCCCTCTCCCACATGCCTCGCTCCAACCTCCCTCCCACTCTCACATGCCTCTCTCCCACTCCCACCCGCCTCGCTCCCACTCCCACCTCGCTCCCACTCCCACCCGCCTCGCTCCCACTCCCACCCGCCAGCTCCCACTCTCAACCGCTTCGCTCCCACCTCGCTCCCACTCCCTCCTCGCTCCCGCTTCCGCCTCGCTCCCATTCTCACCCGCCTCGCCCCCACTCCCACCTCGCTCCCACTCTCACCCGCCTCGCTCCCACTCCCCCTCGCCTCGCTCGCACCTCGCTCCCGCTCCCGCGACGCTCCCACTCTCACCCGCCTGGCTCCCACTCCCACCCGCCTTGCTCCCACCTCGCTCCCACTCTCACCCGCCCCGCTCCCACTCCCACCCCCCTCGCTCCCACTCCCACCCGCCTCGTTCTCACTCCCACCCGCCTCGCTCCCACTCCCACCTCGCTCCCAACTAGCTCCCACTCCCACCCCCCTCGCTCCCACTCCCACCCGTCTCGCTCACACCTCCCGCTCACTTTCACCCGTATCGCTCTCACTCCCACCTGCCTCGCTCCCACTCCCACCCGCCTCAATCCCACCTCCCTCCCACTCTCACCCCCCTCGCTCCCACTCCCACCCGCCTCGCTCCCACCTCCTTCCCACTCCCGCCTCGCTCCCACTCTCCCCCCCCTGGCTCCCATTCTCACCCATTTCGCTCCCACCTCGTTCCAACTCCCGCCTCGTTCCAATTCCCGCCTCGCTCCCACTCCCACCCGCCTCGCTCCCACCTCCCTCCCACTCCCTCCTCGCTCCCACTCCCACCCGCCTCACTCCCACTTCCACCCCCCCCTCGCTCCCACTCCCACCCGCCTCGCTCTCACCTCGCTCCCACTCTCCCCCGCCTCGCTCCCACTCCCACCTGCCTTGCTCCCACTCCCGCCTGCCTTGCTCCCACTGCCGCCTCGCTCCCATTCCCACCCGCCTTGCTCCCACCTCCCTCCCACTCTCACCCGCCTTGCTCCCACTCCCACCCGCCTTGCTCCCACTCCCGTCTGCCTTGCTCCCACTCCCGCCTCGCTCCCACTCCCAGCCGCCTCGCTCCCACCTCCCTCCCACTCCCGCCTCGCTCCCACTTTGACCCCCCTGGCTCACACTCTCCCCCATTTTGCTCCCACCTCGCTCCCACTCCCTCCTCGTTCTCACTCCCGTCTCGCTCCCACTCTCACCCGCCTTGTTCCAACTCCCACCTGCCTCGCTCCCACTCCCAACTTCCTCACACCCACCTCGCTCCCACTCCCGCCTCGCCCACACTCCCACCTCGCTCCCACCTCGCTCCCACTCCCACCCGCCTCGCTCCCACTCCGACCCGCCTCGCTCCCACTCTCGCCTCGCTCCCACTCCCACCCGCCTTGCTTCCACCTCGCTCTCACTCTCACCCGCCTCGCTCCCACCTCGCTGCCACTCTCACCCACCTAGCTCCCATTCTCACCCGCCTCGCTCCCACTCCCCCTCACCTCGCTCCCACCTCACTCCCGATCCCGCCTCGCTCCCACTCTCACCCGCCTGGCTCCCACTCCCACCCGGCTCGCTTCCATCTCGCTCCCACTCTCTCCCGGCGTGCTCCCACTCCCACCCCACTTGCTCCCACCTCCCTCCCACCCTCACCCACCTCGCTCCCACTCTCACACGCCTCGCTCTCACTCCCAACCACCTTGCTCCCACCTCCCTCCCACTCCCGCCTTGCTCCCACTCTGACCCGCCTCACTCCCACTCCCATCCGCCTCGCTCCCACTCCCGCCTTGCTCCCACTTCCACCCGCCTCACTCCCACCTCACTCCCCCTCTCACCCGCCTGGCTCCCACTCCCACCCACCTCGCTCCCACCCCCACTCTCACCCGCCTCGATCCCACTCCCACCCGCCTCACTACCACTCTCACCCACCTCGCTCCCACTCCCAGCCGCCTGGCTCCAACTCCCACCCGCATCACTCCCACCTCGCTCCATCTCTCACCCACCTAGCTTCCACTCCCACTCACCTCGCCCCCACCTCGACCCCACCTCGCTCCCATTCCCACCTGCCTGGCTCCCACTCCCGCTTCGCTCCCACTCCCACCTGCCTCTCTCCCACCTCGCTCCCACTCTCACCCACCTCGCTCCCACTCCCACCCGCCTTGCTCCCAACTCCCACTTTCACCCGCCTCGCTCCCATACCCACCCGCCTTGCTCCCTCTCCCGCTTCGCTCCCAATCCCACCTGCCTCGCTCTCACCTCCCTCCCACTCTCTCCCGCCTGGCTCCCACTCTCAACCGCTTCGCTCCTACCTCGCTCCCACTCCCTCCTCACTCCCACTCCCGCCTCGCTCCCATTCTCACCCGCCTCGCTCCCACTCCCACCCGCCTCGCTCCCACTCCCACCCGCCTCGCTCCCACTCCCACCCACCTCGCTCCCTCTCCCACCCGCCTCGCTCCCACCTCCCTCCCACTCTCACATGCCTCGCTCCCACTCCCACCCGCCTCGCTCCCACTCCCACCTCGCTCCCACTCCCACCTCGCTCCCACTCCCACCGGCCTCGCTCCCACTGCCACCTGCCTCGCTCCCACTCCTACCCGCCAGCTCCCAGTCTCAACTGCTTCACTCCCACCTCGCTCCCACTCCCTCCTCGCTCCCACTCCCGCCTCGCTCTCATTCTCACCCGCCTCGCCCCCACTCCCACCTACCTCCCACCTCGCTCCCACTCCCAGCTCACTCCCACTTTCACCTGCCTCGCTCCCACCTCGCTCCCACTCTCACCTCACTCCCACTCTCTCCCGCCTCGCTCCCACTCCCACCCACCTCGCTCCCACTCCCACCTCGCTCCCACCTCGCTCTCACTCCCAAACGCCTTGCTCCCACTCCCTCCTCGCTCCCACTCCCACCAGCCTCGCTCCCACCTCGCTCCCACTCCCACCCGCCTCGCTCCCACTCCCGCCTCGCTCCCATTCTCACCCGCCTCGCTCCCACTCCCCCTCGCCTCGCTCCCACCTCGCTCCCGCTCCCGCCTCGCCCCCACTCTCACCCACCTCGCTTCCACCTCGCTCCCACTCCCACCCGCCTTGCTCCCACCTCGCTCCCACTCCCACCCGCCTTGCTCCCACCTCGCTCCCACTCTCACCCGCCGCGCTCCCACTCCCACCCGCCTCGCTCTCACTCCCACCCGCCTCGCTCTAACTCCCACCTCGCTCCCACTCCCACCCAACTTGCTCCTTCTCCCACCTTGCTCCCACCTCGCTCGCACTCCCAAATGCCTTGCTCCCAAGCCCTCCTCGCTCCCACTCCCACCCGCCTCGCTCCCATATCGCTCCCACTCCCACCCGCCTCGCTCCCACTCCCAACCGCCTCGCTCCCACCTCCCTCCCACTCCCGCCTCGCTTCCACTCTCACCCCCCTGGCTCCCATTCTCACCCATTTCGCTCCCACCTCGCTCCCACTCCCGCCTCGTTCCAACTCCCGCCTCATTCCAACTCCCGGCTCGTTCCAAATCCCGCCTTGCTCCCACTCCCATCTGCCTCGCTCCCACTCCCACCCGCCTCGCTCCCACCTCCCTCCCACTCGCGCCTCGCTCCCACTCTCACCCGCCTCGCTCCCACTCCCACCCGCCTCGCTCCCACTCCCACCTCGCTCCCAACTAGCTCCCACTCCCAGCTCGCTCCCACCTTGCTCCCACTCCCAAACGCCTTGCTCCCACTCCCACCTGCCTCGCTCCCACTCCCACCCGCCTCGCTCCCACTCCCACCCTCCTCGCTCCCACTTTCACCCATTTCGCTTCCACCTCCCTCCCAATCCCGCCTGGCTCCCACTCGCACCTCGCTCCCACTCCCACCCGCCTCGCTCCCACTCCCACCTCGCTCCCACTCTCACCCGCCTCGCTCCCACTCCCACCCGCCTCGCTCCCACCTCCCTCCAAATCCCGCCTCGCTCCCACGCTCACCCCCCTGGCTCCCACTCTCACCCATTTTGCTCCCACCTCGCTCCCACTCCCGCCTCGTTCCAACTCCCGCCTCGTTCCAACTCCCGCCTTGTTCCAACTCACGCCTCGCTCCCACTCTCACCTGCCTTGCTCCCGCTCCCACCCACCTCGCTCTCACTTCCACCTGTGTCGCTCCCACTCTCACTCCCACCTGCCTATTTTCCACTCCCACTCTCACCTGCCTAGCTCCTGCTCCAACCCGCCTTGCTCCCGCTCCCACTCCCTAGCCCCCACTCCCGCCCACCCGCCTCCCTATCGCTCTCACCCACCTCGCTCCCACTCCCACCTGCCTCACTCCCACTCCGACCCTCCTCACTCGAATTCCCACTGCTTTACTCCCATCTCCACTCCAACCAGCCTCGCTCCTACTCCCACTAGCCTCGCTCCTACTCCCACCCACCTCGCTCCCACTCCCCACCCTCTTTTCTCCGAATCCCACCCGCCTTGCTCCCACTCCCACCTCACTCCCGCTCTTTCTCCCACCTGCCTCGCTCTCACTCCCACTCGTCTCACTCCCACTCGCATCGCTCTTACTCCCACTCGCATCTCTCCCACTCTCACCTGCCTTGCTCCCAATCCAACCCGCCTAGCTCCCACTTCCTGGCTCCCACTCCCGCTCACCCGCCTCGCTCCCACTCCCACCCGCATCGCTTCCACTCCCACCCGCCTTGCTCCCACCCCTACCTGCCTCGCTTCCACTCCCACTCCCACCCTCCTCGCTCCCACTCACACCCTCCTCGCTTACTACTCCCACCTGCTTCTCTCCCACTTACACTCTCACCTGCCTCGCTCCCACTCCAACACGCCTTGCTCTCACTCCCACCCTCCTCGCTCCCATTCCCACCGCTTTACTCCCACCCCCACTCCCACCAGCCTCGCTCCTACTCTCACCCACCTCGCTCCCACTCTCACCCGCCTCGAGCCAACTCCCACCCGCCTTGCTCGCACTCCCACCGCACTCCCGCTCTTTCTCCCACCCGCCTCGCTCCCACTCCCACCCGCCTCGCTCTTACTCCCACTCGCCTCTCTCCCACTCCCACTCTCACCTGTCTTGCTCCCACTCCAACCTACCTTGCTCCCGCTCCCACCTCCTGGCTCCCACTCCCGCTCACCTGCGTCGCTCCCACTCCCACCCGCATCGGTCCCACTCCCACCTGCCTCTCTCCCACTAATCCTGTCACCTGCCTCGCTCCCACTCCAGCACGCCTTGCTCTCACTCCCACCCGAGTCGCTCCCAGACCCACCCGCCTTGCTTCCACTTCCACTCCCACCCTCCTCACTCCCACTCCCACTCGCCTCGCTCCACCTCTCACTCCGACCTGCCTCTCTCAAACTCCCACTCTCACGTGCCTAGCTCCCACTCCAACCCGTCTTGCTCCCGCTCCCACTTCCTGGCCCCCACTCCCGCCCACCCGCCTCGCTCCCGCTCCCACCCGCCTCGCTCTCGCTCCCACCCACCTCGCTTCCACTCCCACTCCCACCTCGCTTCCACTCCCACTCCCACCCTCCTCGCTCCCACTCCCACCTGCCTCTCTCCCACTAACACTCACCTGCCTCGCTCCCACTCGCCTCGCTCTTACTCCCACTCGCCTCTCTCCCACTCCCACTCTCACCCGCCTCGCTCCCACTCCCACTCCCACCCGCATCACTCCCGCTCCCACTCCCACCTGCCTCTCTCCCACTCCCACACTCACCTGCCTCACTCCCACTCCAACCCACTTTGCTCCAGCTCCCACTTCCTGGCTCCCATTCCTGCCCACCCGCCTCGCTCCTGCTCCCGCTCCCACTCCCACCCGCCTCGCTCCCGTCCTCACCCGCCTTTCCTCTGCTCCCACCCACCTCGATTCCACTCCCACTCCCACCCGCATCACTCCCGCTCCCACTCCCACCCTCACCTGCCTCGCTCCCACTTCCACCCTCCTCGCTTCCATTCCCACCGCTTTACTCCCACCCCCACTCCCACCAGCCTCGCTCCTACTCTCACCCACCTCGCTCCTACTCCCACCCACCTCGCTCCTACTCCCACCCACCTCGCTCCCACTCCCACCCGCCTCGCTCCCACCTCCCTCCCACTCTCACCCCCCTGGCTCCCATTCTCACCCATTTCGCTCCCACCTCGCTTCCACTCCCGCCTCGTTCCAACTCCCGCCTCGTTCCAACTCCCGCCTCGTTCCAAATCCCGCCTCGCTCCCACTCTCACCCGCCTTGCTCCAACTCCCACCTGCCTCGCTCCCACCTCCCGCCAACTCTCACCCGCCTTGCTCTCACTCCCACCCTCCTCGCTCGAATTCCCACTGCTTTACTCCCATCTCCACTCCCACCAGCCTCGCTCCTACTCCCACTAGCCTCGCTCCTACTCCCACCCACCTCGCTCCCACTCCCCACCCTCGTTTTTCCGAATCCCACCCGCCTTGCTCCCACTCCCACCTCACTCCCGCTCTTTCTCCCACCTGCCTCGCTCTCACTCGCACTCGTCTCACTCCCACTCGCATCGCTCTTACTCCCACTCGCATCTCTCCCACTCTCACCTGCCTTGCTCCCAATCCAACCCGCCTTGCTCCCACTTCCTGGCTCCCACTCCCGCTCACCCTCCTCGCTCCCACTCCCACCCGCATCGCTTCCACTCCCACCCGCCTTGATCATACCCCTACCTGCCTCGCTTCCACTCCCACTCCCACCCTCCTCGCTCCCACTCACACCCTCCTCGCTTACCACTCCCACCTGCTTCTCTCCCACTTACACTCTCACCTGCCTCGCTCCCACTCCAACACACCTTGCTCTCACTCCCACCCTCCTCGCTCCCATTCCCACCGCTTTACTCCCACCCCCACTCCCACCAGCCTCGCTCCTACTCTCACCCGCCTCGAGCCAACTCCCACCCGCCTTGCTCGCACTCCCACCTCACTCCCGCTCTTTCTCCCACCCGCCTCGCTCTTACTCCCACTCGCCTCTCTCCCACTCCCACTCTCACCTGCCTTGCTCCCACTCCAACCCACCTTGCTCCCGCTCCCACCTCCTGGCTCCCACTCCCGCTCACCCGCGTCGCTCCCACTCCCACCCGCATCGGTCCCACCCCCACCTGCCTCGTTTCCACCCCCACCCGCCTTGCTCCCACTCCCACCTGCCTCTCTCCCACTAATCCTGTCACCTGCCTCGCTCCCACTCCAGCACGCCTTGCTCTCACTCCCACCCGAGTCGCTCCCAGACCCACCCGCCTTGCTTCCACTTCCACTCCCACCCTATTCACTCCCACTCGCCTCGCTCCACCTCTCACTCCCACCTTCCTCTCTCAAACTCCCACTCTCACGTGCCTAGCTCCCACTCCAACCCGTCTTGCTCCCGCTCCCACTTCCTGGCACCCACTCCCGCCCACCCGCCTCGCTCTCGCTCCCACCCGCCTTTCCTCTGCTCCCACTACCACCCGCCTCGTTCCCACTCCCACCCGCCTCGCTCCCACTCCCACTCCCACCCTCCTCGCTCCCAATCCCACCCTCCTCGGTCCCACTCTCACCTGCCTCTCTCCCACTAACACTCACCTGCCTCGCTCCCACTCGCCTCGCTCTTACTCCCACTCGCCTCTCTCCCACTCCCACTCTCACCTGCCTTGCTCCCACTCCAACCCGCCTTGCTCCCACGTCCTGGCTCCCACTCCCACCTGCCTCTCTCCCACTCCCACACTCACCTGCCTCACTCCCACTCCAACCCACTTTGCTCCAGCTCCCACTTCCTGGCTCCCATTCCCGCCCACCCGCCTCGCTCCTGCTCCCGCTCCCACTCTCACCCGCCTCGCTCCCGTTCTCACCCGCCTTTCCTCTGCTCCCACTCTCACCCTCCTCGCTCTCACTCCCACCCGTGACGCTCCCACTATCACTCCCTCCTGCCTCTTTTCCACTCCCACTCTCACCTGCCTAGCTCCCATTCCAACCCGCCTTGCTCCCGCTACCACTTCTTGGCCCCCACTCCTGCCCACCCGCCTCGCTCTCGCTCCCACCCACCTCGCTTCCACTCCCACTCGCATCACTCCCGCTCCCACTCCCACCCTCACCTGCCTCGCTCCCACTTCCACCCTCCTCGCTTCCATTCCCACCGCTTTACTCCCACCCCCACTCCCACCAGCCTCGCTCCTACTCCCACCTGCCTCGCTCCTACTCCCACCC
This sequence comes from Petromyzon marinus, assembly GCF_048934315.1. Classification (NCBI taxonomy): domain Eukaryota; kingdom Metazoa; phylum Chordata; class Hyperoartia; order Petromyzontiformes; family Petromyzontidae; genus Petromyzon; species Petromyzon marinus. The sequence continues at coordinate 735,772 of NC_133698.1, read as the reverse complement.
ACCTCGCTCCCACTCCCACCCGCCTCGCTCCCACCTCCCTCCCACTCCCGCCTCGCTCCCACTCTCACGCCCCTGACTCCCATTCTCACCCATTTCGCTCCCACCTCGCTCCCACTCCCGCCTAGTTCCAACTCCCGCCTCGTTCCAACTCCCGCCTCGTTCCAACTCCCGCCTCGTTCCAACTCCCGCCTCGTTCCAAATCCCGCCTCGTTCCAAATCCCGCCTCGCTCCCACTCCCACCCGCCTCGCTCCCACTCCCACCTCGCTCCCACTCCCACCTGTCTCGCTCCCACTCCCACCCGCCTCGCTCCCACTCCCACACGCTTCGCTCCCACCTCCCTCTCACTCGCGTCTCGCTCCCACTCTCACCCGCCTGGCTCCCACTCTCACCCGCGTCGCTCCCACCTCGCTCCCACTCCCACCTTGCTCCCACTCCCACCCGCCTACCTCCCACCTCGCTCCCACTCCCACCTCACTCCCACTCTCACCCGCCTCGCTCCCACTCCCACCTGCCTCGCTCCCACCTCCCTCCCACTCCCACCCGCCTCGCTCCCACTCCCACCTGCCTCACTCCCACCCTCCTCGCTCGAATTCCCACTGCTTTACTCCCATCTCCACTCCCACCAGCCTCGCTCCTACTCCCACTAGCCTCGCTCCTACTCCCACCCACCTCGCTCCCACTCCCCACCCTCTTTTCTCCGAATCCCACCCGCCTTGCTCCCACTCCCAAGTCACTCCCGCTCTTTCTCCCACCTGCCTCGCTCTCACTCCCACTCGTCTCACTCCCACTCGCATCGCTCTTACTCCCACTCGCATCTCTCCCACTCTCACCTGCCTTGCTCCCAATCCAACCCGCCTTGCTCCCACTTCCTGGCTCCCACTCCCGCTCACCCGCCTCGTTCCCACTCCCACCCGCATCGCTTCCACTCCCACCCGCCTTGATCCCACCCCTACCTGCCTCGCTTCCACTCCCACTCCCACCCTCCTCGCTCCCACTCACACCTTCCTCGCATACCACTCCCACCTGCTTCTCTCCCACTTACACTCTCACCTGCCTCGCTCCCACTCCAACACACCTTGCTCTCACTCCCACCCTCCTCGCTCCCATTCCCACCGCTTTACTCCCACCCCCACTCCCACCAGCCTCGCTCCTACTCTCACCCACCTCGCTCCCACTCTCACCCGCCTCGAGCCAACTCCCACCCGCCTTGCTCGCACTCCCACCGCACTCCCGCTCTTTCTCCCACCCGCCTCGCTCCCACTCCCACCCGCCTCGCTCTTACTCCCACTCGCCTCTCTCCCACTCCCACTCTCACCTGCCTTGCTCCCACTCCAACCCACCTTGCTCCCGCTCCCACCTCCTGGCTCCCACTCCCGCTCACCCGCGTCGCTCCCACTCCCACCCGCATCGGTCCCACCCCCACCTGCCTCGCTTCCACCCCCACCCGCCTTGCTCCCACTCCCACCTGCCTCTCTCCCACTAATCCTGTCACCTGCCTCGCTCCCACTCCAGCACGCCTTGCTCTCACTCCCAGCCGAGTCGCTCCCAGACCCACCCGCCTTGCTTCCACTTCCACTCCCACCCTCCTCACTCCCACTCGCCTCGCTCCACCTCTCACTCCCACCTGCCTCTCTCAAACTTCCACTCTCACGTGCCTAGCTCCCACTCCAACCCGTCTTGCTCCCGCTCCCACTTCCTGGCCCCCACTCCCGCCCACCCGCCTCACTCTCGCTCCCACCCGCCTTTCCTCTGCTCCCACTACCACCCTTTCGCTCCCACTCTCACCTGCCTCGCTCCCACTCGCCTCGCTCTTACTCCCACTCGCCTCTCTCCCACTCTCACCTGCCTTGCTCAAAACTCCAACCCGCCTCGCTCCCACTCCCACTCCCACCCACATCGCTCCCACTCCCACCTGCCTCTCTCCCACTCCCACACTCACCTGCCTCACTCCCACTCCAACCCACTTTGTTCCAGCTCTCACTTCCTGGCTCCCATTCCCGCCCACCCGCCTCGCTCCTGCTCCCGCTCCCACTCCCACCCGCCTCGCTCCCGTTCTCACCCGCCTTTCCTCTGCTCCCACTCTCACCCTCCTCGCTCTCACTCCCACCCGTGACGCTCCCACTATCACTCCCTCCTGCCTCTTTTCCACTCCCACTCTCACCTGCCTAGCTCCCATTCCAACCCGCCTTGCTCCCGCTCCCACTTCTTGGCCCCCACTCCTGCCCACCCGCCTCGCTCTCGCTCCCACCCACCTCGCTTCCACTCCCACTCGCATCACTCCCGCTCCCACTCCCACCCTCACCTGCCTCGCTCCCACTTCCACCCTCCTCGCTTCCATTCCCACCGCTTTACTCCCACCCCCACTCCCACCAGCCTCGCTCCTACTCCCACCTGCCTCGCTCCTACTCCGACCCACCTCGCTCCCACACTCACCCGCCTCGCGCCAACTTCCACCGGACTCGCTCCCACTCCGACTCCCCACCCTCTTCTCTCCCACTCTCACCCGCTTTGCCCCCACTTCCACCTTACTCCCGCTCTTTCTTTCACCCACCTCGTTCCCACTCGCCTCGTTCTTACTCCCACTCGCCTCTCTCCCACTCCCACTCGCACTCGCACCTGCCTTGCTCCCACTCCAACCCACCTTGCTCCCACTCCCAATTCCTGGCTCGCACTCCCGCCCACCTTCCTCTCTCCCACTCCCACACTCACCTGCCTCACTCCCACTCCAACCCACCTTGCTCCCACTCCCACTTCCTGGCTCCCACTTCCTGGCTCCCACTCCCGCCCACCCGCCTCGCTCCTGCTCCCGCTCCCACTACCACCCGCCTCGCTCCCGTTCTCACCCGCCTTTCCTCTGCTCCCACTCCCACACACCTCGCTCTCACTCCCACCCGTGTCGCTCCCACTATCACTCCCACCTACCTCTTTTCCACTCCCACTCTCACCTGCCTAGCTCCCACTCCAACCCGCCTTGCTCCCGCTCCCACTTCCTGGCCCCCACTCCCGCCCACCCGCCTCGCTCTCGCTCCCACCCACCTCGCTCCCACTCCCACTCCCACCCGCATCACTCCCGCTCCCACTCCCACCCTCACCTGCCTCGCTCCCACTTCCACCCTCCTCACCCTCATTCCCACCGCTTTACTCCCACCCCCACACCCACCTGCCTCGCTCCTACTCCTACCCACCTTGCTCCCACTCTCACCCGCCTCGCGCCAACTTCCACCGGACTCGCTCCCACTCCGACTCCCCACCCTCTTCTCTCCCACTCCCACCCGCCTTGCTCCCACTTCCACCTCACTCCCACTCTTTCTCCCACCTGCCTCGCTCCCACTCGCCTCGCTCTTACGCCCACTCGCCTCTCTCCCACTCCCACTCTCACCTGCCTTGCTCCCACTCCAACCCGCCTTGCTCCCACTCCCACTTCCTGGCTCGCACTCCCGCCCACCCGCCTCACTCCCGCTCCCACTCCCACCCGCATCGCTCCCACTACCACCCACCTCGCTCCCACTCCCACCCTCCTCGCTCTTACTCCCACTCGCCTCTCTACCACTCCCACTCTCACCTGCCTTGCTCCTACTCCCACCCGCCTCGCTCCCACTCCGACTCCCCACCCTCTTCTCTCCCACCCGCCTTGCTCCCACTTCCACCTTACTCCCGCTCTTTCTCCCACCCGCCTCTCTCCCCCTCCCACTCGCCTCGCTCTTACTCCCACTCGCCTCTCTCCCACTCCCACTCTCACCTGCCTTGCTCCCACTCTAACCCGCCTTGCTCCCGCTCCCACCTGCTGGTTCCGACTCCCGCTCGCCCGCCTCGCTCCCACTCCCACCCGCATCGCTCCCACTCCCACCCGCATCGCTCCCACTCCCACCCTCCTCGCTCCCACTCCCACCCTCCTCGCTCCCACTCCCACCTGCCTCTCTCCCACTAACACTCTCACTTGCCTCGCTCCCACTCCAAAACGCCTTGCTCTCACTCCCACCCTCCTCGCTCCCATTCCCACCGCTTTACTCCCACCCCCACACCCACCAGCCTCGCTCCTACTCTTACCCACCTCGCTCCCACTCTCACCCGCCTCGCACCAACTTCCACCGGCCTCGCTCCCACTCCGACTCCCCACCCTCTTCTCTCCCACTCCCACCCGCCTTGCTCCCACTTCCACCTCACTCCCACTCTTTCTCCCACCCGCCTCGCTCCCACTCGCCTCGCTCTTACGCCCACTCGCCTCTCTCCCACTCCCACTCTCACCTGCCTTGCTCCCACTCCAACCCGCCTTGCTCCCGCTTCCTGGCTCGCACTCCCGCCCACCCTCCTCACTCCCGGTCCCACTCCCACCCGCATCGCTCCCACTCCCACCCACCTCGCTCCCACTCCCACCCTCATCGCTCTTACTCCCACTCGCCTCTCTACCACTCCCACTCTCACCTGCCTTGCTCCTACTCCCATCCGCCTCGCTCCCACTCCGACTCCCCACCCTCTTCTCTCCCACCCGCCTTGCTCCCACTTCCACCTTACACCCGCTCTTTCTCCCACACGCCTCGCTCCCACTCGCCTCGCTCTTACTCCCACTTGCCTCTCTCCCACTCCCACTCTCACCTGCCTTGCTCCCACTCCAACCTGCCTTGCTCCCACTCCTACTTCCTGGCTCGCACTCCCGCCCGCCCGCCTGCCTCGCTCCCGCTCCCACTCCCATCCGCCTCGCTCCCACTCCCACCCTCCTCGCTCCCACTCCCACCTGCCTCTCTCCCACTAACACTCTCACCCACCTTGCTCCCACTCCAACACGCCTTGCTCTCACTCCCACCCGCGTTGCTCCCAGACCCATCCGCCTCGCTTCCGCTCCCACTCCAACTCGCTTCACTCCACCTCCCACTCCACCCACCTCGCTCCTGCTCCCACTCCCACCTGCCTCTTTCACATGCCCACTTGTTGTCTTGGAGAAAAAAAGCGTAATTTTCCGAATTTATATATTATTGGTTCTTTCGGTAAAGTCACGTAGAAGGGAAACAATAAAATAATAAAAATATAAAACAATAAAATTCTCACGACATTTCGACTGCAACACAAGCAATCATCAGGTGTGAAAACCACAAGAATTCAATCAAATTAATGTAATTACGCGCATATATTATGCTAATTGGGAGGTGCATTTGTATAAAGTTATGCAAATGTATGCGATTATGCTAATGCATGTCATTATGATAATTAGTCTCTGCCTCGTTGTCTCGGGTCGTATTTACAATCGGGATAATGCAATTAATCGTATTAAGTTATGCGGGTGTGCTGTATGTACGCCAGATTAAACTCGGTTTCTTTGCCTAGGTTCGTATTATCGATCGGTATAATACAATTATTCTCGCTTTAACATTTACTTATTGTGTATTAGTGTGTTTGTCAGGTCTCCAAATTAAAATTTCAACGCAAGATACAGTTCTTATAATTAAGATTATTAAGCATGAACTCAGGAAAGAAACACTCAGACACTTCTGTGTTAAGCAACTTTAATTTCTAAACAAAAACATAACATTCTTGGTTCTTTCGGTAAAGTCACGTAGAAGGGAAACAATAAAATAATAAAAATATAAAACATAACACTCTAATACGCGAACTCTTATGCTTGGAATTGTCAGCACAATACTCCTGGAGATGTTCTCATTGATCCGTACAATTTTACCCTCAATGATTACGTAGTTCAACTGGGTAACAGAACAATCGATTAATTCCTCAGAGTAACGCGAGCATATACGGCGATAGGAAAAAGTCCTTAAAAATTCATGCGACTATATTCATACGAATGGCAATAAAGAAACATGTCCCAAAGGCAAAAGTATACGGCAATGAATTCATACTCTTTGTTTTTTTTTCGGTAAAGTCACTTAGATAAAACAATGAATTAATTGGCAAGATTATGGAATTAATGAAATGTCTTGGAACAATGGTGTGCGGCAGTGTGCCTGATTCAGCAAATGCTTATCAATTGGCTAAGGGTTCAATAAATTCGCGGGCAAGATTCTGTGATCAAAAGAAAGATTTCAACACAATATTCTCCCTTTGAGTGTGTAGATTCGTAAAATAGCTTTCTAAACGTTTAGTTTTCATCAATGAATTCATTGGTAAAATATATGCAATAAAAAATAAAAATAACGACTAAAATATATTCTTAGTTTTTTCGGTAAAGTCACGTTGAAGAGAAACAACAAAATAATAAAATATATATAAAAACAATAAAAAAATCTCACGACGTTTCGACCATAACTCAAACGGTCATCTTCAGGTGTGTTGGTTTGCATAAATTTATTTTTAAACGGCGCATTTATTTATTTATAAAAAACGTTAGCGTCACGCGCAGCGATTTGGCAGTTTACCCAGGACTAGTCCATCTATATTTTGAAAAGAGGAGGGGGGAGACGAATTTTTTTATAATGTATGCTGTCTGAAAGCCAATGTAAGCGTGAACAATCAATTAAGAACTGAAATGGTTTATCAAATCTTTCCAATGATTGCTAAGATAGAATCCATCTTCTCGGTTGAAATTGTCTCTGTGCTTGTATATGTGGATAGCCTCATGAACGAATCTCTCATGGAAGCCAGATGGCTTACAAAGAACCTCTGTCTTGGAAAAGTCAATGGCATGTGAGCCTACTGAATTAGAGGTTAAATTTCCAAATTTAACCTCCTCTTCAACAAAAGACTGGACCCACACACCAAAAAGTTAGACGTTAATAAAGTCGTAATTAATCGCAGTAACAGTTCTATTTCCGATGGTCTGAAATCCGTTTTAGCTAAAGGTCTAAACTTTGCAGTCACACCTAAACACATACCAGTTAATGATATAATTGCCCAAGTAGACGTTGGTCTCAGGGGCCTGGGTCACATCGCTGCAGACGTAGCAAGATCTGAAATCGCTGCAACCCTCAAAAACGCTAAGATGCCAGCTAGCAACCTCAGCAAAGATGAGCGTTTTGAATTATAAAAATTAAAAAAGAGGAATGATATTGTAGTTCTCTCAGCTGACAAAGGCAATGCTACTGTCATCATGGATAAAATAGAATACAACAACAAAATTAAAGAATTACTCGACGATGGTAGTTATACAAAAATAAAAAGAGATCCCACCAACAGCCTCGTCACACAAACCAACAAAATAATTTCTGATTCAACCGCATTAATTGATCAATCTAAACAGTTTTCGTTGAAACCTTCTGCTGCCAGGCCACCAAGATTATACGGCTTACCAAAAATGCATAAAGTTGATACACCTCTTCGTCCCATAGTCTCTACTATCAGCTCCCCCACCTACAAGCTAGCTCGTTTTTTGTCTGAAATCCTGCGTCCTTTCACTGGAAAGAACACCTCTGCGGTACAAAATTCTACTCACCTGGTATCGACAATCAAGGGTATTTCCCTGTCCCCAGACGACCTGCTTGTCAGTTTTGATGTAGTTTCCTTATTCACCAAGGTTCCTGTACCTGACACCATTGCAATCATTGAAGACTTGGTTCATCAAGGACTAAACACTGAGGTACCCTCCCTGGTGAGACACTGTTTAACCAATACATACTTCACTTGGAATGGAACTTTCTACAAACAAACTGAGGGCACCCCAATGGGCTCCCCCCTTTCTCCAGTTATAGCTAACATTTTCATGGAGAAATTTGAGACTGACGCCATCCAGACTGCCACTCTGCGCCCAACCTTATGGAAGAGGTACGTGGATGACACTTTTGTCATCTGGCCACATGGCCGGCCTGCTCTAGACCAATTCTTCGACCACATCAATTCCATACACCCAGCCATCAGATTTACCATGGAAGTCGAAATAGATGGCAAGATACCTTTTTTGGATGTCCTAATTAAAAAGAGACCTGATGGTTCAATGAGCCACTCTGTCTACAGGAAAGCTACCCATACGGATGCTTATCTGAAACCGGATTCCCACCACCATCCATCACAGAAGAATTCTCTCATCAAGACTCTGTATCATAGAGCCCAATGCATATCCGACCAGGAACACATAAGCAGTGAACTCAAGCACGTACACCAAGCTCTTAGGGCTAATGGTTACTCCGACTATACAATCCACAAAGCTATCACTCAAACCATGAAGAAGAACCCTCTTGAGGAGCCTTTCAAAACCATCACTTTACCCTACATTGCTGGGATCACAAAAAAGATCTCCAAAATCTTGAATAAACACAAGATCCAGGTCCGTTTCAACACATTACATAAAATCCGTGATCTGGTTCCGTCTGTAAAAGATGTGATTCCGGACATACAATACCCTGGTGTCTACAAACTAAGTTGCCTCTGTGGTAGTAGTTACATTGGAGAAACCAAACGCCATGTCTCGGACCGCATTCGTGAACACAAAGCAGACCTTAAACACGGTAGGACCAACACCTCGGCCGTAGCAGATCATTGTTCTAATTCAGTAGGCTCACATGCCATTGACTTTTCCAAGACAGAGGTTCTTTGTAAGCCATCTGGCTTCCATGAGAGATTCGTTCATGAGGCTATCCACATATACAAGCACAGAGACAATTTCAACCGAGAAGATGGATTCTATCTTAGCAATCATTGGAAAGATTTGATAAACCATTTCAGTTCTTAATTGATTGTTCACGCTTACATTGGCTTTCAGACAGCATACATTATAAAAATTTTCGTCTCCCCCCTCCTCTTTTCAAAATATAGATGGACTAGTCCTGGGTAAACTGCCAAATCGCTGCGCGTGACGCTAACGTTTTTAATAAATAAATAAATAAACGCGCCGTTTTAAAATACATTTATGCAAACCAACACACCTGAAGATGACCGTTTGAGTTATGGTCGAAACGTCGTCAGAATTTTTTATTGTTTATATATATTTTATTATTTTGTTGTTTCTCTTCAACGTGACTTTACCGAAAAAACTAAGAATATGAATTACTGCAGTCACGAAAGCTTTAAATCAAAACGACTAAAATACTTCTAAACGACCATATCTACGTAACTCATTTGGCAGCAATGTTCTTCGTTATCAGCTAATAGTTGACGCACTTTATCATTGGTTTTCTTATTATTAGTCCAGGTATGTGTTTATGTCTGTGTGTGGTTTGTCTCCTTGATCAATTATTTGCGTTAAGCAGACGCCAGGTGATGCGTTGTAGAGTGTGAGTGTGGGCATGTCATAGGAACAGCTTCCTCGCTCTCCCTCTTTCAAACGGGCGTCTGTTCAGGCTCTTTCCTCTGCTGGATGAGCTGAGTTGGCACGACGCTTGTCTTTGAAGGTGTTCGTGGCGCTCGCCGCTTGTCCGCTGGCAGCTGACACCTTTTGTCACTGCTGGATGAGCTGAGTCGGTACGACGCTTGACTTGATGGTGCTCAATGGCGCGCGCCGCTTGTCCGATGGCAGTTGACACCCTTGCTTTGTGGCGCTGGTGGCGCTGCTGCGTGCTCTCTCCTGCTCCGTGCTCTCTGGTGGTGCACGATTGTGCATGCAGCTGGTTCTCTGCAATGCTGGCTTGGTCGATGCTTAGCGCTTTCCGCCCTTTCTCGAGGTTGATTGCTTGACGTTGCTCGTCAGTTCAACTCGAGCTACAGCTGCTCGTGGGAGCTGGTACTCACTATAAATGTAGAATAAAACTTTCAGCGATACTCTGTCAGTCCTTGCCGAGTTCAGCACCGAGCATCACCTCTCCCCTCTGCTCTGCGAGACACAGCACCCATTGTTGATCTCGAGGCCATGCCCCGGAGTCTGCCCGTCGCAGTACTCTTCTGTAGCTGGCGGTTGACTTCTGTAGCTGACGGTTCTCTTCTGTCGCTGGTCGTAGTGTCGTGTCTCTGTTTTTACGTGAAATTCTCTCCCCTCGGCTCGCCTTCTCACAAAGGACCGGGATTTCCTTTGATTTCGCTCTGTGCTGTGGGGGGGAAGTTGTACATGTGTCAGTGTGTGTGTGTGTGTTCTGATTTATTAAGCCATCTGTTAAGTCTCACCCTGGCCTGATTCCTGTCCCCCTCCTTAAGCCATCTTTTCATCCGTGGAACAACAGGTGCCTCAAATTGCTACACTCCGGTTTAATATTTGTAATAAACTCTCTGGCGGGGCTTTTCCCTATCCGGTGGCATTCCCCCTCCCCGCTTCTCTCTCGGTGTTACATTCTTTTGCCTCTCACAAAGGGGGGTGTTGCGGCTTTTGAAGTTGTATTCTGTTGTACTGTTTGTAAGTTAACAAAAATATTATTTTACCTCTTATAGCTTGATAGCGTACCACTTTGTAGTTCTGATTCTGTAAGTGACTCAAGGTATGTTTGTAGCAGTGTTTACAGTACTTCCATCGTGGTTTGGAGTTCCTTCATGCTGTTTGATTTTTATTTTTAAGGGGAGATGCCCTCTGCATGCGTATGCAAATTTCTTGCTATCACGTGCTGCTGGGAGACAAAGGCGGCTGGGAGGCTTTCTTTATGGAATACATTTTATCTTGGTCATGTGATCGACCTATTTCGCCTCATCTCCCCTGGATGATGTTGTATATGCCGGGTCTTGAAAATTTCATGAAAAGAATAATATTTAAATGAAATTTGGAAAAATGTGTAATTATCCGAAATTAAGTTAAGTGATGTAATTATGTGCATAACTTATGCTAATTAGAGAGATAATCGTATTAAATTATGCGAATGTATGCGATGATGCCAATGTGGGCATTTATTATAATTAGACCTTGCCTCGCTGACGAGGGTCGTATCATCAATTGGGATAATACAATCAATCTATGAAGTTATGCAGGTGTGCTGTAAGTACGCCAGATTAAACTCGGCTTCGTTGCCTAGGTTCGTATTTTCGATCGGTATAATACAATTATTCTCGCTTTAACATTTACTGATTATGTATTAGTGTGTTTATGTCAGGTCTCCAAATTCAAATCTCAACGCAGGATACAGTTCTTATAATTAAGATTATTATGCATGAACTCAGGAAAGAAACACTCAGACACTTCTGTGTTAAGCAACTTTAATTTCTAAACAAAAACCTTAACACACTAATATGCGAACTCTCATGCTTGGAATTATCCCCGGTACCATCGGGGAATTTTCCCTCAGTGAGCAGTACATTTAACCATCAAAAGGTGCGTTGTTTCACTTTGGCAACCGCACATATGATTAATTGCACCGCATACCACAGGCATGCAACAATATTCTAAACAAAAGGCAATAAAGCAATTATTATACCCCAAAGGCGAAAGTATACGTCAATAGATTTATCGGCAAGATTATGCAATAAAAAATGAACTACTAAAATACTTCTAAATGACTGTATCCATGTAACTCAATGGGCAGCAATGTTCTTCACGATCAGTTGATATTTAATGCACCACCTTGGAATGGCAACCCTTCTTGATTTGTCCCGATATGCGTGTTGTGTGTCTTCGTAAAGCAGACGCCGGGTGATGCGTCGTGAGGGTGTGAGTGTGGGGGAGGGTCATACAAACTGCTTTGTTTTCTCTCTTGCCCGGGGCGTCGGCTTAGCTGCCCCATCCGCTGGCAGATACAGGCTCTTTCCACTGCTGGAGGGGCTGCACCGCACGCGCCCTCTCCTTGAAGATGCTCGATCATGCTCACCGCTGGTCCGCTGACACTCTTGCTCACGGGTGGCTGGTCAGGTTCTTTCCCCTGCTGGATGAGCCGAGTCGGCACAACGCTTGTTCGCTGGCAGCTGGCACCCTTGCTTGGTGGAGCTGGTTGCGCTAGTTCCGTTGGTTGCCGCTCTCTCCTGTTGCGTGCTCTCCCGCGGTGGACGATTGCTTTCGTCGCTCGTCACTCTTTCTCTCGGGCTGCAGTTGCTGCTGGGAGCTGGCACTCGATGTAGAATGAAACTCTTTTAGCGATAGTTCGTCTTAACTCACACTCGGTGACACATCGCTACTCTGCAGGCCTCACCATCCTCGGTTGATTGCGGGGCCCACACCGGAGCCTGCCGCTTGCAGTACTCTTCTGTCGCTCGCCAGATGGCCCCTGCAATAAAGGGTAATTTTCCTCGCACTGGCGTCATTCTTTTGCTTTCCTGTGCTGCCGGAAGACAAAGACGGTTGGGAGGCTCTTTTCCTATGGAACACAGTTTATCTTGGTTGTGTAAGTTTGAGCTATTTCGCGTCATTTCTTCTGGACAACCCTCGGTTTAATATGACACAAACATTATTTGGTTTATGTTTCCTAAGATTTGTGATTCATTGTCATCACGACGCATTTCCTAGGGTTTATTCATTTTCGTCCCCCCGTCTGTATCCGGGGATCAGTGCTGTTATGCTTGAGTTATTATTTACTTTAATTTTTATGTCTTGAGTTTTAGAGGTAAGTTTCTTGACTGTTGGAATTCCTATTCCTTTGTAATGTAATTTAAGGTGAATAACGTTAGCGTTAATATGGAAGTATTATTTTGGTTTATGTTTCCCGAGATTATTCCTATAATGTCAGCTTATTCTTGTTGTTGAGTTTTTATTGGACTTTCTGTTAATTAAAAATAACCCAAAACCTGTCTGTACGATTTTCGCCGCCCTGGAAGCTGCGAGGCTTTGAGGAATTTCCCCCGACCCTTCCTCTTTGATTTGGGGTTTATTACTTTTTATTGCTTATCTCCAGCGGGTGGTTGTGTGAGGGGAGGGGGGGCTGTATCCCCCCCCCCTTTTGCCCCGGAGTTTATTATTTAATAGCCTTTTACGACCTCCAGCTGCTTGGTGCTTGTGGGAGGCAGCGGGCCTGAGGGTGTCCCATTTATTTATTTATCGATTATTATTTAAAAAAAATCGGCAAAATCATTATTTATATCAATTTTGGAAAAAGGCTTATATACAACAATGACCCCCGGCTTAACACTTCATAATTATTATTTGGTTTATATTTCCCAAGATTCGTGATTTAACATTGTCATTACCACGTATGTTCCTAGGGTTTTATCAACCTCTGTTCCCCCGTCTGTATCCAGGGATCTGTGCTGCTATACTCGAGTTATGTTTTGGTGTCCTGAGGTTAGAGGTATAACTAAGTCTCAGTCAAGCTGCTTGACTGCTGGAATTCATATTCCTTGGTTTCTTGGTAGAGTCACGTAGACAGCAATATACAATAGAAATCAAGGTGAATAACATTAGTATTAAATAATATATGAGAAGTAATAACCCACCAATGTAGATTGTAGCCTGGTCCTCAATCGGAGCAAGTGTGTTGGCAGTCTACAATGTCCACTTCTTTGTGTCGCCAAGTTCCTGGACTTTTCCGTTGATTAAAATAACCCAAAAACTCGTCTGTTTGGTTTTCGCCGCTCGGGAAGCCGGCGGCGCTTGCTGTTTGTACGGGCTCTGTGGCGGTCTTTGAAGCTGTGCAGAGAATTCCCCAGAATTTCATTAGCAATTCCCCCCCTCCCCTTCTTTTTTGTTTTAGGTTTTTATTATCTTTTATGGCTTATCTCCAGCTGCCTGTTTCCGAGTGTGAGAGGCAGTTGCTGTGAGGGGAGGGGGGGTTCGCATCATCTCCCCTTGTCCCAAGCGACACCGCGATTGATTATTTAAAAAATAATATCGGCAGAATTTATCTTAATCTCAATTTTGGAAAAAGGCCTATATATACAACATTCCGCCCTTTAAAAAATGATTAGTGGTCGATTGGCTATGGGTTATTTTTAAACAAAATAAATGCCTTTTTCCATCATGAACCATCAACTGTTGATTCCGCTGGTATCCGGACTCTTCAGTCGCCCAGGTGAGGTCCGTTACGTTAATCTCCGTATCGCTGATGGCTAATCTCACTGTGCGAAATTCTTTACTGTTCAATAGGTTAGACAGGGTGGCTTCTGAATATGTTTACTGTTTCTACATCTGTTTGGTGTAGGCCTTTGTCCAAATTATATAATACCTTATCCCCTATGTGTACGAATGTTCCTCTTGGTACTGTGACCAGTGCAATGTGGCTTGGTATCGGAAATTTATGGTTACGGAGTGTCGATCGGTGGAAATGGTTGCCATATCTAGAGGTGTGCTTATTAGCCACTGAGCATCAGCTATCATGGCCACTGTTTCGGTTCTTTCTTTACGTTTACTTAGCTTGAACTTGCAGGTCTCTCTGGAGCTTTGGGTTGACAGACTGCACATTATTTCTGATGGATTGATTAAGAATGGTTTCCCTGGGCAGAGCCAATGGACCTCTTTCATTATTTGGCACATGTTTAGGTCAGGCACTATGTATTTAAGGGGGCCTTCTTCCTGGTAGACCACTACTAAGGGTGTCTCCATCTTGGAGTAAATGTCATTACTCCATGTACCCACATTCAATACTGTTTGTAATCGAAATACCTTTTTGGGTTTGACTAGTGGCAAATTTAACAAAAATGCCAGCTATCTGGTTCGGGGGTCCACATATATGGGTGTGGCTGTACCCATGTTAAAGGCAATTTGTGCTTGTGTTGGACTGATTGTTTCTGGGGATGCTGCTTGTAGCATATTTTTTATTAGTGTCAGAGTTACCAGATATGAAGGAATTTGTCCTTGAATCAGATCACTGACGCTACCGCTGATGCTACGCAACAAGTCTTGGATCAGCCATTGGATTGGTTGTCGAGTATTTTCTTCTTCGTATAAATCTCGGATTGTGTAACCCAATTCTTGGATTGTTAAGTTAGTCATGGCTGAATGTAGGTTAACCAGAACCATGGTGTCTCTGAGGGTGGATCCCATTTCGATCAAATTCTTCTGTTGGTGTTAGATTTGTCGACAAATTTGAGCAATATCGAGCTGTAGGTTCTCGATGCCTTGCGTGAGGTGTCCAATCTTCACGGCATTGGAAATGGATACTCCTAGTGTGATTAAGGAGCTAAAGCCGGATAGTATTCCAAAGGCCACTCCCAGGCCGATCTATCTCTTGGAACGTGTTGTGTTGAAAGTGGTGGGGAGAAGTATCATGATTCTTTGTAATTGCTTCAGGATTTGATAATAGGGGTTTTCCCCTTTTTTCTGGCAACAAAACTGAAACCTTTTTGCAAGGATTCATGTCTGCATTAACCACAATACCTGCAGTCAAAATGCAAACAAAAAACATACTATGATAATATATGCATTGTCCTTGAAACTGATTGGTTCACACCAAGGGACGGCTTCCTTTTGAGCCTCGACCACCAATTGGGTCGAGGCTCAAAAGAAAGCCATCCCTTGGTGTGGACCAATCAGTTTCAAGGACAATGCATATATTGTCATAGTATGTTTTTTGTTTGCATTTTGATGGCAGGTATTGTGGTTAATGCAGACATGAATCCTTGCAAAAAGGTTTCAGCTTTGTTGCCAGAAAAAAAGGGGAAAAACCCTATTATTACATTTTGGTACTGGCAAAGGAGGTCTAATGATGCTTCAGGATTGTTCCGACATTCTGTTCACTGTACCTTAGGAAGTCATGATTACCAGGTTTGGGTTGCTATGGTAGTCGAAGGTGGTATCTTCCCGAAATGTTTCTCTACTACCATAGCAGGTTCTAATAAAACATAGACTTGTTGGGTTCCTATTTTCGTTTCGGTCACTAGGAAACCGGAAGAGTCTCTCAGCATCACCCCGGATGCTGGTCCTTTCTTGAGCAGGTCTTGGCTGCCCTCTAGCTTGGCAATACAAGTTAGCAGGAGTGTGAGCAGGAGGGCTGCCATTTCCTGGAAAACATATATTATTTAGTGTGACATGCCCAATTTGACTTGGTTTCTTCCCCCCCCCCCGCCCCTTTTCTTTTAATTACTTCTCTTGTTCCACCTGCACAGGCTACGATTTGATTTGATGTGTACCCACTTGTACTGCTGCTCTCTTCCTGTCTTTGTATTTTTTAGCTGATATACGACTGGGGACATTTTGTCAACAATTTCATGTGGTCCTGTCCAGGAAGGGAGGAATTTCCTGCACTTCTGCTTCCTTTTCTCGTAATTGAGGTACAACACCCAGTCTCCTAGCTGGTATTCTGTGTGGCTGGCTTTTTGGTCATAGTATGCTTTGCTCCCTTGAGCCTCGGCTTGCAACTTGTCTCTGACCATTGCGAATGTGTTCGGTAGGTGACTGTTCAGTCCCGTTATGTATTCAGTCGGCGTCATTGCCGTCGTGTTCTCGTCCTCCGCTGGGACATATAGCAAGTGTGCTGGGAGGGTCATTAGTCTCCCTGTCATGATCTCGAAGGGTGTCCTGCATGTAGCTCTGTTGGGTGTGGCTCTAATGGCCATCAATACTGGGGGTAGTTTCATGTCCCAGTCGTGTCTGGTAGTGGACACATTTTTTTAGGAGGCTCACGATGGTCCTGTTGGCTCTTTCCACCTGTCCTGAGGATTGTGGATGGTATGCGACATGTAGTTGTCTTTTTACTCCCAACATCTTCCACACTTTTGCGATGACCTCGGCTGTGAAGTGGCTTCCTCTGTCTGAATCGATTGTTGATGGTAGGCCCCACCTACTGAATATCTGGTTGACCAGTAGGGTAGCTGTTGTCTCCACGGTGTTGTTGGGGGCTGGTAAGCACTCTACCCATTTGTAAAATGCGCAGGTCACGGTCAGCATGTATTTATTTCCTTTGGTTGATCTGTTGACAGGTCCTATCCAGTCGATTTGTAGGTTGAACCAAGAGAAATCTGTTCCCCTTTTCTGTAGGGGTGCCCTGTGTTGTGAGTTCGTTGGCTGGTACTTACAACACACGAGGCAGTTGGACACATGCTTGTGTACGTCTTCACCCATTTTAGGCCAGTAGGCCACCTGACGCAACATCTGTGCTGTGTTCATCTCGCATCGGTGGCTGCTACATGGTTCGTTGTGGGCGTGTTGTAACATTATTTCTCGATATTGCGAGGGGACTACCCATCTAGTTTTACCGTCTCTTTCGTTCGTATATGCCAGTAGCCCTTTTTGCATTGAGAACCTGATTTGGTTATGCATGGTCTAGAGTTCTTTGTTGTCGTTCAAGTTGTCTGTCGTGATTGGTTTTCCTGCAGGATCCTGGATATGGTCAGCTAGTGTCTTTATTGTTTCATCCTCTTGTTGCATTTTGACCAGGTCTTCGGGAGGCTGTGCATTGTTCAAGTGAGCTCTGGTTCCAGCTTCTGCTGGGTTCTTTCCGCTTCTTGTGACCAACCTTATAACGGCGGAGTCTTGGTTCGTTGACTCTTGTTGTCCGTTAGATTTGGGTTGGCCTTCTAGCTTCCACCGGGTGCCTTCCAGGCTTCTTAATTTTGCTAGGGCATCTGCCTAGTTGTTCCCCGCCTTCTCTTGGCCAGGTATCTTGGAGTGCCCTTTTGCCTTCCTCCAAAATATCTTCACGTCCTTGTTCAGGACTATCGTATCTATGGACTCGAACAGTTCTCGATGGTGAATTGGTTTATTCCTATGGTTCTTCATACCGGTTTTTTTTCCATATGGGTAGGTGGTTTAGGAAGCTGTGCTGTACGTAGTTGGAATCGGTGCACACCACCATAGTCTGTATCTTGTTATCAGCTGCCATTTGGAGGGCAATGTGTACCCTGGCCAGCTCTGCATACTGGTTTGACTTTGGTCCCAGCTGAAACCCTTCTCGAATGCCTGTGAGTGGGCCAGATTCCCACATGATTCCTGATCTAGTGTGGAGCTTGTTTTCCTTCATTTTGGCACACCCATCGATGTACACCATTGGTATGTCGGCATATGTTTCCTTGTTAAAGGGCAGGTGCCTGCTGTCCTCGGGAGGTACCCCTACGGCACGTGCTTCTATGCTGTTTAGGGTGCAATCATGTAAATCGGCAAGGCCTTGGGTCACTGGACTTTTCTTGTTTTTTGCGTATTTTATTGTGATTGGTAAACCTTGGAGTGTCAGTGCCCAATTGGATATTCGGCTGCTGGTTACGCGGCCCTCTCGAATCTACTTATTGTTGAGATACACCAAGGATTCATGATTCGTTTCCAGGATGATCTTTTCTCCATTCAACAAGTTTCGAAAATGTTGTATAGACCAGATGTTTCCGAATATTGTCTTCTCACACTCACGGAGTGCTTTACTGGCATAGGAAATAATTTGTTTCCCTGCCTCTTGTATCTGGTACAGTACCGAGCTGATGCTGTGGTCTGAGTAGGCAGTCTCGAGGTAGTATTCCTTCCCTTTCTCTGGGTATGCTAGGCAGGATGCCCCTGTGATCTGTTGTTTCAATTCTTTCTCTGCGGCTTCCTGTTCCTGTCCCCACTCCCATGGTTCGTCCTTTTGTAGTAGTTTGACTAATGGTCGAGTGATCCCTGCATACTCGTCCACGAACTGTGGAAGGTAGTTGCAGATCCCCAAGAAACTCCGAAGGGTCTGGACCGTGGTTGGCGATTTGAGCGTGAGGAGGGCTTTAATTATTTTAGTTTGAGGTAACAATCCCTCAGTGCCAATCTGAAATCCGAGATAATCCACGCTTTTGCGTGCCCACTGCCTTTTTTGTATTGAGATCTTTGCGCCTGCATCCTTTAGCTGCTCGAGGATATGTTGGAGGCTCCCGAGGTGTTCTTTCGATGAGGAGTCCTTGACTGGTATGTCATCGATGTAGACGATGGTGCCTCGCTCTGTTGCGTCGTTCATCGCCTTGGGTAGGAATATGTTAAAGTCTGTTGGTGAGTTAGAGTATCCGAATGGGCAGCGATTCCAAGTATACTGTATTCTGTTGAAGGTAAATGCCAACTTGTATTGATCCGTTTCTTTCACTGGCATGGTCCAGAAGCCATTTGCTAGATCCATTGCGGTGAATATTTTTGCGCCTTTTATTTGGTTGAGATTTTGGTCGATTTCAGCCATTGGCCATCTAGATAGGGGAACCGTTTTATTGAGTTGCCTGTAGTCAATTGTGAGTCGCCTTTTGTCCGTGGGTTTTAGTACCGGCCAAATTGGTGAGTTGTAGGTTGAGTTGCATTCTCGAATTATGTTCTTCTTCAGTAGGTTTTCCAAGGTTTCTTGGATTTATTCGTAGGTGGCTAGTGGAATCTTGTATTGTTTTACGTATACCGCTGGTGCTCCCTCCAGTGTGGGGATGGATACCACATGTAGGTCGGTTTTACCACAATCATAGGAGTCTTCTGAGAACAGAAAGTGGTATTTCTGGAGCAGTCGCCGTAGCTCGTCTCGTTGAGTGTTATTCTCTAGGGCGTCTGCTGCTTCAATTTGTTGTTCAATTTGTTCTTCTATCGTGGGGACTCTTTTTCTTGGTTTGGGTCTAAGGCCTTCATGATTTGGGGCTGCTCAGTTTGACGTTTTTCTTTCGTTAGGAGCGATTGAATCGTCTTTGCTTCACCCGAGGAAGGTAAGCCCTTGCCCGGAGGAAAACCTTCTGCTTTGGCAAGGCAGGGAGGGTCTGGAGGGAAACCTGCTTTGGCAAGGGAGGGAGAGTCTGGAGGGAAACCGTCTGCTCTGATAAAGCAGGTGTGGGGTCAGGAGGGAAATCTTCTGCTCTGATAAGGCAGGGGGGGGGGGGTCTGGAGGGAAACCGTCTGCTCTGACAAGGAAGGGCGGGGGTCTGGAGGCAAACCGTCTGCTCTGGCAAGGCAGGGGGGGGTCTGCAGGGAAACCCTCTGCTTTGGCAAGGCAGGGAGTGTCTGGAGGGAAACCCTCTGTTTTGGCAAGGCAGGGAGAGTCTGGAGGGAAACCGTCTGCTCTGACAAGGCAGAGCGGGGGTCTGGACGAAACCCTCTGCTCTGGCAAGGCAGGGGGGGTCTGGAGGAAAACCCTCTGTTCTGACAAGGCAAGGGGGGTTTGGAGGGAAACCCTCTGGTCTGGCAAGGCAGAGGGTGGGGTCTGGAGGGAAACCCTCTCCTCTGGCAAGGCACGGAGGGTCTGGAGGGAAACTCTCTGCTCTGGCAAGGCAGAGAGGGTCTTGAGGGAAACCCCCTGCTCTGATGAGGCAGGGGGGGGGCGGTCTGGAGGGAAACCCTCTGCTTTGGCAAGGCATGGAGGGTCTGGAGGGAAACCCTCTGCTCCAATAAGTCAGGGGGGGGGGGTCTGGAGGGAATCCCTCTGCTTTGGCAAGGCAGGGGGGGGTCTGGAGGGAAACCTTCTGCTCTGGCATGGCAGGGGGGGGGTCTGGTGGAAAACCCTCTGTTCTGACAAGGCATGGGGGGGTCTGGAGGGAAACCCTCTGGTCTGGCAAGGCAGGGGGGGTCTGGAAGGAAACCCTCTGCTCTGGCAAGTAAGGGGGAGTCTGGAGGGAAACCCTCTGCTCTGACAAGGGAGGCGGGTCTGGAGGGAAACGCTCTGCTTTAGCAAGTCAGGGAGAGTCTAGAGGGAAACGTTCTGCTCTGACAAAGCAGGGCAGGGCCTGGAGGGAAACCCCTGCTCTGACAAGGCAGGAGGGGTGGGGGTCTGAAGGGAAACCCTCTGCTCATGCAAAGCACGGGGGGTCTGGAGGGAAACCCTCTTCTTTCGCAAGGTAGGGGGGGGGGGCCTGGAGGGAAAACTTCTCCTCTGATAAGGTAGGGGGGGGAAGTCTAGATCGAAACCGTCTGCTCTGGCAAGGCAGGGGGGGTCTGGAGGAAAACCCTCTGTTCTTACAAGGCACGGGGGTCTGGAGGGAAACCCTCTGCTCTGACAAGACAGGCGGGTTCTGGAGGGAAACGATCTGCTTTGGCAAGGCAGGTAGAGTCTGGAGGGAAACCCTCTGCTTTAGCAAGTCAGGGAGAGTCTAGAGGGAAATGCTATGCTCTGACAAGGCAGGGCGGGGCCTGGAGAGAAACCCTCTGCTTTGGCAAGGCAGGCGGGGTCTGGAGGGAAACGCTCTGCTTTGGCAAGGCAGGTAGAGTCTGGAGGGAAACCCTCTGCTTTAG
This sequence comes from Petromyzon marinus, assembly GCF_048934315.1. NCBI lineage: Eukaryota > Metazoa > Chordata > Hyperoartia > Petromyzontiformes > Petromyzontidae > Petromyzon > Petromyzon marinus. Next base: position 714,983 of record NC_133698.1, on the reverse strand, counting down.
CAAGTCAGGGAGAGTCTAGAGGGAAATGCTATGCTCTGACAAGGCAGGGCGGGGCCTGGAGAGAAACCCTCTGCTTTGGCAAGGCAGGGAGGGTCTGGAGGGAAACCCTCTGTTTTGGCAAGGCAGGGAGAGTCTGGAGGAAAACCGTCTGCTCTGACAAGGCAGGGCGGTTGTCTGGAGGGAAATCCTCTGCTCCAATAAGGCAAGAGACGGGGTCTGGAGGGAAACCCTCTGCTTTGGCAAGGCAGGGGGGGTCTGGAGGAAAACCCTCTGTTCTGACAAGGCAGGGGGAGTCTGGAGGGAAACCCTCTGCTCTGACAAGGCAGGCGGGGTCTGGAGGGAAACGCTCTGCTTTAACAAGTCAGGGAGGGTCTGGAGGGAAACCCTCTGCTCCAATAAGTCAGGGAGGGGGTCTGGAGGGAATCCCTCTGCTTTGGCAAGGCAGGGGGGGGTCTGGAGGGAAACCTTCTTCTCTGGCATGGCAGGGGGGGGGGGTCTGGTGGAAAACCCTCTGTTCTGACAAGGCATGGGGGGGTCTGGAGGGAAACCCTCTGGTCTGGCAAGGCAGGGGGGGTCTGGAAGGAAACCCTCTGCTCTGGCAAGTCAGGGGGAGTCTGGAGGGAAACCCTCTGCTCTGACAAGGGAGGCGGGTCTGGAGGGAAACGCTCTGCTTTAGCAAGTCAGGGAGAGTCTAGAGGGAAACGTTCTGCTCTGACAAAGCAGGGCAGGGCCTGGAGGGAAACCCCTGCTCTGACAAGGCAGGAGGGGTGGGGGTCTGAAGGGAAACCCTCTGCTCATGCAAAGCACGGGGGGTCTGGAGGGAAACCCTCTTCTTTCGCAAGGTAGGGAGGGGGGGTCTGGAGGGAAAACTTCTCCTCTGATAAGGTAGGGGGGGGAAGTCTAGATCGAAACCGTCTGCTCTGGCAAGGCAGGGGGGGTCTGGAGGAAAACCCTCTGTTCTTACAAGGCACGGGGGTCTGGAGGGAAACCCTCTGCTCTGACAAGGCAGGCGGGGTCTGGAGGGAAACGATCTGCTTTGGCAAGGCAGGTAGAGTCTGGAGGGAAACCCTCTGCTTTAGCAAGTCAGGGAGAGTCTAGAGGGAAATGCTATGCTTTGACAAGGCAGGGCGGGGTCTGGAGAGAAACCCTCTGCTTTGGCAAGGCAGGCGGGGTCTGGAGGGAAACGCTCTGCTTTGGCAAGGCAGGTAGAGTCTGGAGGGAAACCCTCTGCTTTAGCAAGTCAGGGAGAGTCTAGAGGGAAATGCTATGCTCTGACAAGGCAGGGCGGGGCCTGGAGAGAAACCCTCTGCTTTGGCAAGGCAGGGAGGGTCTGGAGGGAAACCCTCTGTTTTGGCAAGGCAGGGAGAGTCTGGAGGAAAACCGTCTGCTCTGACAAGGCAGGGCGGTTGTCTGGAGGGAAATCCTCTGCTCCAATAAGGCAGGAGAAGGGGTCTGGAGGGAAACCCTCTGCTTTGGCAAGGCAGGGGGGGTCTGGAGGAAAACCCTCTGTTCTGACAAGGCAGGGGGAGTCTGGAGGGAAACCCTCTGCTCTGACAAGGCAGGCGGGGTCTGGAGGGAAACGCTCTGCTTTAACAAGTCAGGGAGAGTCTAGAGAGAAACGCTCTGCTCTGACAACGCAGGGCGGGGCCTGGAGGGAAACCCTCTGCTCTGACAAGGCAGGAGGGATGGGGTTCTGGAGGGAAACCCTCTGCTCAGCCAACGCAGCGGGGGTCTGGAGGGAAACCCTCTTCTTTGGCAGGGCAGGGGGGGTCTGGAGGGAAAACTTCTCCAGCGCTGTCCTCCAGACAGTCTCGTCCCTTCACCTGATGAAGGCCGCATGTGTTGTGGCCGAAACGTCGTGAGAATTTAATTGTGTTATTTTATTTTATCAATTTCTTATTTTATTCTCATTCTACGTGACTTTACCGAAAGAACCAAAGAAGAGGAACCGTCTGCTATGGCAAGGCAGGGAGGGTCTGGAGGAAAACCCTTTGTTTTGGCAAAGCATGGAGAGTCTGGAGTGAAACGCTCTGCTCTGACAAGGCAGGGCGGTGCCTGGAGGGAAACCCTCTGCTCTGGCAAGGCAGGGGGGTCTGGAGGGAAACACTCTGCTCTGGTAAGGCAGCGGGCGTCTGGAGGAAAACCCTCTGCTCTGACAATGCAGGCGGGGTCTGGAGGGAAATGCTCTGCTTTAGCAAGTCAGAGAGAGTCTAGAGGGAAAGGCTCTGCTCTGACAAGGCAGGGCGGCGATCTAGAGGGAAACCCTCTGCTCTGACAATGCTTGGCGGGGGTCTGGAGGGATCCCCTCTGCTTTGGCAAGGCAGGGAGGGTCTGGAGGGAAACCCTCTGCTCCAATAAGTCAGGGGGGGGGGGGTCTGGAGGGAATCCCTCTGCTTTGGCAAGGCAGGGGGGGGGGTCTGGAGGGAAACCTTCTGCTCTGACAAGCCAGGCGGGGTCTGGAGGGAAACGCTCTGCTTTAACAAGTCAGGGAGAGTCTAGAGGGAAACGGTCTGCTCTGAAAAGGCAGGAAGGTGCCTGGAGGGAAACCCTCTGCTCTGACAAGGCAGGAGGGGTGGGGGTTTGGAGGAAAATCCTCTGCTTTAGCATATCAGGGAGAGTCTAGAGGGAAACTCTCTGCTCTGGCAAGGTATGGGGGTCTGGAGCAAAACCCTCTGTTCTGACAAGGCAGGGAGGGTCTGGTGGGAAGCCCTCTGTTTTGGCAAGGCAGGGAGAGTCTGGAGGGAAACCGTCTGCTCAGACAAGGCAGGGCGGGGGTCTGGAGGGAAACGCTCTGCTTTAACAAGTCAGGGAGAGTCTAGAGGGAAACGCTCTGCTCTGACAAGGCAGGGCAGGGCCTGGAGGGAAACCCTCTGCTCAGCCAAAGCAGGGGGGGTCTGGAGGGAAACCCTTTTCTTTGGCAGGGCAGGGGGGGTCTGGAGGGAAAACTTCTCTAGTGCTGTCCTCCTGACAGTCTCGTCCCTTCACCTGATGAAGGCCGCTTGTGTTGTGGCCGAAACTTCGTGAGAATTTTATTGTGTTATTTTATTTTATCAATTTATTATTTTATTCTCATTCTACGTGACTTTACCGAAAGAACCAAAGAAGAGGAACCGTCTGCTCTGGCAAGGCAGGGAGGGTCTTGAGGAAAACCCTTTGTTTTGGCAAAGCATGGAGAGTCTGGAGGGAAACGCTCTGCTCTGACAAGGCAGGGCGGTGCCTGGAGGGAAACCCTCTGCTTTGGCAAGGCACGGAGGGTCTGGAGGGAAATCCTCTGTTTTAGAATGGCAGGGAGAGTCTGGAGGGAAACCGTTTGCTCTGACAAGGCAGGGCGGGGGTCTGGAGGGAAACCCTCTGCTCCAATGAGGCAGAGGGAGGGGTATGGAGGGAAACCCTCTGCTCTGGCAAGGCAGGGGGGTCTGGAGGGAAACCCCCTGCTCTGATGAGGCAGGGGGGGGGCGGTCTGGAGGGAAACCGTCTGCTATGGAAAGGCAGGGTCGGTCTGGAGGGAAACCCTCTGTTCTTACAAGGCAGCGGGGTCTGGAGGGAAACCCTCTGCTCTGACAAGGCAGGCGGGGTCTGGAGGGAAACGCTCTGCTTTGGCAAGGCAGGTAGAGTCTGGAGGGAAACCCTCTGCTTTAGCAAGTCAGGGAGACTCTAGAGGGAAATGCTATGCTATGACAAGGCATGGCAGGGCCTGGAGAGAAACCCTCTGCTTTGGCAAGGCAGGCGGGGTCTGGAGGGAAACGCTCTGCTTTGGCAAGGCAGGTAGAGTCTGGAGGGAAACCCTCTGCTTTAGCAAGTCAGGGAGAGTCTAGAGGGAAATGTTATGCTCTGACAAGGCAGGGCGGGGCCTGGAGAGAAACCCTCTGCGTTGACAAGGCACGGCGCGTCTTAGGGAAATCCTCTGCTCTGGCAAGGCGGGGGGGGGTGGGTGGTCTGGAGGGAAACCCTCTGCACTGACAAGGCAGGCAGGGTCTGGAGGGAAACCCTCTGCTCTGACAAGGCAGGCGGGGTCTGGAGGGAAACGCTCTGTTTTAGCAAGTCAGGGAGAGTTTAGAGGGAAACGCTCTGCTCTGACAAGGCAGGGCGGTGCCTGGAGGGAAACCTTCTGCTCTGACAAGGCAGAGGGGTGGGGGTCAGGAGGGAAACCCTCTGCTCAGCCAAAGCAGGCGGGTCTGGAGGGAAACCCTCTTCTTTGGCAGGGCAGGGGGGTCTGGAGGGAAAACTTCTCCAGCGCTGTCATCCAGACAGTCTCGTCCCTTCACCTGATGAAGGCCGCTTGTGTTGTGGCCGAAACGTCGTGAGAATTTTATTGCGTTATTTTATTTTATCAATTTATTATTTTATTCTCATTCTACGTGACTTTACCGAAAGAACCAAAGAGAGGAACGGTCTGCTCTGGCAAGGCAGGGAAGGTCTGGAGGAAACCCTTTGTTTTGGCAAAGCATGGAGAGTCTGGAGGGAAACGCTCTGCTCTGACAAAGCAGGTCGGTGCCTGGAGGGAAACCCTCTGCTTTGGCAAGGCAGGGAGAGTCTGGAGGGAAACTGTCTGCTCTGACAAGGCAGGGCGGGGGTCTGGAGGGAAACCCTCTGCTACAATAAGGCAGAGGAAGGGGTATGGAGGGAAACCCTCTGCTCTGGCAAGGCAGGGTGGTCTGGAGGGAAACCCCCTGCTCTGATGAGGCGGGGGGGGCGGTCTGGAGGGAAACCGTCTGCTCTGGAAAGGCAGGGTCGGTCTGGAGGGAAACCCCACTGCTTTGGCAAGGCAGGGAGGGTCTGGAGGGAAACCCTGTACTCCAATAAGTCAGGGGGAGTCTGGAGGGAATTCCTCTGCTTTGGCAAGGCAGGGCGGGTCTGGAGGGAAACCTTCTGCTCTGGCATGGCAGGGGGGGGGGTCTGGAGGAAAACCCTCTGTTCTGACAAGGCATGGGGGGTCTCGAGGGAAACCCTCTGGTCTGGCAAGGCAGGGGGGGGGGTCTGGAGGGAAACCCTCTGCTCTGGCAGGGCAGAGGGAGTCTGGAGGGAAACCCTCTGCTCTGACAAGGCAGGCGGGGTCTGGAGGGAAACGCTCTGCTTTTTGCAAGTCAGGGAGAGTCTAGAGGGAAACGTTCTGCTCTGACAAGGCAGGGCAGGGCCTGGAGGGAAATCCTCTGCTCTGACAAGTCAGGAGGGGTGGGGGTCTGGAGGGAAACCCTCTGCTCATGCAAAGCACGGGGGATCTGGAGGGAAAACCTCTTCTTTGGCAAGGTAGCGGCGGGGGGGGGGTCTGGAGGGAAACCCTCTGCTCTGACAAGGCAGGCGGGGTCTGGAGGTAAACGCTCTGCTTTGGCAAGGCAGGTAGAGTCTAGAGGGAAACCCTCTGCTTTAGCAAGTCAGGGAGAGTTTAGAGGGAAACGCTCTGCTCTGACAAGGCAGGGCGGTGCCTGGAGGGAAACCCTCTGCTCTGGCAAGGCAGGGGGGGTCTGGGGGAAAACCCTCTGCTCTGACAATGCAGGCGGGGTCTGGAGGGAAATGCTCTGATTTGGCAATGCAAGAAGAGTCTGGAGGGAAACCCTCTGCTTTAGCAAGTCAGAGAGAGTCTAGAGGGAAAGGCTCTGCTCTGACAAGGCAGGGCGGCGACCTAGAGGGAAACCCTCTGCTCTGACAATGCATGGCGGGGGTCTGGAGGGATCCCCTCTGCTCTGGTAAGGCAGGGGGTTCTGGAGGGAAATCCTCTGCTCCGACAAGGCAGGGGAGCGGGTCTGGAGGGAAGCCCTCTGCTCTGACAAGGCAGGGCGGGGCCTGGAGGGAAACCCTCTGCTCTGACAAGGCAGGAGGGGTGGGGGTCAGAAGGGAAACCCTCTTCTTTGGCAGGGCAGGGGGGGTCTGGAGGGAAAACTTCTCCAGCGCTGTCCTCCAGACAGTCTCGTCCCTTCACCTGATGAAGGCTGCTTGTGTTGTGTCCGAAACGTCGTGAGAATTTCATTGCGTTATTTTATTTTATCAATTTATTATTTTATTCTCATTCTACGTGACTTTACCGAAAGGACCAAAGAAGAGGAACGGTCTGCTCTGGCAAGGCAGGGAGGGTCTGGAGGAAAGCCCTTTGTTTTGGCAAAGCATGGAGAGTCTGGAGTGAAACGCTCTGCTCTGACAAGGCAGGGCGGTGCCTGGAGGGAAACCCTCTGCTCTGGCAAGGCAGGGGGGTCTGGAGGGAAACACTCTGCTCTGGTAAGGCAGCGGGAGTCTGGAGGAAAACCCTCTGCTCTGACAATGCAGACGGGGTCTGGAGGGAATCCCTCTGCTCTAATGAGGCAGAGGGAGGGGTATGGAGGGAAACCCTCTGCTCTGGCAAGGCAGGGGGGTCTGGAGGGAAACCCCCTGCTCTGATGAGGCAGGGGGGGGGGCGGTCTGGAGGGAAACCGTCTGCTATGGAAAGGCAGGGTCGGTCTGGAGGGAAACCCTCTGTTCTTACATGGCAGGGGGTCTGGAGGGAAACCCTCTGCTCTGACAAGGCAGGCGGGGTCTGGAGGGAAACGCTCTGCTTTGGCAAGGCAGGTAGAGTCTGGAGGGAAACCCTCTGCTTTAGCAAGTCAGGGAGAGTCTAGAGGGAAATGCTATGCTATGACAAGGCATGGCGGGGCCTGGAGAGAAACCCTCTGCTTTGGCAAGGCAGGCGGGGTCTGGAGGGAAACGCTCTGCTTTGGCAAGGCAGGTAGAGTCTGGAGGGAAACCCTCTGCTCTGGCAAGGCAGGGGGGTCTGGAGGGAAACCCCCTGCTCTGATGAGGCAGGGGGGGTGGGCGGTCTGGAGGGAAACCGTCTGCTCTGGTAAGGCAGGGTCGGTCTGGAGGGAAACCCCACTGCTTTGGCAAGGCAGGGAGGGTCTGGAGGGAAACCCTGAACTCCAATAAGTCAGGGGGAGTCTGGAGGGAATCCCTCTGCTTTGGCAAGGCAGGGGGGGTCTGGAGGGAAACCTTCTGCTCTGGCATGGCAGGGGGGGTCTGGAGGAAAACCCTCTGTTCTGACAAGGCATGGGGGGGTCTGGAGGGAAACCCTCTGGTCTAGCAAGGCAGGGGGGGGGGGTCTGGAGAGAAACCCTCTGCTCTGGCAAGGCAGATGGAGTCTGGAGGGAAACCCTCTGTTCTTACAAGGCAGCGGGGTCTGGAGGGAAACCCTCTGCTCTGACAAGGCAGGCGGGGTCTGGAGGGAAACGCTCTGCTTTGGCAAGGCAGGTAGAGTCTGGAGGGAAACCCTCTGCTTTAGCAAGTCAGGGAGACTCTAGAGGGAAATGCTATGCTATGACAAGGCATGGCAGGGCCTGGAGAGAAACCCTCTGCTTTGGCAAGGCAGGCGGGGTCTGGAGGGAAACGCTCTGCTTTGGCAAGGCAGGTAGAGTCTGGAGGGAAACCCTCTGCTTTAGCAAGTCAGGGAGAGTCTAGAGGGAAATGCTATGCTCTGACAAGGCAGGGCGGGGCCTGGAGAGAAACCCTCTGCGTTGACAAGGCACGGCGCGTCTTAGGGAAATCCTCTGCTCTGGCAAGGCGGGGGGGTGGGTGGTCTGGAGGGAAACCCTCTGCACTGACAAGGCAGGCGGGGTCTGGAGGGAAACCCTCTGCTCTGACAAGGCAGGCGGGGTCTGGAGGGAAACGCTCTGTTTTAGCAAGTCAGGGAGAGTTTAGAGGGAAACGCTCTGCTCTGACAAGGCAGGGCGGTGCCTGGAGGGAAACCTTCTGCTCTGACAAGGCAGAGGGGTGGGGGTCAGGAGGGAAACCCTCTGCTCAGCCAAAGCAGGGGGGTCTGGAGGGAAACCCTCTTCTTTAGCAGGGCAGGGGGGTCTGGAGGGAAAACTTCTCCAGCGCTGTCATCCAGACAGTCTCGTCCCTTCACCTGATGAAGGCCGCTTGTGTTGTGGCCGAAACGTCGTGAGAATTTTATTGCGTTATTTTATTTTATCAATTTATTATTTTATTCTCATTCTACGTGACTTTACCGAAAGAACCAAAGAGAGGAACGGTCTGCTCTGGCAAGGCAGGGAAGGTCTGGAGGAAACCCTTTGTTTTGGCAAAGCATGGAGAGTCTGGAGGGAAACGCTCTGCTCTGACAAAGCAGGTCGGTGCCTGGAGGGAAACCCTCTGCTTTGGCAAGGCAGGGAGAGTCTGGAGGGAAACTGTCTGCTCTGACAAGGCAGGGCGGGGGTCTGGAGGGAAACCCTCTGCTACAATAAGGCAGAGGAAGGGGTATGGAGGGAAACCCTCTGCTCTGGCAAGGCAGGGTGGTCTGGAGGGAAACCCCCTGCTCTGATGAGGCGGGGGGGGCGGTCTGGAGGGAAACCGTCTGCTCTGGAAAGGCAGGGTCGGTCTGGAGGGAAACCCCACTGCTTTGGCAAGGCAGGGAGGGTCTGGAGGGAAACCCTGTACTCCAATAAGTCAGGGGGAGTCTGGAGGGAATTCCTCTGCTTTGGCAAGGCAGGGCGGGTCTGGAGGGAAACCTTCTGCTCTGGCATGGCAGGGGGGGGGGTCTGGAGGAAAACCCTCTGTTCTGACAAGGCATGGGGGGGTCTCGAGGGAAACCCTCTGGTCTGGCAAGGCAGGGGGGGGGGTCTGGAGGGAAACCCTCTGCTCTGGCAGGGCAGAGGGAGTCTGGAGGGAAACCCTCTGCTCTGACAAGGCAGGCGGGGTCTGGAGGGAAACGCTCTGCTTTTTGCAAGTCAGGGAGAGTCTAGAGGGAAACGTTCTGCTCTGACAAGGCAGGGCAGGGCCTGGAGGGAAATCCTCTGCTCTGACAAGTCAGGAGGGGTGGGGGTCTGGAGGGAAACCCTCTGCTCATGCAAAGCACGGGGGATCTGGAGGGAAAACCTCTTCTTTTGCAAGGTAGCGGCGGGGGGGGGGGGTCTGGAGGGAAACCCTCTGCTCTGACAAGGCAGACGGGGTCTGGAGGTAAACGCTCTGCTTTGGCAAGGCAGGTAGAGTCTAGAGGGAAACCCTCTGCTTTAGCAAGTCAGGGAGAGTTTAGAGGGAAACGCTCTGCTCTGACAAGGCAGGGCGGTGCCTGGAGGGAAACCCTCTGCTCTGGCAAGGCAGGGGGGGTCTGGGGGAAAACCCTCTGCTCTGACAATGCAGGGGGGGTCTGGAGGGAAATGCTCTGATTTGGCAATGCAAGAAGAGTCTGGAGGGAAACCCTCTGCTTTAGCAAGTCAGAGAGAGTCTAGAGGGAAAGGCTCTGCTCTGACAAGGCAGGGCGGCGACCTAGAGGGAAACCCTCTGCTCTGACAATGCATGGCGGGGGTCTGGAGGGATCCCCTCTGCTCTGGTAAGGCAGGGGGTTCTGGAGGGAAATCCTCTGCTCCGACAAGGCAGGGGAGCGGGTCTGGAGGGAAGCCCTCTGCTCTGACAAGGCAGGGCGGGGCCTGGAGGGAAACCCTCTGCTCTGACAAGGCAGGAGGGGTGGGGGTCAGAAGGGAAACCCTCTTCTTTGGCAGGGCAGGGGGGGTCTGGAGGGAAAACTTCTCCAGCGCTGTCCTCCAGACAGTCTCGTCCCTCCACCTGATGAAGGCTGCTTGTGTTGTGTCCGAAACGTCGTGAGAATTTCATTGCGTTATTTTATTTTATCAATTTATTATTTTATTCTCATTCTACGTGACTTTACCGAAAGGACCAAAGAAGAGGAACGGTCTGCTCTGGCAAGGCAGGGAGGGTCTGGAGGAAAGCCCTTTGTTTTGGCAAAGCATGGAGAGTCTGGAGTGAAACGCTCTGCTCTGACAAGGCAGGGCGGTGCCTGGAGGGAAACCCTCTGCTCTGGCAAGGCAGGGGGGTCTGGAGGGAAACACTCTGCTCTGGTAAGGCAGCGGGAGTCTGGAGGAAAACCCTCTGCTCTGACAATGCAGGCGGGGTCTGGAGGGAATCCCTCTGCTCTAATGAGGCAGAGGGAGGGGTATGGAGGGAAACCCTCTGCTCTGGCAAGGCAGGGGGGTCTGGAGGGAAACCCCCTGCTCTGATGAGGCAGGGGGAGGGGCGGTCTGGAGGGAAACCGTCTGCTATGGAAAGGCAGGGTCGGTCTGGAGGGAAACCCTCTGTTCTTACATGGCAGGGGGTCTGGAGGGAAACCCTCTGCTCTGACAAGGCAGGCGGGGTCTGGAGGGAAACGCTCTGCTTTGGCAAGGCAGGTAGAGTCTGGAGGGAAACCCTCTGCTTTAGCAAGTCAGGGAGAGTCTAGAGGGAAATGCTATGCTATGACAAGGCATGGCGGGGCCTGGAGAGAAACCCTCTGCTTTGGCAAGGCAGGCGGGGTCTGGAGGGAAACGCTCTGCTTTGGCAAGGCAGGTAGAGTCTGGAGGGAAACCCTCTGCTCTGGCAAGGCAGGGGGGTCTGGAGGGAAACCCCCTGCTCTGATGAGGCAGGGGGGGTGGGCGGTCTGGAGGGAAACCGTCTGCTCTGGTAAGGCAGGGTCGGTCTGGAGGGAAACCCCACTGCTTTGGCAAGGCAGGGAGGGTCTGCAGGGAAACCCTGAACTCCAATAAGTCAGGGGGAGTCTGGAGGGAATCCCTCTGCTTTGGCAAGGCAGGGGGGGTCTGGAGGGAAACCTTCTGCTCTGGCATGGCAGGGGGGGTCTGGAGGAAAACCCTCTGTTCTGACAAGGCATGGGGGGGTCTGGAGGGAAACCCTCTGGTCTAGCAAGGCAGGGGGGGGGGTCTGGAGAGAAACCCTCTGCTCTGGCAAGGCAGATGGAGTCTGGAGGGAAACCCTCTGTTCTTACAAGGCAGCGGGGTCTGGAGGGAAACCCTCTGCTCTGACAAGGCAGGCGGGGTCTGGAGGGAAACGCTCTGCTTTGGCAAGGCAGGTAGAGTCTGGAGGGAAACCCTCTGCTTTAGCAAGTCAGGGAGACTCTAGAGGGAAATGCTATGCTATGACAAGGCAAGGCAGGGCCTGGAGAGAAACCCTCTGCTTTGGCAAGGCAGGCGGGGTCTGGAGGGAAACGCTCTGCTTTGGCAAGGCAGGTAGAGTCTGGAGGGAAACCCTCTGCTTTAGCAAGTCAGGGAGAGTCTAGAGGGAAATGCTATGCTCTGACAAGGCAGGGCGGGGCCTGGAGAGAAACCCTCTGCGTTGACAAGGCACGGCGCGTCTTAGGGAAATCCTCTGCTCTGGCAAGGCGGGGGGGTGGGTGGTCTGGAGGGAAACCCTCTGCACTGACAAGGCAGGCGGGGTCTGGAGGGAAACCCTCTGCTCTGACAAGGCAGGCGGGGTCTGGAGGGAAACGCTCTGTTTTAGCAAGTCAGGGAGAGTTTAGAGGGAAACGCTCTGCTCTGACAAGGCAGGGCGGTGCCTGGAGGGAAACCTTCTGCTCTGACAAGGCAGAGGGGTGGGGGTCAGGAGGGAAACCCTCTGCTCAGCCAAAGCAGGGGGGTCTGGAGGGAAACCCTCTTCTTTGGCAGGGCAGGGGGGTCTGGAGGGAAAACTTCTCCAGCGCTGTCATCCAGACAGTCTCGTCCCTTCACCTGATGAAGGCCGCTTGTGTTGTGGCCGAAACGTCGTGAGAATTTTATTGCGTTATTTTATTTTATCAATTTATTATTTTATTCTCATTCTACGTGACTTTACCGAAAGAACCAAAGAGAGGAACGGTCTGCTCTGGCAAGGCAGGGAAGGTCTGGAGGAAACCCTTTGTTTTGGCAAAGCATGGAGAGTCTGGAGGGAAACGCTCTGCTCTGACAAAGCAGGTCGGTGCCTGGAGGGAAACCCTCTGCTTTGGCAAGGCAGGGAGAGTCTGGAGGGAAACTGTCTGCTCTGACAAGGCAGGGCGGGGGTCTGGAGGGAAACCCTCTGCTACAATAAGGCAGAGGAAGGGGTATGGAGGGAAACCCTCTGCTCTGGCAAGGCAGGGTGGTCTGGAGGGAAACCCCCTGCTCTGATGAGGCGGGGGGGGCGGTCTGGAGGGAAACCGTCTGCTCTGGAAAGGCAGGGTCGGTCTGGAGGGAAACCCCACTGCTTTGGCAAGGCAGGGAGGGTCTGGAGGGAAACCCTGTACTCCAATAAGTCAGGGGGAGTCTGGAGGGAATTCCTCTGCTTTGGCAAGGCAGGGCGGGTCTGGAGGGAAACCTTCTGCTCTGGCATGGCAGGGGGGGGGGTCTGGAGGAAAACCCTCTGTTCTGACAAGGCATGGGGGGGTCTCGAGGGAAACCCTCTGGTCTGGCAAGGCAGGGGGGGGGGTCTGGAGGGAAACCCTCTGCTCTGGCAGGGCAGAGGGAGTCTGGAGGGAAACCCTCTGCTCTGACAAGGCAGGCGGGGTCTGGAGGGAAACGCTCTGCTTTTTGCAAGTCAGGGAGAGTCTAGAGGGAAACGTTCTGCTCTGACAAGGCAGGGCAGGGCCTGGAGGGAAATCCTCTGCTCTGACAAGTCAGGAGGGGTGGGGGTCTGGAGGGAAACCCTCTGCTCATGCAAAGCACGGGGGATCTGGAGGGAAAACCTCTTCTTTTGCAAGGTAGCGGCGGGGGGGGGGGTCTGGAGGGAAACCCTCTGCTCTGACAAGGCAGACGGGGTCTGGAGGTAAACGCTCTGCTTTGGCAAGGCAGGTAGAGTCTAGAGGGAAACCCTCTGCTTTAGCAAGTCAGGGAGAGTTTAGAGGGAAACGCTCTGCTCTGACAAGGCAGGGCGGTGCCTGGAGGGAAACCCTCTGCTCTGGCAAGGCAGGGGGGGTCTGGGGGAAAACCCTCTGCTCTGACAATGCAGGGGGGGTCTGGAGGGAAATGCTCTGATTTGGCAATGCAAGAAGAGTCTGGAGGGAAACCCTCTGCTTTAGCAAGTCAGAGAGAGTCTAGAGGGAAAGGCTCTGCTCTGACAAGGCAGGGCGGCGACCTAGAGGGAAACCCTCTGCTCTGACAATGCATGGCGGGGGTCTGGAGGGATCCCCTCTGCTCTGGTAAGGCAGGGGGTTCTGGAGGGAAATCCTCTGCTCCGACAAGGCAGGGGAGCGGGTCTGGAGGGAAGCCCTCTGCTCTGACAAGGCAGGGCGGGGCCTGGAGGGAAACCCTCTGCTCTGACAAGGCAGGAGGGGTGGGGGTCAGAAGGGAAACCCTCTTCTTTGGCAGGGCAGGGGGGGTCTGGAGGGAAAACTTCTCCAGCGCTGTCATCCAGACAGTCTCGTCCCTTCACCTGATGAAGGCCGCTTGTGTTGTGGCCGAAACGTCGTGAGAATTTTATTGCGTTATTTTATTTTATCAATTTATTATTTTATTCTCATTCTACGTGACTTTACCGAAAGAACCAAAGAGAGGAACGGTCTGCTCTGGCAAGGCAGGGAAGGTCTGGAGGAAACCCTTTGTTTTGGCAAAGCATGGAGAGTCTGGAGGGAAACGCTCTGCTCTGACAAAGCAGGTCGGTGCCTGGAGGGAAACCCTCTGCTTTGGCAAGGCAGGGAGAGTCTGGAGGGAAACTGTCTGCTCTGACAAGGCAGGGCGGGGGTCTGGAGGGAAACCCTCTGCTACAATAAGGCAGAGGAAGGGGTATGGAGGGAAACCCTCTGCTCTGGCAAGGCAGGGTGGTCTGGAGGGAAACCCCCTGCTCTGATGAGGCGGGGGGGGCGGTCTGGAGGGAAACCGTCTGCTCTGGAAAGGCAGGGTCGGTCTGGAGGGAAACCCCACTGCTTTGGCAAGGCAGGGAGGGTCTGGAGGGAAACCCTGTACTCCAATAAGTCAGGGGGAGTCTGGAGGGAATTCCTCTGCTTTGGCAAGGCAGGGCGGGTCTGGAGGGAAACCTTCTGCTCTGGCATGGCAGGGGGGGGGGTCTGGAGGAAAACCCTCTGTTCTGACAAGGCATGGGGGGGTCTCGAGGGAAACCCTCTGGTCTGGCAAGGCAGGGGGGGGGGTCTGGAGGGAAACCCTCTGCTCTGGCAGGGCAGAGGGAGTCTGGAGGGAAACCCTCTGCTCTGACAAGGCAGGCGGGGTCTGGAGGGAAACGCTCTGCTTTTTGCAAGTCAGGGAGAGTCTAGAGGGAAACGTTCTGCTCTGACAAGGCAGGGCAGGGCCTGGAGGGAAATCCTCTGCTCTGACAAGTCAGGAGGGGTGGGGGTCTGGAGGGAAACCCTCTGCTCATGCAAAGCACGGGGGATCTGGAGGGAAAACCTCTTCTTTTGCAAGGTAGCGGCGGGGGGGGGGGTCTGGAGGGAAACCCTCTGCTCTGACAAGGCAGACGGGGTCTGGAGGTAAACGCTCTGCTTTGGCAAGGCAGGTAGAGTCTAGAGGGAAACCCTCTGCTTTAGCAAGTCAGGGAGAGTTTAGAGGGAAACGCTCTGCTCTGACAAGGCAGGGCGGTGCCTGGAGGGAAACCCTCTGCTCTGGCAAGGCAGGGGGGGTCTGGGGGAAAACCCTCTGCTCTGACAATGCAGGGGGGGTCTGGAGGGAAATGCTCTGATTTGGCAATGCAAGAAGAGTCTGGAGGGAAACCCTCTGCTTTAGCAAGTCAGAGAGAGTCTAGAGGGAAAGGCTCTGCTCTGACAAGGCAGGGCGGCGACCTAGAGGGAAACCCTCTGCTCTGACAATGCATGGCGGGGGTCTGGAGGGATCCCCTCTGCTCTGGTAAGGCAGGGGGTTCTGGAGGGAAATCCTCTGCTCCGACAAGGCAGGGGAGCGGGTCTGGAGGGAAGCCCTCTGCTCTGACAAGGCAGGGCGGGGCCTGGAGGGAAACCCTCTGCTCTGACAAGGCAGGAGGGGTGGGGGTCAGAAGGGAAACCCTCTTCTTTGGCAGGGCAGGGGGGGTCTGGAGGGAAAACTTCTCCAGCGCTGTCCTCCAGACAGTCTCGTCCCTCCACCTGATGAAGGCTGCTTGTGTTGTGTCCGAAACGTCGTGAGAATTTCATTGCGTTATTTTATTTTATCAATTTATTATTTTATTCTCATTCTACGTGACTTTACCGAAAGGACCAAAGAAGAGGAACGGTCTGCTCTGGCAAGGCAGGGAGGGTCTGGAGGAAAGCCCTTTGTTTTGGCAAAGCATGGAGAGTCTGGAGTGAAACGCTCTGCTCTGACAAGGCAGGGCGGTGCCTGGAGGGAAACCCTCTGCTCTGGCAAGGCAGGGGGGTCTGGAGGGAAACACTCTGCTCTGGTAAGGCAGCGGGAGTCTGGAGGAAAACCCTCTGCTCTGACAATGCAGGCGGGGTCTGGAGGGAATCCCTCTGCTCTAATGAGGCAGAGGGAGGGGTATGGAGGGAAACCCTCTGCTCTGGCAAGGCAGGGGGGTCTGGAGGGAAACCCCCTGCTCTGATGAGGCAGGGGGAGGGGCGGTCTGGAGGGAAACCGTCTGCTATGGAAAGGCAGGGTCGGTCTGGAGGGAAACCCTCTGTTCTTACATGGCAGGGGGTCTGGAGGGAAACCCTCTGCTCTGACAAGGCAGGCGGGGTCTGGAGGGAAACGCTCTGCTTTGGCAAGGCAGGTAGAGTCTGGAGGGAAACCCTCTGCTTTAGCAAGTCAGGGAGAGTCTAGAGGGAAATGCTATGCTATGACAAGGCATGGCGGGGCCTGGAGAGAAACCCTCTGCTTTGGCAAGGCAGGCGGGGTCTGGAGGGAAACGCTCTGCTTTGGCAAGGCAGGTAGAGTCTGGAGGGAAACCCTCTGCTCTGGCAAGGCAGGGGGGTCTGGAGGGAAACCCCCTGCTCTGATGAGGCAGGGGGGGTGGGCGGTCTGGAGGGAAACCGTCTGCTCTGGTAAGGCAGGGTCGGTCTGGAGGGAAACCCCACTGCTTTGGCAAGGCAGGGAGGGTCTGCAGGGAAACCCTGAACTCCAATAAGTCAGGGGGAGTCTGGAGGGAATCCCTCTGCTTTGGCAAGGCAGGGGGGGTCTGGAGGGAAACCTTCTGCTCTGGCATGGCAGGGGGGGTCTGGAGGAAAACCCTCTGTTCTGACAAGGCATGGGGGGGTCTGGAGGGAAACCCTCTGGTCTAGCAAGGCAGGGGGGGGGGTCTGGAGAGAAACCCTCTGCTCTGGCAAGGCAGATGGAGTCTGGAGGGAAACCCTCTGTTCTTACAAGGCAGCGGGGTCTGGAGGGAAACCCTCTGCTCTGACAAGGCAGGCGGGGTCTGGAGGGAAACGCTCTGCTTTGGCAAGGCAGGTAGAGTCTGGAGGGAAACCCTCTGCTTTAGCAAGTCAGGGAGACTCTAGAGGGAAATGCTATGCTATGACAAGGCAAGGCAGGGCCTGGAGAGAAACCCTCTGCTTTGGCAAGGCAGGCGGGGTCTGGAGGGAAACGCTCTGCTTTGGCAAGGCAGGTAGAGTCTGGAGGGAAACCCTCTGCTTTAGCAAGTCAGGGAGAGTCTAGAGGGAAATGCTA
This sequence comes from Petromyzon marinus, assembly GCF_048934315.1. Taxonomy (NCBI): domain Eukaryota; kingdom Metazoa; phylum Chordata; class Hyperoartia; order Petromyzontiformes; family Petromyzontidae; genus Petromyzon; species Petromyzon marinus. The sequence continues at coordinate 698,691 of NC_133698.1, read as the reverse complement.
TGCTCTGACAAGGCAGGGCGGGGCCTGGAGAGAAACCCTCTGCGTTGACAAGGCACGGCGCGTCTTAGGGAAATCCTCTGCTCTGGCAAGGCGGGGGGGTGGGTGGTCTGGAGGGAAACCCTCTGCACTGACAAGGCAGGCGGGGTCTGGAGGGAAACCCTCTGCTCTGACAAGGCAGGCGGGGTCTGGAGGGAAACGCTCTGTTTTAGCAAGTCAGGGAGAGTTTAGAGGGAAACGCTCTGCTCTGACAAGGCAGGGCGGTGCCTGGAGGGAAACCTTCTGCTCTGACAAGGCAGAGGGGTGGGGGTCAGGAGGGAAACCCTCTGCTCAGCCAAAGCAGGGGGGTCTGGAGGGAAACCCTCTTCTTTGGCAGGGCAGGGGGGTCTGGAGGGAAAACTTCTCCAGCGCTGTCATCCAGACAGTCTCGTCCCTTCACCTGATGAAGGCCGCTTGTGTTGTGGCCGAAACGTCGTGAGAATTTTATTGCGTTATTTTATTTTATCAATTTATTATTTTATTCTCATTCTACGTGACTTTACCGAAAGAACCAAAGAGAGGAACGGTCTGCTCTGGCAAGGCAGGGAAGGTCTGGAGGAAACCCTTTGTTTTGGCAAAGCATGGAGAGTCTGGAGGGAAACGCTCTGCTCTGACAAAGCAGGTCGGTGCCTGGAGGGAAACCCTCTGCTTTGGCAAGGCAGGGAGAGTCTGGAGGGAAACTGTCTGCTCTGACAAGGCAGGGCGGGGGTCTGGAGGGAAACCCTCTGCTACAATAAGGCAGAGGAAGGGGTATGGAGGGAAACCCTCTGCTCTGGCAAGGCAGGGTGGTCTGGAGGGAAACCCCCTGCTCTGATGAGGCGGGGGGGGCGGTCTGGAGGGAAACCGTCTGCTCTGGAAAGGCAGGGTCGGTCTGGAGGGAAACCCCACTGCTTTGGCAAGGCAGGGAGGGTCTGGAGGGAAACCCTGTACTCCAATAAGTCAGGGGGAGTCTGGAGGGAATTCCTCTGCTTTGGCAAGGCAGGGCGGGTCTGGAGGGAAACCTTCTGCTCTGGCATGGCAGGGGGGGGGGTCTGGAGGAAAACCCTCTGTTCTGACAAGGCATGGGGGGGTCTCGAGGGAAACCCTCTGGTCTGGCAAGGCAGGGGGGGGGGTCTGGAGGGAAACCCTCTGCTCTGGCAGGGCAGAGGGAGTCTGGAGGGAAACCCTCTGCTCTGACAAGGCAGGCGGGGTCTGGAGGGAAACGCTCTGCTTTTTGCAAGTCAGGGAGAGTCTAGAGGGAAACGTTCTGCTCTGACAAGGCAGGGCAGGGCCTGGAGGGAAATCCTCTGCTCTGACAAGTCAGGAGGGGTGGGGGTCTGGAGGGAAACCCTCTGCTCATGCAAAGCACGGGGGATCTGGAGGGAAAACCTCTTCTTTTGCAAGGTAGCGGCGGGGGGGGGGGTCTGGAGGGAAACCCTCTGCTCTGACAAGGCAGACGGGGTCTGGAGGTAAACGCTCTGCTTTGGCAAGGCAGGTAGAGTCTAGAGGGAAACCCTCTGCTTTAGCAAGTCAGGGAGAGTTTAGAGGGAAACGCTCTGCTCTGACAAGGCAGGGCGGTGCCTGGAGGGAAACCCTCTGCTCTGGCAAGGCAGGGGGGGTCTGGGGGAAAACCCTCTGCTCTGACAATGCAGGGGGGGTCTGGAGGGAAATGCTCTGATTTGGCAATGCAAGAAGAGTCTGGAGGGAAACCCTCTGCTTTAGCAAGTCAGAGAGAGTCTAGAGGGAAAGGCTCTGCTCTGACAAGGCAGGGCGGCGACCTAGAGGGAAACCCTCTGCTCTGACAATGCATGGCGGGGGTCTGGAGGGATCCCCTCTGCTCTGGTAAGGCAGGGGGTTCTGGAGGGAAATCCTCTGCTCCGACAAGGCAGGGGAGCGGGTCTGGAGGGAAGCCCTCTGCTCTGACAAGGCAGGGCGGGGCCTGGAGGGAAACCCTCTGCTCTGACAAGGCAGGAGGGGTGGGGGTCAGAAGGGAAACCCTCTTCTTTGGCAGGGCAGGGGGGGTCTGGAGGGAAAACTTCTCCAGCGCTGTCCTCCAGACAGTCTCGTCCCTCCACCTGATGAAGGCTGCTTGTGTTGTGTCCGAAACGTCGTGAGAATTTCATTGCGTTATTTTATTTTATCAATTTATTATTTTATTCTCATTCTACGTGACTTTACCGAAAGGACCAAAGAAGAGGAACGGTCTGCTCTGGCAAGGCAGGGAGGGTCTGGAGGAAAGCCCTTTGTTTTGGCAAAGCATGGAGAGTCTGGAGTGAAACGCTCTGCTCTGACAAGGCAGGGCGGTGCCTGGAGGGAAACCCTCTGCTCTGGCAAGGCAGGGGGGTCTGGAGGGAAACACTCTGCTCTGGTAAGGCAGCGGGAGTCTGGAGGAAAACCCTCTGCTCTGACAATGCAGGCGGGGTCTGGAGGGAATCCCTCTGCTCTAATGAGGCAGAGGGAGGGGTATGGAGGGAAACCCTCTGCTCTGGCAAGGCAGGGGGGTCTGGAGGGAAACCCCCTGCTCTGATGAGGCAGGGGGAGGGGCGGTCTGGAGGGAAACCGTCTGCTATGGAAAGGCAGGGTCGGTCTGGAGGGAAACCCTCTGTTCTTACATGGCAGGGGGTCTGGAGGGAAACCCTCTGCTCTGACAAGGCAGGCGGGGTCTGGAGGGAAACGCTCTGCTTTGGCAAGGCAGGTAGAGTCTGGAGGGAAACCCTCTGCTTTAGCAAGTCAGGGAGAGTCTAGAGGGAAATGCTATGCTATGACAAGGCATGGCGGGGCCTGGAGAGAAACCCTCTGCTTTGGCAAGGCAGGCGGGGTCTGGAGGGAAACGCTCTGCTTTGGCAAGGCAGGTAGAGTCTGGAGGGAAACCCTCTGCTCTGGCAAGGCAGGGGGGTCTGGAGGGAAACCCCCTGCTCTGATGAGGCAGGGGGGGTGGGCGGTCTGGAGGGAAACCGTCTGCTCTGGTAAGGCAGGGTCGGTCTGGAGGGAAACCCCACTGCTTTGGCAAGGCAGGGAGGGTCTGCAGGGAAACCCTGAACTCCAATAAGTCAGGGGGAGTCTGGAGGGAATCCCTCTGCTTTGGCAAGGCAGGGGGGGTCTGGAGGGAAACCTTCTGCTCTGGCATGGCAGGGGGGGTCTGGAGGAAAACCCTCTGTTCTGACAAGGCATGGGGGGGTCTGGAGGGAAACCCTCTGGTCTAGCAAGGCAGGGGGGGGGGTCTGGAGAGAAACCCTCTGCTCTGGCAAGGCAGATGGAGTCTGGAGGGAAACCCTCTGTTCTTACAAGGCAGCGGGGTCTGGAGGGAAACCCTCTGCTCTGACAAGGCAGGCGGGGTCTGGAGGGAAACGCTCTGCTTTGGCAAGGCAGGTAGAGTCTGGAGGGAAACCCTCTGCTTTAGCAAGTCAGGGAGACTCTAGAGGGAAATGCTATGCTATGACAAGGCAAGGCAGGGCCTGGAGAGAAACCCTCTGCTTTGGCAAGGCAGGCGGGGTCTGGAGGGAAACGCTCTGCTTTGGCAAGGCAGGTAGAGTCTGGAGGGAAACCCTCTGCTTTAGCAAGTCAGGGAGAGTCTAGAGGGAAATGCTATGCTCTGACAAGGCAGGGCGGGGCCTGGAGAGAAACCCTCTGCGTTGACAAGGCACGGCGCGTCTTAGGGAAATCCTCTGCTCTGGCAAGGCGGGGGGGTGGGTGGTCTGGAGGGAAACCCTCTGCACTGACAAGGCAGGCGGGGTCTGGAGGGAAACCCTCTGCTCTGACAAGGCAGGCGGGGTCTGGAGGGAAACGCTCTGTTTTAGCAAGTCAGGGAGAGTTTAGAGGGAAACGCTCTGCTCTGACAAGGCAGGGCGGTGCCTGGAGGGAAACCTTCTGCTCTGACAAGGCAGAGGGGTGGGGGTCAGGAGGGAAACCCTCTGCTCAGCCAAAGCAGGGGGGTCTGGAGGGAAACCCTCTTCTTTGGCAGGGCAGGGGGGTCTGGAGGGAAAACTTCTCCAGCGCTGTCATCCAGACAGTCTCGTCCCTTCACCTGATGAAGGCCGCTTGTGTTGTGGCCGAAACGTCGTGAGAATTTTATTGCGTTATTTTATTTTATCAATTTATTATTTTATTCTCATTCTACGTGACTTTACCGAAAGAACCAAAGAGAGGAACGGTCTGCTCTGGCAAGGCAGGGAAGGTCTGGAGGAAACCCTTTGTTTTGGCAAAGCATGGAGAGTCTGGAGGGAAACGCTCTGCTCTGACAAAGCAGGTCGGTGCCTGGAGGGAAACCCTCTGCTTTGGCAAGGCAGGGAGAGTCTGGAGGGAAACTGTCTGCTCTGACAAGGCAGGGCGGGGGTCTGGAGGGAAACCCTCTGCTACAATAAGGCAGAGGAAGGGGTATGGAGGGAAACCCTCTGCTCTGGCAAGGCAGGGTGGTCTGGAGGGAAACCCCCTGCTCTGATGAGGCGGGGGGGGGCGGTCTGGAGGGAAACCGTCTGCTCTGGAAAGGCAGGGTCGGTCTGGAGGGAAACCCCACTGCTTTGGCAAGGCAGGGAGGGTCTGGAGGGAAACCCTGTACTCCAATAAGTCAGGGGGAGTCTGGAGGGAATTCCTCTGCTTTGGCAAGGCAGGGCGGGTCTGGAGGGAAACCTTCTGCTCTGGCATGGCAGGGGGGGGGGGTCTGGAGGAAAACCCTCTGTTCTGACAAGGCATGGGGGGGTCTCGAGGGAAACCCTCTGCTCTGGCACGGCAGGGGGGGGGTCTGGAGGGAAACCCTCTGCTCTGGCAGGGCAGAGGGAGTCTGGAGGGAAACCCTCTGCTCTGACAAGGCAGGCGGGGTCTGGAGGGAAACGCTCTGCTTTTTGCAAGTCAGGGAGAGTCTAGAGGGAAACGTTCTGCTCTGACAAGGCAGGGCAGGGCCTGGAGGGAAATCCTCTGCTCTGACAAGTCAGGAGGGGTGGGGGTCTGGAGGGAAACCCTCTGCTCATGCAAAGCACGGGGGATCTGGAGGGAAAACCTCTTCTTTTGCAAGGTAGCGGCGGGGGGGGGGGGGGTCTGGAGGGAAACCCTCTGCTCTGACAAGGCAGGCGGGGTCTGGAGGTAAACGCTCTGCTTTGGCAAGGCAGGTAGAGTCTAGAGGGAAACCCTCTGCTTTAGCAAGTCAGGGAGAGTTTAGAGGGAAACGCTCTGCTCTGACAAGGCAGGGCGGTGCCTGGAGGGAAACCCTCTGCTCTGGCAAGGCAGGGGGGGTCTGGGGGAAAACCCTCTGCTCTGACAATGCAGGCGGGGTCTGGAGGGAAATGCTCTGATTTGGCAATGCAAGAAGAGTCTGGAGGGAAACCCTCTGCTTTAGCAAGTCAGAGAGAGTCTAGAGGGAAAGGCTCTGCTCTGACAAGGCAGGGCGGCGACCTAGAGGGAAACCCTCTGCTCTGACAATGCATGGCGGGGGTCTGGAGGGATCCCCTCTGCTCTGGTAAGGCAGGGGGTTCTGGAGGGAAATCCTCTGCTCCGACAAGGCAGGGGAGCGGGTCTGGAGGGAAGCCCTCTGCTCTGACAAGGCAGGGCGGGGCCTGGAGGGAAACCCTCTGCTCTGACAAGGCAGGAGGGGTGGGGGTCAGAAGGGAAACCCTCTTCTTTGGCAGGGCAGGGGGGGTCTGGAGGGAAAACTTCTCCAGCGCTGTCCTCCAGACAGTCTCGTCCCTTCACCTGATGAAGGCTGCTTGTGTTGTGTCCGAAACGTCGTGAGAATTTCATTGCGTTATTTTATTTTATCAATTTATTATTTTATTCTCATTCTACGTGACTTTACCGAAAGGACCAAAGAAGAGGAACGGTCTGCTCTGGCAAGGCAGGGAGGGTCTGGAGGAAAGCCCTTTGTTTTGGCAAAGCATGGAGAGTCTGGAGTGAAACGCTCTGCTCTGACAAGGCAGGGCGGTGCCTGGAGGGAAACCCTCTGCTCTGGCAAGGCAGGGGGGTCTGGAGGGAAACACTCTGCTCTGGTAAGGCAGCGGGAGTCTGGAGGAAAACCCTCTGCTCTGACAATGCAGGCGGGGTCTGGAGGGAATCCCTCTGCTCTAATGAGGCAGAGGGAGGGGTATGGAGGGAAACCCTCTGCTCTGGCAAGGCAGGGGGGTCTGGAGGGAAACCCCCTGCTCTGATGAGGCAGGGGGGGGGGCGGTCTGGAGGGAAACCGTCTGCTATGGAAAGGCAGGGTCGGTCTGGAGGGAAACCCTCTGTTCTTACATGGCAGGGGGTCTGGAGGGAAACCCTCTGCTCTGACAAGGCAGGCGGGGTCTGGAGGGAAACGCTCTGCTTTGGCAAGGCAGGTAGAGTCTGGAGGGAAACCCTCTGCTTTAGCAAGTCAGGGAGAGTCTAGAGGGAAATGCTATGCTATGACAAGGCATGGCGGGGCCTGGAGAGAAACCCTCTGCTTTGGCAAGGCAGGCGGGGTCTGGAGGGAAACGCTCTGCTTTGGCAAGGCAGGTAGAGTCTGGAGGGAAACCCTCTGCTCTGGCAAGGCAGGGGGGTCTGGAGGGAAACCCCCTGCTCTGATGAGGCAGGGGGGGTGGGCGGTCTGGAGGGAAACCGTCTGCTCTGGAAAGGCAGGGTCGGTCTGGAGGGAAACCCCACTGCTTTGGCAAGGCAGGGAGGGTCTGGAGGGAAACCCTGAACTCCAATAAGTCAGGGGGAGTCTGGAGGGAATCCCTCTGCTTTGGCAAGGCAGGGGGGGTCTGGAGGGAAACCTTCTGCTCTGGCATGGCAGGGGGGGTCTGGAGGAAAACCCTCTGTTCTGACAAGGCATGGGGGGGTCTAGAGGGAAACCCTCTGGTCTAGCAAGGCAGGGGGGGGTCTGGAGAGAAACCCTCTGCTCTGGCAAGGCAGATGGAGTCTGGAGGGAAACCCTCTGCTCTGACAAGGCAGGCGGGGTCTGGAGGGAAACGCTCTGCTTTTTGCAAGTCAGGGAGAGTCTAGAGGGAAACGTTCTGCTCTGACAAGGCAGGGCAGGGCCTGGAGGGAAATCCTCTGCTCTGACAAGTCAGGAAGGGTGGGGGTGTGGAGGGAAACCCTCTGCTCATGCAAAGCACGGGGGATCTGGAGGGAAACCCTCTTCTTTGGCAAGGTAGCAGGGGGGGGGTCTGGAGGGAAAACTTCTCCTCTGATAAGGCGGGGGGGGGGGGGGGGAGTCTAGATCGAAACCGTCCGTTCTGACAAGGCAGGGGGGGTCTGGAGGGAAACCCTCTGCTCTGACAAGGCAGGCGGGGTCTGGAGGTAAACGCTCTGCTTTGGCAAGGCAGGTAGAGTCTGGAGGGAAACCCTCTGCTTTAGCAAGTCAGGGAGAGTTTAGAGGGAAACGCTCTGCTCTGACAAGGCAGGGCGGTGCCTGGAGGGAAACCCTCTGCTCTGACAAGGCAGAGGGGTGGGGGTCAGGAGGGAAACCCTCTGCTCAGCCAAAACAGGGGAGTCTGGAGGGAAACCCTCTTCTTTGGCAGGGCAGGGGGGGTCTGGAGGGAAAACTTCTCCAGCGCTGTCCTCCAGACAGTCTCGTCCCTTCACCTGATGAAGGCCGCTTGTGTTGTGGCCGAAACGTCGTGAGAATTTTATTGCGTTATTTTATTTTATCAATTTATTATTTTATTCTCATTCTACGTGACTTTACCGAAAGAACCAAAGAAGACGAACGGTCTGCTCTGGCAAGGCAGGGAAGGTCTGGAGGAAAACCCTTTGTTTTGGCAAAGCATGGAGAGTCTGGAGGGAAACGCTCTGTTTTGGAAAGGCAGGGAGAGTCTGGAGGGAAACCGTCTGCTCTGAAAAGGCAGGGCGGGGGTCTGGAGTGAAACCCTCTGCTCCAATAAGGCAGAGGAAGGGGTATGGAGGGAAACCCTCTGCTCTGGCAAGGCAGGGTGGTCTGGAGGGAAACCCCTGCGCTGATGAGGCAGGGGGGGGGGGCGGTCTGGAGGGAAACCGTCTGCTCTGGAAAGGCAGGGTCGGTCTGGAGGGAAACCCCACTGCTTTGGCAAGGCAGGGAGGGTCTGGAGGGAAACCCTGAACTCCAATAATTCAGGGGGAGTCTGGAGGGAATCCCTCTGCTTTGGCAAGGCAGGGGGGGTCTGGAGGGAAACCTTCTGCTCTGGCATGGCAGGGGGGGTATGAAGGAAAACCCTCTGTTCTGACAAGGCATGGGGGGGTGTCTGGAGGGAAACCCTCTGGTCTAGCAAGGCAGGGGGGGGGGGGTCTGGAGAGAAACCCTCTTCTCTGGCAAGGCAGATGGAGTCTGGAGGGAAACCCTCTGCTCTGACAAGGCAGGCGGGGTCTGGAGGGAAACGCTCTGCTTTAGCAAGTCAGGGAGAGTTTAGAGGGAAACGCTCTGCTCTGACAAGGCAGGGCGGTGCCTGGAGGGAAACCCTCTCCTCTGACAAGGCAGAGGGGTGGGGGTCAGGAGGGAAACCCTCTGCTCAGCCAAAACAGGGGAGTCTGGAGGGAAACCCTCTTCTTTGGCAGGGCAGGGGGGGTCTGGAGGGAAAACTTCTCCAGCGCTGTCCTCCAGACAGTCTCGTCCCTTCACCTGATGAAGGCCGCTTGTGTTGTGGCCGAAACGTCGTGAGAATTTTATTGCGTTATTTTATTTTATCAATTTATTATTTTATTCTCATTCTACGTGACTTTACCGAAAGAACCAAAGAAGACGAACGGTCTGCTCTGGCAAGGCAGGGAAGGTCTGGAGGAAAACCCTTTGTTTTGGCAAAGCATGGAGAGTCTGGAGGGAAACGCTCTGTTTTGGAAAGGCAGGGAGAGTCTGGAGGGAAACCGTCTGCTCTGAAAAGGCAGGGCGGGGGTCTGGAGTGAAACCCTCTGCTCCAATAAGGCAGAGGAAGGGGTATGGAGGGAAACCCTCTGCTCTGGCAAGGCAGGGTGGTCTGGAGGGAAACCCCTGCGCTGATGAGGCAGGGGGGGGGGGCGGTCTGGAGGGAAACCGTCTGCTCTGGAAAGGCAGGGTCGGTCTGGAGGGAAACCCCACTGCTTTGGCAAGGCAGGGAGGGTCTGGAGGGAAACCCTGAACTCCAATAATTCAGGGGGAGTCTGGAGGGAATCCCTCTGCTTTGGCAAGGCAGGGGGGGTCTGGAGGGAAACCTTCTGCTCTGGCATGGCAGGGGGGGTCTGGAGGAAAACCCTCTGTTCTGACAAGGCATGGGGGGGTGTCTGGAGGGAAACCCTCTGGTCTAGCAAGGCAGGGGGGGGGGGTCTGGAGAGAAACCCTCTTCTCTGGCAAGGCAGATGGAGTCTGGAGGGAAACCCTCTGCTCTGACAAGGCAGGCGGGGTCTGGAGGGAAACGCTCTGCTTTTTGTAAGTCAGGGAGAGTCTAGAGGGAAACGTTCTGCTCTGACAAGGCAGGGCAGGGCCTGGAGGGAAATCCTCTGCTCTGACAAGTCAGGAGGGGTGGGGGTCTCGAGGGAAACCCTCTGCTCATGCAAAGCACGGGGGATCTGGAGGGAAACCCTCTTCTTTGGCAAGGTAGCAGGGGGGGGTCTGGAGGGAAAACTTCTCCTCTGATAAGGCAGGGGGGGTGGGGGAGTCTAGATCGAAACCGTCCGTTCTGACAAGGCAGGGGGGGTCTGGAGGGAAACCCTCTGCTCTGACAAGGCAGGCGGGGTCTGGAGGTAAACGCTCTGCTTTGGCAAGGCAGGTAGAGTCTGGAGGGAAACCCTCTGCTTTAGCAAGTCACGGAGAGTTTAGAGGGAAACGCTCTGCTCTGACAAGGCAGGGCGGTGCCTGGAGGGAAACCCTCTGCCCTGACAAGGCAGAGGGGTGGGGGTCAGGAGGGAAACCCTCTGCTCAGCCAAATCAGGGGGGTCTTGTGGGAAACCCTCTTCTTTGGTAGGGCAGGGGGGGTCTGGAGGGAAAACTTCTCCAGCGCTGTCCTCCAGACAGTCTCGTCCCTTCACCTGATGAATGCCGCTTGTGTTGTGGCCGAAACGTCGTGAGAATTTTATTGCGTTATTTTATTTTATCAATTTATTATTTTATTCTCATTCTATGTGACTTTACCGAAAGAACCAAAGAAGAGGAACGGTCTGCTCTGGCAAGGCAGGGAAGGTCTGGAGGAAAACCCTTTGTTTTGGCAAAGCATGGAGAGTCTGGAGGGAAACGCTCTGCTCTGACAAAGCAGGGCGGTGCCTGGAGGGAAACCCTCTGCTTTGGCAAGGCAGTGAGGGTCTGGAGGGAAACCCTCTGTTTTGGAAAGGCAGGGAGAGTCTGGAGGGAAACCGTCTGCTCTGAAAAGGCAGGGCGGGGGTCTGGAGGGAAACCCTCTGCTCCAATAAGGCAGAGGAAGGGGTATGGAGGGAAACCCTCTGCTCTGGCAAGGCAGAGTGGTCTGGAGGGAAACCCCCTGCTCTGATGAGGCAGGGGGGGGGGCGGTCTGGAGGGAAACCGTCTGCTCTGGAAAGGCAGGGTCGGTCTGGAGGGAAACCCTCTGTTTTTACAAGGCAGGGGGTCTGGAGGGAAACCCTCTGCTCTGACAAGGCAGGCGGGGTCTGGAGGGAAACGCTCTGCTTTGGCAAGGCAGGTAGAGTCTGGAGGGAAACCCTCTGCTTTAGCAAGTCAGGGAGAGTCTAGAGGGAAATGCTATGCTATGACAAGGCATGGCGGGGCCTGGAGAGAAACCCTCTGCTTTGGCAAGGCAGGCGGGGTCTGGAGGGAAAAGCTCTGCTTTGGCAAGGCAGGTAGAGTCTGGAGGGAAACCCTCTGCTTTAGCAAGTCAGGGAGAGTCTAGAGGGAAATGCTATGCTATGACAAGGCATGGCGGGGCCTGGAGAGAAACCCTCTGCTTTGGCAAGGCAGGCGGGGTCTGGAGGGAAACGCTCTGCTTTGGCAAGGCAGGTAGAGTCTGGAGGGAAACCCTCTGCTCTGGCAAGGCAGGGGGGTCTGGAGGGAAACCCCCTGCTCTGATGAGGCAGGGGGGGGTGGGCGGTCTGGAGGGAAACCGTCTGCTCTGGAAAGGCAGGGTCGGTCTGGAGGGAAACCCCACTGCTTTGGCAAGGCAGGGAGGGTCTGGAGGGAAACCCTGAACTCCAATAAGTCAGGGGGAGTCTGGAGGGAATCCCTCTGCTTTGGCAAGGCAGGGGGGGTCTGGAGGGAAACCTTCTGCTCTGGCATGGCCTGTGGGGGTTCTGGAGGAAAACCCTCTGTTCTGGCAAGGCATGGGGGGGTCTGGAGGGAAACCCTCTGGTCTAGCAAGGCAGGGGGGGGTCTGGAGAGAAACCCTCTTCTCTGGCAAGGCAGATGGAGTCTGGAGGGAAACCCTATGCTCTGACAAGGCAGGCGGGGTCTGGAGGGAAACGCTCTGCTTTTTGCAAGTCAGGGAGAGTCTAGAGGGAAACGTTCTGCTCTGACAAGTCAGGGCAGGGCCTGGAGGGAAATCCTCTGCTCTGACAAGTCAGGAGGGGTGGGGGTCTGGAGGGAAACCCTCTGCTCATGCAAAGCACGGGGGATCTGGAGGGAAACCCTCTTCTTTGGCAAGGTAGCAGGGGGGGGTCTGGAGGGAAAACTTCTCCTCTGGTAAGGCGGGGGGGGGGGGGAGTCTAGATCGAAACCGTCCGTTCTGACAAGGCAGGGGGGGTCTGGAGGGAAACCCTCTGCTCTGACAAGGCAGGCGGGGTCTGGAGGTAAACGCTCTGCTTTGGCAAGGCAGGTAGAGTCTGGAGGGAAACCCTCTGCTTTAGCAAGTCAGGGAGAGTTTAGAGGGAAATGCTCTGCTCTGACAAGGCAGGGCGGTGCCTGGAGGGAAACCCTCTGCTCTGACAAGGCAGAGGGGTGGGGGTCAGGAGGGAAACCCTCTGCTCAGCCAAAGCAGGGGAGTCTGGAGGGAAACCCTCTTCTTTGGCAGGGCAGGGGGGGTCTGGAGGGAAAACTTCTCCAGCGCTGTCCTCCAGACAGTCTTGTCCCTTCACCTGATGAAGGCCGCTTGTGTTGTGGCCGAAACGTCGTGAGAATTTTATTGCGTTATTTTATTTTATCAATTTATTATTTTATTCTCATTCTACGTGACTTTACCGAAAGAACCAAAGAAGACGAACGGTCTGCTCTGGCAAGGCAGGGAAGGTCTGGAGGAAAACCCTTTGTTTTGGCAAAGCATGGAGAGTCTGGAGGGAAACGCTCTGTTTTGGAAAGGCAGGGAGAGTCTGGAGGGAAACCGTCTGCTCTGAAAAGGCAGGGCGGGGGTCTGGAGTGAAACCCTCTGCTCCAATAAGGCAGAGGAAGGGGTATGGAGGGAAACCCTCTGCTCTGGCAAGGCAGGGTGGTCTGGAGGGAAACCCCCTGCGCTGATGAGGCAGGGGATGGGGCGGTCTGGAGGGAAACCGTCTGCTCTGGAAAGGCAGGGTCGGTCTGGAGGGAAACCCCACTGCTTTGGCAAGGCAGGGAGGGTCTGGAGGGAAACCCTGAACTCCAATAAGTCAGGGGGAGTCTGGAGGGAATCCCTCTGCTTTGGCAAGGCAGGGGGGGTCTGGAGGGAAACCTTCTGCTCTGGCATGGCAGGGGGGGTCTGGAGGAAAACCCTCTGTTCTGACAAGGCATGGGGGGGCGTCTGGAGGGAAACCCTCTGGTCTAGCAAGGCAGGGGGGGGGTCTGGAGAGAAACCCTCTGCTCTGGCAAGGCAGATGGAGTCTGGAGGGAAACCCTCTTCTCTGACAAGGCAGGCGGGGTCTGGAGGGAAACGCTCTGCTCTGACAAAGCAGCGCGGTGCCTGGAGAGAAACCCTCTGCTTTGGCAAGGCAGTGAGGGTCTGGAGGGAAACCCTCTGTTTTGGAAAGGCAGGGAGAGTCTGGAGGGAAACCGTCTGCTCTGAAAAGGCAGGGCGGGGGTCTGGAGGGAAACCCTCTGCTCCAATAAGGCAGAGGAAGGGGTATGGAGGGAAACCCTCTGCTCTGGCAAGGCAGAGTGGTCTGGAGGGAAACCCCCTGCTCTGATGAGGCAGGGGGGGGCGGTCTGGAGGGAAACCGTCTGCTCTGGAAAGGCAGGGTCGGTCTGGAGAGAAACCCCACTGCTTTGGCAAGGCAGGGAGGGTCTGGAGGGAAACCCTGTACTCCAATAAGTCAGGGAGAGTCTGGAGGGAATTCCTCTGCTTTGGCAAGGCAGGGGGGGTCTGGAGGGAAACCTTCTGCTCTAGCATGGCAGGGGGATCTGGAGGAAAACCCTCTGTTCTGACAAGGCATGGGGGGGGGGGTCTGGAGGGAAACCCTCTGGTCTGGCAAGGCAGAGGGAGTCTGGAGGGAAACCCTCTGCTCTGACAAGGCAGGCGGGGTCTGGAGGGAAACGGTCTGCTTTTTGCAAGTCAGGGAGAGTCTAGAGGGAAACGTTCTGCTCTGACAAGGCAGGGCAGGGCCTGGACGGAAATCCTCTGCTCTGACAAGTCAGGAGGGGTGGGGGTCTGGAGGGAAACCCTCTGCTCATGCAAAGCACGGGGGATCTGGAGGGAAACCCTCTTCTTTGGCAAGGTAGCGGCAGGGGGGGTCTGGAGGGAAACCCTCTGCTCTGACAAGGCAGGCAGGGTCTGGAGGTAAACGCTCTGCTTTGGCAAGGCAGGTAGTGTCTAGAGGGAAACCCTCTGCTTCAGCATGTCAGGGAGAGTTTAGAGGGAAACGCTCTGCTCTGACAAGGCAGGGCGGTTCCTGGAGGGAAACCCTCTGCTCTGGCAAGGCAGGGGGGGTCTGGAGGGAAACACTCTGCTCTGGCAAGTCAGGGGGGGTCTGGAGGAAAACCCTCTGCTCTGAAAAGGCATGCGGGGTCTGGAGGGAAACGCTCTGCTTTAGCAAGTCAGAGAGAGTCTAGAGGGAAACGCTCTGCTCTGACAAGGCAGGGCGGGGCCTGGAGGGAAACCCTCTGCTCTGACAAGGCAGAGGGGTGGGGGTCAGGAGGGAAACCCTCTGCTCAGCCAAAGCAGGGGGGTGTGGAGGGAAACCCTCTTCTTTGGCAGGGCAGGGGGGTCTGGAGGGAAAACTTCTCCAGCGCTATCCTCCAGACAGTCTCGTCCCTTCACCTGATGAAGGCCGCTTGTGTTGTGGACGAAACGTCGTGAGAATTTTATTGCGTTATTTTATTTTATCAATTTATTATTTTATTCTCATTCTACGTGACTTTACTGAAAGAACCAAAGAAGAGGAACGGTCTGCTCTGGCAAGGCAGGGAGGGTCTGGAGGAAAACCCCTTTGTTTTGGCAAAGCATGGAGAGTCTGGAGGGAAACGCTCTGCTGTGACAACGCAGGGTGGTGCCTGGAGGGAAACCCTCTGCTTTGGCAAGGCAGGGAGGGTCTGGAGAGAAACCCTCTATTTTGCAAAGGCAGGGAGAGTCTGGAGGGAAACCGTCTGCTCTGACAAGGCAGGGCGGGGGTCTGGAGGGAAACCCTCTGCTACAATAAGGCAGAGGAAGGGGTATGGAGGGAAACCCTCTGCCCTGGCATGGCAGGGTGGTCTGGAGGGAAACCGTCTGCTCTGGAAAGGCAGGGTCGGTCTGGAGGGAAACCCGCTGCTCTGGCAAGGCAGGGGGGGTCTGGAGGGAAACACTCTGCTCTGGTAAGGCAGGGGGAGTCTGGAGGAAAACCCTCTGCTCTGACAATGCAGGCGGGGTCTGGAGGGAAATGCTCTGATTTGGCAATGCAGGAAGACTCTGGAAAGAAACCCTCTGCTTTAGCAAGTCAGAGAGAGTCTAGAGGGAAAGGCTCTGCTCTGACAAGGCAGGGCAGCGATCTAGAGGGAGACCCTCTGCTCTGACAATGCATGGCGGGGGTCTGGAGGGATCCCCTCTGCTCTGGTAAGGCAGGGGGTTCTGGAGGGAAATCCTCTGCTCCGACCAGGCAGGTGAGCGGGTCTGGAGGGAAGCCCTCTGCTCTGGCAAGGCAGGGTGGTGGTCTGGAGGGAAACCCTCTGCTCTGACAAGGCACACGGGTCTGGAGGGAAATGCTCTGCTTTAACAAGTCAGGGAGAGTCTAGAGGGAAACGCTCTGCTCTGAAAAGGCAGGAAGGTGCCTGGAGGGAAACCCTCTGCTCTGACAAGGCAGGAGGGGTGGGGGTCTGGAGGGAAATCCTCTGCTTTAGCAAGTCAGGGAGAGTCTAGAGGGAAACTCTCTGCTCTGGCAAGGTATGGGGGTCTGGAGCAAAACCCTCTGTTCTGACAAGGCAGGGAGGGTCTGGTGGGAAGCCCTCTGTTTTGGCAAGGCAGGGAGAGTCTGGAGGGAAACCGTCTGCTCAGACAAGGCAGGGCGGGGGTCTGGAGGGAAAGGCTCTGCTTTAACAAGTCAGGGAGAGTCTAGAGGGAAACGCTCTGCTCTGACAAGGCAGGGCAGGGCCTGGCGGGAAACCCTCTGCTCTGACAAGGCAGGAGGGGTGGGGGTCTGGAGGGAAACCCTCTGCTCAGCCAAAGCAGGGGGGGTCTGGAGGGAAACCCTTTTCTTTGGCAAGGCAGGTAGAGTCTGGAGGGAAACCCTCTGCTTTAGCAAGTCAGGGAGAGTCTAGAGGGAAATGCTATGCTATGACAAGGCATGGCGGGGCCTGGAGAGAAACCCTCTGCTTTGGCAAGGCAGGCGGGGTCTGGAGGGAAACGCTCTGCTTTGGCAAGGCAGGTAGAGTCTGGAGGGAAATCCTCTGCTTTAGCAAGTCAGGGAGAGTCTAGAGGGAAATGCTATGATCTGACAAGGCAGGGCGGGGCCTGGAGAGAAACCCTCTGCGTTGACAAGGCACGGCGCATCTTAGGGAAATCCTCTGCTCTGGCAAGGCAGGGGGGGTTGTCTGGAGGGAAACCCTCTGCTCTGGCAAGGCAGGGGGAGTCTGGAGGGAAACCATCTGCTCTGACAAGGCAGGCGTGGTCTGGAGGGAAACGCTCTGCTTTAACAAATCAGGGAGAGTCTAGAGGGACACGCTCTGCTCTGACAAGGCAGGGCGGGGCCTGGAGGGAAACCCTCTGCTCTGACAAGGCAGGAGGGGTGGGGATCAGAAGGGAAACCCTCTGCTCAGCCAAAGCAGGGGGGTCTGGAGGGAAACCCTCTTCTTTGGCAGGGCAGGGGGGGTCTGGAGGGAAAACTTCTCCAGCGCTGTCCTCCAGACAGTCTCGTCCCTTCACCTGATGAAGGCCGCTTGTGTTGTGGCCGAAACGTCGTGAGAATTTTATTGCGTTATTTTATTTTATCAATTTATTATTTTATTCTCATTCTACGTGACTTTACCGAAAGAACCAAAGAAGAGGAACGGTCTGCTCTGGCAAGGCAGGGAAGGTCTGGAGGAAAACCCTTTGTTTTGGCAAAGCATGGATAGTCTGGAGGGAAACGCTCTGCTCTGACAAAGCAGGGCGGTGCCTGGAGGGAAACCCTCTGGTTTGGCAAGGCAGTGAGGGTCTGGAGGGAAACCCTCTGTTTTGGAAAGGCAGGGAGAGTCTGGAGGGAAACCGTCTGCTGTGAAAAGGCAGGGCGGGGGTCTGGAGGGAAACCCTCTGCTCCAATAAGGCAGAGGAAGGGGTATGGAGGGAAACCCTCTGCTCTGGCAAGGCAGAGTGGTCTGGAGGGAAACCCCCTGCTCTGATGAGGCAGGGGGGGGCGGTCTGGAGGGAAACCGTCTGCTCTGGAAAGGCAGGGTCGGTCTGGAGGGAAACCCCACTGCTTTGGCAAGGCAGGGAGGGTCTGGAGGGAAACCCTGTACTCCAATAAGTCAGGGGGAGTCTGGAGGGAAACCCTCTGGTCTGGCAAGGCAGGGGGGGGGTCTGGAGGGAAACCCTCTGCTCTGGCAAGGCAGAGGGAGTCTGGAGGGAAACCCTCTGCTCTGACAAGGCAGGCGGGGTCTGGAGGGAAACGCTCTGCTTTTTGCAAGTCAGGGAGAGTCTAGAGGGAAACGTTCTGCTCTGACAAGGCAGGGCAGGGCCTGGAGGGAAATCATCTGCTCTGACAAGTCAGGAGGGGTGGGGGTCTGGAGGGAAACCCTCTGCTCATGCAAAGCACGGGGGATCTGGAGGGAAACCCTCTTCTTTGGCAAGGTAGCGGCGGGGGGGGGGTCTGGAGGGAAACCCTCTGCTCTGACAAGGCAGGCAGGGTCTGGAGGTAAACGCTCTGCTTTGGCAAGGCAGGTAGAGTCTAGAGGGAAACCCTCTGCTTCAGCATGTCAGGGAGAGTTTAGAGGGAAACGCTCTGCTCTGACAAGGCAGGGCGGTTCCTGGAGGGAAACCCTCTGCTCTGGCAAGGCAGGGGGGGTCTGGAGGGAAACCTTCTGCTCTAGCATGGCAGGGGGATCTGGAGGGAAACCCTCTGCTCTGGCAAGGCAGAGGGAGTCTGGAGGGAAACCCTCTGCTCTGACAAGGCAGGCGGGGTCTGGAGGGAAACGCTCTGCTTTTTGCAAGTCAGGGAGAGTCTAGAGGGAAACGTTCTGCTCTGACAAGGCAGGGCAGGGCCTGGAGGGAAATCCTCTGCTCTGACAAGTCAGGAGGGGTGGGGGTCTGGAGGGAAACCCTCTGCTCATGCAAAGCACGGGGGATCTGGAGGGAAACCCTCTTCTTTGGCAAGGTAGCAGCGGGGGGGGTCTGGAGGGAAACCCTCTGCTCTGACAAGGCAGGCAGGGTCTGGAGGTAAACGCTCTGCTTTGGCAAGGCAGGTAGAATCTATAGGGAAACCCTCTGCTTCAGCATGTCAGGGAGAGTTTAGAGGGAAACGCTCTGCTCTGACAAGGCAGGGCGGTTCCTGGAGGGAAACCCTCTGCTCTGGCAAGGCAGGGGGGGTCTGGAGGGAAACACTCTGCTCTGAAAAGGCATGCGGGGTCTGGAGGGAAACGCTCTGCTTTAGCAAGTCAGAGAGAATCTAGAGGGAAACGCTCTGCTCTGACAAGGCAGGGCGGGGCCTGGAGGGAAACCCTCTGCTCTGACAAGGCAGAGGGGTGGGGGTCAGGAGGGAAACCCTCTGCTCAGCCAAAGCAGGGGGGTCTGGAGGGAAACCCTCTTCTTTGGCAGGGCAGGGGGGTCTGGAGGGAAAACTTCTCCAGCGCTATCCTCCAGACAGTTTCGTCCCTTCACCTGATGAAGGCCGCTTGTGTTGTGGACGAAACGTCGTGAGAATTTTATTGCGTTATTTTATTTTATCAATTTATTATTTTATTCTCATTCTACGTGACTTTACCGAAAGAACCAAAGAAGAGGAACGGTATGCTCTGGCAAGGCAGGGAAGGTCTGGAGGAAAACCCTTTGTTTTGGCAAAGCATGGATAGTCTGCAGGGAAACGCTCTGCTCTGACAAAGCAGGGCGGTGCCTGGAGGGAAACCCTCTGGTTTGGCAAGGCAGTGAGGGTCTGGAGGGAAACCCTCTGTTTTGGAAAGGCAGGGAGAGTCTGGAGGGAAACCGTCTGCTCTGAAAAGGCAGGGCGGGGGTCTGGAGGGAAACCCTCTGCTCCAATAAGGCAGAGGAAGGGGTATGGAGGGAAACCCTCTGCTCTGGCAAGGCAGAGTGGTCTGGAGGGAAACCCCCTGCTCTGATGAGGCAGGGGGGGGGCGGTCTGGAGGGAAACCGTCTGCTCTGGAAAGGCAGGGTCGGTCTGGAGGGAAACCCCACTGCTTTGGCAAGGCAGGGAGGGTCTGGAGGGAAACCCTGTACTCCAATAAGTCAGGGGGAGTCTGGAGGGAATTCCTCTGCTTTGGCAAGGCAGGGGGGGTCTGGAGGGAAACCTTCTGCTCTAGCATGGCAGGGGGATCTGGAGGAAAACCCTCTGTTCTGACAAGGCATGGGGGGGGGGGTCTGGAGGGAAACCCTCTGGTCTGGCAAGGCAGGGGGAGGGGTCTGGAGGGAATCCCTCTGCTCTGGCAAGGCAGAGGGAGTCTGGAGGGAAACCCTCTGCTCTGACAAGGCAGGCGGGGTCTGGAGGGAAACGCTCTGTTTTTTGCAAGTCAGGGAGAGTCTAGAGGGAAACGTTCTGCTCTGACAAGGCAGGGCAGGGCCTGGACGGAAATCCTCTGCTCTGACAAGTCAGGAGGGGTGGGGGTCTGGAGGGAAACCCTCTGCTCATGCAAAGCACGGGGGATCTGGAGGGAAACCCTCTTCTTTGGCAAGGTAGCGGCGGGGGCGGGGGGTCTGGAGGGAAACCCTCTGCTCTGACAAGGCAGTCAGTGTCTCGAGGTAAACGCTCTGCTTTGGCAAGGCAGGTACGGTCTAGAGGGAAACCCTCTGCTTCAGCATGTCAGGGAGAGTTTAGAGGGAAACGCTCTGCTCTGACAAGGCAGGGCGGTTCCTGGAGGGAAACCCTCTGCTCTGGCAAGGCAGGGGGGGTCTGGAGGGAAACACTCTGCTCTGGCAAGTCAGGGGGGGTCTGGAGGAAAACCCTCTGCTCTGAAAAGGCATGCGGGGTCTGGAGGGAAACGCTCTGCTTTAGCAAGTCAGAGAGAGTCTAGAGGGAAACGCTCTGCTCTGACAAGGCAGGGCGGGGCCTGGAGGGAAACCCTCTGCTCTGACAAGGCAGAGGGGTGGGGGTCAGGAGGGAAACCCTCTGCTCAGCCAAAGCAGGGGGGTCTGGAGGGAAACCCTCTTCTTTGGCAGGGCAGGGGGGTCTGGAGGGAAAACTTCTCCAGCGCTATCCTCCAGACAGTCTCGTCCCTTCACCTGATGAAGGCCGCTTGTGTTGTGGACGAAACGTCGTGAGAATTTTATTGCGTTATTTTATTTTATCAATTTATTATTTTATTCTCATTCTACGTGACTTTACTGAAAGAACCAAAGAAGAGGAACGGTCTGCTCTGGCAAGGCAGGGAGGGTCTGGAGCAAAACCCCTTTGTTTTGGCAAAGCATGGAGAGTCTGGAGGGAAACGCTCTGCTCTGACAAGGCAGGGTGGTGCCTGGAGGGAAACACTCTGCTTTGGCAAGGCAGGGAGGGTCTGGAGTGAAACCCTCTATTTTGGAAAGGCAGGGAGAGTCTGGAGAGAAACCGTCTGCTCTGACAAGGCAGGGCGGGGGTCTGGAGGGAAACCCTCTGCTACAATAAGGCAGAGGAAGGGGTATGGAGGGAAACCCTCTGCCCTGGCATGGCAGGGTGGTCTGGAGGGAAACCCCCTGCTCTGATGAGGTAGGGGGGGGGGCGGTCTGGAGGGAAACCGTCTGCTCTGGAAAGGCAGGGTCGGTCTGGAGGGAAACCCTCTGCTCTGGCAAGGCAGGGGGGGTCTGGAGGGAAACACTCTGCTCTGGTAAGGCAGGGGGAGTCTGGAGGAAAACCCTCTGCTCTGACAATGCAGGCGGGGTCTGGAGGGAAATGCTCTGATTTGGCAATGCAGGAAGAGTCTGGAAAGAAACCCTCTGCTTTAGCAAGTCAGAGAGAGTCTAGAGGGAAAGGCTCTGCTCTGACAAGGCAGGGCGGCGATCTAGAGGGAGACCCTCTGCTCTGACAATGCATGGCGGGGGTCTGGAGGGATCCCCTCTGCTCTGGTAAGGCAGGGGGTTCTGGAGGGAAATCCTCTGCTCCGACAAGGCAGGGGAGCGGGTCTGGAGGGAAGCCCTCTGCTCTGGCAAGGCAGGGTGGTGGTCTGGAGGGAAACTCTCTGCTCTGACAAGGCACACGGGGTCTGGAGGGAAATGCTCTGCTTTAACAAGTCAGGGAGAGTCTAGAGGGAAACGCTCTGCTCTGAAAAGGCAGGAAGGTGCCTGGAGGGAAACCCTCTGCTCTGACAAGGCAGGAGTGGTGGGGGTCTGGAGGGAAATCCTCTGCTTTAGCAAGTCGTGGAGAGTCTAGAGGGAAACTCTCTGCTCTGGCAAGGTATGGGGGTCTGGAGCAAAACCCTCTGTTCTGACAAGGCAGGGAGGGTCTGGTGGGAAGCCCTCTGTTTTGGCAAGGCAGGGAGAGTCTGGAGGGAAACCGTCTGCTCAGACAAGGCAGGGCGGGGGTCTGGAGGGAAAGGCTCTGCTTTAACAAGTCAGGGAGAGTCTAGAGGGAAACGCTCTGCTCTGACAAGGCAGGGCAGGGCCTGGAGGGAAACCCTCTGCTCTGTAGAGGCAGGAGGGGTGGGGGTCTGGAGGGAAACCCTCTGCTCAGCCAAAGCAGGGGGGGTCTGGAGGGAAACCCTTTTCTTTGGCAAGGCAGGTAGAGTCTGGAGGGAAACCCTCTGCTTTAGCAAGTCAGGGAGAGTCTAGAGGGAAATGCTATGCTATGACAAGGCATGGCGGGGCCTGGAGAGAAACCCTCTGCTTTGGCAAGGCAGGCGGGGTCTGGAGGGAAACGCTCTGCTTTGGCAAGGCAGGTAGAGTCTGGAGGGAAACCCTCTGCTTTAGCAAGTCAGGGAGAGTCTAGAGGGAAATGCTATGATCTGACAAGGCAGGGCGGGGCCTGGAGAGAAACCCTCTGCGTTGACAAGGCACGGCCCATCTTAGGGAAATCCTCTGCTCTGGCAAGGCAGGGGGGGTTGTCTGGAGGGAAACCCTCTGCTCTGGCAAGGCAGGGGGAGTCTGGAGGGAAACCATCTGCTCTGACAAGGCAGGCGGGGTCTGGAGGGAAACGCTCCGCTTTAACAAATCAGGGAGAGTCTAGAGGGAAACGCTCTGCTCTGACAAGGCAGGGCGGGGCCTGGAGGGAAACCCTCTGCTCTGACAAGGCAGGAGGGGTGGGGGTCAGAAGGGAAACCCTCTGCTCAGCCAAAGCAGGGGGGTCTGGAGGGAAACCCTCTTCTTTGGCAGGGCAGGGGGGGTCTGGAGGGAAAACTTCTCCAGCGCTGTCCTACAGACAGTCTCGTCCCTTCACCTGATGAAGGCCGCTTGTGTTGTGGCCGAAACGTCGTGAGAATTTTATTGCGTTATTTTATTTTATCAATTTATTATTTTATTCTCATTCTACGTGACTTTACCGAAAGAACCAAAGAAGAGGAACGGTCTGCTCTGGCAAGGCAGGGAAGGTCTGGAGGAAAACCCTTTGTTTTGGCAAAGCATGGATAGTCTGGAGGGAAACGCTCTGCTCTGACAAAGCAGGGCGGTGCCTGGAGGGAAACCCTCTGCTTTGGCAAGGCAGTGAGGGTCTGGAGGGAAACCCTCTGTTTTGGAAAGGCAGGGAAAGTCTGGAGGGAAACCGTCTGCTCTGATAAGGCAGGGCGGGGGTCTGGAGGGAAACCCTCAGCTCCAATAAGGCAGAGGAAGGTGTATGGAGGGAAACCCTCTGCTCTGGCAAGGCAGAGTGGTCTGGAGGGAAACCCCCTGCTCTGATGAGGCAGGGGGGGGGCGGTCTGGAGGGAAACCGTCTGCTCTGGAAAGGCAGGGTCGGTCTGGAGGGAAACCCCACTGCTTTGGCAAGGCAGGGAGGGTCTGGAGGGAAACCCTGTACTCCAATAAGTCTGGGGGAGTCTGGAGGGAATTCCTCTGCTTTGGCAAGGCAGGGGGGGTCTGGAGGGAAATCTTCTGCTCTAGCATGGCAGGGGATCTGGAGGAAAACCCTCTGTTCTGACAAGGCATGGGGGGGGGATCTGGAGGGAAACCCTCTGGTCTGGCAAGGCAGGGGGGGGGGTCTGGAGGGAAACCCTCTGCTCTGGCAAGGCAGAGGGAGTCTGGAGGGAAACCCTCTGCTCTGACAAGGCAGGCGGGGTCTGGAGGGAAACGCTCTGCTTTTTGCAAGTCAGGGAGAGTCTAGAGGGAAACGTTCTGCTCTGACAAGGCAGGGCAGGGCCTGGACGGAAATCCTCTGCTCTGACAAGTCAGGAGGGGTGGGGGTCTGGACGGAAACCCTCTGCTCATGCAAAGCACGGGGGATCTGGAGGGAAACCCTCTCCTTTGGAAAGGTAGCGGTGGGGGGGGGGGTCTGGAGGGAAACCCTCTGCTCTGACAAGGCAGGCGGGGTCTGGAGGTAAACGCTCTGCTTTGGCAAGGCAGGTAGAGTCTAGAGGGAAACCCTCTGCTTCAGCAAGTCAGGGAGAGTTTAGAGGGAAATGCTCTGCTCTGACAAGGCAGGGCGATGCCTGGAGGGAAACCCTCTGCTCTGGCAAGGCAGGGGGGGGTCTGGAGGGAAACACTCTGCTCTGGCAAGGTAGGGGGGGTCTGGAGGAAAACCCTCTGCTCTGAAAAGGCATGCGGGGTCTGGAGGGAAACGCTCTGCTTTAGCAAGTCAGAGAGAGTCTAGAGGGAAACGCTCTGCTCTGACAAGGCAGGGCGGGGCCTGGAGGGAAACCCTCTGCTCTGACAAGGCAGAGGGTTGGGGGTCAGGAGGGAAACCCTCTGCTCAGCCAAAGCAGGGGGGTATGGAGGGAAACCCTCTTATTTGGCAGGGCAGGGGGGTCTGGAGGGAAAACTTCTCCAGCGCTATCCTCCAGACAGTCTCGTCCCTTCACCTGATGAAGGCCGCTTGTGTTGTGGACGAAACGTCGTGAGAATTTTATTGCGTTATTTTATTTTATCAATTTATTATTTTATTCTCATTCTACGTGACTTTAACGAAAGAACCAAAGAAGAGGAACGGTCTGCTCTGCAAAGGCAGGGAGGGTCTGGAGGAAAACCCTTTGTTTTGGCAAAGCATGGAGAGTCTGGAGGGAAACGCTCTGTTCTGACAAAGCAGGGCGGTGCCTGGAGGGAAACCCTCTGCTTTGGCAAGGCAGTGAGGGTCTGGAGGGAAACCCTCTGTTTTGGAAAGGCAGGGAGAGTCTGGAGGGAAACCGTCTGCTCTGAAAAGGCAGGGCGGGGGTCTGGAGGGAAACCCTCTGCTCCAATAAGGCAGAGGAAGGGATACGGAGGGAAACCCCCTGCTCTGGCAAGGCAAGGTGGTCTGGAAGGAAACTCCCTGCTCTGATGAGGCAGGGGGGGGGGGCGGTCTGGAGGGAAACCGTCTGCTCTGGAAAGGCAGGGTCGGTCTGGAGGGAAACCCCACTGCTTTGGCAAGGCAGGGAGGGTCTGGAGGGAAACCCTGTACTCCAATAAGTCAGGGGGAGTCTGGAGGGAATCCCTCTGCTTTGGCAAGGCAGGGGGGGTCTGGAGGGAAACCTTCTGCTCTGGCATGGCAGGGGGGGTCTGGAGGGAAACCCTCTGGTCTGGCAAGGCAGGGGGGTCTGGAGGGAAACCCTCTGCTCTGGCAAGGCAGAGGGAGTCTGGAGGGAAACCCTCTGCTCTGACAAGGCAGGCGGGGTCTGGAGGGAAACGCTCTGCTTTTGCAAGTCAGGGAGAGTCTAGAGGGAAACGTTCTGCTCTGACAAGGCAGGGCAGGGCCTAGAGGGAAATCCTCTGCTCTGACAAGTCAGGAGGGGTGGGGGTCTGGAGGGAAACCCTCTGCTCATGCAAAGCACAGGGGGATCTGGAGGGAAACCATCTTCTTTGGCAAGGTAGCGGGGGGGGGGTCTGGAGGGAAAACTTCTCCTCTGATAAGGCAGGGGGGGGGAGTCTAGATCGAAACCGTCTGTTCTGACAAGGCAGGGGGGGTCTGGAGGGAAACCCTCTCCTCTGACAAGGCAGGCGGGGTCTGGAGGTAAACGCTCTGCTTTGGCAAGGCAGGTAGAGTCTGGACGGAAACCCTCTGCTTTAGTAAGTCAGGGAGAGTTTAGAGGGAAACGCTCTGCTCTGACAAGGCAGGGCGGTGCCTGGAGGGAAACACTATGCTCTGGCAAGGCAGGGGGGGTCTGGAGGGAAACACTCTGCTCTGGCAAGGCAGGGGGAGTCTGGAGGAAAACCCTCTGCTCTGACAAGGCAGGCAGGGTCTGGAAGGAAACGCTCTGATTTGGCAATGCAGGGAGAGTCTGGAGGGAAACGCTCTGCTTTAGCAAGTCAGAGAGAGTCTAGAGGGAAACGCTCTGCTCTGACAAGGCAGGGCGGGGCCTGGAGGGAAACCCTCTGCTCTGACAAGGCAGAGGGATGGGGGTCAGGAGGGAAACCCTCTGCCGCTTGTGTTGTGGCCGAAACGTCGTGAGAATTTTATTGCGTTATTTTATTTTATCAATTTATTATTTTATTCTCATTCTACGTGACTTTACCGAAAGAACCAAAGAAGAGGAACGGTCTGCTCTGGCAAGGCAGGGAGGGTCTGGAGGAAAACCCTTTGTTTTGGCAAAGCATGGAGAGTCTGGAGGGAAACGCTCTGCTCTGACAAAGCAGGGCGGTGCTTGGAGGGAAACCCTCTGCTTTGGCAAGGCAGTGAGGGTCTGGAGGGAAACCCTCTGTTTTGGAAAGGCAGAGAGAGTCTGGAGGGAAACCGTCTGCTCTGAAAAGGCAGGGCGGGGGTCTGGAGGGAAACCCTCTGCTCCAATAAGGCAGAGGAAGGGGTATGGAGGGAAACACTCTGCTCTGGCAAGGCAGGCGGGGTCTGGAGGTAAACGCTCTGCTTTGGCAAGGCAGGTAGAGTCTGGAGGGAAACCCTCTGCTTTAGCAAGTCAAGGAGAGTTTAGAGGGAAACGCTCTGCTCTGACAAGGCAGGGCGGTGCCTGGAGGGAAACCTTCTGCTCTGGCAAGGCAGGGGGGGTCTGGAGGGAAACACTCTGCTCTGGCAAGGCAGGGGGGTGGGGGTCTGGAGGGAAACCCTCTGCTCAGCCAAAGCAGGGGGTCTGGAGGGAAACCCTCTTCTTTGTCAGGGCAGGGGGGGTCTGGAGGGAAAACTTCTCCAGCGCTGTCCTCCAGACAGTCTCGTACCTTCACCTGATGAAGGCCGCTTGTGTTGTGGCCGAAACGTCGTGAGAATTTTATTACGTTATTTTATTTTATCAATTTATTATTTTATTCTCATTCTACGTGACTTTTCTGAAAGAACCAAAGAAGAGGAACCGTCTGTTTTGGCAAGGCAGGGAGGGTCTGGAGGGAAACCCTCTGTTTTGGAATGACAGGGAGAGTCTGGAGGGAAACCGTTTGCTCTGACAAGGCAGGGGGGGGGGGGTCTGGAGGGAAACCCTCTGTTCCAATAATGCAGAGGAAGGGGTATGGAGGTTAACCCTCTGCTCTGGCAAGGCAGGGGGGTCTGGAGGGAAACCCCCTGCTCTGATGAGGCAGGGGGGGCGGTCTGGAGGGAAACCGTCTGCTCTGGAAAGGCAGGGTCGGTCTGGAGGGAAACCTTCTGCTTTGGCAAGGCAGGGATGGTCTGGAGGGAAACCCTCTGCTCCAATAAGTCAGGGGGGGGGGGTCTGGAGGGAATCCCTCTGCTTTGGCAAGGCAAGGGAGGTCTGGAGGGAAACCCTCTGGTCTGGCAAGACAGGGGGGGGGGGTCTGGAGGGAAACCCTCTGCTCTGGCAAGGCAGGGGGAGTCTGGAGGACAACTCTCTGCTCTGACAAGGCAGGCGGGGTCTGGAGTGAAACGCTCTGCTTTAGCAAGTCAACGAGAGTCTAGAGGGAAACGTTCTACTCTGACAAACAAGGGCAGGGTCTGGAGTGAAACCCTCTGCTCTGACAAAGCAGGAGGGGTGGGGGTCTGGAGGGAAACCGTCTGCTCATGCAAAGCACAGGGGGTCTGGAGGGAAACCCTCTTCTTTGGCAAGGTAGGGGGGGTCTGGAGGGAAAACTTCTCCTCTGATAAGGTAGGGGGGGGGGACTCTAGCTTGAAACCGTCTGCTCTGGCAAGTCAGGGCGGGTCTGGAGGAAAACCCTCTTTTCTGACAAGGCAGGGGGGGGGGGTCTGGAGAGAAACCCTCTGCTCTGACAAGGCAGGCGGGGTCTGGAGGGAAACGCTATGCTCTGACAAGGCAGGGCGGGGCCTGGAGAGAAACCCTCTGCTTTGGCAAGGCAGGGAGGGTCTGGATGGAATCCCTCTGTTTTGGCAAGGCAGGGAGAGTCTGGAGGGAAACCGTCTGCTCTGACAAGGCAGGGCGGGGGTCTGGAGGGAAAACCTCTGCTCCAATAAGGCAGTGGAGGGGGTCTGGAGGGAAATCCTCTGCTTTGGCAAGGCAGGGGGGGTCTGGATGGAAACCATCTGGTCTGGCAATGCAGGGGGGGTCTCGAGGAAAACCCTCTGTTCTGACAAGGCACGGCGCGTTTTAGGGAAATCCTCTGCTCTGGCAAGGCAGGGGGGTCTGGAGGGAAACCCTCTGCTCTAGCAAGGCAGGGGGAGTCTGGAGGGAAACCCTCTGCTCTAGCAAGGCAGGCGGGATCTGGAGGCAAACGCTCTGCTTTAACAAGTCAGGGAGAGTCTAGAGGAAAACGCTCTGCTCTGACAAGGCAGGGCGGGATCTGGAGGGAAATCCTCTGCTCTGACAAGGCAGGAGGGGTGGGGATCTGGAGGGAAACCCTCTGCTCAGCCAAATCAGGGGGGGGTTCTGGAGGCAAACCCTCTTCTTTGGCAGGGCAGGGGGGGTCTGGAGGGAAAACTTCTCCAGCGCTGCCCTCCAGACAGTCTCGTCCCTTCACCTGATGAAGGCCGCTTGTGTTGTGGCCGAAACGTCGTGAGAATTTTATTGTGTTATTTTATTTCATCAATTTATTATTTTATTCTCATTCTACGTGAATTTACCGAATGAACCAAAGAAGAGGAACCGTCTGTTCTGGCAAGGCAGGTAGAGTCTGGAGGGAAACCCTCAGCTTTAGCAAGTCAGGGAGAGTCTAGAGGGAAACGCTATGCTCTGACAAGGAAGGGCGGTGCCTGGAGGGAAACCCTCTGCTTTGGCAAGGCAGGGAGGGTATGGAGGGAAATCCTCTGTTTTGGAATGGCAGGGAGAATCTGGAGGGAAACCGTTTGCTCTGACAAGGCAGGGCGGGGGTCTGGAGGGAAACCCTCTGCTCCAATAAGGCAGAGGAAGGGGTATGGAGGGAAACCCTCTGCTCTGGCAAGGCAGGGGGGTCTGGAGGGAAACCCCCTGCTCTGATGAGGCAGGGGGGGTCTGGAGGGAATCCCTCTGCTTTGACAAGGCAGGGTGGTTCTGGAGGGAAACACTCTGCTCTGGCAAGCCAGGGGAGTCTGGAGGAAAACCCTCTGCTCTGACAAGGCAGGTGGGGTCTGGAGGGAAACGCTCTGATTTGGCAATGCAGGGAGAGTCTGGAGGGAAACCCTTTGCTTTGGCAAGGCAGGGAGGGTTTGGAGGGAAACCTTCTGTTTTGGCAAGGCAGGGAGAGTCTGGAGGGAAACCCTCTGCTCCAATAAGTCAGGGGGGTCTGGAGGGAATCCCTCTGCTCTGACAAGGCAGGGTGGTTCTGGAGGGAAACACTCTGCTCTGGCAAGCCAGGGGAGTCTGGAGGAAAACCCTCTGCTCTGACAAGGCAGGTGGGGTCTGGAGGGAAACGCTCTGATTTGGCAATGCAGGGAGAGTCTGGAGGGAAACCCTTTGCTTTGGCAAGGCAGGGAGGGTTTGGAGGGAAACCTTCTGTTTTGGCAAGGCAGGGAGAGTCTGGAGGGAAGCCGTCTGCTCTGACAAGGCAGGGCAGGAGTCTGGAGGGAAACCCTCTGCTCCAATGAGGCAGGGGAGGGGTCTGGAGGGAAACCCTCTGCTTTGGCAAGGCAGGGGGGGTCTAGAGAGAAAGCATCTGCTCTGACAAGGCAGGGGGATCTCGAGTAAAACCCTCTGTTCTGACAAGGCACGGCACGTCTTAGGGAAATCCTCGGCTCTGGCAAGGCAGGGGGGGGGGTCTGGACGGAAACCCTCTGCTTTGGCAAGGCAGGGAGAGTCTGGAGGGAAACCCTCTGCTCTGACAAGGCACGCGGGGTCTTCAGGGAAACGCTCTGCTTTAACAAGTCAGGGAGAGTCTAGAGGGAAACGCTCTGCTCTGACAAGGCAGGGCGGGGCCTGGAGGGAAACCCTCTGCACTGACAAGGTAGGAGGGGTGTCGGTCTGTAGGGAAACCCTCTGTTCAGCCAAAGCAGGGGGGTCTGGAGGGAAACCCTCTGTTTTGGAAAGGCAGGGAGAGTCTGGACGGAAACCCTCTGCTTTAGCAAGTCAGGGAGAGTTTAGAGGGAAACGCTCTGCTCTGACAAGGCAGGGCGGTGCCTGGAGGGAAACACTATGCTCTGGCAAGGCAGGGGGGGTCTGGAGGGAAACACTCTGCTCTGGCAAGGCAGGGGGAGTCTGGAGGAAAACCCTTTGCTCTGACAAGGCAGGCGGGGTCTGGAAGGAAACGCTCTGATTTGGCAATGCAGGGAGAGTCTGGAGGGAAACGCTCTGCTTTAGCAAGTCAGAGAGAGTCTAGAGGGAAACGCTCTGCTCTGACAAGGCAGGGCGGGGCCTGGAGGGAAACCCTCTGCTCTGACAAGGCAGAGGGATGGGGGTCAGGAGGGAAACCCTCTGCCGCTTGTGTTGTGGCCGTAACGTCGTGAGAATTTTATTGCGTTATTTTATTTTATCAATTTATTATTTTATTCTCATTCTACGTGACTTTACCGAAAGAACCAAAGAAGAGGAACGGTCTGCTCTGGCAAGGCAGGGAGGGTCTGGAGGAAAACCCTTTGTTTTGGCAAAGCATGGATAGTCTGGAGGGAAACGCTCTGCTCTGACAAAGCAGGGCGGTGCCTGGAGGGAAACCCTCTGCTTTGGCAAGGCAGTGAGGGTCTGGAGGGAAACCCTCTGTTTTGAAAAGGCATAGAGAGTCTGGAGGGAAACCGTCTGCTCTGAAAAGGCAGGGCGGGGGTCTGGAGGGAAACCCTCTGCTCCAATAAGGCAGAGGAAGGGGTATGGAGGGAAACCCTCTGCTCTGGCAAGGCACGGGGGTCTGGAGGGAAACCCCCTGCTCTGATGAGGCAGGGTGGGCGGTCTGGAGGGAAACCGTCTGCTCTGGAAAGGCAGGGTCGGTCTGGAGGGAAACCCTCTGCTTTGGCAAGGCAGGGAGGGTCTGGAGGGAAACCCTGTACTCCAATAAGTCAGGGGGAGTCTGGAGGGAATCCCTCTGCTTTGGCAAGGCAGGGGGGGTCTGGAGGGAAACCTTCTGCTCTGGCTTGGTAAGGGGGGTCTGGAGGAAAACCCTGTCTTCTGACAATACATGGGGGGGTCTGGAGGGAAACCCTCTGCTCTGGCAAGGCAGATGGAGTCTGGAGGGAAACCCTCTGCTCTAACAAGGCAGGCGGGGTCTGGAGGGAAACGCTCTCCTTTTTGCAAGTCAGGGAGAGTCTAGAGGGAAACGTTCTGCTCTGACAAGGCAGGGCAGGGCCTGGAGGGAAATCCTCTGCTCTGACAAGTCAGGAGGGGTGGGGGTCTGGAGGGAAACCCTCTGCTCATGCAAAGCACGGGGGATCTGGATGGAAACCCTCTTCTTTGGCAAGGTAGCGGGGGGGGGGGGGGTCTGGAGGGAAAACTTCTCCTCTGATAAGGCAGGGGGGGGGGGGAGTCTAGATCGAAACCGTCTGTTCTGACAAGGCAGGGGGGGTCTGGAGGGAAGCCCTCTGCTCTGACAAGGCAGGCGGGGTCTGGAGGTAAACGCTCTGCTTTGGCAAGGCAGGTAGAGTCTGGAGGGAAACCCTCTGCTTTAGCAAGTCAAGGAGAGTTTAGAGGGAAACGCTCTGCTCTGACAAGGCAGGGCGGTGCCTGGAGGGAAACCTTCTGCTCTGGCAAGGCAGGGGGGGTCTGGAGGGAAACACTCTGCTCTGGCAACGCAGGGGGGTGGGGGTCTGGAGCGAAACCCTCTGCTCAGCCAAAGCAGGGGGTCTGGAGGGAAACCCTCTTCTTTGTCAGGGCAGGGGGGGTCTGGAGGGAAAACTTCTCCAGAGCTGTCCTCCAGACAGTCTCGTCCCTTCACCTGATGAAGGCCGCTTGGGTTGTGGCCGAAACGTCGTGAGAATTTTATTACGTTATTTTATTTTATCAATTTATTATTTTATTCTCATTCTACGTGACTTTTCTGAAAGAACCAAAGAAGAGGAACCGTCTGTTTTGGCAAGGCAGGGAGGGTCTGGAGGGAAACCCTCTGTTTTGGAATGGCAGGGAGAGTCTGGAGGGAAACCGTTTGCTCTGACAAGGCAGGGCGGGGGTCTGGAGGGAAACCCTCTGTTCCAATAATGCACAGGAAGGGGTATGGAGGTTAACCCTCTACTCTGGCAAGTCAGGGGGGTCTGGAGGGAAACCCCCTGCTCTGATGAGGCAGGGGGGGCGGTCTGGAGGGAAACCGTCTGCTCTGGAAAGGCAGGGTCGGTCTGGAGGGAAACCTTCTGCTTTGGCAAGGCAGGGAGGGTCTGGAGGGAAACCCTCTGCTCCAATAAGTCAGGGGGGGGGGGTCTGGAGGGAATCCCTCTGCTTTGGCAAGGCAAGGGAGGTCTGGAGGGAAACCTTCTGCTCTGGCATGGCAGGTGGTATCTGGAGGAAAACCCTCTGTTCTGACAATGCATGGGGGGGGGGGGGTTCTGGAGGGAAACCCTCTGGTCTGGCAAGACAGGGGGGGGGGTCTGGAGGGAAACCCTCTGCTCTGGCAAGGCAGGGGGAGTCTGGAGGACAACTCTCTGCTCTTACAAGGCAGGCGGGGTCTGGAGGGAAACGCTCTGCTTTAGCAAGTCAACGAGAGTCTAGAGGGAAACGTTCTGCTCTGACAAACAAGGGCAGGGTCTGGAGTGAAACCCTCTGCTCTGACAAAGCAGGAGGGGTGGAGGTCTGGAGGGAAACCGTCTGCTCATGCAAAGCACAGGGGGTCTGGAGGGAAACCCTCTTCCATGGCAAGGTAGGGGGGGTCTGGAGGGAAAACTTCTCCTCTGATAAGCTAGGGGGGGGGACTCTAGCTTGAAACCGTCTGCTCTGGCAAGTCAGGGGGGGTCTGGAGGAAAACCCTCTTTTCTGACAAGGCAGGGGGGGGGGGTCTGGAGAGAAACCCTCTGCTCTGACAAGGCAGGCGGGGTCTGGAGGGAAACGCTCTGCTTTGGCAAGGCAGGTAGAGTCTGGAGGAAAACCCTCTGCTTTAGCAAGTCTGGGAGAGTCTAGAGGGAAACGCTATGCTCTGACAAGGCAGGGCGGGGCCTGGAGAGAAACCCTCTGCTTTGGCAAGGCAGGGAGGGTCTGGATGGAATCCCTCTGTTTTGGCAAGGCAGGGAGAGTCTGGAGGGAAACCGTCTGCTCTGACAAGGCAGGGCGGGGTTCTGGAGGGAAAACCTCTGCTCCAATAAGGCAGGGGAGGGGGTCTGGAGGGAAATCCTCTGCTTTGGCAAGGCAGCGGGGGTCTGGATGGAAACCATCTGGTCTGGCAATGCAGGGGGGGTCTCGAGGAAAACCCTCTGTTCTGACAAGGCACGGCGCGTTTTAGGGAAATCCTCTGCTCTGGCAAGGCAGGGGGGTCTGGAGGGAAACCCTCTGCTCTAGCAAGGCAGGGGGAGTCTGGAGGGAAACCCTCTGCTCTAGCAAGGCAGGCGGGATCTGGAGGCAAACGCTCTGCTTTAACAAGTCAGGGAGAGTCTAGAGGAAAACGCTCTGCTCTGACAAGGCAGGGCGGGATCTGGAGGGAAACCCTCTGCTCTGACAAGGCAGGAGGGGTGGGGATCTGGAGGGAAACCCTCTGCTCAGCCAAATCAGGGGGGGGGTTCTGGAGGCAAACCCTCTTCTTTGGCAGGGCAGGGGGGGTCTGGAGGGAAAACTTCTCCAGCGCTGCCCTCCAGACAGTCTCGTCCCTTCACCTGATAAAGGCCGCTTGTGTTGTGGCCGAAACGTCGTGAGAATTTTATTGTGTTATTTTATTTCATCAATTTATTATTTTATTCTCATTCTACGTGAATTTACCGAATGAACCAAAGAAGAGGAACCGTCTGTTCTGGCAAGGCAGGTAGAGTCTGGAGGGAAACCCTCAGCTTTAGCAAGTCAGGGAGAGTCTAGAGGGAAACGCTATGCTCTGACAAGGAAGGGCGGTGCCTGGAGGGAAACCCTCTTCTTTGGCAAGGCAGGGAGGGTATGGAGGGAAATCCTCTGTTTTGGAATGGCAGGGAGAATCTGGAGGGAAACCGTTTGCTCTGACAAGGCAGGGCGGGGGTCTGGAGGGAAACCCTCTGCTCCAATAAGGCAGAGGAAGGGGTATGGAGGGAAACCCTCTGCTCTGGCAAGGCAGGGGGGTCTGGAGGGAAACCCCCTGCTCTGATGAGGCAGGGGGGGGCGGTCTGGAGGGAAACCGTCTGCTCTGGAAAGGCAGGGTCGGTCTGGAGGGAAACCCTCTGCTTTGGCAAGGCAGGGAGGGTCTGGAGGGAAACCCTCTGCTCCAATAAGTCAGGGGGGGTCTGGAGGGAATCCCTCTGCTCTGACAAGGCAGGGTGGTTCTGGAGGGAAACACTCTGCTCTGGCAAGCCAGGGGAGTCTGGAGGAAAACCCTCTGCTCTGACAAGGCAGGTGGGGTCTGGAGGGAAACGCTCTGATTTGGCAATGCAGGGAGAGTCTGGAGGGAAACCCTCTGCTTTGGCAAGGCAGGGAGGGTTTGGAGGGAAACCTTCTGTTTTGGCAAGGCAGGGAGAGTCTGGAGGGAAGCCGTCTGCTCTGACAAGGCAGGGCAGGAGTATGGAGGGAAACCCTCTGCTCCAATGAGGCAGGAGAGGGGGTCTGGAGGGAAACCCTCTGCTTTGGCAAGGCAGGGGGGGTCTGGAGAGAAAGCATCTGCTCTGGCAAGGCAGGGGGGATCTCGAGTAAAACCCTCTGTTCTGACAAGGCACGGCACGTCTTAGGGAAATCCTCGGCTCTGGCAAGGCAGGGGGGGGGTCTGGACGGAAACCCTCTGCTTTGGCAAGGCAGGGAGAGTCTGGAGGGAAACCCTCTGCTCTGACAAGGCAGGCGGGGTCTTCAGGGAAACGCTCTGCTTTAACAAGTCAGGGAGAGTCTAGAGGGAAACGCTCTGCTCTGACAAGGCAGGGCGGGGCCTGGAGGGAAACCCTCTGCACTGACAAGGTAGGAGGGGTGTCGGTCTGTAGGGAAACCCTCCGTTCAGCCAAAGCAGGGGGGTCTGGAGGGAAACCCTCTGTTTTGGAAAGGCAGGGAGAGTCTGGAGGGAAACCGTCTGCTCTGACAAGGCAGGGCGGGGGTCTGGAGGGAAACCCTCTGCTTTAGCAAGTCATTGAGAGTTTAGAGGGAAACGCTCTGCTCTGACAAGGCAGGGCGGTGCCTGCAGGGAAACCCTCTGCTCGTGCAAGGCAGGGGGGGTCTGGAGGGAAACACTCTGCTCTGGCAAGGCAGGGGGAGTCTGGAGAAAAACCCTCTGCTCTGACAAGGCAGTCGGGGTCTGGAGGGAAACGCTCAGATTTGGCAATGCAGGGAGAGTCTGGAGGGAAACCCTCTGCTCTGATAAGGCAGGGCGGGGATCTATAGGGAAACCCTCTGCTCTGACAATGCATGACGGGGGTCTGGAGGGATCCCCTCTGCTATGGTAAGACAGGGGGTTCTGGAGGGAAACCCTCTGCTCCGACAAGGCAGGGGAGCAGGTCTGGAGGGAAACCCTCTGCTCTGGCAAGGCAGGGTGGGGGTCTGGAGGGAAACCCTCTGCTCTGACAAGGCAGGCGGGGTCTGGAGGGAAACGCTCTGATTTAACAAGTCAGGGAGAATCTAGAGGGAAACGCTCTGCTCTGAAAAGGATGGAAGGGGCCTCGAGGGAAACCCTCTGCTCTGACAAGGCAGGAGGGGTGGGGGTCTGGAGGGAAACGCTCTGCTTTAGCAAGTCAGGGAGAATCTAGAGGGAAACCCTCTGCTCTGGCAAGGCATGGGGGTCTGGAGGAAAACCCTCTGTTCTGCCAAGGCAGGGTGGGTCTGGAGGGAAACCCTCTGTTTTGGAAAGGCAGGGAGAGTCTGGATGGAAACCGTCTACTCTGGCAAGGCAGGGCGGGGGTCTGGAGGGAAACCCTCTGCTCTGACAATGCATGACGGGGGTCTGGAGGGATCCCCTCTGCTATGGTAAGGCAGGGGGTTCTGGAGGGAAACCCTCTGCTCCGACAAGGCAGGGGAGCAGGTCTGGAGGGAAACCCTCTGCTCTGGCAAGGCACGGTGGGGGTCTGGAGGGAAACCCTCTGCTCTGACAAGGCAGGCGGGGTCTGGAGGGAAACGCTCTGCTTTAACAAGTCAGGGAGAATCTAGAGGGAAACGCTCTGCTCTGAAAAGGATGGAAGGGGCCTCGAGGGAAACCCTCTGCTCTGACAAGGCAGGAGGGGTGGGGGTCTGGAGGGAAGCGCTCTGCTTTAGCAAGTCAGGGAGAGTCTAGAGGGAAACCCTCTGCTCTGGCAAGGCATGGGGTTCTGGAGGAAAACCCTCTGTTCTGACAAGGCAGGGAGGGTCTGGAGGGAAACCCTCTGTTTTGGCAAGGCAGGGAGAGTCTGGATGGAAACCGTCTACTCTGACACGGCAGGGCGGGGGTCTGGAGGGAAACCATCTGCTCCAATAAGGCAGGGGAGGGGGTCTGGAGGCAAACCCTCTTCTTTGGCAGGGCAGGGGTGGTCTGGAGGGAAAACTTCTCCAGCGCTGCCCTCCAGACAGTCTCATCCCTTCACCTGATGAAGGCCGCTTGTGTTGTGGCCGAAACGTCGTTAGAATTTTATTGTGTTATTTTATTTCATCAATTTATTATTTTATTCTCATTCTACGTGACTTTACCGAAAGAACCAAAGAAGAGGAACCGTCTGCTCTGGCAAGGCAGGTAGAGTCTGGAGGGAAACCCTCAGCTTTAGCAAGTCAGGGAGAGTCTAGAGGGAAACGCTATGCTATGAAAAGGAAGTGCGGTTCCTGGAGAGAAACCCTCTGCTCTGACAAGGCAGGCGGGGTCTGGAGGGAAACGCTCTGCTTTTTGCAAGTCAGGGAGAGTCTAGAGGGAAACGTTCTGCTCTGACAAAGCAGGCAGGGCCTGGAGGGAAACCCTCTGCTCTGACAAGGCAGGAGGGGTGGGGTTCTGGAGGGAAATCCTCTGCTCATGCAAAGCACAGGGGGTCTGGAGGGAAACCCTCTTCTTTGGCAAGGTAGGGGGGATCTGGAGGGAAACCCTCTGCTTTAGCAAGTCAGGGAGAGTTTAGAGGGAAACGCTCTGCTCTGACAAGGCAGTGCGGTGCCTGGCGGGAAACCCTCTGCTCTGGCAAGGCAGGGGGGGTCTTGAGGGAAACACTCTGCTCTGGCAAGGCAGGGGAAGTCTGGAGGAAAACCCTCTGCTCTGACAAGGCAGGCGGGGTCTGGAGGGAAACGCTCTGATTTGGCAATGCAGGGAGAGTCTGGAGGGAAACCCTCTGCTCTGACAAGGCAGGGCGGGGATCTAGTGGAAAACCCTCTGCTCTGACAATGCATGGCGGGGGTATGGAAGGATCCCCTCTGCTCTGGTAAGGCAGCGGGTTCTGGAGGAAAACCCTCTGCTCCGACAAGGCAGGGGAGCAGGTCTGGAGGGAAACCCTCTGCTCTGGCAAGGCAGGGTGGGGGTCTGGAGGAAAACCCTCTGCTCTGACAAGGCAGGCGGAGTCTGGAGGGAAACGCTCTGCTTTAACAAGTCAGGGAGAATCAACAGGGAAACGCTCTGCTCTGAAAAGGCAGGAAGGGGCCTGGAGGGAAACCCTCTGCTCTGACAAGTCAGGAGGGGTGGGGGTCTGGAGGGAAACGCTCTGCTTTAGCAAGTCAGGGAGAGTCTAGAGGGAAACCCTCTGCTCTGGCAAGGCATGGGGGTCTGGAGGAAAAACCTCTGTTCTGACAAGGCTGGGAGGGTCTGGAGGGAAACCCTCTGTTTTGGTAAGGCAGGGAGAGTCTGAAGGGAAACTGCCTGCTCTGACAAGGCAGGGCGGAGGTCTGGAGGGAAACCCTCTGCTCCAATATGGCAGGGGAGGGGGTCTGGAGGGAAACCCTCTGCTTTGGCAAGACAGGGGGGGTCTGGAGGGAAACCATCTGCTCTGGCAAGGCAGGGGGGGTCTCGAGGAAAACCCTCTGTTCTGACAAGTCATGGCGCGTCTTAGCGGAATCCTCTGCTCTGGCAAGGCAGGGCGGGGGTCTGGAAGGAAACCCTCTGCTTTGGCAAGGCAGGGGGAGTCTGTAGGGAAACCCTCTGCTCTGACAAGGCAGGGCGGGTGCCTGGAGGTAAACCCTCTGCTCTGACAAGGCAGGAGGGGTGGGGGTCTGGAGGGAAACCCTCTTCTTTGGCAGGGCAGGGGGGGTCTGGAGGGAAAACTTCTTCAGCGCTCCCCTCCAGACAGTCTCGTCCCTTCACCTAATGAAGGCCGCTTGTGTTGTGGCCGAAACGTCGTGAGAATTTTATTGTGTTATTTTATTTTGTCAATTTATTATTTTATTCTCATTCTACGTGACTTTACCGAAAGAACCAAAGAAGAGGAACCGTCTGCTCTGGCAAGGCAGGTAGAGTCTGGAGGGAAACCCTCTGCTTTAGCAAGTCAGGGAGAGTCTAGAGGGAAACGCTATGCTCTGACAAGGAAGGGCGGGGTCTGGAGAGAAACCTTCTGCTCTGACAAGGCAGGGCGGTGCCTGGAGGGAAACCCTCTGCTTTGGCAAGGAAGGGAGGGTATGGAGGGAAATCCTCTGTTTTGGAATGGCAGGGAGAGTCTGGAGGGAAACCATTTGCTCTGACAAGGCAGGGCGGGGGTCTGGAGGGAAACCGTCTGCTCTGGAAAGGGAGGGTCGGTCTGGAGGGAAACCCTCTGCTTTGGCAAGGCAGGGAGGGTCTGGAGGGAATCCCTCTGCTTTGGCAAGGCAGGGGGGGGGTCTGGAGGGAAACCTTCTGCTCTGGCATGGCAGAGGGGTCTGGAGGAAATCCCTCTGTTCTGACAAGGTATGGGGGGGTCTGTAGGGAAACGCTCTCGTCTGGCAAGGCAGGGGGGGGGGGTCTGGAGGGAAACCCTCTGCTCTGGCAAGGCAGGGGGAGTCTGGAGGGAAACCCTCTGCTCTGACAAGGCAGGCGGGTTTGGAGGGAAACGCTCTGCTTTAGCAAGTGAGCGAAAGTCTAGAGGGAAACGTTCTGCTCTGACAAAGCAGGGCAGGGCCTGGATGGAAACGCTCTGCTCTGCCAAGGCAGAAGGGGTGGGGGTCTGGTGGGAAACCCTCTGCTCATGCAAAGCACAGGGGGTCTGGAGGGAAACCCTCTTCCTTGGCAAGGTAGGGGGGGGTCTGGAGGGAAAACTTCTGTTCTGGCATGGCAGGAGGAGTCTGGAGGGAAACCCTCTGCTCCAATAAGGCAGAGGAAGGGGTATGGAGGGAAAACCTCTGCCCTGGCAAGGCAGGGGGGTCTGGAGGGAAACCCCCTGCTCTGATGAGGCAGGGGGTGGTCTGGAGGGAAACCGTCTGCTCTGGAAAGGCAGGGTCGGTCTGGAGGGAAACCCTCTGCTTTGACAAGGCAGGGAGTGTCTGGAGGGAATCCCTCTGCTTTGGCAAGGCAGGGGGGTCAGGAGGGAAACCTTCTGCTCTGGCATGGCAGGGGGGGTCTGGACGAAATCCCTATGTTCTGACAAGGCATGGGGGGGTCTGGAGGGAAACCCTCTCGTCTGGCAAGGCAGGGGTGGGGGGTCTGGAGGGAAACCCTCTGCTCTGGCAAGGCAGGGGGAGTCTGGAGGGAAACCCTCTGCTCTGACAAGGCAGGCGGGGTTTGGAGGGAAATGCTCTGCTTTAGCAAGTGAGCGAAAGTCTAGAGGGAAACGTTCTGCTCTGACAAAGCAGGGCAGGGCCTGGATGGAAACCCTCTGCTCTGACAAGGCAGGAAGGGTGGGGGTCTGGAGGGAAACCCACTGCTCAAGCAAAGCACAGGGGGTCTGGAGGGAAACCCTCTTCTTTGGCAAGGTAGGGGGGGGGGGGTCTGGAGGGAAAACTTCTCCTCTGATAAGGTAGGGGGGGGGAGTCTAGATCGAAACCGTCTGCTCTGGCAAGGCAGGGGGGGTCTGGAGGAAAACCTTCTGTTCTGGCATGGCAGGAGGAGTCTGGAGGGAAACCCTCTGCTCTGACAAGGCAGGCGGGGTCTGGAGGGAAACGCTCTGCTTTAGCAAGTCAGAGAGAGTCTAGAGGGAAACGCTATGCTCTGACAAGGAAGGGCGGGGTCCAGAGAGAAACCCTCTGCTCTGACAAGGAAGGGCGGTGCCTGGAGGGAAACCCTCTGCTTTGGCAAGGAAGGGAGGGTATGGTGGGAAATCCTCTGTTTTGGAATTGCAGGGAGAGTCTGGAGGGAAACCGTTTGCTCTGACAAGGCAGGGCGGGGGTCTGGAGGGAAACCCTCTGCTCCAATAAGGCAGAGGAAGGGGTATGGAGGGAAACCCTCTGCTCTGGCAAGGCAGGGGGGTCTGGAGCGAAACCCCCTGCTCTGATGAGGCAGGGGGGGGGGGGTGGTCTGGAGGGAAACCGTCTGCTCTGGAAAGGGAGGGTCGGTCTGGAGGGAAACCCTCTGCTTTGGCAAGGCAGGGAGGGTCTGGAGGGAATCCCTCTGCTTTGGCAAGGCAGGGGGGGTCTGGAGGGAAACCTTCTGCTCTGGCATGGCAGAGGGGGTCTGGAGGAAATCCCTCTGTTCTGACAAGGCATGGGGGGGGTCTGTAGGGAAACGCTCTCGTCTGGCAAGGCAGGGGGGGTCTGGAGGGAAACCTTCTGCTCTGGCAAGGCAGGGGGAGTCTGGAGGGAAACCCTCTGCTCATGCAAAGCACAGGGGGTCTGGAGGGAAAACTTCTGTTCTGGCATGGCAGGAGGAGTCTGGTGGGAAACCCTCTGCTCTGACAAGGCAGGCGGGGTCTGGAGGGAAACGCTCTGATTTGGCAATGCAGGGAAAGTCTGGATGGAAACCCTCTGCTCTGACAAGGCAGGGCGGGGATCTAGAGGGAAACCCTCTGCTCTGACAATGCATGGCGGGGGTCTGGAGGGATCCCCTCTGCTCTGGTAAGGCAGGGGTTTCTGGAGGGAAACCCTCTGCTCCGACAAGGCAGGGGAGCAGGTCTTGAGGGAAACCGTCTGCTCTGGCAAGGCAGAGTGGGGGTCTGGAGGGAAACCCTCTGCTCCGACAAGGCAGGCGGGGTCTGGAGGGAAACGCTCTGCTTTAACAAGTCAGGGAGAATCTAGAGGGAAACGCTCTGCGCTGAAAAGGATGGAAGGGGCCTCGAGGGAAACCCTCTGCTCTGACAAGGCAGGAGGGGTGGGGGTCTGGAGGGAAACGCTCTGCTTTAGCAAGTCAGGGAGAGTCTAGAGGGAAACCCTCTGCTCTGGCAAGGCATGGGGGTCTGGAGGAAAACCCTCTGTTCTGACAAGGCAGGGAGGGTCTGGAGGGAAACCCTCTGTTTTGGCAAGGCAGGGAGAGTCTGGAGGGAAACCGTCTGCTCCGACAAGGCATGGCTGGGGTCTGGAGGGAAACCCTCTGCTTTGGCAAGGCAGTGAGTGTATGGAGGGAAATCCTCTGTTTTGGAATGGCAGGGAGAATCTGGGGGAAACCGTTTGCTCTGACAAGGCAGGGCGGGGGTCTGGAGGGAAATCCTCTGCTCCAATAAGGCAGAGGAAGGGGTATGGAGGGAAACCCTCTGCTCTGGCAAGGCAGGGGGTCTGGAGGGAAACCCCCTGCTCTGATGAGGCAGCGGGGCGCGGTCTGGAGGGAAACCTTCTGCTCTGGAAAGGCAGGTTCGGTCTGGAGGGAAACACTCTGCTTTGGCAAGTCAGGGGGGGTCTGGAGGGAATCCCTCTGCTTTGGCAAGGCAGGGGGCGTCTGGAGGGAAACCTTCTGCTCTGGCATGGCAGGGTGGTCTGGAGGAAAACCCTCAGTTCTGACAAGGCATGGGGGGGTCTGGAGGGAAACTCTCTGGTCTGGCAAGGCAGGGGGGGGGGTCTGGAGGGAAACCCTCTGCTCTGGCAAGGGCGGGAGAGTCTTAAGGGAAAACCTCTGCTCTGACAAGCCAGGCGGGGTCTGGAGGGAAACGCTCTGCTTTTGCAAGTCAACGAGAGTCTAGAGGGAAACGTTCTGCTCTGACAAAGCAGGCAGGGCCTGGAGGGAAACCCTCTGCTCTGACAAGGCAGGAGGGGTGGGTTTCTGGAGGGAAATCCTCTGCTCATGCAAAGCACAGGGGGTCTGGAGGGAAACCCTCTTCTTTGGCAAGGTAGGGGGGGGTCTGGAGGGAAACCCTCTGCTTTAGCAAGTCAGGGAGAGTTTAGAGGGAAACGCTCTGCTCTGACAAGGGAGTGCGGTGCCTGGCGGGAAACCCTCTGCTCTGGCAAGGCAGGGGGGGTCTTGAGGGAAACACTCTGCTCTGGCAAGGCAGGGGGAGTCTGGAGGAAAACCCTCTGCTCTGACAAGGCAGGCGGGGTCTGGAGGGAAACGCTCTGATTTGGCAATGCAGGGAGAGTCTGGAGGGAAACCCTCTGCTCTGACAAGGCAGGGCGGGGATCTAGTGGAAAACCCTCTGCTCTGACAATGCATGGCGGGGGTATGGAAGGATCCCCTCTGCTCTGGTAAGGCAGCGGGTTCTGGAGGAAAACCCTCTGCTCCGACAAGGCAGGGGAGCAGGTCTGGAGGGAAACCCTCTGCTCTGACAAGGCAGGCGGAGTCTGGAGGGAAACCCTCTGCTCTGACAAGGCAGGCGGGGTTTGGAGGGAAACGCTCTGCTTTAGCAAGTGAGCGAAAGTCTAGAGGGAAACGTTCTGCTCTGACAAAGCAGGGCAGGGCCTGGATGGAAACGCTCTGCTCTGACAAGGCAGGAGGGGTGGGGGTCTGGAGGGAAACCCTCTGCTCATGCAAAGCACAGGGGGTCTGGAGGGAAACCCTCTTCCTTGGCAAGGTAGGGGGGGGTCTGGAGGGAAAACTTCTGTTCTGGCATGGCAGGAGGAGTCTGGAGGGAAACCCTCTGCTCCAATAAGGCAGAGGAAGGGGTATGGAGGGAAACCCTCTGCCCTGGCAAGGCCGGGGGGTCTGGAGGGAAACCCCCTGCTCTGATGAGGCAGGGGGGTGGTCTGGAGGGAAACCGTCTGCTCTGGAAAGGCAGGGTCGGTCTGGAGGGAAACCCTCTGCTTTGGCAAGGCAGGGAGTGTCTGGAGGGAATCCCTCTGCTTTGGCAAGGCAGGGGGGTCAGGAGGGAAACCTTCTGCTCTGGCATGGCAGGGGGGGTCTGGACGAAATCCCTATGTTCTGACAAGGCATGGGGGGGTCTGGAGGGAAACCCTCTCGTCTGGCAAGGCAGGGGTGGGGGGTCTGGAGGGAAACCCTCTGCTCTGGCAAGGCAGGGGGAGTCTGGAGGGAAACCCTCTGCTCTGACAAGGCAGGCGGGGTTTGGAGGGAAATGCTCTGCTTTAGCAAGTGAGCGAAAGTCTAGAGGGAAACGTTCTGCTCTGACAAAGCAGGGCAGGGCCTGGATGGAAACCCTCTGCTCTGACAAGGCAGGAAGGGTGGGGGTCTGGAGGGAAACCCACTGCTCAAGCAAAGCACAGGGGGTCTGGAGGGAAACCCTCTTCTTTGGCAAGGTAGGGGGGGGGGGTCTGGAGGGAAAACTTCTCCTCTGATAAGGTAGGGGGGGGGAGTCTAGATCGAAACAGTCTGCTCTGGCAAGGGACGCGGGGTCTGGAGGAAAACCTTCTGTTCTGGCATGGCAGGAGGAGTCTGGAGGGAAACCCTCTGCTCTGACAAGGCAGGCGGGGTCTGGAGGGAAACGCTCTGCTTTAGCAAGTCAGAGAGAGTCTAGAGGGAAACGCTATGCTCTGACAAGGAAGGGCGGGGTCCAGAGAGAAACCCTCTGCTCTGACAAGGAAGGGCGGTGCCTGGAGGGAAACCCTCTGCTTTGGCAAGGAAGGGAGGGTATGGTGGGAAATCCTCTGTTTTGGAATGGCAGGGAGAGTCTGGAGGGAAACCGTTTGCTCTGACAAGGCAGGGCGGGGGTCTGGAGGGAAACCCTCTGCTCCAATAAGGCAGAGGAAGGGGTATGGAGGGAAACCCTCTGCTCTGGCAAGGCAGGGGGGTCTGGATGGAAACCCCCTGCTCTGATGAGGCAGGGGGGGGGTGGTCTGGAGGGAAACCGTCTGCTCTGGAAAGGGAGGGTCGGTCTGGAGGGAAACCCTCTGCTTTGGCAAGGCAGGGAGGGTCTGGAGGGAATCCCTCTGCTTTGGCAAGGCAGGGGGGGTCTGGAGGGAAACCTTCTGCTCTGGCATGGCAGAGGGGGTCTGGAGGAAATCCCTCTGTTCTGACAAGGCATGGGGGGGTCTGTAGGGAAACGCTTTCGTCTGGCAAGGCAGGGGGGGGTCTGGAGGGAAACCCTCTGCTCTGGCAAGGCAGGGGGAGTCTGGAGGGAAACCCTCTGCTCTGACAAGGCAGGCGGGGTTTGGAGGGAAACGCTCTGCTTTAGCAAGTGAGCGAAAGTCTAGAGGGAAACGTTCTGCTCTGACAAAGCAGCGCAGGGCCTGGATGGAAACGCTCTGCTCTGACAAGGCAGGAGGGGTGGGGGTCTGGAGGGAAACCCTCTGCTCATGCAAAGCACAGGGGGTCTGGAGGGAAAACTTCTGTTCTGGCATGGCAGGAGGAGTCTGGAGGGAAACCCTCTGCTCTGACAAGGCAGGCGGGGTCTGGAGGGAAATGCTCTGATTTGGCAATGCAGGGAGAGTCTGGATGGAAACCCTCTGCTCTGACAAGGCAGGGCGGGGATCTAGAGGGAAACCCTCTGCTCTGACAATGCATGGCGGGGGTCTGGAGGGATCCCCTCTGCTCTGGTAAGGCAGGGGTTTCTGGAGGGAAACCCTCTGCTCCGACAAGGCAGGGGAGCAGGTCTTGAGGGAAACCGTCTGCTCTGGCAAGGCAGAGTGGGGGTCTGGAGGGAAACCCTCTGCTCCGACAAGGCAGGCGGGGTCTGGAGGGAAACGCTCTGCTTTCACAAGTCAGGGAGAATCTAGAGGGAAACGCTCTGCGCTGAAAAGGATGGAAGGGGCCTCGAGGGAAACCCTCTGCTCTGACAAGGCAGGAGGGGTGGGGGTCTGGAGGGAAACGCTCTGCTTTAGCAAGTCAGGGAGAGTCTAGAGGGAAACCCTCTGCTCTGGCAAGGCATGGGGGTCTGGAGGAAAACCCTCTGTTCTGACAAGGCAGGGAGGGTCTGGAGGGAAACCCTCTGTTTTGGCAAGGCAGGGAGAGTCTGGAGGGAAACCGTCTGCTCCGACAAGGCATGGCGGGGGTCTGGAGGGAAACCCTCTGTTTTGGCAAGGCAGGGAGTGTATGGAGGGAAATCCTCTGTTTTGGAATGGCAGGGAGAATCTGGGGGAAACCGTTTGCTCTGACAAGGCAGGGCGGGGGTCTGGAGGGAAACCCTCTGCTCCAATAAGGCAGAGGAAGGGGTATGGAGGGAAACCCTCTGCTCTGGCAAGGCAGGGGGTCTGGAGGGAAACCCCCTGCTCTGATGAGGCAGCGGGGGGCGGTCTGGAGGGAAACCTTCTGCTCTGGAAAGGCAGGTTCGGTCTGGAGGGAAACACTCTGCTTTGGCAAGTCAGGGGGGGTCTGGAGGGAATCCCTTTGCTTTGGCAAGGCAGGGGGGGTCTGGAGGGAAACCTTCTGCTCTGGCATGGCAGGGGGGTCTGGAGGAAAACCCTCAGTTCTGACAAGGCATGGGGGGGTCTGGAGGGAAACTCTCTGGTCTGGCAAGGCAGGGGGGGGGGTCTGGAGGGAAACCCTCTGCTCTGGCAA
Organism: Petromyzon marinus; assembly: GCF_048934315.1. Taxonomy (NCBI): domain Eukaryota; kingdom Metazoa; phylum Chordata; class Hyperoartia; order Petromyzontiformes; family Petromyzontidae; genus Petromyzon; species Petromyzon marinus. Next base: position 654,322 of record NC_133698.1, on the reverse strand, counting down.
GGGCGGGAGAGTCTTAAGGGAAAACCTCTGCTCTGACAAGCCAGGCGGGGTCTGGAGGGAAACGCTCTGCTTTTGCAAGTCAACGAGAGTCTAGAGGGAAACGTTCTGCTCTGACAAAGCAGGCAGGGCCTGGAGGGAAACCCTCTGCTCTGACAAGGCAGGAGGGGTGGGGTTCTGGAGGGAAATCCTCTGCTCATGCAAAGCACAGGGGGTCTGGAGGGAAACCCTCTTCTTTGGCAAGGTAGGGGGGGGGTCTGGAGGGAAACCCTCTGCTTTCGCAAGTCAGGGAGAGTTTAGAGGGAAACGCTCTGCTCTGACAAGGCAGGGCGGGGATCTAGTGGAAAACCCTCTGCTCTGACAATGCATGGCGGGGGTATGGAAGGATCCCCTCTGCTCTGGTAAGGCAGCGGGTTCTGGAGGAAAACCCTCTGCTCCGACAAGGCAGGGGAGCAGGTCTGGAGGGAAACACTCTGCTCTGACAAAGCAGGCGGGTCTGGAGGAAAACGCTCTGCTTTAACAAGTCAGGGAGAATCAACAGGGAAAAGCTCTGCTCTGAAAAGGCAGGAAGGGGCCTGGAGGGAAACCCTCTGCTCATGCAAAGCACAGGGGGTCTGGAGGGAAACCCTCTTCCTTGGCAAGGTAGGGGGGGTCTGGAGGGAAAACTTCTGTTCTGGCATGGCAGGAGGAGTCTGGAGGGAAACCCTCTGCTCCAATAAGGCAGAGGAAGGGGTATGGAGGGAAACCCTCTGCCCTGGCAAGGCCGGGGGGTCTGGAGGGAAACCCCCTGCTCTGATGAGGCAGGGGGGTGGTCTGGAGGGAAACCGTCTGCTCTGGAAAGACAGGGTGGGTCTGGAGGGTAACCCTCTGCTTTGGCAAGGCAGGGAGTGTCTGGAGGGAATCCCTCTGCTTTGGCAAGGCAGAGAGGTCAGGAGGGAAACCTTCTGCTCTGGCATGGCAGGGGGGGTCTGGACGAAATCCCTATGTTCTGACAAGGCATGGGGGGGTCTGGAGGGAAACCCTCTCGTCTGGCAAGGCAGGGGTGGGGGGTCTGGAGGGAAACCCTCTGCTCTGGCAAGGCAGGGGGAGTCTGGAGGGAAACCCTCTGCTCTGACAAGGCAGGCGGGGTTTGGAGGGAAATGCTCTGCTTTAGCAAGTGAGCGAAAGTCTAGAGGGAAACGTTCTGCTCTGACAAAGCAGGGCAGGGCCTGGATGGAAACCCTCTGCTCTGACAAGGCAGGAAGGGTGGGGGTCTGGAGGGAAACCCACTGCTCAAGCAAAGCACAGGGGGTCTGGAGGGAAACCCTCTTCTTTGGCAAGGTAGGGGGGGGGGGTCTGGAGGGAAAACTTCTCCTCTGATAAGGTAGGGGGGGGGAGTCTAGATCGAAACCGTCTGCTCTGGCAAGGCACGCGGGGTCTGGAGGAAAACCTTCTGTTCTGGCATGGCAGGAGGAGTCTGGAGGGAAACCCTCTGCTCTGACAAGGCAGGCGGGGTCTGGAGGGAAACGCTCTGCTTTAGCAAGTCAGAGAGAGTCTAGAGGGAAACGCTATGCTCTGACAAGGAAGGGCGGGGTCCAGAGAGAAACCCTCTGCTCTGACAAGGAAGGGCGGTGCCTGGAGGGAAACCCTCTGCTTTGGCAAGGAAGGGAGGGTATGGTGGGAAATCCTCTGTTTTGGAATGGCAGGGAGAGTCTGGAGGGAAACCGTTTGCTCTGACAAGGCAGGGCGGGGGTCTGGAGGGAAACCCTCTGCTCCAATAAGGCAGAGGAAGGGGTATGGAGGGAAACCCTCTGCTCTGGCAAGGCAGGGGGGTCTGGATGGAAACCCCCTGCTCTGATGAGGCAGGGGGGGGGTGGTCTGGAGGGAAACCGTCTGCTCTGGAAAGGGAGGGTCGGTCTGGAGGGAAACCCTCTGCTTTGGCAAGGCAGGGAGGGTCTGGAGGGAATCCCTCTGCTTTGGCAAGGCAGGGGGGGTCTGGAGGGAAACCTTCTGCTCTGGCATGGCAGAGGGGGTCTGGAGGAAATCCCTCTGTTCTGACAAGGCATGGGGGGGTCTGTAGGGAAACGCTCTCGTCTGGCAAGGCAGGGGGGGGTCTGGAGGGAAACCCTCTGCTCTGGCAAGGCAGGGGGAGTCTGGAGGGAAACCCTCTGCTCTGACAAGGCAGGCGGGGTTTGGAGGGAAACGCTCTGCTTTAGCAAGTGAGCGAAAGTCTAGAGGGAAACGTTCTGCTCTGACAAAGCAGCGCAGGGCCTGGATGGAAACGCTCTGCTCTGACAAGGCAGGAGGGGTGGGGGTCTGGTGGGAAACCCTCTGCTCATGCAAAGCACAGGGGGTCTGGAGGGAAAACTTCTGTTCTGGCATGGCAGGAGGAGTCTGGAGGGAAACCCTCTGCTCTGACAAGGCAGGCGGGGTCTGGAGGGAAACGCTCTGATTTGGCAATGCAGGGAGAGTCTGGATGGAAACCCTCTGCTCTGACAAGGCAGGGCGGGGATCTAGAGGGAAACCCTCTGCTCTGACAATGCATGGCGGGGGTCTGGAGGGATCCCCTCTGCTCTGGTAAGGCAGGGGTTTCTGGAGGGAAACCCTCTGCTCCGACAAGGCAGGGGAGCAGGTCTTGAGGGAAACCGTCTGCTCTGGCAAGGCAGGGGATCTGGAGGGAAACCCCCTGCTCTGATGAGGCAGCGGGGCGCGGTCTGGAGGGAAACCTTCTGCTCTGGAAAGGCAGGTTCGGTCTGGAGGGAAACACTCTGCTTTGGCAAGTCAGGGGGGGTCTGGAGGGAATCCCTCTGCTTTGGCAAGGCAGGGGGCGTCTGGAGGGAAACCTTCTGCTCTGGCATGGCAGGGTGGTCTGGAGGAAAACCCTCAGTTCTGACAAGGCATGGGGGGGTCTGGAGGGAAACTCTCTGGTCTGGCAAGGCAGGGGGGGGGTCTGGAGGGAAACCCTCTGCTCTGGCAAGGGCGGGAGAGTCTTAAGGGAAAACCTCTGCTCTGACAAGCCAGGCGGGGTCTGGAGGGAAACGCTCTGCTTTTGCAAGTCAACGAGAGTCTAGAGGGAAACGTTCTGCTCTGACAAAGCAGGCAGGGCCTGGAGGGAAACCCTCTGCTCTGACAAGGCAGGAGGGGTGGGTTTCTGGAGGGAAATCCTCTGCTCATGCAAAGCACAGGGGGTCTGGAGGGAAACCCTCTTCTTTGGCAAGGTAGGGGGGGGTCTGGAGGGAAACCCTCTGCTTTAGCAAGTCAGGGAGAGTTTAGAGGGAAACGCTCTGCTCTGACAAGGGAGTGCGGTGCCTGGCGGGAAACCCTCTGCTCTGGCAAGGCAGGGGGGGTCTTGAGGGAAACACTCTGCTCTGGCAAGGCAGGGGGAGTCTGGAGGAAAACCCTCTGCTCTGACAAGGCAGGCGGGGTCTGGAGGGAAACGCTCTGATTTGGCAATGCAGGGAGAGTCTGGAGGGAAACCCTCTGCTCTGACAAGGCAGGGCGGGGATCTAGTGGAAAACCCTCTGCTCTGACAATGCATGGCGGGGGTATGGAAGGATCCCCTCTGCTCTGGTAAGGCAGCGGGTTCTGGAGGAAAACCCTCTGCTCCGACAAGGCAGGGGAGCAGGTCTGGAGGGAAACCCTCTGCTCTGACAAGGCAGGCGGAGTCTGGAGGGAAACCCTCTGCTCTGACAAGGCAGGCGGGGTTTGGAGGGAAACGCTCTGCTTTAGCAAGTGAGCGAAAGTCTAGAGGGAAACGTTCTGCTCTGACAAAGCAGGGCAGGGCCTGGATGGAAACGCTCTGCTCTGACAAGGCAGGAGGGGTGGGGGTCTGGAGGGAAACCCTCTGCTCATGCAAAGCACAGGGGGTCTGGAGGGAAACCCTCTTCCTTGGCAAGGTAGGGGGGGGTCTGGAGGGAAAACTTCTGTTCTGGCATGGCAGGAGGAGTCTGGAGGGAAACCCTCTGCTCCAATAAGGCAGAGGAAGGGGTATGGAGGGAAACCCTCTGCCCTGGCAAGGCCGGGGGGTCTGGAGGGAAACCCTCTGCTCTGATGAGGCAGGGGGGTGGTCTGGAGGGAAACCGTCTGCTCTGGAAAGGCAGGGTCGGTCTGGAGGGAAACCCTCTGCTTTGGCAAGGCAGGGAGTGTCTGGAGGGAATCCCTCTGCTTTGGCAAGGCAGGGGGGTCAGGAGGGAAACCCTCTGCTCTGGCATGGCAGGGGGGGTCTGGACGAAATCCCTATGTTCTGACAAGGCATGGGGGGGTCTGGAGGGAAACCATCTCGTCTGGCAAGGCAGGGGTGGGGGGTCTGGAGGGAAACCCTCTGCTCTGGCAAGGCAGGGGGAGTCTGGAGGGAAACCCTCTGCTCTGACAAGGCAGGCGGGGTTTGGAGGGAAATGCTCTGCTTTAGCAAGTGAGCGAAAGTCTAGAGGGAAACGTTCTGCTCTGACAAAGCAGGGCAGGGCCTGGATGGAAACCCTCTGCTCTGACAAGGCAGGAAGGGTGGGGGTCTGGAGGGAAACCCACTGCTCAAGCAAAGCACAGGGGGTCTGGAGGGAAACCCTCTTCTTTGGCAAGGTAGGGGGGGGGGTCTGGAGGGAAAACTTCTCCTCTGATAAGGTAGGGGGGGGGGAGTCTAGATCGAAACCGTCTGCTCTGGCAAGGGACGCGGGGTCTGGAGGAAAACCTTCTGTTCTGGCATGGCAGGAGGAGTCTGGAGGGAAACCCTCTGCTCTGACAAGGCAGGCGGGGTCTGGAGGGAAACGCTCTGCTTTAGCAAGTCAGAGAGAGTCTAGAGGGAAACGCTATGCTCTGACAAGGAAGGGCGGGGTCCAGAGAGAAACCCTCTGCTCTGACAAGGAAGGGCGGTGCCTGGAGGGAAACCCTCTGCTTTGGCAAGGAAGGGAGGGTATGGTGGGAAATCCTCTGTTTTGGAATGGCAGGGAGAGTCTGGAGGGAAACCGTTTGCTCTGACAAGGCAGGGCGGGGGTCTGGAGGGAAACCCTCTGCTCCAATAAGGCAGAGGAAGGGGTATGGAGGGAAACCCTCTGCTCTGGCAAGGCAGGGGGGTCTGGATGGAAACCCCCTGCTCTGATGAGGCAGGGGGGGGGTGGTCTGGAGGGAAACCGTCTGCTCTGGAAAGGGAGGGTCGGTCTGGAGGGAAACCCTCTGCTTTGGCAAGGCAGGGAGGGTCTGGAGGGAATCCCTCTGCTTTGGCAAGGCAGGGGGGGTCTGGAGGGAAACCTTCTGCTCTGGCATGGCAGAGGGGGTCTGGAGGAAATCCCTCTGTTCTGACAAGGCATGGGGGGGTCTGTAGGGAAACGCTCTCGTCTGGCAAGGCAGGGGGGGGTCTGGAGGGAAACCCTCTGCTCTGGCAAGGCAGGGGGAGTCTGGAGGGAAACCCTCTGCTCTGACAAGGCAGGCGGGGTTTGGAGGGAAACGCTCTGCTTTAGCAAGTGAGCGAAAGTCTAGAGGGAAACGTTCTGCTCTGACAAAGCAGCGCAGGGCCTGGATGGAAACGCTCTGCTCTGACAAGGCAGGAGGGGTGGGGGTCTGGAGGGAAACCCTCTGCTCATGCAAAGCACAGGGGGTCTGGAGGGAAAACTTCTGTTCTGGCATGGCAGGAGGAGTCTGGAGGGAAACCCTCTGCTCTGACAAGGCAGGCGGGGTCTGGAGGGAAACGCTCTGATTTGGCAATGCAGGGAGAGTCTGGATGGAAACCCTCTGCTCTGACAAGGCAGGGCGGGGATCTAGAGGGAAACCCTCTGCTCTGACAATGCATGGCGGGGGTCTGGAGGGATCCCCTCTGCTCTGGTAAGGCAGGGGTTTCTGGAGGGAAACCCTCTGCTCTGACAAGGCAGGGGAGCAGGTCTTGAGGGAAACCGTCTGCTCTGGCAAGGCAGAGTGGGGGTCTGGAGGGAAACCCTCTGCTCCGACAAGGCAGGCGGGGTCTGGAGGGAAACGCTCTGCTTTCACAAGTCAGGGAGAATCTAGAGGGAAACGCTCTGCGCTGAAAAGGATGGAAGGGGCCTCGAGGGAAACCCTCTGCTCTGACAAGGCAGGAGGGGTGGGGGTCTGGAGGGAAACGCTCTGCTTTAGCAAGTCAGGGAGAGTCTAGAGGGAAACCCTCTGCTCTGGCAAGGCATGGGGGTCTGGAGGAAAACCCTCTGTTCTGACAAGGCAGGGAGGGTCTGGAGGGAAACCCTCTGTTTTGGCAAGGCAGGGAGAGTCTGGAGGGAAACCGTCTGCTCCGACAAGGCATGGCGGGGGTCTGGAGGGAAACCCTCTGTTTTGGCAAGGCAGGGAGTGTATGGAGGGAAATCCTCTGTTTTGGAATGGCAGGGAGAATCTGGGGGAAACCGTTTGCTCTGACAAGGCAGGGCGGGGGTCTGGAGGGAAACCCTCTGCTCCAATAAGGCAGAGGAAGGGGTATGGAGGGAAACCCTCTGCTCTGGCAAGGCAGGGGGTCTGGAGGGAAACCCCCTGCTCTGATGAGGCAGCGGGGGGCGGTCTGGAGGGAAACCTTCTGCTCTGGAAAGGCAGGTTCGGTCTGGAGGGAAACACTCTGCTTTGGCAAGTCAGGGGGGGTCTGGAGGGAATCCCTTTGCTTTGGCAAGGCAGGGGGGGTCTGGAGGGAAACCTTCTGCTCTGGCATGGCAGGGAGGTCTGGAGGAAAACCCTCAGTTCTGACAAGGCATGGGGGGGTCTGGAGGGAAACTCTCTGGTCTGGCAAGGCAGGGGGGGGGGTCTGGAGGGAAACCCTCTGCTCTGGCAAGGGCGGGAGAGTCTTAAGGGAAAACCTCTGCTCTGACAAGCCAGGCGGGGTCTTGAGGGAAACGCTCTGCTTTTGCAAGTCAACGAGAGTCTAGAGGGAAACGTTCTGCTCTGACAAAGCAGGCAGGGCCTGGAGGGAAACCCTCTGCTCTGACAAGGCAGGAGGGGTGGGGTTCTGGAGGGAAATCCTCTGCTCATGCAAAGCACAGGGGGTCTGGAGGGAAACCCTCTTCTTTGGCAAGGTAGGGGGGGGGTCTGGAGGGAAACCCTCTGCTTTCGCAAGTCAGGGAGAGTTTAGAGGGAAACGCTCTGCTCTGACAAGGCAGGGCGGGGATCTAGTGGAAAACCCTCTGCTCTGACAATGCATGGCGGGGGTAGGGAAGGATCCCCTCTGCTCTGGTAAGGCAGCGGGTTCTGGAGGAAAACCCTCTGCTCCGACAAGGCAGGGGAGCAGGTCTGGAGGGAAACCCTCTGCTCTGACAAAGCAGGCGGGTCTGGAGGAAAACGCTCTGCTTTAACAAGTCAGGGAGAATCAACAGGGAAAAGCTCTGCTCTGAAAAGGCAGGAAGGGGCCTGGAGGGAAACCCTCTGCTCATGCAAAGCACAGGGGGTCTGGAGGGAAACCCTCTTCCTTGGCAAGGTAGGGGGGGGTCTGGAGGGAAAACTTCTGTTCTGGCATGGCAGGAGGAGTCTGGAGGGAAACCCTCTGCTCCAATAAGGCAGAGGAAGGGGTATGGAGGGAAACCCTCTGCCCTGGCAAGGCCGGGGGGTCTGGAGGGAAACCCCCTGCTCTGATGAGGCAGGGGGGTGGTCTGGAGGGAAACCGTCTGCTCTGGAAAGACAGGGTCGGTCTGGAGGGAAACCCTCTGCTTTGGCAAGGCAGGGAGTGTCTGGAGGGAATCCCTCTGCTTTGGCAAGGCAGGGGGGTCAGGAGGGAAACCTTCTGCTCTGGCATGGCAGGGGGGGTCTGGACGAAATCCCTATGTTCTGTCAAGGCATGGGGGGGTCTGGAGGGAAACCCTCTCGTCTGGCAAGGCAGGGGTGGGGGGTCTGGAGGGAAACCCTCTGCTCTGGCAAGGCAGGGGGAGTCTGGAGGGAAACCCTCTGCTCTGACAAGGCAGGCGGGGTTTGGAGGGAAATGCTCTGCTTTAGCAAGTGAGCGAAAGTCTAGAGGGAAACGTTCTGCTCTGACAAAGCAGGGCAGGGCCTGGATGGAAACCCTCTGCTCTGACAAGGCAGGAAGGGTGGGGGTCTGGAGGGAAACCCACTGCTCAAGCAAAGCACAGGGGGTCTGGAGGGAAACCCTCTTCTTTGGCAAGGTAGGGGGGGGGTCTGGAGGGAAAACTTCTCCTCTGATAAGGTAGGGGGGGGAGTCTAGATCGAAACCGTCTGCTCTGGCAAGGCACGCGGGGTCTGGAGGAAAACCTTCTGTTCTGGCATGGCAGGAGGAGTCTGGAGGGAAACCCTCTGCTCTGACAAGGCAGGCGGGGTCTGGAGGGAAACGCTCTGCTTTAGCAAGTCAGAGAGAGTCTAGAGGGAAACGCTATGCTCTGACAAGGAAGGGCGGGGTCCAGAGAGAAACCCTCTGCTCTGACAAGGAAGGGCGGTGCCTGGAGGGAAACCCTCTGCTTTGGCAAGGAAGGGAGGGTATGGTGGGAAATCCTCTGTTTTGGAATGGCAGGGAGAGTCTGGAGGGAAACCGTTTGCTCTGACAAGGCAGGGCGGGGGTCTGGAGGGAAACCCTCTGCTCCAATAAGGCAGAGGAAGGGGTATGGAGGGAAACCCTCTGCTCTGGCAAGGCAGGGGGGTCTGGATGGAAACCCCCTGCTCTGATGAGGCAGGGGGGGGGTGGTCTGGAGGGAAACCGTCTGCTCTGGAAAGGGAGGGTCGGTCTGGAGGGAAACCCTCTGCTTTGGCAAGGCAGGGAGGGTCTGGAGGGAATCCCTCTGCTTTGGCAAGGCAGGGGGGGTCTGGAGGGAAACCTTCTGCTCTGGCATGGCAGAGGGGGTCTGGAGGAAATCCCTCTGTTCTGACAAGGCATGGGGGGGTCTGTAGGGAAACGCTCTCGTCTGGCAAGGCAGGGGGGGGTCTGGAGGGAAACCCTCTGCTCTGGCAAGGCAGGGGGAGTCTGGAGGGAAACCCTCTGCTCTGACAAGGCAGGCGGGGTTTGGAGGGAAACGCTCTGCTTTAGCAAGTGAGCGAAAGTCTAGAGGGAAACGTTCTGCTCTGACAAAGCAGCGCAGGGCCTGGATGGAAACGCTCTGCTCTGACAAGGCAGGAGGGGTGGGGGTCTGGAGGAAAACCCTCTGCTCATGCAAAGCACAGGGGGTCTGGAGGGAAAACTTCTGTTCTGGCATGGCAGGAGGAGTCTGGAGGGAAACCCTCTGCTCTGACAAGGCAGGCGGGGTCTGGAGGGAAACGCTCTGATTTGGCAATGCAGGGAGAGTCTGGATGGAAACCCTCTGCTCTGACAAGGCAGGGCGGGGATCTAGAGGGAAACCCTCTGCTCTGACAATGCATGGCGGGGGTCTTGAGGGATCCCCTCTGCTCTGGTAAGGCAGGGGTTTCTGGAGGGAAACCCTCTGCTCCGACAAGGCAGGGGAGCAGGTCTTGAGGGAAACCGTCTGCTCTGGCAAGGCAGGGGGTCTGGAGGGAAACCCCCTGCTCTGATGAGGCAGCGGGGCGCGGTCTGGAGGGAAACCTTCTGCTCTGGAAAGGCAGGTTCGGTCTGGAGGGAAACACTCTGCTTTGGCAAGTCAGGGGGGGTCTGGAGGGAATCCCTCTGCTTTGGCAAGGCAGGGGGTGTCTGGAGGGAAACCTTCTGCTCTGGCATGGCAGGGTGGTCTGGAGGAAAACCCTCAGTTCTGACAAGGCATGGGGGGGTCTGGAGGGAAACTCTCTGGTCTGGCAAGGCAGGGGGGGGGTCTGGAGGGAAACCCTCTGCTCTGGCAAGGGCGGGAGAGTCTTAAGGGAAAACCTCTGCTCTGACAAGCCAGGCGGGGTCTGGAGGGAAACGCTCTGCTTTTGCAAGTCAACGAGAGTCTAGAGGGAAACGTTCTGCTCTGACAAAGCAGGCAGGGCCTGGAGGGAAACCCTCTGCTCTGACAAGGCAGGAGGGGTGGGTTTCTGGAGGGAAATCCTCTGCTCATGCAAAGCACAGGGGGTCTGGAGGGAAACCCTCTTCTTTGGCAAGGTAGGGGGGGGTCTGGAGGGAAACCCTCTGCTTTAGCAAGTCAGGGAGAGTTTAGAGGGAAACGCTCTGCTCTGACAAGGGAGTGCGGTGCCTGGCGGGAAACCCTCTGCTCTGGCAAGGCAGGGGGGGTCTTGAGGGAAACACTCTGCTCTGGCAAGGCAGGGGGAGTCTGGAGGAAAACCCTCTGCTCTGACAAGGCAGGCGGGGTCTGGAGGGAAACGCTCTGATTTGGCAATGCAGGGAGAGTCTGGAGGGAAACCCTCTGCTCTGACAAGGCAGGGCGGGGATCTAGTGGAAAACCCTCTGCTCTGACAATGCATGGCGGGGGTATGGAAGGATCCCCTCTGCTCTGGTAAGGCAGCGGGTTCTGGAGGAAAACCCTCTGCTCCGACAAGGCAGGGGAGCAGGTCTGGAGGGAAACCCTCTGCTCTGACAAGGCAGGCGGAGTCTGGAGGGAAACCCTCTGCTCTGACAAGGCAGGCGGGGTTTGGAGGGAAACGCTCTGCTTTAGCAAGTGAGCGAAAGTCTAGAGGGAAACGTTCTGCTCTGACAAAGCAGGGCAGGGCCTGGATGGAAACGCTCTGCTCTGACAAGGCAGGAGGGGTGGGGGTCTGGAGGGAAACCCTCTGCTCATGCAAAGCACAGGGGGTCTGGAGGGAAACCCTCTTCCTTGGCAAGGTAGGGGGGGGGTCTGGAGGGAAAACTTCTGTTCTGGCATGGCAGGAGGAGTCTGGAGGGAAACCCTCTGCTCCAATAAGGCAGAGGAAGGGGTATGGAGGGAAACCCTCTGCCCTGGCAAGGCCGGGGGGTCTGGAGGGAAACCCCCTGCTCTGATGAGGCAGGGGGGTGGTCTGGAGGGAAACCGTCTGCTCTGGAAAGGCAGGGTCGGTCTGGAGGGAAACCCTCTGCTTTGGCAAGGCAGGGAGTGTCTGGAGGGAATCCCTCTGCTTTGGCAAGGCAGGGGGGTCAGGAGGGAAACCTTCTGCTCTGGCATGGCAGGGGGGGTCTGGACGAAATCCCTATGTTCTGACAAGGCATGGGGGGGTCTGGAGGGAAACCCTCTCGTCTGGCAAGGCAGGGGTGGGGGGTCTGGAGGGAAACCCTCTGCTCTGGCAAGGCAGGGGGAGTCTGGAGGGAAACCCTCTGCTCTGACAAGGCAGGCGGGGTTTGGAGGGAAATGCTCTGCTTTAGCAAGTGAGCGAAAGTCTAGAGGGAAACGTTCTGCTCTGACAAAGCAGGGCAGGGCCTGGATGGAAACCCTCTGCTCTGACAAGGCAGGAAGGGTGGGGGTCTGGAGGGAAACCCACTGCTCAAGCAAAGCACAGGGGGTCTGGAGGGAAACCCTCTTCTTTGGCAAGGTAGGGGGGGGGGGTCTGGAGGGAAAACTTCTCCTCTGATAAGGTAGGGGGGGGGGAGTCTAGATCGAAACCGTCTGCTCTGGCAAGGGACGCGGGGTCTGGAGGAAAACCTTCTGTTCTGGCATGGCAGGAGGAGTCTGGAGGGAAACCCTCTGCTCTGACAAGGCAGGCGGGGTCTGGAGGGAAACGCTCTGCTTTAGCAAGTCAGAGAGAGTCTAGAGGGAAACGCTATGCTCTGACAAGGAAGGGCGGGGTCCAGAGAGAAACCCTCTGCTCTGACAAGGAAGGGCGGTGCCTGGAGGGAAACCCTCTGCTTTGGCAAGGAAGGGAGGGTATGGTGGGAAATCCTCTGTTTTGGAATGGCAGGGAGAGTCTGGAGGGAAACCGTTTGCTCTGACAAGGCAGGGCGGGGGTCTGGAGGGAAACCCTCTGCTCCAATAAGGCAGAGGAAGGGGTATGGAGGGAAACCCTCTGCTCTGGCAAGGCAGGGGGGTCTGGATGGAAACCCCCTGCTCTGATGAGGCAGGGGGGGGTGGTCTGGAGGGAAACCGTCTGCTCTGGAAAGGGAGGGTCGGTCTGGAGGGAAACCCTCTGCTTTGGCAAGGCAGGGAGGGTCTGGAGGGAATCCCTCTGCTTTGGCAAGGCAGGGGGGGTCTGGAGGGAAACCTTCTGCTCTGGCATGGCAGAGGGGGTCTGGAGGAAATCCCTCTGTTCTGACAAGGCATGGGGGGGTCTGTAGGGAAACGCTCTCGTCTGGCAAGGCAGGGGGGGGTCTGGAGGGAAACCCTCTGCTCTGGCAAGGCAGGGGGAGTCTGGAGGGAAACCCTCTGCTCTGACAAGGCAGGCGGGGTTTGGAGGGAAACGCTCTGCTTTAGCAAGTGAGCGAAAGTCTAGAGGGAAACGTTCTGCTCTGACAAAGCAGCGCAGGGCCTGGATGGAAACGCTCTGCTCTGACAAGGCAGGAGGGGTGGGGGTCTGGAGGGAAACCCTCTGCTCATGCAAAGCACAGGGGGTCTGGAGGGAAAACTTCTGTTCTGGCATGGCAGGAGGAGTCTGGAGGGAAACCCTCTGCTCTGACAAGGCAGGCGGGGTCTGGAGGGAAACGCTCTGATTTGGCAATGCAGGGAGAGTCTGGATGGAAACCCTCTGCTCTGACAAGGCAGGGCGGGGATCTAGAGGGAAACCCTCTGCTCTGACAATGCATGGCGGGGGTCTGGAGGGATCCCCTCTGCTCTGGTAAGGCAGGGGTTTCTGGAGGGAAACCCTCTGCTCCGACAAGGCAGGGGAGCAGGTCTTGAGGGAAACCGTCTGCTCTGGCAAGGCAGGGGGTCTGGAGGGAAACCCCCTGCTCTGATGAGGCAGCGGGGCGCGGTCTGGAGGGAAACCTTCTGCTCTGGAAAGGCAGGTTCGGTCTGGAGGGAAACACTCTGCTTTGGCAAGTCAGGGGGGGTCTGGAGGGAATCCCTCTGCTTTGGCAAGGCAGGGGGCGTCTGGAGGGAAACCTTCTGCTCTGGCATGGCAGGGTGGTCTGGAGGAAAACCCTCAGTTCTGACAAGGCATGGGGGGGTCTGGAGGGAAACTCTCTGGTCTGGCAAGGCAGGGGGGGGGGGTCTGGAGGGAAACCCTCTGCTCTGGCAAGGGCGGGAGAGTCTTAAGGGAAAACCTCTGCTCTGACAAGCCAGGCGGGGTCTGGAGGGAAACGCTCTGCTTTTGCAAGTCAACGAGAGTCTAGAGGGAAACGTTCTGCTCTGACAAAGCAGGCAGGGCCTGGAGGGAAACCCTCTGCTCTGACAAGGCAGGAGGGGTGGGTTTCTGGAGGGAAATCCTCTGCTCATGCAAAGCACAGGGGGTCTGGAGGGAAACCCTCTTCTTTGGCAAGGTAGGGGGGGTCTGGAGGGAAACCCTCTGCTTTAGCAAGTCAGGGAGAGTTTAGAGGGAAACGCTCTGCTCTGACAAGGGAGTGCGGTGCCTGGCGGGAAACCCTCTGCTCTGGCAAGGCAGGGGGGGTCTTGAGGGAAACACTCTGCTCTGGCAAGGCAGGGGGAGTCTGGAGGAAAACCCTCTGCTCTGACAAGGCAGGCGGGGTCTGGAGGGAAACGCTCTGATTTGGCAATGCAGGGAGAGTCTGGAGGGAAACCCTCTGCTCTGACAAGGCAGGGCGGGGATCTAGTGGAAAACCCTCTGCTCTGACAATGCATGGCGGGGGTATGGAAGGATCCCCTCTGCTCTGGTAAGGCAGCGGGTTCTGGAGGAAAACCCTCTGCTCCGACAAGGCAGGGGAGCAGGTCTGGAGGGAAACCCTCTGCTCTGACAAGGCAGGCGGAGTCTGGAGGGAAACCCTCTGCTCTGACAAGGCAGGCGGGGTTTGGAGGGAAACGCTCTGCTTTAGCAAGTGAGCGAAAGTCTAGAGGGAAACGTTCTGCTCTGACAAAGCAGGGCAGGGCCTGGATGGAAACGCTCTGCTCTGACAAGGCAGGAGGGGTGGGGGTCTGGAGGGAAACCCTCTGCTCATGCAAAGCACAGGGGGTCTGGAGGGAAACCCTCTTCCTTGGCAAGGTAGGGGGGGGTCTGGAGGGAAAACTTCTGTTCTGGCATGGCAGGAGGAGTCTGGAGGGAAACCCTCTGCTCCAATAAGGCAGAGGAAGGGGTATGGAGGGAAACCCTCTGCCCTGGCAAGGCCGGGGGGTCTGGAGGGAAACCCCCTGCTCTGATGAGGCAGGGGGGTGGTCTGGAGGGAAACCGTCTGCTCTGGAAAGGCAGAGTCGGTCTGGAGGGAAACCCTCTGCTTTGGCAAGGCAGGGAGTGTCTGGAGGGAATCCCTCTGCTTTGGCAAGGCAGGGGGGTCAGGAGGGAAACCTTCTGCTCTGGCATGGCAGGGGGGGTCTGGACGAAATCCCTATGTTCTGACAAGGCATGGGGGGGTCTGGAGGGAAACCCTCTCGTCTGGCAAGGCAGGGGTGGGGGGTCTGGAGGGAAACCCTCTGCTCTGGCAAGGCAGGGGGAGTCTGGAGGGAAACCCTCTGCTCTGACAAGGCAGGCGGGGTTTGGAGGGAAATGCTCTGCTTTAGCAAGTGAGCGAAAGTCTAGAGGGAAACGTTCTGCTCTGACAAAGCAGGGCAGGGCCTGGATGGAAACCCTCTGCTCTGACAAGGCAGGAAGGGTGGGGGTCTGGAGGGAAACCCACTGCTCAAGCAAAGCACAGGGGGTCTGGAGGGAAACCCTCTTCTTTGGCAAGGTAGGGGGGGGGGGTCTGGAGGGAAAACTTCTCCTCTGATAAGGTAGGGGGGGGGGAGTCTAGATCGAAACCGTCTGCTCTGGCAAGGGACGCGGGGTCTGGAGGAAAACCTTCTGTTCTGGCATGGCAGGAGGAGTCTGGAGGGAAACCCTCTGCTCTGACAAGGCAGGCGGGGTCTGGAGGGAAACGCTCTGCTTTAGCAAGTCAGAGAGAGTCTAGAGGGAAACGCTATGCTCTGACAAGGAAGGGCGGGGTCCAGAGAGAAACCCTCTGCTCTGACAAGGAAGGGCGGTGCCTGGAGGGAAACCCTCTGCTTTGGCAAGGAAGGGAGGGTATGGTGGGAAATCCTCTGTTTTGGAATGGCAGGGAGAGTCTGGAGGGAAACCGTTTGCTCTGACAAGGCAGGGCGGGGGTCTGGAGGGAAACCCTCTGCTCCAATAAGGCAGAGGAAGGGGTATGGAGGGAAACCCTCTGCTCTGGCAAGGCAGGGGGGTCTGGATGGAAACCCCCTGCTCTGATGAGGCAGGGGGGGGTGGTCTGGAGGGAAACCGTCTGCTCTGGAAAGGGAGGGTCGGTCTGGAGGGAAACCCTCTGCTTTGGCAAGGCAGGGAGGGTCTGGAGGGAATCCCTCTGCTTTGGCAAGGCAGGGGGGGTCTGGAGGGAAACCTTCTGCTCTGGCATGGCAGAGGGGGTCTGGAGGAAATCCCTCTGTTCTGACAAGGCATGGGGGGGTCTGTAGGGAAACGCTCTCGTCTGGCAAGGCAGGGGGGGGTCTGGAGGGAAACCCTCTGCTCTGGCAAGGCAGGGGGAGTCTGGAGGGAAACCCTCTGCTCTGACAAGGCAGGCGGGGTTTGGAGGGAAACGCTCTGCTTTAGCAAGTGAGCGAAAGTCTAGAGGGAAACGTTCTGCTCTGACAAAGCAGCGCAGGGCCTGGATGGAAACGCTCTGCTCTGACAAGGCAGGAGGGGTGGGGGTCTGGAGGGAAACCCTCTGCTCATGCAAAGCACAGGGGGTCTGGAGGGAAAACTTCTGTTCTGGCATGGCAGGAGGAGTCTGGAGGGAAACCCTCTGCTCTGACAAGGCAGGCGGGGTCTGGAGGGAAACGCTCTGATTTGGCAATGCAGGGAGAGTCTGGATGGAAACCCTCTGCTCTGACAAGGCAGGGCGGGGATCTAGAGGGAAACCCTCTGCTCTGACAATGCATGGCGGGGGTCTGGAGGGATCCCCTCTGCTCTGGTAAGGCAGGGGTTTCTGGAGGGAAACCCTCTGCTCCGACAAGGCAGGGGAGCAGGTCTTGAGGGAAACCGTCTGCTCTGGCAAGGCAGGGGGTCTGGAGGGAAACCCCCTGCTCTGATGAGGCAGCGGGGCGCGGTCTGGAGGGAAACCTTCTGCTCTGGAAAGGCAGGTTCGGTCTGGAGGGAAACACTCTGCTTTGGCAAGTCAGGGGGGGTCTGGAGGGAATCCCTCTGCTTTGGCAAGGCAGGGGGCGTCTGGAGGGAAACCTTCTGCTCTGGCATGGCAGGGTGGTCTGGAGGAAAACCCTCAGTTCTGACAAGGCATGGGGGGGTCTGGAGGGAAACTCTCTGGTCTGGCAAGGCAGGGGGGGGGGTCTGGAGGGAAACCCTCTGCTCTGGCAAGGGCGGGAGAGTCTTAAGGGAAAACCTCTGCTCTGACAAGCCAGGCGGGGTCTGGAGGGAAACGCTCTGCTTTTGCAAGTCAACGAGAGTCTAGAGGGAAACGTTCTGCTCTGACAAAGCAGGCAGGGCCTGGAGGGAAACCCTCTGCTCTGACAAGGCAGGAGGGGTGGGTTTCTGGAGGGAAATCCTCTGCTCATGCAAAGCACAGGGGGTCTGGAGGGAAACCCTCTTCTTTGGCAAGGTAGGGGGGGTCTTGAGGGAAACACTCTGCTCTGGCAAGGCAGGGGGGGTCTTGAGGGAAACACTCTGCTCTGGCAAGGCAGGGGGAGTCTGGAGGAAAACCCTCTGCTCTGACAAGGCAGGCGGGGTCTGGAGGGAAACGCTCTGATTTGGCAATGCAGGGAGAGTCTGGAGGGAAACCCTCTGCTCTGACAAGGCAGGGCGGGGATCTAGTGGAAAACCCTCTGCTCTGACAATGCATGGCGGGGGTATGGAAGGATCCCCTCTGCTCTGGTAAGGCAGCGGGTTCTGGAGGAAAACCCTCTGCTCCGACAAGGCAGGGGAGCAGGTCTGGAGGGAAACCCTCTGCTCTGACAAGGCAGGCGGAGTCTGGAGGGAAACCCTCTGCTCTGACAAGGCAGGCGGGGTTTGGAGGGAAACGCTCTGCTTTAGCAAGTGAGCGAAAGTCTAGAGGGAAACGTTCTGCTCTGACAAAGCAGGGCAGGGCCTGGATGGAAACGCTCTGCTCTGACAAGGCAGGAGGGGTGGGGGTCTGGAGGGAAACCCTCTGCTCATGCAAAGCACAGGGGGTCTGGAGGGAAACCCTCTTCCTTGGCAAGGTAGGGGGGGGTCTGGAGGGAAAACTTCTGTTCTGGCATGGCAGGAGGAGTCTGGAGGGAAACCCTCTGCTCCAATAAGGCAGAGGAAGGGGTATGGAGGGAAACCCTCTGCCCTGGCAAGGCCGGGGGGTCTGGAGGGAAACCCCCTGCTCTGATGAGGCAGGGGGGTGGTCTGGAGGGAAACCGTCTGCTCTGGAAAGGCAGAGTCGGTCTGGAGGGAAACCCTCTGCTTTGGCAAGGCAGGGAGTGTCTGGAGGGAATCCCTCTGCTTTGGCAAGGCAGGGGGGTCAGGAGGGAAACCTTCTGCTCTGGCATGGCAGGGGGGGTCTGGACGAAATCCCTATGTTCTGACAAGGCATGGGGGGGTCTGGAGGGAAACCCTCTCGTCTGGCAAGGCAGGGGTGGGGGGTCTGGAGGGAAACCCTCTGCTCTGGCAAGGCAGGGGGAGTCTGGAGGGAAACCCTCTGCTCTGACAAGGCAGGCGGGGTTTGGAGGGAAATGCTCTGCTTTAGCAAGTGAGCGAAAGTCTAGAGGGAAACGTTCTGCTCTGACAAAGCAGGGCAGGGCCTGGATGGAAACCCTCTGCTCTGACAAGGCAGGAAGGGTGGGGGTCTGGAGGGAAACCCACTGCTCAAGCAAAGCACAGGGGGTCTGGAGGGAAACCCTCTTCTTTGGCAAGGTAGGGGGGGGGGTCTGGAGGGAAAACTTCTCCTCTGATAAGGTAGGGGGGGGGGAGTCTAGATCGAAACCGTCTGCTCTGGCAAGGGACGCGGGGTCTGGAGGAAAACCTTCTGTTCTGGCATGGCAGGAGGAGTCTGGAGGGAAACCCTCTGCTCTGACAAGGCAGGCGGGGTCTGGAGGGAAACGCTCTGCTTTAGCAAGTCAGAGAGAGTCTAGAGGGAAACGCTATGCTCTGACAAGGAAGGGCGGGGTCCAGAGAGAAACCCTCTGCTCTGACAAGGAAGGGCGGTGCCTGGAGGGAAACCCTCTGCTTTGGCAAGGAAGGGAGGGTATGGTGGGAAATCCTCTGTTTTGGAATGGCAGGGAGAGTCTGGAGGGAAACCGTTTGCTCTGACAAGGCAGGGCAGGGGTCTGGAGGGAAACCCTCTGCTCCAATAAGGCA
Source organism: Petromyzon marinus (assembly GCF_048934315.1). Taxonomy (NCBI): domain Eukaryota; kingdom Metazoa; phylum Chordata; class Hyperoartia; order Petromyzontiformes; family Petromyzontidae; genus Petromyzon; species Petromyzon marinus. The sequence continues at coordinate 636,190 of NC_133698.1, read as the reverse complement.
GAGGAAGGGGTATGGAGGGAAACCCTCTGCTCTGGCAAGGCAGGGGGGTCTGGATGGAAACCCCCTGCTCTGATGAGGCAGGGGGGGGGGTGGTCTGGAGGGAAACCGTCTGCTCTGGAAAGGGAGGGTCGGTCTGGAGGGAAACCCTCTGCTTTGGCAAGGCAGGGAGGGTCTGGAGGGAATCCCTCTGCTTTGGCAAGGCAGGGGGGGTCTGGAGGGAAACCTTCTGCTCTGGCATGGCAGAGGGGGTCTGGAGGAAATCCCTCTGTTCTGACAAGGCATGGGGGGGTCTGTAGGGAAACGCTCTCGTCTGGCAAGGCAGGGGGGGGTCTGGAGGGAAACCCTCTGCTCTGGCAAGGCAGGGGGAGTCTGGAGGGAAACCCTCTGCTCTGACAAGGCAGGCGGGGTTTGGAGGGAAACGCTCTGCTTTAGCAAGTGAGCGAAAGTCTAGAGGGAAACGTTCTGCTCTGACAAAGCAGCGCAGGGCCTGGATGGAAACGCTCTGCTCTGACAAGGCAGGAGGGGTGGGGGTCTGGAGGGAAACCCTCTGCTCATGCAAAGCACAGGGGGTCTGGAGGGAAAACTTCTGTTCTGGCATGGCAGGAGGAGTCTGGAGGGAAACCCTCTGCTCTGACAAGGCAGGCGGGGTCTGGAGGGAAACGCTCTGATTTGGCAATGCAGGGAGAGTCTGGATGGAAACCCTCTGCTCTGACAAGGCAGGGCGGGGATCTAGAGGGAAACCCTCTGCTCTGACAATGCATGGCGGGGGTCTGGAGGGATCCCCTCTGCTCTGGTAAGGCAGGGGTTTCTGGAGGGAAACCCTCTGCTCCGACAAGGCAGGGGAGCAGGTCTTGAGGGAAACCGTCTGCTCTGGCAAGGCAGAGTGGGGGTCTGGAGGGAAACCCTCTGCTCCGACAAGGCAGGCGGGGTCTGGAGGGAAACGCTCTGCTTTCACAAGTCAGGGAGAATCTAGAGGGAAACGCTCTGCGCTGAAAAGGATGGAAGGGGCCTCGAGGGAAACCCTCTGCTCTGACAAGGCAGGAGGGGTGGGGGTCTGGAGGGAAACGCTCTGCTTTAGCAAGTCAGGGAGAGTCTAGAGGGAAACCCTCTGCTCTGGCAAGGCATGGGGGTCTGGAGGAAAACCCTCTGTTCTGACAAGGCAGGGAGGGTCTGGAGGGAAACCCTCTGTTTTGGCAAGGCAGGGAGAGTCTGGAGGGAAACCGTCTGCTCCGACAAGGCATGGCGGGGGTCTGGAGGGAAACCCTCTGTTTTGGCAAGGCAGGGAGTGTATGGAGGGAAATCCTCTGTTTTGGAATGGCAGGGAGAATCTGGGGGAAACCGTTTGCTCTGACAAGGCAGGGCGGGGGTCTGGAGGGAAACCCTCTGCTCCAATAAGGCAGAGGAAGGGGTATGGAGGGAAACCCTCTGCTCTGGCAAGGCAGGGGGTCTGGAGGGAAACCCCCTGCTCTGATGAGGCAGTGGGGGGCGGTCTGGAGGGAAACCTTCTGCTCTGGAAAGGCAGGTTCGGTCTGGAGGGAAACACTCTGCTTTGGCAAGTCAGGGGGGGTCTGGAGGGAATCCCTTTGCTTTGGCAAGGCAGGGGGGGTCTGGAGGGAAACCTTCTGCTCTGGCATGGCAGGGGGGTCTGGAGGAAAACCCTCAGTTCTGACAAGGCATGGGGGGGTCTGGAGGGAAACTCTCTGGTCTGGCAAGGCAGGGGGGGGGGTCTGGAGGGAAACCCTCTGCTCTGGCAAGGGCGGGAGAGTCTTAAGGGAAAACCTCTGCTCTGACAAGCCAGGCGGGGTCTGGAGGGAAACGCTCTGCTTTTGCAAGTCAACGAGAGTCTAGAGGGAAACGTTCTGCTCTGACAAAGCAGGCAGGGCCTGGAGGGAAACCCTCTGCTCTGACAAGGCAGGAGGGGTGGGGTTCTGGAGGGAAATCCTCTGCTCATGCAAAGCACAGGGGGTCTGGAGGGAAACCCTCTTCTTTGGCAAGGTAGGGGGGGGGTCTGGAGGGAAACCCTCTGCTTTAGCAAGTCAGGGAGAGTTTAGAGGGAAACGCTCTGCTCTGACAAGGCAGGGTGGGGATCTAGTGGAAAACCCTCTGCTCTGACAATGCATGGCGGGGGTATGGAAGGATCCCCTCTGCTCTGGTAACGCAGCGGGTTCTGGAGGAAAACCCTCTGCTCCGACAAGGCAGGGGAGCAGGTCTGGAGGGAAACCCTCTGCTCTGACAAAGCAGGCGGGTCTGGAGGAAAACGCTCTGCTTTAACAAGTCAGGGAGAATCAACAGGGAAAAGCTCTGCTCTGAAAAGGCAGGAAGGGGCCTGGAGGGAAACCCTCTGCTCATGCAAAGCACAGGGGGTCTGGAGGGAAACCCTCTTCCTTGGCAAGGTAGGGGGGGGTCTGGAGGGAAAACTTCTGTTCTGGCATGGCAGGAGGAGTCTGGAGGGAAACCCTCTGCTCCAATAAGGCAGAGGAAGGGGTATGGAGGGAAACCCTCTGCCCTGGCAAGGCCGGGGGGTCTGGAGGGAAACCCCCTGCTCTGATGAGGCAGGGGGGTGGTCTGGAGGGAAACCGTCTGCTCTGGAAAGACAGGGTCGGTCTGGAGGGAAACCCTCTGCTTTGGCAAGGCAGGGAGTGTCTGGAGGGAATCCCTCTGCTTTGGCAAGGCAGGGGGTTCAGGAGGGAAACCTTCTGCTCTGGCATGGCAGGGGGGGTCTGGACGAAATCCCTATGTTCTGACAAGGCATGGGGGGGTCTGGAGGGAAACCCTCTCGTCTGGCAAGGCAGGGGTGGGGGGTCTGGAGGGAAACCCTCTGCTCTGGCAAGGCAGGGGGAGTCTGGAGGGAAACCCTCTGCTCTGACAAGGCAGGCGGGGTTTGGAGGGAAATGCTCTGCTTTAGCAAGTGAGCGAAAGTCTAGAGGGAAACGTTCTGCTCTGACAAAGCAGGGCAGGGCCTGGATGGAAACCCTCTGCTCTGACAAGGCAGGAAGGGTGGGGGTCTGGAGGGAAACCCACTGCTCAAGCAAAGCACAGGGGGTCTGGAGGGAAACCCTCTTCTTTGGCAAGGTAGGGGGGGGGTCTGGAGGGAAAACTTCTCCTCTGATAAGGTAGGGGGGGGGGAGTCTAGATCGAAACCGTCTGCTCTGGCAAGGCACGCGGGGTCTGGAGGAAAACCTTCTGTTCTGGCATGGCAGGAGGAGTCTGGAGGGAAACCCTCTGCTCTGACAAGGCAGGCGGGGTCTGGAGGGAAACGCTCTGCTTTAGCAAGTCAGAGAGAGTCTAGAGGGAAACGCTATGCTCTGACAAGGAAGGGCGGGGTCCAGAGAGAAACCCTCTGCTCTGACAAGGAAGGGCGGTGCCTGGAGGGAAACCCTCTGCTTTGGCAAGGAAGGGAGGGTATGGTGGGAAATCCTCTGTTTTGGAATGGCAGGGAGAGTCTGGAGGGAAACGGTTTGCTCTGACAAGGCAGGGCGGGGGTCTGGAGGGAAACCCTCTGCTCCAATAAGGCAGAGGAAGGGGTATGGAGGGAAATCCTCTGCTCTGGCAAGGCAGGGGGGTCTGGATGGAAACCCCCTGCTCTGATGAGGCAGGGGGGGGGTGGTCTGGAGGGAAACCGTCTGCTCTGGAAAGGGAGGGTCGGTCTGGAGGGAAACCCTCTGCTCTGGCAAGGCAGGGGGAGTCTGGAGGGAAACCCTCTGCTCTGACAAGGCAGGCGGGGTTTGGAGGGAAACGCTCTGCTTTAGCAAGTGAGCGAAAGTCTAGAGGGAAACGTTCTGCTCTGACAAAGCAGCGCAGGGCCTGGATGGAAACGCTCTGCTCTGACAAGGCAGGAGGGGTGGGGGTCTGGAGGGAAACCCTCTGCTCATGCAAAGCACAGGGGGTCTGGAGGGAAAACTTCTGTTCTGGCATGGCAGGAGGAGTCTGGAGGGAAACCCTCTGCTCTGACAAGGCAGGCGGGGTCTGGAGGGAAACGCTCTGATTTGACAATGCAGGGAGAGTCTGGATGGAAACCCTCTGCTCTGACAAGGCAGGGCGGGGATCTAGAGGGAAACCCTCTGCTCTGACAATGCATGGCGGGGGTCTGGAGGGATCCCCTCTGCTCTGCTAAGGCAGGGGTTTCTGGAGGGAAACCCTCTGCTCCGACAAGGCAGGGGAGCAGGTCTTGAGGGAAACCGTCTGCTCTGGCAAGGCAGAGTGGGGGTCTGGAGGGAAACCCTCTGCTCCGACAAGGCAGGCGGGGTCTGGAGGGAAACGCTCTGCTTTCACATGTCAGGGAGAATCTAGAGGGAAACGCTCTGCGCTGAAAAGGATGGAAGGGGCCTCGAGGGAAACCCTCTGCTCTGACAAGGCAGGAGGGGTGGGGGTCTGGAGGGAAACGCTCTGCTTTAGCAAGTCAGGGAGAGTCTAGAGGGAAACCCTCTGCTCTGGCAAGGCATGGGGGTCTGGAGGAAAACCCTCTGTTCTGACAAGGCAGGGAGGGTCTGGAGGGAAACCCTCTGTTTTGGCAAGGCAGGGAGAGTCTGGAGGGAAACCGTCTGCTCCGACAAGGCATGGCGGGGGTCTGGAGGGAAACCCTCTGTTTTGGCAAGGCAGGGAGTGTATGGAGGGAAATCCTCTGTTTTGGAATGGCAGGGAGAATCTGGGGGAAACCGTTTGCTCTGACAAGGCAGGGCGGGGGTCTGGAGGGAAACCCTCTGCTCCAATAAGGCAGAGGAAGGGGTATGGAGGGAAACCCTCTGCTCTGGCAAGGCAGGGGGTCTGGAGGGAAACCCCCTGCTCTGATGAGGCAGTGGGGGGCGGTCTGGAGGGAAACCTTCTGCTCTGGAAAGGCAGGTTCGGTCTGGAGGGAAACACTCTGCTTTGGCAAGTCAGGGGGGGTCTGGAGGGAATCCCTTTGCTTTGGCAAGGCAGGGGGGGTCTGGAGGGAAACCTTCTGCTCTGGCATGGCAGGGGGGTCTGGAGGAAAACCCTCAGTTCTGACAAGGCATGGGGGGGTCTGGAGGGAAACTCTCTGGTCTGGCAAGGCAGGGGGGGGGGTCTGGAGGGAAACCCTCTGCTCTGGCAAGGGCGGGAGAGTCTTAAGGGAAAACCTCTGCTCTGACAAGCCAGGCGGGGTCTGGAGGGAAACGCTCTGCTTTTGCAAGTCAACGAGAGTCTAGAGGGAAACGTTCTGCTCTGACAAAGCAGGCAGGGCCTGGAGGGAAACCCTCTGCTCTGACAAGGCAGGAGGGGTGGGGTTCTGGAGGGAAATCCTCTGCTCATGCAAAGCACAGGGGGTCTGGAGGGAAACCCTCTTCTTTGGCAAGGTAGGGGGGGGGTCTGGAGGGAAACCCTCTGCTTTAGCAAGTCAGGGAGAGTTTAGAGGGAAACGCTCTGCTCTGACAAGGCAGGGCGGGGATCTAGTGGAAAACCCTCTGCTCTGACAATGCATGGCGGGGGTATGGAAGGATCCCCTCTGCTCTGGTAACGCAGCGGGTTCTGGAGGAAAACCCTCTGCTCCGACAAGGCAGGGGAGCAGGTCTGGAGGGAAACCCTCTGCTCTGACAAAGCAGGCGGGTCTGGAGGAAAACGCTCTGCTTTAACAAGTCAGGGAGAATCAACAGGGAAAAGCTCTGCTCTGAAAAGGCAGGAAGGGGCCTGGAGGGAAACCCTCTGCTCATGCAAAGCACAGGGGGTCTGGAGGGAAACCCTCTTCCTTGGCAAGGTAGGGGGGGGTCTGGAGGGAAAACTTCTGTTCTGGCATGGCAGGAGGAGTCTGGAGGGAAACCCTCTGCTCCAATAAGGCAGAGGAAGGGGTATGGAGGGAAACCCTCTGCCCTGGCAAGGCCGGGGGGTCTGGAGGGAAACCCCCTGCTCTGATGAGGCAGGGGGGTGGTCTGGAGGGAAACCGTCTGCTCTGGAAAGACAGGGTCGGTCTGGAGGGAAACCCTCTGCTTTGGCAAGGCAGGGAGTGTCTGGAGGGAATCCCTCTGCTTTGGCAAGGCAGGGGGGTCAGGAGGGAAACCTTCTGCTCTGGCATGGCAGGGGGGGTCTGGACGAAATCCCTATGTTCTGACAAGGCATGGGGGGGTCTGGAGGGAAACCCTCTCGTCTGGCAAGGCAGGGGTGGGGGGTCTGGAGGGAAACCCTCTGCTCTGGCAAGGCAGGGGGAGTCTGGAGGGAAACCCTCTGCTCTGACAAGGCAGGCGGGGTTTGGAGGGAAATGCTCTGCTTTAGCAAGTGAGCGAAAGTCTAGAGGGAAACGTTCTGCTCTGACAAAGCAGGGCAGGGCCTGGATGGAAACCCTCTGCTCTGACAAGGCAGGAAGGGTGGGGGTCTGGAGGGAAACCCACTGCTCAAGCAAAGCACAGGGGGTCTGGAGGGAAACCCTCTTCTTTGGCAAGGTAGGGGGGGGGGTCTGGAGGGAAAACTTCTCCTCTGATAAGGTAGGGGGGGGGGAGTCTAGATCGAAACCGTCTGCTCTGGCAAGGCACGCGGGGTCTGGAGGAAAACCTTCTGTTCTGGCATGGCAGGAGGAGTCTGGAGGGAAACCCTCTGCTCTGACAAGGCAGGCGGGGTCTGGAGGGAAACGCTCTGCTTTAGCAAGTCAGAGAGAGTCTAGAGGGAAACGCTATGCTCTGACAAGGAAGGGCGGGGTCCAGAGAGAAACCCTCTGCTCTGACAAGGAAGGGCGGTGCCTGGAGGGAAACCCTCTGCTTTGGCAAGGAAGGGAGGGTATGGTGGGAAATCCTCTGTTTTGGAATGGCAGGGAGAGTCTGGAGGGAAACGGTTTGCTCTGACAAGGCAGGGCGGGGGTCTGGAGGGAAACCCTCTGCTCCAATAAGGCAGAGGAAGGGGTATGGAGGGAAACCCTCTGCTCTGGCAAGGCAGGGGGGTCTGGATGGAAACCCCCTGCTCTGATGAGGCAGGGGGGGGGTGGTCTGGAGGGAAACCGTCTGCTCTGGAAAGGGAGGGTCGGTCTGGAGGGAAACCCTCTGCTTTGGCAAGGCAGGGAGGGTCTGGAGGGAATCCCTCTGCTTTGGCAAGGCAGGGGGGGTCTGGAGGGAAACCTTCTGCTCTGGCATGGCAGAGGGGGTCTGGAGGAAATCCCTCTGTTCTGACAAGGCATGGGGGGGGTCTGTAGGGAAACGCTCTCGTCTGGCAAGGCAGGGGGGGGTCTGGAGGGAAACCCTCTGCTCTGGCAAGGCAGGGGGAGTCTGGAGGGAAACCCTCTGCTCTGACAAGGCAGGCGGGGTTTGGAGGGAAACGCTCTGCTTTAGCAAGTGAGCGAAAGTCTAGAGGGAAACGTTCTGCTCTGACAAAGCAGCGCAGGGCCTGGATGGAAACGCTCTGCTCTGACAAGGCAGGAGGGGTGGGGGTCTGGAGGGAAACCCTCTGCTCATGCAAAGCACAGGGGGTCTGGAGGGAAAACTTCTGTTCTGGCATGGCAGGAGGAGTCTGGAGGGAAACCCTCTGCTCTGACAAGGCAGGCGGGGTCTGGAGGGAAACGCTCTGATTTGACAATGCAGGGAGAGTCTGGATGGAAACCCTCTGCTCTGACAAGGCAGGGCGGGGATCTAGAGGGAAACCCTCTGCTCTGACAATGCATGGCGGGGGTCTGGAGGGATCCCCTCTGCTCTGCTAAGGCAGGGGTTTCTGGAGGGAAACCCTCTGCTCCGACAAGGCAGGGGAGCAGGTCTTGAGGGAAACCGTCTGCTCTGGCAAGGCAGAGTGGGGGTCTGGAGGGAAACCCTCTGCTCCGACAAGGCAGGCGGGGTCTGGAGGGAAACGCTCTGCTTTCACAAGTCAGGGAGAATCTAGAGGGAAACGCTCTGCGCTGAAAAGGATGGAAGGGGCCTCGAGGGAAACCCTCTGCTCTGACAAGGCAGGAGGGGTGGGGGTCTGGAGGGAAACGCTCTGCTTTAGCAAGTCAGGGAGAGTCTAGAGGGAAACCCTCTGCTCTGGCAAGGCATGGGGGTCTGGAGGAAAACCCTCTGTTCTGACAAGGCAGGGAGGGTCTGGAGGGAAACCCTCTGTTTTGGCAAGGCAGGGAGAGTCTGGAGGGAAACCGTCTGCTCCGACAAGGCATGGCGGGGGTCTGGAGGGAAACCCTCTGTTTTGGCAAGGCAGGGAGTGTATGGAGGGAAATCCTCTGTTTTGGAATGGCAAGGAGAATCTGGGGGAAACCGTTTGCTCTGACAAGGCAGGGCGGGGGTCTGGAGGGAAACCGTCTGCTCTGGAAAGGGAGGGTCGGTCTGGAGGGAAACCCTCTGCTTTGGCAAGGCAGGGAGGGTCTGGAGGGAATCCCTCTGCTTTGGCAAGGCAGGGGGGGTCTGGAGGGAAACCTTCTGCTCTGGCATGGCAGAGGGGGTCTGGAGGAAATCCCTCTGTTCTGACAAGGCATGGGGGGGTCTGTAGGGAAACGCTCTCGTCTGGCAAGGCAGGGGGGGTCTGGAGGGAAACCCTCTGCTCTGGCAAGGCAGGGGGAGTCTGGAGGGAAACCCTCTGCTCTGACAAGGCAGGCGGGGTTTGGAGGGAAACGCTCTGCTTTAGCAAGAGAGCGAAAGTCTAGAGGGAAACGTTCTGCTCTGACAAAGCAGCGCAGGGCCTGGATGGAAACGCTCTGCTCTGACAAGGCAGGAGGGGTGGGGTCTGGAGGGAAACCCTCTGCTCATGCAAAGCACAGGGGGTCTGGAGGGAAAACTTCTGTTCTGGCATGGCAGGAGGAGTCTGGAGGGAAACCCTCTGCTCTGACAAGGCAGGCGGGGTCTGGAGGGAAACGCTCTGATTTGGCAATGCAGGGAGAGTCTGGATGGAAACCCTCTGCTCTGACAAGGCAGGGCGGGGATCTAGAGGGAAACCCTCTGCTCTGACAATGCATGGCGGGGGTCTGGAGGGATCCCCTCTGCTCTGGTAAGGCAGGGGTTTCTGGAGGGAAACCCTCTGCTCCGACAAGGCAGGGGAGCAGGTCTTGAGGGAAACCGTCTGCTCTGGCAAGGCAGAGTGGGGGTCTGGAGGGAAACCCTCTGCTCCGACAAGGCAGGCGGGGTCTGGAGGGAAACGCTCTGCTTTCACAAGTCAGTGAGAATCTAGAGGGAAACGCTCTGCGCTGAAAAGGATGGAAGGGGCCTCGAGGGAAACCCTCTGCTCTGACAAGGCAGGAGGGGTGGGGGTCTGGAGGGAAACGCTCTGCTTTAGCAAGTCAGGGAGAGTCTAGAGGGAAACCCTCTGCTCTGGCAAGGCATGGGGGTCTGGAGGAAAACCCTCTGTTCTGACAAGGCAGGGAGGGTCTGGAGGGAAACCCTCTGTTTTGGCAAGGCAGGGAGAGTCTGGAGGGAAACCGTCTGCTCCGACAAGGCATGGCGGGGGTCTGGAGGGAAACCCTCTGTTTTGGCAAGGCAGGGAGTGTATGGAGGGAAATCCTCTGTTTTGGAATGGCAAGGAGAATCTGGGGGAAACCGTTTGCTCTGACAAGGCAGGGCGGGGGTCTGGAGGGAAACCCTCTGCTCCAATAAGGCAGAGGAAGGGGTATGGAGGGAAACCCTCTGCTCTGGCAAGGCAGGGGGTCTGGAGGGAAACCCCCTGCTCTGATGAGGCAGCGGGGGGCGGTCTGGAGGGAAACCTTCTGCTCTGGAAAGGCAGGTTCGGTCTGGAGGGAAACACTCTGCTTTGGCAAGTCAGGGGGGGTCTGGAGGGAATCCCTTTGCTTTGGCAAGGCAGGGGGGGTCTGGAGGGAAACCTTCTGCTCTGGCATGGCAGGGGGGTCTGGAGGAAAACCCTCAGTTCTGACAAGGCATGGGGGGGTCTGGAGGGAAACTCTCTGGTCTGGCAAGGCAGGGGGGGGGGGTCTGGAGGGAAACCCTCTGCTCTGGCAAGGGCGGGAGAGTCTTAAGGGAAAACCTCTGCTCTGACAAGCCAGGCGGGGTCTGGAGGGAAACGCTCTGCTTTTGCAAGTCAACGAGAGTCTAGAGGGAAACGTTCTGCTCTGACAAAGCAGGCAGGGCCTGGAGGGAAACCCTCTGCTCTGACAAGGCAGGAGGGGTGGGGTTCTGGAGGGAAATCCTCTGCTCATGCAAAGCACAGGGGGTCTGGAGGGAAACCCTCTTCTTTGGCAAGGTAGGGGGGGGTCTGGAGGGAAACCCTCTGCTTTAGCAAGTCAGGGAGAGTTTAGAGGGAAACGCTCTGCTCTGACAAGGCAGGGCGGGGATCTAGTGGAAAACCCTCTGCTCTGACAATGCATGGCGGGGGTATGGAAGGAACCCCTCTGCTCTGGTAAGGCAGCGGGTTCTGGAGGAAAACCCTCTGCTCCGACAAGGCAGGGGAGCAGGTCTGGAGGGAAACCCTCTGCTCTGACAAGGCAGGCGGGTCTGGAGGAAAACGCTCTGCTTTAACAAGTCAGGGAGAATCAACAGGGAAACGCTCTGCTCTGAAAAGGCAGGAAGGGGCCTGGAGGGAAACCCTCTGCTCTGACAAGTCAGGAGGAGTGGGGGTCTGGAGGGAAACGCTCTGCTTTAGCAAGTCAGGGAGAGTCTAGAGGGAAACCCTCTGCTCTGGCAAGGCATGGGGGTCTGGAGGAAAAACCTCTGTTCTGACAAGGCTGGGAGGGTCTGGAGGGAAACCCTCTGTTTTGGTAAGGCAGGGAGAGTCTGAAGGGAAACTGCCTGCTCTGACAAGGCAGGGCGGAGGTCTGGAGGGAAACCCTCTGCTCCAATATGGCAGGGGAGGGGGTCTGGAGGGAAACCCTCTGCTTTGGCAAGACAGGGGGGGTCTGGAGGGAAACCATCTGCTCTGGCAAGGCAGGGGGGGTCTCGAGGAAAACCCTCTGTTCTGACAAGTCATGGCGCGTCTTAGCGGAATCCTCTGCTCTGGCAAGGCAGGGCGGGGGTCTGGAAGGAAACCCTCTGCTTTGGCAAGGCAGGGGGAGTCTGTAGGGAAACCCTCTGCTCTGACAAGGCAGGGCGGGGCCTGGAGGTAAACCCTCTGCTCTGACAAGGCAGGAGGGGTGGGGGTCTGGAGGGAAACCCTCTTCTTTGGCAGGGCAGGGGGGTCTGGAGGGAAAACTTCTTCAGCGCTGCCCTCCAGACAGTCTCGTCCCTTCACCTAATGAAGGCCGCTTGTGTTGTGGCCGAAACGTCGTGAGAATTTTATTGTGTTATTTTATCAATTTATTATTTTATTCTCATTCTACGTGACTTTACCGAAAGAACCAAAGAAGAGGAACCGTCTGCTCTGGCAAGGCAGGTAGAGTCTGGAGGGAAACCCTCTGCTTTAGCAAGTCAGGGAGAGTCTAGAGGGAAACGCTATGCTCTGACAAGGAAGGGCGGGGTCTGGAGAGAAACCCTCTGCTCTGACAAGGCAGGGCGGTGCCTGGAGGGAAACCCTCTGCTTTGGCAAGGAAGGGAGGGTATGGAGGGAAATCCTCTGTTTTGGAATGGCAGGGAGAGTCTGGAGGGAAACCATTTGCTCTGACAAGGCAGGGCGGGGGTCTGGAGGGAAACCCTCTGCTCCAATAAGGGAGAGGAAGGGGTATGGAGGGAACCCCTCTGCTCTGGCAAGGCAGGGGGGTCTGGAGGGAAACCCCCTGCTCTGATGAGGCAGGGAGGGCGGTCTGGAGGGAAACCGTCTGCTCTGGAAAGGGAGGGTCGGTCTGGAGGGAAACCCTCTGCTTTGGCAAGGCAGGGAGGGTCTGGAGGGAATCCCTCTGCTTTGGCAAGGCAGGGGGGGTCTTGAGGGAAACCTTCTGCTCTGGCATGGCAGAGGGGGTCTGGAGGAAATCCCTCTGTTCTGACAAGGCATGGGGGGTCTGTAGGGAAACGCTCTCGTCTGGCAAGGCAGGGGGGGGGGTCTGGAGGGAAACCCTCTGCTCTGGCAAGGCAGGGGGAGTCTGGAGGGAAACCCTCTGCTCTGACAAAGCAGGCGGGGTTTGGAGGGAAACGCTCTGCTTTAGCAAGTGAGCGAAAGTCTAGAGGGAAACGTTCTGCTCTGACAAAGCAGGGCAGGGCCTGGATGGAAGCGCTCTGCTCTGACAAGGCAGGAGGGGTGGGGGTCTGGAGGGAAACCCTCTGCTCATGCAAAGCACAGGGGGTCTGGAGGGAAACCCTCTTCCTTGGCAAGGTAGGGGGGTGTCTGGAGGGAAAACTTCTGTTCTGGCATGGCAGGAGGAGTCTGGAGGGAAACCCTCTGCTCTGACAAGGCAGGCGGGGTCTGGAGGGAAACGCTCTGATTTGGCAATGCAGGGAGAGTCTGGATGGAAACCCTCTGCTCTGACAAGGCAGGGCGGGGATCTAGAGGGAAACCCTCTGCTCTGACAATGCATGGCGGGTGTCTGGAGGGATCCCCTCTGCTCTGGTAAGGCAGGGGTTTCTGGAGGGAAACCTTCTGCTCCGACAAGGCAGGGGAGCAGGTCTTGAGTGAAACCGTCTGCTCTGGCAAGGCAGGGTGGGGGTCTGGAGGGAAACCCTCTGCTCCGACAAGGTAGGCGGGGTCTGGAGGGAAACGCTCTGCTTTAACAAGTCAGGGAGAATCTAGAGGGAAACGCTCTGCGCTGAAAAGGATGGAAGGGGCCTCGAGGGAAACCCTCTGCTCTGACAAGGCATGAGGGGTGGGGGGTCTGGAGGGAAACGCTCTGCTTTAGCAAGTGAGGGAGAGTCTAGAGGGAAACCCTCTGCTCTGGCAAGGCATCAGGGTCTGGAGGAAAACCCTCTGTTCTGACAAGGCAGGGAGGGTCTGGAGGGAAACCGTCTGCTCCGACAAGGCATGGCGGGGGTCTGGAGGAAAACCCTCTGCTTTGGCAAGGCAGGGAGGGTATGGAGGGAAATCCTCTGTTTTAGAATGGCAGGGAGAATCTGGGGGAAACCGTTTACTCTGACAAGGCAGGGCGGTGCCTGGAGGGAAACCCTCTGCTCTGACAAGGCAGGGCGGTGCCTGGAGGGAAATCCTCTGCTTTGGCAAGGAAGGGAGGGTATGGAGGGAAATCCTCTGTTTTGGAATGGCAGGGAGAGTCTGGAGGGAAACCATTTGCTCTGACAAGGCAGGGCGGGGGTCTGGAGGGAAACCCTTTGCTCCAATAAGGCAGAGGAAGGGGTATGGAGGGAAACCCTCTGCTCTGGCAAGGCAGGGGGGTCTGGAGGGAAACTCCCTGCTCTGATGAGGCAGGGGGGGGCGGTCTGGAGGGAAACCGTCTGCTCTGGAAAGGGAGGGTCGGTCTGGAGGGAAACCCTCTGCTTTGGCAAGGCAGGGAGGGTCTGGAGGGAATCCCTCTGCTTTGGCAAGGCAGGGGGTTCTGGAGGGAAACCTTCTGCTCTGGCATGGCAGAGGGGGTCTGGAGGAAAACCCTCTGTTCTGACAAGGCATGGGGGGTCTGTAGGGAAACGCTCTCGTCTGGCAAGGCAGGGGGGGGGTCTGGAGGGAAACCCTCTGCTCTGGCAAGGCAGGGGGAGTCTGGAGGGAAACCCTCTGCTCTGACAAGGCAGGGCGGTGCCTGGAGGGAAACCCTCTGCTTTGGCAAGGCAGGGAGGGTATGGAGGGAAATCCTCTGTTTTGGAATGGCAGGGAGAATCTGGGGGAAACCGTTTGCTCTGACAAGGCAGGGCGGGGGTCTGGAGGGAAACCCTCTGCTCCAATAAGGCAGAGGAAGGGGTATGGAGGGAAACCCTCTGCTCTGGCAAGGCAGGGGGTCTGGAGGGAAACCCCCTGCTCTGATGAGGCAGCGGGGGGCGGTCTGGAGGGAAACCTTCTGCTCTGGAAAGGCAGGTTCGGTCTGGAGGGAAACCCTCTGCTTTGGCAAGTCAGGGGGGGTCTGGAGGGAATCCCTCTGCTTTGGCAAGGCAGGGGGGGTCTGGAGGGAAACCTTCTGCTCTGGCATGGCAGGGGGGTCTGGAGGAAAACCCTCAGTTCTGACAAGGCATGGGGGGGTCTGGAGGGAAACTATCTGGTCTGGCAAGGCAGGGGGGGGGTCTGGAGGGAAACCCTCTACTCTGGCAAGGCCGGGAGAGTCTTAAGGGAAAACCTCTGCTCTGGCAAGGCAGGTAGAGTCTGGAGGGAAACGCTCTGCTTTAGCAAGTCAACGAGAGTCTAGAGGGAAACGTTCTGCTCTGACAAAGCAGGCAGGGCCTGGAGGGAAACCCTCTGCTCTGACAAGGCAGGAGGGGTGGGGTTCTGGAGGGAAATCCTCTGCTCATGCAAAGCACAGGGGGTCTGGAGGGAAACCCTCTGCTTTAGCAAGTCAGGGAGAGTTTAAAGGGAAACGCTCTGCTCTGACAAGGCAGGGCGGTGCCTGGCGGGAAACCCTCTGCTCTGGCAAGGCAGGGGGGGTCTTGAGGGAAACACTCTGCTCTGGCAAGGCAGGCGGAGTCTGGAGTAAAACCCTCTGCTCTGACAAGGCAGGCGGGGTCTGGAGGGAAACGCTCTGATTTGGCAATGCAGGGAGAGTCTGGAGGGAAACCCTCTGCTCGGACAAGGCAGGGCGGGGATCTAGTGGAAAACCCTCTGCTCTGACAATGCATGGCGGGGGTCTGGAAGGATCCCCTCTGCTCTGGTAAGGCAGCGGGTTCTGGAGGAAAACCCTCTGCTCCGACAAGGCAGGGGAGCAGGTCTGGAGGGAAACCCTCTGCTCTGGCAAGGCAGGGTGGGGGTCTGGAGGAAAACCCTATGCTCTGACAAGGCAGGCGGAGTCTGGAGGGAAACGCTCTGCTTTAACAAGTCAGGGAGAATCAACAGGGAAACGCTCTGCTCTGAAAAGGCAGGAAGGGGCCTGGAGGGAAACCCTCTGCTCTGACAAGTCAGGAGGGGTGGGGGTCTGGAGGGAAACGCTCTGCTTTAGCAAGTCAGGGAGAGTCTAGAGGGAAACCCTCTGCTCTGGCAAGGCATGGGGGTCTGGAGGAAAAACCTCTGTTCTGACAAGGCTGGGAGGGTCTGGAGGGAAACCCTCTGTTTTGGTAAGGCAGGGAGAGTCTGAAGGGAAACTGCCTGCTCTGACAAGGCAGGGCGGAGGTCTGGAGGGAAACCCTCTGCTCCAATATGGCAGGGGAGGGGGTCTGGAGGGAAACCCTCTGCTTTGGCAAGACAGGGGGGGTCTGGAGGGAAACCATCTGCTCTGGCAAGGCAGGGGGGGTCTCGAGGAAAACCCTCTGTTCTGGCAAGGCATGGCGCGTCTTAGAAGAATCCTCTGCTCTGGCAAGGCAGGGCGGGGGTCTGGAAGGAAACCCTCTGCTTTGGCAAGGCAGGGGGAGTCTGTAGGGAAACCCTCTGCTCTGACAAGGCCGGGCGGGGCCTGGAGGTAAACCCTCTGCTCTGACAAGGCAGGAGGGGTGGGGTTCTGGAGGGAAACCCTTTTCTTTGGCAGGGCAGGGGGGGTCTGGAGGGAAAACTTCTTCAGCGCTGCCCTCCAGACAGTCTCGTCCCTTCACCTGATGAAGGCCGCTTGTGTTGTGGCCGAAACGTCGTGAGAATTTTATTGTGTTATTTTATTTTATCAATTTATTATTTTATTCTCATTCTACGTGACTTTAACGAAAGAACCAAAGAAGAGGAACCGTCTGCTCTGGCAAGGCAGGTAGACTCTGGAGGGAAACCCTCTGCTTTAGCAAGTCAGGGAGAGGCTAGAGGGAAACGCTATGCTCTGACAAGGAAGGGCGGGGTCTGGAGAGAAACCCTCTGCTCTGACAAGGCAGGGCGGTGCCTGGAGGGAAACCCTCTGCTTTGGCAAGGAAGGGAGGGTATGGAGGGAAATCCTCTGTTTTGGAATGGCAGGGAGAGTCTGGAGGGAAACCGTTTGCTCTGACAAGGCAGGGCGGGGGTCTGGAGGGAAACCCTCTGCTCCAATAAGGCAGAGGAAGGGGTATGGAGGGAAACCCTCTGCTCTGGCAAGGTAGGGGGGTTTGGAGGGAAACCCCCTGCTCTGATGAGGCAGGGGGGGCGGTCTGGAGGGAAACCGTCTGCTCTGGAAAGGGAGGGTCGGTCTGGAGGGTAACCCTCTGCTTTGGCAAGGAAGGGAGAGTATGGAGGGAAATCCTCTGTTTTGGAATGGCAGGGAGAGTTTGGAGGGAAACCGTTTGCTCTGACAAGGCAGGGCGGGGGTCTGGAGGGAAACCCTCTCTTCCAATAATGCGGAGGAAAGGGTATGGAGGGAAACCCTCTGCTCTGGCAAGGCAGGGGGGTCTGAAGGGAAACCCCCTTCCCTGATGAGGCAGGGGGGGGGGCGGTCTGGAGGGAAACCGTCTGCTCTAGAAAGGGAGGGTCGGTCTGGAGGGAAACCCTAAGCTTTGGCAAGGCTGGGAGGGTCTGGAGGGAAACCCTCTGCTCCAATAAGTCTGGGGGGGTCTGGAGGGAATCCCTCTGCTTTGGCAAGGCACGGGGGGTCTGGAGGGATACCTTCTGCTCTGGCATGGCAGGGGGGTCTGGAGGAAAACCCTCTGTTCTGACAAGGCATGGGGGGGTCTGGAGGGAAACCCTCTGGTCTGGCAAGACAGGGGGGGTCTGGAGGGAAACCCTCTGCGCTGGCAAGGCAGGGGAGTCTGGAGGAAAACCCTCTGCTCTGACAAGGCAGGCGGGGTCTGGAGGGAAACGCTCTGCTTTAGCAAGTCAGCGAGAGTCTAGAGGGAAACGTTCTGCTCTGACAAAGCAGGGCAGGGCTTGGAGTGAAACCCTCTGCTCTGACAAGGCAGGAGTGGTGGGGATCTTTAGGGAAACCCTCTGCTCATGCAAAGCACAGGGGGTCTGGAGGGAAACCCTCTTCTTTGGCAAGGTAGGGGGGAGGGTCTAGAGTGAAAACTTCTCCTCTGATAAGGTAGGGGGGGGGACTCTAGATCGAAACCGTCTGCTCTGGCAAGGCAGGGGGGGTCTGGAGGAAAACCCTCTGTTCTGACAAGTCATGGCGCGTCTGAGCGGAATCCTCTGCTCTGGCAAGGCAGGGCGGGGGTCTGGAGGGAAACCCTCTGCTCCAATAAGGCAGAGGAAGGGGTATGGAGGGAAACCCTCTGCTCTGGCAAGGCAGGGGGTCTGGAGGGAAACCCCCTGCTCTGATGAGGCAGCGGGGGGCGGTCTGGAGGGAAACCTTCTGCTCTGGAAAGGCATGTTCGGTCTGGAGGGAAACACTCTGCTTTGGCAAGTCAGGGGGGGTCTGGAGGGAATCCCTTTGCTTTGGCAAGGCAGGGGGGGTCTGGAGGGAAACCTTCTGCTCTGGCATGGCAGGGGGGTCTGGAGGAAAACCCTCAGTTCTGACAAGGCATGGGGGGGTCTGGAGGGAAACTCTCTGGTCTGGCAAGGCAGGGGGCGGGGTCTGGAGGGAAACCCTCTGCTCTGGCAAGGGCGGGAGAGTCTTAAGGGAAAACCTCTGCTCTGACAAGCCAGGCGGGGTCTGGAGGGAAACGCTCTGCTTTTGCAAGTCAACGAGAGTCTAGAGGGAAACGTTCTGCTCTGACAAAGCAGGCAGGGCCTGGAGGGAAACCCTCTGCTCTGACAAGGCAGGAGGGGTGGGGTTCTGGAGGGAAATCCTCTGCTCATGCAAAGCACAGGGGGTCTGGAGGGAAACCCTCTTCTTTGGCAAGGTAGGGGGGGGTCTGGAGGGAAACCCTCTGCTTTAGCAAGTCAGGGAGAGTTTAGAGGGAAAAGCTCTGCTCTGATAAGGCAGGGCGGGGATCTAGTGGAAAACCCTCTGCTCTGACAATGCATGGCGGGGGTATGGAAGGATCCCCTCTGCTCTGGTAAGGCAGCGGGTTCTGGAGGAAAACCCTCTGCTCCGACAAGGCAGGGGAGCAGGTCTGGAGGGAAACCCTCTGCTCTGACAAGGCAGGCGGAGTCTGGAGGAAAACGCTCTGCTTTAACAAGTCAGGGAGAATCAACAGGGAAACGCTCTGCTCTGAAAAGGCAGGAAGGGGCCTGGAGGGAAACCCTCTGCTCTGACAAGTCAGGAGGGGTGGGGGTCTGGAGGGAAACGCTCTGCTTTAGCAAGTCAGGGAGAGTCTAGAGGGAAACCCTCTGCTCTGGCAAGGCATGGGGGTCTGGAGGAAAAACCTCTGTTCTGACAAGGCTGGGAGGGTCTGGAGGGAAACCCTCTGTTTTGGTAAGGCAGGGAGAGTCTGAAGGGAAACTGCCTGCTCTGACAAGGCAGGGCGGAGGTCTGGAGGGAAACCCTCTGCTCCAATATGGCAGGGGAGGGGGTCTGGAGGGAAACCCTCTGCTTTGGCAAGACAGGGGGGGTCTGGAGGGAAACCATCTGCTCTGGCAAGGCAGGGGGGGTCTCGAGGAAAACCCTCTGTTCTGACAAGTCATGGCGCGTCTTAGCGGAATCCTCTGCTCTGGCAAGGCAGGGCGGGGGTCTGGAAGGAAACCCTCTGCTTTGGCAAGGCAGGGGGAGTCTGTAGGGAAACCCTCTGCTCTGACAAGGCAGGGCGGGGCCTGGAGGTAAACCCTCTGCTCTGACAAGGCAGGAGGGGTGGGGGTCTGGAGGGAAACCCTCTTCTTTGGCAGGGCAGGGGGGTCTGGAGGGAAAACTTCTTCAGCGCTGCCCTCCAGACAGTCTCGTCCCTTCACCTAATGAAGGCCGCTTGTGTTGTGGCCGAAACGTCGTGAGAAT
This sequence comes from Petromyzon marinus, assembly GCF_048934315.1. NCBI lineage: Eukaryota > Metazoa > Chordata > Hyperoartia > Petromyzontiformes > Petromyzontidae > Petromyzon > Petromyzon marinus. Next base: position 617,631 of record NC_133698.1, on the reverse strand, counting down.
TTTATTGTGTTATTTTATTTTATCAATTTAATATTTTATTCTAATTCTACGTGACTTTACCGAAAGAACCAAAGAAGAGGAACCGTCTGCTCTGGCAAGGCAGGTAGAGTCTGGAGGGAAACCCTCTGCTTTAGCAAGTCAGGGAGAGTCTAGAGGGAAACGCTATGCTCTGACAAGGAAGGGCGGGGTCTGGAGAGAAACCCTCTGCTCTGACAAGGCAGGGCGGTGCCTGGAGGGAAACCCTCTGCTTTGGCAAGGAAGGGAGGGTATGGAGGGAAATCCTCTGTTTTGGAATGGCAGGGAGAGTCTGGAGGGAAACCATTTGCTCTGACAAGGCAGGGCGGGGGTCTGGAGGGAAACCCTCTGCTCCAATAAGGGAGAGGAAGGGGTATGGAGGGAAACCCTCTGCTCTGGCAAGGCAGGGGGGTCTGGAGGGAAACCCCCTGCTCTGATGAGGCAGGGAGGGCGTCTGGAGGGAAACCGTCTGCTCTGGAAAGGGAGGGTCGGTCTGGAGGGAAACCCTCTGCTTTGGCAAGGCAGGGAGGGTCTGGAGGGAATCCCTCTGCTTTGGCAAGGCAGGGGGGGTCTGGAGGGAAACCTTCTGCTCTGGCATGGCAGAGGGGGTCTGGAGGAAATCCCTCTGTTCTGACAAGGCATGGGGGGGTCTGTAGGGAAACGCTCTCGTCTGGCAAGGCAGGGGGGGGGGTCTGGAGGGAAACCCTCTGCTCTGGCAAGGCAGGGGGAGTCTGGAGGGAAACCCTCTGCTCTGACAAGGCAGGCGGGGTTTGGAGGGAAACGCTCTGCTTCAGCAAGTGAGCGAAAGTCTAGAGGGAAACGTTCTGCTCTGACAAAGCAGGTCAGGGCCTGGATGGAAGCGCTCTGCTCTGACAAGGCAGGAGGGGTGGGGGTCTGGAGGGAAACCCTCTGCTCATGCAAAGCACAGGGGGTCTGGAGGGAAACCCTCTTCCTTGGCAAGGTAGGGGGGGGTCTGGATGGAAACCCTCTGCTCTGACAGGGCAGGGCGGGGATCTAGAGGGAAACCCTCTGCTCTGACAATGCATGGCGGGGGTCTGGAGGGATCCCCTCTGCTCTGGTAAGGCAGGGGTTTCTGGAGGGAAACCCTCTGCTCCGACAAGGCAGGGGAGCAGGTCTTGAGTGAAACCGTCTGCTCTGGCAAGGCAGGGTGGGGGTCTGGAGGGAAACCCTCTGCTCCGACAAGGTAGGCGGGGTCTGGAGGGAAACGTTCTGCTTTAACAAGTCAGGGAGAATCTAGAGGGAAACGCTCTGCGCTGAAAAGGATGGAAGGGGCCTCGAGGGAAACCCTCTGCTCTGACAAGGCATGAGGGGTGGGGGGTCTGGAGGGAAACGCTCAGCTTTAGCAAGTGAGGGAGAGTCTAGAGGGAAACCCTCTGCTCTGGCAAGGCATCAGGGTCTGGAGGAAAACCCTCTGTTCTGACAAGGCAGGGAGGGTCTGGAGGGAAACCGTCTGCTCCGACAAGGCATGGCGGGGGTCTGGAGGAAAACCCTCTGCTTTGGCAAGGCAGGGAGGGTATGGAGGGAAATCCTGTGTTTTAGAATGGCAGGTAGAATCTGGGGGAAACCGTTTGCTCTGACAAGGCAGGGCGGTGCCTGGAGGGAAACCCTCTGCTCTGACAAGGCAGGGCGGTGCCTGGAGGGAAATCCTCTGCTTTGGCAAGGAAGGGAAGGTATGGAGGGAAATCCTCTGTTTTGGAATGGCAGGGAGAATCTGGGGGAAACCGTTTGCTCTGACAAGGCAGGGCGGGGGTCTGGAGGGAAACCCTCTGCTCCAATAAGGCAGAGGAAGGGGTATGGAGGGAAACCCTCTGCTCTGGCAAGGCAGGGGGTCTGGAGGGAAACCCCCTGCTCTGATGAGGCAGCGGGGGGCGGTCTGGAGGGAAACCTTCTGCTCTGGAAAGGCAGGTTCGGTCTGGAGGGAAACCCTCTGCTTTGGCAAGTCAGGGGGGGTCTGGAGGGAATCCCTCTGCTTTGGCAAGGCAGGGGGGGTCTGGAGGGAAACCTTCTGCTCTGGCATGGCAGGGGGGTCTGGAGGAAAACCCTCAGTTCTGACAAGGCATGGGGGGGTCTGGAGGGAAACTATCTGGTCTGGCAAGGCAGGGGGGGGGGTCTGGAGGGAAACCCTCTGCTCTGGCAAGGCCGGGAGAGTCTTAAGGGAAAACCTCTGCTCTGGCAAGGCAGGTAGAGTCTGGAGGGAAACGCTCTGCTTTAGCAAGTCAACGAGAGTCTAGAGGGAAACGTTCTGCTCTGACAAAGCATGCAGGGCCTGGAGGGAAACCCTCTGCTCTGACAAGGCAGGAGGGGTGGGGTTCTGGAGGGAAATCCTCTGCTCATGCAAAGCACAGGGGGTCTGGAGGGAAACCCTCTGCTTTAGCAAGTCAGGGAGAGTTTAAAGGGAAACGCTCTGCTCTGACAAGGCAGGGCGGTGCCTGGCGGGAAACCCTCTGCTCTGGCAAGGCAGGGGGGGTCTTGAGGGAAACACTCTGCTCTGGCAAGGCAGGCGGAGTCTGGAGGAAAACCCTCTGCTCTGACAAGGCAGGCGGGGTCTGGAGGGAAACGCTCTGATTTGGCAATGCAGGGAGAGTCTGGAGGGAAACCCTCTGCTCTGACAAGGCAGGGCGGGGATCTAGTGGAAAACCCTCTGCTCTGACAATGCATGGCGGGGGTCTGGAAGGATCCCCTCTGCTCTGGTAAGGCAGCGGGTTCTGGAGGAAAACCCTCTGCTCCGACAAGGCAGGGGAGCAGGTCTGGAGGGAAACCCTCTGCTCTGGCAAGGCAGGGTGGGGGTCTGGAGGAAAACCCTCTGCTCTGACAAGGCAGGAGGGGTGGGGTTCTGGAGGGAAATCCTCTGCTCATGCAAAGCACAGGGGGTCTGGAGGGAAACCCTCTTCTTTGGCAAGGTAGGGGGGGGGTCTGGAGGGAAACCCTCTGCTTTAGCAAGTCAGGGAGAGTTTAAAGGGAAACGCTCTGCTCTGACAAGGCAGGGCGGGGGTCTGGAGGGAAACCCTCTGCTCCAATAAGGCAGAGGAAGGGGTATGGAGGGAAACCCTTTGCTCTGGCAAGGCAGGGGGTCTGGAGGGAAACCCCCTGCTCTGATGAGGTAGCGGGGGGCGGTCAGGAGGGAAACCTTCTGCTCTGGAAAGGCAGGTTCGGTCTGGAGGGAAACCCTCTGCTTTGGCAAGGCAGGGAGGGTCTGGAGGGAATCCCTCTGCTTTGGCAAGGCAGGGGGTTCTGGAGGGAAACCTTCTGCTCTGGCATGGCAGAGGGGGTCTGGAGGAAAACCCTCTGTTCTGACAAGGCATGGGGGGGTCTGTAGGGAAACGCTCTCGTCTGGCAAGGCAGGGGGGGGGGGGTCTGGAGGGAAACCCTCTGCTCTGGCAAGGCAGGGGGAGTCTGGAGGGAAACCCTCTGCTCTGACAAGGCAGGGCGGTGCCTGGAGGGAAACCCTCTGCTTTGGCAAGGCAGGGAGGGTATGGAGGGAAATCCTCTGTTTTGGAATGGCAGGGAGAATCTGGGGGAAACCGTTTGCTCTGACAAGGCAGGGCGGGGGTCTGGAGGGAAACCCTCTGCTCCAATAAGGCAGAGGAAGGGGTATGGAGGGAAACCCTCTGCTCTGGCAAGGCAGGGGGTCTGGAGGGAAACCCCCTGCTCTGATGAGGCAGCGGGGGGCGGTCTGGAGGGAAACCTTCTGCTCTGGAAAGGCAGGTTCGGTCTGGAGGGAAACCCTCTGCTTTGGCAAGTCAGGGGGGGGGTCTGGAGGGAATCCCTCTGCTTTGGCAAGGCAGGGGGGGTCTGGAGGGAAACCTTCTGCTCTGGCATGGCAGGGGGGTCTGGAGGAAAACCCTCAGTTCTGACAAGGCATGGGGGGGTCTGGAGGGAAACTATCTGGTCTGGCAAGGCAGGGGGGGGGTCTGGAGGGAAACCCTCTGCTCTGGCAAGGCCGGGAGAGTCTTAAGGGAAAACCTCTGCTCTGGCAAGGCAGGTAGAGTCTGGAGGGAAACGCTCTGCTTTAGCAAGTCAACGAGAGTCTAGAGGGAAACGTTCTGCTCTGACAAAGCAGGCAGGGCCTGGAGGGAAACCCTCTGCTCTGACAAGGCAGGAGGGGTGGGGTTCTGGAGGGAAATCCTCTGCTCATGCAAAGCACAGGGGGTCTGGAGGGAAACCCTCTGCTTTAGCAAGTCAGGGAGAGTTTAAAGGGAAACGCTCTGCTCTGACAAGGCAGGGCGGTGCCTGGCGGGAAACCCTCTGCTCTGGCAAGGCAGGGGGGGTCTTGAGGGAAACACTCTGCTCTGGCAAGGCAGGCGGAGTCTGGAGGAAAACCCTCTGCTCTGACAAGGCAGGCGGGGTCTGGAGGGAAACGCTCTGATTTGGCAATGCAGGGAGAGTCTGAAGGGAAACCCTCTGCTCTGACAAGGCAGGGCGGGGATCTAGTGGAAAACCCTCTGCTCTGACAATGCATGGCGGGGGTCTGGAAGGATCCCCTCTGCTCTGGTAAGGCAGCGGGTTCTGGAGGAAAACCCTCTGCTCCAACAAGGCAGGGGAGCAGGTCTGGAGGGAAACCCTCTGCTCTGGCAAGGCAGGGTGGGGGTCTGGAGGAAAACCCTCTGCTCTGACAAGGCAGGAGGGGTGGGGTTCTGGAGGGAAATCCTCTGCTCATGCAAAGCACAGGGGGTCTGGAGGGAAACCCTCTTCTTTGGCAAGGTAGGGGGGGGGTCTGGAGGGAAACCCTCTGCTTTAGCAAGTCAGGGAGAGTTTAAAGGGAAACGCTCTGCTCTGACAAGGCAGGGCGGTGCCTGGCGGGAAACCCTCTGCTCTGGCAAGGCAGGGGGGGTCTTGAGGGAAACACTCTGCTCTGGCAAGGCAGGCGGAGTCTGGAGGAAAACCCTCTGCTCTGACAAGGCAGGCGGGGTCTGGAGGGAAACGCTCTGATTTGGCAATGCAGCGAGAGTCTGGAGGGAAACCCTCTGCTCTGACAAGGCAGGGCGGGGATCTAGTGGAAAACCCTCTGCTCTGACAATGCATGGCGGGGGTCTGGAAGGATCCCCTCTGCTCTGGTAAGGCAGCGGGTTCTGGAGGAAAACCCTCTGCTCCGACAAGGCAGGGGAGCAGGTCTGGAGGGAAACCCTCTGCTCTGGCAAGGCAGGGTGGGGGTCTGGAGGAAAACCCTCTGCTCTGACAAGGCAGGCGGAGTCTGTAGGGAAACGCTCTGCTTTAACAAGTCAGGGAGAATCAACAGGGAAACGCTCTGCTCTGAAAAGGCAGGAAGGGGCCTGGAGGGAAACCCTCTGCTCTGACAAGTCAGGAGGGGTGGGGGTCTGGAGGGAAACGCTCTGCTTTAGCAAGTCAGGGAGAGTCTAGAGGGAAACCCTCTGCTCTGGCAAGGCATGGGGGTCCGGAGGAAAAACCTCTGTTCTGACAAGGCTGGGAGGGTCTGGAGGGAAACCCTCTGTTTTGGTAAGGCAGGGAGAGTCTGAAGGGAAACTGCCTGCTCTGACAAGGCTGGGCGGAGGTCTGGAGGGAAACCCTCTGCTCCAATATGGCAGGGGAGGGGGTCTGGAGGTAAACCCTCTGCTTTGGCAAGACAGAGGGGGTCTGGAGGGAAACCATCTGCTCTGGCAAGGCAGGGGGGGTCTCGAGGAAAACCCTCTGTTCTGGCAAGGCATGGCGCGTCTTAGCAGAATCCTCTGCTCTGGCAAGGCAGGGCGGGGGTCTGGAAGGAAACCCTCTGCTTTGGCAAGGCAGGGGGAGTCTGTAGGGAAACCCTCTGCTCTGACAAGGCCGGGCGGGGCCTGGAGGTAAACCCTCTGCTCTGACAAGGCAGGAGGGGTGGGGTTCTGGAGGGAAACCCTCTTCTTTGGCAGGGCAGGGGGGGTCTGGAGGGAAAACTTCTTCAGCGCTGCCCTCAAGACAGTCTCGTCGCTTCACCTGATGAAGGCCGCTTGTGTTGTGGCCGAAACGTCGTGAGAATTTTATTGTGTTATTTTATTTTATCAATTTATTATTTTATTCTCATTCTACGTGACTTTAACGAAAGAACCAAAGAAGAGGAACCGTCTGCTCTGGCAAGGCAGGTAGAGTCTGGAGGGAAACCCTCTGCTTTAGCAAGTCAGGGAGAGTCTAGAGGGAAACGCTATGCTCTGACAAGGAAGGGCGGGGTCTGGAGAGAAACCCTCTGCTCTGACAAGGCAGGGCGGTGCCTGGAGGGAAACCCTCTGCTTTGGCAAGGAAGGGAGGGTATGGAGGGAAATCCTCTGTTTTGGAATGGCAGGGAGAGTCTGGAGGGAAACCGTTTGCTCTGACAAGGCAGGGCGGGGGTCTGGAGGGAAACCCTCTGCTCCAATAAGGCAGAGGAAGGGGTATGGAGGGAAACCCTCTGCTCTGGCAAGGTAGGGGGGTTTGGAGGGAAACCCCCTGCTCTGATGAGGCAGGGGGGGGCGGTCTGGAGGGAAACCGTCTGCTCTGGAAAGGGAGGGTCGGTCTGGAGGGTAACCCTCTGCTTTGGCAAGGAAGGGAGAGTATGGAGGGAAATCCTCTGTTTTGGAATGGCAGGGAGAGTCTGGAGGGAAACCGTTTGCTCTGACAAGGCAGGGCGGGGGTCTGGAGGGAAACCCTCTGCTCCAATAAGGCAGAGGAAGGGGTATGGAGGGAAACCCTCTGCTCTGGCAAGGCAGGGGGGTCTGGAGGGAAACCCCCTGCTCTGATGAGGCAGGTGGGGGGCGGTCTGGAGGGAAACCGTCTGCTCTGGAAAGGCAGGGTCGGTCTGGAGGGAAACCCTCTGCTTTGCCAAGGCAGGGAGAGTCTGGAGGGAAACCGTTTGCTCTGACAAGGCAGGGCGGGGGTCTGGAGGGAAACCCTCTCTTCCAATAATGCGGAGGAAAGGGTATGGGGGGAAACCCTCTGCTCTGGCAAGGCAGGGGGGTCTGAAGGGAAACCCCCTTCCCTGATGAGGCAGGGGGGGGGCGGTCTGGAGGGAAACCGTCTGCTCTTGAAAGGCAGGGTCGGTCTGGAGGGAAACCCTAAGCTTTGGCAAGGCTGGGAGGGTCTGGAGGGAAACCCTCTGCTCCAATAAGTCTGGGGGGGTCTGGAGGGAATCCCTCTGCTTTGGCAAGGCACGGGGGGGTCTGGAGGGATACCTTCTGCTCTGGCATGGCAGGGGGGTCTGGAGGAAAACCCTCTGTTCTGACAAGGCATGGGGGGGTCTGGAGGGAAACCCTCTGGTCTGGCAAGACAGGGGGGGTCTGGAGGGAAACCCTCTGCGCTGGCAAGGCAGGGGAGTCTGGAGGAAAACCCTCTGCTCTGACAAGGCAGGCGGGGTCTGGAGGGAAACGCTCTGCTTTAGCAAGTCAGCGAGAGTCTAGAGGGAAACGTTCTGCTCTGACAAAGCAGGGCAGGGCTTGGAGTGAAACCCTCTGCTCTGACAAGGCAGGAGTGGTGGGGATCTTTAGGGAAACCCTCTGCTCATGCAAAGCACAGGGGGTCTGGAGGGAAACCCTCTTCTTTGGCAAGGTAGGGGGGGGGGTCTAGAGTGAAAACTTCTCCTCTGATAAGGTAGGGGGGGGGGGACTCTAGATCGAAACCGTCTGCTCTGGCAAGGCAGGGGGGGTCTGGAGGAAAACCCTCTGTTCTGACAAGTCATGGCGCGTCTTAGCGGAATCCTCTGCTCTGGCAAGGCAGGGCGGGGGTCTGGAAGGAAACCCTCTGCTTTGGCAAGGCAGGGGGAGTCTGTAGGGAAACCCTCTGCTCTGACAAGGCAGGGCGGGGCCTGGAGGTAAACCCTCTGCTCTGACAAGGCAGGAGGGGTGGGGGTCTGGAGGGAAACCCTCTTCTTTGGCAGGGCAGGGGGGGTCTGGAGGGAAAACTTCTTCAGCGCTGCCCTCCAGACAGTCTCGTCCCTTCACCTAATGAAGGCCGCTTGTGTTGTGGCCGAAACGTCGTGAGAATTTTATTGTGTTATTTTATTTTATCAATTTATTATTTTATTCTAATTCTACGTGACTTTACCGAAAGAACCAAAGAAGAGGAACCGTCTGCTCTGGCAAGGCAGGTAGAGTCTGGAGGGAAACCCTCTGCTTTAGCAAGTCAGGGAGAGTCTAGAGGGAAACGCTATGCTCTGACAAGGAAGGGCGGGGTCTGGAGAGAAACCCTCTGCTCTGACAAGGCAGGGCGGTGCCTGGAGGGAAACCCTCTGCTTTGGCAAGGAAGGGAGGGTATGGAGGGAAATCCTCTGTTTTGGAATGGCAGGGAGAGTCTGGAGGGAAACCATTTGCTCTGACAAGGCAGGGCGGGGGTCTGGAGGGAAACCCTCTGCTCCAATAATGCAGAGGAAGGGGTATGGAGGGAAACCCTCTGCTCTGGCAAGGCAGGGGGGTCTGGAGGGAAACCCCCTGCTCTGATGAGGCAGGGGGGGGCTGTCTGGAGGGAAACCGTCTGCTCTGGAAAGGGAGGGTCGGTCTGGAGGGAAACCCTCTGCTTTGGCAAGGCAGGGAGGGTCTGGAGGGAATCCCTCTGCTTTGGCAAGGCAGGGGGTTCTGGAGGGAAACCTTCTGCTCTGGCATGGCAGAGGGGGTCTGGAGGAAAACCCTCTGTTCTGACAAGGCATGGGAGGGTCTGTAGGGAAACGCTCTCGTCTGGCAAGGCAGGGGGGGGGGTCTGGAGGGAAACCCTCTGCTCTGGCAAGGCAGGGGGAGTCTGGAGGGAAACCCTCTGCTCTGACAAGGCAGGGCGGTGCCTGGAGGGAAACCCTCTGCTTTGGCAAGGCAGGGAGGGTATGGAGGGAAATCCTCTGTTTTGGAATGGCAGGGAGAATCTGGGGGAAACCGTTTGCTCTGACAAGGCAGGGCGGGGGTCTGGAGGGAAACCCTCTGCTCCAATAAGGCAGAGGAAGGGGTATGGAGGGAAACCCTCTGCTCTGGCAAGGCAGGGGGTCTGGAGGGAAACCCCCTGCTCTGATGAGGCAGCGGAGGGCGGTCTGGAGGGAAACCTTCTGCTCTGGAAAGGCAGGTTCGGTCTGGAGGGAAACCCTCTGCTTTGGCAAGTCAGGGGGGGTCTGGAGGGAATCCCTCTGCTTTGGCAAGGCAGGGGGGGTCTGGAGGGAAACCTTCTGCTCTGGCATGGCAGGGGGGTCTGGAGGAAAACCCTCAGTTCTGACAAGGCATGGGGGGGTCTGGAGGGAAACTATCTGGTCTGGCAAGGCAGGGGGGGGGGGTCTGGAGGGAAACCCTCTGCTCTGGCATGGCCGGGAGAGTCTTAAGGGAAAACCTCTGCTCTGGCAAGGCAGGTAGAGTCTGGAGGGAAACGCTCTGCTTTAGCAAGTCAACGAGAGTCTAGAGGGAAACGTTCTGCTCTGACAAAGCAGGCAGGGCCTGGAGGGAAACCCTCTGCTCTGACAAGGCAGGAGGGGTGGGGTTCTGGAGGGAAATCCTCTGCTCATGCAAAGCACAGGGGGTCTGGAGGGAAACCCTCTTCTTTGGCAAGGTAGGGGGGGGGGTCTGGAGGGAAACCCTCTGCTTTAGCAAGTCAGGGAGAGTTTAGAGGGAAACGCTCTGCTCTGACAAGGCAGGGCGGTGCCTGGCGGGAAACCCTCTGCTCTGGCAAGGCAGGGGGGGTCTTGAGGGAAACACTCTGCTCTGGCAAGGCAGGGGGAGTCTGGAGGAAAACCCTCTGCTCTGACAAGGCAGGGCGGGGATCTTGTGGAAAACCCTCTGCTCTGACAATGCATGGCGGGGGTCTGGAAGGATCCCCTCTGCTCTGGTAAGGCAGCGGGTTCTGGAGGAAAACCCTCTGCTCCGACAAGGCAGGGGAGCAGGTCTGGAGGGAAACCCTCTGCTCTGGCAAGGCAGGGTGGGGGTCTGGAGGAAAACCCTCTGCTCTGACAAGGCAGGCGGAGTCTGGAGGGAAACGCTCTGCTTTAACAAGTCAGGTAGAATCAACAGGGAAATGCTCTGCTCTGAAAAGGCAGGAAGGGGCCTGGAGGGAAACCCTCTGCTCTGACAAGTCAGGAGGGGTGGGGGTTTGGAGGGAAACGCTCTGCTTTAGCAAGTCAGGGAGAGTCTAGAGGGAAACCCTCTGCTCTGGCAAGGCATGGGGGTCTGGAGGAAAAACCTCTGTTCTGACAAGGCTGGGAGGGTCTGGAGGGAAACCCTCTGTTTTGGTAAGGCAGGGAGAGTCTGAAGGGAAACTGCCTGCTCTGACAAGGCAGGGCTGAGGTCTGGAGGGAAACCCTCCGCTCCAATAAGGCAGAGGAAGGGGTATGGAGGGAAACCCTCTGCTCTGGCAAGGCAGGGGGGTCTGGAGGGAAACCCCCTGCTCTGATGAGGCAGGGGGGGGCTGTCTGGAGGGAAACCGTCTGCTCTGGAAAGGGAGGGTCGGTCTGGAGGGAAACCCTCTGCTTTGGCAAGGCAGGGAGGGTCTGGAGGGAATCCCTCTGCTTTGGCAAGGCAGGGGGTTCTGGAGGGAAACCTTCTGCTCTGGCATGGCAGAGGGGGTCTGGAGGAAAACCCTCTGTTCTGACAAGGCATGGGGGGGTCTGTAGGGAAACGCTCTCGTCTGGCAAGGCAGGGGGGGGGGTCTGGAGGGAAACCCTCTGCTCTGGCAAGGCAGGGGGAGTCTGGAGAGAAACCCTCTGCTCTGACAAGGCAGGGAGGTGCCTGGAGGGAAACCCTCTGCTTTGGCAAGGCAGGGAGGGTATGGAGGGAAATCCTCTGTTTTGGAATGGCAGGGAGAATCTGGGGGAAACCGTTTGCTCTGACAAGGCAGGGCGGGGGTCTGGAGGGAAACCCTCTGCTCCAATAAGGCAGAGGAAGGGGTATGGAGGGAAACCCTCTGCTCTGGCAAGGCAGGGGGTCTGGAGGGAAACCCCCTGCTCTGATGAGGCAGCGGAGGGCGGTCTGGAGGGAAACCTTCTGCTCTGGAAAGGCAGGTTCGGTCTGGAGGGAAACCCTCTGCTTTGGCAAGTCAGGGGGGGTCTGGAGGGAATCCCTCTGCTTTGGCAAGGCAGGGGGGGTCTGGAGGGAAACCTTCTGCTCTGGCATGGCAGGGGGGTCTGGAGGAAAACCCTCAGTTCTGACAAGGCATGGGGGGGTCTGGAGGGAAACTATCTGGTCTGGCAAGGCAGGGGGGGGTCTGGAGGGAAACCCTCTGCTCTGGCAAGGCCGGGAGAGTCTTAAGGGAAAACCTCTGCTTTGGCAAGGCAGGTAGAGTCTGGAGGGAAACGCTCTGCTTTAGCAAGTCAACGAGAGTCTAGAGGGAAACGTTCTGCTCTGACAAAGCAGGCAGGGCCTGGAGGGAAACCCTCTGCTCTGACAAGGCAGGAGGGGTGGGGTTCTGGAGGGAAATCCTCTGCTCATGCAAAGCACAGGGGGTCTGGAGGGAAAGCCTCTTCTTTGGCAAGGTAGGGGGGGGGTCTGGAGGGAAACCCTCTGCTTTAGCAAGTCAGGGAGAGTTTAGAGGGAAACGCTCTGCTCTGACAAGGCAGGGCGGTGCCTGGCGGGAAACCCTCTGCTCTGGCAAGGCAGGGGGGGTCTTGAGGGAAACACTCTGCTCTGGCAAGGCAGGGGGAGTCTGGAGGAAAACCCTCTGCTCTGACAAGGCAGGCGCGGTCTGGAGGGAAACGCTCTGATTTGGCAATGCAGGGAGAGTCTGGAGGGAAACCCTCTGCTCTGACAAGGCAGGGCGGGGATCTAGTGGAAAACCCTCTGCTCTGACAATGCATGGCGGGGGTCTGGAAGGATCCCCTCTGCTCTGGTAAGGCAGCGGGTTCTGGAGGAAAACCCTCTGCTCCGACAAGGCAGGGGAGCAGGTCTGGAGGGAAACCCTCTGCTCTGGCAAGGCAGGGTGGGGGTCTGGAGGAAAACCCTCTGCTCTGACAAGGCAGGCGGAGTCTGGAGGGAAACGCTCTGCTTTAACTAGTCAGGGAGAATCAACAGGGAAATGCTCTGCTCTGAAAAGGCAGGAAGGGGCCTGGAGGGAAACCCTCTGCTCTGACAAGTCAGGAGGGGTGGGGGTCTGGAGGGAAACGCTCTGCTTTAGCAAGTCAGGGAGAGTCTAGAGGGAAACCCTCTGCTCTGGCAAGGCATGGGGGTCTGGAGGAAAAACCTCTGTTCTGACAAGGCTGGGAGGGTCTGGAGGCAAACCCTCTGTTTTGGTAAGGCAGGGAGAGTCTGAAGGGAAACTGCCTGCTCTGACAAGGCAGGGCGGAGGTCTGGAGGGAAACCCTCTGCTCCAATATGGCAGGGGAGGGGGTCTGGAGGGAAACCCTCTGCTTTGGCAAGACAGGGGGGGTCTGGAGGGAAACCATCTGCTCTGGCAAGGCAGGGGGGGTCTCGAGGAAAACCCTCTGTTCTGGCAAGGCATGGCGCGTCTTAGCAGAATCCTCTGCTCTGGCAAGGCAGGGCGGGGGTCTGGAAGGAAACCCTCTGCTTTGGCAAGGCAGGGGGAGTCTGTAGGGAAACCCTCTGCTCTGACAAGGCCGGGCGGGGCCTGGAGGTAAACCCTCTGCTCTGACAAGGCAGGAGGGGTGGGGTTCTGGAGGGAAACCCTCTTCTTTGGCAGGGCAGGGGGGGTCTGGAGGGAAAACTTCTTCAGCGCTGCCCTCCAGACAGTCTCGTCCCTTCACCTGATGAAGGCCGCTTGTGTTGTGGCCGAAACGTCGTGAAAATTTTATTGTGTTATTTTATTTTATCAATTTATTATTTTATTCTCATTCTACGTGACTTTAACGAAAGAACCAAAGAAGAGGAACCGTCTGCTCTGGCAAGGCAGGTAGAGTCTGTAGGGAAACCCTCTGCTTTAGCAAGTCAGGGAGAGTCTAGAGGGAAACGCTATGCTCTGACAAGGAAGGGCGGGGTCTGGAGAGAAACCCTCTGCTCTGACAAGGCAGGGCGGTGCCTGGAGGGAAACCCTCTGCTTTGGCAAGGAAGGGAGGGTATGGAGGGAAATCCTCTGTTTTGGAATGGCAGGGAGAGTCTGGAGGGAAACCATTTGCTCTGACAAGGCAGGGCGGGGGTCTGGAGGGAAACCCTCTGCTCCAATAAGGCAGAGGAAGGGGTATGGAGGGAAACCCTCTGCTCTGGCAAGGCAGGGGGGTCTGGAGGGAAACCCCCTGCTCTGATGAGGCAGGGGGGGCGGTCTGGAGGGAAACCGTCTGCTCTGGAAAGGGAGGGTCGGTCTGGAGGGAAACCCTCTGCTTTGGCAAGGCAGGGAGGGTCTGGAGGGAAATCCTCTGTTTTGGAATGGCAGGGAGAGTCTGGAGGGAAACCGTTTGCTCTGACAAGGCAGGGCGGGGGTCTGGAGGGAAACCCTCTGCTCCAATAAGGCAGAGGAAGGGGTATGGAGGGAAACCCTCTGCTCTGGCAAGGCAGGGGGGTCTGGAGGGAAACCCCCTGCTCTGATGAGGCAGGTGGGGGGCGGTCTGGAGGGAAACCGTCTGCTCTGGAAAGGCAGGGTCGGTCTGGAGGGAAACCCTCTGCTTTGGCAAGGCAGGGAGAGTCTGGAGGGAAACCGTTTGCTCTGACAAGGCAGGGCGGGGGGTTGGAGGGAAACCCTCTCTTCCAATAATGCGGAGGAAAGGGTATGGAGGGAAACCCTCTGCTCTGGCAAGGCAGGGGGGTCTGAAGGGAAACCCCCTTCCCTGATGAGGCAGGGGGGGGCGGTCTGGAGGGAAACCGTCTGCTCTAGAAAGGCAGGGTCGGTCTGGAGGGAAACCCTAAGCTTTGGCAAGGCTGGGAGGGTCTGGAGGGAAACCCTCTGCTCCAATAAGTCTGGGGGGGTCTGGAGGGAATCCCTCTGCTTTGGCAAGGCACGGGGGGTCTGGAGGGATACCTTCTGCTCTGGCAAGGCAGGGGGGTCTGAAGGGAAACCCCCTTCCCTGATGAGGCAGGGGGGGGCGGTCTGGAGGGAAACCGTCTGCTCTAGAAAGGCAGGGTCGGTCTGGAGGGAAACCCTAAGCTTTGGCAAGGCTGGGAGGGTCTGGAGGGAAACCCTCTGCTCCAATAAGTCTGGGGGGGTCTGGAGGGAATCCCTCTGCTTTGGCAAGGCACGGGGGGTCTGGAGGGATACCTTCTGCTCTGGCATGGCAGGGGGGTCTGGAGGAAAACCCTCTGTTCTGACAAGGCATGGGGGGGTCTGGAGGGAAACCCTCTGGTCTGGCAAGACAGGGGGGGTCTGGAGGGAAACCCTCTGCGCTGGCAAGGCAGGGGAGTCTGGAGGAAAACCCTCTGCTCTGACAAGGCAGGCGGGGTCTGGAGGGAAACGCTCTGCTTTAGCAAGTCAGCGAGAGTCTAGAGGGAAACGTTCTGCTCTGACAAAGCAGGGCAGGGCTTGAAGTGAAACCCTCTGCTCTGACAAGGCAGGAGTGGTGGGGATCTTTAGGGAAACCCTCTGCTCATGCAAAGCACAGGGGGTCTGGAGAAAAACCCTCTTCTTTGGAAAGGTAGGGGGGGGTCTAGAGTGAAAACTTCTCCTCTGATAAGGTAGGGGGGGGGGACTCTAGATCGAAACCGTCTGCTCTGGCAAGGCAGGGGGGGTCTGGAGGAAAACCCTCTGTTCTGACAAGGCAGGGGGGGTCTGGAGGGAAACCCTATGCTGTGACAAGGCAGGCGGGGTCTGGAGGGAAACGCTCTGCTTTGGCAAGGCAGGTAGAGTCTGGAGGGAAACCCTCTGCTTTAGCAAGTCAGGGAGAGTCTAGAGGGATACGCTATGCTCTGACAAGGCAGGGCGGGGCCTGGAGAGAAACCCTCTGCTTTGGCAAGGCAGTGAGGGTCTGGAGGGAAATCCTCTGTTCCAATAAGACAGAGGAAGGGGTATGGAGGGAAACCCTTTGCTTTGGCAAGGCAGGGGGGTCTGGAGGGAAACCCCCTGCTCTGATGAGGCAGGGGGGGCGGTCTGGAGGGAAACCGTCTGCTCTGGAAAGGCAGGGTCGGTCTGGAGGGAAACCCTCTGCTTTGGCAAGGCAGGGAGGGTCTGGAGGGAAACCTTCTGCTCTGGCATGGCAGGTGGTATCTGGAGGAAAACCCTCTGTTCTGACAAGGCATGGGGGGGGTCTGGAGGGAAACCCTCTGCTCTGGCAAGGCAGGGGGAGTCTGGAGGACAACTCTCTGCTCTGACAAGGCAGGCGGGGTCTGGAGGGAAACGCTCTGCTTTAGCAAGTCAACGAGAGTCTAGAGGTAAACGTTCTGCTCTGGCAAACAAGGGCAGGGTCTGGAGTGAAACCCTCTGCTCTGACAAGGCAGGAGGGGTGGGGTCTGGAGGGAAACCCTCTGTTTTGGAATGGCAGGGAGAATCTGGAGGGAAACCGTTTGCTCTGACAAGGCAGGGCGGGGGTCTGGAGGGAAACCCTCTGCTCCAATAAGGCAGAGGAAGGGGTATGGAGGGAAACCCTCTGCTCTGGCAAGGCAGGGGGGTCTGGAGGGAAACCCCCTGCTCTGATGAGGCAGGGCGGGGGGCGGTCTGGAGGGAAACCGTCTGCTCTGGAAAGGCAGGGTCGGTCTGGAGGGAAACCCTATGCTTTGGCAAAGGCAGGGAGGGTCTGGAGGGAAACCCTCTGCTCCAATAAGTCAGGGGGGGTCTGGAGGGAATCCCTCTGCTCTGACAAGGCAGGGGGGTTCTGGAGGGAAACACTCTGCTCTGGCAAGCCAGGGGAGTCTGGAGGAAAACCCTCTGCTCTCACAAGGCAGGCGGGGTTTGGAGGGAAACGCTCTGATTTGGCAATGCATGGAGAGTCTGGAGGGAAACCCTCTGCTTTGGCAAGGCAGGGAGGGTTTGGAGGGAAACCTTCTGTTTTGGCAAGGCAGGGAGAGTCTGGAGGGAAGCCGTCTGCTCTGACAAGGCAGGGCAGGAGTCTGGAGGGAAACCCTCTGCTCCAATGAGGCAGGGGACGGGGTCTGGAGGGAAACCCTCTGCTTTTCAAGGCAGGGGGGGTCTGGAGAGAAAGCATCTGCTCTGGCAAGGCAGGGGGGATCTCGAGTAAAACCCTCTGTTCTGACAAGGCACGGCGCGTCTTAGGGAAATCCTCGGCTCTGGCAAGGCAGGGGGGGGGGGGTCTGGACGGAAACCCTCTGCTTTGGCAAGGCAGGGAGAGTCTGGAGGGAAACCCTCTGCTCTGACAAGGCAGGCGGGGTCTTCAGGGAAACGCTCTGCTTTAACAAGTCAGGGAGAGTCTAGAGGGAAACGCTCTGCTCTGACAAGGCAGGGCGGGGCCTGGAGGGAAACCCTCTGCACTGACAAGTTAGGAGGGGTGGGGGTCTGTAGGGAAACCCTCTGTTCAGCCAAAGCAGGGGGGTCTGGAGGGAAACCCTCTGTTTTGGAAAGGCAGGGAGAGTCTGGAGGGAGACCGTCTGCTCTGACAAGGCAGGGCGGGGGTCTGGAGGGAAACCCTCTGCTTTAGCAAGTCATTGAGAGTTTAGAGGGAAACGCTCTGCTCTGTCAAGGCAGGGCGGTGCCTGGAGGGAAACCCTCTGCTCGGGCAAGGCAGGGGGGGTCTGGAGGGAAACACTCTGCTTTAGCAAGTCAGGGAGAGTTTAGAGGGAAACGCTCTGCTCTGACAAGGCAGGGCGGTGCCTGGCGGGAAACCCTCTGCTCTGGCAAGGCAGGGGGGGTCTTGAGGGAAACACTCTGCTCTGGAAAGGCAGGGGGAGTCTGGAGGAAAACCCTCTGCTCTGACAAGGCAGGCGGGGTCTGGAGGGAAACGCTCTGATTTGGCAATGCAGGGAGAGTCTGGAGGGAAACCCTCTGCTCTGACAAGGCAGGGCGGGGATCTAGTGGAAAACCCTCTGCTCTGACAATGCATGGCGGGGGTATGGAAGGATCCCCTCTGCTCTGGTAAGGCAGCGGGTTCTGGAGGGAAACCCTCTGCTCCGACAAGGCAGGGGAGCAGGTCTGGAGGGAAACCCTCTGCTCTGGCAAGGCAGGGTGGGGGTCTGGAGGAAAACCCTCTGCTCTGACAAGGCAGGCGGAGTCTGGAGGGAAACGCTCTGCTTTAACAAGTCAGGGAGAATCAACAGGGAAACGCTCTGCTCTGAAAAGGCAGGAAGGGGCCTGGAGGGAAACCCTCTGCTCTGTCAAGTCAGGAGGGGTGGGGGTCTGGAGGGAAACGCTCTGCTTTAGCAAGTCAGGGAGAGTCTAGAGGGAAACCCTCTGCTCTGGCAAGGCATGGGGGTCTGGAGGAAAAACCTCTGTTCTGACAAGGCTGGGAGGGTCTGGAGGGAAACCCTCTGTTTTGGTAAGGCAGGGCGAGTCTGAAGGGAAACTGCCTGCTCTGACAAGGCAGGGCGGAGGTCTGGAGGGAAACCCTCTGCTCCAATATGGCAGGGGAGGGGGTCTGGAGGGAAACCCTCTGCTTTGGCAAGACAGGGGGGTCTGGAGGGAAACCATCTGCTCTGGCAAGGCAGGGGGGGTCTCGAGGAAAACCCTCTGTTCTGACAAGGCATGGCGCGTCTTAGCGGAATCCTCTGCTCTGGCAAGGCAGGGCGGGGGTCTGGAAGGAAACCCTCTGCTTTGGCAAGGCAGGGGGAGTCTGTAGGGAAACCCTCTGCTCTGACAAGGCAGGGCGGGGCCTGGAGGTAAACCCTCTGCTCTGACAAGGCAGGAGGGGTGGGGGTCTGGAGGGAAACCCTCTTCTTTGGCAGGGCAGGGGGGGTCTGGAGGGAAAACTTCTTCAGCGCTGCCCTCCAGACAGTCTCGTCCCTTCACCTGATGAAGGCCGCTTGTGTTGTGGTCGAAACGTCGTGAGAATTTTATTGTGTTATTTTATTTTATCAATTTATTATTTTATTCTCATTCTACGTGACTTTACCGAAAGAACCAAAGAAGAGGAACCGTCTGCTCTGGCAAGGCAGGTAGAGTCTGGAGGGAAACCCTCTGCTTTAGCAAGTCAGGGAGAGTCTAGAGGGAAACGCTATGCTCTGACAAGGAAGGGCGGGGTCTGCAGAGAAACCCTCTGCTCTGACAAGGCAGGGCGGTGCCTGGAGGGAAACCCTCTGCTTTGGCAAGGAAGGGAGGGTATGGAGGGAAATCCTCTGTTTTGGAATGGCAGGGAGAGTCTGGAGGGAAACCGTTTGCTCTGACAAGGCAGGGCGGGGGTCTGGAGGGAAACCCTCTGCTCCAATAAGGCAGAGGAAGGGGTATGGAGGGAAACCCTCTGCTCTGGCAAGGCAGGGGGGTCTGGAGGGAAACCCCCTGCTCTGATGAGGCAGGGGGGCGGTCTGGAGGGAAACCGTCTGCTCTGGAAAGGGAGGGTCGGTCTGGAGGGAAACCCTCTGCTTTGGCAAGGCAGGGAGAGTCTGGAGGGAAACCGTTTACTCTGACAAGGCAGGGCGGGGGTCTGGAAGGAAACCCTCTCTTCCAATAATGCGGAGGAAAGGGTATGGAGGGAAACCCTCTGCTCTGGCAAGGCAGTGGGGTCTGAAGGGAAACCCCCTTCTCTGATGATGCAGGGGGGGGCGGTCTGGAGGGAAACCGTCTGCTCTAGAAAGGCAGGGTCGGTCTGGAGGGAACACCTAAGCTTTGGCAAGGCTGGGAGGGACTGGAGGGAAACCCTCTGCTCCAATAAGTCTGGGGGGGGGTCTGGAGGGAATCCCTCTGCTGTGGCAAGGCACGGGGGGTCTGGAGGGATACCTTCTTCTCTGGCATGGCAGGGGGGGTCTGGAGGAAAACCCTCTGTTCTGACAAGGCATGGGGGGATCTGGAGAGAAACCCTCTGGTCTGGCAAGACAGGGGGGGGTCTGGAGGAAAACCGTCTGCTCTGACAAGGCAGGCGGGGTCTGGAGGGAAACGCTCTGCTTTAGCAAGTCAGCGAGAGTCTAGAGGGAAACGTTCTGCTCTGACAAAGCAGGGCAGGGCCTGGAGTGAAACCCTCTGCTCTGACAAGGCAGGAGGGGTGGGGATCTTTAGGGAAACCCTCTGCTCATGCAAAGCACAGGGGGTCCGGAGGGAAACCCTCTTCTTTGGCAAGGTAGGGGGGGGTCTAGAGGGAAAACTTCTCCTCTGATAAGGTAGGGGGGGGGACTCTAGATCGAAACCGTCTGCTCTGGCAAGGCAGGGGGGGTCTGGAGGAAAACCCTCTGTTCTGACAAGGCAGGGGGGGTCTGGAGGGAAACCCTATGCTGTGACAAGGCAGGCGGGGTCTGGAGGGAAACGCTCTGCTTTGGCAAGGCAGGTAGAGTCTGGAGGGAAACCGTCTGCTTTAGCAAGTCAGGGAGAGTCTAGAGGGATACGCTATGCTCTGACAAGGCAGGGCGGTGCCTGGAGAGAAACCCTCTGCTTTGGCAAGGCAGGGAGGGTCTGGAGGGAAATCCTCTGTTCCAATAAGGCAGAGGAAGGGGTATGGAGGGAAACCCTTTGCTTTGGCAAGGCAGGGGGTTCTGGAGGGAAACCCCCTGCTCTGATGAGGCAGGGGGGGCGGTCTGGAGGGAAACCGTCTGCTCTGGAAAGGCAGGGTCGGTCTGGAGGGAAACCCTCTGCTTTGGCAAGGCAGGGAGGGTCTGGAGGGAAACCGTCTGCTCCAATAAGTCAGGGGGGGGGGTCGGGAGGGAATCCCTCTGCTTTGGCAAGGCAGGGGAGGTCTGGAGGGAAACCTTCTGCTCTGGCATGGCAGGTGGTATCTGAAGGAAAACTATCTGTTCTGACAAGGCATGGGGGGGGGGGTCTGGAGGGAAACCCTCTGGTCTGGCAAGACAGGGGGGGTCTGGAGGGAAACCCTCTGCTCTGGCAAGGTAGGGGGAGTCTGGAGGACAACTCTCTGCTCTGACAAGGCAGGCGGGGTCTGGAGGGAAACGCTCTGCTGTAGCAAGTCAACGAGAGTCTAGAGGGAAACGTTCTGCTCTGACAATCAAGGGCAGGGTCTGGAGTGAAACACTCTGCTCTGACAAGGCAGGAGGGGTGGGGGTCTGGAGGGAATCCCTCTGTTTTGGAATGGCAGGGAGAATCTGGAGGGAAACCGTTTGCTCTGACAAGGCAGGGCGGGGGTCTGGAGGGAAACCCTCTGCTCCAATAAGGCAGAGGAAGGGGTATGGAGGGAAACCCTCTGCTCTGGCAAGGCAAGGGGGTCTGGAGGGAAACCCCCTGCTCTGATGAGGCAGGGGGGGGGGGCGGTCTGGAGGGAAACCGTCTGCTCTGGAAAGGCAGGGTCGGTCTGGAGGGAAACCCTCTGCTTTGGCAAGGCAGGGAGGGTCTGGAGGGAAACCCTCTGCTCCAATAAGTCAGGGGGGGTCTGGAGGGAATCCCTCTGCTCTGACAAGGCAGGGGGGTTCTGGAGAGAAACACTCTGCTGTGGCAAGCCAGGGGAGTCTGGAGGAAAACCCTCTGCTCTGACAAGGCAGGCGGGGTCTGGAGGGAAACGCTCTGATTTGGCAATGCAGGGAGAGTCTGGAGGGAAACCCTCTGCTTTGGCAAGGTAGGGAGGGTTTGGAGGGAAACCTTCTGTTTTGGCAAGGCAGGGAGAGTCTGGAGGGAAGCCGTCTGCTCTGACAAGGCAGGGCAGGAGTCTGGAGGGAAACCCTCTGCTCCAATGAGGCAGGGGAGGGGGTCTGGAGGGAAACCCTCTGCTTTGGCAAGGCAGGGGGGGTCTGGAGAGAAAGCATCTGCTCTGGCAAGGCAGTGGGGATCTCGAGTAAAACCCTCTGTTCTGACAAGGCACGGCGCGTCTTAGGGAAATCCTCGGCTCTGGCAAGGCAGGGGGGGGGGGGTCTGGACGGAAACCCTCTGCTTTGGCAAGGCAGGGAGAGTCTGGAGGGAAACCCTCTGCTCTGACAAGGCAGGCGGGGTCTTCAGGGAAACGCTCTGCTTTAACAAGTCAGGGAGAGTCTAGAGGGAAACGCTCTGCTCTGACAAGGCAGGGCGGGGCCTGGATGGAAACCCTCTGCACTGACAAGGTAGGAGGGGTGGGGGTCTGTAGGGAAACCCTCTGTTCAGCCAAAGCAGGGGGGTCTGGAGGGAATCCCTCTGTTTTGGAAAGGCAGGGAGAGTCTGGAGGGAAACCGTCTGCTCTGACAAGGCAGGGCGGGGGTCTGGAGGGAAACCTTCTGCTTTAGCAAGTCATTCAGAGTTTAGAGGGAAACGCTCTGCTCTGACAAGGCAGGGCGGTGCTTGGAGGGAAACCCTCTGCTCGGGCAAGGCAGGGGGGTCTGGAGGGAAACACTCTGCTCTGGCAAGGCAGGGGGAGTCTGGAGGAAAACCCTCTGCTCTGACAAGGCAGTCAGGGTCTGGAGGGAAAACCTCTGCTCTGACAATGCATGACGGGGGTCTGGAGGGATCCCCCCTGCTATGGTAAGGCAGGGGGTTCTGGAGGGAAACCCTCTGCTCCGACAAGGCAGGGGAGCATGTCTGGAGGGAAACCCTCTGCTCTGGCAAGGCAGGGTGGGGGTCTGGAGGGAAACCCTCTGCTCTGACAAGGCAGGCGGGGTCTGGAGGGAAACGCTCTGCTTCAACAATTCAGGGAGAATCTAGAGGGAAACGCTCTGCTCTGAAAAGGATGGAAGGGGCCTCGAGGGAAACCCTCTGCTCTGACAAGGCAGGAGGGGTGGGGGTCTGGAGGGAAACGCTCTGCTTTAGCAAGTCAGGGGGAATCTAGAGGGAAACCCTCTGCTCTGGCAAGGCATGGGGGTCTGGAGCAAAAACCCTCTGTTCTGACAAGGCAGGGAGGGTCTGGAGGGAAACCCTCTGTTTTGGCAAGGCAGGGAGAGTCTGGATGGAAACCGTCTACTCTGACAATGCAGGGCGGGGGTCTGGAGGGAAACCCTCTGCTCTGACAATGCATGACGGGGGTCTGGAGGGATCCCCTCTGCTATGGTAAGGCAGGGGGTTCTGGAGGGAAACCCTCTGCTCCGACAAGGCAGGGGAGCAGGTCTGGAGGGAAACCCTCTGCTCTGGCAAGGCAGGGTGGGGGTCTGGAGGGAAACCCTCTGCTCTGACAAGGCAGGCGGGGTCTGGAGGGAAACGCTCTGCTTTAACAAGTCAGGGAGAATCTAGAGGGAAATGCTCTGCTCTGAAAAGGATGGAAGGGGCCTCGAGGGAAACCCTCTGCTCTGACAAGGCAGGAGGGGTGGGGGTCTGGATGGAAGCGCTCTGCTTTAGCAAGTCAGGGAGAGTCTAGAGGGAAACCCTCTGCTCTGGCAAGGCATGGGGTTCTGGAGGAAAACCCTCTGTTCTGACAAGGCAGGGAGGGTCTGGAGGGAAACCCTCTGTTTTGGCAAGGCAGGGAGAGTCTGGATGGAAACCGTCTACTCTGACACGGCAGGGCGGGGGTCTGGAGGGAAACCATCTGCTCCAATAAGGCAGGGGAGGGGGTCTGGAGGCAAACCCTCTTCTTTGGCAGGGCAGGGGTGGTTTGGAGGGAAAACTTCTCCAGCGCTGCCCTCCAGACAGTCTCGTCCCTTCACCTGATGAAGGCCGCTTGTGTTGTGGCCGAAACGTCGTTAGAATTTTATTGTGTTATTTTATTTCATCAATTTATTATTTTATTCTCATTCTACGTGACTTTACCGAAAGAACCAAAGAAGAGGAACCGTCTGCTCTGGCAAGGCAGGTAGAGTCTGGAGGGAAACCCTCAGCTTTAGCAAGTCAGGGAGAGTCTAGAGGGATACGCTATGCTCTGACAAGGCAGGGCGGGGCCTGGAGAGAAACCCTCTGCTTTGGCAAGGCAGGGCGGTGCCTGGAGGGAAATCCTCTGCTTTGGCAAGACAGGGAGGGTATGGAGGGAAATCCTCTGTTTTGGAATGGCAGGGAGAATCTGGGGGAAACCGTTTGCTCTGACAAGGCAGGTCGGGGGTCTGGAGGGAAACCCTCTGCTCCAATAAGGCAGAGGAAGGGGTATGGAGGGAAACCCTCTGCTCTGGCAAGGCAGGGGGTCTGGAGGGAAACCCCCTGCTCTGATGAGGCAGCGGGGGGCGGTCTGGAGGGAAACCTTCTGCTCTGGAAAGGCAGGTTCGGTCTGGAGGGAAACCCTCTGCTTTGGCAAGTCAGGGGGTGTCTGGAGGGAATCCCTCTGCTTTGGCAAGGCAGGGGGGGTCTGGAGGGAAACCTTCTGCTCTGGCATAGCAGGGGGGTCTGGAGGAAAACCCTCTGTTCTGACAAGGCATGGGGGGGTCTGGAGGGAAACTCTCTGGTCTGGCAAGGCAGGGGAAGGGTCTGGAGGAAAACCCTTTGCTCTGGAGAAGGCAGTGGGAGTGTTAAGGGAAAACCTCTGCTCTGACAAGCCAGGCGGGGTCTGGAGGGAAACGCTCTGCTTTAGCAAGTCAACGAGAGTCTAGAGGGAAACGTTCTGCTCTGACAAAGCAGGGCAGGGCCTGGAGGGAAACCCTCTGCTCTGACAAGGCAGGAGGGGTGGGGTTCTGGAGGGAAATCCTCTGCTCATGCAAAGCACAGGGGGTCTGGAGGGAAACCCTCTTCTTTGGCAAGGTAGGGGGGGTTTGGAGGGAAACCCTCTGCTTTAGCAAGTCAGGGAGAGTTTAGAGGGAAACGCTCTGCTCTGACAAGGCAGGGCGGTGCCAGGGCGGGAAACCCTCTGCTCTGGCAAGGCAGGGGGGGGGGGTCTTGAGGGAAACACTCTGCTCTGGCAAGGCAGGGGGAGTCTGGAGGAAAACCCTCTGCTCTGAAAAGGCAGGCGGGGTCTGGAGGGAAACGCTCTGATTTGGCAATGCAGGGAGAGTCTGGAGGGAAACCCTCTGCTCTGACAAGGCAGGGCGGGGATCTAGTGGAAAACCCTCTGCTCTGACAATGCATGGCGGGGGTCTGGAAGGATCCCCTCTGCTCTGGTAAGGCAGGGGGTTCTGGAGGGAAACCCTCTGCTCCGACAAGGCAGGGGAGCAGGTCTGGAGGGAAACCCTCTGCTCTGGCAAGGCAGGGTGGGGGTCTGGAGGAAAACCCTCTGCTCTGACAAGGCAGGCGGAGTCTGGAGGGAAATGCTCTGCTTTAACAAGTCAGGGAGAATCAACAGGGAAACGCTCTGCTCTGAAAAGGCATGAAGGGGCCTAGAGGGAAACCCTCTGCTCTGGCAAGGCATGGGGGTCTGGAGGAAAAACCACTGTTCTGACAAGGCTGGGAGGGTCTGGAGGGAAACCCTCTGTTTTGGTAAGGCAGGGAGAGTCTGGAGGGAAACCCTCTGCTCTGACAAGGCAGGGCGGGGATCTAGTGGAAAACCCTCTGCTCTGACAATGCATGGCGGGGGTCTGGAAGGATCCCCTCTGCTCTGGTAAGGCAGGGGGTTCTGGAGGGAAACCCTCTGCTCCGACAAGGCAGGGGAGCAGGTCTGGAGGGAAACCCTCTGCTCTGGCAAGGCAGGGTGGGGGTCTGGAGGAAAACCCTCTGCTCTGAAAAGGCAGGCGGAGTCTGGAGGGAAATGCTCTGCTTTAACAAGTCAGGGAGAATCAACAGGGAAACGCTCTGCTCTGAAAAGGCATGAAGGGGCCTGGAGGGAAACCCTCTGCTCTGACAAGTCAGGAGGGGTGGGGGTCTGGAGGGAAACGCTCTGCTTTAGCAAGTCAGGGAGAGTCTAGAGGGAAACCCTCTGCTCTGGCAAGGCATGGGGGTCTGGAGGAATAACCACTGTTCTGACAAGGCTGGGAGGGTCTGGAGGGAAACCCTCTGTTTTGGTAAGGCAGGGAGAGTCTGGAGGGAAACCGCCTGCTCTGACAAGGCAGGGCGGGGATCTAGTGGAAAAGCCTCTGCTCTGACAATGCATGGCGGGGGTCTGGAAGGATCCCCTCTGCTCTGGTAAGGCAGGGGGTTCTGGAGGGAAACCCTCTGCTCCGACAAGGCAGGGGAGCAGGTCTGGAGGGAAACCCTCTGCTCTGGCAAGGCAGGGTGGGGGTCTGGAGGAAAACCCTCTGCTCTGACAAGGCAGGCGGAGCCTGGAGGGAAATGCTCTGCTTTAACAAGTCAGGGAGAATCAACAGGGAAACGCTCTGCTCTGAAAAGGCATGAAGGGGCCTGGAGGGAAACCCTCTGCTCTGTCAATCAGGAGGGGTGGGGGTCTGGAGGGAAACGCTCTGCTTTAGCAAGTCAGGGAGAGTCTAGAGGGAAACCCTCTGCTCTGGCAAGGCATGGGGGTCTGGAGGAAAAACCACTGTTCTGACAAGGCTGGGAGGGTCTGGAGGGAAACCCTCTGTTTTGGTAAGGCAGGGAGACTCTGGAGGGAAACCGCCTGCTCTGACAAGGCAGGTCGGAGGTCTGGAGGGAAACCCTCTGCTCCAATATGGCAGGGGAGGGGGTCTGGAGGGAAACCCTCTGCTTTGGCAAGACAGGGTGGGTCTGGAGGGAAACCATCTGCTCTGGCAAGTCAGGGGGGGTCTCGAGGAAAACCCTCTGTTCTGACAAGGCACGGCGCGTCTTAGCGGAATTCTCTGCTCTGGCAAGGCAGGGCGGGGGTCTGGAAGGAAACCCTCTGCTTTGGCAAGGCAGGGGGAGTCTGTAGGGAAACCCTCTTCTCTGACAAGGCAGGGCGGGGCCTGGAGGTAAACCCTCTGCTCTGACAAGGCAGGAGGGGTGGGGGTCTGGAGGGAAACCCTCTTCTTTGGCAGGGCAGGGGGGTCTGGAGGGAAAACTTCTTCAGCGCTGCCCTCCAGACAGTCTCGTCCCTTCACCTGATGAAGGCCGCTTGTGTTGTGGCCGAAACGTCGTGAGAATTTTATTGTGTTATTTTATTTTATCAATTTATTATTTTATTCTCATTCTACGTGACTTTACCGAAAGAACCAAAGAAGAGGGACCGTCTGCTCTGGCAAGGCAGGTAGAGTCTGGAGGGAAACCCTCTGCTTTAGCAAGTCAGGGAGAGTCTAGAGGGAAACGCTATGCTCTGACAAGGAAGGGAGGGGTCTGGAGATAAACCCTCTGCTCTGACAAGGCAGGGCGGTGCCTGGAGGGAAACCCTCTGCTCCAATAAGGCAGAGGAAGGGGTATGGAGGGAAACCCTCTGCTCTGGCAAGGCAGGGGGGTCTGGAGGGAAACCCCCTGCTCTGATGAGGCAGGGGGGTGGTCTGGAGGGAAACCGTCTGCTCCAATAAGGCAGAGGAAGGGGTATGGAGGGAAACCCTCTGCTCTGGCAAGGCAGGGGGTCTGGAGGGAAACCCCCTGCTCTGATGAGGCAGCGGGGGGCGGTCTGGAGGGAAACCTTCTGCTCTGGAAAGGCAGGTTCGGTCTGGAGGGAAACCCTCTGCTTATGCAAAGCACAGGGGGTCTGGAGGGAAAACCTCTTCTTTGGCAAGGTAGGGGGGGGGGTCTGGAGGGAAAACTTCTGTTCTGGCATGGCAGAAGGAGTCTGGAGGGAAACCCTCTGCTCTGACAAGGCAGGTGGGGTCTGGAGGGAAACGCTCTGATTTGGCAATGCAGGGAGAGTCTGGATGGAAACCCTCTGCTCTGACAAGGCAGGGCGGGAATCTAGACGGAAACCCTCTGCTCTGACAATGCATGGCGGGGGTCTGGAGGGATCCCCTCTTCTCTGGTAAGGCAGGGGTTTCTGGAGGGAAACCCTCTGCTCCGACAAGGCAGGGGAGCAGGTCTTGAGGGAAACCGTCTGCTTTGGCAAGGCAGGGTGGGGGTCTGGAGGGAAACCCTCTGCTCCGACAAGGCAGGCGGGGTCCGGAGGGAAACGCTCTGCTTTAACAAGTCAGGAAGAATCTAGAGGGAAACGCTCTGCGCTGAAAAGGATGGAAGGGGCCTCGAGGGAAACCCTCTGCTCTGACAAGGCAGGAGGGGTGGGGGTCTGGAGGGAAACGCTCTGCTTTAGCAAGTCAGGGAGAGTCTAGAGGGAAACCCTCTGCTCTGGCAAGGCATGGGGGTATGGAGGAAAACCCTCTGTTCTGACAAGGCAGGGAGGGTCTGGAGGGAAACCCTCTGTTTTGGCAAGGCAGGGAGAGTCTGGAGGGAAACCGTCTGCTCCGACAAGGCATGGCGGGGGTCTGGAGGGAAACCCTCTGCTTTGGCAACGCAGGGAGGGTATGGAGGGAAATCCTCTGTTTTGGAATGGCAGGGAGAATCTGGGGGAAACCGTTTGCTCTGACAAGGCAGGGCGGTGCCTGGAGGGAAACCCTCTGCTTTGGCAAGGCAGGGAGGGTATGGAGGGAAATCCTCTGTTTTGGAATGGCAGGGAGAATCTGGGGGAAACCGTTTGCTCTGACAAGGCAGGGCGGGGGTCTGGAGGGAAACCCTCTGCTCCAATAAGGCAGAGGAAGGGGTATGGAACGAAACCCTCTGCTCTGGCAAGGCAGGGGTCTGGAGGGAAACCCCCTGCTCTGATGAGGCAGCGGGGGGCGGTCTGGAGGGAAACCTTCTGCTCTGGAAAGGCAGGTTCGGTCTGGAGGGAAACCCTCTGCTTTGGCAAGTCAGGGGGGGTCTGGAGGGAATCACTCTGCTTTGGCAAGGCAGGCGGGGTCTGGAGGGAAACGCTCTGCTCTGACAAGGCAGGCGGGGTCTGGAGGGAAACGCTCTGCTTTAACAAGTCAGGGAGAATCTACAGGGAAATGCTCTGCTCTGAAAAGGATGGAAGGGGCCTCGAGGGAAACCCTCTGCTCTGACAAGGCAGGAGGGGTGGGGGTCTGGATGGAAGCGCTCTGCTTTAGCAAGCCAGGGAGAGTCTAGAGGGAAACCCTCTGCTCTGGCAATGCATGGCGGGGATCTAGTGGAAAACCCTCTGCTCTGGCAATGCATGGCGGGGATCTAGTGGAAAACCCTCTGCTCTGACAAGGCAGGGCGGTGCCTGGAGGAAAACCCTCTGTTCTGACAAGGCAGGGAGGGTCTGGAGGGAAACCCTCTGTTTTGGCAAGGCAGGGAGAGTCTGGATGGAAACCGTCTACTCTGACACGGCAGGGCGGGGGTCTGGAGGGAAACCATCTGCTCCAATAAGGCAGGGGAGGGGGTCTGGAGGCAAACCCTCTTCTTTGGCAGGGCAGGGGTGGTTTGGAGGGAAAACTTCTCCAGCGCTGCCCTCCAGACAGTCTCGTCCCTTCACCTGATGAAGGCCGCTTGTGTTGTGGCCGAAACGTCGTGAGAATTTTATTGCGTTATTTTATTTTATCAATTTATTATTTTATTCTCATTCTACGTGACTTTACCGAAAGAACCAAAGAAGAGGAACCGTCTGCTCTGGCAAGGCAGGTAGAGTCTGGAGGGAAACCCTCAGCTTTAGCAAGTCAGGGAGAGTCTAGAGGGATACGCTATGCTCTGACAAGGCAGGGCGGGGCCTGGAGAGAAACCCTCTGCTTTGGCAAGGCAGGGCGGTGCCTGGAGGGAAACCCTCTGCTTTGGCAAGGCAGGGAGGGTATGGAGGGAAATCCTCTGTTTTGGAATGGCAGGGAGAATCTGGGGGAAACCGTTTGCTCTGACAAGGCAGGGTCTGGAGGGAAACCCTCTGCTCCAAAAAGGCAGAGGAAGGGGTATGGAGGGAAACCCTCTGCTCTGGCAAGGCAGGGGGTCTGGAGGGAAACCCCCTGCTCTGATGAGGCAGCGGGGGGCGGTCTGGAGGGAAACCTTCTGCTCTGGAAAGGCAGGTTCGGTCTGGAGGGAAACCCTCTGCTTTGGCAAGGCAGGGGGAGTCTTAAGGGAAAACCTCTGCTCTGACAAGCCAGGCGGGGTCTGGAGGGAAACGCTCTGCTTTAGCAAGTCAACGAGAGTCTAGAGGGAAACGTTCTGCTCTGACAAAGCAGGGCAGGGCCTGGAGGGAAACCCTCTGCTCTGACAAGGCAGGAGGGGTGGGGTTCTGGAGGGAAATCCTCTGCTCATGCAAAGCACAGGGGGTCTGGAGGGAAACCCTCTTCTTTGGCAAGGTAGGGGGGGTCTGGAGGGAAACCCTCTGCTTTAGCAAGTCAGGGAGAGTTTAGAGGGAAACGCTCTGCTCTGACAAGGCAGGGCGGTGCCAGGGCGGGAAACCCTCTGCTCTGGCAAGGCAGGGGGGGGGGGTCTTGAGGGAAACACTCTGCTCTGGCAAGGCAGGGGGGGGGGTCTTGAGGGAAACACTCTGCTCTGGCAAGGCAGGGGGAGTCTGGAGGAAAACCCTCTGCTCTGAAAAGGCAGGCGGGGTCTGGAGGGAAACGCTCTGATTTGGCAATGCAGGGAGAGTCTGGAGGGAAACCCTCTGCTCTGACAAGGCAGGGCGGGGATCTAGTGGAAAACCCTCTGCTCTGACAATGCATGGCGGGGGTCTGGAAGGATCCCCTCTGCTCTGGTAAGGCAGGGGGTTCTGGAGGGAAACCCTCTGCTCCGACAAGGCAGGGGAGCAGGTCTGGAGGGAAACCCTCTGCTCTGGCAAGGCAGGGTGGGGGTCTGGAGGAAAACCCTCTGCTCTGACAAGGCAGGCGGAGTCTGGAGGGAAATGCTCTGCTTTAACAAGTCAGGGAGAATCAACAGGGAAACGCTCTGCTCTGAAAAGGCATGAAGGGGCCTAGAGGGAAACCCTCTGCTCTGGCAAGGCATGGGGGTCTGGAGGAAAAACCACTGTTCTGACAAGGCTGGGAGGGTCTGGAGGGAAACCCTCTGTTTTGGTAAGGCAGGGAGAGTCTGGAGGGAAACCCTCTGCTCTGACAAGGCAGGGCGGGGATCTAGTGGAAAACCCTCTGCTCTGACAATGCATGGCGGGGGTCTGGAAGGATCCCCTCTGCTCTGGTAAGACAGGGGGTTCTGGAGGGAAACCCTCTGCTCCGACAAGGCAGGGGAGCAGGTCTGGAGGGAAACCCTCTGCTCTGGCAAGGCAGGGTGGGGGTCTGGAGGAAAACCCTCTGCTCTGACAAGGCAGGCGGAGTCTGGAGGGAAATGCTCTGCTTTAACAAGTCAGGGAGAATCAACAGGGAAACGCTCTGCTCTGAAAAGGCATGAAGGGGCCTGGAGGGAAACCCTCTGCTCTGACAAGTCAGGAGGGGTGGGGGTCTGGAGGGAAACGCTCTGCTTTAGCAAGTCAGGGAGAGTCTAGAGGGAAACCCTCTGCTCTGGCAAGGCATGGGGGTCTGGAGGAAAAACCACTGTTCTGACAAGGCTGGGAGGGTCTGGAGGGAAACCCTCTGTTTTGGTAAGGCAGGGAGAGTCTGGAGGGAAACCGCCTGCTCTGACAAGGCAGGGCGGGGATCTAGTGGAAAAGCCTCTGCTCTGACAATGCATGCCGGGGGTCTGGAAGGATCCCCTCTGCTCTGGTAAGGCAGGGGGTTCTGGAGGGAAACCCTCTGCTCCGACAAGGCAGGGGAGCAGGTCTGGAGGGAAACCCTCTGCTCTGGCAAGGCAGGGTGGGGGTCTGGAGGAAAACCCTCTGCTCTGACAAGGCAGGCGGAGTCTGGAGGGAAATGCTCTGCTTTAACAAGTCAGGGAGAATCAACAGGGAAACGCTCTGCTCTGAAAAGGCATGAAGGGGCCTGGAGGGAAACCCTCTGCTCTGAAAAGTCAGGAGGGGTGGGAGTCTAGAGGGAAACCCTCTGCTCTGGCAAGGCATGGGGGTCTGGAGGAAAAACCACTGTTCTGACAAGGCTGGGAGGGTCTGGAGGGAAACCCTCTGTTTTGGTAAGGCAGGGAGAGTCTGGAGGGAAACCGCCTGCTCTGACAAGGCAGGGCGGAGGTCTGGAGGGAAACCCTCTGCTCCAATATGGCAGGGGAGGGGGTCTGGAGGGAAACCCTCTGCTTTGGCAAGACAGGGTGGGTCTGGAGGGAAACCATCTGCTCTGGCAAGTCAGGGGGGGTCTCGAGGAAAACCCTCTGTTCTGACAAGGCACGGCGCGTCTTAGCGGAATCCTCTGCTCTGGCAAGGCAGGGCGGGGTCTGGAAGGAAACCCTCTGCTTTGGCAAGGCAGGGGGAGTCTGTAGGGAAACCCTCTTCTCTGACAAGGCAGGGCGGGGCCTGGAGGTAAACCCTCTGCTCTGACAAGGCAGGAGGGGTGGGGGTCTGGAGGGAAACCCTCTTCTTTGGCAGGGCAGGGGGGGTCTGGAGGGAAAACTTCTTCAGCGCTGCCCTCCAGACAGTCTCGTCCCTTCACCTGATGAAGGCCGCTTGTGTTGTGGCCGAAACGTCGTGAGAATTTTATTGTGTTATTTTATTTTATCAATTTATTATTTTATTCTCATTCTACGTGACTTTACCGAAAGAACCAAAGAAGAGGGACCGTCTGCTCTGGCAAGGCAGGTAGAGTCTGGAGGGAAACCCTCTGCTTTAGCAAGTCAGGGAGAGTCTAGAGGGAAACGCTATGCTCTGACAAGGAAGGGCGGGGTCTGGAGATAAACCCTCTGCTCTGACAAGGCAGGGCGGTGCCTGGAGGGAAACCCTCTGCTCCAATAAGGCAGAGGAAGGGGTATGGAGGGAAACCCTCTGCTCTGGCAAGGCAGGGGGTCTGGAGGGAAACCCCCTGCTCTGATGAGGCAGCGGGGGGCGGTCTGGAGGGAAACCTTCTGCTCTGGAAAGGCAGGTTCGGTCTGGAGGGAAACCCTCTGCTTATGCAAAGCACAGGGGGTCTGGAGGGAAACCCTCTTCTTTGGCAAGGTAGGGGGGGGGGTCTGGAGGGAAAACTTCTGTTCTGGCATGGCAGGAGGAGTCTGGAGGGAAACCCTCTGCTCTGACAAGGCAGGTGGGGTCTGGAGGGAAACGCTCTGATTTGGCAATGCAGGGAGAGTCTGGATGGAAACCCTCTGCTCTGACAAGGCAGGGCGGGAATCTAGAGGGAAACCCTCTGCTCTGACAATGCATGGCGGGGGTCTGGAGGGATCCCCTCTTCTCTGGTAAGGCAGGGGTTTCTGGAGGGAAACCCTCTGCTCCGACAAGGCAGGGGAGCAGGTCTTGAGGGAAACCGTCTGCTTTGGCAAGGCAGGGTGGGGGTCTGGAGGGAAACCCTCTGCTCCGACAAGGCAGGCGGGGTCCGGAGGGAAACGCTCTGCTTTAACAAGTCAGGAAGAATATAGAGGGAAACGCTCTGCGCTGAAAAGGATGGAAGGGGCCTCGAGGGAAACCCTCTGCTCTGACAAGGCAGGAGGGGTGGGGGTCTGGAGGGAAACGCTCTGCTTTAGCAAGTCAGGGAGAGTCTAGAGGGAAACCCTCTGCTCTGGCAAGGCATGGGGGTATGGAGGAAAACCCTCTGTTCTGACAAGGCAGGGAGGGTCTGGAGGGAAACCCTCTGTTTTGGCAAGGCAGGGAGAGTCTGGAGGGAAACCGTCTGCTCCGACAAGGCATGGCGGGGGTCTGGAGGGAAACCCTCTGCTTTGGCAACGCAGGGAGGGTATGGAGGGAAATCCTCTGTTTTGGAATGGCAGGGAGAATCTGGGGGAAACCGTTTGCTCTGACAAGGCAGGGCGGTGCCTGGAGGGAAACCCTCTGCTTTGGCAAGGCAGGGAGGGTATGGAGGGAAATCCTCTGTTTTGGAATGGCAGGGAGAATCTGGGGGAAACCGTTTGCTCTGACAAGGCAGGGCGGGGGTCTGGAGGGAAACCCTCTGCTCCAATAAGGCAGAGGAAGGGGTATGGAGGGAAACCCTCTGCTCTGGCAAGGCAGGGGTCTGGAGGGAAACCCCCTGCTCTGATGAGGCAGCGGGGGGCGGTCTGGAGGGAAACCTTCTGCTCTGGAAAGGCAGGTTCGGTATGGAGGGAAACCCTCTGCTTTGGCAAGTCAGGGGGGGTCTGGAGGGAATCCCTCTGCTTTGGCAAGGCAGGGGGGGTCTGGAGGGAAACTCTCTGCTCTGGCATGGCAGGGGGGTCTGGAGGAAAACCCTCAGTTCTGACAAGGCATGGGGGGGTCTGGAGGGAAACTCTCTGGTCTGGCAAGGCCGGGGGAGTCTTAAGGGAAAACCTCTGCTCTGACAAGCCAGGCGGGGTCTGGAGGGAAACGCTCTGCTTTAGCAAGTCAACGAGAGTCTAGAGGGAAACGTTCTGCTCTGACAAAGCAGGCAGGGCCTGGAGGGAAACCCTCTACTCTGACTAGGCAGGAGGGGTGGGGT
The DNA here is from genome assembly GCF_048934315.1 of Petromyzon marinus. Taxonomy (NCBI): domain Eukaryota; kingdom Metazoa; phylum Chordata; class Hyperoartia; order Petromyzontiformes; family Petromyzontidae; genus Petromyzon; species Petromyzon marinus. The sequence goes on along the minus strand of NC_133698.1, from coordinate 584,716 downwards.
TCTGGAGGCAAATCCTCTGCTCATGCAAAGCACAGGGGGTCTGGAGGGAAACCCTCTTCTTTGGCAAGGTAAGGGGGGGTCTGGAGGGAAACCCTCTGCTTTCGCAAGTCAGGGAGAGTTTAGAGTGAAACGCTCTGCTCTGACAAGGCAGGGCGGGGCCTGGAGGGAAACCCTCTGCTCTGACAAGGCAGGCAGGGTCTGGAGGGAAACGCTCTGCTTTAACAAGTCAGGGAGAGTCTAGAGGGAAACGCTCAGCTCTGACAAGGCAGGGCGGGGCCTGGAGGGAAACCCTCTGCTCTGACAAGGCAGGAGGGGTGGGGATCTGGAGGGAAACCCTCTGCTCAGCCAAATCAGGGGGGGGGGGGTCTGGAGGCAAACCCTCTTCTTTGGCAGGGCAGGGGGGGTCTGGAGGGAAAACTTCTCCATCGCTGCCCTCCAGACAGTCTCGTCCCTTCACCTGATGAAGGCCGCTTGTGTTGTGGCCGAAACATCGTGAGAATTTTATTGTGTTATTTTATTTCATCAATTTATTATTTTATTCTCATTCTACGTGAATTTACCGAATGAACAAAAGAAGAGGAACCGTCTGCTCTGGCAAGGCAGGTAGAGTCTGGAGGGAAACCCTCTGCTTTAGCAAGTCAGGGAGAGTCTAGAGGGAAACGCTATGCTCTGACAAGGAAGGGCGGGGCCTGGAGAGAAACACTCTGCTCTGACAAGGCAGGGCGGTGCCTGGAGGGAAACCCTCTGCTTTGGCAAGGCAGGGAGGGTATGGAGGGAAATCCTCTGTTTTGGAATGGCAGGGAGAATCTGGAGGGAATCCGTCTGCTCTGACAAGGCAGGGCGGGGGTCTGGAGGGAAACCCTCTGCTCCAATAAGGCAGAGGAAGGGGTATGGAGGGAAACCCTCCGCTCTGTCAAGGCACGGGGGTCTGGAGGGAAACCTCCTTTCTCTGATGAGGCAGGGGGGGCGGTCTGGAGGGAAACCGTCTGCTCTGGAAAGGCAGGGTCGGTCTGGAGGGAAACCCTCTGCTTTGGCAAGGCAGGGAGAGTCTGGAGGGAAGCCGTCTGCTCTGACAAGGCAGGGCAGGAGTCTGGAGGGAAACCCTCTGCTCCAATGAGGCAGGGGAGGGGGTCTGGAGGGAAACCCTCTGCTGTGGCAAGGCAGGGGGGGTCTGGAGAGAAAGCATCTGCTCTGGCAAGGCAGGGGGGATCTCGAGTAAAACCCTCTGTTCTGATAAGGCACGGCGCGTCTTAGGGAAATCCTCGGCTCGGGCAAGGCAGGGGGGGGGGGTCTGGACGGAAACCCTCTACTTTGGCAAGACAGGGAGAGTCTGGAGGGAATCCCTCTGCTCTGACAAGGCAGGCGGGGTCTTCAGGGAAACGCTCTGCTTTAACAAGTCAGGGAGAGTCTAGAGGGAAACGCTCTGCTCTGACAAGGCAGGGCTGGGCCTGGAGGGAAACCCTCTGCACTGACAAGGTAGGAGGGGTGGGGGTCTGTAGATAAACCCTCTGTTCAGCCAAAGCAGGGGGGTCTGGAGGGAAACCCTCTGTTTTGGAAAGGCAGGGAGAGTCTGGAGGGAAACCGTCTGCTCTGACAAGGCAGGGCGGGGGTCTGGAGGGAAACCCTCTGCTTTAGCAAGTCATTGAGAGTTTAGAGGGAAACGCTCTGCTCTGACAAGGCAGGGCGGTGCCTGGAGGGAAACCCTCTGCTCGGGCAAGGCAGGGGGGGTCTGGAGGGAAACACTCTGCTCTGGCAAAGCAGGGGGAGTCTGGAGGAAAACCCTCTGCTCTGACAAGGCAGTCGGGGTCTGGAGGGAAACGCTCTGATTTGGCAATGCAGGGAGAGTCTGGAGGGAAACCCTCAGCTTTAGTAAGTCATGGAGAGTCTAGAGGGATACGCTATGCTCTGACAAGGCAGGGCGGGGCCTGGAGAGAAACCCTCTGCTTTGGCAAGGCAGGGCGGTGCCTGGAGGGAAACCCTCTGCTTTGGCAAGGCAGGGAGGGTATGGAGGGAAATCCTCTGTTTTGGAATGGCATGGAGAATCTGGGGGAAACCGTTTGCTCTGACAAGGCAGGGCGGGGGTCTGGAGGGAAACCCTCTGCTCCAATAAGGCAGAGGAAGGGGTATGGAGGGAAACCCTCTGCTCTGGCAAGGCAGGGGGTCTGGAGGGAAACCCCCTGCTCTGATGAGGCAGCGGGGGGCGGTCTGGAGGGAAACCTTCTGCTCTGGAAAGGCAGGTTCGGTCTGGAGGGAAACCCTCTGCTTTGGCAAGTCAGGGGGGGGTCTGGAGGGAATCCCTCTGCTTTGGCAAGGCAGGGGGGGTCTGGAGGGAAACCTTCTGCTCTGGCATGGCAGGGGGGTCTGGAGGAAAACCCTCTGTTCTGACAAGGCATGGGGGGGTCTGGAGGGAAACTCTCTGGTCTGGCAAGGCAGGAGGGGGGTCTGGAGGAAAACCCTCTGCTCTGGCAAGGCAGGGGGAGTCTTAAGGGAAAACCTCTGCTCTGACAAGCCAGGCGGGGTCTGGAGGGAAACGCTCTGCTTTAGCAAGTCAACGAGAGTCTAGAGGGAAACGTTCTGCTCTGACAAAGCAGGGCAGGGCCTGGACGGAAACTCTCTGCTCTGACAATGCAGGATGGGTGGGGTTCTGGAGGGAAATCCTCTGCTCATGCAAAGCACAGGGGGTCTGGAGGGAAACCCTCTTCTTTGGCAAGGTAGGGAAGGTCTGGAGGGAAACCCTCTGCTTTAGCAAGTCAGGGAGAGTTTAGATGGAAACGCTCTGCTCTGACAAGGCAGGGCGGTGCCAGGGCGGGAAACCCTCTGCTCTGGCAAGGCAGGGGGGGGGTCTTGAGTGAAACACTCTGCTCTGGCAAGGCAGGCGGAGTCTGGAGGGAAATGCTCTGCTTTAACAAGTCAAGGAGAATCAACAGGGAAACGCTCTGCTCTGAAAAGGCATGAAGGGGCCTGGAGGGAAACCCTCTGTTCTGACAAGTCAGGAGGGGTGGGGGTCTGGAGGGAAACGCTCTGCTTTAGCAAGTCAGGGAGAGTCTAGAGGGAAACCCTCTGCTCTGGCAAGGCATCGGGGTCTGGAGGAAAAACCACTGTTCTGACAAGGCTGTGAGGGTCTGGAGGGAAACCCTCTGTTTTGGTAAGGCAGGGAGAGTCTGGAGGGAAACCGCCTGCTCTGACAAGGCAGGGCGGAGGTCTGGAGGGAAACCCTCTGCTCCAATATGGCAGGGGAGGGGGTCTGGAGGGAAACCCTCTGCTTTGGCAAGACAGGGTGGGTCTGGAGGGAAACCATCTGCTCTGGCAAGGCAGGGGGGGTCTCGAGGAAAACCCTCTGTTCTGACAAGGCACGGCGCGTCTTAGCGGAATCCTCTGCTCTGGCAAGGCAGGGCGGGGGTCTGGAAGGAAACCCTCTGCTTTGGCAAGGCAGGGGGAGTCTGTAGGGAAACCCTCTTCTCTGACAAGGCAGGGCGGGGCCTGGAGGTAAACCCTCTGCTCTGACAAGGCAGGAGGGGTGGGGGTCTGGAGGGAAACCCTCTTCTTTGGCAGGGCAGGGGGGGTCTGGAGGGAAAACTTCTTCAGCGCTGCCCTCCAGACAGTCTCGTCCCTTCACCTGATGAAGGCCGCTTGTGTTGTGGCCGAAACGTCGTGAGAATTTTATTGTGTTATTTTATTTTATCAATTTATTATTTTATTCTCATTCTACGTGACTTTACCGAAAGAACCAAAGAAGAGGAACCGTCTGCTCTGGCAAGGCAGGTAGAGTCTGGAGGGAAACCCTCTGCTTTAGCAAGTCAGGGAGAGTCTAGAGGGAAACGCTATGCTCTGACAAGGAAGGGCGGGGTCTGGAGATAAACCCTCTGCTCTGACAAGGCAGGGCGGTGCCTGGAGGGAAACCCTCTGCTCCAATAAGGCAGAGGAAGGGGTATGGAGGGAAACCCTCTGCTCTGGCAAGGCAGGGGGGTCTGGAGGGAAACCCCCTGCTCTGATGAGGCAGGGGGGTGGTCTGGAGGGAAACCGTCTGCTCTGGAAAGGCAGGGTCGGTCTGGAGGGAAACCCTCTGCTTTGGCAAGGCAGGGAGGGTCTGGAGGGAATCCCTCTGCTTTGGCAAGGCAGGGTGGGGGTCTGGAGGGAAACCCTCTGCTCCGACAAGGCAGGCGGGGTCCGGAGGGAAACGCTCTGCTTTAACAAGTCAGGGAGAATCTAGAGGGAACGCTGTGCGCTGAAAAGGATGGAAGGGGCCTCGACGGAAACCCTCTGCTCTGACAAGGCAGGAGGGGTGGGGGTCTGGAGGGAAACGCTCTGCTTTAGCAAGTCAGGGAGAGTCTAGAGGGAAACCCTCTGCTCTGGCAAGGCATGGGGGTATGGAGGAAAACCCTCTGTTCTGACAAGGCAGGGAGGGTCTGGAGGGAAACCCTCTGTTTTGGCAAGGCAGGGAGAGTCTGGAGGGAAACCGTCTGCTCCGACAAGGCATGGCGGGTGTCTGGAGGGAACCCTCTGCTTTGGCAAGGCAGGGAGGGTATGGAGGGAAATCCTCTGTTTTGGAATGGCAGGGAGAATCTGGGGGAAACCGTTTGCTCTGACAAGGCAGGGCGGTGCCTGGAGGGAAACCCTCTGCTTTGGCAAGGCAGGGAGGGTATGGAGGGAAATCCTCTGTTTTGGAATGGCAGGGAGAATCTGGGGGAAACCGTTTGCTCTGACAAGGCAGGGCGGGGGTCTGGAGGGAAACCCTCTGCTCCAATAAGGCAGAGGAAGGGGTATGGAGGGAAACCCTCTGCTCTGGCAAGGCAGGGGGTCTGGAGGGAAACCCCCTGCTCTGATGAGGCAGCGGGGGGCGGTCTGGAGGGAAACCTTCTGCTCTGGAAATGCAGGTTCGGTCTGGAGGGAAACCCTCTGCTTTGGCAAGTCAGGGGGGGGGGTCTGGAGGGAATCCCTCTGCTTTGGCAAGGCAGGGGGGGTCTGGAGGGAAACCTTCTGCTCTGGCATGGCAGGGGGGTCTGGAGGAAAACCCTCAGTTCTGACAAGGCATGGGGGGGTCTGGAGGGAAACTCTCTGGTCTGGCAAGGCAGGGGGGGTCTGGAGGGAAACCCTCTGCTCTGGCAAGGCCGGGGGAGTCTTAAGGGAAAACCTCTGCTCTGACAAGCCAGGCGGGGTCTGGAGGGAAACGCTCTGCTTTAGCAAGTCAACGAGAGTCTAGAGGGAAACGTTCTGCTCTGACAAAGCAGGCAGGGCTTGGAGGGAAACCCTCTACTCTGACAAGGCAGGAGGGGTGGGGTTCTGGAGGGAAATCCTCTGCTCATGCAAAGCACAGGGGGTCTGGAGGGAAACCCTCTTCTTTGGCAAGGTAGGGGGGGGGGTCTGGAGGGAAACCCTCTGCTTTAGCAAGTCAGGGAGAGTTTAGAGGGAAACGCTCTGCTCTGACAAGGCAGGGCGGTGCCTGGCGGGAAACCCTCTGCTCTGCCAAGGCAGGGGGGGTCTTGAGGGAAACACTCTGCTCTGGCAAGGCAGGGGGAGTCTGGAGGAAAACCCTCTGCTCTGACAAGGCAGGCAGGGTCTGGAGGGAAACGCTCTGCTTTAACAAGTCAGGGAGAGTCTAGAGGGAAACGCTCAGCTCTGACAAGGCAGGGCGGGGCCTGGAGGGAAACCCTCTGCTCTGACAAGGTAGGAGGGGTGGGGATCTGGAGGGAAACCCTCTGCTCAGCCAAATCAGGGGGGGGGGTCTGGAGGCAAACCCTCTTCTTTGGCAGGGCAGGGGGGGTCTGGAGGGAAAACTTCTCCAGCGCTGCGCTCCAGACAGTCTCGTCCCTTCACCTGATGAAGGCCGCTTGTGTTGTGGCCGAAACGTCGTGAGAATTTTATTGTGTTATTTTATTTCATCAATTTATTATTTTATTCTCATTCTACGTGAATTTACCGAATGAACAAAAGAAGAGGAACCGTCTGCTCTGGCAAGGCAGGTAGAGTCTGGAGGGAAACCCTCAGCTTTAGCAAGTCAGGGAGAGTCTAGAGGGAAACGCTATGCTCTGACAAGGAAGGGCGGGGCTTGGAGAGAAACACTCTGCTCTGACAAGGCAGGGCGGTGCCTGGAGGGAAACCCTCTGCTTTGGCAAGGCAGGGAGGGTATGGAGGGAAATCCTCTGTTTTTGGAATGGCAGGGAGAATCTGGAGGGAAACCGTCTGCTCTGACAAGGCAGGGCGGGGGTCTGGAGGGAAACCCTCTGCTCCAATAAGGCAGAGGAAGGGGTATGGAGGGAAACCCTCTGCTCTGGCAAGGCAGGGGGTCTGGAGGGAAACCCCCTGCTCTGATGAGGCAGGGGGGGCGGTCTGGAGGGAAACCGTCTGCTCTGGAAAGGCAGGGTCGGTCTGGAGGGAAACCTTCTGCTTTGGCAAGGCAGGGAGAGTCTGGAGGGAAGCCGTCTGCTCTGACAAGGCAGGGCAGGAGTCTGGAGGGAAATCCTCTGCTCCAATGAGGCAGGGGAGGGGGTCTGGAGGGAAACCCTCTGCTTTGGCAAGGCAGGGGGGTCTGGAGAGAAAGCATCTGCTCTGGCAAGGCAGGGGGGATCTCGAGTAAAACCCTCTGTTCTGACAAGGCACGGCGCGTCTTAGGGAAATCCTCGGCTCTGGCAAGGCAGGGGGGGGGTCTGGACGGAAACCCTCTGCTTCGCAAGGCAGGGAGAGTCTGGAGGGAAACCCTCTGCTCTGACAAGGCAGGCGGGGTCTTCAGGGAAACGCTCTGCTTTAACAAGTCAGGGAGAGTCTAGAGGGAAACGCTCTGCTCTGACAAGGCAGGGCGGGGCCTGTAGGGAAACCCTCTGCACTGAGAAGGTAGGAGGGGTGGGGGTCTGTAGGGAAACCCTCTGTTCAGCCAAAGCAGGGGGTCTGGAGGGAAACCCTCTGTTTTGGAAAGGCAGGGAGAGTCTGGAGTGAAACCGTCTGCTCTGACAAGGCAGGGCGGGGGTCTGGAGGGAAACCCTCTGCTTTAGCAAGTCATTGAGAGTTTAGAGGGAAACGCTCTGCTCTGACAAGGCAGGGCGGTGCCTGGAGGGAAACCCTCTGCTCGGGCAAGGCAGGGGGGTCTGGAGGGAAACACTCTGCTCTGGCAAGGCAGGGGGAGTCTGGAGGAAAACCCTCTGCTCTGACAAGGCAGTCGGGGTCTGGAGGGAAACGCTCTGATTTGGCAATGCAGGGAGAGTCTGGAGGGAAACCGTTTGCTCTGACAACGCAGGGCGGGGGTCTGGAGGGAAACCCTCTGCTCCAATAAGGCAGAGGAAGGGGTATGGAGGGAAACCCTCTGCTCTGGCAAGGCAGGGGGGTCTGGAGGGAAACCCCCTGCTCTGATGAGGCAGGTGGGGGGCGGTCTGGAGGGAAACCGTCTGCTCTGGAAAGGCAGGGTCGGTCTGGAGGGAAACCCTCTGCTTTGGCAAGGCAGGGAGAGTCTGGAGGGAAACCGTTTGCTCTGACAAGGCAGGGCGGGGGTCTGGAGGGAAACCCTCTCTTCCAATAATGCGGAGGAAAGGGTATGGAGGGAAACCCTCTGCTCTGGCAAGGCAGGGGGGTCTGAAGGGAAACCTCCTTCCCTGATGAGGCAGGGGGGGGGCGGTCTGGAGGGAAACCGTCTGCTCTAGAAAGGCAGGGTCGGTCTGGAGGGAAACCCTAAGCTTTGGCAAGGCTGGGCGGGTCTGGAGGGAAACCCTCTGCTCCAATAAGTCTGGGGGGGTCTGGAGGGAATCTCTCTGCTTTGGCAAGGCACGGGGGGTCTGGAGGGATACCTTCTGCTCTGGCATGGCAGGGGGGTCTGGAGGAAAACCCTCTGTTCTGACAAGGCATGGGGGGGTCTGGAGGGAAACCCTCTGGTCTGGCAAGACAGGGGGGGTCTGGAGGGAAACCCTCTGCGCTGGCAAGGCAGGGGAGTCTGGAGGAAAACCCTCTGCTCTGACAAGGCAGGCGGGGTCTGGAGGGAAACGCTCTGCTTTAGCAAGTCAGCGAGAGTCTAGAGGGAAACGTTCTGCTCTGACAAAGCAGGGCAGGGCTTGGAGTGAAACCCTCTGCTCTGACAAGGCAGGAGTGGTGGGGATCTTTAGGGAAACCCTCTGCTCATGCAAAGCACAGGGGGTCTGGAGGGAAACCCTCTTCTTTGGCAAGGTAGGGGGGGGGGTCTAGAGTGAAAACTTCTCCTCTGATAAGGTAGGGGGGGGGGACTCTAGATCGAAACCGTCTGCTCTGGCAAGGCAGGGGGGGTCTGGAGGAAAACCCTCTGTTCTGACAAGGCAGGGGGGGTCTGGAGGGAAACCCTATGCTGTGACAAGGCAGGCGGGGTCTGGAGGGAAACGCTCTGCTTTGGCAAGGCAGGTAGAGTCTGGAGGGAAACCCTCAGCTTTAGCAAGTCAGGGAGAGTCTAGAGGGATACGCTATGCTCTGACAAGGCAGGGCGGGGCCTGGAGAGAAACCCTCTGCTTTGGCAAGGCAGTGAGGGTCTGGAGGGAAATCCTCTGTTCCAATAAGACAGAGGAAGGGGTATGGAGGGAAACCCTTTGCTTTGGCAAGGCAGGGGGGTCTGGAGGGAAACCCCCTGCTCTGATGAGGCAGGGGGGGCAGTCTGGAGGGAAACCGTCTGCTCTGCAAAGGCAGGGTCGGTCTGGAGGGAAACCCTCTGCTTTGGCAAGGCAGCGAGGGTCTGGAGAGAAACCCTCTGCTCCAATAAGTCAGGGGGGGGGGGGGGTCGGGAGGGAATCCCTCTGCTTTGGCAAGGCAGGGTAGGTCTGGAGGGAAACCTTCTGCTCTGGCATGGCAGGTGGTATCTGGAGGAAAACCCTCTGTTCTGACAAGGCATGGGGGGGGGGTCTGGAGAGAAACCCTCTGGTCTGGCAAGACAGGGGGAGGGGTCTGGAGGGAAACCCTCTGCTCTGGCAAGGCAGGGGGAGTCTGGAGGACAACTCCCTGCTCTGACAAGGCAGGCGGGGTCTGGAGGGAAACGCTCTGCTTTAGCAAGTCAACGAGAGTCTAGAGGTAAACGTTCTGCTCTGGCAAACAAGGGCAGGGTCTGGAGTGAAACCCTCTGCTCTGACAAGGCAGGAGGGGTGGGGGTCTGGAGGGAAACCCTCTGTTTTGGAATGGCAGGGAGAATCTGGAGGGAAACCGTTTGCTCTGACAAGGCAGGGCGGGGGTCTGGAGGGAAACCCTCTGCTCCAATCAGGCAGAGGAAGGGGTATGGAGGGAAACCCTCTGCTCTGGCAAGGCAGGGGGGTCTGGAGGGAAACCCCCTGCTCTGATGAGGCAGGGGGGGGGGGCGGTCTGGAGGGAAACCGTCTGCTCTGGAAAGGCAGGGTCGGTCTGGAGGGAAACCCTCTGCTTTGGCAAGGCAGGGAGGGTCTGGAGGGAATCCCTCTGCTTTGGCAAGGCAGGGTGGGGGTCTGGAGGGAAACCCTCTGCTCTGACAAGGCAGGGGGGTTCTGGAGGGAAACACTCTGCTCTGGCAAGCCAGGGGAGTCTGGAGGAAAACCCTCTGCTCTCACAAGGCAGGCGGGGTCTGGAGGGAAACGCTCTGATTTGGCAATGCAGGGAGAGTCTGGAGGGAAACCCTCTGCTTTGGCAAGGCAGGGAGTGTTTGGAGGGAAACCTTCTGTTTTGGCAAGGCAGGGAGAGTCTGGAGGGAAGCCGTCTGCTCTGACAAGGCAGGGCAGGAGTCTGGAGGGAAACCCTCTGCTCCAATGAGGCAGGGGAGGGGGTCTGGAGGGAAACCCTCTGCTTTGGCAAGGCAGGGGGGGTCTGGAGAGAAAGCATCTGCTCTGGCAAGGCAGGGGGGATCTCGAGTAAAACCCTCTGTTCTGACAAGGCACGGCGCGTCTTAGGGAAATCCTCGGCTCTGGCAAGGCAGGGGGGGGGTCTGGACGGAAACCCTCTGCTTTGGCAAGGCAGGGAGAGTCTGGAGGGAAACCCTCTGCTCTGACAAGGCAGGCGGGGTCTTCAGGGAAACGCTCTGCTTTAACAAGTCAGGGAGAGTCTAGAGGGAAACGCTCTGCTCTGACAAGGCAGGGCGGGGCCTGGAGGGAAACCCTCTGCACTGACAAGTTAGGAGGGGTGGGGGTCTGTAGGGAAACCCTCTCTTCAGCCAAAGCAGGGGGGTCTGGAGGGAAACCCTCTGCTTTAGCAAGTCAGGGAGAGTTTAGAGGGAAACGCTCTGCTCTGACAAGGCAGGACGGTGCCTGGCGGGAAACCCTCTGCTCTGCCAAGGCAGGGGGGGTCTTGAGGGAAACACTCTGCTCTGGCAAGGCAGGGGGAGTCTGGAGGAAAACCCTCTGCTCTGACAAGGCAGGCAGGGTCTGGAGGGAAACGCTCTGCTTTAACAAGTCAGGGAGAGTCTAGAGGGAAACGCTCAGCTCTGACAAGGCAGGGCGGGGCCTGGAGGGAAACCCTCTGCTCTGACAAGGCAGGAGGGGTGGGGATCTGGAGGGAAACCCTCTGCTCAGCCAAATCAGGGGGGGGGGTCTGGAGGCAAACCCTCTTCTTTGGCAGGGCAGGGGGGGTCTGGAGGGAAAACTTCTCCAGCGCTGCGCTCCAGACAGTCTCGTCCCTTCACCTGATGAAGGCCGCTTGTGTTGTGGCCGAAACGTCGTGAGAATTTTATTGTGTTATTTTATTTCATCAATTTATTATTTTATTCTCATTCTACGTGAATTTACCGAATGAACAAAAGAAGAGTAACCGTCTGCTCTGGCAAGGCAGGTAGAGTCTGGAGGGAAACCCTCAGCTTTAGCAAGTCACGGAGAGTCTAGAGGGAAACGCTATGCTCTGACAAGGAAGGGCGGGGCTTGGAGAGAAACACTCTGCTCTGACAAGGCAGGGCGGTGCCTGGAGGGAAACCCTCTGCTTTGGCAAGGCAGGGAGGGTATGGAGGGAAATCCTCTGTTTTGGAATGGCAGGGAGAATCTGGAGGGAAACCGTCTGCTCTGACAAGGCAGGGCGGGGGTCTGGAGGGAAACCCTCTGCTCCAATAAGGCAGAGGAAGGGGTATGGAGGGAAACCCTCTGCTCTGGCAAGGCACGGGGGTCTGGAGGGAAACCCCCTGCTCTGATGAGGCAGGGGGGGCGGTCTGGAGGGAAACCGTCTGCTCTGGAAAGGCAGGGTCGGTCTGGAGGGAAACCCTCTGCTTTGGCAAGGCAGGGAGAGTCTGGAGGGAAGCCGTCTGCTCTGACAAGGCAGGGCAGGAGTCTGGAGGGAAACCCTCTGCTCCAATGAGGCAGGGGAGGGGGTCTGGAGGGAAACCCTCTGCTTTGGCAAGGCAGGGGGGGTCTGGAGAGAAAGCATCTGCTCTGGCAAGGCAGGGGGGATCTCGAGTAAAACCCTCTGTTCTGACAAGGCACGGCGCGTCTTAGGGAAATCCTCGGCTCGGGCAAGGCAGGGGGGGGGGTGGTCTGGACGGAAACCCTCTACTTTGGCAAGACAGGGAGAGTCTGGAGGGAATCCCTCTGCTCTGACAAGGCAGGCGGGGTCTTCAGGGAAACGCTCTGCTTTAACAAGTCAGGGAGAGTCTAGAGGGAAACGCTCTGCTCTGACAAGGCAGGGCTGGGCCTGGAGGGAAACCCTCTGCACTGACAAGGTAGGAGGGGTGGGGGTCTGTAGATAAACCCTCTGTTCAGCCAAAGCAGGGGGGTCTGGAGGGAAACCCTCTGTTTTGGAAAGGCAGGGAGAGTCTGGAGGGAAACCGTCTGCTCTGACAAGGCAGGGCGGGGGTCTGGAGGGAAACCCTCTGCTTTAGCAAGTCATTGAGAGTTTAGAGGGAAACGCTCTGCTCTGACAAGGCAGGGCGGTGCCTGGAGGGAAACCCTCTGCTCGGGCAAGGCAGGGGGGGTCTGGAGGGAAACACTCTGCTCTGGCAAAGCAGGGGGAGTCTGGAGGAAAACCCTCTGCTCTGACAAGGCAGTCGGGGTCTGGAGGGAAACGCTCTGATTTCGCAATGCAGGGAGAGTCTGGAGGGAAACCCTCTGCTCTGATAACGCAGGGCGGGGATCTAGAGGGAAACCCTCTGCTCTGACAATGCATGACGGGGGTCTGGATGAATCCCCTCTGCTATGGTAAGGCAGGGGGTTCTGGAGGGAAACCCTCTGCTCCGACAAGGCAGGGGAGCAGGTCTGGAGGGAAACCCTCTGCTCTGGCAAGGCAGGGTGGGGGTCTGGAGGGAAACCCTCTGCTCTGACAAGGCAGGCGGGGTCTGGAGGGAAACGCTCTGCTTTAACAAGTCAGGGAGAATCTAGAGGGAAACGCTTTGCTCTGAAAAGGATGGAAGGGGCCTCGAGGGAAACCCTCTGCTCTGACAAGGCAGGAGGGGTGGGGGTCTGGAGGGAAACGCTCTGCTTTAGCAAGTCAGGGAGAATCTAGAGGGAAACCCTCTGCTCTGGCAAGGCATGGGGGTCTGGAGGAAAACCCTCTGTTTTGGCAAGGCAGGGAGAGTCTGGATGGAAACCGTCTACTCTGACAAGGCAGGGCGGGGGTCTGGAGGGAAACCCTCTGCTCTGACAATGCATGACGGGGGTCTGGAGGGATCCCCTCTGCTATTGTAAGGCAGGGGGTTTTGGAGGGAAACCCTCTGCTCCGACAAGGCAGGGGAGCAGGTCTGGAGGGAAACCCTCTGCTCTGGCAAGGCAGGGTGGGGGTCTGGAGGGAAACCTTCTGCTTTAGCAAGTCAGGGAGAATCTAGAGGGAAACGCTCTGCTCTGAAATAGATGGAAGGGGCCTCGTGGGAAACCCTCTGCTCTGACAAGGCAGGAGGGGTGGGGGTCTGGAGGGAAGCGCTCTGCTTTAGCAAGTCAGGAATAGTCTAGAGGGAAACCCTCTGCTCTGGCAAGGCATGGGGTTCTGGAGGAAAACCCTCTGTTCTGACAAGGCAGGGAGAGTCTGGATGGAAACCGTCTACTCTGACACGGCAGGGCGTGGTTCTGGAGGGAAACCATCTGCTCCAATAAGGCAGGGAGGGGGTCTGGAGGCAAACCGTCTTCTTTGGCAGGGCAGGGGTGGTCTGGAGGGAAAACTTCTCCAGCGCTGCCCTCCAGACAGTCTCGTCCCTTCACCTAATGAAGGCCGCTTGTGTTGTGGCCGAAACGTCGTTAGAATTTTATTGTGTTATTTTATTTCATCAATTTATTATTTTATTCTCATTCTACGTGACTTTACCGAAAGAACCAAAGAAGAGGAACCGTCTGCTCTGGCAAGGCAGGTAGAGTCTGGAGGGAAACCCTCAGCTTTAGTAAGTCATGGAGAGTCTAGAGGGATACGCTATGCTCTGACAAGGCAGGGCGGGGCCTGGAGAGAAACCCTCTGCTTTGGCAAGGCAGGGCGGTGCCTGGAGGGAAACCCTCTGCTTTGGCAAGGCAGGGAGGGTATGGAGGGAAATCCTCTGTTTTGGAATGGCAGGGAGAATCTGGGGGAAACCGTTTGCTCTGACAAGGCAGGGCGGGGGTCTGGAGGGAAACCCTCTGCTCCAATAAGGCAGAGGAAGGGGTATGGAGGGAAACCCTCTGCTCTGGCAAGGCAGGGGGTCTGGAGGGAAACCCCCTGCTCTGATGAGGCAGCGGGGGGCGGTCTGGAGGGAAACCTTCTGCTCTGGAAAGGCAGGTTCGGTCTGGATGGAAACCCTCTGCTTTGGCAAGTCAGGGGGGGTCTGGAGGGAATCCCTCTGCTTTGGCAAGGCAGGGGGGGTCTGGAGGGAAACCTTCTGCTCTGGCATGGCAGGGGGGTCTGGAGGAAAACCCTCTGTTCTGACAAGGCATGGGGGGGTCTGGAGGGAAACTCTCTGGTCTGGCAAGGCAGGGGGGGGGGTCTGGAGGAAAACCCTCTGCTCTGGCAAGGCAGGGGGAGTCTTAAGGGAAAACCTCTGCTCTGACAAGCCAGGCGGGGTCTGGAGGGAAACGCTCTGCTTTAGCAAGTCAACGAGAGTCTAGAGGGAAACGTTCTGCTCTGACAAAGCATGGCAGGGCCTAGACGGAAACCTTCTGCTCTGACAAGGCAGGAGGGGTGGGGTTCTGGAGGGAAATCCTCTGCTCATGCAAAGCACAGGGGGTCTGGAGGGAAACCCTCTTCTTTGGCAAGGTAGGGGGGGGTCTGGAGGGAAACCCTCTGCTTTAGCAAGTCAGGGAGAGTTTAGAGGGAAACGCTCTGCTCTGACAAGGCAGGGCGGTGCCAGGGCGGGAAACCCTCTGCTCTGGCAAGGCAGGGGGGGGGGTCTTGAGGGAAACACTCTGCTCTGGCAAGGCAGGCGGAGTCTGGAGGGAAATGCTCTGCTTTAACAAGTCAGGGAGAATCAACAGGGAAACGCTCTGCTCTGAAAAGGCATGAAGGGGCCTGGAGGGAAACCCTCTGCTCTGACAAGTCAGGAGGGGTGGGGGTCTGGAGGGAAACGCTCTGCTTTAGCAAGTCAGGGAGAGTCTAGAGGGAAACCCTCTGCTCTGGCAAGGCATCGGGGTCTGGAGGAAAAACCACTGTTCTGACAAGGCTGTGAGGGTCTGGAGGGAAACCCTCTGTTTTGGTAAGGCAGGGAGAGTCTGGAGGGAAACCGCCTGCTCTGACAAGGCAGGGCGGAGGTCTGGAGGGAAACCCTCTGCTCCAATATGGCAGGGGAGGAGGTCTGGAGGGAAACCCTCTGCTTTGGCAAGACAGGGTGGGTCTGGAGGGAAACCATCTGCTCTGGCAAGGCAGGGGGGGTCTCGAGGAAAACCCTCTGTTCTGACAAGGCACGGCGCGTCTTAGCGGAATCCTCTGCTCTGGCAAGGCAGGGCGGGGGTCTGGAAGGAAACCCTCTGCTTTGGCAAGGCAGGGGGAGTCTGTAGGGAAACCCTCTTCTCTGACAAGGCAGGGCGGGGCCTGGAGGTAAACCCTCTGCTCTGACAAGGCAGGAGGGGTGGCGGTCTGGAGGGAAACCCTCTTCTTTGGCAGGGCAGGGGGGGTCTGGAGGGAAAACTTCTTCAGCGCTGCCCTCCAGACAGTCTCGTCCCTTCACCTGATGAAGGCCGCTTGTGTTGTGGCCGAAACGTCGTGAGAATTTTATTGTGTTATTTTATTTTATCAATTTATTATTTTATTCTCATTCTACGTGACTTTACCGAAAGAACCAAAGAAGAGGAACCGTCTGCTCTGGCAAGGCAGGTAGAGTCTGGAGGGAAACCCTCTGCTTTAGCAAGTCAGGGAGAGTCTAGAGGGAAACGCTATGCTCTGACAAGGAAGGGCGGGGTCTGGAGATAAACCCTCTGCTCTGACAAGGCAGGGCGGTGCCTGGAGGGAAACCCTCTGCTCCAATAAGGCAGAGGAAGGGGTATGGAGGGAAACCCTCTGCTCTGGCAAGGCAGGGGGGTCTGGAGGGAAACCCCCTGCTCTGATGAGGCAGGGGGGTGGTCTGGAGGGAAACCGTCTGCTCTGGAAAGGCAGGGTCGGTCTGGAGGGAAACCCTCTGCTTTGGCAAGGCAGGGAGGGTCTGGAGGGAATCCCTCTGCTTTGGCAAGGCAGGGTGGGGGTCTGGAGGGAAACCCTCTGCTCTGACAAGGCAGGCGGGGTCCGGAGGGAAACGCTCTGCTTTAACAAGTCAGGGAGAATCTAGAGGGAACGCTCTGCGCTGAAAAGGATGGAAGGGGCCTCGACGGAAACCCTCTGCTCTGACAAGGCAGGAGGGGTGGGGGTCTGGAGGGAAACGCTCTGCTTTAGCAAGTCAGGGAGAGTCTAGAGGGAAACCCTCTGCTCTGGCAAGGCATGGGGGTATGGAGGAAAACCCTCTGTTCTGACAAGGCAGGGAGGGTCTGGAGGGAAACCCTCTGTTTTGGCAAGGCAGGGAGAGTCTGGAGGGAAACCGTCTGCTCCGACAAGGCATGGCGGGTGTCTGGAGGGAAACCCTCTGCTTTGGCAAGGCAGGGAGGGTATGGAGGGAAATCCTCTGTTTTGGAATGGCAGGGAGAATCTGGGGGAAACCGTTTGCTCTGACAAGGCAGGGCGGTGCCTGGAGGGAAACCCTCTGCTTTGGCAAGGCAGGGAGGGTATGGAGGGAAATCCTCTGTTTTGGAATGGCAGGGAGAATCTGGGGGAAACCGTTTGCTCTGACAAGGCAGGGCGGGGGTCTGGAGGGAAACCCTCTGCTCCAATAAGGCAGAGGAAGGGGTATGGAGGGAAACCCTCTGCTCTGGCAAGGCAGGGGGTCTGGAGGGAAACCCCCTGCTCTGATGAGGCAGCGGGGGGCGGTCTGGAGGGAAACCTTCTGCTCTGGAAATGCAGGTTCGGTCTGGAGGGAAACCCTCTGCTTTGGCAAGTCAGGGGGGGGGGTCTGGAGGGAATCCCTCTGCTTTGGCAAGGCAGGGGGGGTCTGGAGGGAAACCTTCTGCTCTGGCATGGCAGGGGGGTCTGGAGGAAAACCCTCAGTTCTGACAAGGCATGGGGGGGTCTGGAGGGAAACTCTCTGGTCTGGCAAGGCAGGGGGGGTCTGGAGGGAAACCCTCTGCTCTGGCAAGGCCGGGGGAGTCTTAAGGGAAAACCTCTGCTCTGACAAGCCAGGCGGGGTCTGGAGGGAAACGCTCTGCTTTAGCAAGTCAACGAGAGTCTAGAGGGAAACGTTCTGCTCTGACAAAGCAGGCAGGGCTTGGAGGGAAACCCTCTACTCTGACAAGGCAGGAGGGGTGGGGTTCTGGAGGGAAATCCTCTGCTCATGCAAAGCACAGGGGGTCTGGAGGGAAACCCTCTTCTTTGGCAAGGTAGGGGGGGGGGTCTGGAGGGAAACCCTCTGCTTTAGCAAGTCAGGGAGAGTTTAGAGGGAAACGCTCTGCTCTGACAAGGCAGGGCGGTGCCTGGCGGGAAACCCTCTGCTCTGCCAAGGCAGGGGGGGTCTTGAGGGAAACACTCTGCTCTGGCAAGGCAGGGGGAGTCTGGAGGAAAACCCTCTGCTCTGACAAGGCAGGCAGGGTCTGGAGGGAAACGCTCTGCTTTAACAAGTCAGGGAGAGTCTAGAGGGAAACGCTCAGCTCTGACAAGGCAGGGCGGGGCCTGGAGGGAAACCCTCTGCTCTGACAAGGTAGGAGGGGTGGGGATCTGGAGGGAAACCCTCTGCTCAGCCAAATCAGGGGGGGGGGGTCTGGAGGGAAACCCTCTTCTTTGGCAGGGCAGGGGGGGTCTGGAGGGAAAACTTCTCCAGTGCTGCGCTCCAGACAGTCTCGTCCCTTCACCTGATGAAGGCCGCTTGTGTTGTGGCCGAAACGTCGTGAGAATTTTATTGTGTTATTTTATTTCATCAATTTATTATTTTATTCTCATTCTACGTGAATTTACCGAATGAACAAAAGAAGAGGAACCGTCTGCTCTGGCAAGGCAGGTAGAGTCTGGAGGGAAACCCTCAGCTTTAGCAAGTCAGGGAGAGTCTAGAGGGAAACGCTCTGCTCTGAAAAGGCATGAAGGGGCCTGGAGGGAAACCCTCTGCTCTGACAAGTCAGGAGGGGTGGGGGTCTGGAGGGAAACGCTCTGCTTTAGCAAGTCAGGGAGAGTCTAGAGGGAAACCCTCTGCTCTGGCAAGGCATCGGGGTCTGGAGGAAAAACCACTGTTCTGACAAGGCTGTGAGGGTCTGGAGGGAAACCCTCTGTTTTGGTAAGGCAGGGAGAGTCTGGAGGGAAACCGCCTGCTCTGACAAGGCAGGGCGGAGGTCTGGAGGGAAACCCTCTGCTCCAATATGGCAGGGGAGGAGGTCTGGAGGGAAACCCTCTGCTTTGGCAAGACAGGGTGGGTCTGGAGGGAAACCATCTGCTCTGGCAAGGCAGGGGGGGTCTCGAGGAAAACCCTCTGTTCTGACAAGGCACGGCGCGTCTTAGCGGAATCCTCTGCTCTGGCAAGGCAGGGCGGGGGTCTGGAAGGAAACCCTCTGCTTTGGCAAGGCAGGGGGAGTCTGTAGGGAAACCCTCTTCTCTGACAAGGCAGGGCGGGGCCTGGAGGTAAACCCTCTGCTCTGACAAGGCAGGAGGGGTGGCGGTCTGGAGGGAAACCCTCTTCTTTGGCAGGGCAGGGGGGGTCTGGAGGGAAAACTTCTTCAGCGCTGCCCTCCAGACAGTCTCGTCCCTTCACCTGATGAAGGCCGCTTGTGTTGTGGCCGAAACGTCGTGAGAATTTTATTGTGTTATTTTATTTTATCAATTTATTATTTTATTCTCATTCTACGTGACTTTACCGAAAGAACCAAAGAAGAGGAACCGTCTGCTCTGGCAAGGCAGGTAGAGTCTGGAGGGAAACCCTCTGCTTTAGCAAGTCAGGGAGAGTCTAGAGGGAAACGCTATGCTCTGACAAGGAAGGGCGGGGTCTGGAGATAAACCCTCTGCTCTGACAAGGCAGGGCGGTGCCTGGAGGGAAACCCTCTGCTCCAATAAGGCAGAGGAAGGGGTATGGAGGGAAACCCTCTGCTCTGGCAAGGCAGGGGGGTCTGGAGGGAAACCCCCTGCTCTGATGAGGCAGGGGGGTGGTCTGGAGGGAAACCGTCTGCTCTGGAAAGGCAGGGTCGGTCTGGAGGGAAACCCTCTGCTTTGGCAAGGCAGGGAGGGTCTGGAGGGAATCCCTCTGCTTTGGCAAGGCAGGGTGGGGGTCTGGAGGGAAACCCTCTGCTCTGACAAGGCAGGCGGGGTCCGGAGGGAAACGCTCTGCTTTAACAAGTCAGGGAGAATCTAGAGGGAACGCTCTGCGCTGAAAAGGATGGAAGGGGCCTCGACGGAAACCCTCTGCTCTGACAAGGCAGGAGGGGTGGGGGTCTGGAGGGAAACGCTCTGCTTTAGCAAGTCAGGGAGAGTCTAGAGGGAAACCCTCTGCTCTGGCAAGGCATGGGGGTATGGAGGAAAACCCTCTGTTCTGACAAGGCAGGGAGGGTCTGGAGGGAAACCCTCTGTTTTGGCAAGGCAGGGAGAGTCTGGAGGGAAACCGTCTGCTCCGACAAGGCATGGCGGGTGTCTGGAGGGAAACCCTCTGCTTTGGCAAGGCAGGGAGGGTATGGAGGGAAATCCTCTGTTTTGGAATGGCAGGGAGAATCTGGGGGAAACCGTTTGCTCTGACAAGGCAGGGCGGTGCCTGGAGGGAAACCCTCTGCTTTGGCAAGGCAGGGAGGGTATGGAGGGAAATCCTCTGTTTTGGAATGGCAGGGAGAATCTGGGGGAAACCGTTTGCTCTGACAAGGCAGGGCGGGGGTCTGGAGGGAAACCCTCTGCTCCAATAAGGCAGAGGAAGGGGTATGGAGGGAAACCCTCTGCTCTGGCAAGGCAGGGGGTCTGGAGGGAAACCCCCTGCTCTGATGAGGCAGCGGGGGGCGGTCTGGAGGGAAACCTTCTGCTCTGGAAATGCAGGTTCGGTCTGGAGGGAAACCCTCTGCTTTGGCAAGTCAGGGGGGGGGGGGGGTCTGGAGGGAATCCCTCTGCTTTGGCAAGGCAGGGGGGGTCTGGAGGGAAACCTTCTGCTCTGGCATGGCAGGGGGGTCTGGAGGAAAACCCTCAGTTCTGACAAGGCATGGGGGGGTCTGGAGGGAAACTCTCTGGTCTGGCAAGGCAGGGGGGGTCTGGAGGGAAACCCTCTGCTCTGGCAAGGCCGGGGGAGTCTTAAGGGAAAACCTCTGCTCTGACAAGCCAGGCGGGGTCTGGAGGGAAACGCTCTGCTTTAGCAAGTCAACGAGAGTCTAGAGGGAAACGTTCTGCTCTGACAAAGCAGGCAGGGCTTGGAGGGAAACCCTCTACTCTGACAAGGCAGGAGGGGTGGGGTTCTGGAGGGAAATCCTCTGCTCATGCAAAGCACAGGGGGTCTGGAGGGAAACCCTCTTCTTTGGCAAGGTAGGGGGGGGGGTCTGGAGGGAAACCCTCTGCTTTAGCAAGTCAGGGAGAGTTTAGAGGGAAACGCTCTGCTCTGACAAGGCAGGGCGGTGCCTGGCGGGAAACCCTCTGCTCTGCCAAGGCAGGGGGGGTCTTGAGGGAAACACTCTGCTCTGGCAAGGCAGGGGGAGTCTGGAGGAAAACCCTCTGCTCTGACAAGGCAGGCAGGGTCTGGAGGGAAACGCTCTGCTTTAACAAGTCAGGGAGAGTCTAGAGGGAAACGCTCAGCTCTGACAAGGCAGGGCGGGGCCTGGAGGGAAACCCTCTGCTCTGACAAGGTAGGAGGGGTGGGGATCTGGAGGGAAACCCTCTGCTCAGCCAAATCAGGGGGGGGGGGTCTGGAGGGAAACCCTCTTCTTTGGCAGGGCAGGGGGGGTCTGGAGGGAAAACTTCTCCAGTGCTGCGCTCCAGACAGTCTCGTCCCTTCACCTGATGAAGGCCGCTTGTGTTGTGGCCGAAACGTCGTGAGAATTTTATTGTGTTATTTTATTTCATCAATTTATTATTTTATTCTCATTCTACGTGAATTTACCGAATGAACAAAAGAAGAGGAACCGTCTGCTCTGGCAAGGCAGGTAGAGTCTGGAGGGAAACCCTCAGCTTTAGCAAGTCAGGGAGAGTCTAGAGGGAAACGCTATGCTCTGACAAGGAAGGGCGGGGCTTGGAGAGAAACACTCTGCTCTGACAAGGCAGGGCGGTGCCTGGAGGGAAACCCTCTGCTTTGGCAAGGCAGGGAGGGTATGGAGGGAAATCCTCTGTTTTTGGAATGGCAGGGAGAATCTGGAGGGAAACCGTCTGCTCTGACAAGGCAGGGCGGGGGTCTGGAGGGAAACCCTCTGCTCCAATAAGGCAGAGGAAGGGGTATGGAGGGAAACCCTCTGCTCTGGCAAGGCAGGGGGTCTGGAGGGAAACCCCCTGCTCTGATGAGGCAGGGGGGGCGGTCTGGATGGAAACCGTCTGCTCTGGAAAGGCAGGGTCGGTCTGGAGGGAAACCTTCTGCTTTGGCAAGGCAGGGAGAGTCTGGAGGGAAGCCGTCTGCTCTGACAAGGCAGGGCAGGAGTCTGGAGGGAAATCCTCTGCTCCAATGAGGCAGGGGAGGGGGTCTGGAGGGAAACCCTCTGCTTTGGCAAGGCAGGGGGGTCTGGAGAGAAAGCATCTGCTCTGGCAAGGCAGGGGGGATCTCGAGTAAAACCCTCTGTTCTGACAAGGCACGGCGCGTCTTAGGGAAATCCTCGGCTCTGGCAAGGCAGGGGGGGGGGTCTGGACGGAAACCCTCTGCTTCGCAAGGCAGGGAGAGTCTGGAGGGAAACCCTCTGCTCTGACAAGGCAGGCGGGGTCTTCAGGGAAACGCTCTGCTTTAACAAGTCAGGGAGAGTCTAGAGGGAAACGCTCTGCTCTGACAAGGCAGGGCGGGGCCTGTAGGGAAACCCTCTGCACTGAGAAGGTAGGAGGGGTGGGGGTCTGTAGGGAAACCCTCTGTTCAGCCAAAGCAGGGGGTCTGGAGGGAAACCCTCTGTTTTGGAAAGGCAGGGAGAGTCTGGAGTGAAACCGTCTGCTCTGACAAGGCAGGGCGGGGGTCTGGAGGGAAACCCTCTGCTTTAGCAAGTCATTGAGAGTTTAGAGGGAAACGCTCTGCTCTGACAAGGCAGGGCGGTGCCTGGAGGGAAACCCTCTGCTCGGGCAAGGCAGGGGGAGTCTGGAGGAAAACCCTCTGCTCTGACAAGGCAGTCGGGGTCTGGAGGGAAACGCTCTGATTTGGCAATGCAGGGAGAGTCTGGAGGGAAACCGTTTGCTCTGACAAGGCAGGGCGGGGGTCTGGAGGGAAACCCTCTGCTCCAATAAGGCAGAGGAAGGGGTATGGAGGGAAACCCTCTGCTCTGGCAAGGCAGGGGGGTCTGGAGGGAAACCCCCTGCTCTGATGAGGCAGGTGGGGGGCGGTCTGGAGGGAAACCGTCTGCTCTGGAAAGGCAGGGTCGGTCTGGAGGGAAACCCTCTGCTTTGGCAAGGCAGGGAGAGTCTGGAGGGAAACCGTTTGCTCTGACAAGGCAGGGCGGGGGTCTGGAGGGAAACCCTCTCTTCCAATAATGCGGAGGAAAGGGTATGGAGGGAAACCCTCTGCTCTGGCAAGGCAGGGGGGTCTGAAGGGAAACCTCCTTCCCTGATGAGGCAGGGGGGGGCGGTCTGGAGGGAAACCGTCTGCTCTAGAAAGGCAGGGTCGGTCTGGAGGGAAACCCTAAGCTTTGGCAAGGCTGGGCGGGTCTGGAGGGAAACCCTCTGCTCCAATAAGTCTGGGGGGGTCTGGAGGGAATCTCTCTGCTTTGGCAAGGCACGGGGGGTCTGGAGGGATACCTTCTGCTCTGGCATGGCAGGGGGGTCTGGAGGAAAACCCTCTGTTCTGACAAGGCATGGGGGGGTCTGGAGGGAAACCCTCTGGTCTGGCAAGACAGGGGGGGTCTGGAGGGAAACCCTCTGCGCTGGCAAGGCAGGGGAGTCTGGAGGAAAACCCTCTGCTCTGACAAGGCAGGCGGGGTCTGGAGGGAAACGCTCTGCTTTAGCAAGTCAGCGAGAGTCTAGAGGGAAACGTTCTGCTCTGACAAAGCAGGGCAGGGCTTGGAGTGAAACCCTCTGCTCTGACAAGGCAGGAGTGGTGGGGATCTTTAGGGAAACCCTCTGCTCATGCAAAGCACAGGGGGTCTGGAGGGAAACCCTCTTCTTTGGCAAGGTAGGGGGGGGGTCTAGAGTGAAAACTTCTCCTCTGATAAGGTAGGGGGGGGGGACTCTAGATCGAAACCGTCTGCTCTGGCAAGGCAGGGGGGGTCTGGAGGAAAACCCTCTGTTCTGACAAGGCAGGGGGGGTCTGGAGGGAAACCCTATGCTGTGACAAGGCAGGCGGGGTCTGGAGGGAAACGCTCTGCTTTGGCAAGGCAGGTAGAGTCTGGAGGGAAACCCTCAGCTTTAGCAAGTCAGGGAGAGTCTAGAGGGATATGCTATGCTCTGACAAGGCAGGGCGGGGCCTGGAGAGAAACCCTCTGCTTTGGCAAGGCAGTGAGGGTCTGGAGGGAAATCCTCTGTTCCAATAAGACAGAGGAAGGGGTATGGAGGGAAACCCTTTGCTTTGGCAAGGCAGGGGGGTCTGGAGGGAAACCCCCTGCTCTGATGAGGCAGGGGGGGCAGTCTGGAGGGAAACCGTCTGCTCTGCAAAGGCAGGGTCGGTCTGGAGGGAAACCCTCTGCTTTGGCAAGGCAGCTAGGGTCTGGAGAGAAACCCTCTGCTCCAATAAGTCAGGGGGGGGGGTCGGGAGGGAATCCCTCTGTTTTGGCAAGGCAGGGTAGGTCTGGAGGGAAACCTTCTGCTCTGGCATGGCAGGTGGTATCTGGAGGAAAACCCTCTGTTCTGACAAGGCATGGGGGGGGGTCTGGAGGGAAACCCTCTGGTCTGGCAAGACAGGGGGAGGGGTCTGGAGGGAAACCCTCTGCTCTGGCAAGGCAGGGGGAGTCTGGAGGACAACTCCCTGCTCTGACAAGGCAGGCGGGGTCTGGAGGGAAACGCTCTGCTTTAGCAAGTCAACGAGAGTCTAGAGGTAAACGTTCTGCTCTGGCAAACAAGGGCAGGGCCTGGAGTGAAACCCTCTGCTCTGACAAGGCAGGAGGGGTGGGGGTCTGGAGGGAAACCCTCTGTTTTGGAATGGCAGGGAGAATCTGGAGGGAAACCGTTTGCTCTGACAAGGCAGGGCGGGGGTCTGGAGGGAAACCCTCTGCTCCAATCAGGCAGAGGAAGGGGTATGGAGGGAAACCCTCTGCTCTGGCATGCAGGGGGGTCTGGAGGGAAACCCCCTGCTCTGATGAGGCAGGGGGGGGGGGGGCGGTCTGGAGGGAAACCGTCTGCTCTGGAAAGGCAGGGTCGGTCTGGAGGGAAACCCTCTGCTTTGGCAAGGCAGGGAGGGTCTGGAGGGAAACCCTCTGCTCTGACAAGGCAGGGTGGTTCTGGAGGGAAACACTCTGCTCTGGCAAGCCAGGGGAGTCTGGAGGAAAACCCTCTGCTCTCACAAGGCAGGCGGGGTCTGGAGGGAAACGCTCTGATTTGGCAATGCAGGGAGAGTCTGGAGGGAAACCCTCTGCTTTGGCAAGGCAGGGAGTGTTTGGAGGGAAACCTTCTGTTTTGGCAAGGCAGGGAGAGTCTGGAGGGAAGCCGTCTGCTCTGACAAGGCAGGGCAGGAGTCTGGAGGGAAACCCTCTGCTCCAATGAGGCAGGGGAGGGGGTCTGGAGGGAAACCCTCCGCTTTGGCAAGGCAGGGGGGGTCTGGAGAGAAAGCATCTGCTCTGGCAAGGCAGGGGGGATCTCGAGTAAAACCCTCTGTTCTGACAAGGCACGGCGCGTCTTAGGGAAATCCTCGGCTCTGGCAAGGCAGGGGGGGGGGTCTGGACGGAAACCCTCTGCTTTGGCAAGGCAGGGAGAGTCTGGAGGGAAACCCTCTGCTCTGACAAGGCAGGCGGGGTCTTCAGGGAAACGCTCTGCTTTAACAAGTCAGGGAGAGTCTAGAGGGAAACGCTCTGCTCTGACAAGGCAGGGCGGGGCCTGGAGGGAAACCCTCTGCACTGACAAGTTAGGAGGGGTGGGGGTCTGTAGGGAAACCCTCTCTTCAGCCAAAGCAGGGGGGTCTGGAGGGAAACCCTCTGTTTTGGAAAGGCAGGGAGAGTCTGGAGGGAGACCGTCTGCTCTGACAAGGCAGGGCGGGGGTCTGGAGGGAAACCCTCTGCTTTAGCAAGTCATTGAGAGTTTAGAGGGAAACGCTCTGCTCTGACAAGACAGGGCGGTGCCTGGAGGGAAACCCTCTGCTCGGGCAAGGCAGGGGGGGTCTTGAGGGAAACACTCTGCTCTGGCAAGGCAGGGGGAGTCTGGAGGAAAACCCTCTGCTCTGACAAGGCAGGCGGGGTCTGGAGGGAAACGCTCTGATTTGGCAATGCAGGGAGAGTCTGGAGGGAAACCCTCTGCTCTGACAAGGCAGGGCGGGGATCTAGTGGAAAACCCTCTGCTCTGACAATGCATGGCGGGGGTATGGAAGGATCCCCTCTGCTCTGGTAAGGCAGCGGGTTCTGGAGGGAAACCCTCTGCTCCGACAAGGCAGGGGAGCAGGCCTGGAGGGAAACCCTCTGCTCTGGCAAGGCAGGGTGGGGGTCTGGAGGAAAACCCTCTGCTCTGACAAGGCAGGCGGAGTCTGGACGGAAACCCTCTGCTTGGCAAGGCAGGGAGAGTCTGGAGGGAAACCCTCTGCTCTGACAAGGCAGGCGGGGTCTTCAGGGAAACGCTCTGCTTTAGCAAGTCATTGAGAGTTTAGAGGGAAACGCTCTGCTCTGACAAGGCAGGGCGGTGCCTGGAGGGAAACCCTCTGCTCGGGCAAGGCAGGGGGGGTCTGGAGGGAAACACTCTGCTCTGGCAAGGCAGGGGGAGTCTGGAGGAAAACCCTCTGCTCTGACAAGGCAGTCGGGGTCTGGAGGGAAACGCTCTGATTTGGCAATGCAGGGGGAGTCTGGAGGGAAACCGTTTGCTCTGACAAGGGAGGGCGGGGGTCTGGAGGGAAACCCTCTGCTCCAATAAGGCAGAGGAAGGGGTATGGAGGGAAACCCTCTGCTCTGGCAAGGCAGGGGGGTCTGGAGGGAAACCCCCTGCTCTGATGAGGCAGGTGGGGGGCGGTCTGGAGGGAAACCGTCTGCTCTGGAAAGGCAGGGTCGGTCTGGAGGGAAACCCTCTGCTTTGGCAAGGCAGGGAGAGTCTGGAGGGAAACCGTTTGCTCTGACAAGGCAGGGCGGGGGTCTGGAGGGAAACCCTCTCTTCCAATAATGCGGAGGAAAGGGTATGGAGGGAAACCCTCTGCTCTGGCAAGGCAGGGGGGTCTGAAGGGAAACCCCCTTCCCTGATGAGGCAGGGGGGGGCGGTCTGGAGGGAAACCGTCTGCTCTAGAAAGGCAGGGTCGGTCTGGAGGGAAACCCTAAGCTTTGGCAAGGCTGGGAGGGTCTGGAGGGAAACCCTCTGCTTTGGCAAGGCACGGGGGTCTGGAGGGATACCTTCTGCTCTGGCATGGCAGGGGGGTCTGGAGGAAAACCCTCTGTTCTGACAAGGCATGGGGGGGTCTGGAGGGAAACCCTCTGGTCTGGAAAGACAGGGGGGGACTGGAGGGAAACCCTCTGCGCTGGCAAGGCAGGGGAGTCTGGAGGAAAACCCTCTGCTCTGACAAGGCAGGCGGGGTCTGGAGGGAAACGCTCTGCTTTAGCAGGTCAGCGAGAGTCTAGAGGGAAACGTTCTGCTCTGACAAAGCAGGGCAGGGCTTGGAGTGAAACCCTCTGCTCTGACAAGGCAGGAGTGGTGGGGATCTTTAGGGAAACCCTCTGCTCATGCAAAGCACAGGGGGTCTGGAGGGAAACCCTCTTCTTTGGCAAGGTAGGGGGGGGTCTAGAGTGAAAACTTCTCCTCTGATAAGGTAGGGGGGGGGGACTCTAGATCGAAACCGTCTGCTCTGGCAAGGCAGGGGGGGTCTGGAGGAAAACCCTCTGTTCTGACAAGGCAGGAGGGGTCTGGAGGGAAACCCTATGCTGTGACAAGTCAGGCGGGGTCTGGAGGGAAACGCTCTGCTTTGGCAAGGCAGGTAGAGTCTGGAGGGAAACCCTCTGCTTTAGCAAGTCAGGGAGAGTCTAGAGGGATACGCTATGCTCTGACAAGGCAGGGCGGGGCCTGGAGAGAAACCCTCTGCTTTGGCAAGGCAGTGAGGGTCTGGAGGGAAATCCTCTGTTCCAATAAGACAGAGGAAGGGGTATGGAGGGAAACCCTTTGCTTTGGCAAGGCAGGGGGGTCTGGAGGGAAACCCCCTGCTCTGATGAGGCAGGGGGGGCGGTGTGGAGGGAAACCGTCTGCTCTGGAAAGGCAGGGTCGGTCTGGAGGGAAACCCTCTGCTTTGGCAAGGCAGGGAGGGTCTGGAGGGAAACCCTCTGCTCCAATAAGTCAGGGGGGGGGGGTCGGGAGAGAATCCCTCTGCTTTGGCAAGGCAGGGTAGGTCTGGAGGGAAACCTTCTGCTCTTGCATGGCAGGTGGTATCTGGAGGAAAACCCTCTGTTCTGACAAGGCATGGGGGTGGTCTGGAGGGAAACCCTCTGGTCTGGCAAGACAGGGGGAGGGGTCTGGACGGAAACCCTCTACTTTGGCGAGGCAGGGAGAGTCTGGAGGGAATCCCTCTGCTCTGACAAGGCAGGCGGGGTCTTCAGGGAAACGCTCTGCTTTAACAAGTCAGGGAGAGTCTAGAGGGAAACGCTCTGCTCTGACAAGGCAGGGCGGGGCCTGGAGGGAAACCCTCTGCACTGACAAGGTAGGAGGGGTGGGGGTCTGTAGATAAACCCTCTGTTCAGCCAAAGCAGGGGGGTCTGGAGGGAAACCCTCTGTTTTGGAAAGGCAGGGAGAGTCTGGAGGGAAACCGTCTGCTCTGACAAGGCAGGGCGGGGGTCTGGAGGGAAACCCTCTGCTTTAGCAAGTCATTGAGAGTTTAGAGGGAAACGCTCTGATCTGACAAGGCAGGGCGGTGCCTGGAGGGAAACCCTCTGCTCGGGCAAGGCAGGGGGGGTCTGGAGGGAAACACTCTGCTCTGGCAAAGCAGGGGGATTCTGGAGGAAAACCCTCTGCTCTGACAAGGCAGTCGGGGTCTGGAGGGAAACGCTCTGATTTGGCAATGCAGGGAGAGTCTGGAGGGAAACCCTCTGCTCTGATAACGCAGGGCGGGGATCTAGAGGGAAACCCTCTGCTCTGACAATGCATGACGGGGGTCTGGAGGGATCCCCTCTGCTATGGTAAGGCAGGGGGTTCTGGAGGGAAACCCTCTGCTCCGACAAGGCAGGGGAGCAGGTCTGGAGGGAAACCCTCTGCTCTGGCAAGGCAGGGTGGGGGTCTGGAGGGAAACCCTCTGCTCTGACAAGGCAGGCGGGGTTTGGAGGGAAACGCTCTGCTTTAAGAAGTCAGGGAGAATCTAGAGGGAAACGCTCTGCTCTGAAAAGGATGGAAGGGGCCTCGAGGGAAACCCTCTGCTCTGACAAGGCAGGAGGGGTGGGGGTCTGGAGGGAAACGCTCTGCTTTAGCAAGTCAGGGAGAATCTAGAGGGAAACCCTCTGCTCTGGCAAGGCATGGGGGTCTGGAGGAAAACCCTCTGTTCTGACAAGGCAGGGAGGGTCTGGAGGGAAACGCTCTGTTTTGGCAAGGCAGGGAGAGTCTGGATGGAAACCGTCTACTCTGACAAGGCAGGGCGGGGGTCTGGAGGGAAACCCTCTGCTCTGACAATGCATGACGGGGGTCTGGAGGGATCCCCTCTGCTATTATAAGGCAGGGGGTTTTGGAGGGAAACCCTCTGCTGCGACAAGGCAGGGGAGCAGGTCTGGAGGGAAACCCTCTGGTCTGGCAAGGCAGGGTGGGGGTCTGGAGGGAAAACCTCTGCTTTAGCAAGTCAGGGAGAATCTAGAGGGAAACGCTCTGCTCTGAAATAGATGGAAGGGGCCTCGAGGGAAATCCTCTGCTCTGACAAGGCAGGAGGGGTGGGGGTCTGGAGGGAAGCGCTCTGCTTTAGCAAGTCAGGGATAGTCTAGAGGGAAACCCTCTGCTCTGACAAGGCATGGGGTTCTGGAGGAAAACCCTCTGTTCTGACAAGGCAGGGAGGGTCTGGAGGGAAACCCCTCTGTTTTGGCAAGGCAGGGATAGTCTGGATGGAAACCGTCTACTGTGACACGGCAGGGCGTGGGAATGGAGGGAAACCATCTGCTCCAATAAGGCAGGGAGGGGGTCTGGAGGCAAACCGTCTTCTTTGGCAGGGCAGGGGTGGTCTGGAGGGAAAACTTCTCCAGCGCTGCCCTCCAGACAGTCTCGTCCCTTCACCTAATGAAGGCCGCTTGTGTTGTGGCCGAAACGTCGTTAGAATTTTATTGTGTTATTTTATTTCATCAATTTATTATTTTATTCTCATTCTACGTGACTTTACCGAAAGAACCAAAGAAGAGGAACCGTCTGCTCTGGCAAGGCAGGTAGAGTCTGGAGGGAAACCCTCAGCTTTAGTAAGTCATGGAGAGTCTAGAGGGACACGCTATGCTCTGACAAGGCAGGGCGGGGCCTGGAGAGAAACCCTCTGCTTTGGCAAGGCAGGGCGGTGCCTGGAGGGAAACCCTCTGCTTTGGCAAGGCAGGGAGGGTATAGAGGGAAATCCTCTGTTTTGGAATGGCAGGGAGAATCTGGGGGAAACCGTTTGCTCTGACAAGGCAGGGCGGGGGTCTGGAGGGAAACGCTCTGCTCTGAAATAGATGGAAGGGGCCTCGAGGGAAACCCTCTGCTCTGACAAGGCAGGAGGGGTGGGGGTCTGGAGGGAAGCGCTCTGCTTTAGCAAGTCAGGGATAGTCTAGAGGGAAACCCTCTGCTCTGACAAGGCATGGGGTTCTGGAGGAAAACCCTCTGTTCTGACAAGGCAGGGAGGGTCTGGAGGGAAACCCTCTGTTTTGGCAAGGCAGGGAGAGTCTGGATGGAAACCGTCTACTCTGACACGGCAGGGCGTGGGAATGGAGGGAAACCATCTGCTCCAATAAGGCAGGGAGGGGGTCTGGAGGCAAACCGTCTTCTTTGGCAGGGCAGGGGTGGTCTGGAGGGAAAACTTCTCCAGCGCTGCCCTCCAGACAGTCTCGTCCCTTCACCTAATGAAGGCCGCTTGTGTTGTGGCCGAAACGTCGTTAGAATTTTATTGTGTTATTTTATTTCATCAATTTATTATTTTATTCTCATTCTACGTGACTTTACCGAAAGAACCAAAGAAGAGGAACCGTCTGCTCTGACAAGGCAGGTAGAGTCTGGAGGGAAACCCTCAGCTTTAGTAAGTCATGGAGAGTCTAGAGGGATACGCTATGCTCTGACAAGGCAGGGCGGGGCCTGGAGAGAAACCCTCTGCTTTGGCAAGGCAGGGCGGTGCCTGGAGGGAAACCCTCTGCTTTGGCAAGGCAGGGAGGGTATAGAGGGAAATCCTCTGTTTTGGAATGGCAGGGAGAATCTGGGGGAAACCGTTTGCTCTGACAAGGCAGGGCGGGGGTCTGGAGGGAAACCCTCTGCTCCAATAAGGCAGAGGAAGGGGTATGGAGGGAAACCCTCTGCTCTGGCAAGGCAGGGGGTCTGGAGGGAAACCCCCTGCTCTGATGAGGCAGCGGGGGGCGGTCTGGAGGGAAACCTTCTGCTCTGGAAAGGCAGGTTCGGTCTTGAGAGAAACCCTCTGCTTTGGCAAGTCAGGGGGGGTCTGGAGGGAATCCCTCTGCTTTGGCAAGGCAGGGGGGGTCTGGAGGGAAACCTTCTGCTCTGGCATGGCAGGGGGGTCTGGAGGAAAACCCTCTGTTCTGACAAGGCATGGGGGGGTCTGGAGGGAAACTCTCTGGTCTGACAAGGCAGGGGGGGGTCTGGAGGAAAACCCTCTGCTCTGGCAAGGCAGGGGGAGTCTTAAGGGAAAACCTCTGCTCTGACAAGCCAGGCGGGGTCTGGAGGGAACCGCTCTGCTTTAGCAAGTCAACGAGAGTCTAGAGGGAAACGTTCTGCTCTGACAAAGCAGGGCAGGGCCTGGAGGGAAACCCTCTGCTCTGACAAGGCAGGAGGGGTGGGGTTCTGGAGGGAAATCCTCTGCTCATGCAAAGCACAGGGGGTCTGGAGGGAAATCCTCTTCTTTGGCAAGGTAGGGGGGGGTCTGCAGGGAAACCCTCTGCTTTAGCAAGTCAGGGAGAGTTTAGAGGGAAACGCTCTGCTCTGACAAGGCAGGGCGGTGCCAGGGCGGGAAACCCTCTGCTCTGGCAAGGCAGGGGGGGGGTCTTGAGGGAAACACTCTGCTCTGGCAAGGCAGGCGGAGTCTGGAGGGAAATGCTCTGCTTTAACAAGTCAGGGAGAATCAACAGGGAAACGCTCTGCTCTGAAAAGGCATGAAGGGGCCTGGAGGGAAACCCTCTGCTCTGACAAGTCAGGAGGGGTGGGGGTCTGGAGGGAAACGCTCTGCTTTAGCAAGTCAGGGAGAGTCTAGAGGGAAACCCTCTGCTCTGGCAAGGCATGGGGGTCTGGAGGAAAAACCACTGTTCTGACAAGGCTGTGAGGGTCTGGAGGGAAACCCTCTGTTTTGGTAAGGCAGGGAGAGTCTGGAGGGAAACCGCCTGCTCTGACAAGGCAGGGCGGAGGTCTGGAGGGAAACCCTCTGCTCCAATATGGCAGGGGAGGGGGTCTGGAGGGAAACCCTCTGCTTTGGCAAGACAGGGTGGGTCTGGAGGGAAACCATCTGCTCTGGCAAGGCAGGGGGGGTCTCGAGGAAAACCCTCTGTTCTGACAAGGCACGGCGCGTCTTAGCGGAATCCTCTGCTCTGGCAAGGCAGGGCGGGGGTCTGGAAGGAAACCCTCTGCTTTGGCAAGGCAGGGGGAGTCTGTAGGGAAACCCTCTTCTCTGACAAGGCAGGGCGGGGCCTGGAGGTAAACCCTCTGCTCTGACAAGGCAGGAGGGGTGGGGGTCTGGAGGGAAACCCTCTTCTTTGGCAGGGCAGGGGGGGTCTGGTGGGAAAACTTCTTCAGCGCTGCCCTCCAGACAGTCTCGTCCCTTCACCTGATGAAGGCCGCTTGTGTTGTGGCCGAAACGTCGTGAGAATTTTATTGCGTTATTTTATTTTATACATTTATTATTTTATTCTCATTCTACGTGACTTTACCGAAAGAACCAAAGAAGAGGAACCGTCTGCTCTGGCAAGGCAGGTAGAGTCTGGAGGGAAACCCTCTGCTTTAGCAAGTCAGGGAGAGTCTAGAGGGAAACGCTATGCTCTGACAAGGAAGGGCGGGGTCTGGAGAGAAACCCTCTGCTCTGACAAGGCAGGGCGGTGCCTGGAGGGAAACCCTCTGCATTGGCAAGGAAGGAGGGGTGGGGGTCTGGAGGGAAACCCTCTGTTTTGGAATGGCAGGGAGAATCTGGAGGGAAACCGTTTGCTCTGACAAGGCAGGGCGGGGGTCTGGAGGGAAACCCTCTGCTCCAATCAGGCAGAGGAAGGGGTATGGAGGGAAACCCTCTGCTCTGGCAAGGCAGGGGGGTCTGGAGGGAAACCCCCTGCTCTGATGAGGCAGGGGGGGGGGGGGGCGGTCTGGAGGGAAACCGTCTGCTCTGGAAAGGCAGGGTCGGTCTGGAGGGAAACCCTCTGCTTTGGCAAGGCAGGGAGGGTCTGGAGGGAAACCCTCTGCTCTGACAAGGTAGGAGGGGTGGGGGTCTGTAGGGAAACCCTCTGTTCAGCCAAAGCAGGGGGTCTGGAGGGAAACCCTCTGTTTTGGAAAGGCAGGGAGAGTCTGGAGGGAAACCGTCTGCTCTGACAAGGCAGGGCGGGGGTCTGGAGGGAAACCCTCTGCTTTAGCAAGTCATTGAGAGTTTAGAGGGAAACGCTCTGCTCTGACAAGGCAGGGCGGTGCCTGGAGGGAAACCCTCTGCTCGGGCAAGGCAGGGGGGGTCTGGAGGGAAACACTCTGCTCTGGCAAGGCAGGGGGAGTCTGGAGGAAAACCCTCTGCTCTGACAAGGCAGTCGGGGTCTGGAGGGAAACGCTCTGATTTGGCAATGCAGGGAGAGTCTGGAGGGAAACCGTTTGCTCTGACAAGGCAGGGCGGGGGTCTGGAGGGAAACCCTCTGCTCCAATAAGGCAGAGGAAGGGGTATGGAGGGAAACCCTCTGCTCTAGCAAGGCAGGGGGGTCTGGAGGGAAACCCCCTGCTCTGAAGAGGCAGGGGGGGCGGTCTGGAGGGAAACCGTCTGCTCTGGAAAGGCAGGGTCGGTCTGGAGGGAAACCCTCTGCTTTGGCAAGGCAGGGAGGGTCTGGAGGGAAACCCTCTGCTTTGGCAAGGCAGGGAGGGTCTGGAGGGAAAACCTCTGCTCGGGCAAGGCAGGGGGGGTCTGGAGGGAAACACT
This sequence comes from Petromyzon marinus, assembly GCF_048934315.1. Classification (NCBI taxonomy): domain Eukaryota; kingdom Metazoa; phylum Chordata; class Hyperoartia; order Petromyzontiformes; family Petromyzontidae; genus Petromyzon; species Petromyzon marinus. The sequence continues at coordinate 551,901 of NC_133698.1, read as the reverse complement.
CTGCTCTGGCAAGGCAGGGGGAGTCTGGAGGAAAACCCTCTGCTCTGACAAGGCAGTCGGGGTCTGGAGGGAAACGCTCTGATTTGGCAATGCAGGGAGAGTCTGGAGGGAAACCGTTTGCTCTGACAAGGCAGGGCGGGGGTCTGGAGGGAAACCCTCTGCTCCAATAAGGCAGAGGAATGGGTATGGAGGGAAACCCTCTGCTCTGGCAAGGCAGGGGGGTCTGGAGGGAAACCCCCTGCTCTGATGAGGCAGGTGGGGGGCGGTCTGGAGGGAAACCGTCTGCTCTGGAAAGGCAGGGTCGGTCTGGAGGGAAACCCTCTGCTTTGGCAAGGCAGGGAGAGTCTGGAGGGAAACCGTTTGCTCTGACAAGGCAGGGCGGGGGTCTGGAGGGAAACCCTCTCTTCCAATAATGCGGAGGAAAGGGTATGGAGGGAAACCCTCTGCTCTGGCAAGGCAGGGGGGTCTGAAGGGAAACCTCCTTCCCTGATGAGGCAGCGGGGGGCGGTCTGGAGGGAAACCTTCTGCTCTGGAAAGGCAGGTTCGGTCTTGAGGGAAACCCTCTGCTTTGGCAAGTCAGGGGGGGTCTGGAGGGAATCCCTCTGCTTTGGCAAGGCAGGGGGGGTCTGGAGGGAAACCTTCTGCTCTGGCATGGCAGGGGGGTCTGGAGGAAAACCCTCTGTTCTGACAAGGCATGGGCGGGTCTGGAGGGAAACTCTCTGGTCTGGCAAGGCAGGGGGGGGGTCTGGAGGAAAACCCTCTGCTCTGGCAAGGCAGGGGGAGTCTTAAGGGAAAACCTCTGCTCTGACAAGCCAGGCGGGGTCTGGAGGGAACTGCTCTGCTTTAGCAAGTCAACGAGAGTCTAGAGGGAAACGTTCTGCTCTGACAAAGCAGGGCAGGGCCTGGAGGGAAACCCTCTGCTCTGACAAGGCAGGAGGGGTGGGGTTCTGGAGGGAAATCCTCTGCTCATGCAAAGCACAGGGGGTCTGGAGGGAAACCCTCTTCTTTGGCAAGGTAGGGGGGGGTCTGGAGGGAAACCCTCTGCTTTAGCAAGTCAGGGAGAGTTTAGAGGGAAACGCTCTGCTCTGACAAGGCAGGGCGGTGCCAGGGCGGGAAACCCTCTGCTCTGGCAAGGCAGGGGGGGGGGGGGTCTTGAGGGAAACACTCTGCTCTGGCAAGGCAGGCGGAGTCTGGAGGGAAATGCTCTGCTTTAACAAGTCAGGGAGAATCAACAGGGAAACGCTCTGCTCTGAAAAGGCATGAAGGGGCCTGGAGGGAAACCCTCTGCTCTGACAAGTCAGGAGGGGTGGGGGTCTGGAGGGAAACGCTCTGCTTTAGCAAGTCAGGGAGAGTCTAGAGGGAAACCCTCTGCTCTGGCAAGGCAGGGGGGTCTGGAGGAAAAACCACTGTTCTGACAAGGCTGTGAGGGTCTGGAGGGAAACCCTCTGTTTTGGTAAGGCAGGGAGAGTCTGGAGGGAAACCGCCTGCTCTGACAAGGCAGGGCGGAGGTCTGGAGGGAAACCCTCTGCTCCAATAAGGCAGAGGAATGGGTATGGAGGGAAACCCTCTGCTCTGGCAAGGCAGGGGGGTCTGGAGGGAAACCCCCTGCTCTGATGAGGCAGGTGGGGGGCCGTCTGGAGGGAAACCGTCTGCTCTGGAAAGGCAGGGTCGGTCTGGAGGGAAACCCTCTGCTTTGGCAAGGCAGGGAGAGTCTGGAAGGAAACCGTTTGCTCTGACAAGGCAGGGCGGGGGTCTGGAGGGAAACCCTCTCTTCCAATAATGCGGAGGAAAGGGTATGGAGGGAAACCCTCTGCTCTGGCAAGGCAGGGGGGTCTGAAGGGAAACCTCCTTCCCTGATGAGGCAGCGGGGGGCGGTCTGGAGGGAAACCTTCTGCTCTGGAAAGGCAGGTTCGGTCTTGAGGGAAACCCTCTGCTTTGGCAAGTCAGGGGGGGTCTGGAGGGAATCCCTCTGCTTTGGCAAGGCAGGGGGGGTCTGGAGGGAAACCTTCTGCTCTGGCATGGCAGGGGGGTCTGGAGGAAAACCCTCTGTTCTGACAAGGCATGGGCGGGTCTGGAGGGAAACTCTCTGGTCTGGCAAGGCAGGGGGGGGGTCTGGAGGAAAACCCTCTGCTCTGGCAAGGCAGGGGGAGTCTTAAGGGAAAACCTCTGCTCTGACAAGCCAGGCGGGGTCTGGAGGGAACTGCTCTGCTTTAGCAAGTCAACGAGAGTCTAGAGGGAAACGTTCTGCTCTGACAAAGCAGGGCAGGGCCTGGAGGGAAACCCTCTGCTCTGACAAGGCAGGAGGGGTGGGGTTCTGGAGGGAAATCCTCTGCTCATGCAAAGCACAGGGGGTCTGGAGGGAAACCCTCTTCTTTGGCAAGGTAGGGGGGGGGTCTGGAGGGAAACCCTCTGCTTTAGCAAGTCAGGGAGAGTTTAGAGGGAAACGCTCTGCTCTGACAAGGCAGGGCGGTGCCAGGGCGGGAAACCCTCTGCTCTGGCAAGGCAGGGGGGGGGGGGGTCTTGAGGGAAACACTCTGCTCTGGCAAGGCAGGCGGAGTCTGGAGGGAAATGCTCTGCTTTAACAAGTCAGGGAGAATCAACAGGGAAACGCTCTGCTCTGAAAAGGCATGAAGGGGCCTGGAGGGAAACCCTCTGCTCTGACAAGTCAGGAGGGGTGGGGGTCTGGAGGGAAACGCTCTGCTTTAGCAAGTCAGGGAGAGTCTAGAGGGAAACCCTCTGCTCTGGCAAGGCAGGGGGGTCTGGAGGAAAAACCACTGTTCTGACAAGGCTGTGAGGGTCTGGAGGGAAACCCTCTGTTTTGGTAAGGCAGGGAGAGTCTGGAGGGAAACCGCCTGCTCTGACAAGGCAGGGCGGAGGTCTGGAGGGAAACCCTCTGCTCCAATATGGCAGGGGAGGGGGTCTGGAGGGAAACCCTCTGCTTTGGCAAGACAGGGTGGGTCTGGAGGGAAACCATCTGCTCTGGCAAGGCAGGGGGGGTCTCGAGGAAAACCCTCTGTTCTGACAAGGCACGGCGCGTCTTAGCGGAATCCTCTGCTCTGGCAAGGCAGGGCGGGGGTCTGGAAGGAAACCCTCTGCTTTGGCAAGGCAGGAGGAGTCTGTAGGGAAACCCTCTTCTCTGACAAGGCAGGGCGGGGCCTGGAGGTAAACCCTCTGCTCTGACAAGGCAGGAGGGGTGGGGGTCTGGAGGGAAACCCTCTTCTTTGGCAGGGCAGGGGGGGTCTGGTGGGAAAACTTCTTCAGCGCTGCCCTCCAGACAGTCTCGTCCCTTCACCTGATGAAGGCCGCTTGTGTTGTGGCCGAAACGTCGTGAGAATTTTATTGCGTTATTTTATTTTATACATTTATTATTTTATTCTCATTCTACGTGACTTTACCGAAAGAACCAAAGAAGAGGAACCGTCTGCTCTGGCAAGGCAGGTAGAGTCTGGAGGGAAACCCTCTGCTTTAGCAAGTCAGGGAGAGTCTAGAGGGAAACGCTATGCTCTGACAAGGAAGGGCGGGGTCTGGAGAGAAACCCTCTGCTCTGACAAGGCAGGGCGGTGCCTGGAGGGAAACCCTCTGCTTTGGCAAGGAAGGAGGGGTGGGGGTCTGGAGGGAAACCCTCTGTTTTGGAATGGCAGGGAGAATCTGGAGGGAAACCGTTTGCTCTGACAAGGCAGGGCGGGGGTCTGGAGGGAAACCCTCTGCTCCAATCAGGCAGAGGAAGGGGTATGGAGGGAAACCCTCTGCTCTGGCAAGGCAGGGGGGTCTGGAGGGAAACCCCCTGCTCTGATGAGGCAGGGGGGGGGGGGGGGGCGGTCTGGAGGGAAACCGTCTGCTCTGGAAAGGCAGGGTCGGTCTGGAGGGAAACCCTCTGCTTTGGCAAGGCAGGGAGGGTCTGGAGGGAAACCCTCTGCTCTGACAAGGTAGGAGGGGTGGGGGTCTGTAGGGAAACCCTCTGTTCAGCCAAAGCAGGGGGTCTGGAGGGAAACCCTCTGTTTTGGAAAGGCAGGGAGAGTCTGGAGGGAAACCGTCTGCTCTGACAAGGCAGGGCGGGGGTCTGGAGGGAAACCCTCTGCTTTAGCAAGTCATTGAGAGTTTAGAGGGAAACGCTCTGCTCTGACAAGGCAGGGCGGTGCCTGGAGGGAAACCCTCTGCTCGGGCAAGGCAGGGGGGGTCTGGAGGGAAACACTCTGCTCTGGCAAGGCAGGGGGAGTCTGGAGGAAAACCCTCTGCTCTGACAAGGCAGTCGGGGTCTGGAGGGAAACGCTCTGATTTGGCAATGCAGGGAGAGTCTGGAGGGAAACCGTTTGCTCTGACAAGGCAGGGCGGGGGTCTGGAGGGAAACCCTCTGCTCCAATAAGGCAGAGGAAGGGGTATGGAGGGAAACCCTCTGCTCTAGCAAGGCAGGGGGGTCTGGAGGGAAACCCCCTGCTCTGAAGAGGCAGGGGGGGCGGTCTGGAGGGAAACCGTCTGCTCTGGAAAGGCAGGGTCGGTCTGGAGGGAAACCCTCTGCTTTGGCAAGGCAGGGAGGGTCTGGAGGGAAACCCTCTGCTTTGGCAAGGCAGGGAGGGTCTGGAGGGAAAACCTCTGCTCGGGCAAGGCAGGGGGGGTCTGGAGGGAAACACTCTGCTCTGGCAAGGCAGGGGGAGTCTGGAGGAAAACCCTCTGCTCTGACAAGGCAGTCGGGGTCTGGAGGGAAACGCTCTGATTTGGCAATGCAGGGAGAGTCTGGAGGGAAACCGTTTGCTCTGACAAGGCAGGGCGGGGGTCTGGAGGGAAACCCTCTGCTCCAATAAGGCAGAGGAATGGGTATGGAGGGAAACCCTCTGCTCTGGCAAGGCAGGGGGGTCTGGAGGGAAACCCCCTGCTCTGATGAGGCAGGTGGGGGGCGGTCTGGAGGGAAACCGTCTGCTCTGGAAAGGCAGGGTCGGTCTGGAGGGAAACCCTCTGCTTTGGCAAGGCAGGGAGAGTCTGGAGGGAAACCGTTTGCTCTGACAAGGCAGGGCGGGGGTCTGGAGGGAAACCCTCTCTTCCAATAATGCGGAGGAAAGGGTATGGAGGGAAACCCTCTGCTCTGGCAAGGCAGGGGGGTCTGAAGGGAAACCTCCTTCCCTGATGAGGCAGCGGGGGGCGGTCTGGAGGGAAACCTTCTGCTCTGGAAAGGCAGGTTCGGTCTTGAGGGAAACCCTCTGCTTTGGCAAGTCAGGGGGGGTCTGGAGGGAATCCCTCTGCTTTGGCAAGGCAGGGGGGGTCTGGAGGGAAACCTTCTGCTCTGGCATGGCAGGGGGGTCTGGAGGAAAACCCTCTGTTCTGACAAGGCATGGGCGGGTCTGGAGGGAAACTCTCTGGTCTGGCAAGGCAGGGGGGGGGGGGGTCTGGAGGAAAACCCTCTGCTCTGGCAAGGCAGGGGGAGTCTTAAGGGAAAACCTCTGCTCTGACAAGCCAGGCGGGGTCTGGAGGGAACCGCTCTGCTTTAGCAAGTCAACGAGAGTCTAGAGGGAAACGTTCTGCTCTGACAAAGCAGGGCAGGGCCTGGAGGGAAACCCTCTGCTCTGACAAGGCAGGAGGGGTGGGGTTCTGGAGGGAAATCCTCTGCTCATGCAAAGCACAGGGGGTCTGGAGGGAAACCCTCTTCTTTGGCAAGGTAGGGGGGGGTCTGGAGGGAAACCCTCTGCTTTAGCAAGTCAGGGAGAGTTTAGAGGGAAACGCTCTGCTCTGACAAGGCAGGGCGGTGCCAGGGCGGGAAACCCTCTGCTCTGGCAAGGCAGGGGGGGGGGGTCTTGAGGGAAACACTCTGCTCTGGCAAGGCAGGCGGAGTCTGGAGGGAAATGCTCTGCTTTAACAAGTCAGGGAGAATCAACAGGGAAACGCTCTGCTCTGAAAAGGCATGAAGGGGCCTGGAGGGAAACCCTCTGCTCTGACAAGTCAGGAGGGGTGGGGGTCTGGAGGGAAACGCTCTGCTTTAGCAAGTCAGGGAGAGTCTAGAGGGAAACCCTCTGCTCTGGCAAGGCAGGGGGGTCTGGAGGAAAAACCACTGTTCTGACAAGGCTGTGAGGGTCTGGAGGGAAACCCTCTGTTTTGGTAAGGCAGGGAGAGTCTGGAGGGAAACCGCCTGCTCTGACAAGGCAGGGCGGAGGTCTGGAGGGAAACCCTCTGCTCCAATAAGGCAGAGGAATGGGTATGGAGGGAAACCCTCTGCTCTGGCAAGGCAGGGGGGTCTGGAGGGAAACCCCCTGCTCTGATGAGGCAGGTGGGGGGCCGTCTGGAGGGAAACCGTCTGCTCTGGAAAGGCAGGGTCGGTCTGGAGGGAAACCCTCTGCTTTGGCAAGGCAGGGAGAGTCTGGAGGGAAACCGTTTGCTCTGACAAGGCAGGGCGGGGGTCTGGAGGGAAACCCTCTCTTCCAATAATGCGGAGGAAAGGGTATGGAGGGAAACCCTCTGCTCTGGCAAGGCAGGGGGGTCTGAAGGGAAACCTCCTTCCCTGATGAGGCAGCGGGGGGCGGTCTGGAGGGAAACCTTCTGCTCTGGAAAGGCAGGTTCGGTCTTGAGGGAAACCTTCTGCTTTGGCAAGTCAGGGGGGGTCTGGAGGGAATCCCTCTGCTTTGGCAAGGCAGGGGGGGTCTGGAGGGAAACCTTCTGCTCTGGCATGGCAGGGGGGTCTGGAGGAAAATCCTCTGTTCTGACAAGGCATGGGCGGGTCTGGAGGGAAACTCTCTGGTCTGGCAAGGCAGGGGGGGGGTCTGGAGGAAAACCCTCTGCTCTGGCAAGGCAGGGGGAGTCTTAAGGGAAAACCTCTGCTCTGACAAGCCAGGCGGGGTCTGGAGGGAACTGCTCTGCTTTAGCAAGTCAACGAGAGTCTAGAGGGAAACGTTCTGCTCTGACAAAGCAGGGCTGGGCCTGGAGGGAAACCCTCTGCTCTGACAAGGCAGGAGGGGTGGGGTTCTGGAGGGAAATCCTCTGCTCATGCAAAGCACAGGGGGTCTGGAGGGAAACCCTCTTCTTTGGCAAGGTAGGGGGGGGTCTGGAGGGAAACCCTCTGCTTTAGCAAGTCAGGGAGAGTTTAGAGGGAAACGCTCTGCTCTGACAAGGCAGGGCGGTGCCAGGGCGGGAAACCCTCTGCTCTGGCAAGGCAGGGGGGGGGGGGTCTTGAGGGAAACACTCTGCTCTGGCAAGGCAGGCGGAGTCTGGAGGGAAATGCTCTGCTTTAACAAGTCAGGGAGAATCAACAGGGAAACGCTCTGCTCTGAAAAGGCATGAAGGGGCCTGGAGGGAAACCCTCTGCTCTGACAAGTCAGGAGGGGTGGGGGTCTGGAGGGAAACGCTCTGCTTTAGCAAGTCAGGGAGAGTCTAGAGGGAAACCCTCTGCTCTGGCAAGGCAGGGGGGTCTGGAGGAAAAACCACTGTTCTGACAAGGCTGTGAGGGTCTGGAGGGAAACCCTCTGTTTTGGTAAGGCAGGGAGAGTCTGGAGGGAAACCGCCTGCTCTGACAAGGCAGGGCGGAGGTCTGGAGGGAAACCCTCTGCTCCAATATGGCAGGGGAGGGGGTCTGGAGGGAAACCCTCTGCTTTGGCAAGACAGGGTGGGTCTGGAGGGAAACCATCTGCTCTGGCAAGGCAGGGGGGGTCTCGAGGAAAACCCTCTGTTCTGACAAGGCACGGCGCGTCTTAGCGGAATCCTCTGCTCTGGCAAGGCAGGGCGGGGGTCTGGAAGGAAACCCTCTGCTTTGGCAAGGCAGGAGGAGTCTGTAGGGAAACCCTCTTCTCTGACAAGGCAGGGCGGGGCCTGGAGGTAAACCCTCTGCTCTGACAAGGCAGGAGGGGTGGGGGTCTGGAGGGAAACCCTCTTCTTTGGCAGGGCAGGGGGGGTCTGGTGGGAAAACTTCTTCAGCGCTGCCCTCCAGACAGTCTCGTCCCTTCACCTGATGAAGGCCGCTTGTGTTGTGGCCGAAACGTCGTGAGAATTTTATTGCGTTATTTTATTTTATACATTTATTATTTTATTCTCATTCTACGTGACTTTACCGAAAGAACCAAAGAAGAGGAACCGTCTGCTCTGGCAAGGCAGGTAGAGTCTGGAGGGAAACCCTCTGCTTTAGCAAGTCAGGGAGAGTCTAGAGGGAAACGCTATGCTCTGACAAGGAAGGGCGGGGTCTGGAGAGAAACCCTCTGCTCTGACAAGGCAGGGCGGTGCCTGGAGGGAAACCCTCTGCTTTGGCAAGGAAGGAGGGGTGGGGGTCTGGAGGGAAACCCTCTGTTTTGGAATGGCAGGGAGAATCTGGAGGGAAACCGTTTGCTCTGACAAGGCAGGGCGGGGGTCTGGAGGGAAACCCTCTGCTCCAATCAGGCAGAGGAAGGGGTATGGAGGGAAACCCTCTGCTCTGGCAAGGCAGGGGGGTCTGGAGGGAAACCCCCTGCTCTGATGAGGCAGGGGGGGGGGCGGTCTGGAGGGAAACCGTCTGCTCTGGAAAGGCAGGGTCGGTCTGGAGGGAAACCCTCTGCTTTGGCAAGGCAGGGAGGGTCTGGAGGGAAACCCTCTGCTCTGACAAGGTAGGAGGGGTGGGGGTCTGTAGGGAAACCCTCTGTTCAGCCAAAGCAGGGGGTCTGGAGGGAAACCCTCTGTTTTGGAAAGGCAGGGAGAGTCTGGAGGGAAACCGTCTGCTCTGACAAGGCAGGGCGGGGGTCTGGAGGGAAACCCTCTGCTTTAGCAAGTCATTGAGAGTTTAGAGGGAAACGCTCTGCTCTGACAAGGCAGGGCGGTGCCTGGAGGGAAACCCTCTGCTCGGGCAAGGCAGGGGGGGTCTGGAGGGAAACACTCTGCTCTGGCAAGGCAGGGGGAGTCTGGAGGAAAACCCTCTGCTCTGACAAGGCAGTCGGGGTCTGGAGGGAAACGCTCTGATTTGGCAATGCAGGGAGAGTCTGGAGGGAAACCGTTTGCTCTGACAAGGCAGGGCGGGGGTCTGGAGGGAAACCCTCTGCTCCAATAAGGCAGAGGAAGGGGTATGGAGGGAAACCCTCTGCTCTAGCAAGGCAGGGGGGTCTGGAGGGAAACCCCCTGCTCTGAAGAGGCAGGGGGGGCGGTCTGGAGGGAAACCGTCTGCTCTGGAAAGGCAGGGTCGGTCTGGAGGGAAACCCTCTGCTTTGGCAAGGCAGGGAGGGTCTGGAGGGAAACCCTCTGCTTTGGCAAGGCAGGGAGGGTCTGGAGGGAAAACCTCTGCTCGGGCAAGGCAGGGGGGGTCTGGAGGGAAACACTCTGCTCTGGCAAGGCAGGGGGAGTCTGGAGGAAAACCCTCTGCTCTGACAAGGCAGTCGGGGTCTGGAGGGAAACGCTCTGATTTGGCAATGCAGGGAGAGTCTGGAGGGAAACCGTTTGCTCTGACAAGGCAGGGCGGGGGTCTGGAGGGAAACCCTCTGCTCCAATAAGGCAGAGGAATGGGTATGGAGGGAAACCCTCTGCTCTGGCAAGGCAGGGGGGTCTGGAGGGAAACCCCCTGCTCTGATGAGGCAGGTGGGGGGCGGTCTGGAGGGAAACCGTCTGCTCTGGAAAGGCAGGGTCGGTCTGGAGGGAAACCCTCTGCTTTGGCAAGGCAGGGAGAGTCTGGAGGGAAACCGTTTGCTCTGACAAGGCAGGGCGGGGGTCTGGAGGGAAACCCTCTCTTCCAATAATGCGGAGGAAAGGGTATGGAGGGAAACCCTCTGCTCTGGCAAGGCAGGGGGGTCTGAAGGGAAACCTCCTTCCCTGATGAGGCAGCGGGGGGCGGTCTGGAGGGAAACCTTCTGCTCTGGAAAGGCAGGTTCGGTCTTGAGGGAAACCCTCTGCTTTGGCAAGTCAGGGGGGGTCTGGAGGGAATCCCTCTGCTTTGGCAAGGCAGGGGGGGTCTGGAGGGAAACCTTCTGCTCTGGCATGGCAGGGGGGTCTGGAGGAAAACCCTCTGTTCTGACAAGGCATGGGCGGGTCTGGAGGGAAACTCTCTGGTCTGGCAAGGCAGGGGGGGGGGTCTGGAGGAAAACCCTCTGCTCTGGCAAGGCAGGGGGAGTCTTAAGGGAAAACCTCTGCTCTGACAAGCCAGGCGGGGTCTGGAGGGAACCGCTCTGCTTTAGCAAGTCAACGAGAGTCTAGAGGGAAACGTTCTGCTCTGACAAAGCAGGGCAGGGCCTGGAGGGAAACCCTCTGCTCTGACAAGGCAGGAGGGGTGGGGTTCTGGAGGGAAATCCTCTGCTCATGCAAAGCACAGGGGGTCTGGAGGGAAACCCTCTTCTTTGGCAAGGTAGGGGGGGGTCTGGAGGGAAACCCTCTGCTTTAGCAAGTCAGGGAGAGTTTAGAGGGAAACGCTCTGCTCTGACAAGGCAGGGCGGTGCCAGGGCGGGAAACCCTCTGCTCTGGCAAGGCAGGGGGGGGGGGGGGTCTTGAGGGAAACACTCTGCTCTGGCAAGGCAGGCGGAGTCTGGAGGGAAATGCTCTGCTTTAACAAGTCAGGGAGAATCAACAGGGAAACGCTCTGCTCTGAAAAGGCATGAAGGGGCCTGGAGGGAAACCCTCTGCTCTGACAAGTCAGGAGGGGTGGGGGTCTGGAGGGAAACGCTCTGCTTTAGCAAGTCAGGGAGAGTCTAGAGGGAAACCCTCTGCTCTGGCAAGGCATGGGGGTCTGGAGGAAAAACCACTGTTCTGACAAGGCTGTGAGGGTCTGGAGGGAAACCCTCTGTTTTGGTAAGGCAGGGAGAGTCTGGAGGGAAACCGCCTGCTCTGACAAGGCAGGGCGGAGGTCTGGAGGGAAACCCTCTGCTCCAATATGGCAGGGGAGGGGGTCTGGAGGGAAACCCTCTGCTTTGGCAAGACAGGGTGGGTCTGGAGGGAAACCATCTGCTCTGGCAAGGCAGGGGGGGTCTCGAGGAAAACCCTCTGTTCTGACAAGGCACGGCGCGTCTTAGCGGAATCCTCTGCTCTGGCAAGGCAGGGCGGGGGTCTGGAAGGAAACGCTCTGCTTTGGCAAGGCAGGGGGAGTCTGTAGGGAAACCCTCTTCTCTGACAAGGCAGGGCGGGGCCTGGAGGTAAACCCTCTGCTCTGACAAGGCAGGAGGGGTGGGGGTCTGGAGGGAAACCCTCTTCTTTGGCAGGGCAGGGGGGGTCTGGTGGGAAAACTTCTTCAGCGCTGCCCTCCAGACAGTCTCGTCCCTTCACCTGATGAAGGCCGCTTGTGTTGTGGCCGAAACGTCGTGAGAATTTTATTGCGTTATTTTATTTTATACATTTATTATTTTATTCTCATTCTACGTGACTTTACCGAAAGAACCAAAGAAGAGGAACCGTCTGCTCTGGCAAGGCAGGTAGAGTCTGGAGGGAAACCCTCTGCTTTAGCAAGTCAGGGAGAGTCTAGAGGGAAACGCTATGCTCTGACAAGGAAGGGCGGGGTCTGGAGAGAAACCCTCTGCTCTGACAAGGCAGGGCGGTGCCTGGAGGGAAACCCTCTGCTTTGGCAAGGAAGGAGGGGTGGGGGTCTGGAGGGAAACCCTCTGTTTTGGAATGGCAGGGAGAATCTGGAGGGAAACCGTTTGCTCTGACAAGGCAGGGCGGGGGTCTGGAGGGAAACCCTCTGCTCCAATCAGGCAGAGGAAGGGGTATGGAGGGAAACCCTCTGCTCTGGCAAGGCAGGGGGGTCTGGAGGGAAACCCCCTGCTCTGATGAGGCAGGGGGGGGGGGGCGGTCTGGATGGAAACCGTCTGCTCTGGAAAGGCAGGGTCGGTCTGGAGGGAAACCCTCTGCTTTGGCAAGGCAGGGAGGGTCTGGAGGGAAACCCTCTGCTCTGACAAGGTAGGAGGGGTGGGGGTCTGTAGGGAAACCCTCTGTTCAGCCAAAGCAGGGGGTCTGGAGGGAAACCCTCTGTTTTGGAAAGGCAGGGAGAGTCTGGAGGGAAACCGTCTGCTCTGACAAGGCAGGGCGGGGGTCTGGAGGGAAACCCTCTGCTTTAGCAAGTCATTGAGAGTTTAGAGGGAAACGCTCTGCTCTGACAAGGCAGGGCGGTGCCTGGAGGGAAACCCTCTGCTCGGGCAAGGCAGGGGGGGTCTGGAGGGAAACACTCTGCTCTGGCAAGGCAGGGGGAGTCTGGAGGAAAACCCTCTGCTCTGACAAGGCAGTCGGGGTCTGGAGGGAAACGCTCTGATTTGGCAATGCAGGGAGAGTCTGGAGGGAAACCGTTTGCTCTGACAAGGCAGGGCGGGGGTCTGGAGGGAAACCCTCTGCTCCAATAAGGCAGAGGAAGGGGTATGGAGTGAAACCCTCTGCTCTAGCAAGGCAGGGGGGTCTGGAGGGAAACCCCCTGCTCTGAAGAGGCAGGGGGGGGCGATCTGGAGGGAAACCGTCTGCTCTGGAAAGGCAGGGTCGGTCTGGAGGGAAACCCTCTGCTTTGGCAAGGCAGGGAGGGTCTGGAGGGAAACCCTCTGCTTTGGCAAGGCAGGGAGGGTCTGGAGGGAAAACCTCTGCTCGGGCAAGGCAGGGGGGGTCTGGAGGGAAACACTCTGCTCTGGCAAGGCAGGGGGAGTCTGGAGGAAAACCCTCTGCTCTGACAAGGCAGTCGGGGTCTGGAGGGAAACGCTCTGATTTGGCAATGCAGGGAGAGTCTGGAGGGAAACCGTTTGCTCTGACAAGGCAGGGCGGGGGTCTGGAGGGAAACCCTCTGCTCCAATAAGTCTGAGGGGGTCTGGAGGGAATCTCTCTGCTTTGGCAAGGCACGGGGGGTCTGGAGGGATACCTTCTGCTCTGGCATGGCAGGGGGGTCTGGAGGAAAACCCTCTGTTCTGACAAGGCATGGGGGGGTCTGGAGGGAAACCCTCTGGTCTGGCAAGACAGGGGGGTCTGGAGGGAAACCCTCTGCGCTGGCAAGGCAGGGGAGTCTGGAGGAAAACCCTCTGCTCTGACAAGGCAGGCGGGGTCTGGAGGGAAACGCTCTGCTTTAGCAAGTCAGCGAGAGTCTAGAGGGAAACGTTCTGCTCTGACAAAGCAGGCAGGGCTTGGAGGGAAACCCTCTACTCTGACAAGGCAGGAGGGGTGGGGTTCTGGAGGGAAATCCTCTGCTCATGCAAAGCACAGGGGGTCTGGAGGGAAACCCTCTTCTTTGGCAAGGTAGGGGGGGGTCTGGAGGGAAACCCTCTGCTTTAGCAAGTCAGGGAGAGTTTAGAGGGAAACGCTCTGCTCTGACAAGGCAGGGCGGTGCCTGGCGGGAAACCCTCTGCTCTGCCAAGGCAGGGGGGGTCTTGAGGGAAACACTCTGCTCTGGCAAGGCAGGGGGAGTCTGGAGGAAAACCCTCTGCTCTGACAAGGCAGGCAGGGTCTGGAGGGAAACGCTCTGCTTTAACAAGTCAGGGAGAGTCTAGAGGGAAACGCTCAGCTCTGACAAGGCAGGGCGGGGCCTGGAGGGAAACCCTCTGCTCTGACAAGGCAGGAGGGGTGGGGATCTGGAGGGAAACCCTCTGCTCAGCCAAATCAGGGGGGGAGGTCTGGAGGCAAACCCTCTTCTTTGGCAGGGCAGGGGGGGTCTGGAGGGAAAACTTCTCCAGCGCTGCCCTCCAGACAGTCTCGTCCCTTCACCTGATGAAGGCCGCTTGTGTTGTGGCCGAAACGTCGTGAGAATTTTATTGTGTTATTTTATTTCATCAATTTATTATTTTATCCTCATTCTACGTGAATTTACCGAATGAACAAAAGAAGAGGAACCGTCTGCTCTGGCAAGGCAGGTAGAGTATGGAGGGAAACCCTCAGCTTTAGCAAGTCAGGGAGAGTCTAGAGGGAAACGCTATGCTCTGACAAGGAAGGGCGGGGCTTGGAGAGAAACACTCTGCTCTGACAAGGCAGGGCGGTGCCTGGAGGGAAACCCTCTGCTTTGGCAAGGCAGGGAGGGTATGGAGGGAAATCCTCTGTTTTGGAATGGCAGGGAGAATCTGGAGGGAAACCGTCTGCTCTGACAAGGCAGGGCGGGGGTCTGGAGGGAAACCCTCTGCTCCAATAAGGCAGAGGAAGGGGTATGGAGGGAAACCCTCTGCTCTGGCAAGGCAGGGGGTCTGGAGGGAAACCCCCTGCTCTGATGAGGCAGGGGGGGCGGTCTGGAGGGAAACCGTCTGCTCTGGAAAGGCAGGGTCGGTCTGGAGGGAAACCCTCTGCTTTGGCAAGGCAGGGAGAGTCTGGAGGGAAGCCGTCTGCTCTGACAAGGCAGGGCAGGAGTCTGGAGGGAAACCCTCTGCTCCAATGAGGCAGGGGAGGGGGTCTGGAGGGAAACCCTCTGCTTTGGCAAGGCAGGGGGGGTCTGGAGAGAAAGCATCTGCTCTGGCAAGGCAGGGGGGATCTCGAGTAAAACCCTCTGTTCTGACAAGGCACGGCGCGTCTTTGGGAAATCCTCGGCTCTGGCAAGGCAGGGGGGGGGGTCTGGACGGAAACCCTCTGCTTGGCAAGGCAGGGAGAGTCTGGAGGGAAACCCTCTGCTCTGACAAGGCAGGCGGGGTCTTCAGGGAAACGCTCTGCTTTAACAAGTCAGGGAGAGTCTAGAGGGAAACTCTCTGCTCTGACAAGGCAGGGCGGGGCCTGGAAGGAAACCCTCTGCACTGATAAGGTAGGAGCGGTGGGGGTCTGTAGGGAAACCCTCTGTTCAGCCAAAGCAGGGGGTCTGGAGGGAAACCCTCTGTTTTGGAAAGGCAGGGAGAGTCTGGAGGGAAACCGTCTGCTCTGACAAGGCAGGGCGGGGGTCTGGAGGGAAACCCTCTGCTTTAGCAAGTCATTGAGAGTTTAGAGAGAAACGCTCTGCTCTGACAAGGCAGGACGGTGCCTGGAGGGAAACCCTCTGCTCGGGCAAGGCAGGGGGGGTCTGGAGGGAAACACTCTGCTCTGGCAAGGCAGGGGGAGTCTGGAGGAAAACCCTCTGCTCTGACAAGGCAGTCGGGGTCTGGAGGAAAACGCTCTGATTTGGCAATGCAGGGAGAGTCTGGAGGGAAACCGTTTGCTCTGACAAGGCAGGGCGAGGGTCTGGAGGGAAACCTTCTGCTCCAATAAGGCAGAGGAAGGGGTATGGAGGGAAACCCTCTGCTCTGGCAAGGCAGGGGGGTCTGGAGGGAAACCCCCTGCTCTGATGAGGCAGGTGGGGGGCGGTCTGGAGGGAAACCGTCTGCTCTGGAAAGGCAGGGTCGGTCTGGAGGGAAACCCTCTGCTTTGGCAAGGCAGGGAGAGTCTGGAGGGAAACCGTTTGCTCTGACAAGGCAGGGCGGGGGTCTGGAGGGAAACCCTCTCTTCCAATAATGCGGAGGAAAGGGTATGGAGGGAAACCCTCTGCTCTGGCAAGGCAGGGGGGTCTGAAGGGAAACCTCCTTCCCTGATGAGGCAGAGGGGGGCGGTCTGGAGGGAAACCGTCTGCTCTAGAAAGGCAGGGTCGGTCTGGAGGGAAACCCTAAGCTTTGGCAAGGCTGGGAGGGTCTGGAGGGAAACCCTCTGCTCCAATAAATCTGGGGGGGTCTGGAGAGAATCTCTCTGCTTTGGCAAGGCACGGGGGGTCTGGAGGGATACCTTCTGCTCTGGCATGGCAGGGGGGTCTGGAGGAAAACCCTCTGTTCTGACAAGGCATGGGGGGGTCTGGAGGGAAACCGTCTGGTCTGGCAAGACAGGGGGGGTCTGTAGGGAAACCCTCTGCGCTGGCAAGGCAGGGGAGTCTGGAGGAAAACCCTCTGCTCTGACAAGGCAGGCGGGGTCTGGAGGGAAACGCTCTGCTTTAGCAAGTCAGCGAGAGTCTAGAGGGAAACGTTCTGCTCTGACAAAGCAGGGCAGGGCTTGGAGTGAAACCCTCTGCTCTGACAAGGCAGGAGTGGTGGGGATCTTTAGGGAAACCCTCTGCTCATGCAAAGCACAGGGGGTCTGGAGGGAAACCCTCTTCTTTGGCAAGGTAGGGGGGGGGTCTAGAGTGAAAACTTCTCCTCTGATAAGGTAGGGGGGGGGGGACTCTAGATCGAAACCGTCTGCTCTGGCAAGGCAGGGGGGGTCTGGAGGGAAACCTTATGCTGTGACAAGGCAGGCGGGGTCTGGAGGGAAACGCTCTGCTTTGGCAAGGCAGGTAGAGTCTGGAGGGAAACCCTCAGCTTTAGCAAGTCAGGGAGAGTCTAGAGGGATACGCTATGCTCTGACAAGGCAGGGCGGGGCCTGGAGAGAAACCCTCTGCTTTGGCAAGGCAGTGAGGGTCTGGAGGGAAATCCTCTGTTCCAATAAGACAGAGGAAGGGGTATGGAGGGAAACCCTTTGCTTTGGCAAGGCAGGGGGGAATGGAGGGAAACCCCCTGCTCTGATGAGGCAGGGGGGGGCGGTCTGGAGGGAAACCGTCTGCTCTGGAAAGGCAGGGTCGGTCTGGAGGGAAACCCTCTGCTTTGGCAAGGCAGGGAGGGTCTGGAGGGAAACCCTCTGCTCCAATAAGTCAGGGGGGGGGTCGGGAGGGAATCCCTCTGCTTTGGCAAGGCAGGGTAGGTCTGGAGGGAAACCTTCTGCTCTGGCATGGCAGGTGGTATCTGGAGGAAAACCCTCTGTTCTGACAAGGCATGGGGGGGGGTCTGGAGGGAAACCCTCTGGTCTGGCAAGGCAGGGGGAGTCTGGAGGACAACTCTCTGCTCTGACAAGGCAGGCGGGGTCTGGAGGGAAACGCTCTGCTTTAGCAAGTCAACGAGAGTCTAGAGGTAAACGTTCTGCTCTGGCAAACAAGGGCAGGGTCTGGAGTGAAACCCACTGCTCTGACAAGGCAGGAGGGGTGGGGGTCTGGAGGGAAACCCTCTGTTTTGGAATGGCAGGGAGAATCTGGAGGGAAACCGTTTGCTCTGACAAGGCAGGGCGGGGGTCTGGAGGGAAACCCTCTGCTCCAATCAGGCAGAGGAAGGGGTATGGAGGGAAACCCTCTGCTCTGGCAAAGCAGGGGGGTCTGGAGGGAAACCCCCTGCTCTGATGAGGCAGGGGGGGGCGGTCTGGAGAGAAACCGTCTGCTCTGGAAAGGCAGGGTCGGTCTGGAGGGAAACCCTCTGCTTTGGCAAGGCAGGGAGGGTCTGGAGGGAAACCCTCTGCTCTGACAAGGCAGGGGGGTTCTGGAAGGAAACACTCTGCTCTGGCAAGCCAGGGGAGTCTGGAGGAAAACCCTCTGCTCTGACAAGGCAGGCGGGGTCTGGAGGGAAACGCTCTGATTTGGCAATGCAGGGAGAGTCTGGAGGGAAACCCTCTGCTTTGGCAAGGCAGGGAGGGTTTGGAGGGAAACCTTCTGTTTTGGCAATGCAGGGAGAGTCTGGAGGGAAGCCGTCTGCTCTGACAAGGCAGGGCAGGAGTCTGGAGGGAAACCCTCTGCTTTGGCAAGGCAGGGGGGGTGTGGAGAGAAAGGATCTGCTCTGGCAAGGCAGGGGGAATCTCGAGTAAAACCCTCTGTTCTGACAAGGCACGGCGCGTCTTAGGGAAATCCTCGGCTCTGGCAAGGCAGGGGGGGGGGGTCTGGACGGAAACCCTCTGCTTTGGCAAGGCAGGGAGAGTCTGGAGGGAAACCCTCTGCTCTGACAAGGCAGGCGGGGTCTTCAGGGAAACGCTCTGCTTTAACAAGTCAGGGAGAGTCTAGAGGGAAACGCTCTGCTCTGACAAGGCAGGGCGGGGCCTGGAGGGAAACCCTCTGCACTGACAAGGTAGGAGGGGTGGGGGTCTGTAGGGAAACCCTCTGTTCAGCCAAAGCAGGGGGGTCTGGAGGGAATCCCTCTGTTTTGGAAAGGCAGGGAGAGTCTGGAGTGAAACCGTCTGCTCTGACAAGGCAGGGCGGGGGTCTGGAGGGAAACCTTCTGCTTTAGCAAGTCATTGAGAGTTTAGAGGGAAACGCTCTGCTCTGACAAGGCAGGGCGGTGCTTGGAGGGAAACCCTCTGCTCGGGCAAGGCAGGGGGGGTCTGGAGGGAAACACTCTGCTCTGGCAAGGCAGGGGGAGTCTGGAGGAAATCCCTCTGCTCTGACAAGGCAGTCGGGGTCTGGAGGGAAACGCTCTGATTTGGCAATGCAGGGAGAGTCTTGAGGGAAACCCTCTGCTCTGATGAGGCATGGCGGGGATCTAGAGGGAAAACCTCTGCTCTGACAATGCATGACGGGGGTCTGGAGGGATCCCCACTGCTATGGTAAGGCAGGGGGTTCTGGAGGGAAACCCTCTGCTCCGACAAGGCAGGGGAGCAGGTCTGGAGGGAAACCTTCTGCTCTGGCAAGGCAGGGTGGGGGTCTGGAGGGAAACCCTCTGCTCTGACAAGGCAGGCGGGGTCTGGAGGGAAATGCTCTGCTTTAACAAGTCAGGGAGAATCTAGAGGGAAACGCTCTGCTCTGAAAAGGATGGAAGGGGCCTCGAGGGAAACCTTCTGCTCTGACAAGGCAGGAGGGGTGGGGGTCTGGAGGGAAACGCTCTGCTTTAGCAAGTCAGGGAGAATCTAGAGGGAAACCCTCTGCTCTGGCAAGGCATGGGGGTCTGGAGGAAAACCCTCTGTTCTGACAAGGCAGGGAGGGTCTGGAGGGAAACCCTCTGTTTTGGCAAGGCAGGGAGATTCTGGATGGAAACCGTCTACTCTGACAAGGCAGGGCGGGGGTCTGGAGGGAAACCCTCTGCTCTGACAATGCATGACGGGGGTCTGGAGGGATCCCCTCTGCTATGGTAAGGCAGGGGGTTCTGGAGGGAAACCCTCTGCTCCGACAAGGCAGGGGAGCAGGTCTGGAGGGAAACCCTCTGCTCTGGCAAGGCAGGGTGGGGGTCTGGAGGGAAACCCTCTGCTCTGACAAGGCAGGCGAGGTCTGGAGGGAAACGCTCTGCTTTAACAAGTCAGGGAGAATCTAGAGGGAAATGCTCTGCTCTGAAAAGGATGGAAGGGGCCTCGAGGGAAACCCTCTGCTCTGACAAGGCAGGAGGGGTGGGGGTCTGGAGGGAAGCGCTCTGCTTTAGCAAGTCAGGGAGAGTCTAGAGGGAAACCCTCTGCTCTGGCAAGGCATGGGGTTCTGGAGGAAAACCCTCTGTTCTGACAAGGCAGGGAGGGTCTGGAGGGAAACCCTCTGTTTTGGCAAGGCAGGGAGAGTCTGGATGGAAACCGTCTACTCTGACACGGCAGGGCGGGGGTCTGGAGGGAAACCATCTGCTCCAATAAGGCAGGGGAGGGGGTCTGGAGGCAAACCCTCTTCTATGGCAGGGCAGGGGTGGTTTGGAGGGAAAACTTCTCCAGCGCTGCCCTCCAGACAGTCTCGTCCCTTCACCTGATGAAGGCCGCTTGTGTTGTGGCCGAAACGTCGTTAGAATTTTATTGTGTTATTTTATTTCATCAATTTATTATTTTATTCTCATTCTACGTGACTTTACCGAAAGAACCAAAGAAGAGGAACCGTCTGCTCTGGCAAGGCAGGTAGAGTCTGGAGGGAAACCCTCAGCTTTAGCAAGTCAGGGAGAGTCTAGAGGGATACGCTATGCTCTGACAAGGCAGGGCGGGGCCTGGAGAGAAACCCTCTGCTTTGGCAAGGCAGGGCGATGCCTGGAGGGAAACCCTCTGCTTTGGCAAGGCAGGGAGGGTATGGAGGGAAACCCTCTGCTCTGACAAGGCAGTCGGGGTCTGGAGGAAAACGCTCTGATTTGGCAATGCAGGGAGAGTCTGGAGGGAAACCGTTTGCTCTGACAAGGCAGGGCGAGGGTCTGGAGGGAAACCTTCTGCTCCAATAAGGCAGAGGAAGGGGTATGGAGGGAAACCCTCTGCTCTGGCAAGGCAGGGGGGTCTGGAGGGAAACCCCCTGCTCTGATGAGGCAGGTGGGGGGCGGTCTGGAGGGAAACCGTCTGCTCTGGAAAGGCAGGGTCGGTCTGGAGGGAAACCCTCTGCTTTGGCAAGGCAGGGAGAGTCTGGAGGGAAACCGTTTGCTCTGACAAGGCAGGGCGGGGGTCTGGAGGGAAACCCTCTCTTCCAATAATGCGGAGGAAAGGGTATGGAGGGAAACCCTCTGCTCTGGCAAGGCAGGGGGGTCTGAAGGGAAACCTCCTTCCCTGATGAGGCAGAGGGGGGCGGTCTGGAGGGAAACCGTCTGCTCTAGAAAGGCAGGGTCGGTCTGGAGGGAAACCCTAAGCTTTGGCAAGGCTGGGAGGGTCTGGAGGGAAACCCTCTGCTCCAATAAATCTGGGGGGGTCTGGAGAGAATCTCTCTGTTTTGGCAAGGCACGGGGGGTCTGGAGGGATACCTTCTGCTCTGGCATGGCAGGGGGGTCTGGAGGAAAACCCTCTGTTCTGACAAGGCATGGGGGGGTCTGGAGGGAAACCGTCTGGTCTGGCAAGACAGGGGGGGTCTGTAGGGAAACCCTCTGCGCTGGCAAGGCAGGGGAGTCTGGAGGAAAACCCTCTGCTCTGACAAGGCAGGCGGGGTCTGGAGGGAAACGCTCTGCTTTAGCAAGTCAGCGAGAGTCTAGAGGGAAACGTTCTGCTCTGACAAAGCAGGGCAGGGCTTGGAGTGAAACCCTCTGCTCTGACAAGGCAGGAGTGGTGGGGATCTTTAGGGAAACCCTCTGCTCATGCAAAGCACAGGGGGTCTGGAGGGAAACCCTCTTCTTTGGCAAGGTAGGGGGGGGGTCTAGAGTGAAAACTTCTCCTCTGATAAGGTAGGGGGGGGGGACTCTAGATCGAAACCGTCTGCTCTGGCAAGGCAGGGGGGGTCTGGAGGGAAACCTTATGCTGTGACAAGGCAGGCGGGGTCTGGAGGGAAACGCTCTGCTTTGGCAAGGCAGGTAGAGTCTGGAGGGAAACCCTCAGCTTTAGCAAGTCAGGGAGAGTCTAGAGGGATACGCTATGCTCTGACAAGGCAGGGCGGGGCCTGGAGAGAAACCCTCTGCTTTGGCAAGGCAGTGAGGGTCTGGAGGGAAATCCTCTGTTCCAATAAGACAGAGGAAGGGGTATGGAGGGAAACCCTTTGCTTTGGCAAGGCAGGGGGGAATGGAGGGAAACCCCCTGCTCTGATGAGGCAGGGGGGGGGCGGTCTGGAGGGAAACCGTCTGCTCTGGAAAGGCAGGGTCGGTCTGGAGGGAAACCCTCTGCTTTGGCAAGGCAGGGAGGGTCTGGAGGGAAACCCTCTGCTCCAATAAGTCAGGGGGGGGGGTCGGGAGGGAATCCCTCTGCTTTGGCAAGGCAGGGTAGGTCTGGAGGGAAACCTTCTGCTCTGGCATGGCAGGTGGTATCTGGAGGAAAACCCTCTGTTCTGACAAGGCATGGGGGGGGGGGTCTGGAGGGAAACCCTCTGGTCTGGCAAGGCAGGGGGAGTCTGGAGGACAACTCTCTGCTCTGACAAGGCAGGCGGGGTCTGGAGGGAAACGCTCTGCTTTAGCAAGTCAACGAGAGTCTAGAGGTAAACGTTCTGCTCTGGCAAACAAGGGCAGGGTCTGGAGTGAAACCCACTGCTCTGACAAGGCAGGAGGGGTGGGGGTCTGGAGGGAAACCCTCTGTTTTGGAATGGCAGGGAGAATCTGGAGGGAAACCGTTTGCTCTGACAAGGCAGGGCGGGGGTCTGGAGGGAAACCCTCTGCTCCAATCAGGCAGAGGAAGGGGTATGGAGGGAAACCCTCTGCTCTGGCAAAGCAGGGGGGTCTGGAGGGAAACCCCCTGCTCTGATGAGGCAGGGGGGGGCGGTCTGGAGAGAAACCGTCTGCTCTGGAAAGGCAGGGTCGGTCTGGAGGGAAACCCTCTGCTTTGGCAAGGCAGGGAGGGTCTGGAGGGAAACCCTCTGCTCTGACAAGGCAGGGGGGTTCTGGAAGGAAACACTCTGCTCTGGCAAGCCAGGGGAGTCTGGAGGAAAACCCTCTGCTCTGACAAGGCAGGCGGGGTCTGGAGGGAAACGCTCTGATTTGGCAATGCAGGGAGAGTCTGGAGGGAAACCCTCTGCTTTGGCAAGGCAGGGAGGGTTTGGAGGGAAACCTTCTGTTTTGGCAAGGCAGGGAGAGTCTGGAGGGAAGCCGTCTGCTCTGACAAGGCAGGGCAGGAGTCTGGAGGGAAACCCTCTGCTTTGGCAAGGCAGGGGGGTGTGGAGAGAAAGGATCTGCTCTGGCAAGGCAGGGGGGATCTCGAGTAAAACCCTCTGTTCTGACAAGGCACGGCGCGTCTTAGGGAAATCCTCGGCTCTGGCAAGGCAGGGGGGGGGGGGTCTGGACGGAAACCCTCTGCTTTGGCAAGGCAGGGAGAGTCTGGAGGGAAACCCTCTGCTCTGACAAGGCAGGCGGGGTCTTCAGGGAAACGCTCTGCTTTAACAAGTCAGGGAGAGTCTAGAGGGAAACGCTCTGCTCTGACAAGGCAGGGCGGGGCCTGGAGGGAAACCCTCTGCACTGACAAGGTAGGAGGGGTGGGGGTCTGTAGGGAAACCCTCTGTTCAGCCAAAGCAGGGGGGTCTGGAGGGAATCCCTCTGTTTTGGAAAGGCAGGGAGAGTCTGGAGTGAAACCGTCTGCTCTGACAAGGCAGGGCGGGGGTCTGGAGGGAAACCTTCTGCTTTAGCAAGTCATTGAGAGTTTAGAGGGAAACGCTCTGCTCTGACAAGGCAGGGCGGTGCTTGGAGGGAAACCCTCTGCTCGGGCAAGGCAGGGGGGGTCTGGAGGGAAACACTCTGCTCTGGCAAGGCAGGGGGAGTCTGGAGGAAATCCCTCTGCTCTGACAAGGCAGTCGGGGTCTGGAGGGAAACGCTCTGATTTGGCAATGCAGGGAGAGTCTTGAGGGAAACCCTCTGCTCTGATGAGGCATGGCGGGGATCTAGAGGGAAAACCTCTGCTCTGACAATGCATGACGGGGGTCTGGAGGGATCCCCACTGCTATGGTAAGGCAGGGGGTTCTGGAGGGAAACCCTCTGCTCCGACAAGGCAGGGGAGCAGGTCTGGAGGGAAACCTTCTGCTCTGGCAAGGCAGGGTGGGGGTCTGGAGGGAAACCCTCTGCTCTGACAAGGCAGGCGGGGTCTGGAGTGAAATGCTCTGCTTTAACAAGTCAGGGAGAATCTAGAGGGAAACGCTCTGCTCTGAAAAGGATGGAAGGGGCCTCGAGGGAAACCTTCTGCTCTGACAAGGCAGGAGGGGTGGGGGTCTGGAGGGAAACGCTCTGCTTTAGCAAGTCAGGGAGAATCTAGAGGGAAACCCTCTGCTCTGGCAAGGCATGGGGGTCTGGAGGAAAACCCTCTGTTCTGACAAGGCAGGGAGGGTCTGGAGGGAAACCCTCTGTTTTGGCAAGGCAGGGAGATTCTGGATGGAAACCGTCTACTCTGACAAGGCAGGGCGGGGGTCTGGAGGGAAACCCTCTGCTCTGACAATGCATGACGGGGGTCTGGAGGGATCCCCTCTGCTATGGTAAGGCAGGGGGTTCTGGAGGGAAACCCTCTGCTCCGACAAGGCAGGGGAGCAGGTCTGGAGGGAAACCCTCTGCTCTGGCAAGGCAGGGTGGGGGTCTGGAGGGAAACCCTCTGCTCTGACAAGGCAGGCGAGGTCTGGAGGGAAACGCTCTGCTTTAACAAGTCAGGGAGAATCTAGAGGGAAATGCTCTGCTCTGAAAAGGATGGAAGGGGCCTCGAGGGAAACCCTCTGCTCTGACAAGGCAGGAGGGGTGGGGGTCTGGAGGGAAGCGCTCTGCTTTAGCAAGTCAGGGAGAGTCTAGAGGGAAACCCTCTGCTCTGGCAAGGCATGGGGTTCTGGAGGAAAACCCTCTGTTCTGACAAGGCAGGGAGGGTCTGGAGGGAAACCCTCTGTTTTGGCAAGGCAGGGAGAGTCTGGATGGAAACCGTCTACTCTGACACGGCAGGGCGGGGGTCTGGAGGGAAACCATCTGCTCCAATAAGGCAGGGGAGGGGGTCTGGAGGCAAACCCTCTTCTTTGGCAGGGCAGGGGTGGTTTGGAGGGAAAACTTCTCCAGCGCTGCCCTCCAGACAGTCTCGTCCCTTCACCTGATGAAGGCCGCTTGTGTTGTGGCCGAAACGTCGTTAGAATTTTATTGTGTTATTTTATTTCATCAATTTATTATTTTATTCTCATTCTACGTGACTTTACCGAAAGAACCAAAGAAGAGGAACCGTCTGCTCTGGCAAGGCAGGTAGAGTCTGGAGGGAAACCCTCAGCTTTAGCAAGTCAGGGAGAGTCTAGAGGGATACGCTATGCTCTGACAAGGCAGGGCGGGGCCTGGAGAGAAACCCTCTGCTTTGGCAAGGCAGGGCGATGCCTGGAGGGAAACCCTCTGCTTTGGCAAGGCAGGGAGGGTATGGAGGGAAATCCTCTGTTTTGGAATGGCAGGGAGAATCTGGGGGAAACCGTTTGCTCTGACAAGGCAGGGCGGGGGGCTGGAGGGAAACCCTCTGCTCCAATAAGGCAGAGGAAGGGGTATGGAGGGAAACCCTCTGCTCGGATGAGGCAGCGGGGGGCGGTCTGGAGGGAAACCTTCTGCTCTGGAAAGGCAGGTTCGGTCTGGAGGGAAACCCTCTGCTTTGGCAAGTCAGGGGGGGTCTGGAGGGAATCCCTCTGGTCGGGCAAGGCAGGGGGGGGGGTCTGGAGGAAAACCCTCTGCTCTGGCAAGGCAGGGGGAGTCTTAAGGGAAAACCTCTGCTCTGACAAGCCAGGCGGGGTCTGGAGGGAAACGCTCTGCTTTAGCAAGTCAACGAGAGTCTAGAGGGAAACGTTCTGCTCTGACAAAGCAGGGCAGGGCCTGGAGGGAAACCCTCTGCTCTGACAAGGCAGGAGGGGTGGGGTTCTGGAGGGAAATCCTCTGCTCATGCAAAGCACAGGGGGTCTGGAGGGAAACCCTCTTCTTTGGCAAGGTAGGGGGGGTCTGGAGGGAAACCCTCTGCTTTAGCAAGTCAGGGAGAGTTTAGAGGGAAACGCTCTGCTCTGACAAGGCAGGGCGGTGCCAGGGCGGGAAACCCTCTGCTCTGGCAAGGCAGGGGGGGGGGGGTCTTGAGGGAAACACTCTGCTCTGGCAAGGCAGGGGGAGTCTGGAGGAAAACCCTCTGCTCTGACAAGGCAGGCGGGGTCTGGAGGGAAACGCTCTGATTTGGCAATGCAGGGAGAGTCTGGAGGGAAACCCACTGCTCTGACAAGGCAGGGCGGGGATCTAGTGGAAAACCCTCTGCTCTGACAATGCATGGCGGGGGTCTGGAAGGATCCCCTCTGCTCTGGTAAGGCAGGGGGTTCTGGAGGGAAACCCTCTGCTCCGACAAGGCAGGGGAGCAGGTCTGGAGGGAAACCCTCTGCTCTGGCAAGGCAGGGTGGGGGTCTGGAGGAAAACCCTCTGCTCTGACAAGGCAGGCGGAGTCTGGAGGGAAATGCTCTGCTTTAACAAGTCAGGGAGAATCAACAGGGAAACGCTCTGCTCTGAAAAGGCATGAAGGGGCCTAGAGGGAAACCCTCTGCTCTGACAAGTCAGGAGGGGTGGGGGTCTGGAAAGAAACGCTCTGCTTTTGCAAGTCAGGGAGAGTCTAGAGGGAAACCCTCTGCTCTGGCAAGGCATGGGGGTCTGGAGGAAAAAACACTGTTCTGACAAGGCTGGGAGGGTCTGGAGGGAAACCCTCTGTTTTGGTAAGGCAGGGAGAGTCTGGAGGGAAACCCTCTGCTCTGACAAGGCAGGGCGGGGATCTAGTGGAAAACCCTCTGCTCTGACAATGCATGGCGGGGGTCTGGAAGGATCCCCTCTGCTCTGGTAAGGCAGGGGGTTCTGGAGGGAAACCCTCTGCTCCGACAAGGCAGGGGAGCAGGTCTGGAGGGAAACCCTCTGCTCTGGCAAGGCAGGGTGGGGGTCTGGAGGAAAACCCTCTGCTCTGACAAGGCAGGCGGTTTCTGGAGGGAAATGCTCTGCTTTAACAAGTCAGGGAGAATCAACAGGGAAACGCTCTGCTCTGAAAAGGCATGAAGGGGCCTGGAGGGAAACCCTCTGCTCTGACAAGTCAGGAGGGGTGGGGGTCTGGAGGGAAACGCTCTGCTTTAGCAAGTCAGGGAGAGTCTAGAGGGAAACCCTCTGCTCTGGCAAGGCATGGGGGTCCGGAGGAAAAACCACTGTTCTGACAAGGCTGGGAGGGTCTGGAGGGAAACCCTCTGCTCTGGCAAGGCAGGGGGAGTCTGAATGACAACTCTCTGCTCTGACAAGGCAGGCGGGGTCTGGAGGGAAACGCTCTGCTTTAGCAAGTCAACGAGAGTCTAGAGGGAAACGTTCTGCTCTGACAAACAAGGGCAGGGTCTGGAGTGAAACCCTCTGCTCTGACAAGGCAGGAGGGGTGGGGGTCTGGAGGGAAACCCTCTGTTTTGGAATGGCAGGGAGAATCTGGAGGGAAACCGTTTGCTCTGACAAGGCAGGGCGGGGGTCTGGAGGGAAACCCTCTGCTCCAATAAGGCAGAGGAAGGGGTATGGAGGGAAACCCTCTGCTCTGGAAAGGCAAGGGGGTCTGGAGGGAAACCCCCTGCTCTGATGAGGCAGGGGGGGGGCGGTCTGGAGGGAAACCGTCTGCTCTGGAAAGGCAGGGTCGGTCTGGAGGGAAACCCTCTGCTTTGGCAAGGCAGGGAGGGTCTGGAGGGAAACCCTCTGCTCCAAATAAGTCAGGGGGGGTCTGGAGGGAATGCCTCTGCTCTGACAAGGCAGGGGGGTTCTGGAGGGAAACACTCTGCTGTGGCAAGCCAGGGGAGTCTGGAGGAAAACCCTCTGCTCTGACAAGGCAGGCGGGGTCTGGAGGGAAACGCTCTGATTTGGCAATGCAGGGAGAGTCTGGAGGGAAACCCTCTGCTTTGGCAAGGCAGGGAGGGTTTGGAGGGAAACCTTCTGTTTTGGCAAGGCAGGGAGAGTCTGGAGGGAAGCCGTCTGCTCTGACAAGGCAGGGCAGGAGTCTGGAGGGAAACCCTCTGCTCCAATGAGGCAGGGGAGGGGGTCTGGAGGGAAACCTTCTGCTTGGCAAGGCAGGGGGGGTCTGGAGAGAAAGCATCTGCTCTGGCAAGGCAGGGGGGATCTCGAGTAAAACCCTCTGTTCTGACAAGGCACGGCGCGTCTTAGGGAAATCCTCGGCTCTGGCAAGGCAGGGGGGGGGGTCAGGACGGAAACCCTCTGCTTTGGCAAGGCAGGGAGAGTCTGGAGGGAAACCCTCTGCTCTGACAAGGCAGGCGGGGTCTTCAGGGAAACGCTCTGCTTTAACAAGTCAGGGAGAGTCTAGAGGGAAACGCTCTGCTCTGACAAGGCAGGGCGGGGCCTGGAGGGAAACCCTCTGCACTGACAAGGTAGGAGGGGTGGGGGTCTGTAGGGAAACCCTCTGTTCAGCCAAAGCAGGGGGGTCTGGAGGGAATCCCTCTGTTTTGGAAAGGCAGGGAGAGTCTGGAGGGAAACCGTCTGCTCTGACAAGGCAGGGCGGGGGTCTGGAGGGAAACCTTCTGCTTTAGCAAGTCATTGAGAGTTTAGAGGGAAACGCTCTGCTCTGACAAGGCAGGGCGGTGCTTGGAGGGAAACCCTCTGCTCGGGCAAGGCAGGGGGGGTCTGGAGGGAAACACTCTGCTCTGGCAAGGCAGGGGTAGTCTGGAGGAAAACCCTCTGCTCTGACAAGGCAGTCGGGGTCTGGAGGGAAACGCTCTGATTTGGCAATGCAGGGAGAGTCTGGAGGGAAACCCTCTGCTCTGATGAGGCAGGGCGGGGATCTAGAGGGAAAACCTCTGCTCTGACAATGCATGACGAGGGTCTGGAGGGATCCCCCCTGCTATGGTAAGGCAGGGGGTTCTGGAGGGAAACCCTCTGCTCCGACAAGGCAGGGGAGCAGGTCTAGAGGGAAACCCTCTTCTCTGGCAAGGCAGGGTAGGGGTCTGGAGGGAAACCCTCTGCTCTGACAAGGCAGGCGGGGTCTGGAGGGAAAAGCTCTGCTTTAACAAGTCAGGGAGAATCTAGAGGGAAACGCTCTGCTCTGAAAAGGATTGAAGGGGCCTCGAGGGAAACCCTCTGCTCTGACAAGGCAGGAGGGGTGGGGGTCTGGAGGGAAACGCTCTGCTTTAGCAAGTCAGGGAGAATCTAGAGGGAAACCCTCTGCTCTGGCAACGCTTGGGGGTCTGGAGGAAAACACTCTGTTCTGACAAGGCAGGGAGGGTCTGGAGGGAAACCCTCTGTTTTGGCAAGGCAGGGAGAGTCTGGATGGAAACCGTCTACTCTGACAAGGCAGGGCGGGGGTCTGGAGGGAAACCCTCTGCTCTGACAATGCATGACGGGGGTCTGGAGGGATCCCCTCTGCTATGGTAAGGCAGGGGGTTCTGGAGGGAAACCCTCTGCTCCGACAAGGCAGGGGAGCAGGTCTGGAGGGAAACCCTCTGCTCTGGCAAGGCAGGGTGGGGGTCTGGAGGGAAACCCTCTGCTCTGACAAGGCAGGCGAGGTCTGGAGGGAAACGCTCTGCTTTAACAAGTCAGGGAGAATCTAGAGGGAAATGCTCTGCTCTGAAAAGGATGGAAGGGGCCTCGAGGGAAACCCTCTGCTCTGACAAGGCAGGAGGGGTGGGGGTCTGGAGGGAAGCGCTCTGCTTTAGCAAGTCAGGGAGAGTCTAGAGGGAAACCCTCTGCTCTGGCAAGGCATGGGGTTCTGGAGGAAAACCCTCTGTTCTGACAAGGCAGGGAGGGTCTGGAGGGAAACCCTCTGTTTTGGCAAGGCAGGGAGAGTCTGGATGGAAACCGTCTACTCTGACACGGCAGGGCGGGGGTCTGGAGGGAAACCATCTGCTCCAATAAGGCAGGGGAGGGGGTCTGGAGGCAAACCCTCTTCTTTGGCAGGGCAGGGGTGGTTTGGAGGGAAAACTTCTCCAGCGCTGCCCTCCAGACAGTCTCGTCCCTTCACCTGATGAAGGCCGCTTGTGTTGTGGCCGAAACGTCGTTAGAATTTTATTGTGTTATTTTATTTCATCAATTTATTATTTTATTCTCATTCTACGTGACTTTACCGAAAGAACCAAAGAAGAGGAACCGTCTGCTCTGGCAAGGCAGGTAGAGTCTGGAGGGAAACCCTCAGCTTTAGCAAGTCAGGGAGAGTCTAGAGGGATACGCTATGCTCTGACAAGGCAGGGCGGGGCCTGGAGAGAAACCCTCTGCTTTGGCAAGGCAGGGCGATGCCTGGAGGGAAACCCTCTGCTTTGGCAAGGCAGGGAGGGTATGGAGGGAAATCCTCTGTTTTGGAATGGCAGGGAGAATCTGGGGGAAACCGTTTGCTCTGACAAGGCAGGGCGGGGGGCTGGAGGGAAACCCTCTGCTCCAATAAGGCAGAGGAAGGGGTATGGAGGGAAACCCTCTGCTCGGATGAGGCAGCGGGGGGCGGTCTGGAGGGAAACCTTCTGCTCTGGAAAGGCAGGTTCGGTCTGGAGGGAAACCCTCTGCTTTGGCAAGTCAGGGGGAGTCTGGAGGGAATCCCTCTGGTCGGGCAAGGCAGGGGGGGGGGTCTGGAGGAAAACCCTCTGCTCTGGCAAGGCAGGGGGAGTCTTAAGGGAAAACCTCTGCTCTGACAAGCCAGGCGGGGTCTGGAGGGAAACGCTCTGCTTTAGCAAGTCAACGAGAGTCTAGAGGGAAACGTTCTGCTCTGACAAAGCAGGGCAGGGCCTGGAGGGAAACCCTCTGCTCTGACAAGGCAGGAGGGGTGGGGTTCTGGAGGGAAATCCTCTGCTCATGCAAAGCACAGGGGGTCTGGAGGGAAACCCTCTTCTTTGGCAAGGTAGGGGGGGTCTGGAGGGAAACCCTCTGCTTTAGCAAGTCAGGGAGAGTTTAGAGGGAAACGCTCTGCTCTGACAAGGCAGGGCGGTGCCAGGGCGGGAAACCCTCTGCTCTGGCAAGGCAGGGGGGGGGGGTCTTGAGGGAAACACTCTGCTCTGGCAAGGCAGGGGGAGTCTGGAGGAAAACCCTCTGCTCTGACAAGGCAGGCGGGGTCTGGAGGGAAACGCTCTGATTTGGCAATGCAGGGAGAGTCTGGAGGGAAACCCACTGCTCTGACAAGGCAGGGCGGGGATCTAGTGGAAAACCCTCTGCTCTGACAATGCATGGCGGGGGTCTGGAAGGATCCCCTCTGCTCTGGTAAGGCAGGGGGTTCTGGAGGGAAACCCTCTGCTCCGACAAGGCAGGGGAGCAGGTCTGGAGGGAAACCCTCTGCTCTGGCAAGGCAGGGTGGGGGTCTGGAGGAAAACCCTCTGCTCTGACAAGGCAGGCGGAGTCTGGAGGGAAATGCTCTGCTTTAACAAGTCAGGGAGAATCAACAGGGAAACGCTCTGCTCTGAAAAGGCATGAAGGGGCCTAGAGGGAAACCCTCTGCTCTGACAAGTCAGGAGGGGTGGGGGTCTGGAAAGAAACGCTCTGCTTTTGCAAGTCAGGGAGAGTCTAGAGGGAAACCCTCTGCTCTGGCAAGGCATGGGGGTCTGGAGGAAAAAACACTGTTCTGACAAGGCTGGGAGGGTCTGGAGGGAAACCCTCTGTTTTGGTAAGGCAGGGAGAGTCTGGAGGGAAACCCTCTGCTCTGACAAGGCAGGGCGGGGATCTAGTGGAAAACCCTCTGCTCTGACAATGCATGGCGGGGGTCTGGAAGGATCCCCTCTGCTCTGGTAAGGCAGGGGGTTCTGGAGGGAAACCCTCTGCTCCGACAAGGCAGGGGAGCAGGTCTGGAGGGAAACCCTCTGCTCTGGCAAGGCAGGGTGGGGGTCTGGAGGAAAACCCTCTGCTCTGACAAGGCAGGCGGTTTCTGGAGGGAAATGCTCTGCTTTAACAAGTCAGGGAGAATCAACAGGGAAACGCTCTGCTCTGAAAAGGCATGAAGGGGCCTGGAGGGAAACCCTCTGCTCTGACAAGTCAGGAGGGGTGGGGGTCTGGAGGGAAACGCTCTGCTTTAGCAAGTCAGGGAGAGTCTAGAGGGAAACCCTCTGCTCTGGCAAGGCATGGGGGTCCGGAGGAAAAACCACTGTTCTGACAAGGCTGGGAGGGTCTGGAGGGAAACCCTCTGCTCTGGCAAGGCAGGGGGAGTCTGAATGACAACTCTCTGCTCTGACAAGGCAGGCGGGGTCTGGAGGGAAACGCTCTGCTTTAGCAAGTCAACGAGAGTCTAGAGGGAAACGTTCTGCTCTGACAAACAAGGGCAGGGTCTGGAGTGAAACCCTCTGCTCTGACAAGGCAGGAGGGGTGGGGGTCTGGAGGGAAACCCTCTGTTTTGGAATGGCAGGGAGAATCTGGAGGGAAACCGTTTGCTCTGACAAGGCAGGGCGGGGGTCTGGAGGGAAACCCTCTGCTCCAATAAGGCAGAGGAAGGGGTATGGAGGGAAACCCTCTGCTCTGGAAAGGCAAGGGGGTCTGGAGGGAAACCCCCTGCTCTGATGAGGCAGGGGGGGGGCGGTCTGGAGGGAAACCGTCTGCTCTGGAAAGGCAGGGTCGGTCTGGAGGGAAACCCTCTGCTTTGGCAAGGCAGGGAGGGTCTGGAGGGAAACCCTCTGCTCCAAATAAGTCAGGGGGGGTCTGGAGGGAATGCCTCTGCTCTGACAAGGCAGGGGGGTTCTGGAGGGAAACACTCTGCTGTGGCAAGCCAGGGGAGTCTGGAGGAAAACCCTCTGCTCTGACAAGGCAGGCGGGGTCTGGAGGGAAACGCTCTGATTTGGCAATGCAGGGAGAGTCTGGAGGGAAACCCTCTGCTTTGGCAAGGCAGGGAGGGTTTGGAGGGAAACCTTCTGTTTTGGCAAGGCAGGGAGAGTCTGGAGGGAAGCCGTCTGCTCTGACAAGGCAGGGCAGGAGTCTGGAGGGAAACCCTCTGCTCCAATGAGGCAGGGGAGGGGGTCTGGAGGGAAACCTTCTGCTTGGCAAGGCAGGGGGGGTCTGGAGAGAAAGCATCTGCTCTGGCAAGGCAGGGGGGATCTCGAGTAAAACCCTCTGTTCTGACAAGGCACGGCGCGTCTTAGGGAAATCCTCGGCTCTGGCAAGGCAGGGGGGGGGGTCAGGACGGAAACCCTCTGCTTTGGCAAGGCAGGGAGAGTCTGGAGGGAAACCCTCTGCTCTGACAAGGCAGGCGGGGTCTTCAGGGAAACGCTCTGCTTTAACAAGTCAGGGAGAGTCTAGAGGGAAACGCTCTGCTCTGACAAGGCAGGGCGGGGCCTGGAGGGAAACCCTCTGCACTGACAAGGTAGGAGGGGTGGGGGTCTGTAGGGAAACCCTCTGTTCAGCCAAAGCAGGGGGGTCTGGAGGGAATCCCTCTGTTTTGGAAAGGCAGGGAGAGTCTGGAGGGAAACCGTCTGCTCTGACAAGGCAGGGCGGGGGTCTGGAGGGAAACCTTCTGCTTTAGCAAGTCATTGAGAGTTTAGAGGGAAACGCTCTGCTCTGACAAGGCAGGGCGGTGCTTGGAGGGAAACCCTCTGCTCGGGCAAGGCAGGGGGGGTCTGGAGGGAAACACTCTGCTCTGGCAAGGCAGGGGTAGTCTGGAGGAAAACCCTCTGCTCTGACAAGGCAGTCGGGGTCTGGAGGGAAACGCTCTGATTTGGCAATGCAGGGAGAGTCTGGAGGGAAACCCTCTGCTCTGATGAGGCAGGGCGGGGATCTAGAGGGAAAACCTCTGCTCTGACAATGCATGACGAGGGTCTGGAGGGATCCCCCCTGCTATGGTAAGGCAGGGGGTTCTGGAGGGAAACCCTCTGCTCCGACAAGGCAGGGGAGCAGGTCTAGAGGGAAACCCTCTTCTCTGGCAAGGCAGGGTAGGGGTCTGGAGGGAAACCCTCTGCTCTGACAAGGCAGGCGGGGTCTGGAGGGAAAAGCTCTGCTTTAACAAGTCAGGGAGAATCTAGAGGGAAACGCTCTGCTCTGAAAAGGATTGAAGGGGCCTCGAGGGAAACCCTCTGCTCTGACAAGGCAGGAGGGGTGGGGGTCTGGAGGGAAACGCTCTGCTTTAGCAAGTCAGGGAGAATCTAGAGGGAAACCCTCTGCTCTGGCAACGCTTGGGGGTCTGGAGGAAAACACTCTGTTCTGACAAGGCAGGGAGGGTCTGGAGGGAAACCCTCTGTTTTGGCAAGGCAGGGAGAGTCTGGATGGAAACCGTCTACTCTGACAAGGCAGGGCGGGGGTCTGGAGGGAAACCCTCTGCTCTGACAATGCATGACGGGGGTCTGGAGGGATCCCCTCTGCTATGGTAAGGCAGGGGGTTCTGGAGGGAAACCCTCTGCTCCGACAAGGCAGGGGAGCAGGTCTGGAGGGAAACCCTCTGCTCTGGCAAGGCAGGGTGGGGGTCTGGAGGGAAACCCTCTGCTCTGACAAGGCAGGCGGGGTCTGGAGGGAAACGCTCTGCTTTAACAAGTCAGGGAGAATCTAGAGGGAAATGCTCTGCTCTGAAAAGGATGGAAGGGGCCTCGAGGGAAACCCTCTGCTCTGACAAGGCAGGAGGGGTGGGGGTCTGGAGGGAAACGCTCTGCTTTAGCAAGTCAGGGAGAGTCTAGAGGGAAACCCTCTGCTCTGGCAAGGCACAGGGTTCTGGAGGAAAACCCTCTGTTCTGACAAGGCAGGGAGGGTCTGGAGGGAAACCCTCTGTTTTGGCAAGGCAGGGAGAGTCTGGATGGAAACCGTCTACTCTGACACGGCAGGGCGGGGGTCTGGAGGGAAACCATCTGCTCCAATAAGGCAGGGGAGGGGGTCTGGAGGCAAACCCTCTTCTTTGGCAGGGCAGGAGTGGTTTGGAGGGAAAACTTCTCCAGCGCTGCCCTCCAGACAGTCTCGTCCCTTCACCTGATGAAGGCCGCTTGTGTTGTGGCAGAAACGTCGTTAGAATTTTATTGTGTTATTTTATTTCATCAATTTATTATTTTATTCTCATTCTACGTGACTTTACCGAAAGAACCAAAGAAGAGGAACCGTCTGCTCTGGCAAGGCAGGTAGAGTCTGGAGGGAAACCCTCAGCTTTAGCAAGTCAGGGAGAGTCTAGAGGGATACGCTATGCTCTGACAAGGCAGGGCGGGGCCTGGAGAGAAACCCTCTGCTTTGGCAAGGCAGGGCGGTGCCTGGAGGGAAACCCTCTGCTCCAATAAGGCAGAGGAAGGGGTATGGAGGGAAACCCTCTGCTCTGGCAAGGCAAGGGGGTCTGGAGGGAAACCCCTGCTCTGATGAGGCGGGGGGGGGGCGGTCTGGAGGGAAACCGTCTGCTCTGGAAAGGCAGGGTCGGTCTGGAGGGAAACCCTCTGCTTTGGCAAGGCAGGGAGGGTCTGGAGGGAAACCCTCTGCTCCAATAAGTCAGGGGGGGTCTGGAGGGAAACGCTCTGATTTGGCAATGCAGGGAGAGTCTGGAGGGAAACCCTCTGCTTTGGCAAGGCAGGGAGGGTTTGGAGGGAAACCTGTTTTGGCAAGGCAGGGAGAGTCTGGAGGGAAGCCGTCTGCTCTGACAAGGCAGGGCAGGAGTCTGGAGGGAAACCCTCTGCTCCAATGAGGCAGGGGAGGGGGTCCGGAGGGAAACCCTCTGCTTTGGCAAGGCAGGGGGGGTCTGGAGAGAAAGCATCTGCTCTGGCAAGGCAGGGGGGATCTCGAGTAAAACCCTCTGTTCTGACAAGGCACGGCGCGTCTTAGGGAAACCCTCTGCTCGGGCAAGGCAGGGGGGGTCTGGAGGGAAACACTCTGCTCTGGCAAGGCAGGGGTAGTCTGGAGGAAAACCCTCTGCTCTGACAAGGCAGTCGGGGTCTGGAGGGAAACGCTCTGATTTGGCAATGCAGTGAGAGTCTGGAGGGAAACCCTCTGCTCTGATGAGGCAGGGCGGGGATCTAGAGGGAAAACCTCTGCTCTGACAATGCATGACGGGGGTCTGGAGGGATCCCCCCTGCTATCGTAAGGCAGGGGGTTCTGGAGGGAAACCCTCTGCTCCGACAAGGCAGGGGAGCAGGTCTGGAGGGAAACCCTCTGCTCTGGCAAGGCAGGGTGGGGGTCTGGAGGGAAACCCTCTGCTCTTACAAGGCAGGCGGGGTCTGGAGGGAAACGCTCTGCTTTAACAAGTCAGGGAGAATCTAGAGGGAAATGCTCTGCTCTGAAAAGGATGGAAGGGGCCTCGAGGGAAACCCTCTGCTCTGACAAGGCAGGAGGGGTGGGGGTCTGGAGGGAAACGCTCTGCTTTAGCAAGTCAGGGAGAGTCTAGAGGGAAACCCTCTGCTCTGGCAAGGCACGGGGTTCTGGAGGAAAACCCTCTGTTCTGACAAGGCAGGGAGGGTCTGGAGGGAAACCCTCTGTTTTGGCAAGGCAGGGAGAGTCTGGATGGAAACCGTCTACTCTGACACGGCAGGGCGGGGGTCTGGAGGGAAACCATCTGCTCCAATAAGGCAGGGGAGGGGGTCTGGAGGCAAACCCTCTTCTTTGGCAGGGCAGGGGTGGTTTGGAGGGAAAACTTCTCCAGCGCTGCCCTCCAGACAGTCTCGTCCCTTCACCTGATGAAGGCCGCTTGTGTTGTGGCAGAAACGTCGTTAGAATTTTATTGTGTTATTTTATTTCATCAATTTATTATTTTATTCTCATTCTACGTGACTTTACCGAAAGAACCAAAGAAGAGGAACCGTCTGCTCTGGCAAGGCAGGTAGAGTCTGGAGGGAAACCCTCAGCTTTAGCAAGTCAGGGAGAGTCTAGAGGGATACGCTATGCTCTGACAAGGCAGGGCGGGGCCTGGAGAGAAACCCTCTGCTTTGGCAAGGCAGGGCGGTGCCTGGAGGGAAACCCTCTGCTCCAATAAGGCAGAGGAAGGGGTATGGAGGGAAACCCTCTGCTCTGGCAAGGCAAGGGGGTCTGGAGGGAAACCCCTGCTCTGATGAGGCGGGGGGGGGGGCGGTCTGGAGGGAAACCGTCTGCTCTGGAAAGGCAGGGTCGGTCTGGAGGGAAACCCTCTGCTTTGGCAAGGCAGGGAGGGTCTGGAGGGAAACCCTCTGCTCCAATAAGTCAGGGGGGGTCTGGAGGGAAACGCTCTGATTTGGCAATGCAGGGAGAGTCTGGAGGGAAACCCTCTGCTTTGGCAAGGCAGGGAGGGTTTGGAGGGAAACCTGTTTTGGCAAGGCAGGGAGAGTCTGGAGGGAAGCCGTCTGCTCTGACAAGGCAGGGCAGGAGTCTGGAGGGAAACCCTCTGCTCCAATGAGGCAGGGGAGGGGGTCCGGAGGGAAACCCTCTGCTTTTGGCAAGGCAGGGGGGGTCTGGAGAGAAAGCATCTGCTCTGGCAAGGCAGGGGGGATCTCGAGTAAAACCCTCTGTTCTGACAAGGCACGGCGCGTCTTAGGGAAACCCTCTGCTCGGGCAAGGCAGGGGGGGTCTGGAGGGAAACACTCTGCTCTGGCAAGGCAGGGGTAGTCTGGAGGAAAACCCTCTGCTCTGACAAGGCAGTCGGGGTCTGGAGGGAAACGCTCTGATTTGGCAATGCAGTGAGAGTCTGGAGGGAAACCCTCTGCTCTGATGAGGCAGGGCGGGGATCTAGAGGGAAAACCTCTGCTCTGACAATGCATGACGGGGGTCTGGAGGGATCCCCCCTGCTATCGTAAGGCAGGGGGTTCTGGAGGGAAACCCTCTGCTCCGACAAGGCAGGGGAGCAGGTCTAGAGGGAAACCCTCTTCTCTGGCAAGGCAGGGTGGGGGTCTGGAGGGAAACCCTCTGTTCTGACAAGGCAGGGAGGGTCTGGAGGGAAACCCTCTGTTTTGGAAAGGTAGGGAGAGTCTGGATGGAAACCGTCTACTCTGACAAGGCAGGGCGGGGGTCTGGAGGGAAACCCTCTGCTCTGACAATGCATGACGGGGGTCTGGAGGGATCCCCTCTGCTATGGTAAGGCAGGGGGTTCTAGAGGAAACCCTCTGCTCCGACAAGGCAGGGGAGCAGGTCTGGAGGGAAACCCTCTGCTCTGGCAAGGCAGGGTGGGGGTCTGGAGGGAAACCCTCTGCTCTGACAAGGCAGGCGGGGTCTGGAGGGAAACACTCTGCTTTAACAAGTCAGGGAGAATCTAGAGGGAAATGCTCTGCTCTGAAAAGGATGGAAGGGGCCTCGAGGGAAACCCTCTGCTCTGACAAGGCAGGAGGGGTGGGGGTCTGGAGGGAAACGCTCTGCTTTAGCAAGTCAGGGAGAGTCTGGAGGGAAACCCTCTGCTCCAATGAGGCAGGGGAGGGGGTCTGGAGGGAAATCCCTCTGCTTTGGCAAGGCAGGGGGGGTCTGGAGAGAAAGCATCTGCTCTGGCAAGGCAGGGGGGATCTCGAGTAAAACCCTCTGTTCTGACAAGGCACGGCGCGTCTTAGGGAAATCCTCGGCTCTGGCAAGGCAGGGGCGGGGGTCTGGACGGAAACCCTCTGCTTTGGCAAGGCAGGGAGAGTCTGGAGGGAAACCCTCTGCTCTGACAAGGCAGGCGGGGTCTTCAGGGAAACGCTTTGCTTTAACAAGTCAGGGAGAGTCCAGAGGGAAACGCTCTGCTCTGACAAGGCAGGGCGGGGCTTGGAGGGAAACCCTCTGCACTGACAAGGTAGGAGGGGTGGGAGTCTATAGGGAAACCCTCTGTTCAGCCAAAGCAGGGGGGTCTGGAGGGAATCCCTCTGTTTTGGAAAGGCAGGGAGAGTCTGGAGGGAAACCGTCTGCTCTGACAAGGCAGGGCGGTGGTCTCGAGGGAAACCTTCTGCTTTAGCAAGTCATTGAGAGTTTAGAGGGAAACGCTCTGCTCTG
This sequence comes from Petromyzon marinus, assembly GCF_048934315.1. Lineage (NCBI taxonomy): Eukaryota > Metazoa > Chordata > Hyperoartia > Petromyzontiformes > Petromyzontidae > Petromyzon > Petromyzon marinus. The sequence goes on along the minus strand of NC_133698.1, from coordinate 514,264 downwards.
ACAAGGCAGGGCGGTGCTTGGAGGGAAACCCTCTGCTCGGGCAAGGCAGGGAGAGTCTGGAGGGAAACCCTCTGCTCTGATGAGGCAGGGCGGGGATCTAGAGGGAAAACCTCTGCTCTGACAATGCATGACGGGGGTCTGGAGGGATCCCCCCTGCTATGGTAAGGCAGGGGGTTCTGGAGGGAAACCCTCTGCTCCGACAAGGCAGGGGAGCAGGTCTGGAGGGAAACCCTCTTCTCTGGCAAGGCAGGGTGGGGGTCTGGAGGGAAACCCTCTGCTCTGACAAGGCAGGCGGGGTCTGGAGGGAAACGCTCTGCTTTAACAAGTCAGGGAGAATCTAGAGGGAAACGCTCTGCTCTGAAAAGGATGGAAGGGGCCTCGAGGGAAACCCTCTGCTCTGACAAGGCAGGAGGGGTGGGGGTCTGGAGGGAAACGCTCTGCTTTAGCAAGTCAGGGAGAATCTAGAGGGAAACCCTCTGCTCTGGCAAGGCATGGGGGTCTGGAGGAAAACCCTCTGTTCTGACAAGGCAGGGAGGGTCTGGAGGGAAACCCTCTGTTTTGGCAAGGCAGGGAGAGTCTGGATGGAAACCGTCTACTCTGACAAGGCAGGGCTGGGGTCTGGAGGGAAACCCTCTGCTCTGACAATGCATGACGGGGGTCTGGAGGGATCCCCTCTGCTATGGTAAGGCAGGGGGTTCTGGAGGGAAACCCTCTGCTCCGACAAGGCAGGGGAGCAGGTCTGGAGGGAAACCCTCTGCTCTGGCAAGGCAGGGTGGGGGTCTGGAGGGAAACCCTCTGCTCTGACAAGGCAGGCGGGGTCTGGAGGGAAACGCTCTGCTTTAACAAGTCAGGGAGAATCTAGAGGGAAACGCTCTGCTCTGAAAAGGATGGAAGGGGCCTCGAGGGAAACCCTCTGCTCTGACAAGGCAGGAGGGGTGGGGGTCTGGAGGGAAACGCTCTGCTTTAGCAAGTCAGGGAGAGTCTAGAGGGAAACCCTCTTCTCTGGCAAGGCATGGGGTTCTGGAGGAAAACCCTCTGTTCTGACAAGGCAGGGAGGGTCTGGAGGGAAACCCTCTGTTTTGGCAAGGCAGGAAGAGTCTGGATGGAAACCGTCTACTCTGACACGGCAGGGCGGGGGTCTGGAGGGAAACCATCTGCTCCAATAAGGCAGGGGAGGGGGTCTGGAGGCAAACCCTCTTCTTTGGCAGGGCAGGGGTGGTTTGGAGGGAAAACTTCTCCAGCGCTGCCCTCCAGACAGTCTCGTCCCTTCACCTGATGAAGGCCGCTTGTGTTGTGGTAGAAACGTCGTTAGAATTTTATTGTGTTATTTTATTTCATCAATTTATTATTTTATTCTCATTCTACGTGACTTTACCGAAAGAACCAAAGAAGAGGAACCGTCTGCTCTGGCAAGGCAGGTAGAGTCTGGAGGGAAACCCTCAGCTTTAGCAAGTCAGGGAGAGTCTAGAGGGATATGCTATGCTCTGACAAGGCAGGGCGGGGCCTGGAGAGAAACCCTCTGCTTTGGCAAGGCAGGGCGGTGCCTGGAGGGAAACCCTCTGCTTTGGCAAGGCAGGGAGGGTATGGAGGGAAATCCTCTGTTTTGGAATGGCAGGGAGAATCTGGGGGAAACCGTTTGCTCTGACAAGGCAGGGCGGGGGTCTGGAGGGAAACCCTCTGCTCCAATAAGGCAGAGGAAGGGGTATGGAGGGAAACCCTCTGCTCTGGCAAGGCAGGGGGTCTGGAGGGAAACCCACTGCTCTGATGAGGCAGCGGGGGGCGGTCTGGAGGGAAACCTTCTGCTCTGGAAAGGCAGGTTCGGTCTGGAGGGAAACCCTCTGCTTTGGCAAGTCAGGGGGGGTCTGGAGGGAATCCCTCTGCTTTGGCAAGGCAGGGGGGGTCTGGAGGGAAACCTTCTGCTCTGGCATGGCAGGGGGGTCTGGAGGAAAACCCTCTGTTCTGACAAGGCATGGGGGGGTCTGGAGGGAAACTCTCTGGTCGGGCAAGGCAGGGGGGGGGGTCTGGAGGAAAACCCTCTGCTCTGGCAAGGCAGGGGGAGTCTTAAGGGAAAACCTCTGCTCTGACAAGCCAGGCGGGTTCTGGAGGGAAACGCTCTGCTTTAGCAAGTCAACGAGAGTCTAGAGGGAAACGTTCTGCTCTGACAAAGCAGGGCAGGGCCTGGATGGAAACCCTCTGCTCTGACAAGGCAGGAGGGGTGGGGTTCTGGAGGGAAATCCTCTGCTCATGCAAAGCACAGGGGGTCTGGATGGAAACCCTCTTCTTTGGCAAGGTAGGGGGGGTCTGGAGGGAAACCCTCTGCTTTAGCAAGTCAGGGAGAGTTTAGAGGGAAACGCTCTGCTCTGACAAGGCAGGGCGGTGCCATGGCGGGAAACCCTCTGCTCCGACAAGGCAGGGGAGCAGGTCTGGAGGGAAACCCTCTGCTCTGGCAAGGCAGGGTGGGGGTCTGGAGGAAAACCCTCTGCTCTGACAAGGCAGGCGGAGTCTGGAGGGAAATGCTCTGCTTTAACAAGTCAGGGAGAATCAACAGGGAAACGCTCTGCTCTGAAAAGGCATGAAGGGGCCTAGAGGGAAACCCTCTGCTCTGACAAGTCAGGAGGGGTGGGGGTCTGGAGGGAAACGCTCTGCTTTTGCAAGTCAGGGAGAGTCTAGAGGGAAACCCTCTGCTCTGGCAAGGCATGGGGGTCTGGAGGAAAAACCACTGTTCTGACAAGGCTGGGAGGGTCTGGAGGGAAACCCTCTGTTTTGGTAAGGCAGGGAGAGTCTGAAGGGAAACCCTCTGCTCTGACAAGGCAGGGCGGGGATCTAGTGGAAAACCCTCTGCTCTGACAATGCATGGCGGGGGTCTGGAAGGATCCCCTCTGCTCTGGTAAGGCAGGGGGTTCTGGAGGGAAACCCTCTGCTCCGACAAGGCAGGGGAGCAGGTCTGGAGGGAAACCCTCTGCTCTGGCAAGGCAGGGTGGGGGTCTGGAGGAAAACCCTCTGCTCTGACAAGGCAGGCGGAGTCTGGAGGGAAATGCTCTGCTTTAACAAGTCAGGGAGAATCAACAGGGAAACGCTCTGCTCTGAAAAGGCATGAAGGTCCTGGAGGGAAACCCTCTGCTCTGACAAGTCAGGAGGGGTGGGGGTCTGGAGGGAAACGCTCTGCTTTAGCAAGTCAGGGAGAGTCTAGAGGGAAACCCTCTGCTCTGGCAAGGCATGGGGGTCTGGAGGAAAAACCACTGTTCTGACAAGGCTGGGAGGGTCTGGAGGGAAACCCTCTGTTTTGGTAAGGCAGGGAGAGTCTGGAGGGAAACCGCCTGCTCTGACAAGGCAGGGCGGGGATCTAGTGGAAAACCCTCTGCTCTGACAATGCATGGCGGGGGTCTGGAAGGATCCCCTCTGCTCTGGTAAGGCAGGGGGTTCTGGAGGGAAACCCTCTGCTCCGACAAGGCAGGGGCGCAGGTCTGGAGGGAAACCCTCTGCTCTGGCAAGGCAGGGTGGGGGTCTGGAGGAAAACCCTCTGCTCTGACAAGGCAGGCGGAGTCTGGAGGGAAATGCTCTGCTTTAACAAGTCAGGGAGAATCAACAGGGAAACGCTCTGCTCTGAAAAGGCATGAAGGGGCCTGGAGGGAAACCCTCTGCTCTGACAAGTCAGGAGGGGTGGGGGTCTGGAGGGAAACGCTCTGCTTTAGCAAGTCAGGGAGAGTCTAGAGGGAAACCCTCTGCTCTGGCAAGGCATGGGGGTCTGGAGGAAAAACCACTGTTCTGAGAAGGCTGGGAGGGTCTGGAGGGAAACCCTCTGTTTTGGTTAGGCAGGGAGAGTCTGGAGGGAAACCGCCTGCTCTGACAAGGCAGGGCGGAGGTCTGGAGGGAAACCCTCTGCTCCAATAATGCAGGGGAGGGGGTCTGGAGGGAAACCCTCTGCTTTGGCAAGACAGGGTGGGTCTGGAGGGAAACCATCTGCTCTGGCAAGGCAGGGGGGGTCTCGAGGAAAACCCTCTGTTCTGACAAGGCACGGCGCGTCTTAGCGGAATCCTCTGCTCTGGCAAGGCAGGGCGGGGGTCTGGAAGGAAATCCTCTGCTTTGGCAAGGCAGGGGGAGTCTGTAGGGAAACCCTCTTCTCTGACAAGGCAGGGCGGGGCCTGGAGGTAAACCCTCTGCTCTGACAAGGCAGGAGGGGTGGGGGTCTGGATGGAAACCCTCTTCTTTGGCAGGGCAGGGGCGGTCTGGAGGGAAAACTTCTTCAGCGCTGCCCTCCAGACAGTCTCGTCCCTTCACCTGATGAAGGCCGCTTGTGTTGTGGCCGAAACGTCGTGAGAATTTTATTGTGTTATTTTATTTTATCAATTTATTATTTTATTCTCATTCTACGTGACTTTACCGAAAGAACCAAAGAAGAGGAACCGTCTGCTCTGGCAAGGCAGGTAGAGTCTGGAGGGAAACCCTCTGCTTTAGCAAGTCAGGGAGAGTCTAGAGGGAAACGCTATGCTCTGACAAGGAAGGGCGGGGTCTGGAGATAAACCCTCTGCTCTGACAAGGCAGGGCGGTGCCTGGAGGGAAACCCTCTGCTCCAATAAGGCAGAGGAAGGGGTATGGAGGGAAACCCTCTGCTCTGGCAAGGCAGGGGGGTCTGGAGGGAAACCCCCTGCTCTGATGAGGCAGGGGGGTGGTCTGGAGGGAAACCGTCTGCTCCAATAAGGCAGAGGAAGGGGTATGGAGGAAAACCCTCTGCTCTGGCAAGGCAGGGGGTCTGGAGGGAAACCCCCTGCTCTGATGATGCAGCGGGGGGCGGTCTGGAGGGAAACCTTCTGCTCTGGAAAGGCAGGTTCGGTCTGGAGGGAAACCCTCTGCTTATGCAAAGCACAGGGGGTCTGGACGGAAACCCTCTTCTTTGGCAAGGTAGGGGGGGTCTGGAGGGAAAACTTCTGTTCTGGCATGGCAGGAGGAGTCTGGAGGGAAACCCTCTGCTCTGACAAGGCAGGCGGGGTCTGGAGGGAAACGCTCTGATTTGGCAATGCAGGGAGAGTCTGGATGGAAACCCTCTGCTCTGACAAGGCAGGGCGGGAATCTAGAGGGAAACCCTCTGCTCTGACAATGCATGGCGGGGGACTGGAGGGATCCCCTCTGCTCTGGTAAGGCAGGGGTTTCTGGAGGGAAACCCTCTGCTCCGACAAGGCAGGGGAGCAGGTCTTGAGGGAAACCGTCTGCTTTGGCAAGGCAGGGTGGGGGTCTGGAGGGAAACCTTCTGCTCCGACAAGGCAGGCGGGGTCCGGAGGGAAACGCTCTGCTTTAACAAGTCAGGGAGAATCTAGAGGGAAACGCTCTGCGCTGAAAAGGATGGAAGGGGCCTCGAGGGAAACCCTCTCCTCTGACAAGGCAGGAGGGGTGGGGGTCTGGAGGGAAACGCTCTGCTTTAGCAAGTCAGGGAGAGTCTAGAGGGAAACCCTCTGCTCTGGCAAGGCATGGGGGTATGGAGGAAAACCCTCTGTTCTGACAAGGCAGGGAGGGTCTTGAGGGAAACCCTCTGTTTTGGCAAGGCAGGGAGAGTCTGGAGGGAAACCGTCTGCTCCGACAAGGCATGGCGGGGGTCTGGAGGGAAACCCTCTGCTTTGGCAAGGCAGGGAGGGTATGGAGGGAAATCCTCTGTTTTGGAATGGCAGGGAGAATCTGGGGGAAACCGTTTGCTCTGACAAGGCAGGGCGGTGCCTGGAGGGAAACCCTCTGCTTTGGCAAGGCAGGGAGGGTATGGAGGGAAATCCTCTGTTTTGGAATGGCAGGGAGAATCTGGGGGAAACCGTTTGCTCTGACAAGGCAGGGCGGGGGTCTGGAGGGAAACCCTCTGCTCCAATAAGGCAGAGGAAGGGGTATGGAGGGAAACCCTCTGCTCTGGCAAGGCAGGGGGTCTGGAGGGAAACCCCCTGCTCTGATGAGGCAGCGGGGGGCGGTCTGGAGGGAAACCTTCTGCTCTGGAAAGGCAGGTTCGGTCTGGAGGGAAACCCTCTGCTTTGGCAAGTCAGGGGGGGTCTGGAGGGAATCCCTCTGCTTTGGCAAGGCAGGGGGGGTCTGGAGGGAAACCTTCTGCTCTGGCATGGCAGGGGGGTCTGGAGGAAAACCCTCAGTTCTGACAAGGCATGGGGGGGTCTGGAGGGAAACTCTCTGGTCTGGCAAGGCAGGGGGGGGGGTCTGGAGGGAAACCCTCTGCTCTGGCAAGGCCGGGGGAGTCTTAAGGGAAAACCTCTGCTCTGACAAGCCAGGCGGGGTCTGGAGGGAAACGCTCTGCTTTAGAAAGTCAACGAGAGTCTAGAGGGAAACGTTCTGCTCTGACAAAGCAGGCAGGGCCTGGAGGGAAACCCTCTACTCTGACAAGGCAGGAGGGGTGGGGTTCTGGAGGGAAATCCTCTGCTCATGCAAAGCACAGGGGGTCTGGAGGGAAACCCTCTTCTTTGGCAAGGTAGGGGGGGGGTCTGGAGGGAAACCCTCTGCTTTAGCAAGTCAGGGAGAGTTTAGAGTGAAACGCTCTGCTCTGACAAGGCAGGGCGGTGCTTGGCGGGAAATCCTCTGCTCTGGCAAGGCGGGGGGGGGTCCGGAGGAAAACCCTCTGCTCTGACAAGGCAGGCAGGGTCTGGAGGGAAACGCTCTGCTTTAACAAGTCAGGGAGAGTCTAGAGGGAAACGCTCAGATCTGACAAGGCAGGGCGGGGCCTGGAGGGAAACGCTCTGCTCTGACAAGGCAGGAGGGGTGGGGATCTGGAGGGAAACCCTCTGCTCAGCCAAATCAGGGGGGGGGGGTCTGGAGGCAAACCCTCTTCTTTGGCAGGGCAGGCGGGGTCTGGAGGGAAAACTTCTCCATCGCTGCCCTCCAGACAGTCTCGTCCCTTTACCTGATGAAGGCCGCTTGTGTTGTGGCCGAAACATCGTGAGAATTTTATTGTGTTATTTTATTTCATCAATTTATTATTTTATTCTCATTCTACGTGAATTTACCGAATGAACAAAAGAAGAGGAACCGTCTGATCTGGCAAGGCAGGTAGAGTCTGGAGGAAAACCCTCTGCTTTAGCAAGTCAGGGAGAGTCTAGAGGGAAACGCTATGCTCTGACAAGGAAGGGCGGGGCCTGGAGAGAAACACTCTGCTCTGACAAGGCAGGGCGGTGCCTGGAGGGAAACCCTCTGCTTTGGCAAGGCAGGGAGGGTATGGAGGGAAATCCTCTGTTTTGGAATGGCAGGGAGAATCTGGAGGGAAACCGTCTGCTCTGACAAGGCAGGGCGGGGGTCTGGAGGGAAACCCTCTGCTCCAATAAGGCAGAGGAAGGGGTATGGAGGGAAACCCTCTGCTCTGGCAAGGCACAGGGGTCTGGAGGGAAACACCCTGCTCTGATGAGGCAGGGGGGATCTCGAGTAAAACCCTCTGTTCTGACAAGGCACGGCGCGTCTTAGGGAAATCCTCGGCTCTGGCAAGGCAGGGGGGGGGGGTCTGGACGGAAACCCTCTGCTTTGGCAAGGCAGGGAGAGTCTGGAGGGAAACCCTCTGCTCTGACAAGGCAGGCGGGGTCTTCAGGGAAACGCTCTGCTTTAACAAGTCAGGGAGAGTCTAGAGGGAAACGCTCTGCTCTGACAAGGCAGGGCGGGGCCTGGAGGGAAACCCTCTGCACTGACAAGGTAGGAGGGGTGGGGGTCTGTAGATAAACCCTCTGTTCAGCCAAAGCAGGGGGGTCTGGAGGGAAACCCTCTGTTTTGGAAAGGCAGGGAGAGTCTGGAGGGAAACCGTCTGCTCTGACAAGGCAGGGCGGGGGTCTGGAGGGAACCCCTCTGCTTATGCAAAGCACAGGGGGTCTGGAGGGAAACCCTCTTCTTTGGCAAGGTAGGGGGGGGTCTGGAGGGAAAACTTCTGTTCTGGCATGGCAGGAGGAGTCTGGAGGGAAACCCTCTGCTCTGAGAAGGCAGGCGGGGTCTGGAGGGAAACGCTCTGATTTGGCAATGCAGGGAGAGTCTGGATGGAAACCCTCTGCTCTGACAAGGCAGGGGGGGGGTCTGGAGGGAAACCCTCTGCTCTGACAATGCATGGCGGGGGTCTGGAGGGATCCCCTCTGCTCTGGTAAGGCAGGGGTTTCTGGAGGGAAACCCTCTGCTCCGACAAGGCAGGGGAGCAGGTCTTGAGGGAAACCGTCTGCTTTGGCAAGGCAGGGTGGGGGTCTGGAGGGAAACCCTCTGCTCTGACAAGGCAGGCGGGGTCCGGAGGGAAACGCTCTGCTTTAACAAGTCAGGGAGAATCTAGAGGGAAAGGCTCTGCGCTGAAAAGGATGGAAGGGGCCTCGAGGGAAACCCTCTGCTCTGACAAGGCAGGAGGGGTGGGGGTCTGGAGGGAAACGCTCTGCTTTAGCAAGTCAGGGAGAGTCTAGAGGGAAACCCTCTGCTCTGGCAAGGCATGGGGGTATGGAGGAAAACCCTCTGTTCTGACAAGGCAGGGAGGGTCTGGAGGGAAACCCTCTGTTTTGGCAAGGCAGGGAGAGTCTGGAGGGAAACCGTCTGCTCCGACAAGGCATGGCGGGGGTCTGGAGGGAAACCCTCTGTTTTGGCAAGGAAGGGAGGGTATGGAGGGAAATCCTCTGTTTTGGAATGGCAGGGAGAATCTGGGGGAAACCGTTTGTTCTGACAAGGCAGGGCGGTGCCTGGAGGGAAACCCTCTGCTTTGGCAAGGCAGGGAGGGTATGGAGGGAAATCCTCTGTTTTGGAATGGCAGGGAGAATCGGGGGAAACCGTTTGCTCTGACAAGGCAGGGCGGGGGTCTAGAGGGAAACCCTCTTCTCCAATAAGGCAGAGGAAGGGGTATGGAGGGAAACCCTCTGCTCTGGCAAGGCAGGGGGTCTGGAGGGAAACCCCCTACTCTGATGAGGCAGCGGGGGGCGGTCTGGAGGGAAACCTTCTGCTCTGGAAAGGCAGGTTCGGTCTGGAGGGAAACCCTCTGCTTTGGCAAGTCAGGGGGGGTCTGGAGGGAATCCCTCTGCTTTGGCAAGGCAGGGGGGGGCTGGAGGGAAACCTTCTGCTCTGGCATGGCAGGGGGGTCTGGAGGAAAACCCTCAGTTCTGACAAGGCATGGGGGGGTCTGGAGAGAAACTCTCTGGTCTGGCAAGGCAGGGGGGGGTCTGGAGGGAAACCCTCTGCTCTGGCAAGGCCGGGGGAGTCTTAAGGGAAAACCTCTGCTCTGACAAGCCAGGCGGGGTCTGGAGGGAAACGCTCTGCTTTAGCAAGTCAACGAGAGTCTAGAGGGAAACGTTCTGCTCTGACAAAGCAGGCAGGGCCTGGAGGGAAACCCTCTACTCTGACAAGGCAGGAGGGGTGGGGTTCTGGAGGGAAATCCTCTGCTCATGCAAAGCACAGGGGGTCTGGAGGGAAACCTTCTTCTTTGGCAAGGTAGGGGGGGGGTCTGGAGGGAAACCCTCTGCTTTAGCAAGTCAGGGAGAGTTTAGAGTGAAACGCTCTGCTCTGACAAGGCAGGGCGGTGCTTGGCGGGAAACCCTCTGCTCTGGCAAGGCGGGGGGGGGTCCGGAGGAAAACCCTCTGCTCTGACAAGGCAGGCAGGGTCTGGAGGGAAACGCTCTGCTTTAACAAGTCAGGGAGAGTCTAGAGGGAAACGCTCAGCTCTGACAAGGCAGGGCGGGGCCTGGAGGGAAACACTCTGCTCTGACAAGGCAGGGCGGTGCCTGGAGGGAAACCCTCTGCTTTGGCAAGGCAGGGAGGGTATGGAGGGAAATCCTCTGTTTTGGAATGGCAGGGAGAATCTGGAGGGAAACCGTCTGCTCTGACAAGGCAGGGCGGGGGTCTGGAGGGAAACCCTCTGCTCCAATAAGGCAGAGGAAGGGGTATGGAGGGAAACCCTCTGCTCTGGCAAGGCACGGGGTGTCTGGAGGGAAACCCCCGGCTCTGATGAGGCAGGGGGGGCGGTCTGGAGGGAAACCGTCTGCTCTGGAAAGGCAGGGTCGGTCTGGAGGGAAACCCTCTGCTTTGGCAAGGCAGGGAGAGTCTGGAGGGAAGCCGTCTGCTCTGACAAGGCAGGGCAGGAGTCTGGAGGGAAACCCTCTGCTCCAATGAGGCAGGGGAGGGGGTCTGGAGGGAAACCCTCTGCTTTGGCAAGGCAGGGGGGGTCTGGAGAGAAAGCATCTGCTCTGGCAAGGCAGGGGGGATCTCGAGTAAAACCCTCTGTTTTGACAAGGCACGGCGCGTCTTAGGGAAATCCTCGGCTCTGGCAAGGCAGGGGGGGGGGGTCTGGACGGAAACCCTCTGCTTTGGCAAGGCAGGGAGAGTCTGGAGGGAAACCCTCTGCTCTGACAAGGCAGGCGGGGTCTTCAGGGAAACGCTCTGCTTTAACAAGTCAGGGAGAGTCTAGAGGGAAACGCTCTGCTCTGACAAGGCAGGGCGGGGCCTGGAGGGAAACCCTCTGCACTGACAAGGTAGGAGGGGTGGGGGTCTGTAGATAAACCCTCTGTTCAGCCAAAGCAGGGGGGTCTGGATGGAAACCCTCTGTTTTGGAAAGGCAGGGAGAGTCTGGAGGGAAACCGTCTGCTCTGACAAGGCAGGGCGAGGGTCTGGAGGGAAACCCTCTGCTTTAGCAAGTCATTGAGAGTTTAGAGGGAAACGCTCTGCTCTGACAAGGCAGGGCGGTGCCTGGAGGGAAACCCTCTGCTCGGGCAAGGCAGGGGGGGTCTGGAGGGAAACACTCTGCTCTGGCAAGGCAGGGGGAGTCTGGAGGAAAACCCTCTGCTCTGACAAGGCAGTCGGGGTCTGGAGGGAAACGCTCTGATTTGGCAATGCAGGGAGAGTCTGGAGGGAAACCCTCTGCTCTGATAACGCAGGGCGGGGATCTAGAGGGAAACCCTCTGCTCTGACAATGCATGACGGGGGTCTGGAGGGATCCCCTCTGCTATGGTAAGGCAGGGGGTTCTGGAGGGAAACCCTCTGCTCCGACAAGGCAGGGGAGCAGGTCTGGAGGGAAACCCTCTGCTCTGGCAAGGCAGGGTGGGGGTCTGGAGGGAAACCCTCTGCTCTGACAAGGCAGGCGGGGTCTGGAGGGAAACGCTCTGCTTTAACAAGTCAGGGAGAATCTAGAGGGAAACGCTCTGCTCTGAAAAGGATGGAAGGGGCCTCGAGGGAAACCCTCTGCTCTGACAAGGCAGGAGGGGTGGGGGTCTGGAGGGAAACGCTCTGCTTTAGCAAGTCAGGGAGAATCTAGAGGGAAACCCTCTGCTCTGGCAAGGCATGGGGATCTGGAGGAAAACCTTCTGTTCTGACAAGGCAGGGAGGGTCTGGAGGGAAACCCTCTGTTTTGGCAAGGCAGGGAGAGTCTGGATGGAAACCGTCTACTCTGACAAGGCAGGGCGGGGGTCTGGAGGGAAACCCTCTGCTCTGACAATGCATGACGGGGGTCTGGAGGGATCCCCTCTGCTATTGTAAGGCAGGGGTTTTTGGAGGGAAACCCTCTGCTCCGACAAGGCAGGGGAGCAGGTCTGGAGGGAAACCCTCTGCTCTGGCAAGGCAGAGTGGGGGTCTGGATGGAAACCCTCTGCTCTGACAAGGCAGGCGGGGTCTGGAGGGAAACGCTCTGCTTTAACAAGTCAGGGAGAATCTAGAGGGAAACGCTCTGCTCTGAAATAGATGGAAGGGGCCTCGAGGGAAACCCTCTGCTCTGACAAGGCAGGAGGGGTGGGGGTCTGGAGGGAAGCGCTCTGCTTTAGCAAGTCAGGGATAGTCTAGAGGGAAACCCTCTGCTCTGGCAAGGCATGGGGTTCTGGAGGAAAACCCTCTGTTCTGACAAGGCAGGGAGGGTCTGGAGGGAAACCCTCTGTTTTGGCAAGGCAGAGAGAGTCTGGATGGAAACCGTCTACTCTGACACGGCAGGGCGTGGGTCTGGAGGGAAACCATCTGCTCCAATAAAGCAGGGAGGGGGTCTGGAGGCAAACCCTCTTCTTTGGCAGGGCAAGGGTGGTCTGGAGGGAAAACTTCTCCAGCGCTGCCCTCCAGACAGTCTCGTCCCTTCACCTAATGAAGGCCGCTTGTGTTGTGGCCGAAACGTCGTTAGAATTTTATTGTGTTATTTTATTTCATCAATTTATTATTTTATTCTCATTCTACGTGACTTTACCGAAAGAACCAAAGAAGAGGAACCGTCTGCTCTGGCAAGGCAGGTAGAGTCTGGAGGGAAACCCTCAGCTTTAGCAAGTCATGGAGAGTCTAGAGGGATACGCTATGCTCTGACAAGGCAGGGCGGGGCCTGGAGAGAAACCCTCTGCTTTGGCAAGGCAGGGCGGTGCCTGGAGGGAAACCCTCTGCTTTGGCAAGGCAGGGAGGGTATGGAGGGAAATCCTCTGTTTTGGAATGCCAGGGAGAATCTGGGGGAAACCGTTTGCTCTGACAAGGCAGGGCGGGGGTCTGGAGGGAAACCCTCTGCTACAATAAGGCAGAGGAAGGGGTATGGAGGGAAACCCTCTGCTCTGGCAAGGCAGGGGGTCTGGAGGGAAACCCCCTGCTCTGATGAGGCAGCGGGGGGCGGTCTGGAGGGAAACCTTCTGCTCTGGAAAGGCAGGTTCGGTCTGGAGGGAAACCCTCTGCTTTGGCAAGTCAGGGGGGGTCTGGAGGGAATCCCTCTGCTTTGGCAAGGCAGGGGGGGTCTGGAGGGAAACCTTCTGCTCTGGCATGGCAGGGGGGTCTGGAGGAAAACCCTCTGTTCTGACAAGGCATGGGGGGGGTCTGGAGGGAAACTCTTTGGTCTGGCAAGGCAGAGGGGGGGTCAGGAGGAACACCCTCTGCTCTGGCAAGGCAGGGGGAGTCTTAAGGGAAAACCTCTGCTCTTACAAGCCAGGCGGGGTCTGGAGGGAAACGCTCTGCTTTAGCAAGTCAACGAGAGTCTAGAGGGAAACGTTCTGCTCTGACAAAGCAGGGTAGGGCCTGGAGGGAAACCCTCTGCTCTGACAAGGCAGGAGGGGTGGCGTTCTGGAGGGAAATCCTCTGCTCATGCAAAGCACAGGGGGTCTGGAGGGAAACCCTCTTCTTTTGCAAGGTAGGGGGGGGGGGGTCTGGAGGGAAACCCTCTGCTTTAGCAAGTCAGGGAGAGTTTAGAGGGAAACGCTCTGCTCTGACAAGGCAGGGCGGTGCCAGGGCGGGAAACCCTCTGCTCTGGCAAGGCAGGGGGGGGGGGTCTTGAGGGAAACACTCTGCTCTGGCAAGGCAGGGGGAGTCTGGAGGAAAACCCTCTGCTCTGACAAGGCAGGCGGGGTCTGGAGGGAAACGCTCTGATTTGGCAATGTAGGGAGAGTCTGGAGGGAAACCCTCTGCTCTGACAAGGCAGGGCGGGGATCTAGTGGAAAACCCTCTGCTCTGACAATGCATGGCGGGGGTCTGGAAGGATCCCCTCTGCTCTGGTAAGGCAGGGGGTTTTGGAGGGAAACCCTCTGCTCCGACAAGGCAGGGGAGCAGGTCTGGAGGGAAACCCTCTGCTCTGGCAAGGCAGGGTGGGGGTCTGGAGGAAAACCCTCTGCTCTGACAAGGCAGGCGGAGTCTGGAGGGAAATGCTCTGCTTTAACAAGTCAGGGAGAATCAACAGGGAAACGCTCTGCTCTGAAAAGGCATGAAGGGGCCTGGAGGGAAACCCTCTGCTCTGACAAGTCAGGAGGGGTGGGGGTCTGGAGGGAAACGCTCTGCTTTAGCAAGTCAGGGAGAGTCTAGAGGGAAACCCTCTACTCTGGCAAGGCATGGGGGTCTGGAGGAAAAACCACTGTTCTGACAAGGCTGTGAGGGTCTGGAGGGAAACCCTCTGTTTTGGTAAGGCAGGGAGAGTCTGGAGGGAAACCGCCTGCTCTGACAAGGCAGGGCGGAGGTCTGGAGGGAAACCCTCTGCTCCAATATGGCAGGGGAGGGGGTCTGGAGGGAAACCCTCTGCTTTGGCAAGACAGGGTGGGTCTGGAGGGAAACCATCTGCTCTGGCAAGGCAGGGGGGGTCTCGAGGAAAACCCTCTGTTCTGACAAGGCACGGCGCGTCTTAGCGGAATCCTCTGCTCTGGCAAGGCAGGGCGGGGTCTGGAAGGAAATCCTCTGCTTTGGCAAGGCAGGGGGAGTCTGTAGGGAAACCCTCTTCTCTGACATAGCAGGGCGGGGCCTGGAGGTAAACCCTCTGCTCTGACAAGGCAGGAGGGGTGGGGGTCTGGAGGGAAACCCTCTTTTTTGGCAGGGCTGGGGGGGTCTGGAGGGAAAACTTCTTCAGCGCTGCCCTCCAGACAGTCTCGTCCCTTCACCTGATGAAGGCCGCTTGTGTTGTGGCCGAAACGTCGTGAGAATTTTATTGTGTTATTTTATTTTATCAATTTATTATTTTATTCTCATTCTACGTGACTTTACCGAAAGAACCAAAGAAGAGGAACCGTTTGCTCTGGCAAGGCAGGTAGAGTCTGGAGGGAAACCCTCTGCTTTAGCAAGTCAGGGAGAGTCTAGAGGGAAACGCTATGCTCTGACAAGGAAGGGCGGGGTCTGGAGATAAACCCTCTGCTCTGACAAGGCAGGGCGGTGCCTGGAGGGAAACCCTCTGCTCCAATAAGGCAGAGGAAGGGGTATGGAGGGAAACCCTCTGCTCTGGCAAGGCAGGGGGGTCTGGAGGGAAACCCCCTGCTCTGACGAGGCAGGGGGGTGGTCTGGAGGGAAACCGTCTGCTCTGGAAAGGCAGGGTCGGTCTGGAGGGAAACCCTCTGCTTTGGCAAGGCAGGGAGGGTCTGGAGGGAATCCCTCTGCTTTGGCAAGGCAGGGTGGGGGTCTGGAGGGAAACCCTCTGCTCCGACAAGGCAGGCGGGGTCCGGAGGGAAACGCTCTGCTTTAACAAGTCAGGGAGAATCTAGAGGGAACGCTCTGCGCTGAAAAGGATGGAAGGGGCCTCGAGGGAAACCCTCTGCTCTGACAAGGCAGGAGGGGTGGGGGTCTGGAGGGAAACGCTCTGCTTTAGCAAGTCAGGGAGAGTCTAGAGGGAAACCCTCTGCTTTGGCAAGGCAGGGAGGGTATGGAGGGAAATCCTCTGTTTTGGAATGGCAGGGAGAATCTGGGGGAAACCGTTTGCTCTGACAAGGCAGGGCGGTGCCTGGAGGGAAACCTTCTGCTTTGGCAAGGCAGGGAGGGTATGGAGGGAAATCCTCTGTTTTGGAATGGCAGGGAGAATCTGGAGGGAAACCGTCTGCTCTGACAAGGCAGGGCGGGGGTCTGGAGGGAAACCCTCTGCTCCAATAAGGCAGAGGAAGGGGTATGGAGGGAAACCCTCTGCTCTGGCAAGGCAGGGGGTCTGGAGGGAAACCCCCTGCTCTGATGAGGCAGGGGGGGCGGTCTGGAGGGAAACCGTCTGCTCTGAAAAGGCAGGGTCGGTCTGGAGGGAAACCCTCTGCTTTGGCAAGGCAGGGAGAGTCTGGAGGGAAGCCGTCTGCTCTGACAAGGCAGGGCAGGAGTCTGGAGGGAAACCCTCTGCTCCAATGAGGCAGGGGAGGGGGTCTGGAGGGAAACCCTCTGCTTTGGCAAGGCAGGGGGGGTCTGGAGAGAAAGCATCTGCTCTGGCAAGGCAGGGGGGATCTCGAGTAAACCCCTCTGTTCTGACAAGGCACGGCGCGTCTTAGGGAAATCCTCGGCTCTGGCAAGGCAGGGGGGGGGGTCTGGACGGAAACCCTCTGCTTGGCAAGGCAGGGAGAGTCTGGAGGGAAACCCTCTGCTCTGACAAGGCAGGCGGGGTCTTCAGGGAAACGCTCTGCTTTAACAAGTCAGGGAGAGTCTAGAGGGAAACGCTCTGCTCTGACAAGGCAGGGCGGGGCCTGGAGGGAAACCCTCTGCACTGACAAGGTAGGAGGGGTGGGGGTCTGTAGGGAAACCCTCTGTTCAGCCAAAGCAGGGGGGTCTGGAGGGAAACCCTCTGTTTTGGAAAGGCAGGGAGAGTCTGGAGGGAAACCGTCTGCTCTGACAAGGCAGGGCGGGGGTCTGGAGGGAAACCCTCTCCTTTAGCAAGTCATTGAGAGTTTAGAGGGAAACGCTCTGCTCTGACAAGGCAGGGCGGTGCCTGGAGGGAAACCCTCTGCTCGGGCAAGGCAGGGGGGGTCTGGAGGGAAACACTCTGCTCTGGCAAGGCAGGGGGAGTCTGGAGGAAAACCCTCTGCTCTGACAAGGCAGTCGGGGTCTGGAGGGAAACGCTCTGATTTGGCAATGCAGGGAGAGTCTGGAGGGAAACCCTCTGCTCTGACAATGCATGACGGGGGTCTGGAGGGATCCCCTCTGCTATGGTAAGGCAGGGGGTTCTGGAGGGAAACCCTCTGCTCCGACAAGGCAGGGGAGCAGGTCTGGAGGGAAACCCTCTGCTCTGGCAAGGCAGGGTGGGGGTCTGGACGGAAACCCTCTGCTCTGACAAGGCAGGCGGGGTCTGGAGGGAGACGCTCTGCTTTAACAAGTCAGGGAGAATCTAGAGGGAAACGCTCTGCTCTGAAAAGCATGGAAGGGTCCTCGAGGGAAACCCTCTGCTCTGACAAAGCAGGAGGGGTGGGGGTCTGGAGGGAAACGCTCTGCTTTAGCAAGTCAGGGAGAATCTAGAGTGAAACCCTCTGCTCTGGCAAGGCATGGGGGTCTGGAGGAAAACCCTCTGTTCTGACAAGGCAGGGAGGGTCTGGAGGGAAACCCTCTGTTTTGGCAAAGCAGGGAGAGTCTGGATGGAAACCGTCTACTCTGACAAGGCAGGGCGGGGGTCTGGAGGGAAACCCTCTGCTCTGACAATGCATGACGGGGGTCTGGAGGGATCCCCTCTGCTATGGTAAGGCAGGGGGTTCTGGAGGGAAACCCTCTGCTCCGACAAGGCAGGGGAGCAGGTCTGGAGGGAAACCCTCTGCTCTGGCAAGGCAGGGTTGGGGTCTGGAGGGAAACCCTCTGCTCTGACAAGGCAGGCGGGGTCTGGAGGGAAACGCTCTGCTTTAACAAGTCAGGGAGAATCTAGAGGGAAACGCTCTGCTCTGAAATAGATGGAAGGGGCCTCGAGGGAAACCCTCTGCTCTGACAAGGCAGGAGGGGTGGGGGTCTGGAGGGAAGCGCTCTGCTTTAGCAAGTCAGGTAGAGTCTAGAGGGAAACCCTCTGCTCTGGCAAGGCATGGGGTTCTGGCGGAAAACCCTCTGTTCTGACAAGGCAGGGAGGGTCTGGAGGGAAACCCTCTGTTTTGGCAAGGCAGAGAGAGTCTGGATGGAAACCGTCTACTCTGACACGGCAGGGCGTGGGTCTGGAGGGAAACCATCTGCTCCAATAAGGCAGGGAGGGGGTCTGGAGGCAAACCCTCTTCTTTGGCAGGGCAGGGGTGGTCTGGAGGGAAAACTTCTCCAGCGATGCCCTCCAGACAGTCTCGTCCCTTCACCTAATGAAGGCCGCTTGTGTTGTGGCCGAAACGTCGTTAGAATTTTATTGTGTTATTTTATTTCATCAATTTATTATTTTATTCTCATTCTACGTGACTTTACCGAAAGAACCAAAGAAGAGGAACCGTCTGCTCTGGCAAGGCAGGTAGAGTCTGGAGGGAAACCCTCAGCTTTAGCAAGTCATGGAGAGTCTAGAGGGATACGCTATGCTCTGACAAGGCAGGGCGGGGCCTGGAGAGAAACCCTCTGCTTTGGCAAGGCAGGGCGGTGCCTGGAGGGAAACCCTCTGCTTTGGCAAGGCAGGGAGGGTATGGAGGGAAATCCTCTGTTTTGGAATGGCAGGGAGAATCTGGGGGAAACCGTTTGCTCTGACAAGGCAGGGCGGGGGTCTGGAGGGAAAACCTCTGCTCCAATAAGGCAGAGGAAGGGGTATGGAGGGAAACCCTCAGCTCTGGCAAGGCAGGGGGTCTGGAGGGAAACCCCCTGCTCTGATGAGGCAGCGGGGGGCGGTCTGGAGGGAAACCTTCTGCTCTGGAAAGGCAGGTTCGGTCTGGAGGGAAACCCTCTGCTTTGGCAAGTCAGGGGGGGTCTGGAGGGAATCCCTCTGCTTTGGCAAGGCAGGGGGGGTCTGGATGGAAACCGTCTACTCTGACAAGGCAGGGCGGGGGTCTGGAGGGAAACCCTCTGCTCTGACAATGCATGACGGGGGTCTGGAGGGATCCCCTCTGCTATGGTAAGGCAGGGGGTTCTGGAGGGAAACCCTCTGCTCGGACAAGGCAGGGGAGCAGGTCTGAAGGGAAACCCTCTGCTCTGGCAAGGCAGGGTGGGGGTCTGGAGGGAAACCCTCTGCTCTGACAAGGCAGGCGGGGTCTGGAGGGAAACGCTCTGCTTTAACAAGTCAGGGAGAATCTAGAGGGAAACGCTCTGCTCTGAAATAGATGGAAGGGGCCTCGAGGGAAACCCTCTGCTCTGACAAGGTAGGAGGGGTGGGGGTCTGGAGGGAAGCGCTCTGCTTTAGCAAGTCAGGGAGAGTCTAGAAGGAAACCCTCTGCTCTGGCAAGGCATGGGGTTCTGGAGGAAAACCCTCTGTTCTGACAAGGCAGGGAGGGTCTGGAGGTAAACCCTCTGTTTTGGCAAGGCAGGGAGAGTCTGGATGGAAACCGTCTACTCTGACACGGCATGGCGTGGGTCTGGAGGGAAACCATCTGCTCCAATAAGGCAGGGAGGGGGTCTGGAGGCAAACCGTCTTCTTTGGCAGGGCACGGGTGGTCTGGAGGGAAAACTTCTCCAGCGCTGCCCTCCAGACAGTCTCGTCCCTTCACCTAATGAAGGCCGCTTGTGTTGTGGCCGAAACGTCGTTAGTATTTTATTGTGTTATTTTATTTCATCAATTTATTATTTTATTCTCATTCTACGTGACTTTACCGAAAGAACCAAAGAAGAGGAACCGTCTGCTCTGGCAAGGTAGGTAGAGTCTGGAGGGAAACCCTCAGCTTTAGCAAGTCATGGAGAGTCTAGAGGGATACACTATGCTCTGACAAGGCAGGGCGGGGCCTGGAGAGAAACCCTCTGCTTTGGCAAGGCAGGGCGGTGCCTGGAGGGAAACCCTCTGCTTTGGCAAGGCAGGGAGGGTATGGAGGGAAATCCTCTGTTTTCGAATGGCAGGGAGAATCTGGGGGAAACCGTTTGCTCTGACAAGGCAGGGCGGGGGTCTGGAGGGAAACCCTCTGCTCCAATAAGGCAGAGGAAGGGGTATGGAGGGAAACCCTCTGCTCTGGCAAGGCAGGGGGTCTGGAGGGAAACCCCCTGCTCTGATGAGGCAGCGGGGGGCGGTCTGGAGGGAAACCTTCTGCTCTGGAAAGGCAGGTTCGGTCTGGAGGGAAACCCTCTGCTTTGGCAAGTCAGGGGGGGTCTGGAGGGAATCCCTCTGCTTTGGCAAGGAAGGGGGGGTCTGGATGGAAACCGTCTACTCTGACAAGGCAGGGCGGGGGTCTGGAGGGAAACCCTCTGCTCTGACAATGCATGACGGGGGTCTGGAGGGATCCCCTCTGCTATGGTAAGGCAGGGGGTTCTGGAGGGAAACCCTCTGCTCCGACAAGGCAGGGGAGCAGGTCTGAAGGGAAACCCTCTGCTCTGGCAAGGCAGGGTGGGGGTCTGGAGGGAAACCCTCTGCTCTGACAAGGCAGGCAGGGTCTGGAGGGAAACGCTCTGCTTTAACAAGTCAGGGAGAATCTAGAGGGAAACGCTCTGCTCTGAAATAGATGGAAGGGGCCTCGAGGGAAACCCTCTGCTCTGACAAGGCAGGAGGGGTGGGGGTCTGGAGGGAAGCGCTCTGCTTTAGCAAGTCAGGGATAGTCTAGAGGGAAACCCTCTGCTCTGGCAAGGCATGGGGTTCTGGAGGAAAACCCTCTGTTCTGACAAGGCAGGGAGGGTCTGGAGGGAAACCCTCTGTTTTGGCAAGGCAGGGAGAGTCTGGATGGAAACCGTCTACTCTGACACGGCAGGGCGTGGGTCTGGAGGGAAACCATCTGCTCCAATAAGGCAGGGAGGGGGTCTGGAGGCAAACCCTCTTCTTTGGCAGGGCAGGGGTGGTCTGGAGGGAAAACTTCTCCAGCGCTGCCCTCCAGACAGTCTCGTCCCTTCACCTAATGAAGGCCGCTTGTGTTGTGGCCGAAACGTCGTTAGAATTTTATTGTGTTATTTTATTTCATCAATTTATTATTTTATTCTCATTCTACGTGACTTTACCGAAAGAACCAAAGAAGAGGAACCGTCTGCTCTGGCAAGGCAGGTAGAGTCTGGAGGGAAACCCTCAGCTTTAGCAAGTCATGGAGAGTCTAGAGGGATACGCTATGCTCTGACAAGGCAGCGCGGGGCCTGGAGAGAAACCCTCTGCTTTGGCAAGGCAGGGCGGTGCCTGGAGGGAAACCCTCTGCTTTGGCAAGGCAGGGAGGGTATGGAGGGAAATCCTCTGTTTTGGAATGGCAGGGAGAATCTGGGGTAAACCGTTTGCTCTGACAAGGCAGGGCGGGGGTCTGGAGGGAAACCCTCTGCTCCAATAAGGCAGAGGAAGGGGTATGGAGGGAAACCCTCTGCTCTGGCAAGGCAGGGGGTCTGGAGGGAAACCCTCTGCTCTGATGAGGCAGCGGGGGGCGGTCTGGAGGGAAACCTTCTGCTCTGGAAAGGCAGGTTCGGTCTGGAGGGAAACCCTCTGCTTTGGCAAGTCAGGGGGGGTCTGGAGGGAATCCCGCTGCTTTGGCAAGGCAGGGGGGGTCTGGAGGGAAACCTTCTGCTCTGGCATGGCAGGGGGGTCTGTAGGAAAACCCTCTGTTCTGACAAGGCATGGGGGGGTCTGGAAGGAAACTCTCTGGTCTGGCAAGGCAGGGGGGGGTCTGGAGGAAAACCCTCTGCTCTGGCAAGGCAGGGGGAGTCTTAAGGGAAAACCTCTGCTCTGACAAGCCAGGCGGGGTCTGGAGGGAAACGCTCTGCTTTAGCAAGTCAACGAGAGTCTAGAGGGAAAAGTTCTGCTCTGACAAAGCAGGGCAGGGCCTGGAGGGAAACCCTCTGCTCTGACAATGCAGGAGGGGTGGGGTTCTGGAGGGAAATCCTCTGCTCATGCAAAGCACAGGGGGTCTGGAGGGAAACCCTCTTCTTTGGCAAGGTAGGGGGGGGTCTGGAGGGAAACCCTCTGCTTTAGCAAGTCAGCGATAGTTTAGAGGGAAACGCTCTGATCTGACAAGGCAGGGCGGTGCCAGGGCGGGAAACCCTCTGCTCTGGCAAGGCAGGTGGGGGGTCTTGAGGGAAACACTCTGCTCTTGCAAGGCAGGGGGAGTCTGGAGGAAAACCCTCTGCTCTGACAAGGCAGGCGGGGTCTGGAGGGAAACGCTCTGATTTGGCAATGCAGGGAGAGTCTGGAGGGAAACCCTCTGCTCTGACAAGGCAGGGCGGGGATCTAGTGGAAAACCCTCTGCTCTGACAATGCATGTCGGGGGTCTGGAAGGATCCCCTCTGCTCTGGTAAGGCAGGGGGTTCTGGAGGGAAACCCTCTGCTCCGACAAGGCAGGGGAGCAGGTCTGGAGGGAAACCCTCTGCTCTGGCAAGGCAGGATGGGGGTCTGGAGGAAAACCCTCTCCTCTGACAAGGCAGGCGGAGTCTGGAGGGAAATGCTCTGCTTTAACAAGTCAGGGAGAATCAACAGGGAAACGCTCTGCTCTGAAAAGGCATGAAGGGGCCTGGAGGGAAACCCTCTGCTCTGACAAGTCAGGAGGGGTGGGGGTCTGGAGGGAAACGCTCTGCTTTAGCAAGTCAGGGAGAGTCTAGAGGGAAACCCTCTGCTCTGGCAAGGCATGGGGTCTGGAGGAAAAACCACTGTTCTGACAAGGCTGGGAGGGTTTGGAGGGAAACCCTCTGTTTTGGTAAGGCAGGGAGAGTCTGGAGGGAAACCGCCTGCTCTGACAAGGCAGGGCGGAGGTCTGGAGGGAAACCCTCTGCTCCAATATGGCAGGGGAGGGGGTCTGGAGGGAAACCCTCTGCTTTGGCAAGACAGGGTGGGTCTGGAGGGAAACCATTTGCTCTGGCAAGGCAGGGGGGGTCTCGAGGAAAACCCTCTGTTCTGACTAGGCACGGCGCGTCTTAGCGGAATCCTCTGCTCTGGCAAGGCAGGGCGGGGGTCTGGAAGGAAACCCTCTGCTTTGGCAAGGCAGGGGGAGTCTGTAGGGAAACCCTCTTCTCTGACAAGGCAGGGCGGGGCCTGGAGGTAAACCATCTGCTCTGACAAGGCAGGAGGGGTGGGGGTCTGGAGGGAAACCCTCTTTTTTGGCAGGGCTGGGGGGGTCTGGAGGGAAAACTTCTTCAGCGCTGCCCTCCAGACAGTCTCGTCCCTTCACCTGATGAAGGCCGCTTGTGTTGTGGCCGAAACGTCGTGAGAATTTTATTGTGTTATTTTATTTTATCAATTTATTATTTTATTCTCATTCTACGTGACTTTACCGAAAGAACCAAAGAAGAGGAACCGTCTGCTCTGGCAAGGCAGGTAGAGTCTGGAGGGAAACCCTCTGCTTTAGCAAGTCAGGGAGAGTGTAGAGGGAAACGCTATGCTCTGACAAGGAAGGGCGGGGTCTGGAGATAAACCCTCTGCTCTGACAAGGCAGGGCGGGGCCTGGAGGGAAACCCTCTGCTCCAATAAGGCAGAGGAAGGGGTATGGAGGGAAACCCTCTGCTCTGGCAAGGCGGGGGGGTCTGGAGGGAAACCCCCTGCTCTGATGAGGCAGGGGGTTGGTCTGGAGGGAAACCGTCTGCTCTGGAAAGGCAGGGTCGGTCTGGAGGGAAACCCTCTGCTTTGGCAAGGCAGGGAGGGTCTGGAGGGAATCCCTCTGCTTTGGCAAGGCAGGGGGATCAGGAGGGAAACCCTCTGCTCTGGCAAGGCAGGGGGAGTCTGGAGGGAAACCCTCTGCTCTGACAAGGCAGGCGGGGTTTGGAGGGAAACGCTCTGCTTTAGCAAGTGAGCGAAAGTCTAGAGGGAAACGTTCTGCTCTGACAAAGCAGGGCAGGGCCTGGATGGAAACCCTCTGCTCTGACAAGGCAGGAGGGGTGGGGGTCTGGAGGGAAATCCTCTGCTCATGCAAAGCACAGGGGGTCTGGAGGGAATCCCTCTTCTTTGGCAAGGTAGGGGGGGGGGGTCTGGAGGGAAAACTTCTCCTCTGATAAGGTAGGGGGGGGGAGTCTAGATGGAAACCGTCTGCTCTGGCAAGGCAGGGGGGGTCTGGAGGAAAACCTTCTGTTCTGGCATGGCAGGAGGAGTCTGGAGGGAAACCCTCTGCTCTGACAAGGCAGGCGGGGTTTGGAGGGAAACGCTCTGCTTTAGCAAGTCAGGGAGAGTCTAGAGGGAAACGCTATGCTCTGACAAGGCAGGGCGGGGTCCAGAGAGAAACCCTCTGCTTGACAAGGCAGGGCGGTGCCTGGAGGGAAACCCTCTGCTTTGGCAAGGCAGGGAGGGTATGGAGGGAAATCCTCTGTTTTCGAATGGCAGGGAGAATCTGGGGGAAACCGTTTGCTCTGACAAGGCAGGGCGGGGGTCTGGAGGGAAACCCTCTGCTCCAATAAGGCAGAGGAAGGGGTATGGAGGGAAACCCTCTGCTCTGGCAAGGCAGGGGGTCTGGAGGGAAACCCCCTGCTCTGATGAGGCAGCGGGGGGCGGTCTGGAGGGAAACCTTCTGCTCTGGAAAGGCAGGTTCGGTCTGGAGGGAAACCCTCTGCTTTGGCAAGTCAGGGGGGGTCTGGAGGGAATCCCTCTGCTTTGGCAAGGAAGGGGGGGTCTGGATGGAAACCGTCTACTCTGACAAGGCAGGGCGGGGGTCTGGAGGGAAACCCTCTGCTCTGACAATGCATGACGGGGGTCTGGAGGGATCCCCTCTGCTATGGTAAGGCAGGGGGTTCTGGAGAAAAACCCTCTGCTCCGACAAGGCAGGGGAGCAGGTCTGAAGGGAAACCCTCTGCTCTGGCAAGGCAGGGTGGGGGTCTGGAGGGAAACCCTCTGCTCTGACAAGGCAGGCGGGGTCTGGAGGGAAACGCTCTGCTTTAACAAGTCAGGGAGAATCTAGAGGGAAACGCTCTGCTCTGAAATAGATGGAAGGGGCCTCGAGGGAAACCCTCTGCTCTGACAAGGCAGGAGGGGTGGGGGTCTGGAGGGAAGCGCTCTGCTTTAGCAAGTCAGGGATAGTCTAGAGGGAAACCCTCTGCTCTGGCAAGGCATGGGGTTCTGGAGGAAAACCCTCTGTTCTGACAAGGCAGGGAGGGTCTGGAGGGAAACCCTCTGTTTTGGCAAGGCAGGGAGAGTCTGGATGGAAACCGTCTACTCTGACACGGCAGGGCGTGGGTCTGGAGGGAAACCATCTGCTCCAATAAGGCAGGGAGGGGGTCTGGAGGCAAACCCTCTTCTTTGGCAGGGCAGGGGTGGTCTGGAGGGAAAACTTCTCCAGCGCTGCCCTCCAGACAGTCTCGTCCCTTCACCTAATGAAGGCCGCTTGTGTTGTGGCCGAAACGTCGTTAGAATTTTATTGTGTTATTTTATTTCATCAATTTATTATTTTATTCTCATTCTACGTGACTTTACCGAAAGAACCAAAGAAGAGGAACGGTCTGCTCTGGCAAGGCAGGTAGAGTCTGGAGGGAAACCCTCAGCTTTAGCAAGTCATGGAGAGTCTAGAGGGATACGCTATGCTCTGACAAGGCAGCGCGGGGCCTGGAGAGAAACCCTCTGCTTTGGCAAGGCAGGGCGGTGCCTGGAGGGAAACCCTCTGCTTTGGCAAGGCAGGGAGGGTATGGAGGGAAATCCTCTGTTTTGAAATGGCAGGGAGAATCTGGGGTAAACCGTTTGCTCTGACAAGGCAGGGCGGGGGTCTGGAGGGAAACCCTCTGCTCCAATAAGGCAGAGGAAGGGGTATGGAGGGAAACCCTCTGCTCTGGCAAGGCAGGGGGTCTGGAGGGAAACCCCCTGCTCTGATGAGGCAGCGGGGGGCGGTCTGGAGGGAAACCTTCTGCTCTGGAAAGGCAGGTTCGGTCTGGAGGGAAACCCTCTGCTTTGGCAAGTCAGGGGGGGTCTGGAGGGAATCCCGCTGCTTTGGCAAGGCAGGGGGGGTCTGGAGGGAAACCTTCTGCTCTGGCATGGCAGGGGGGTCTGTAGGAAAACCCTCTGTTCTGACAAGGCATGGGGGGGTCTGGAAGGAAACTCTCTGGTCTGGCAAGGCAGGGGGGGGTCTGGAGGAAAACCCTCTGCTCTGGCAAGGCAGGGGGAGTCTTAAGGGAAAACCTCTGCTCTGACAAGCCAGGCGGGGTCTGGAGGGAAACGCTCTGCTTTAGCAAGTCAACGAGAGTCTAGAGGGAAAAGTTCTGCTCTGACAAAGCAGGGCAGGGCCTGGAGGGAAACCCTCTGCTCTGACAATGCAGGAGGGGTGGGGTTCTGGAGGGAAATCCTCTGCTCATGCAAAGCACAGGGGGTCTGGAGGGAAACCCTCTTCTTTGGCAAGGTAGGGGGGGGGGGTCTGGAGGGAAACCCTCTGCTTTAGCAAGTCAGCGATAGTTTAGAGGGAAACGCTCTGATCTGACAAGGCAGGGCGGTGCCAGGGCGGGAAACCCTCTGCTCTGGCAAGGCAGGGGGGGGGGTCTTGAGGGAAACACTCTGCTCTTGCAAGGCAGGGGGAGTCTGGAGGAAAACCCTCTGCTCTGACAAGGCAGGCGGGGTCTGGAGGGAAACGCTCTGATTTGGCAATGCAGGGAGAGTCTGGAGGGAAACCCTCTGCTCTGACAAGGCAGGGCGGGGATCTAGTGGAAAACCCTCTGCTCTGACAATGCATGTCGGGGGTCTGGAAGGATCCCCTCTGCTCTGGTAAGGCAGGGGGTTCTGGAGGGAAACCCTCTGCTCCGACAAGGCAGGGGAGCAGGTCTGGAGGGAAACCCTCTGCTCTGGCAAGGCAGGATGGGGGTCTGGAGGAAAACCCTCTCCTCTGACAAGGCAGGCGGAGTCTGGAGGGAAATGCTCTGCTTTAACAAGTCAGGGAGAATCAACAGGGAAACGCTCTGCTCTGAAAAGGCATGAAGGGGCCTGGAGGGAAACCCTCTGCTCTGACAAGTCAGGAGGGGTGGGGGTCTGGAGGGAAACGCTCTGCTTTAGCAAGTCAGGGAGAGTCTAGAGGGAAACCCTCTGCTCTGGCAAGGCATGGGGGTCTGGAGGAAAAACCACTGTTCTGACAAGGCTGGGAGGGTTTGGAGGGAAACCCTCTGTTTTGGTAAGGCAGGGAGAGTCTGGAGGGAAACCGCCTGCTCTGACAAGGCAGGGCGGAGGTCTGGAGGGAAACCCTCTGCTCCAATATGGCAGGGGAGGGGGTCTGGAGGGAAACCCTCTGCTTTGGCAAGACAGGGTGGGTCTGGAGGGAAACCATTTGCTCTGGCAAGGCAGGGGGGGTCTCGAGGAAAACCCTCTGTTCTGACTAGGCACGGCGCGTATTAGCGGAATCCTCTGCTCTGGCAAGGCAGGGCGGGGGTCTGGAAGGAAACCCTCTGCTTTGGCAAGGCAGGGGGAGTCTGTAGGGAAACCCTCTTCTCTGCCAAGGCAGGGCGGGGCCTGGAGGTAAACCATCTGCTCTGACAAGGCAGGAGGGGTGGGGGTCTGGAGGGAAACCCTCTTTTTTGGCAGGGCTGGGGGGGTCTGGAGGGAAAACTTCTTCAGCGCTGCCCTCCAGACAGTCTCGTCCCTTCACCTGATGAAGGCCGCTTGTGTTGTGGCCGAAACGTCGTGAGAATTTTATTGTGTTATTTTATTTTATCAATTTATTATTTTATTCTCATTCTACGTGACTTTACCGAAAGAACCAAAGAAGAGGAACCGTCTGCTCTGGCAAGGCAGGTAGAGTCTGGAGGGAAACCCTCTGCTTTAGCAAGTCAGGGAGAGTGTAGAGGGAAACGCTATGCTCTGACAAGGAAGGGCGGGGTCTGGAGATAAACCCTCTGCTCTGACAAGGCAGGGCGGGGCCTGGAGGGAAACCCTCTGCTCCAATAAGGCAGAGGAAGGGGTATGGAGGGAAACCCTCTGCTCTGGCAAGGCGGGGGGGTCTGGAGGGAAACCCCCTGCTCTGATGAGGCAGGGGGTTGGTCTGGAGGGAAACCGTCTGCTCTGGAAAGGCAGGGTCGGTCTGGAGGGAAACCCTCTGCTTTGGCAAGGCAGGGAGGGTCTGGAGGGAATCCCTCTGCTTTGGCAAGGCAGGGGGATCAGGAGGGAAACCCTCTGCTCTGGCAAGGCAGGGGGGGTCTGGAGGGAAACCCTCTGCTTTAGCAAGTCAACGAGAGTCTAGAGGGAAAAGTTCTGCTCTGACAAAGCAGGGCAGGGCCTGGAGGGAAACCCTCTGCTCTGACAATGCAGGAGGGGTGGGGTTCTGGAGGGAAATCCTCTGCTCATGCAAAGCACAGGGGGTCTGGAGGGAAACCCTCTTCTTTGGCAAGGTAGGGGGGGGGGGTCTGGAGGGAAACCCTCTGCTTTAGCAAGTCAGCGATAGTTTAGAGGGAAACGCTCTGATCTGACAAGGCAGGGCGGTGCCAGGGCGGGAAACCCTCTGCTCTGGCAAGGCAGGGGGGGGGGTCTTGAGGGAAACACTCTGCTCTTGCAAGGCAGGGGGAGTCTGGAGGAAAACCCTCTGCTCTGACAAGGCAGGCGGGGTCTGGAGGGAAACGCTCTGATTTGGCAATGCAGGGAGAGTCTGGAGGGAAACCCTCTGCTCTGACAAGGCAGGGCGGGGATCTAGTGGAAAACCCTCTGCTCTGACAATGCATGTCGGGGGTCTGGAAGGATCCCCTCTGCTCTGGTAAGGCAGGGGGTTCTGGAGGGAAACCCTCTGCTCCGACAAGGCAGGGGAGCAGGTCTGGAGGGAAACCCTCTGCTCTGGCAAGGCAGGATGGGGGTCTGGAGGAAAACCCTCTCCTCTGACAAGGCAGGCGGAGTCTGGAGGGAAATGCTCTGCTTTAACAAGTCAGGGAGAATCAACAGGGAAACGCTCTGCTCTGAAAAGGCATGAAGGGGCCTGGAGGGAAACCCTCTGCTCTGACAAGTCAGGAGGGGTGGGGGTCTGGAGGGAAACGCTCTGCTTTAGCAAGTCAGGGAGAGTCTAGAGGGAAACCCTCTGCTCTGGCAAGGCATGGGGGTCTGGAGGAAAAACCACTGTTCTGACAAGGCTGGGAGGGTTTGGAGGGAAACCCTCTGTTTTGGTAAGGCAGGGAGAGTCTGGAGGGAAACCGCCTGCTCTGACAAGGCAGGGCGGAGGTCTGGAGGGAAACCCTCTGCTCCAATATGGCAGGGGAGGGGGTCTGGAGGGAAACCCTCTGCTTTGGCAAGACAGGGTGGGTCTGGAGGGAAACCATTTGCTCTGGCAAGGCAGGGGGGGTCTCGAGGAAAACCCTCTGTTCTGACTAGGCACGGCGCGTATTAGCGGAATCCTCTGCTCTGGCAAGGCAGGGCGGGGGTCTGGAAGGAAACCCTCTGCTTTGGCAAGGCAGGGGGAGTCTGTAGGGAAACCCTCTTCTCTGCCAAGGCAGGGCGGGGCCTGGAGGTAAACCATCTGCTCTGACAAGGCAGGAGGGGTGGGGGTCTGGAGGGAAACCCTCTTTTTTGGCAGGGCTGGGGGGGTCTGGAGGGAAAACTTCTTCAGCGCTGCCCTCCAGACAGTCTCGTCCCTTCACCTGATGAAGGCCGCTTGTGTTGTGGCCGAAACGTCGTGAGAATTTTATTGTGTTATTTTATTTTATCAATTTATTATTTTATTCTCATTCTACGTGACTTTACCGAAAGAACCAAAGAAGAGGAACCGTCTGCTCTGGCAAGGCAGGTAGAGTCTGGAGGGAAACCCTCTGCTTTAGCAAGTCAGGGAGAGTGTAGAGGGAAACGCTATGCTCTGACAAGGAAGGGCGGGGTCTGGAGATAAACCCTCTGCTCTGACAAGGCAGGGCGGGGCCTGGAGGGAAACCCTCTGCTCCAATAAGGCAGAGGAAGGGGTATGGAGGGAAACCCTCTGCTCTGGCAAGGCGGGGGGGTCTGGAGGGAAACCCCCTGCTCTGATGAGGCAGGGGGTTGGTCTGGAGGGAAACCGTCTGCTCTGGAAAGGCAGGGTCGGTCTGGAGGGAAACCCTCTGCTTTGGCAAGGCAGGGAGGGTCTGGAGGGAATCCCTCTGCTTTGGCAAGGCAGGGGGATCAGGAGGGAAACCCTCTGCTCTGGCAAGGCAGGGGGAGTCTGGAGGGAAACCCTCTGCTCTGACAAGGCAGGTGGGGTTTGGAGGGAAACGCTCTGCTTTAGCAAGTGAGCGAAAGTCTAGAGGGAAACGTTCTGCTCTGACAAAGCAGGGCAGGGCCTGGATGGAAACCCTCTGCTCTGACAAGGCAGGAGGGGTGGGGGTCTGGAGGGAAACCCTCTGCTCATGCAAAGCACAGGGGGTCTGGAGGGAATCCCTCTTCTTTGGCAAGGTAGGGGGGGGGGGTCTGGAGGGAAAACTTCTCCTCTGATAAGGTAGGGGGGGGGAGTCTAGATGGAAACCGTCTGCTCTGGCAAGGCAGGGGGGGTCTGGAGGAAAACCTTCTGTTCTGGCATGGCAGGAGGAGTCTGGAGGGAAACCCTCTGCTCTGACAAGGCAGGCGGGGTTTGGAGGGAAACGCTCTGCTTTAGCAAGTCAGGGAGAGTCTAGAGGGAAACGCTATGCTCTGACAAGGAAGGGCGGGGTCCAGAGAGAAACCCTCTGCTCTGACAAGGAAGGGCGGTGCCTGGAGGGAAACCCTCTGCTTTGGCAAGGAAGGGAGGGTATGGAGGGAAATCCTCTGTTTTGGAATGGCAGGGAGAGTCTGGAGGGAAACCGTTTGCTCTGTCAAGGCAGGGCGGGGGTCTGGAGGGAAACCCTCTGCTCCAATAAGGCAGAGGAAGGGGTATGGAGGGAAACCCTCTGCTCTGGCAAGGCAGGGAGTTCTGGAGGGAAACCCCCTGCTCTGATGAGGCAGGGGGGGGCGGTCTGGAGGGAAATCGTCTGCTCTGGAAAGGGAGGGTCGGTCTGGAGGGAAACCCTCTGGTTTGGCAAGGCAGGGAGGGTCTGGAGGGAATCCGTCTGCTTTGCCAAGGCAGGGGGGTCTGGAGGGAAACCTTCTGCTCTGGCATAGCAGAGGGCGTCTGGAGGAAATCCCTCTGTTCTGACAAGGCATGGGGGGGTCTGTAAGGAAACCCTCTCGTCTGGCAAGGCAGGGGGGGGGGTCTGGAGGGAAACCCTCTGCTTTAGCAAGTGAGCGAAAGTCTAGAGGGAAAGGTTCTGCTCTGACAAAGCAGGGCAGGGCCTGGATGGAAACGCTCTGCTCTGACAAGTCAGGAAGGGTGGGGGTCTGGAGGGAAACCCTCTGCTCATGCAAAGCACAGGGGGTCTGGAGGGAAACCCTCTTCTTTGGCAAGGTAGGGGGGGGTCTGGAGGGAAAACTTCTGTTCTGGCATAGCAGGAGGAGTCTGGAGGGAAACCATCTGCTCTGACAAGGCAGGCGGGGTCTGGAGGGAAACGCTCTGATTTGGCAATGCAGGGAGAGTCTGGATGGAAACCCTCTGCTCTGACAAGGCAGGGCGGGAATCTAGAGGGAAACCCTCTGCTCTGACAATGCATGGCGGGGGTCTGGAGGGATCCCTTCTGCTCTGGTAAGGCAGGGGTTTCTGGAGGGAAACCCTCTGCTCCGACAAGGCAGGGGAGTAGGTCTTGAGGGAAACCGTCTGCTCTGGCAAGGCAGGGTGGGGGTCTGGAGGGAAACCCTCTGCTCCGACAAGGCAGGCGGGGTCCGGAGGGAAACGCTCTGCTTTAACAAGTCAGGGCGAATCTAGAGGGAAACGCTCTGCGCTGAAAAGGATGGAAGGGGCCTGGAGGGAAACCCTCTACTCTGACAAGGCAGGAGGGGTGGGGGTCTGGAGGAAAACGCTCTGCTTTAGCAAGTCAGGGAGAGTCTAGAGGGAAACCCTCTGCTCTGGTAAGGCAGGGAGAGTCTGGAGGGAAACCGTCTGCTCCGACAAGGCATGGCGGGGGTCTGGAGGGAAACCCTCTGCTTTGGCAAGGCAGGGAGGGTATGGAGGGAAATCCTCTGTTTTGGAATGGCAGGGAGAATCTGGGGGAAACCCTTTGCACTGACAAGGCAGGGCGGTGCCTGGAGGGAAACCCTCTGCTTTGGCAAAGCAGGGAGGGTATGGAGGGAAATCCTCTGTTTTGGAATGGCAGGGAGAATCTGGGGGAAACCGTTTGCTCTGACAAGGCAGGGCGGGGGTCTGGAGGGAAACCCTCTGCTCCAATAAGGCAGAGGAAGGGGTATGGAGGGAAACCCTCTGCTCTGGCAAGGCAGGGGGTCTGGAGGGAAACCCCCTGCTCTGATGAGGCAGCGGGGGGCGGTCTGGAGGGAAACCTTCTGCTCTGGAAAGGCAGGTGGGGTCTGGAGGGAATCCCTCTGCTTTGGCAAGGCATGGGGGGTCTGGAGGGAAACCTTCTGCTCTGGCATGGCAGGGGGGTCTGGAGTAAAACCCTCAGTTCTGACAAGGCATGGGGGGGTCTGGAGGGAAACTCTCTGGTCTGGCAAGGCAGGGGGAGGGGTCTGGAGGGAAACCCTCTGCTCTGGCAAGGCAGGGGGAGTCTGGAGGACAACTCTCTGCTCTGACAAGGCAGGCGGGGTCTGGAGGGAAACGCTCTGCTTTAGCAAGTCAACGAGAGTCTAGAGGGAAACGTTCTGCTCTGACAAAGCAGGAAGGGCCTGGAGGGAAACCCTCTGCTCTGACAAGGCAGGAGGGGTGGGGTTCTGGAGGGAAATCTTCTGCTCATGCAAAGCACAGGGGGTCTGGAGGGAAACCCTCGTCTTTGGCAAGGTAGGGGGGGGTCTGGAGGGAAACCCTCTGCTTTAGCAAGTCAGGGAGAGTTTAGAGGGAAACGCTCTGCTCTGACAAGGCAGGGCGGTGCCTGGCGGGAAACCCTCTGCTCTGGCAAGGCAGGGGGGGTCTTGAGGGAAACACTCTGCTCTGGCAAGGCAGGGGGAGTCTGGAGGAAAACCCTCTGCTCTGACAAGGCAGGCAGGGTCTGGAGGAAAACGCTCTGCTTTAACAAGTCAGGGAGAGTCTAGAGGGAAACGCTCAGCTCTGACAAGGCAGGGCGGGGCCTGGAGGGAAACCCTCTGCTCTGACAAGGCAGGAGGGGTGGGGATCTGGAGGGAAACCCTCTGCTCAGCCAAATCAGGGGGGGGGGTCTGGAGGCAAACCCTCTTCTTTGGCAGGGCAGGGGGGGGTCTGGAGGGAAAACTTCTCCAGCGCTGCCCTCCAGACAGTCTCGTCCCTTCACCTGATGAAGGCCGCTTGTGTTGTGGCCGAAACGTCGTGAGAATTTTATTGTGTTATTTTATTTCATCAATTTATTATTTTATTCTCATTCTACGTGAATTTACCGAATGAACCAAAGAAGAGGAACCGTCTGCTCTCGCAAGGCAGGTATAGTCTGGAGGGAAACCCTCAGCTTTAGCAAGTCATGGAGAGTCTAGAGGGAAACGCTATGCTCTGACAAGGAAGGGCGGGGCCTGGAGAGAAACACTCTGCTCTGACAAGGAAGGGCGGTGCCTGGAGGGAAACCCTCTGCTTTGGCAAGGCAGGGAGGGTATGGAGGGAAATCCTCTGTTTTGGAATGGCAGTGAGAATCTGGAGGGAAACAGTCTGATCTGACAAGGCAGGGCGGGGGTCTGGAGGGAAACCCTCTGCTCCAATAAGGCAGAGGAAGGGGTATGGAGGGAAACCCTCTGCTCTGGCAAGGCAGGGGGGTCTGGAGGGAAACCCCCTGCTCTGATGAGGCAGGGGGGGGGGCGGTCTGGAGGGAAACCGTCTGCTCTGGAAAGGCAGGGTCGTTCTGGAGGGAAACCCTCTGCTTTGGCAAGGCAGGGAGGGTCTGGAGGGAAACCCTCTGCTCCACTAAGTCAGGGGGGGTCTGGAGGGAATCCCTCTGCTCTGACAAGGCAGGGGGGGTCTGGAGGGAAACACTCTGCTCTGGCAAGCCAGGGGAGTCTGGAGGAAAACCCTCTGCTCTGACAAGGCATGCGGGGTCTGGAGGGAAACGCTCTGATTTGGCAAGGCAGGGAGGGTCTGGAGGGAATCCTTCTGCTTTGGCAAGGCAGGCAGGGTATGGAGGGAAATCCTCTGTTTTGGAATGGCAGGGAGAATCTGGAGGGAAACCGTCTGCTCTGACAAGGCAGGGCGGGGGTCTGGAGGGAAACCCCCTGCTCTGATGAGCAAGGGGGGGGCGGTCTGGAGGGAAACCGTCTGCTCTGGAAAGGCAGGGTCGGTCTGGAGGGAAACCCTCTGCTCTGACAAGGCATGGGGGGGTCTGTAGGGAAACCCTCTCGTCTGGCAAGGCAGGGGGGGGTCTGGAGGGAAACCCTCTGCTCTGACAAGGCAGGCGGGGTTTGGAGGGAAACGCTCTGCTTTAGCAAGTGTGCGAAAGTCTAGAGGGAAACGTTCTGCTCTGACAAAGCAGGGCAGGGCCTGGATGGAAACGCTCTGCTCTGACAAGGCAGGAGGGGTGGGGGTCTGAAGGGAAACCCTCTGCTCATGCAAAGCACAGGGGGTCTGGAGGGAAACCCTCTTCTTTGGCAAGGTAGGGGGGGGTCTGGAGGGAAAACTTCTGTTCTGGCATGGCAGGAGGAGTCTGGAGGGAAACCCTCTGCTCTGACAAGGCAGGCGGGGTCTGGAGGGAAACGCTCTGATTTGGCAATGCAGGGAGAGTCTGGATGGAAACCCTCTGCTCTGACAAGGCAGGGCGTGGATCTAGAGGGAAACCCTCTGCTCTGACAATGCATGGCGGGGGTCTGGAGGGATCCCCTCTGCTCTGGTAAGGCAGGGCTTTCTGGAGGGAAACCCTCTGCTCCGACAAGGCAGGGGAGCAGGTCTTGAGGGAAACCGTCTGCTCTGGCAAGGCAGGGTGGGGGTCTGGAGGGAAACCCTCTGCTCCGACAAGGCAGGCGGGGTCTGGAGGGAAACGCTCTGCTTTAACAAGTCAGGGAGAATCTATAGGGAAACGCTCTGCGCTGAAAAGGATGGAAGGGGCCTCGAGGGAAACCCTCTGCTCTGACAAGGCAGGAGGGGTGGGGGTCTGGAGGGAAACGCTCTGCTTTAGCAAGTCAGGGAGAGTCTAGAGTGAAACCCTCTGCTCTGGCAAGGCATGGGGGTCTGGAGGAAAACCCTCTGTTCTGACAAGGCAGGGAGGGTCTGGAGGGAAACCCTCTGTTTTGGCAAGGCAGGGAGAGTCTGGAGGGAAACCGTCTGCTCTGACAAGGCATGGCGGGGTTCTGGAGGGAAACCCTCTGCTTTGGCAAGGCAGGGAGGGTATGGAGGGAAATCCTCTGTTTTGGAATGGCAGGGAGAATCTGGGTGAAACCGTTTGCTCTGACAAGGCAGGGCGATGCCTGGAGGGAAACCCTCTGCTTTGGCAAGGCAGGGAGGGTATGGAGGGAAATCCTCTGTTTTGGAATGGCAGGGAGAATCTGGGGGAAACCGTTTGCTCTGACAAGGCAGGGCGGGGGTCGGGAGGGAAACCCTCTGCTCCAATAAGGCAGAGGAAGGGGTATGGCGAGAAACCCTCTGCTCTGGCAAGGCAGTGGGTCTGGAGGGAAACCCCCTGCTCTGATGAGGCAGCGGGGGGCGGTCTGGAGGGAAACCTTCTGCTCTGGAAAGGCAGGTTCGGTCTGGAGGGAAACCCTCTGCTTTGACAAGTCAGGGGGGGTCTGGAAGGAATCCCTCTGCTTTGGCAAGCAGGGGGGGTCTGGAGGGAAACCTTCTGCTCTGGCATGGCAGGGGGGTCTGGAGGAAAACCCTCAGTTCTGACAAGGCATGGGGGGGTCTGGAGGGAAACTCTCTGGTCTGGCAAGGCAGGGGGGGTCTGGAGGGAAACCCTCTGCTCTGGCAAGGCCGGGGGAGTCTTAAGGGAAAACCTCTGCTCTGACAAGCCAGGCGGGGTCTGGAGGGAAACGCTCTGCTTTAGCAAGTCAACGAGAGTCTAGAGGGAAACCCTCTGCTCTGACAAGGCAGGAGGGGTGGGGTTCTGGAGGGAAATCCTCTGCTCATGCAAAGCACAGGGGGTCTGGAAGGAAACCCTCTTCTTTGGCAAGGTAGGGGGGGGGGTCTGGAGGGAAACCCTCTGCTTTAGCAAGTCAGGGAGAGTTTAGAGGGAAACGCTCTGCTCTGACAAGGCAGGGCGGTGCATGGCGGGAAACCCTCTGCTCTGGCAAGGCAGGGGGGGTCTTGAGGGAAACACTCTGCTCTGACAAGGCAGGGGGAGTCTGGAGGAAAACCCTCTGCTCTGACAAGGCAGGCAGGGTCTGGAGGGAAACGCTCTGATTTGGCAATGCAGGGAGAGTCTGGAGGGAAACCCCCTGCTCTGATGAGGCAGGGGGGTGGTCTGGAGGGAAACCGTCTGCTCCAATAAGGCAGAGGAAGGGGTATGGAGGGAAACCCTCTGATTTGGCAATGCAGGGAGAGTCTGGAGGAAAACCCTCTGCTCTGACAAGGCAGGGCGGGGATCTAGTGGAAAACCCTCTGCTCTGACAATGCATGGCGGGGGTATGGAAGGATCCCCTCTGCTCTGGTAAGGCAGCAGGTTCTGGAGGGAAACCTTCTGCTCCGACAAGGCAGGGGAGCAGGTCTGGAGGGAAACCCTCTGCTCTGGCAAGGCAGGGTGGGGGTCTGGAGGAAAACCCTCTGCTCTGACAAGGCAGGCGGAGTCTGGAGGGAAACGCTCTGCTTTAACAAGTCAGGGAGAATCAACAGGGAAACGCTCTGCTCTGAAAAGGCAGGAAGGGGCCTGGAGGGAAACCCTCTGCTCTGACAAGTCAGGAGGGGTGGGGGTCTGGAGGGAAACGCTCTGCTTTAGCAAGTCAGGGAGAGTCTAGAGGGAAACTGCCTGCTCTGACAAGGCAGAGCGGAGGTCTGGACGGAAACCCTCTGCTCCAATATGGCAGGGGAGGGGGTCTGGAGGGAAACCCTCTGCTTTGGCAAGACAGGGGGTGTCTGGAGGGAAACCATCTGCTGTGGCAAGGCAGGGGTGTCTCGAGGAAAACCCTCTGTTCTGACAAGGCATGGCGCGTCTTAGCGGAATCATCTGCTCTGGCAAGGCAGGGCAGGGGTCTGGAAGGAAACCCTCTGCTTTGGCAAGGCAGGGGGAGTCTGTAGGGAAACCCTCTGCTCTGACAAGGCAGGGCGGGGCCTGGAGGTAAACCCTCTGCTCTGACAAGGCAGGAGTGGTGGGGGTCTGGAGGGAAACCCTCTTCTTTGGCAGGGCAGGGGGGGTCTGGAGGGAAAACTTCTTCAGCGCTGCCCTCCAGACAGTCTCGTCCCTTCACCTGATGAAGGCCGCTTGTGTTGTGGCCGAAACGTCGTGAGAATTTTATTGTGTTATTTTATTTTATCAATTTATTATTTTATTCTCATTCTACGTGACTTTACCGAAAGAACCAAAGAAGAGGAACCGTCTGCTCTGGCAAGGCAGGTAGAGTCTGGAGGGAAACCCTCTGCTTTAGCAAGTCAGGGAGAGTCTAGAGGGAAACACTATGCTCTGACAAGGAAGGGCGGGGTCTGGAGAGAAACCCTCTGCTCTGACAAGGCAGGGCGGTGCCTGGAGGGAAACACTCTGCTTTGGCAAGGAAGGGAGGGTATGGAGGGAAATCCTCTGTTTTGGAATGGCAGGGAGAGTCTGGAGGGAAACCGTTTGCTCTGACAAGGCAGGGGGGTCTGGAGGGAAACCCCCTGCTCTGATGAGGCAGGGGGGGGCGGTCTGGAGGGAAACCGTCTGCTCTGGAAAGGCAGGGTCGTTCTGGAGGGAAACCCTCTGCTTTGGCAAGGCAGGGAGGGTCTGGAGGGAAACCCTCTGCTCCACTAAGTCAGGGGGGGTCTGGAGGGAATCCCTCTGCTCTGACAAGGCAGGGGGGGTCTGGAGGGAAACACTCTGCTCTGGCAAGCCAGGGGAGTCTGGAGGAAAACCCTCTGCTCTGACAAGGCATGCGGGGTCTGGAGGGAAACGCTCTGATTTGGCAAGGCAGGGAGGGTCTGGAGGAAATCCTTCTGCTTTGGCAAGGCAGGCAGGGTATGGAGGGAAATCCTCTGTTTTGGAATGGCAGGGAGAATCTGGAGGGAAACCGTCTGCTCTGACAAGGCAGGGCGGTGGTCTGGAGGGAAACCCCCTGCTCTGATGACGCAGGGGGGGGGCGGTCTGGAGGGAAACCGTCTGCTCTGGAAAGGCAGGGTCGGTCTGGAGGGAAACCCTCTGCTTTGGCAAGGCAGGGAGGCTCTGGAGGGAAACCCTCTGCTCCACTAAGTCAGGGGGGCTCTGGAGGGAATCCCTCTGCTCTGACAAGGCATGGGGGGGTCTGTAGGGAAACCCTGTCGTCTGGCAAGGCAGGGGGGGTCTGGAGGGAAACCCTCTGCTCTGACAAGGCAGGCGGGGTTTGGAGGGAAACGCTCTGCTTTAGCAAGTGTGCGAAAGTCTAGAGGGAAACGTTTTGCTCTGACAAAGCAGGGCAGGGCCTGGATGGAAACGCTCTGCTCTGACAAGGCAGGAGGGGTGGGGGTCTGGAGGGAAACCCTCTGCTCATGCAAAGCACAGGGGGTCTGGAGGGAAACCCTCTTCTTTGGCAAGGTAGGGGGGGGTCTGGAGGGAAAACTTCTGTTCTGGCATGGCAGGAGGAGTCTGGAGGGAAACCCTCTGCTCTGACAAGGCAGGCGGGGTCTGGAGGGAAACGCTCTGATTTGGCAATGCAGGGAGAGTCTGGATGGAAACCCTCTGCTCTGACAAGGCAGGGCGTGGATCTAGAGGGAAACCCTCTGCTCTGACAATGCATGGCGGGGGTCTGGAGGGATCCCCTCTGCTCTGGTAAGGCAGGGCTTTCTGGAGGGAAACCCTCTGCTCCGACAAGGCAGGGGAGCAGGTCTTGAGGGAAACCGTCTGCTCTGGCAAGGCAGGGTGGGGGTCTGGAGGGAAACCCTCTGCTCCGACAAGGCAGGCGGGGTCTGGAGGGAAACGCTCTGCTTTAACAAGTCAGGGAGAATCTAGAGGGAAATGCTCTGCGCTGAAAAGGATGGAAGGGGCCTCGAGGGAAACCCTCTGCTCTGACAAGGCAGGAGGGGTGGGGGTCTGGAGGGAAACGCTCTGCTTTAGCAAGTCAGGGAGAGTCTAGAGTGAAACCCTCTGCTCTGGCAAGGCATGGGGGTCTGGAGGAAAACCCTCTGTTCTGACAAGGCAGGGAGGGTCTGGAGGGAAACCCTCTGTTTTGGCAAGGCAGGGAGAGTCTGGAGGGAAACCGTCTGCTCTGACAAGGCATGGCGGGGTTCTGGAGGGAAACCCTCTGCTTTGGCAAGGCAGGGAGGGTATGGAGGGAAATCCTCTGTTTTGGAATGGCAGGGAGAATCTGGGTGAAACCGTTTGCTCTGACAAGGCAGGGCGATGCCTGGAGGGAAACCCTCTGCTTTGGCAAGGCAGGGAGGGTATGGAGGGAAATCCTCTGTTTTCGAATGGCAGGGAGAATCTGGGGGAAACCGTTTGCTCTGACAAGGCAGGGCGGGGGTCTGGAGGGAAACCCTCTGCTCCAATAAGGCAGAGGAAGGGGTATGGCGGGAAACCCTCTGCTCTGGCAAGGCAGGGGGTCTGGAGGGAAACCCCCTGCTCTGATGAGGCAGCGGGGGGCGGTCTGGAGGGAAACCTTCTGCTCTGGAAAGGCAGGTTCGGTCTGGAGGGAAACCCTCTGCTTTGGCAAGTCAGGGGGGGTCTGGAAGGAATCCCTCTGCTTTGGCAAGGCAGGGGGGGTCTGGAGGGAAACCTTCTGCTCTGGCATGGCAGGGGGGTCTGGAGGAAAACCCTCAGTTCTGACAAGGCATGGGGGGGTCTGGAGGGAAACTCTCTGGTCTGGCAAGGCAGGGGGGGGGTCTGGAGGGAAACCCTCTGCTCTGGCAAGGCCGGGGGAGTCTTAAGGGAAAACCTTTGCTCTGACAAGCCAGGCGGGGTCTGGAGGGAAACGCTCTGCTTTAGCAAGTCAACGAGAGTCTAGAGGGAAACCCTCTGCTCTGACAAGACAGGAGGGGTGGGGTTCTGGAGGGAAATCCTCTGCTCATGCAAAGCTCAGGGGGTCTGGAGGGAAACCCTCTTCTTTGGCAAGGTAGGGGGGGGTCTGGAGGGAAACCCTCTGCTTTAGCAAGTCAGGGAGAGTTTAGAGGGAAACGCTCTGCTCTGACAAGGCAGGGCGGTGCCTGGCGGGAAACCCTCTGCTCTGGCAAGGCAGGGGGGGGTCTTGAGGGAAACACTCTGCTCTGACAAGGCAGGGGGAGTCTGGAGGAAAACCCTCTGCTCTGACAAGGCAGGCAGGGTCTGGAGGGAAACGCTCTGATTTGGCAATGCAGGGAGAGTCTGGAGGGAAACCCCCTGCTCTGATGAGGCAGGGGGGTGGTCTGGAGGGAAACCGTCTGCTCCAATAAGGCAGAGGAAGGGGTATGGAGGGAAACCCTCTGATTTGGCAATGCAGGGAGAGTCTGGAGGGAAACCCTCTGCTCTGACAAGGCAGGGCGGGGATCTAGTGGAAAACCCTCTGCTCTGACAATGCATGGCGGGGGTATGGAAGGATCCCCTCTGCTCTGGTAAGGCAGCAGGTTCTGGAGGGAAACCCTCTGCTCCGACAAGGCAGGGGAGCAGGTCTGGAGGGAAACCCTCTGCTCTGGCAAGGCAGGGTGGGGGTCTGGAGGAAAACCCTCTGCTCTGACAAGGCAGGCGGAGTCTGGAGGGAAACGCTCTGCTTTAACAAGTCAGGGAGGATCAACAGGGAAACGCTCTGCTCTGAAAAGGCAGGAAGGGGCCTGGAGGGAAACCCTCTGCTCTGACAAGTCAGGAGGGGTGGGGGTCTGGAGGGAAACGCTCTGCTTTAGCAAGTCAGGGAGAGTCTAGAGGGAAACTGCCTGCTCTGACAAGGCAGGGCGGAGGTCTGGAGGGAAACCCTCTGCTCCAATATGGCAGGGGAGGGGGTCTGGAGGGAAACCCTCTGCTCTGACAAGGCAGGGCGGGGCCTGGAGGTAAACCCTCTGCTCTGACAAGGCAGGGGGGGTGGGGGTCTGGAGGGAAACCCTCTTCTTTGGCAGGGCAGGGGGGGTCTGGAGGGAAAACTTCTTCAGCGCTGCCCTCCAGACAGTCTCGTCCCTTCACCTGATGAAGGCCGCTTGTGTTGTGGCCGAAACGTCGTGAGAATTTTATTGTGTTATTTTATTTTTTCAATTTATTATTTTATTCTCATTCTACGTGACTTTACCGAAAGAACCAAAGAAGAGGAACCGTCTGCTCTGGCAAGGCAGGTAGAGTCTGGAGGGAAACCCTCTGCTTTAGCAAGTCAGGGAGAGTCTAGAGGGAAACACTATGCTCTGACAAGGAAGGGCGGGGTCTGGAGAGAAACCCTCTGCTCTGACAAGGCAGGGCGGTGCCTGGAGGGAAACCCTCTGCTTTGGCAAGGAAGGGAGGGTATGGAGGGAAATCCTCTGTTTTGGAATGGCAGGGAGAGTCTGGAGCGAAACCGTTTGCTCTGACAAGGCAGGGCGGGGGTCTGGAGGGAAACCCTCTGCTCCAATAAAGCAGAGGAAGGGGTATGGAGGGAAACCCTCTGCTCTGGCAAGGCAGGGGGGTCTGAAGGGAAACCCCCTTCTCTGATGAGGCAGGGGGGGGCGGTCTGGAGGGAAACCGTCTGCGCTAGAAAGACAGGTTCGGTCTGGAGGGAAACCCTAAGCTTTGGCAAGGCTGGGAGGGTCTGGAGGGAAACCCTCTGCTCCAATAAGTCAGGGGGGGTCTGGAGGGAATCCCTCTGCTTTGGCAAGGCACGGGGGGTCTGGAGGGATACCTTCTGCTCTGGCATAGCAGGGGGGTCTGGAGGAAAACCCTCTGTTCTGACAAGGCATGGGGGGGGGGTCTGGAGGGAAACCCTCTGGTCTGGCAAGACAGGGGGGGGTCTGGAGGGAAACCCTCTGCTCTGGCAAGGCAGGCGGGGTCTGGAGGGAAACGCTCTGCTTTAGCAAGTCAGCGAGAGTCTAGAGGGAAAAGTTCTGCTCTGACAAAGCAGGGCAGGGCCTGGATGGAAACGCTCAGCTCTGACAAGGCAGGAAGGGTGGGGGTCTGGAAGGAAACCCTCTGCTCATGCAAAGCACAGGGGGTCTGGAGGGAAACCCTCTTCTTTGGCAAGGTAGGGGGGGGGGTCTGGAGGGAAAACTTCTGTTCTGGCATGGCAGGCGGAGTCTGGAGGGAAACCCTCTGCTCTGACAAGGCAGGCGGGGTCTGGAGGGAAACGCTCTGATTTGGCAATTCAGGGAGAGTCTGGATGGAAACCCTCTGCTCTGACAAGGCAGGGCGGCGATCTAGAGGGAAACCCTCTCCTCTGACAATGCATGGCGGGGGTCTGGAGGGATCCCCTCTGCTCTGGTAAGGCAGGGGTTTCTGGAGGGAAACCCTCTGCTCCGACAAGGCAGGGGAGCAGGTCTTGAGGGAAACCGTCTGCACTGGCAAGGCAGGGTGGGGGTCTGGAGGGAAACCCTCTGCTCCGACAAGGCAGGCGGGGTCTGGAGGGAAACGCTCTGCTTTAACAAGTCAGGGAGAATCTAGAGGGAAACGCTCTGCGCTGAAAAGGATGGAAGGGGCCTCGAGGGAAACCCTCTGCTCTGACAAGGCAGGCGGGGTCTGGAGGGAAACGCTCTGATTTGGCAATGCAGGGAGAGTCTGGATGGAAACCCTCTGCTCTGACAAGGCAGGGCGGCGATCTAGAGGGAAACCCTCTCCTCTGACAATGCATGGCGGGGGTCTGGAGGGATCCCCTCTGCTCTGGTAAGGCAGGGGTTTCTGGAGGGAAACCCTCTGCTCCGACAAGGCAGGGGAGCAGGTCTTGAGGGAAACCGTCTGCACTGGCAAGGCAGGGTGGGGGTCTGGAGGGAAACCCTCTGCTCCGACAAGGCAGGCGGGGTCTGGAGGGAAACGCTCTGCTTTAACAAGTCAGGGAGAATCTAGAGGGAACGGCTCTGCGCTGAAAAGGATGGAAGGGGCCTCGAGGGAAACCCTCTGCTCTGACAAGGCAGGAGGGGTGGGGGTCTGGAGGGAAACGCTCTGCTTTAGCCAGTCAGGGAGAGTCTAGAGTGAAACCCTCTGCTCTGGCAAGGCATGGGGGTCTGGAGGAAAACCCTCTGTTCTGACAAGGCAGGGAGGGTCTGGAGGGAAACCCTCTGTTTTGGCAAGGTAGGGGGGGGTCTGGAGGGAAAACTTCTGTTCTGGCATGGCAGGAGGAGTCTGGAGGGAAACCCTCTGCTCTGACAAGGCAGGCGGGGTCTGGAGGGAAACGCTCTGATTTGGCAATGCAGGTAGAGTCTGGATGGAAACCCTCTGCTCTGACAAGGCAGGGCTGGGATCTAGAGGGAAACCCTCTGCTCTGACAATGCATGGCGGGGGTCTGGAGGGATCCCCTCTGCTCTGGTAAGGCAGGGGTTTCTGGAGGGAAACCCTCTGCTCCGACAAGGCAGGGGAGCAGGTCTTGAGGGAAACCGTCTGCTCTGGCAAGGCAGGGTGGGGGTCTGGAGGGAAACCCTCTGCTCCGACAAGGCAGGCGGGGTCTGGAGGGAAACCCTCTGTTTTGGCAAGGCAGGGAGAGTCTGGAGGGAAACCGTCTGCTCCGACAAGGCATGGCGGGGGTCTGGGGGGAAACCCTCTGCTTTGGCAAGGCAGGGAGGATATGGAGGGAAATCCTCTGTTTTGGAATGGCAGGGAGAATCTGGGGGAAACCGTTTGCTCTGACAAGGCAGGGCGGTGCCTGGAGGGAAACCCTCTGCTTTGGCAAGGCAGGGAGGGTATGGAGGGAAATCCTCTGTTTTGGAATGGCAGGGAGAATCTGGGGGAAACCGTTTGCTCTGACAAGGCAGGGCGGGGGTCTGGAGGGAAACCCTCTGCTCCAATAAGGCAGAGGAAGGAGTATGGAGGGAAACCCTCTGCTCTGGCAAGGCAGGCGGTCTGGATGGAAACCCCCTGCTCTGATGAGGCAGCGGGGGGCGGTCTGGAGGGAAACCTTCTGCTCTGGAAAGGCAGGTTCGGTCTGGAGGGAAACCCTCTGCTTTGGCAAGTCAGGGGGGGTCTGGAGGGAATCCCTCTGCTTTGCAAGGCAGGGGGAGTCTGGAGGAAAACCCTCTGCTCTGACAAGGCAGGCAGGGTCTGGAGGGAAACGCTCTGATTTGGCAATGCAGGGAGAGTCTGGAGGGAAACCCTCTGCTCTGACAAGGCAGGGCGGGGATCTAGTGGAAAACCCTCTGCTCTGACAATGCATGGCGGGGGTATGGAAGGATCCCCTCTGCTCTGGTAAGGCAGCGGGTTCTGGAGGGAAACCCTCTGCTCCGACAAGGCAGGGGAGCAGGTCTGGAGGGAAACCCTCTGCTCTGGCAAGGCAGGGTGGGGGTCTGGAGGAAAACCCTCTGCTCTGACAAGGCAGGCGGAGTCTGGAGGGAAACGCTCTGCTTTAACAAGTCAGGGAGAATCAACAGGGAAACGCTCTGCTCTGAAAAGGCAGGAAGGGGCCTGGAGGGAAACCCTCTGCTCTGACAAGTCAGGAGGGGTGGGGGTCTGGAGGGAAACGCTCTGCTTTAGCAAGTCAGGGAGAGTCTAGAGGGAAACCCTCTGCTCTGGCAAGGCATGGGGGTCTGGAGGAAAAACCTCTGTTCTGATAAAGCTGGGAGGGTCTGGAGGGAAACCCTCTGTTTTGGTAAGACAGGGAGAGTCTGAAGGGAAACTGCCTGCTCTGACAAGGCAGGGCGGAGGTCTGGAGGGAAACCCTCTGCTCCAATATGGCAGGGGAGGGGGTCTGGAGGGAAACCCTCTGCTTTGGCAAGACAGGGGGGGTCTGGAGGGAAACCATGTGCTCTGGCAAGGCAGGGGGGGTCTCGAGGAAAACCCTCTGTTCTGACAAGGCATGGCGCGTCTTAGCGGAATCCTCTGCTCTGGCAAGGCAGGGGTCTGGAAGGAAACCCTTTGCTTTGGCAAGGCAGGGGGAGTCTGTAGGGAAACCCTCTGCTCTGACAAGGCAGGGCGGGGCCTGGAGGTAAACCCTCTGCTCTGACAAGGCAGGAGGGGTGGGGGTCTGGAAGGAAACCCTCTTCTTTGGCAGGGCAGGGGGGGTCTGGAGGGAAAACTTCTTCAGCGCTGCCCTCCAGACAGTTTCGTCCCTTCACCTGATGAAGGCCGCTTGTGTTGTGGCCGAAACGTCGTGAGAATTTTATTGTCTTATTTT
Source organism: Petromyzon marinus (assembly GCF_048934315.1). Lineage (NCBI taxonomy): Eukaryota > Metazoa > Chordata > Hyperoartia > Petromyzontiformes > Petromyzontidae > Petromyzon > Petromyzon marinus. The sequence goes on along the minus strand of NC_133698.1, from coordinate 470,028 downwards.
ATTTTATCAATTTATTATTTTATTCTCATTCTACGTGACTTTACCGAAAGAACCAAAGAAGAGGAACAGTCTGCTCTGGCAAGGCAGGTAGAGTCTGGAGGGAAACCCTCTGCTTTAGCAAGTCAGGGAGAGTCTAGAGGGAAACACTATGCTCTGACAAGGAAGGGCGGGGTCTGGAGAGAAACCCTCTGCTCTGACAAGGCAGGGCGGTGCCTGGAGGGAAACGCTCTGATTTGGCAATGCAGGGAGAGTCTGGATGGAAACCCTCTGCTCTGACAAGGCAGGGCGGCGATCTAGAGGGAAACCCTCTCCTCTGACAATGCATGGCGGGGGTCTGGAGGGATCCCCTCTGCTCTGGTAAGGCAGGGGTTTCTGGAGGGAAACCCTCTGCTCCGACAAGGCAGGGGAGCAGGTCTTGAGGGAAACCGTCTGCACTGGCAAGGCAGGGTGGGGGTCTGGAGGGAAACCCTCTGCTCCGACAAGGCAGGCGGGGTCTGGAGGGAAACGCTCTGCTTTAACAAGTCAGGGAGAATCTAGAGGGAAACGCTCTGCACTGAAAAGGATGGAAGGGGCCTCGAGGGAAACCCTCTGCTCTGACAAGGCAGGAGGGGTGGGGGTCTGGAGGGAAACGCTCTGCTTTAGCAAGTCAGGGAGAGTCTAGAGTGAAACCCTCTGCTCTGGCAAGGCATGGGGGTCTGGAGGAAAACCCTCTGTTCTGACAAGGCAGGGAGGGTCTGGAGGGAAACCCTCTGTTTTGGCAAGGTAGGGGGGGGTCTGGAGGGAAAACGTCTGTTCTGGCATGGCAGGAGGAGTCTGGAGGGAAACCCTCTGCTCTGACAAGGCAGGCGGGGTCTGGAGGGAAACGCTCTGATTTGGCAATGCAGGGAGAGTCTGGATGGAAACCCTCTGCTCTGACAAGGCAGGGCTGGGATCTAGAGGGAAACCCTCTGCTCTGACAATGCATGGCGGGGGTCTGGAGGGATCCCCTCTGCTCTGGTAAGGCAGGGGTTTCTGGAGGGAAACCCTCTGCTCCGACAAGGCAGGGGAGCAGGTCTTGAGGGAAACCGTCTGCTCTGGCAAGGCAGGGTGGGGGTCTGGAGGGAAACCCTCTGCTCCGACAAGGCAGGCGGGGTCTGGAGGGAAACCCTCTGTTTTGGCAAGGCAGGGAGAGTCTGGAGGGAAACCGTCTGCTCCGACAAGGCATGGCGGGGGTCTGGAGGGAAACCCTCTGCTTTGGCAAGGCAGGGAGGGTATGGAGGGAAATCCTCTGTTTTGGAATGGCAGGGAGAATCTGGGGGAAACCGTTTGCTCTGACAAGGCAGGGCGGTGCCTGGAGGGAAACCCTCTGCTTTGGCAAGGCAGGGAGGGTATGGAGGGAAATCCTCTGTTTTGGAATGGCAGGGAGAATCTGGGGGAAACCGTTTGCTCTGACAAGGCAGGGCGGGGGTCTGGAGGGAAACCCTCTGCTCCAATAAGGCAGAGGAAGGAGTATGGAGGGAAACCCTCTGCTCTGGCAAGGCAGGCGGTCTGGATGGAAACCCCCTGCTCTGATGAGGCAGCGGGGGGCGGTCTGGAGGGAAACCTTCTGCTCTGGAAAGGCAGGTTCGGTCTGGAGGGAAACCCTCTGCTTTGGCAAGTCAGGGGGGGTCTGGAGGGAATCCCTCTGCTTTGCAAGGCAGGGGGAGTCTGGAGGAAAACCCTCTGCTCTGACAAGGCAGGCAGGGTCTGGAGGGAAACGCTCTGATTTGGCAATGCAGGGAGAGTCTGGAGGGAAACCCTCTGCTCTGACAAGGCAGGGCGGGGATCTAGTGGAAAACCCTCTGCTCTGACAATGCATGGCGGGGGTATGGAAGGATCCCCTCTGCTCTGGTAAGGCAGCGGGTTCTGGAGGGAAACCCTCTGCTCCGACAAGGCAGGGGAGCAGGTCTGGAGGGAAACCCTCTGCTCTGGCAAGGCAGGGTGGGGGTCTGGAGGAAATCCCTCTGCTCTGACAAGGCATGCGGAGTCTGGAGGGAAACGCTCTGCTTTAACAAGTCAGGGAGAATCAACAGGGAAACGCTCTGCTCTGAAAAGGCAGGAAGGGGCCTGGAGGGAAACCCTCTGCTCTGACAAGTCAGGAGGGGTGGGGGTCTGGAGGGAAACGCTCTGCTTTAGCAAGTCAGGGAGAGTCTAGAGGGAAACCCTCTGCTCTGGCAAGGCATGGGGGTCTGGAGGAAAAACCTCTGTTCTGACAAAGCTGGGAGGGTCTGGAGGGAAACCCTCTGTTTTGGTAAGACAGGGAGAGTCTGAAGGGAAACTGCCTGCTCTGACAAGGCAGGGCGGAGGTCTGGAGGGAAACCCTCTGCTCCAATATGGCAGGGGAGGGGGTCTGGAGGGAAACCCTCTGCTTTGGCAAGACAGGGGGGGTCTGGAGGGAAACCATGTGCTCTGGCAAGGCAGGGGGGGTCTCGAGGAAAACCCTCTGTTCTGACAAGGCATGGCGCGTCTTAGCGGAATCCTCTGCTCTGGCAAGGCAGGGGTCTGGAAGGAAACCCTTTGCTTTGGCAAGGCAGGGGGAGTCTGTAGGGAAACCCTCTGCTCTGACAAGGCAGGGCGGGGCCTGGAGGTAAACCCTCTGCTCTGACAAGGCAGGAGGGGTGGGGGTCTGGAAGGAAACCCTCTTCTTTGGCAGGGCAGGGGGGGTCTGGAGGGAAAACTTCTTCAGCGCTGCCCTCCAGACAGTTTCGTCCCTTCACCTGATGAAGGCCGCTTGTGTTGTGGCCGAAACGTCGTGAGAATTTTATTGTCTTATTTTATGTTATCAATTTATTATTTTATTCTCATTCTACGTGACTTTACCGAAAGAACCAAAGAAGAGGAACAGTCTGCTCTGGCAAGGCAGGTAGAGTCTGGAGGGAAACCCTCTGCTTTAGCAAGTCAGGGAGAGTCTAGAGGGAAACACTATGCTCTGACAAGGAAGGGCGGGGTCTGGAGAGAAACCCTCTGCTCTGACAAGGCAGGGCGGTGCCTGGAGGGAAACCCTCTGTTTTGGCAAGGTAGGGGGGGTCTGGAGGGAAAACTTCTGTTCTGGCATGGCAGGAGGAGTCTGGAGGGAAACCCTCTGCTCTGACAAGGCAGGCGGGGTCTGTAGGGAAACGCTCTGATTTGGCAATGCAGGGAGAGTCTGGATGGAAACCCTCTGCTCTGACAAGGCAGGGCGGCGATCTAGAGGGAAACCCTCTCCTCTGACAATGCATGGCGGGGGTCTGGAGGGATCCCCTCTGCTCTGGTAAGGCAGGGGTTTCTGGAGGGAAACCCTCTGCTCCGACAAGGCAGGGGAGCAGGTCTTGAGGGAAACCGTCTGCACTGGCAAGGCAGGGTGGGGGTCTGGAGGGAAACCCTCTGCTCCTACAAGGCAGGCGGGGTCTGGAGGGAAACGCTCTGCTTTAACAAGTCAGGGAGAATCTAGAGGGAAACGCTCTGCACTGAAAAGGATGGAAGGGGCCTCGAGGGAAACCCTCTGCTCTGACAAGGCAGGAGGGGTGGGGGTCTGGAGGGAAACGCTCTGCTTTAGCAAGTCAGGGAGAGTCTAGAGTGAAACCCTCTGCTCTGGCAAGGCATGGGGGTCTGGAGGAAAACCCTCTGTTCTGACAAGGCAGGGAGGGTCTGGAGGGAAACCCTCTGTTTTGGCAAGGTAGGGGGGGGTCTGGAGGGAAAACTTCTGTTCTGGCATGGCAGGAGGAGTCTGGAGGGAAACCCTCTGCTCTGACAAGGCAGGCGGGGTCTGGAGGGAAACGCTCTGATTTGGCAATGCAGGGAGAGTCTGGATGGAAACCCTCTGCTCTGACAAGGCAGGGCTGGGATCTAGAGGGAAACCCTCTGCTCTGACAATGCATGGCGGGGGTCTGGAGGGATCCCCTCTGCTCTGGTAAGGCAGGGGTTTCTGGAGGGAAACCCTCTGCTCCGACAAGGCAGGGGAGCAGGTCTTGAGGGAAACCGTCTGCTCTGGCAAGGCAGGGTGGGGGTCTGGAGGGAAACCCTCTGCTCCGACAAGGCAGGCGGGGTCTGGAGGGAAACCCTCTGTTTTGGCAAGGCAGAGAGAGTCTGGAGGGAAACCGTCTGCTCCGACAAGGCATGGCGGGGGTCTGGAGGGAAACCCTCTGCTTTGGCAAGGCAGGGAGGGTATGGAGGGAAATCCTCTGTTTTGGAATGGCAGGGAGAATCTGGGGGAAACCGTTTGCTCTGACAAGGCAGGGCGGTGCCTTGGAGGGAAACCCTCTGCTTTGGCAAGGCAGGGAGGGTATGGAGGGAAATCCTCTGTTTTGGAATGGCAGGGAGAATCTGGGGGAAACCGTTTGCTCTGACAAGGCAGGGCGGGGGTCTGGAGGGAAACCCTCTGCTCCAATATGGCAGAGGAAGGAGTATGGAGGGAAACCCTCTGCTCTGGCAAGGCAGGGGGTCTGGATGGAAACCCCCTGCTCTGATGAGGCAGCGGGGGGCGGTCTGGAGGGAAACCTTCTGCTCTGGAAAGGCAGGTTCGGTCTGGAGGGAAACCCTCTGCTTTGGCAAGTCAGGGGGGGTCTGGAGGGAATCCCTCTGCTTTGCAAGGCAGGGGGAGTCTGGAGGAAAACCCTCTGCTCTGACAAGGCAGGCAGGGTCTGGAGGGAAACGCTCTGATTTGGCAATGCAGGGAGAGTCTGGAGGGAAACCCTCTGCTCTGACAAGGCATGGCGGGGATCTAGTGGAAAACCCTCTGCTCTGACAATGCATGGCGGGGGTATGGAAGGATCCCCTCTGCTCTGGTAAGGCAGCGGGTTCTAGAGGGAAACCCTCTGCTCCGACAAGGCAGGGGAGCAGGTCTGGAGGGAAACCCTCTGCTCTGGCAAGGCAGGGTGGGGGTCTGGTGGAAAACCCTCTGCTCTGACAAGGCAGGCGGAGTCTGGAGGGAAACGCTCTGCTTTAACAAGTCAGGGAGAATCAACAGGGAAACGCTCTGCTCTGAAAAGGCAGGAAGGGGCCTGGAGGGAAACCCTCTGCTCTGACAAGTCAGGAGGGGTGGGGGTCTGGAGGGAAACGCTCTGCTTTAGCAAGTCAGGGAGAGTCTAGAGGGAAACCCTCTGCTCTGGCAAGGCATGGGGGTCTGGAGGAAAAACCTCTGTTCTGACAAAGCTGGGAGGGTCTGGAGGGAAACCCTCTGTTTTGGTAAGACAGGGAGAGTCTGAAGGGAAACTGCCTGCTCTGACAAGGCAGGGCGGAGGTCTGGAGGGAAACCCTCTGCTCCAATATGGCAGGGGAGGGGGTCTGGAGGGAAACCCTCTGCTTTGGCAAGACAGGGGGGGTCTGGAGGGAAACCATGTGCTCTGGCAAGGCAGGGGGGGTCTCGAGGAAAACCCTCTGTTCTGACAAGGCATGGCGCGTCTTAGCGGAATCCTCTGCTCTGGCAAGGCAGGGGTCTGGAAGGAAACCCTTTGCTTTGGCAAGGCAGGGGGAGTCTGTAGGGAAACCCTCTGCTCTGACAAGGCAGGGCGGGGCCTGGAGGTAAACCCTCTGCTCTGACAAGGCAGGAGGGGTGGGGGTCTGGAAGGAAACCCTCTTCTTTGGCAGGGCAGGGGGGGTCTGGAGGGAAAACTTCTTCAGCACTGCCCTCCAGACAGTTTCGTCCCTTCACCTGATGAAGGCCGCTTGTGTTGTGGCCGAAACGTCGTGAGAATTTTATTGTCTTATTTTATTTTATCAATTTATTATTTTATTCTCATTCTACGTGACTTTACCGAAAGAACCAAAGAAGAGGAACAGTCTGCTCTGGCAAGGCAGGTAGAGTCTGGAGGGAAACCCTCTGCTTTAGCAAGTCAGGGAGAGTCTAGAGGGAAACACTATGCTCTGACAAGGAAGGGCGGGGTCTGGAGAGAAACCCTCTGCTCTGACAAGGCAGGGCGGTGCCTGGAGGGAAACCCTCTGCTTTGGCAAGGAAGGGAGGGTATGGAGGGAAATCCTCTGTTTTGGAATGGCAGGGAGAGTCTGGAGGGAAACCGTTTGCTCTGACAAGGCAGGGCGGGGTTCTGTAGGGAAACCCTCTGCTCCAATAAGGCAGAGGAAGGGGTATGGAGGGAAACCCTCTGCTCTGGCAAGGCAGGGGGGTCTGGAGGGAAACCCCCTGCTCTGATGAGGCAGGGGGGGCGGTCTGCAGGGAAACCGTCTGCTCTGGAAAGGGAGGGTCGGTCTGGAGGGAAACCCTCTGCTTTGGCAAGGAAGGGAGGGTATGGAGGGAAATCCTCTGTTTTGGAATGGCAGGGAGAGTCTGGAGGGAAACCGTTTGCTCTGACAAGGCAGGGCGGGGGTCTGGAGGGAAACCCTCTGCTCCAATAAGGCAGAGGAAGGGGTATGGAGGGAAACCCTCTGCTCTGGCAAGGCAGGGGGGTCTGGAGGGAAACCCCCTGCTCTGATGAGGCAGGTGGGGGGCGGTCTGGAGGGAAACCGTCTGCTCTGGAAAGGCAGGGTCGGTCTGGAGGAAAACCCTAAGCTTTGGCAAGGCTGGGAGGGTCTGGAGGGAAACCCTCTGCTCCAATAAGTCAGGGGGCGGGTCTGGAGGGAATCCCTCTGCTTTGGCAAGGCACGGGGGGTCTGGAGGGATACCTTCTGCTCTGGCATGGCAGGGGGGGTCTGGAGGAAAACCCTCTGTTCTGACAAGGCATCGGGGGGTCTGGAGGGAAACCCTCTGGTCTGGCAAGACAGGGAGGGTCTGGAGGGAAACCCTCTGCTCTGGCAAGGCAGGGGAGTCTGGAGGAAAACCCTCTGCTCTGACAAGGCAGGCGGGGTCTGGAGGGAAAAGCTCTGCTTTAGCAAGTCAGCGAGAGTCTAGAGGGAAACGTTCTGCTCTGACAAAGCAGGGCAGGGCCTGGAGGGGTGGGGATCTTTAGGGAAACCCTCTGCTCATGCAAAGCACAGGGGGTCTGGAGGGAAACCCTCTTCTTTGGCAAGGTAGGTGGGGGTCTAGAGGGAAAACTTCTCCTCTGATAAGGTAGGGGGGGGACTCTAGATCGAAACCGTCTGCTCTGGCAAGGCAGGGGGGGTCTGGAGGAAAACCCTCTGTTCTGACAAGGCAGGGGGGGTCTGGAGGGAAACCCTATGCTGTGACAAGGCAGGCGGGGTCTGGAGGGAAACGCTCTGCTTTGGCAAGGCAGGTAGAGTCTGGAGGGAAACCCTCTGCTTTAGCAAGTCAGGGAGAGTCTAGAGGGATACGCTATGCTCTGACAAGGCAGGGCGGGGCCTGGAGAGAAACCCTCTGCTTTGGCAAGGCAGGGAGGGTCTGGAGGGAAATCCTCTGTTCCAATAAGGCAGAGGAAGGGGTATGGAGGGAAACCCTCTGCTTTGGCAAGGAAGGGGGGTCTGGAGGGAAACCCACTGCTCTGATGAGGCAGGGGGGGCGGTCTGGAGGGAAACCGTCTGCTCTGGAAAGGCAGGGTCGGTCTGGAGGGAAACCATCTGCTTTGGCAAGGCAGGGAGAGTCTGGAGGGAAACTCTCTGCTCCAATAAGTCAGGGGGGGGGGTCGGGTGGGAATCCCTCTGCTTTGGCAAGGCAGGGGAGGTCTGGAGGGAAACCTTCTGCTCTGGCATGGCAGGTGGTATCTGGAGGAAAACCCTCTGTTCTGACAAGGCATGGGGGGGTCTGGAGGGAAACCCTCTGTTCTGGCAAGACAGAGGGGGGGGTCTGGAGGGAAACCCTCTGCTCTGGCAAGGCAGGGGGAGTCTGGAGCACAAGTCTCTGCTCTGACAAGGCAGGCGGGGTCTGGAGGCAAACGCTCTGCTTTAGCAAGTCAACGAGAGTCTAGAGGGAAACGTTCTGCTCTGACAAACAAGGGCAGGGTCTGGAGTGAAACCCTCTGCTCTGACAAAGCAGGAGGGGTCGGGGTCTGGAGGGAAACCGTCTGCTCATGCAAAGCACAGGGGGTCTGGAGGGAAACCCTCTTCTTTGGCAAGGTAGGGGGGGGGTCTGGAGGGAAATCTTATCCTCTGATAAGGTAGGGGGGGGGACTCTAGATTGAAACCGTCTGCTCTGGCAAGGCAGGGGGGGTCTGGAGGAAAACCCTCTGTTCTGACAAGGCAGGGGGGGTCTGGAGAGAAACCCTCTGCTCTGACAAGGCAGGCGGGGTCTGGAGGGAAACGCTCTGCTTTGGCAATCTAGGTAGAGTCTGGAGGAAAACCCTCTGCTTTAGCAAGTCTGGGAGAGTCTAGAGGGAAACGCTATGCTCTGACAAGGCAGGGCGGGGCCTGGAGAGAAACCCTCTGGTTTGGCAAGGCATGGAGAGTCTGGAGGGAAACCCTCTGTTTCGGCAAGGCAGGGAGAGTCTGGAGGGAAACCGTCTGCTCTGACAAGGCAGGGGGGGGGGGGTCTGGAGGGAAAACCTCTGCTCCAATAAGGCAGGGGATGGGGTCTGGAGGGAAATCCTCTGCTTTGGCAAGGCAGGGCGGGTCTGGATGGAAACCATCTGGTCTGGCAATGCAGGGGGGGTCTCGAGGAAAACCCTCTGTTCTGACAAGGCACGGCGCGTATTAGGGAAATCCTCTGCTCTGGCAAGGCAGGGGAGTGGGGTCTGCAGGGAAACCCTCTGCTCTAGCAAGGCAGAGAGAGTCTGGAGGGAAAACCTCTGCTCTAGCAAGGCAGGCGGGATCTGGAGGCAAACGCTCTGCTTTAACAAGTCAGGGCGAGTCTAGAGGGAAATGCTCTGCTCTGACAAGGCAGGGCGGGGCCTGGAGGGAAACCCTCTGCTCTGACAAGGCAGGAGGGGTGGGGATCTGGAGGGAAACCCTCTGTTCAGCCAAATCAGGGGGGGGGGTCTGGAGGCAAACCCTCTTCTTTGGCAGGGCAGGGTCGGTCTGGAGGGAAACCCTAAGCTTTGGCAAGGCTGGGAGGGTCTGGAGGGAAACCCTCTGCTCCAATAAGTCAGGGGGGGTCTGGAGGGAATCCCTCTGCTTTGGCAAGGCACGGGGGGTCTGGAGGGATACCTTCTGCTCTGGCATGGCAGGGGGGTCTGGAGGAAAACCCTCTGTTCTGACAAGGCATGGGGGGGTCTGGAGGGAAACCCTCTGGTCTGGCAAGACAGGGGGGGTCTGGAGGGAAATCCTCTGCTCTGGCAAGGCAGGGGAGTCTGGAGGAAAACCCTCTGCTCTGACAAGGCAGGCGGGGTCTGGAGGGAAACGCTCTGCTTTAGCAAGTCAGCGAGAGTCTAGAGGGAAACGTTCTGCTCTGACAAAGCAGGGCAGGGCCTGGAGGGGTGGGGATCTTTAGGGAAACCCTCTGCTCATGCAAAGCACAGGGGGTCTGGAGGGAAACCCTCTTCTTTGGCAAGGTAGGTGGGGGTCTAGAGGGAAAACTTCTCCTCTGATAAGGTAGGGGGGGGACTCTAGATCGAAACCGTCTGCTCTGGCAAGGCAGGGGGGGTCTGGAGGAAAACCCTCTGTTCTGACAAGGCAGGGGGGGTCTGGAGGGAAACCCTATGCTGTGACAAGGCAGGCGGGGTCTGGAGGGAAACGCTCTGCTTTGGCAAGGCAGGTAGAGTCTGGAGGGAAACCCTCTGCTTTAGCAAGTCAGGGAGAGTCTAGAGGGATACGCTATGCTCTGACAAGGCAGGGCGGGGCCGGGAGAGAAACCCTCTGCTTTGGCAAGGCAGGGAGGGTCTGGAGGGAAATCCTCTGTTCCAATAAGGCAGAGGAAGGGGTATGGAGGGAAACCCTCTGCTTTGGCAAGGAAGGGGGGTCTGGAGGGAAACCCACTGCTCTGATGAGGCAGGGGGGGCGGTCTGGAGGGAAACCGTCTGCTCTGGAAAGGCAGGGTCGGTCTGGAGGGAAACCATCTGCTTTGGCAAGGCAGGGAGGGTCTGGAGGGAAACTCTCTGCTCCAATAAGTCAGGGGGGGGGGGTCGGGTGGGAATCCCTCTGCTTTGGCAAGGCAGGGGAGGTCTGGAGGGAAACCTTCTGCTCTGGCATGGCAGGTGGTATCTGGAGGAAAACCCTCTGTTCTGACAAGGCATGGGGGGGTCTGGAGGGAAACCCTCTGTTCTGGCAAGACAGAGGGGGGGGGTCTGGAGGGAAACCCTCTGCTCTGGCAAGGCAGGGGGAGTCTGGAGCACAACTCTCTGCTCTGACAAGGCAGGCGGGGTCTGGAGGCAAACGCTCTGCTTTAGCAAGTCAACGAGAGTCTAGAGGGAAACGTTCTGCTCTGACAAACAAGGGCAGGGTCTGGAGTGAAACCCTCTGCTCTGACAAAGCAGGAGGGGTCGGGGTCTGGAGGGAAACCGTCTGCTCATGCAAAGCACAGGGGGTCTGGAGGGAAACCCTCTTCTTTGGCAAGGTAGGGGGGGGTCTGGAGGGAAATCTTATCCTCTGATAAGGTAGGGGGGGGGGACTCTAGATTGAAACCGTCTGCTCTGGCAAGGCAGGGGGGGTCTGGAGGAAAACCCTCTGTTCTGACAAGGCAGGGGGGGTCTGGAGAGAAACCCTCTGCTCTGACAAGGCAGGCGGGGTCTGGAGGGAAACGCTCTGCTTTGGCAATCTAGGTAGAGTCTGGAGGAAAACCCTCTGCTTTAGCAAGTCTGGGAGAGTCTAGAGGGAAACGCTATGCTCTGACAAGGCAGGGCGGGGCCTGGAGAGAAACCCTCTGGTTTGGCAAGGCATGGAGAGTCTGGAGGGAAACCCTCTGTTTTGGCAAGGCAGGGAGAGTCTGGAGGGAAACCGTCTGCTCTGACAAGGCAGGGGGGGGGGGGTCTGGAGGGAAAACCTCTGCTCCAATAAGGCAGGGGATGGGGTCTGGAGGGAAATCCTCTGCTTTGGCAAGGCAGGGCGGGTCTGGATGGAAACCATCTGGTCTGGCAATGCAGGGGGGGTCTCGAGGAAAACCCTCTGTTCTGACAAGGCACGGCGCGTATTAGGGAAATCCTCTGCTCTGGCAAGGCAGGGGAGTGGGGTCTGCAGGGAAACCCTCTGCTCTAGCAAGGCAGAGAGAGTCTGGAGGGAAAACCTCTGCTCTAGCAAGGCAGGCGGGATCTGGAGGCAAACGCTCTGCTTTAACAAGTCAGGGCGAGTCTAGAGGGAAATGCTCTGCTCTGACAAGGCAGGGCGGGGCCTGGAGGGAAACCCTCTGCTCTGACAAGGCAGGAGGGGTGGGGATCTGGAGGGAAACCCTCTGTTCAGCCAAATCAGGGGGGGGGGTCTGGAGGCAAACCCTCTTCTTTGGCAGGGCAGGGTCGGTCTGGAGGGAAACCCTAAGCTTTGGCAAGGCTGGGAGGGTCTGGAGGGAAACCCTCTGCTCCAATAAGTCAGGGGGGGTCTGGAGGGAATCCCTCTGCTTTGGCAAGGCACGGGGGGTCTGGAGGGATACCTTCTGCTCTGGCATGGCAGGGGGGTCTGGAGGAAAACCCTCTGTTCTGACAAGGCATGGGGGGGTCTGGAGGGAAACCCTCTGGTCTGGCAAGACAGGGGGGGTCTGGAGGGAAATCCTCTGCTCTGGCAAGGCAGGGGAGTCTGGAGGAAAACCCTCTGCTCTGACAAGGCAGGCGGGGTCTGGAGGGAAACGCTCTGCTTTAGCAAGTCAGCGAGAGTCTAGAGGGAAACGTTCTGCTCTGACAAAGCAGGGCAGGCCCTGGATGGAAACGCTCTGCTCTGACAAGGCAGGAGGGGTGGGGGTCTGGAGGGAAACCCTCTGCTCATTAAAGCACAGGGGGTCTGGAGGGAAACCCTCTTCTTTGGCAAGGTAGGGGGGGGTCTGGAGGGAAAACTTCTGTTCTGGCATGGCAGGAGGAGTCTGGAGGAAAACCCTCTGCTCTGACAAGGCAGGCGGGGTCTGGAGGGAAACGCTCTGATTTGGCAATGAAGGGAGAGTCTGGATGGAAACCCTCTGCTCTGACAAGGCAGGGCGGGGATCTAGAGGGAAACCCTCTGCTCTGACAATGCATGGCGGGGGTCTGGAGGGATCCCCTCTGCTCTGGTAAGGCAGGGGTTTCTGGAGGGAAACCCTCTGCTCCGACAAGGCAGGGGAGCAGGTCTTGAGGGAAACCGTCTGCACTGGCAAGGCAGGGTGGGGGTCTGGAGGGAAACCCTCTGCTCCGACAAGGCAGGCGGGGTCTGGAGGGAAACGCTCTGCTTTAACAAGTCAGGGAGAATCTAGAGGGAAACGCAATGCGCTGAAAAGGATGGAAGGGGCCTCGAGGGAAACCCTCTGCTCTGACAAGGCAGGAGGGGTGGGGGTCTGGAGGGAAACGCTCTGCTTTAGCAAGTCAGGGAGAGTCTAGAGTGAAACCCTCTGCTCTGGCAAGGTATGGGGGTCTGGAGGAAAACCCTCTGTTCTGACAAGGCAGGGAGGGTCTGGAGGGAAACCCTCTGTTTTGGCAAGGCAGGGAGAGTCTGGAGGGAAACCATCTGCTCCGACAAGGCATGGCGGGGGTCTGGAGGGAAACCCTCTGCTTTGGCAAGGCAGGGAGGGTATGGAGGGAAATCCTCTGTTTTGGAATGGCAGGGAGAATCTGGGGGAAACCGTTTGCTCTGACAAGGCAGGGCGGGGGTCTGGAGGGAAACCCTCTGCTCCAATAAGGCAGAGGAAGGGGTATGGAGGGAAACCCTCTGCTCTGGCAAGGCAGGGGGTCTGGATGGAAACCCCCTGCTCTGATGAGGCAGCGGGGGGCAGTCTGGAGGGAAACTTTCTGCTCTGGAAAGGCAGGTTCGGTCTGGAGGGAAACCCTCTGCTTTGGCAAGTCAGGGGGGGTCTGGAGGAAATCCCTCTGCTTTGGCAAGGCAGGGGGGGTCTGGAGGGAAACCTTCTGCTCTGGCATGGCAGTGGGGTCTGGAGGAAAACCCTCAGTTCTTACAAGGCATGGGGGGGTCTGGAGGGAAACTCTCTGGTCTGGCATGGCAGGGGGGGGGTCTGGAGGGAAACCCTCTGCTCTGGCAAGGCCGGGGGAGTCTTAAGGGAAAACCTATGCTCTGACAAGCCAGGCGGGGTCTGGAGGGAAACGCTCTGCTTTAGCAAGTCAACGAGAGTCTAGAGGGAAACGTTCTGCTCTGACAAAGCAGGCAGGGCCTGGAGGGAAACCCTCTGCTCTGACAAGGCAGGAGGGGTGGGGTTCTGGAGGGAAATCCTCTGCTCATGCAAAGCACAGGGGGTCTGGAGGGAAACCCTCTTCTTTGGCAAGGTAGGGGGGGGTCTGGAGGGAAACCCTCTGCTTTAGCAAGTCAGGGAGAGTTTAGAGGGAAACGCTCTGCTCTGACAAGGCAGGGCGGTGCCTGGCGGGAAACCCTCTGCTCTGGCAAGGCAGGGGGGGTCTTGAGGGAAACACTCTGCTCTGGCAAGGCAGGGGGAGTCTGGAGGAAAACCCTCTGCTCTGACAAGGCAGGCAGGGTCTGGAGGGAAACGCTCTGATTTGGCAATGCAGGGAGAGTCTGGAGGGAAACCCTCTGCTCTGACAAGGCAGGGCGGGGATCTAGTGGAAAACCCTCTGCTCTGACAATGCATGGCGGGGGTATGGAAGGATCCCCTCTGCTCTGGTAAGGCAGCGGGTTCTGGAGGGAAACCCTCTGCTCCGACAAGGCAGGGGAGCAGGTCTGGAGGGAAACCCTCTGCTCTGGCAAGGCAGGGTGGGGGTCTGGAGGAAAACCCTCTGCTCTGACAAGGCAGGCGGAGTCTGGAGGGAAACGCTCTGCTTTAACAAGTCAGGGAGAATCAACAGGGAAACGCTCTGCTCTGAAAAGGCAGGAAGGGGCCTGGAGGGAAACCCTCTGCTTTGACAAGTCAGGAGGGGTGGGGGTCTGGAGGGAAACGCTCTGCTTTAGCAAGTCAGGGAGAGTCTAGAGGGAAACCCTCTGCTCTGGCAAGGCATGGGGGTCTGGAGGAAAAACCTCTGTTCTGACAAGGCTGGGAGGGTCTGGAGGGAAACCCTCTGTTTTGGTAAGACAGGGAGAGTCTGAAGGGAAACTGCCTGCTCTGACAAGGCAGGGCGGAGGTCTGGAGGGAAACCCTCTGCCCCAATATGGCAGGGGAGGGGGTCTGGAGGGAAACCCTCTGCTTTGGCAAGACAGGGGGGGTCTGGAGGGAAACCATCTGCTCTGGCAAGGCAGGGGGGGTCTCGAGGAAAACCCTCTGTTCTGACAAGGCATGGCGCGTCTTAGCGGAATCCTCTGCTCTGGCAAGGCAGGGCAGGGGTCTGGAAGGAAACCCTCTGCTTTGGCAAGGCAGGGGGAGTCTGTAGGGAAACCCTCTGCTCTGACAAGGCAGGGCGGGGCCTGGAGGTAAACCCTCTGCTCTGACAAGGCAGGAGGGGTGGGGGTCTGGAAGGAAACCCTCTTCTTTGGCAGGGCAGGGGGGGTCTGGAGGGAAAACTTCTTCAGCGCTGCCCTCCAGACAGTCTCGTCCCTTCACCTGATGAAGGCCGCTTGTGTTGTGGCCGAAACGTCGTGATAATTTTATTGTCTTATTTTATTTTATCAATTTATTATTTTATTCTCATTCTACGTGACTTTACCGAAAGAACCAAAGAAGAGGAACCGTCTGCTCTGGCAAGGCAGGTAGAGTCTGGAGGGAAACCCTCTGCTTTAGCAAGTCAGGGAGAGTCTAGAGGGAAACACTATGCTCTGACAAGGCAGGGCGGGGTGTCTGGAGGGAAAACCTCTGCTCCAATAAGGCAGGGGATGGGGTCTGGGGGGAAATCCTCTGCTTTGGCAAGGCAGGGGGGGTCTGGAGGGAAACCGTTTGCTCTGACACGGCAGGGCGGGGGTCTGGAGGGAAACCCTCTGCTCCAATAAGGCAGAGGAAGGGGTATGGAGGGAAACCCTCTGCTCTGTCAAGGCAGGGGGGTCTGGAGGGAAACCCCCTGCTCTGATGAGGCAGGTGGGGGGCGGTCTGGAGGGAAACCGTCTGCTCTGGAAAGGCAGGGTCGGTCTGGAGGGAAACCCTCTGCTTTGGCAAGGCAGGGAGAGTCTGGAGGGAAACCGTTTGCTCTGACAAGGCAGGGCGGGGGTCTGGAGGGAAACCCTCTGCTCCAATAAGGCAGAGGAAGGGGTATGGAGGGAAACCCTCTGCTCTGGCAAGGCAGGGGGGTCTGAAGGGAAACCCCCTTCTCTGATGAGGCAGGGGGGGCGGTCTGGAGGGAAACCGTCCGCGCTAGAAAGGCAGGGTCGGTCTGGAGGGAAACCCTAAGCTTTGGCAAGGCTGGGAGGGTCTGGAGGGAAACCCTCTGCTCCAATAAGTCAGGGGGGGTCTGGAGGGAATCCCTCTGCTTTGGCAAGGCACGGGGGGTCTGGAGGGATACCTTCTGCTCTGGCATGGCAGGGGGGGTCTGGAGGAAAACCCTCTGTTCTGACAAGGCATGGGGGGGGTCTGGAGGGAAACCCTCTGGTCTGGCAAGACAGGGAGGGTCTGGAGGGAAACCCTCTGCTCTGGCAAGGCAGGGGAGTCTGGAGGAAAACCTTCTGTTTTGGCAAGGCAGGGAGAGTCTGGAGGGAAGCCGTCTGCTCTGACAAGGCAGGGCAGGAGTCTGGAGGGAAACCCTCTGCTCCAATGAGGCAGGGGAGGGGGTCTCGAGGGAAACCCTCTGCTTTGGCAAGACAGGGGGGGTCTGGAGAGAAAGCATCTGCTCTGGCAAGGCAGGGGGGATCTCGAGTAAAACCCTCTGTTCTGACAAGGCACCGCGCGTCTTAGGGAAATCCTCGGCTCTGGCAAGGCAGGGGGGGTGTCTGGACGGAAAACCTCTGCTTTGGCAAGGCAGGGAGAGTCTGGAGGGAAACCCTCTGCTCTGACAAGGCAGGCGGGGTCTTCAGGGAAACGCTCTGCTTTAACAAGTCAGGGAGAGTCTAGAGGGAAACGCTCTGCTCTGACAAGGCAGGGCGGGGCCTGGAGGGAAACCCTCTGCACTGACAAGGTAGGAGCGGTGGGGGTCTGTAGGGAAACCCTCTGTTCAGCCAAAGCAGGGGGGTCTGGAGGGAAACCCTCTGTTTTGGAAAGGCAGTGAGAGTCTGGAGGGAAACCGTCTGCTCTGACAAGGCAGGGCGGGGGTCTGGAGGGAAACCCTCTGCTTTAGCAAGTCATTGAGAGTTTAGAGGGAAACGCTCTGCTCTGACAAGGCAAGGGAGGTCTGGAGGGAAACACTCTGCTCTGGCAAGGCAGGGGGAGTCTGGAGGAAAACCCTCTGCTCTGACAAGGCAGTCGGGGTCTGGAGGGAAACTCTCTGATTTGGCAATGCAGGGAGAGTCTGGAGGGAAACCCTCTGCTCTGATAAGGCAGGGCGGGGATCTAGAGGGAAACCCTCTGCTCTGACAATGCATGTCGGGGGTCTGGAGGGATCCCCTCTGCTATGGTAAGGCAGGGGGTTCTGGAAGGAAACCCTCTGCTCCGACAAGGCAGGGGAGCAGGTCTGGAGGGAAACCCTCTGCTCTGGCAAGGCAGGGTGGGTGTCTGGAGGGAAACCCTCTGCTCTGACAAGGCAGGCGGGGTCTGGAGGGAAACGCTCTGCTTTAACAAGTCAGGGAGAATCTAAAGGGAAACGCTCTGCTCTGAAAAGAATTGAAGGGGCCTCGAGGGAAACCCTCTGCTCTGACAAGGCAAGAGGGGTGGGGGTCTGGAGGGAAACGCTCTGCTTTAGCAAGTCAGGGAGAATCTAGAGGGAAACCCTCTGCTCTGGCAAGGCATGGGGGTCTGGAGGAAAACCCTCTGTTTTGGCAAGGCAGGGAGAGTCTGGATGGAAACCGTCTACTCTGACAAGGCAGGGCGGGGGTCTGGAGGGAAACCCTCAGCTCTGACAATGCATGACGGGGGTCTAGAGGGATCCCCTCTGCTATGGTAAGGCAGGGGGTTCTGGAGGGAAACCCTCTGCTCCGACAAGGCAGGGGAGCAGGTCTGGAGGGAAACCCTCTGCTCTGGCAAGGCAGGGTGGGGGTCTGGAGGGAAACCCTCTGCTCTGACAAGGCAGGGTGGGGGTCTGGAGGAAAACCCTCTGCTCTGACAAGGCAGGCGGAGTCTGGAGGGAAACGCTCTGCTTTAACAAGTCAGGGAGAATCAACAGGGAAACGCTCTGCTCTGAAAAGGCAGGAAGGGGCCTGGAGGGAAACCCTCTGCTCTGACAAGTCAGGAGGGGTGGGGGTCTGGAGGGAAACGCTCTGCTTTAGCAAGTCAGGGAGAGTCTAGAGGGAAACCCTCTGCTCTGGCAAGGCATGGGGGTCTGGAGGAAAAACCTCTGTTCTGACAAAGCTGGGAGGGTCTGGAGGGAAACCCTCTGTTTTGGTAAGACAGGGAGAGTCTGAAGGGAAACTGCCTGCTCTGACAAGGCAGGGCGGAGGTCTGGAGGGAAACCCTCTGCTCCAATATGGCAGGGGAGGGGGTCTGGAGGGAAACCCTCTGCTTTGGCAAGACAGGGGGGGTCTGGAGGGAAACCATGTGCTCTGGCAAGGCAGGGGGGGTCTCGAGGAAAACCCTCTGTTCTGACAAGGCATGGCGCGTCTTAGCGGAATCCTCTGCTCTGGCAAGGCAGGGGTCTGGAAGGAAACCCTTTGCTTTGGCAAGGCAGGGGGAGTCTGTAGGGAAACCCTCTGCTCTGACAAGGCAGGGCGGGGCCTGGAGGTAAACCCTCTGCTCTGACAAGGCAGGAGGGGTGGGGGTCTGGAAGGAAACCCTCTTCTTTGGCAGGGCAGGGGGGGTCTGGAGGGAAAACTTCTTCAGCGCTGCCCTCCAGACAGTTTCGTCCCTTCACCTGATGAAGGCCGCTTGTGTTGTGGCCGAAACGTCGTGAGAATTTTATTGTCTTATTTTATTTTATCAATTTATTATTTTATTCTCATTCTACGTGACTTTACCGAAAGAACCAAAGAAGAGGAACAGTCTGCTCTGGCAAGGCAGGTAGAGTCTGGAGGGAAACCCTCTGCTTTAGCAAGTCAGGGAGAGTCTAGAGGGAAACACTATGCTCTGACAAGGAAGGGCGGGGTCTGGAGAGAAACCCTCTGCTCTGACAAGGCAGGGCGGTGCCTGGAGGGAAACCCTCTGCTTTGGCAAGGAAGGGAGGGTATGGAGGGAAATCCTCTGTTTTGGAATGGCAGGGAGAGTCTGGAGGGAAACCGTTTGCTCTGACAAGGCAGGGCGGGGTTCTGTAGGGAAACCCTCTGCTCCAATAAGGCAGAGGAAGGGGTATGGAGGGAAACCCTCTGCTCTGGCAAGGCAGGGGGGTCTGGAGGGAAACCCCCTGCTCTGATGAGGCAGGGGGGGCGGTCTGCAGGGAAACCGTCTGCTCTGGAAAGGGAGGGTCGGTCTGGAGGGAAACCCTCTGCTTTGGCAAGGAAGGGAGGGTATGGAGGGAAATCCTCTGTTTTGGAATGGCAGGGAGAGTCTGGAGGGAAACCGTTTGCTCTGACAAGGCAGGGCGGGGGTCTGGAGGGAAACCCTCTGCTCCAATAAGGCAGAGGAAGGGGTATGGAGGGAAACCCTCTGCTCTGGCAAGGCAGGGGGGTCTGGAGGGAAACCCCCTGCTCTGATGAGGCAGGTGGGGGGCGGTCTGGAGGGAAACCGTCTGCTCTGGAAAGGCAGGGTCGGTCTGGAGGAAAACCCTAAGCTTTGGCAAGGCTGGGAGGGTCTGGAGGGAAACCCTCTGCTCCAATAAGTCAGGGGGCGGGTCTGGAGGGAATCCCTCTGCTTTGGCAAGGCACGGGGGGTCTGGAGGGATACCTTCTGCTCTGGCATGGCAGGGGGGGTCTGGAGGAAAACCCTCTGTTCTGACAAGGCATCGGGGGGTCTGGAGGGAAACCCTCTGGTCTGGCAAGACAGGGAGGGTCTGGAGGGAAACCCTCTGCTCTGGCAAGGCAGGGGAGTCTGGAGGAAAACCCTCTGCTCTGACAAGGCAGGCGGGGTCTGGAGGGAAAAGCTCTGCTTTAGCAAGTCAGCGAGAGTCTAGAGGGAAACGTTCTGCTCTGACAAAGCAGGGCAGGGCCTGGAGGGGTGGGGATCTTTAGGGAAACCCTCTGCTCATGCAAAGCACAGGGGGTCTGGAGGGAAACCCTCTTCTTTGGCAAGGTAGGTGGGGGTCTAGAGGGAAAACTTCTCCTCTGATAAGGTAGGGGGGGGACTCTAGATCGAAACCGTCTGCTCTGGCAAGGCAGGGGGGGTCTGGAGGAAAACCCTCTGTTCTGACAAGGCAGGGGGGGTCTGGAGGGAAACCCTATGCTGTGACAAGGCAGGCGGGGTCTGGAGGGAAACGCTCTGCTTTGGCAAGGCAGGTAGAGTCTGGAGGGAAACCCTCTGCTTTAGCAAGTCAGGGAGAGTCTAGAGGGATACGCTATGCTCTGACAAGGCAGGGCGGGGCCTGGAGAGAAACCCTCTGCTTTGGCAAGGCAGGGAGGGTCTGGAGGGAAATCCTCTGTTCCAATAAGGCAGAGGAAGGGGTATGGAGGGAAACCCTCTGCTTTGGCAAGGAAGGGGGGTCTGGAGGGAAACCCACTGCTCTGATGAGGCAGGGGGGGCGGTCTGGAGGGAAACCGTCTGCTCTGGAAAGGCAGGGTCGGTCTGGAGGGAAACCATCTGCTTTGGCAAGGCAGGGAGGGTCTGGAGGGAAACTCTCTGCTCCAATAAGTCAGGGGGGGGGGGTCGGGTGGGAATCCCTCTGCTTTGGCAAGGCAGGGGAGGTCTGGAGGGAAACCTTCTGCTCTGGCATGGCAGGTGGTATCTGGAGGAAAACCCTCTGTTCTGACAAGGCATGGGGGGGTCTGGAGGGAAACCCTCTGTTCTGGCAAGACAGAGGGGGGGGTCTGGAGGGAAACCCTCTGCTCTGGCAAGGCAGGGGGAGTCTGGAGCACAAGTCTCTGCTCTGACAAGGCAGGCGGGGTCTGGAGGCAAACGCTCTGCTTTAGCAAGTCAACGAGAGTCTAGAGGGAAACGTTCTGCTCTGACAAACAAGGGCAGGGTCTGGAGTGAAACCCTCTGCTCTGACAAAGCAGGAGGGGTCGGGGTCTGGAGGGAAACCGTCTGCTCATGCAAAGCACAGGGGGTCTGGAGGGAAACCCTCTTCTTTGGCAAGGTAGGGGGGGGTCTGGAGGGAAATCTTATCCTCTGATAAGGTAGGGGGGGGGGACTCTAGATTGAAACCGTCTGCTCTGGCAAGGCAGGGGGGGTCTGGAGGAAAACCCTCTGTTCTGACAAGGCAGGGGGGGTCTGGAGAGAAACCCTCTGCTCTGACAAGGCAGGCGGGGTCTGGAGGGAAACGCTCTGCTTTGGCAATCTAGGTAGAGTCTGGAGGAAAACCCTCTGCTTTAGCAAGTCTGGGAGAGTCTAGAGGGAAACGCTATGCTCTGACAAGGCAGGGCGGGGCCTGGAGAGAAACCCTCTGGTTTGGCAAGGCATGGAGAGTCTGGAGGGAAACCCTCTGTTTTGGCAAGGCAGGGAGAGTCTGGAGGGAAACCGTCTGCTCTGACAAGGCAGGGGGGGGGGGGTCTGGAGGGAAAACCTCTGCTCCAATAAGGCAGGGGATGGGGTCTGGAGGGAAATCCTCTGCTTTGGCAAGGCAGGGCGGGTCTGGATGGAAACCATCTGGTCTGGCAATGCAGGGGGGGTCTCGAGGAAAACCCTCTGTTCTGACAAGGCACGGCGCGTATTAGGGAAATCCTCTGCTCTGGCAAGGCAGGGGAGTGGGGTCTGCAGGGAAACCCTCTGCTCTAGCAAGGCAGAGAGAGTCTGGAGGGAAAACCTCTGCTCTAGCAAGGCAGGCGGGATCTGGAGGCAAACGCTCTGCTTTAACAAGTCAGGGCGAGTCTAGAGGGAAATGCTCTGCTCTGACAAGGCAGGGCGGGGCCTGGAGGGAAACCCTCTGCTCTGACAAGGCAGGAGGGGTGGGGATCTGGAGGGAAACCCTCTGTTCAGCCAAATCAGGGGGGGGGGTCTGGAGGCAAACCCTCTTCTTTGGCAGGGCAGGGTCGGTCTGGAGGGAAACCCTAAGCTTTGGCAAGGCTGGGAGGGTCTGGAGGGAAACCCTCTGCTCCAATAAGTCAGGGGGGGTCTGGAGGGAATCCCTCTGCTTTGGCAAGGCACGGGGGGTCTGGAGGGATACCTTCTGCTCTGGCATGGCAGGGGGGTCTGGAGGAAAACCCTCTGTTCTGACAAGGCATGGGGGGGTCTGGAGGGAAACCCTCTGGTCTGGCAAGACAGGGGGGGTCTGGAGGGAAATCCTCTGCTCTGGCAAGGCAGGGGAGTCTGGAGGAAAACCCTCTGCTCTGACAAGGCAGGCGGGGTCTGGAGGGAAACGCTCTGCTTTAGCAAGTCAGCGAGAGTCTAGAGGGAAACGTTCTGCTCTGACAAAGCAGGGCAGGGCCTGGAGGGGTGGGGATCTTTAGGGAAACCCTCTGCTCATGCAAAGCACAGGGGGTCTGGAGGGAAACCCTCTTCTTTGGCAAGGTAGGTGGGGGTCTAGAGGGAAAACTTCTCCTCTGATAAGGTAGGGGGGGGACTCTAGATCGAAACCGTCTGCTCTGGCAAGGCAGGGGGGGTCTGGAGGAAAACCCTCTGTTCTGACAAGGCAGGGGGGGTCTGGAGGGAAACCCTATGCTGTGACAAGGCAGGCGGGGTCTGGAGGGAAACGCTCTGCTTTGGCAAGGCAGGTAGAGTCTGGAGGGAAACCCTCTGCTTTAGCAAGTCAGGGAGAGTCTAGAGGGATACGCTATGCTCTGACAAGGCAGGGCGGGGCCGGGAGAGAAACCCTCTGCTTTGGCAAGGCAGGGAGGGTCTGGAGGGAAATCCTCTGTTCCAATAAGGCAGAGGAAGGGGTATGGAGGGAAACCCTCTGCTTTGGCAAGGAAGGGGGGTCTGGAGGGAAACCCACTGCTCTGATGAGGCAGGGGGGGCGGTCTGGAGGGAAACCGTCTGCTCTGGAAAGGCAGGGTCGGTCTGGAGGGAAACCATCTGCTTTGGCAAGGCAGGGAGGGTCTGGAGGGAAACTCTCTGCTCCAATAAGTCAGGGGGGGGGGGTCGGGTGGGAATCCCTCTGCTTTGGCAAGGCAGGGGAGGTCTGGAGGGAAACCTTCTGCTCTGGCATGGCAGGTGGTATCTGGAGGAAAACCCTCTGTTCTGACAAGGCATGGGGGGGTCTGGAGGGAAACCCTCTGTTCTGGCAAGACAGAGGGGGGGGGTCTGGAGGGAAACCCTCTGCTCTGGCAAGGCAGGGGGAGTCTGGAGCACAACTCTCTGCTCTGACAAGGCAGGCGGGGTCTGGAGGCAAACGCTCTGCTTTAGCAAGTCAACGAGAGTCTAGAGGGAAACGTTCTGCTCTGACAAACAAGGGCAGGGTCTGGAGTGAAACCCTCTGCTCTGACAAAGCAGGAGGGGTCGGGGTCTGGAGGGAAACCGTCTGCTCATGCAAAGCACAGGGGGTCTGGAGGGAAACCCTCTTCTTTGGCAAGGTAGGGGGGGGTCTGGAGGGAAATCTTATCCTCTGATAAGGTAGGGGGGGGGGACTCTAGATTGAAACCGTCTGCTCTGGCAAGGCAGGGGGGGTCTGGAGGAAAACCCTCTGTTCTGACAAGGCAGGGGGGGTCTGGAGAGAAACCCTCTGCTCTGACAAGGCAGGCGGGGTCTGGAGGGAAACGCTCTGCTTTGGCAATCTAGGTAGAGTCTGGAGGAAAACCCTCTGCTTTAGCAAGTCTGGGAGAGTCTAGAGGGAAACGCTATGCTCTGACAAGGCAGGGCGGGGCCTGGAGAGAAACCCTCTGGTTTGGCAAGGCATGGAGAGTCTGGAGGGAAACCCTCTGTTTTGGCAAGGCAGGGAGAGTCTGGAGGGAAACCGTCTGCTCTGACAAGGCAGGGGGGGGGGGGTCTGGAGGGAAAACCTCTGCTCCAATAAGGCAGGGGATGGGGTCTGGAGGGAAATCCTCTGCTTTGGCAAGGCAGGGCGGGTCTGGATGGAAACCATCTGGTCTGGCAATGCAGGGGGGGTCTCGAGGAAAACCCTCTGTTCTGACAAGGCACGGCGCGTATTAGGGAAATCCTCTGCTCTGGCAAGGCAGGGGAGTGGGGTCTGCAGGGAAACCCTCTGCTCTAGCAAGGCAGAGAGAGTCTGGAGGGAAAACCTCTGCTCTAGCAAGGCAGGCGGGATCTGGAGGCAAACGCTCTGCTTTAACAAGTCAGGGCGAGTCTAGAGGGAAATGCTCTGCTCTGACAAGGCAGGGCGGGGCCTGGAGGGAAACCCTCTGCTCTGACAAGGCAGGAGGGGTGGGGATCTGGAGGGAAACCCTCTGTTCAGCCAAATCAGGGGGGGGGGTCTGGAGGCAAACCCTCTTCTTTGGCAGGGCAGGGTCGGTCTGGAGGGAAACCCTAAGCTTTGGCAAGGCTGGGAGGGTCTGGAGGGAAACCCTCTGCTCCAATAAGTCAGGGGGGGTCTGGAGGGAATCCCTCTGCTTTGGCAAGGCACGGGGGGTCTGGAGGGATACCTTCTGCTCTGGCATGGCAGGGGGGTCTGGAGGAAAACCCTCTGTTCTGACAAGGCATGGGGGGGTCTGGAGGGAAACCCTCTGGTCTGGCAAGACAGGGGGGGTCTGGAGGGAAATCCTCTGCTCTGGCAAGGCAGGGGAGTCTGGAGGAAAACCCTCTGCTCTGACAAGGCAGGCGGGGTCTGGAGGGAAACGCTCTGCTTTAGCAAGTCAGCGAGAGTCTAGAGGGAAACGTTCTGCTCTGACAAAGCAGGGCAGGGCCTGGATGGAAACGCTCTGCTCTGACAAGGCAGGAGGGGTGGGGGTCTGGAGGGAAACCCTCTGCTCATTAAAGCACAGGGGGTCTGGAGGGAAACCCTCTTCTTTGGCAAGGTAGGGGGGGGTCTGGAGGGAAAACTTCTGTTCTGGCATGGCAGGAGGAGTCTGGAGGGAAACCCTCTGCTCTGACAAGGCAGGCGGGGTCTGGAGGGAAACGCTCTGATTTGGCAATGAAGGGAGAGTCTGGATGGAAACCCTCTGCTCTGACAAGGCAGGGCGGGGATCTAGAGGGAAACCCTCTGCTCTGACAATGCATGGCGGGGGTCTGGAGGGATCCCCTCTGCTCTGGTAAGGCAGGGGTTTCTGGAGGGAAACCCTCTGCTCCGACAAGGCAGGGGAGCAGGTCTTGAGGGAAACCGTCTGCACTGGCAAGGCAGGGTGGGGGTCTGGAGGGAAACCCTCTGCTCCGACAAGGCAGGCGGGGTCTGGAGGGAAACGCTCTGCTTTAACAAGTCAGGGAGAATCTAGAGGGAAACGCAATGCGCTGAAAAGGATGGAAGGGGCCTCGAGGGAAACCCTCTGCTCTGACAAGGCAGGAGGGGTGGGGGTCTGGAGGGAAACGCTCTGCTTTAGCAAGTCAGGGAGAGTCTAGAGTGAAACCCTCTGCTCTGGCAAGGTATGGGGGTCTGGAGGAAAACCCTCTGTTCTGACAAGGCAGGGAGGGTCTGGAGGGAAACCCTCTGTTTTGGCAAGGCAGGGAGAGTCTGGAGGGAAACCATCTGCTCCGACAAGGCATGGCGGGGGTCTGGAGGGAAACCCTCTGCTTTGGCAAGGCAGGGAGGGTATGGAGGGAAATCCTCTGTTTTGGAATGGCAGGGAGAATCTGGGGGAAACCGTTTGCTCTGACAAGGCAGGGCGGGGGTCTGGAGGGAAACCCTCTGCTCCAATAAGGCAGAGGAAGGGGTATGGAGGGAAACCCTCTGCTCTGGCAAGGCAGGGGGTCTGGATGGAAACCCCCTGCTCTGATGAGGCAGCGGGGGGCAGTCTGGAGGGAAACTTTCTGCTCTGGAAAGGCAGGTTCGGTCTGGAGGGAAACCCTCTGCTTTGGCAAGTCAGGGGGGGTCTGGAGGAAATCCCTCTGCTTTGGCAAGGCAGGGGGGGTCTGGAGGGAAACCTTCTGCTCTGGCATGGCAGTGGGGTCTGGAGGAAAACCCTCAGTTCTTACAAGGCATGGGGGGGTCTGGAGGGAAACTCTCTGGTCTGGCATGGCAGGGGGGGGGGGTCTGGAGGGAAACCCTCTGCTCTGGCAAGGCCGGGGGAGTCTTAAGGGAAAACCTATGCTCTGACAAGCCAGGCGGGGTCTGGAGGGAAACGCTCTGCTTTAGCAAGTCAACGAGAGTCTAGAGGGAAACGTTCTGCTCTGACAAAGCAGGCAGGGCCTGGAGGGAAACCCTCTGCTCTGACAAGGCAGGAGGGGTGGGGTTCTGGAGGGAAATCCTCTGCTCATGCAAAGCACAGGGGGTCTGGAGGGAAACCCTCTTCTTTGGCAAGGTAGGGGGGGGTCTGGAGGGAAACCCTCTGCTTTAGCAAGTCAGGGAGAGTTTAGAGGGAAACGCTCTGCTCTGACAAGGCAGGACGGTGCCTGGCGGGAAACCCTCTGCTCTGGCAAGGCAGGGGGGGTCTTGAGGGAAACACTCTGCTCTGGCAAGGCAGGGGGAGTCTGGAGGAAAACCCTCTGCTCTGACAAGGCAGGCAGGGTCTGGAGGGAAACGCTCTGATTTGGCAATGCAGGGAGAGTCTGGAGGGAAACCCTCTGCTCTGACAAGGCAGGGCGGGGATCTAGTGGAAAACCCTCTGCTCTGACAATGCATGGCGGGGGTATGGAAGGATCCCCTCTGCTCTGGTAAGGCAGCGGGTTCTGGAGGGAAACCCTCTGCTCCGACAAGGCAGGGGAGCAGGTCTGGAGGGAAACCCTCTGCTCTGGCAAGGCAGGGTGGGGGTCTGGAGGAAAACCCTCTGCTCTGACAAGGCAGGCGGAGTCTGGAGGGAAACGCTCTGCTTTAACAAGTCAGGGAGAATCAACAGGGAAACGCTCTGCTCTGAAAAGGCAGGAAGGGGCCTGGAGGGAAACCCTCTGCTTTGACAAGTCAGGAGGGGTGGGGGTCTGGAGGGAAACGCTCTGCTTTAGCAAGTCAGGGAGAGTCTAGAGGGAAACCCTCTGCTCTGGCAAGGCATGGGGGTCTGGAGGAAAAACCTCTGTTCTGACAAGGCTGGGAGGGTCTGGAGGGAAACCCTCTGTTTTGGTAAGACAGGGAGAGTCTGAAGGGAAACTGCCTGCTCTGACAAGGCAGGGCGGAGGTCTGGAGGGAAACCCTCTGCCCCAATATGGCAGGGGAGGGGGTCTGGAGGGAAACCCTCTGCTTTGGCAAGACAGGGGGGGTCTGGAGGGAAACCATCTGCTCTGGCAAGGCAGGGGGGGTCTCGAGGAAAACCCTCTGTTCTGACAAGGCATGGCGCGTCTTAGCGGAATCCTCTGCTCTGGCAAGGCAGGGCAGGGGTCTGGAAGGAAACCCTCTGCTTTGGCAAGGCAGGGGGAGTCTGTAGGGAAACCCTCTGCTCTGACAAGGCAGGGCGGGGCCTGGAGGTAAACCCTCTGCTCTGACAAGGCAGGAGGGGTGGGGGTCTGGAAGGAAACCCTCTTCTTTGGCAGGGCAGGGGGGGTCTGGAGGGAAAACTTCTTCAGCGCTGCCCTCCAGACAGTCTCGTCCCTTCACCTGATGAAGGCCGCTTGTGTTGTGGCCGAAACGTCGTGATAATTTTATTGTCTTATTTAATTTTATCAATTTATTATTTTATTCTCATTCTACGTGACTTTACCGAAAGAACCAAAGAAGAGGAACCGTCTGCTCTGGCAAGGCAGGTAGAGTCTGGAGGGAAACCCTCTGCTTTAGCAAGTCAGGGAGAGTCTAGAGGGAAACACTATGCTCTGACAAGGCAGGGCGGGGTGTCTGGAGGGAAAACCTCTGCTCCAATAAGGCAGGGGATGGGGTCTGGGGGGAAATCCTCTGCTTTGGCAAGGCAGGGGGGGTCTGGAGGGAAACCGTTTGCTCTGACACGGCAGGGCGGGGGTCTGGAGGGAAACCCTCTGCTCCAATAAGGCAGAGGAAGGGGTATGGAGGGAAACCCTCTGCTCTGTCAAGGCAGGGGGGTCTGGAGGGAAACCCCCTGCTCTGATGAGGCAGGTGGGGGGCGGTCTGGAGGGAAACCGTCTGCTCTGGAAAGGCAGGGTCGGTCTGGAGGGAAACCCTCTGCTTTGGCAAGGCAGGGAGAGTCTGGAGGGAAACCGTTTGCTCTGACAAGGCAGGGCGGGGGTCTGGAGGGAAACCCTCTGCTCCAATAAGGCAGAGGAAGGGGTATGGAGGGAAACCCTCTGCTCTGGCAAGGCAGGGGGGTCTGAAGGGAAACCCCCTTCTCTGATGAGGCAGGGGGGGCGGTCTGGAGGGAAACCGTCCGCGCTAGAAAGGCAGGGTCGGTCTGGAGGGAAACCCTAAGCTTTGGCAAGGCTGGGAGGGTCTGGAGGGAAACCCTCTGCTCCAATAAGTCAGGGGGGGTCTGGAGGGAATCCCTCTGCTTTGGCAAGGCACGGGGGGTCTGGAGGGATACCTTCTGCTCTGGCATGGCAGGGGGGGTCTGGAGGAAAACCCTCTGTTCTGACAAGGCATGGGGGGGGTCTGGAGGGAAACCCTCTGGTCTGGCAAGACAGGGAGGGTCTGGAGGGAAACCCTCTGCTCTGGCAAGGCAGGGGAGTCTGGAGGAAAACCTTCTGTTTTGGCAAGGCAGGGAGAGTCTGGAGGGAAGCCGTCTGCTCTGACAAGGCAGGGCAGGAGTCTGGAGGGAAACCCTCTGCTCCAATGAGGCAGGGGAGGGGGTCTCGAGGGAAACCCTCTGCTTTGGCAAGACAGGGGGGGTCTGGAGAGAAAGCATCTGCTCTGGCAAGGCAGGGGGGATCTCGAGTAAAACCCTCTGTTCTGACAAGGCACCGCGCGTCTTAGGGAAATGCTCGGCTCTGGCAAGGCAGGGGGGGTGTCTGGACGGAAAACCTCTGCTTTGGCAAGGCAGGGAGAGTCTGGAGGGAAACCCTCTGCTCTGACAAGGCAGGCGGGGTCTTCAGGGAAACGCTCTGCTTTAACAAGTCAGGGAGAGTCTAGAGGGAAACGCTCTGCTCTGACAAGGCAGGGCGGGGCCTGGAGGGAAACCCTCTGCACTGACAAGGTAGGAGCGGTGGGGGTCTGTAGGGAAACCCTCTGTTCAGCCAAAGCAGGGGGGTCTGGAGGGAAACCCTCTGTTTTGGAAAGGCAGTGAGAGTCTGGAGGGAAACCGTCTGCTCTGACAAGGCAGGGCGGGGGTCTGGAGGGAAACCCTCTGCTTTAGCAAGTCATTGAGAGTTTAGAGGGAAACGCTCTGCTCTGACAAGGCAAGGGAGGTCTGGAGGGAAACACTCTGCTCTGGCAAGGCAGGGGGAGTCTGGAGGAAAACCCTCTGCTCTGACAAGGCAGTCGGGGTCTGGAGGGAAACTCTCTGATTTGGCAATGCAGGGAGAGTCTGGAGGGAAACCCTCTGCTCTGATAAGGCAGGGCGGGGATCTAGAGGGAAACCCTCTGCTCTGACAATGCATGTCGGGGGTCTGGAGGGATCCCCTCTGCTATGGTAAGGCAGGGGGTTCTGGAAGGAAACCCTCTGCTCCGACAAGGCAGGGGAGCAGGTCTGGAGGGAAACCCTCTGCTCTGGCAAGGCAGGGTGGGTGTCTGGAGGGAAACCCTCTGCTCTGACAAGGCAGGCGGGGTCTGGAGGGAAACGCTCTGCTTTAACAAGTCAGGGAGAATCTAAAGGGAAACGCTCTGCTCTGAAAAGAATTGAAGGGGCCTCGAGGGAAACCCTCTGCTCTGACAAGGCAAGAGGGGTGGGGGTCTGGAGGGAAACGCTCTGCTTTAGCAAGTCAGGGAGAATCTAGAGGGAAACCCTCTGCTCTGGCAAGGCATGGGGGTCTGGAGGAAAACCCTCTGTTTTGGCAAGGCAGGGAGAGTCTGGATGGAAACCGTCTACTCTGACAAGGCAGGGCGGGGGTCTGGAGGGAAACCCTCAGCTCTGACAATGCATGACGGGGGTCTAGAGGGATCCCCTCTGCTATGGTAAGGCAGGGGGTTCTGGAGGGAAACCCTCTGCTCCGACAAGGCAGGGGAGCAGGTCTGGAGGGAAACCCTCTGCTCTGGCAAGGCAGGGTGGGGGTCTGGAGGGAAACCCTCTGCTCTGACAAGGCAGGCGGGGTCTGGAGGGAAACGCTCTGCTTTAACAAGTCAGGGAGAATCTTGAGGGAAACGCTCTGCTCTGAAAAGGATGGAAGAGGCCTCGAGGGAAACCCTCTGCTCTGACAAGGCAGGATTGGTGGGGGTCTGGAGGGAAGCGCTCTGCTTTAGCAAGTCAGGGAGAGTCTAGAGGGAAACCCTCTGCTCTGGCAAGGTATGGGGTTCTGGAGGAAAACCCTCTGTTCTGACAAGGCAGGGACGGTCTGGAGGGAAACCCTCTGTTTTGGCAAGGAAGGGAGAGTCTGGATGGAAACCGTCTACTCTGACACGGCAGGGCCGGGGTCTGGAGGGAAACCATCTGCTCCAATAAGGCATGGGAGGGGGTCTGGAGGCAAACACTCTTCTTTGGCAGGGCAGGGGTGGTCTGGAGGGAAAACTTCTCCAGCGCTGCCCTCCAGACAGTCTCGTCCCTTCACCTGATGAAGGCCGCTTGTGTTGTGGCCGAAACGTCGTTAGAATTTTATTGTGTTATTTTATTTCATCAATTTATTATTTTATTCTCATTCTACGTGACTTTACCGATAGAACCAAATAAGAGGAACCGTCTGCTCTGGCAAGGCAGGTAGAGTCTGGAGGGAAACCCTCTACTTTAGCAGGTCAGGGAGAGTTTAGAGGGAAACGCTCTGCTCTGACAAGGCAGGGCGGTGCCAGGGCGGGAAACCCTCTGCTCTGGCAAGGCAGGGGGGGGTCTTGAGGGAAACACTCTGCTCTGGCAAGGCAGAGGGAGTCTGGAGGAAAACCCTCTGCTCTGACAAGGCAGGCGGGGACTGGAGGGAAACGCTCAGATTTGGCAATGCAGGGAGAGTCTGGAGGGAAACCCTCTGCTCTGACAAGGCAGGGCGGGGATCTAGTGAAAAACCTTCTGCTCTGACAATGCATGGCGGGGGTCTGGAAGGATCCCCTCTGCTCTGGTAAGGTAAGGGGTTCTGGAGGGAAACCCTCTGCTCCGACAAGGCAGGGTAGCAGGTCTGGAGGGAAACCCTCTGCTCTGGCAAGGCAGGGTGGGGGTCTGGAGGAAAACCCTCTGCTCTGACAAGGCAGGCGGAGTCTGGAGGGAAATGCTCTGCTTTAACAAGTCAGGGAGAATCAACAGGGAAACGCTCTGCTCTGAAAAGGCATGAAGGGGCCTGGAGGGAAACCCTCTGCTCTGACAAGTCAGGAGGGGTGGGGGTCTGGAGGGAAACGCTCTGCTTTAGCAAGTCAGGGAGAGTCTAGAGGGAAACCCTCTGCTCTGGCAAGGCATGGGGGTCTGGAGGAAAAACCTCTGTTCTGACAAGGCTGGGAGGGTCTGGAGGGAAACCCTCTGTTTTGGTAAGACAGGGAGAGTCTGAAGGGAAACTGCCTGCTCTGACAAGGCAGGGCGGAGGTCTGGAGGGAAACCCTCTGCTCCAATATGGCAGGGGAGAGGGTCTGGAGGGAAACCCTCTGCTTTGGCAAGACAGGGGGGGTCTGGAGGGAAACCATCTGCTCTGGCAAGGCAGGGGGGGTCTCGAGGAAAACCCTCTGTTCTGACAAGGCATGGCGCGTCTTAGCGGAATCCTCTGCTCTGGCAAGGCAGGGCAGGGGTCTGGAAGGAAACCCTCTGCTTTGGCAAGGCAGGGGGAGTCTGTAGGGAAACCCTCTGCTCTGACAAGGCAGGGCGGGGCCTGGAGGTAAACCCTATGCTCTGACAAGGCAGGAGGGGTGGGGGTCTGGAAGGAAACCCTCTTCTTTGGCAGGGCAGGGGGGGTCTGGAGGGAAAACTTCTTCATCGCTGCCCTCCAGACAGTCTCGTCCCTTCACCTGATGAAGGCAGCTTGTGTTGTGGCCGAAACGTCGTGAGAATTTTATTGTCTTATTTTATTTTATCAATTTATTATTTTATTCTCATTCTACGTGACTTTACCGAAAGAACCAAAGAAGAGGAACCGTCTGCTCTGGCAAGGCAGGGCGGTGCCTGAAGGGAAACCCTCTGCTTTGGCAAGGAAGGGAGGGTATGGAGGGAAATCCTCTGTTTTGGAATGGCAGGGAGAGTCTGGAGGGAAACCCTCTGCTTTAGCAAGTCAGGGAGAGTCTAGAGGGAAACACTATACTCTGACAAGGAAGGGCGGGGGTCTGGAGAGAAACCCTCTGCTCTGACAAGGCAGGGCGGTGCCTGGAGGGAAACCCTCTGCTTTGGCAAGGAAGGGAGGGTATGGAGGGAAATCCTCTGTTTTGGAATGGCAGGGAGAGTCTGGAGGGAAACCGTTTGCTCTGACAAGGCAGGGCGGGGTTCTGGAGGGAAACCCTCTGCTCCAATAAGGCAGAGGAAGGGGTATGGAAGGAAACCCTCTGCTCTGGCAAGGCAGGGGGGTCTGGAGGGAAACCCCCTGCTCTGATGAGGCAGGGGGGGCGGTCTGGAGGGAAACCGTCTGCTCTGGAAAGGGAGGGTCGGTCTGGAGGGAAACCCTCTGCTTTGGCAAGGAAGGGAGGGTATGGAGGGAAATCCTCTGTTTTGGAATGGCAGGGAGAGTCTGGAGGGAAACCGTTTGGTCTGACAAGGCAGGGCGGGGGTCTGGAGGGAAACCCTCTGCTCCAATAAGGCAGAGGAAGGGGTATGGAGGGAAACCCTCTGCTCTGGCAAGGCAGGGGGGTCTGGAGGGAAACCCCCTGCTCTGATGAGGCAGGTGGGGGGCGGTCTGGAGGGAAACCGTCTGCTCTGGAAAGGCAGGGTCGGTCTGGAGGGAAACCCTCTGCTTTGGCAAGGCAGGGAGAGTCTGGAGGGAAACCGTTTGCTCTGACAAGGCAGGGCGGGGGTCTGGAGGGAAACCCTCTCTTACAATAATGCGGAGGAAAGGGTATGGAGGGAAACCCTCTGCTCTGGCAAGGCAGGGGGGTCTGAAGGGAAACCCCCTTCTCTGATGAGGCAGGGGGGGGCGGTCTGGAGGGAAACCGTCTGCGCTAGAAAGGCAGGGTCGGTCTGGAGGGAAACCCTAAGCTTTGGCAAGGCTGGGAGGGTCTGGAGGGAAACCCTCTGCTCCAATAAGTCAGGGGGGGTCTGGAGGGAATCCCTCTGCTTTGGCAAGGCACGGGGGGTCTGGAGGGATACCTTCTGCTCTGGCATGGCAGGGGGGGTCTGGAGGAAAACCCTCTGTTCTGACAAGGCATGGGGGGGTCTGGAGGGAAACCCTCTGGTCTGGCAAGACAGGGAGGGTCTGGAGGGAAACCCTCTGCTCTGGCAAGGCAGGGGAGTCTGGAGGAAAACCCTCTGCTCTGACAAGGCAGGCGGGGTCTGGAGGGAAAAGCTCTGCTTTAGCAAGTCAGCGAGAGTCTAGAGGGAAACGTTCTGCTCTGACAAAGCAGGGCAGGGCCTGGAGGGGTGGGGATCTTTAGGGAAACCCTCTGCTCATGCAAAGCACAGGGGGTCTGGAGGGAAACCCTCTTCTTTGGCAAGGTAGGTGGGGTCTAGAGGGAAAACTTCTCCTCTGATAAGGTAGGGGGGGGACTCTAGATCGAAACCGTTTGCTCTGGCAAGGCAGGGGGTTCTGGAGGAAAACCCTCTGTTCTGACAAGGCAGGGGGTGTCTGGAAGGAAACCCTATGCTGTGACAAGGCAGGCGGGGTCTGGAGGGAAACGCTCTGCTTTGGCAAGACAGGTAGAGTCTGGAGGGAAACCCTCTGCTTTAGCAAGTCAGGGAGAGTCTAGAGGGATAGGCTATGCTCTGACAAGGCAGGGCGGGGCCTGGAGAGAAACCCTCTGCTTTGGCAAGGCAAGGAGGGTCTGGAGGGAAATCCTCTGTTCCAATAAGGCAGAGGAAGGGGTATGGAGGGAAACCCTCTGCTTTGGCAAGGAAGGGGGGTCTGGAGGGAAACCCACTGCTCTGATGAGGCAGGGGGGGGCGGTCTGGAGGGAAACCGTCTGCTCTGGAAAGGCAGGGTCGGTCTGGAGGGAAACCATCTGCTTTGGCAAGGCAGGGAGGGTCTGGAGGGAAACTCTCTGCTCCAATAAGTCAGGGGGGGGGGGGGTCGGGTGGGAATCCCTCTGCTTTGGCTAGGCAGGGGAGGTCTGGAGGGAAACCTTCTGCTCTGGCATGGCAGGTGGTATCTGGAGGAAAACCCTCTGTTCTGACAAGGCATGGGGGGGTCTGGAGAGAAACCCTCTGGTCTGGCAAGACAGGGGGGGGTCTGGAGGGAAACCCTCTGCTCTGGCAAGGCAGGGGGAGTCTGGAGGACAACTCTCTGCTCTGACAAGGCAGGCGGGGTCTGGAGGCAAACGCTCTGCTTTAGCAAGTCAACGAGAGTCTAGAGGGAAACGTTCTGCTCTGACAAACAAGGGCAGGGTCTGGAGTGAAACCCTCTGCTCTGACAAAGCAGGAGGGGTCGGGGTCTGGAGGGAAACCGTCTGCTCATGCAAAGCACAGGGGGTCTGTAGGGAAACCCTCTTCTTTGGCAAGGTAGGGGGGGGGGGGACTCTAGATTGAAACCGTCTGCTCTGGCAAGGCAGGGGGGGTCTGGAGGAAAACCCTCTGTTCTGACAAGGCAGGGGGGCTCTGGAGAGAAACCCTCTGCTCTGACAAGGCAGGCGGGGTCTGGAGGGAAACGCTCTGCTTTGGCAATCTAGGTAGAGTCTGGAGGAAAATCCTCTGCTTTAGGAAGTCTGGGAGAGTCTAGAGGGAAATGCTATGCTCTGACAAGGCAGGGCGGGGCCTGGAGAGAAACCCTCTGGTTTGGCAAGGCATGGAGGGTCTGGAGGGAAACCCTCTGTTTTGGCAAGGCAGGGAGAGTCTGGAGGGAAACCGTCTGCTCTGACAAGGCAGGGCGGGGGGTCTGGAGGGAAAACCTCTGCTCCAATAAGGCAGGGGATGGGGTCTGGGGGGAAATCCTCTGCTTTGGCAAGGCAGGGGGGGTCTGGATGGAAACCATCTGGTCTGGCAATGCAGGGGGGGTCTCGAGGAAAACCCTCTGTTCTGACAAGGCACGCGCGTATTAGGGAAATCCTCTGCTCTGGCAGTGCAGGGGAGGGGGGTCTGCAGGGAAACCCTCTGCTCTAGCAAGGCAGGGGGAGTCTGGAGGGAAAACCTCTGCTCTAGCAAGGCAGGCGGGATCTGGAGGCAAACGCTCTGCTTTAACAAGTCAGGGAGAGTCTAGAGGGAAACGCTCTGCTCTGACAAGGCAGGGCGGGGCCTGGAGGGAAACCCTCTGCTCTGACAAGGCAGGAGGGGTGGGGATCTGAAGGGAAACCCTCTGCTCAGCCAAATCAGGGGGGGGGGGTCTGGAGGCAAACCCTCTTCTTTGGCAGAGCAGGGTCGGTCTGGAGGGAAACCCTAAGCTTTGGCAAGGCTGGGAGGGTCTGGAGGGAAACCCTCTGCTCCAATAAGTCAGGGGGGGTCTGGAGGGAATCCCTCTGCTTTGGCAAGGCACGGGGGGTCTGGAGGGATACCTTCTGCTCTGGCATGGCAGGGGGGTCTGGAGGAAAACCCTCTGTTCTGACAAGGCATGGGGGGGGTCTGGAGGGAAACCCTCTGGTCTGGCAAGACAGGGGGGGTCTGGAGGGATACCCTCTGCTCTGGCAAGGCAGGGGAGTCTGGAGGAAAACCCTCTGCTCTGACAAGGCAGGCGGGGTCTGGAGGGAAACGCTCTGCTTTAGCAAGTCAGCGAGAGTCTAGAGGGAAACGTTCTGCTCTGACAAAGCAGGGCAGGGCCTGGAGGGGTGGGGATCTTTAGGGAAACCCTCTGCTCATGCAAAGCACAGGGGGTCTGGAGGGAAACCCTCTTCTTTGGCAAGGTAGGTGGGGGTCTAGAGGGAAAACTTCTCCTCTGATAAGGTAGGGGGGGGACTCTAGATCGAAACCGTCTGCTCTGGCAAGGCAGGGGGGGTCTGGAGGAAAACCCTCTGTTCTGACAAGGCAGGGGGGGTCTGGAGGGAAACCCTATGCTGTGACAAGGCAGGCGGGGTCTGGAGGGAAACGCTCTGCTTTGGCAAGGCAGGTAGAGTCTGGAGGGAAACCCTCTGCTTTAGCAAGTCAGGGAGAGTCTAGAGGGATACGCTATGCTCTGACAAGGCAGGGCGGGGCCTGGAGAGAAACCCTCTGCTTTGGCAAGGCAGGAAGGGTCTGGAATGAAATCCTCTGTTCCAATAAGGCAGAGGAAGGGGTATGGAGGGAAACCCTCTGCTTTGGCAAGGAAGGGGGGTCTGGAGGGAAACCCACTGCTCTGAAAAGGCAGGGGGGGCGGTCTGGAGGGAAACCGTCTGCTCTGGATAGGCAGGGTCGGTCTGGAGGGAAACCATCTGCTTTGGCAAGGCAGGGAGGGTCTGGAGGGAAACTCTCTGCTCCAATAAGTCAGGGGGGGGGGGTCGGGTGGGAATCCCTCTGCTTTGGCAAGGCAGGGGAGGTCTGGAGGGAAACCTTCTGCTCTGACAAGGCATGGGGGGGTCTGGAGGGAAACCCTCTGGTCTGGTAAGACAGGGGGGGGTCTGGGGGGAAACCCTCTGCTATGGCAAGGCAGGGGGAGTCTGGCGGACAACTCTCTGCTCTGACAAGGCAGGCGGGGTCTGGAGGCAAACGCTCTGCTTTAGCAAGTCAACGAGAGTCTAGAGGGAAACGTTCTGCTCTGACAAACAAGGGCAGGGTCTGGAGTGAAACCCTCTGCTCTGACAAAGCAGGAGGGGTCGGGGTCTGTAGGGAAACCGTCTGCTCATGCAAAGCACAGGGGGTCTGTAGGGAAACCCTCTTCTTTGGCAAGGTAGGGGGGGGGTCTGTAGGGAAATCTTATCCTCTGATAAGTTAGGGGGGGGGGACTCTAGATTGAAACCGTCTGCTCTGGCAAGGCAGGGGGGGTCTGGAGGAAAACCCTCTGTTCTGACAAGGCAGGGGGGTCTGGAGAGAAACCCTCTGCTCTGACAAGGCAGGCGGGGTCTGGAGGGAAACGCTCTGCTTTGGCAATCTAGGTAGAGTCTGGAGGAAAACCCTCTGCTTTAGCAAGTCTGGGAGAGTCTAGAGGGAAACGCTATGCTCTGACAAGGCAGGGCTGGGCCTGGAGAGAAACCCTCTGGTTTGGCAAGGCATGGAGGGTCTGGAGGGAAACCCTCTGTTTTGGCAAGGCAGGGAGATTCTGGAGGGAAACCGTCTGCTCTGACAAGGCAGGGCGGGGGTCTGGAGGGAAAACCTCTGCACCAATAAGGCAGGGGATGGGGTCTGGAGGGAAATCCTCTGCTTTAGCAAGGCAGGGGGTGTCTGGATGGAAACCATCTGGTCTGGCAATGCAGGGGGGGTCTCGAGGAAAACCCTCTGTTCTGACAAGGCACGCGCGTATTAGGGAAATCCTCTGCTCTGGCAAGGCAGGGGAGGGGGGTCTGCAGGGAAACCCTCTGCTCTAGCAAGGCAGGGGGAGTCTGGAGGGAAAACCTCTGCTCTAGCAAGGCAGGCGGGATCTGGAGGCAAACGCTCTGCTTTAACAAGTCAGGGAGAGTCTAGAGGGAAACGCTCTGCTCTGCCAAGGCAGGGCGGGGCCTGGAGGTAAACCCTCTGCTCTGACAAGGCAGGAGGGGTGGGGATCTGGAGGGAAACCCTCTGCTCAGCCAAATCAGGGGGGGGGGTCTGGAGGCAAACCCTCTTCTTTGGCAGGGCAGGGTCGGTCTGGAGGGAAACCCTAAGCTTTGGCAAGGCTGGGAGGGTCTGGAGGGAAACCCTCTGCTCCAATACGTCAGGGGGGGTCTGGAGGGAATCCCTCTGCTTTGGAAAGGCACGGGGGGTCTGGAGGGATACCTTCTGCTCTGGCATGGCAGGGGGGTCTGGAGGAAAACCCTCTGTTCTGACAAGGCATGGGGGGGTCTGGAGGGAAACCCTCTGGTCTGGCAAGACAGGGGGGGTCTGGAGGGAAACCCTCTGCTCTGGCAAGGCAGGGGAGTCTGGAGGAAAACCCTCTGCTCTGATAAGGCAGGCGGGGTCTGGAGGGAAACGCTCTGCTTTAGCAAGTCAGCGAGAGTCTAGAGGGAAACGTTCTGCTCTGACAAAGCAGGGCAGGGCCTGGATGGAAACGCTCTGCTCTGACAAGGCAGGGCGGGGATCTAGAGGGAAACCCTCTGCTCTGACAATGCATGGCGGGGGTCTGGAGGGATCCCCTCTGCTCTGGTAAGGCAGGGGTTTCTGGAGGGAAACCCTCTGCTCCGACAAGGCAGGGGAGCAGGTCTTGAGGGAAACCGTCTGCACTGGCAAGGCAGGGTGGGGGTCTGGAGGGAAACCCTCTGCTTTAACAAGTCAGGGAGAATCTAGAGGGAAACGCTCTGCGCTGAAAAGGATGGAAGGGGCCTCGAGGGAAACCCTCCGCTCTGACAAGGCAGGAGGGGTGGGGGTCTGGAGGGAAACGCTCTGCTTTAGCAAGTCAGGGAGAGTCTAGAGTGAAACCCTCTGCTCTGGCAAGGCATGGGGGTCTGGAGGAAAACCCTCTGTTCTGACAAGGCAGGGAGGGTCTGGAGGGAAACCCTCTGTTTTGGCAAGGTAGGGGGGTCTGGAGGGAAAACTTCTGTTCTGGCATGGCAGGAGGAGTCTGGAGGGAAACCCTCTGCTCTGACAAGGCAGGCGGGGTCTGGAGGGAAACGCTCTGATTTGGCAATGCAGGGAGAGTCTGGATGGAAACCCTCTGCTCTGAAAAGGCAGGGCGGGGATCTAGAGGGAAACCCTCTGCTCTGACAATGCATGGCGGGGGTCTGGAGGGATTCCCTCTGCTCTGGTAAGGCAGGGGTTTCTGGAGGGAAACCCTCTGCTCCGACAAGGCAGGGGAGCAGGTCTTGAGGGAAACCGTCTGCTCTGGCAAGGCAGGCGGGGTCTGGAGGGAAACCCTCTGTTTTGGCAAGGCAGGGAGAGTCTGGAGGGAAACCGTCTGCTCCGACAAGGCATGGCGGGGGTCTGGAGGGAAACCCTCTGCTTTGGCAAGGTAGGGAGTGTATGGAGGGAAATCCTCTGTTTTGGAATGGCAGGGAGAATCTGAGGGAAACCGTTTGCTCTGACAAGGCAGGGCGGGGGTCTGGAGGGAAACCCTCTGCTCCAATAAGGCAGAGTAAGGGGTATGGAGGGAAACCCTCTGCTCTGGCAAGGCAGGGGGTCTGGATGGAAACCCCCTGCTCTGATGAGGCAGCAGGGGGCCGTCTGGAGGGAAACCTTCTGCTCTGGAAAGGCAGGTTCGGTCTGGAGGGAAACCCTCTGCTTTGGCAAGTCAGGGGGGGTCTGGAGGGAATCCCTCTGCTTTGGCAAGGCAGGGGGGGTCTGGAGGGAAACCTTCTGCTCTGGCATGGCAGGGGGGTCTGGAGGAAAACCCTCAGTTCTGACAAGGCATGGGGGGGTCTGGAGGGAAACTCTCTGGTCTGGCAAGGCAGGGGGGGTCTGGAGGGAAACCCTCTGCTCTGGCAAGGCTGGGGGAGTCTTATGGGAAAACCTATGCTCTGACAAGCCAGGCGGGGTCTGGATGGAAACGCTCTGCTTTAGCAAGTCAACGAGAGTCTAGAGGGAAACGTTCTGCTCTGACAAAGCAGGCAGGGCCTGGAGGGAAACTCTCTGCTCTGACAAGGCAGGAGGGGTGGAGTTCTGGAGGGAAATCCTCTGCTCATGCAAAGCACAGGGGGTCTGGAGGGAAACCCTCTTCTTCGGCAAGGTAGGGGGGGGGGGGGTCTGGAGGGGAACCCTCTGCTTTAGCAAGTCAGGGAGAGTTTAGAGGGAAACGCTCTGCTCTGACAAGGCAGGGCGGTGCCTGGCGGGAAACCCTCTGCTCTGGCAAGGCAGGGGGGGTCTTGAGGGAAACACTCTGCTCTGGCAAGGCAGGGGGAGTCTGGAGGAAAACCCTCTGCTCTGACAAGGCAGGCAGGGTCTGGAGGGAAACGCTCTGATTTGGCAATGCAGGGAGAGTCTGGAGGGAAACCCTCTGCTCTGACAAGGCAGGGCGGGGATCTAGTGGAAAACCCTCTGCTCTGACAATGCATCGCGGGGGTATGGAAGGATCCCCTCTGCTCTGGTAAGGCAGCGGGTTCTGGAGGGAAACCCTCTGCTCCGACAAGGCAGGGGAGCAGGTCTGGAGGGAAACCCTCTGTTCTGGCAAGGCAGGGTGGGGGTCTGGAGGAAAACCCTCTGCTCTGACAAGGCAGGCGGAGTCTGGAGGGAAACGCTCTGCTTTAACAAGTCAGGGAGAATCAACAGGGAAACGCTCTGATCTGAAAAGGCAGGAAGGGGCCTGGAGGGAAATCCTCTGCTTTGACAAGTCAGGAGGGGTGGGGGTCTGGAGGGAAACGCTCTGCTTTAGCAAGTCAGGGAGAGTCTAGAGGGAAACCCTCTGCTCTGGCAAGGCATGGGGGTCTGGAGGAAAAACCTCTGTTCTGACAAGGCTTGGAGGGTCTGGAGGGAAACCCTCTGTTTTGGTAAGACAGGGAGAGTCTGAAGGGAAACTGCCTGCTCTGACAAGGCAGGGCGGAGGTCTGGAGGGAAACCCTCTGCTCCAATATGGCAGGGGAGGGGGTCTGGAGGGAAACCCTCTGCTTTGGCAAGGCAGGGGGGGTCTCGAGGAAAACCCTCTGTTCTGACAAGGCGTGGCGCGTCTTAGCGGAATCCTCTGCTCTGGAAAGGCAGGGCAGGGGTCTGGAAGGAAACCCTCTGCTTTGGCAAGGCAGGGGGAGTCTGTAGGGAAACCCTCTGCTCTGACAAGGCAGGGCGGGGCCTGGAGGTAAACCCTCTGCTCTGTCAAGGCAGGAGGGGTGGGGGTCTGGAAGGAAACCCTCTTCTTTGGCAGGGCAGGGGGGGTCTGGAGGGAAAACTTCTTCAGCGCTGCCCTCCAGACAGTCTCGTCCCTTCACCTGATGAAGGCCGCTTGTGTTGTGGCCGAAACGTCGTGAGAATTTTATTGTCTTATTTTATTTTATCAATTTATTATTTTATTCTCATTCTACGTGACTTTACCGAAAGAACCAAAGAAGAGGAACCGTCTGCTCTGGCAAGGCAGGTAGAGTCTGGAGGGAAACCCTCTGCTTTAGCAAGTTAGGGAGAGTCTAGAGGGAAACACTATGCTCTGACAAGGAAGGGCGGGGTCTGGAGAGAAACCCTCTGCTCTGACAAGGCAGGGCGGTGCCTGGAGGGAAACCCTCTGCTTTGGCAAGGAAGGGAGGGTATGGAGGGAAATCCTCTGTTTTGGAATGGCAGGGAGAGTCTGGAGGGAAACCGTTTGCTCTGACAAGGCAGGGCGGGGTTCTGGAGGGAAACCCTCTGCTCCAATAAGGCAGAGGAAGGGGTATGGAGGGAAACCCTCTGCTCTGGCAAGGCAGGGGGGTCTGGAGGGAAACCCCCTGCTCTGATGAGGCAGGGGGGGCGGTCTGGAGGGAAACCGTCTGCTCTGGAAAGGGAGGGTCGGTCTGGAGGGAAACCCTCTGCTTTGGCAAGGAAGGGAGGGTATGGAGGGAAATCCTCTGTTTTGGAATGGCAGGGAGAGTCTGGAGGGAAACCGTTTGCTCTGACAAGGCAGGGCGGGGGTCTGGAGGGAAACCCTCTGCTCCAATAAGGCAGAGGAAGGGGTATGGAGGGAAACCCTCTGCTCTGGCAAGGCAGGGGGGTCTGGTGGTAAACCCCCTGCTCT
Organism: Petromyzon marinus; assembly: GCF_048934315.1. Taxonomy (NCBI): domain Eukaryota; kingdom Metazoa; phylum Chordata; class Hyperoartia; order Petromyzontiformes; family Petromyzontidae; genus Petromyzon; species Petromyzon marinus. The sequence continues at coordinate 429,428 of NC_133698.1, read as the reverse complement.
GATGAGGCAGGTGGGGGGCGGTCTGGAGGGAAACCGTCTGCTCTGGAAAGGCAGGGTCGGTCTGGAGGGAAACCCTCTGCTTTGGCAAGGCAGGGAGAGTCTGGAGGGAAACCGTTTGCTCTGACAAGGCAGGGCGGGGGTCTGGAGGGAAACCCTCTCTTCCAATAATGCGGAGGAAAGGGTATGGAGGGAAACCCTCTGCTCTGGCAAGGCAGGGGGGTCTGAAGGGAAACCCCCTTCTCTGATGAGGCAGGGGGGGGCGGTCTGGAGGGAAACCGTCTGCGCTAGAAAGGCAGGGTCGGTCTGGAGGGAAACCCTAAGCTTTGGCAAGGCTGGGAGGGTCTGGAGGGAAACCCTCTGCTCCAATAAGTCAGGGGGGGTCTGGAGGGAATCCCTCTGCTTTGGCAAGGCACGGGGGGTCTGGAGGGATACCTTCTGCTCTGGCATGGCAGGGGGGGTCTGGAGGAAAACCCTCTGTTCTGACAAGGCATGGGGGGGTCTGGAGGGAAATCCTCTGGTCTGGCAAGACAGGGAGGGTCTGGAGGGAAACCCTCTGCTCTGGCAAGGCAGGGGAGTCTGGAGGAAAACCCTCTGCTCTGACAAGGCAGGCGGGGTCTGGAGGGAAAAGCTCTGCTTTAGCAAGTCAGCGAGAGTCTAGAGGGAAACGTTCTGCTCTGCCAAAGCAGGGCAGGGCCTGGAGGGGTGGGGATCTTTAGGGAAACCCTCTGCTCTGGCAAGGCAGGGGGGTCTGGAGGGAAACCCCCTGCTCTGATGAGGCAGGGGGGGCGGTCTGGAGGGAAACCGTCTGCTCTGGAAAGGGAGGGTCGGTCTGGAGGGAAACCCTCTGCTTTGGCAAGGAAGGGAGGGTATGGAGGGAAATCCTCTGTTTTGGAATGGCAGGGAGAGTCTGGAGGGAAACCGTTTGCTCTGACAAGGCAGGGCGGGGGTCTGGAGGGAAACCCTCTGCTCCAATAAGGCAGAGGAAGGGGTATGGAGGGAAACCCTCTGCTCTGGCAAGGCAGGGGGGTCTGGTGGTAAACCCCCTGCTCTGATGAGGCAGGTGGGGGGCGGTCTGGAGGGAAACCGTCTGCTCTGGAAAGGCAGGGTCGGTCTGGAGGGAAACCCTCTGCTTTGGCAAGGCAGGGAGAGTCTGGAGGGAAACCGTTTGCTCTGACAAGGCAGGGCGGGGGTCTGGAGGGAAACCCTCTCTTCCAATAATGCGGAGGAAAGGGTATGGAGGGAAACCCTCTGCTCTGGCAAGGCAGGGGGGTCTGAAGGGAAACCCCCTTCTCTGATGAGGCAGGGGGGGGCGGTCTGGAGGGAAACCGTCTGCGCTAGAAAGGCAGGGTCGGTCTGGAGGGAAACCCTAAGCTTTGGCAAGGCTGGGAGGGTCTGGAGGGAAACCCTCTGCTCCAATAAGTCAGGGGGGGTCTGGAGGGAATCCCTCTGCTTTGGCAAGGCACGGGGGGTCTGGAGGGATACCTTCTGCTCTGGCATGGCAGGGGGGGTCTGGAGGAAAACCCTCTGTTCTGACAAGGCATGGGGGGGTCTGGAGGGAAATCCTCTGGTCTGGCAAGACAGGGAGGGTCTGGAGGGAAACCCTCTGCTCTGGCAAGGCAGGGGAGTCTGGAGGAAAACCCTCTGCTCTGACAAGGCAGGCGGGGTCTGGAGGGAAAAGCTCTGCTTTAGCAAGTCAGCGAGAGTCTAGAGGGAAACGTTCTGCTCTGCCAAAGCAGGGCAGGGCCTGGAGGGGTGGGGATCTTTAGGGAAACCCTCTGCTCATGCAAAGCACAGGGGGTCTGGAGGGAAACCCTTTTCTTTGGCAAGGTAGGTGGGGGTCTAGAGGGAAAACTTCTCCTCTGATAAGGTAGGGGGGGACTCTAGATCGAAACCGTTTGCTCTGGCAAGGCAGGGGGGGTCTGGAGGAAAACCCTCTGTTCTGACAAGGCAGGGGGGGTCTGGAAGGAAACCCTATGCTGTGACAAGGCAGGCGGGGTCTGGAGGGAAACGCTCTGCTTTGGCAAGACAGGTAGAGTCTGGAGGGAAACCCTCTGCTTTAGCAAGTCAGGGAGAGTCTAGAGGGATACGCTATGCTCTGACAAGGCAGGGCGGGGCCTGGAGAGAAACCCTCTGCTTTGGCAAGGCAAGGAGGGTCTGGAGGGAAATCCTCTGTTCCAATAAGGCAGAGGAAGGGGTATGGAGGGAAACCCTCTGCTTTGGCAAGGAAGGGGGGTCTGGAGGGAAACCCACTGCTCTGATGAGGCAGGGGGGGCGGTCTGGAGGGAAACCGTCTGCTCTGGAAAGGCAGGGTCGGTCTGGAGGGAAACCATCTGCTTTGGCAAGGCAGGGAGGGTCTGGAGGGAAACTCTCTGCTCCAATAAGTCAGGGGGGGGGGGTCGGGTGGGAATCCCTCTGCTTTGGCAAGGCAGGGGAGGTCTGGAGGGAAACCTTCTGCTCTGGCATGGCAGGTGGTATCTGGAGGAAAACCCTCTGTTCTGACAAGGCATGGGGGGATCTGGAGGGAAACCCTCTGGTCTGGCAAGACAGGGGGGGGGTCTGGAGGGAAACCCTCTGCTCTGGCAAGGCAGGGGGAGTCTGGAGGACAACTCTCTGCTCTGACAAGGCAGGCGGGGTCTGGAGGCAAACGCTCTGCTTTAGCAAGTCAACGAGAGTCTAGAGGGAAACGTTCTGCTCTGACAAACAAGGGCAGGGTCTGGAGTGAAACCCTCTGCTCTGACAAAGCAGGAGGGGTCGGGGTCTGGAGGGAAACCGTCTGCTCATGCAAAGCACAGGGGGTCTGTAGGGAAACCCTCTTCTTTGGCAAGGTAGGGGGGGGGTCTGTAGGGAAATCTTATCCTCTGATAAGGTAGGGGGGGGGGGGACTCTAGATTGAAACCGTCTGCTCTGGCAAGGCAGGGGGGGTCTGGAGGAAAACCCTCTGTTCTGACAAGGCAGGGGGGCTCTGGAGAGAAACCCTCTGCTCTGACAAGGCAGGCGGGGTCTGGAGGGAAGCGCTCTGCTTTGGCAATCTAGGTAGAGTCTGGAGGAAAACCCTCTGCTTTAGGAAGTCTGGCAGAGTCTAGAGGGAAACGCTATGCTCTGACAAGGCAGGGCGGGGCCTGGAGAGAAACCCTCTGGTTTGGCAAGGCATGGAGGGTCTGGAGGGAAACCCTCTGTTTTGGCAAGGCAGGGAGAGTCTGGAGGGAAACTGTCTGCTCTGACAAGGCAGGGCGGGGGTCTGGAGGGAAAACCTCTGCTCCAATAAGGCAGGGGATGGGGTCTGGGGGAAAATCCTCTGCTTTGGCAAGGCAGGGGGGGTCTGGATGGAAACCATCTGGTCTGGCAATGCAGGGGGGGTCTCGAGGAAAACCCTCTGTTCTGACAAGGCACGCGCGTATTAGGGAAATCCTCTGCTCTGGCAAGGCAGGGGAGGGGGGTCTGCAGGGAAACCCTCTGCTCTAGCAAGGCAGGGGGAGTCTGGAGGGAAAACCTCTGCTCTAGCAAGGCAGGCGGGATCTGGAGGCAAACGCTCTGCTTTAACAAGTCAGGGAGAGTCTAGAGGGAAACGCTCTGCTCTGACAAGGCAGGGCGGGGCCTGGAGGGAAACCCTCTGCTCTGACAAGGCAGGAGGGGTGGGGATCTGAAGGGAAACCCTCTGCTCAGCCAAATCATGGGGGGGGGGTCTGGAGGCAAACCCTCTTCTTTGGCAGGGCAGGGTCGGTCTGGAGGGAAACCCTAAGCTTTGGCAAGGCTGGGAGGGTCTGGAGGGAAACCCTCTGCTCCAATAAGTCAGGGGGGGTCTGGAGGGAATCCCTCTGCTTTGGCAAGGCACGGGGGGTCTGGAGGGATACCTTCTGCTCTGGCATGGCAGGGGGGTCTGGAGGAAAACCTTCTGTTCTGACAAGGCATGGGGGGGTCTGGAGGGAAACCCTCTGGTCTGGCAAGACAGGGGGGGTCTGGAGGGATACCCTCTGCTCTGGCAAGGCAGGGGAGTCTGGAGGAAAACCCTCTGCTCTGACAAGGCAGGCGGGGTCTGGAGGGAAACGCTCTGCTTTAGCAAGTCAGCGAGAGTCTAGAGGGAAACGTTCTGCTCTGATAAAGCAGGGCAGGGCCTGGAGGGGTGGGGATCTTTAGGGAAACCCTCTGCTCATGCAAAGCACAGGGGGTCTGGAGGGAAACCCTCTTCTTTGGCAAGGTAGGTGGGGGTCTAGAGGGAAAACTTCTCCTCTGATAAGGTAGGGGGGGGACTCTAGATCGAAACCGTCTGCTCTGGCAAGGCAGGGGGGGTCTGGAGGAAAACCCTCTGTTCTGACAAGGCAGGGGGGGTCTGGAGGGAAACCCTATGCTGTGACAAGGCAGGCGGGGTCTGGAGGGAAACGCTCTGCTTTGGCAAGGCAGGTAGAGTCTGGAGGGAAACCCTCTGCTTTAGCAAGTCAGGGAGAGTCTAGAGGGATACGCTATGCTCTGACAAGGCAGGGCGGAGCCTGGAGAGAAACCCTCTGCTTTGGCAAGGCAGGGAGGGTCTGGAGCGAAATCCTCTGTTCCAATAAGGCAGAGGAAGGGGTATGGAGGGAAACCCTCTGCTTTGGCAAGGAAGGGGGGTCTGGAGGGAAACCCACTGCTCTGATGAGGCAGGGGGGGCGGTCTGGAGGGAAACCGTCTGCTCTGGAAAGGCAGGGTCGGTCTGGAGGGAAACCATCTGCTTTGGCAAGGCAGGGAGGGTCTGGAGGGAAACTCTCTGCTCCAATAAGTCAGGGGGGGGGGGGGTCGGGTGGGAATCCCTCTGCTTTGGCAAGGCAGGGGAGGTCTGGAGGGAAACCTTCTGCTCTGGCATGGCAGGTGGTATCTGGAGGAAAACCCTCTGTTCTGACAAGGCATGGGGGGGGTCTAGAGGGAAACCCTCTGGTCTGGTAAGACAGGGGGGGGGGTCTGGAGGGAAACCCTCTGCTCTGTCAAGGCAGGGGGAGTCTGGCGGACAACTCTCTGCTCTGACAAGGCAGGCGGGGTCTGGAGGCAAACGCTCTGCTTTAGCAATTCAACGAGAGTCTAGAGGGAAACGTTCTGCTCTGACAAACAAGGGCAGGGTCTGGAGTGAAACCCTCTGCTCTGACAAAGCAGGAGGGGTCGGGGTCTGGAGGGAAACCGTCTGCTCATGCAAAGCACAGGGGGTCTGTAGGGAAACCCTCTTCTTTGGCAAGGTAGGGGGGGGGTCTGTAGGGAAATCTTATCCTCTGATAAGTTAGGGGGGGGGACTCTAGATTGAAACCGTCTGCTCTGGCAAGGCAGGGGGGGTCTGGAGGAAAACCCTCTGTTCTGACAAGGCAGGGGGGGTCTGGAGAGAAACCCTCTGCTCTGACAAGGCAGGCGGGGTCTGGAGGGAAACGCTCTGCTTTGGCAATCTAGGTAGAGTCTGGAGGAAAACCCTCTGCTTTAGCAAGTCTGGGAGAGTCTAGAGGGAAACGCTATGCTCTGACAAGGCAGGGCGGGGCCTGGAGAGAAACCCTCTGGTTTGGCAAGGCATGGAGGGTCTGGAGGGAAACCCTCTGTTTTGGCAAGGCAGGGAGAGTCTGGAGGGAAACCGTCTGCTCTGACAAGGCAGGGCGGGGGTCTGGAGGGAAAACCTCTGCTCCAATAAGGCAGGGGATGGGGTCTGGAGGGAAATCCTCTGCTTTAGCAAGGCAGGGGGGGTCTGGATGGAAACCATCTGGTCTGGCAATGCAGGGGGGGTCTCGAGGAAAACCCTCTGTTCTGACAAGGCACGCGCGTATTAGGGAAATCCTCTGCTCTGGCAAGGCAGGGGAGGGGGGTCTGCAGGGAAACCCTCTGCTCTAGCAAGGCAGGGGGAGTCTGGAGGGAAAACCTCTGCTCTAGCAAGGCAGGCGGGATCTGGAGGCAAACGCTCTGCTTTAACAAGTCAGGGAGAGTCTAGAGGGAAACGCTCTGCTCTGCCAAGGCAGGGCGGGGCCTGGAGGGAAACCCTCTGCTCTGACAAGGCAGGAGGGGTGGGGATCTGGAGGGAAACCCTCTGCTCAGCCAAATCAGGGGGGGGGGGGTCTGGAGGCAAACCCTCTTCTTTGGCAGGGCAGGGTCGGTCTGGAGGGAAACCCTAAGCTTTGGCAAGGCTGGGAGGGTCTGGAGGGAAACCCTCTGCTCCAATACGTCAGGGGGGGTCTGGAGGGAATCCCTCTGCTTTGGCAAGGCACGGGGGGTCTGGAGGGATACCTTCTGCTCTGGCATGGCAGGGGGGTCTGGAGGAAAACCCTCTGTTCTGACAAGGCATGGGGGGGTCTGGAGGGAAACCCTCTGGTCTGGCAAGACAGGGGGGGTCTGGAGGGAAACCCTCTGCTCTGGCAAGGCAGGGGAGTCTGGAGGAAAACCCTCTGCTCTGATAAGGCAGGCGGGGTCTGGAGGGAAACGCTCTGCTTTAGCAAGTCAGCGAGAGTCTAGAGGGAAACGTTCTGCTCTGACAAAGCAGGGCAGGGCCTGGATGGAAACGCTCTGCTCTGACAAGGCAGGGCGGGGATCTAGAGGGAAACCCTCTGCTCTGACAATTCATGGCGGGGGTCTGGAGGGATCCCCTCTGCTCTGGTAAGGCAGGGGTTTCTGGAGGGAAACCCTCTGCTCCGACAAGGCAGGGGAGCAGGTCTTGAGGGAAACCGTCTGCACTGGCAAGGCAGGGTGGGGGTCTGGAGGGAAACCCTCTGCTCCGACAAGGCAGGCGGGGTCTGGAGGGAAACGCTCTGCTTTAACAAGTCAGGGAGAATCTAGAGGGAAACGCTCTGCGCTGAAAAGGATGGAAGGGGCCGCGAGGGAAACCCTCCGCTCTGACAAGGCAGGAGGGGTGGGGGTCTGGAGGGAAACGCTCTGCTTTAGCAAGTCAGGGAGAGTCCAGAGTGAAACCCTCTGCTCTGGCAAGGCATGGGGGTCTGGAGGAAAACCCTCTGTTCTGACAAGGCAGGGAGGGTCTGGAGGGAAACCCTCTGTTTTGGCAAGGTAGGGGGGGTCTGGAGGGAAAACTTCTGTTCTGGCATGGCAGGAGGAGTCTGGAGGGAAACCCTCTGCTCTGACAAGGCAGGCGGGGTCTGGAGGGAAACGCTCTGATTTGGCAATGCAGGGAGAGTCTGGATGGAAACCCTCTGCTCTGACAAGGCAGGGCGGGGATCTAGAGGGAAACCCTCTGCTCTGACAATGCATGGCGGGGGTCTGGAGGGATCCCCTCTGCTCTGGTAAGGCAGGGGTTTCTGGAGGGAAACCCTCTGCTCCGACAAGGCAGGGGAGCAGGTCTTGAGGGAAACCGTCTGCTCTGGCAAGGCAGGGTGGGGGTCTGGAGGGAAACCCTCTGCTCCGACAAGGCAGGCGGGGTCTGGAGGGAAACCCTCTGTTTTGGCAAGGCAGGGAGAGTCTGGAGGGAAACCGTCTGCTCCGACAAGGCATGGCGGGGGTCTGGAGGGAAACCCTCTGCTTTGGCAAGGTAGGGAGGGTATGGAGGGAAATCCTCTGTTTTGGAATGGCAGGGAGAATCTGGGGGAAACCGTTTGCTCTGACAAGGCAGGGCGGTGCCTGGAGGGAAACCCTCTGCTTTGGCAAGGCAGGGAGGGTATGGAAGGAAATCCTCTGTTTTGGAATGGCAGGGAGAATCTGGGGGAAACCGTTTGCTCTGACAAGGCAGGGCGGGGGTCTGGAGGGAAACCCTCTGCTCCAATAAGGCAGAGGAAGGGGTATGGAGGGAAACCCTCTGCTCTGGCAAGGCAGGGGGTCTGGATGGAAACCCCCTGCTCTGATGAGGCAGCGGGGGGCGGTCTGGAGGGAAACCTTCTGCTCTGGAAAGGCAGGTTCGGTCTGGAGGGAAACCCTCTGCTTTGGCAAGTCAGGGGGGGTCTGGAGGGAATCCCTCTGCTTTGGCAAGGCAGGGGGGGTCTGGATGGAAACCTTCTGCTCTGGCATGGCAGGGGGGTCTGGAGGAAAACCCTCAGTTCTGACAAGGCATGGGGGGGTCTGGAGGGAAACTCTCTGGTCTGCCAAGGCAGGGGGGGTCTGGAGGGAAACCCTCTGCTCTGGCAAGGCTGGGGGAGTCTTATGGGAAAACCTATGCTCTGACAAGCCAGGCGGGGTCTGGAGGGAAACGCTCTGCTTTAGCAAGTCAACGAGAGTCTAGAGGGAAACGTTCTGCTCTGACAAAGCAGGCAGGGCCTTGAGGGAAACCCTCTGCTCTGACAAGGCAGGAGGGGTGGGGTTCTGGAGGGAAATCCTCTGCTCATGCAAAGCACAGGGGGTCTGGAGGGAAACCCTCTTCTTTGGCAAGGTAGGGGGGGGGTCTGGAGGGGAACCCTCTGCTTTAGCAAGTCAGGGAGAGTTTAGAGGGAAACGCTCTGCTCTGACAAGGCAGGGCGGTGCCTGGCGGGAAACCCTCTGCTCTGGCAAGGCAGGGGGGGTCTTGAGGGAAACACTCTGCTCTGGCAAGGCAGGGGGAGTCTGGAGGAAAACCCTCTGCTCTGACAAGGCAGGCAGGGTCTGGAGGGAAACGCTCTGATTTGGCAATGCAGGGAGAGTCTGGAGGGAAACCCTCTGCTCTGACAAGGCAGGGCGGGGATCTAGTGGAAAACCCTCTGCTCTGACAATGCATCGCGGGGGTATGGAAGGATCCCCTCTGCTCTGGTAAGGCAGCGGGTTCTGGAGGGAAACCCTCTGCTCCGACAAGGCAGGGGAGCAGGTCTGGAGGGAAACCCTCTGCTCTGGCAAGGCAGGGTGGGGGTCTGGAGGAAAACCCTCTGCTCTGACAAGGCAGGTGGAGTCTGGAGGGAAACGCTCTGCTTTAACAAGTCAGGGAGAATTAACGGGGAAACGCTCTGATCTGAAAAGGCAGGAAGGGGCCTGGAGGGAAATCCTCTGCTTTGACAAGTCAGGAGGGGTGGGGGTCTGGAGGGAAACGCTCTGCTTTAGCAAGTCAGGGAGAGTCTAGAGGGAAACCCTCTGCTCTGGCAAGGCATGGGGGTCTGGAGGAAAAACCTCTGTTCTGACAAGGCTGGGAGGGTCTGGAGGGAAACCCTCTGTTTTGGTAAGACAGGGAGAGTCTGAAGGGAAACTGCCTGCTCTGACAAGGCAGGGCGGAGGTCTGGAGGGAAACCCTCTGCTCCAATATGGCAGGGGAGGGGGTCTGGAGGGAAACCCTCTGCTTTGGCAAGGCAGGGGGGGTCTCGAGGAAAACCCTCTGTTCTGACAAGGCGTGGCGCGTCTTAGCGGAATCCTCTGCTCTGGCAAGGCAGGGCAGGGGTCTGGAAGGAAACCCTCTGCTTTGGCAAGGCAGGGGGAGTCTGTAGGGAAACCCTCTGCTCTGACAAGGCAGGGCGGGGCCTGGAGGTAAACCCTCTGCTCTGTCAAGGCAGGAGGGGTGGGGGTCTGGAAGGAAACCCTCTTCTTTGGCAGGGCAGGGGGGGTCTGGAGGGAAAACTTCTTCAGCGCTGCCCTCCAGACAGTCTCGTCCCTTCACCTGATGAAGGCCGCTTGTGTTGTGGCCGAAACGTCGTGAGAATTTTATTGTCTTATTTTATTTTATCAATTTATTATTTTATTCTCATTCTACGTGACTTTACCGAAAGAACCAAAGAAGAGGAACCGTCTGCTCTGGCAAGGCAGGTAGAGTCTGGAGGGAAACCCTCTGCTTTAGCAAGTCAGGGAGAGTCTAGAGGGAAACACTATGCTCTGACAAGGAAGGGCGGGGTCTGGAGAGAAACCCTCTGCTCTGACAAGGCAGGGCGGTGCCTGGAGGGAAACCCTCTGCTTTGGCAAGGAAGGGAGGGTATGGAGGGAAATCCTCTGTTTTGGAATGGCAGGGAGAGTCTGGAGGGAAACCGTTTGCTCTGACAAGGCAGGGCGGGGTTCTGGAGGGAAACCCTCTGCTCCAATAAGGCAGAGGAAGGGGTATGGAGGGAAACCCTCTGCTCTGGCAAGGCAGGGGGGTCTGGAGGGAAACCCCCTGCTCTGATGAGGCAGGGGGGGCGGTCTGGAGGGAAACCGTCTGCTCTGGAAAGGGAGGGTCGGTCTGGAGGGAAACCCTCTGCTTTGGCAAGGAAGGGAGGGTATGGAGGGAAATCCTCTGTTTTGGAATGGCAGGGAGAGTCTGGAGGGAAACCGTTTGCTCTGACAAGGCAGGGCGGGGGTCTGGAGGGAAACCCTCTGCTCCAATAAGGCAGAGGAAGGGGTATGGAGGGAAACCCTCTGCTCTGGCAAGGCAGGGGGGTCTGGTGGTAAACCCCCTGCTCTGATGAGGCAGGTGGGGGGCGGTCTGGAGGGAAACCGTCTGCTCTGGAAAGGCAGGGTCGGTCTGGAGGGAAACCCTCTGCTTTGGCAAGGCAGGGAGAGTCTGGAGGGAAACCGTTTGCTCTGACAAGGCAGGGCGGGGGTCTGGAGGGAAACCCTCTCTTCCAATAATGCGGAGGAAAGGGTATGGAGGGAAACCCTCTGCTCTGGCAAGGCAGGGGGGTCTGAAGGGAAACCCCCTTCTCTGATGAGGCAGGGGGGGGCGGTCTGGAGGGAAACCGTCTGCGCTAGAAAGGCAGGGTCGGTCTGGAGGAAAACCCTAAGCTTTGGCAAGGCTGGGAGGGTCTGGAGGGAATCCCTCTACTTTGGCAAGGCACGGGGGGTCTGGAGGGATACCCTCTTCTTTGGCAAGGTAGGTGGGGGTCTAGAGGGAAAACTTCTCCTCTGATAAGGTAGGGGGGGGACTCTAGATCGAAACCGTCTGCTCTGGCAAGGCAGGGGGGTCTGGAGGAAAACCCTCTGTTCTGACAAGGCAGGGAGGGTCTGGAGGGAAACCCTATGCTGTGACAAGGCAGGCGGGGTCTGGAGGGAAACGCTCTGCTTTGGCAAGGCAGGTAGAGTCTGGAGGGAAACCCTCTGCTTTAGCAAGTCAGGGAGAGTCTAGAGGGATACGCTATGCTCTGACAAGGCAGGGCGGGGCCTGGAGAGAAACCCTCTGCTTTGGCAAGGCAGGGAGGGTCTGGAGGGAAATCCTCTGTTCCAATAAGGCAGAGGAAGGGGTATGGAGGGAAACCCTCTGCTTTGGCAAGGAAGGGGGGTCTGGAGGGAAACCCACTGCTCTGATTAGGCAGGGGGGGCGGTCTGGAGGGAAACCGTCTGCTCTGGAAAGGCAGGGTCGGTCTGGAGGGAAACCATCTGCTTTGGCAAGGCAGGGAGGGTCTGGAGGGAAACTCTCTGCTCCAATAAGTCAGGGGGGGGGGGGGGTCGGGTGGGAATCCCTCTGCTTTGGCAAGGCAGGGGAGGTCTGGAGGGAAACCTTCTGCTCTGGCATGGCAGGTGGTATCTGGAGGAAAACCCTCTGTTCTGACAAGGCATGGGGAGGGGTCTGGAGGGAAACCCTCTTGTCTGGCAAGACAGGGGGGGTCTGGAGGGAAACCCTCTGCTCTGGCAAGGCAGGGGAATCTGGAGGACAACTCTCTGCTCTGACAAGGCAGGCGGGGTCTGGAGGGAAACGCTCTGCTTTAGCAAGTCGACGAGAGTCTAGAGGGAAACGTTCTGCTCTGACAAACAAGGGCAGGGTCTGGAGTGAAACCCTCTGCTCTGACAAAGCAGGAGGGGTCGGGGTCTGGAGGGAAACCGTCTGCTCATGCAAAGCACAGGGGGTCTGGAGGGAAACCCTCTTCTTTGGCAAGGTAGGGGGGGTGGTCTGGAGGGAAATCTTATCCTCTGATAAGGTAGGGGGGGGGACTCTAGATTGAAACCGTCTGCTCTGGCAAGGCAAGGGGGGTCTGGAGGAAAACCCTCTGTTCTGACAAGGCAGGGGGGGTCTGGAGAGAAACCCTCTGCTCTGACAAGGCAGGCGGGGTCTGGAGGGAAACGCTCTGCTTTGGCAATCTAGGTAGAGTCTGGAGGAAAACCCTCTGCTTTAGCAAGTCTGGGAGAGTCTAGAGGGAAACGCTATGCTCTGACAAGCCAGGGCGGGGCCTGGAGAGAAACCCTCTGGTTTGGCAAGGCATGGAGGGTCTGGAGGGAAACCCTCTGTTTTGGCAAGGCAAGGAGAGTCTGGAGGTAAACCGTCTGCTCTGACAAGGCAGGGCGGGGGTCTGGAGGGAAAACCTCTGCTCCAATAAGGCAGGGGATGGGGTCTGGAGGGAAATCCTCTGCTTTGGCAAAGCAGGGGGGGTCTGGATGGAAACCATCTGGTCTGGCAATGCAGGGGGGGTCTCGAGGAAAACCCTCTGTTCTGACAAGGCACGGCACGTATTAGGGAAATCCTCTGCTCTGGCAAGGCAGGGGAGGGGGGTCTGCAGGGAAACCCTCTGCTCTAGCAAGGCAGGGGGAGTCTGGAGGGAAACCCTCTGCTCTAACAAGGCAGGCGGGATCTGGAGGCAAACGCTCTGCTTTAACAAGTAAGGGAGAGTCTAGAGGGAAACGCTCTGCTCTGACAAGGCAGGGCGGGGCCTGGAGGGAAACCCTCTGCTCTGACAAGGCAGGAGGGGTGGGGATCTGGAGGGAAACCTTCTGCTCAGCCAAATCAGGGGGGGGGGGGGTCTGGAGGCAAACCCTCTTCTTTGGCAGGGCAGGGGGGGGTCTGGAGGGAAAACTTCTCCATCGCTGCCCTCCAGACAGTCTCGTCCCTTCACCTGATGAAGGCCGCTTGTGTTGTGGCCGAAACGTCGTGAGAATTTTATTGTGTTATTTTATTTCATCAATTTATTATTTTATTCTCATTCTACGTGAATTTACCGAATGAACCAAAGAAGAGGAACCGTCTGCTCTGGCAAGGCAGGTAGAGTCTGGAGGGAAACCCTCAGCTTTAGCAAGTCAGGGAGAGTCTAGAGGGAAACGCTATGCTATGACAAGGAAGGGCGGGGCCCTGGAGAGAAACACTCTGCTCTGACAAGGCAGGGCGGTGCCTGGAGGGAAACCCTCTGCTTTGGCAAGGCAGGGAGGGTCTGGAGGGAAACCCTCTGCTCCACTAAGTCAGGGGGGGTCTGGAGGGAATTCCTCTGCTCTGACAAGGCAGGGGGGGTCTGGAGGGAAACACTCTGCTCTGGCAAGCCAGGGGAGTCTGGAGGAAAACCCTCTGCTCTGACAAGGCAGGCGGGGTCTGGAGGGAAACGCTCTGATTTGGCAATGCAGTGAGAGTCTGGAGGGAAACCCTCTGCTTTGGCAAGGCATGGAGGGTTTGGAGGGAAACCTGTTTTGGCAAGGCAGGGAGAGTCTGGAGGGAAGCCGTCTGCTCTGACAAGGCAGGGCAGGAGTCTGGAGGGAAACCCTCTGCTCCAACAAGGCAGGTGAGGGGGTCTGGAGGGAAACCCTCTGCTTTGGCAAGACAGGGGGGGTCTGGAGAGAAAGCATCTGCTCTGGCAAGGCAGGGGGGATCTCGAGTAAAACCCTCTGTTCTGACAAGGCACCGCGCGTCTTAGGGAAATCCTCGGCTCTGGCAAGGCAGGGGGGGTGTCTGGACGGAAACCCTCTGCTTTGGCAAGGCAGGGAGAGTCTGGAGGGAAACCCTCTGCTCTGACAAGGCAGGCGGGGTCTTCAGGGAAACGCTCTGCTTTAACAAGTCAGGGAGAGTCTAGAGGGAAACGCTCTGCTCTGACAAGGCAGGGCGGGGCCTGGAGGGAAACCCTCTGCACTGACAAGGTAGGAGGGGTGGGGGTCTGTAGGGAAACCCTCTGTTCAGCCAAAGCAAGGGGGTCTGGAGGGAAACCCTCTGTTTTGGAAAGGCAGTGAGAGTCTGGAGGGAAACCGTCTGCTCTGACAAGGCAGGGCGGGGGTCTGGAGGGAAACCCTCTGCTTTAGCAAGTCATTGAGAGTTTAGAGGGAAACGCTCTGCTCTGACAAGGCAGGGCGGTGCCTGGAGGGAAACCCTCTGCTCGGGCAAGGCAAGGGAGGTCTGGAGGGAAACACTCTGCTCTGGCAAGGCAGGGGGAGTCTGGAGGAAAACCCTCTGCTCTGACAAGTCAGTCGGGGTCTGGAGGGAAACGCTCTGATTTGGCAATGCAGAGAGAGTCTGGAGGGAAACCCTCTGCTCTGATAAGGCAGGGCGGGGATCTAGAGGGAAACCCTCTGCTCTGACAATGCATGTCGGGGGTCTGGAGGGATCCCCTCTGCTATGGTAAGGCAGGGGGTTCTGGAGGGAAACCCTCTGCTCCGACAAGGCAGGGGAGCAGGTCTGGAGGGAAACCCTCTGCTCTGGCAAGGCAGGGTGGGGGTCTGGAGGGAAACCCTCTGCTCTGACAAGGCAGGCGGGGTCTGGAGGGAAACGCTCTGCTTTAACAAGTCAGGGAGAATCTAAAGGGAAACGCTCTGCTCTGAAAAGGATTGAAGGGGCCTCGAGGGAAACCCTCTGCTCTGACAAGGCAGGAAGGGTGGGGATCTGGAGGGAAACGCTCTGCTTTAGCAAGTCAGGGAGAATCTAGAGGGAAACCCTCTGCTCTGGCAAGGCATGGGGGTCTTGAGGAAAACCCTCTGTTCTGACAAGGCAGGGAGGGTCTGGAGGGAAACCCTCTGTTTTGGCAAGGCAGGGAGAGTCTGGATGGAAACCGTCTACTCTGACAAGGCAGGGCGGGGGTCTGGAGGGAAACCCTCAGCTCTGACAATGCATGACGGGGGTCTGGAGGGATCCCCTCTGCTATGGTAAGGCAGGGGGTTCTGGAGGGAAACCCTCTGCTCCGACAAGGCAGGGGAGCAAGTCTGGAGGGAAAACCTCTGCTCTGGCAAGGCAGGGTGGGGGTCTGGAGGGAAACCCTCTGCTCTGACAAGGCAGGCGGGGTCTGGAGGGAAACGCTCTGCTTTAACAAGTCAGGGAGAATCTTGAGGGAAACGCTCTGCTCTGAAAAGGATGGAAGAGGCCTCGAGGGAAACCCTCTGCTCTGACAAGGCAGGATTGGTGGGGGTCTGGAGGGAAGCGCTCTGCTTTAGCAAGTCAGGGAGAGTCTAGAGGGAAACCCTCTGCTCTGGCAAGGCATGGGGTTCTGGAAGAAAACCCTCTGTTCTGACAAGGCAGGGACGGTCTGGAGGGAAACCCTCTGTTTTGGCAAGGCAGGGAGAGTCTGGATGGAAACCGTCTACTCTGACACGGCAGGGCGGGGGTCTGGAGGGAAACCATCTGCTCCAATAAGGCATGGGAGGGGGTCTGGAGGCAAACCCTCTTCTTTGGCAGGGCAGGGGTGGTCTGGAGGGAAAACTTCTCCAGCGCTGCCCTCCAGACAGTCTCGTCCCTTCACCTGATGAAGGCCGCTTGTGTTGTGGCCGAAACGTCGTTAGAATTTTATTGTGTTATTTTATTTCATCAATTTATTATTTTATTCTCATTCTACGTGACTTTACCGATAGAACCAAATAAGAGGAACCGTCTGCTCTGGCAAGGCAGGTAGAGTCTGGAGGGAAACCCTCTGCTTTAGCAAGTCAGGGAGAGTCTAGAGGGAAACGCTATGCTCTGACAAGGAAGGGCGGGGTCTGGAGAGAAACCCTCTGCTCTGACAAGGCAGGGCGGTGCCTGGAGGGAAACCCTCTGCTTTGGCAAGGAAGGGAGGGTATGGGGGGAAATCCTCTGTTTTGGAATGGCAGGGAGAGTCTGGAGGGAAACTGTTTGCTCTGACAAGGCAGGGCGTGGGTCTGGAGGGAAACCCTCTGCTCCAATAAGGCAGAGGAAGGGGTATGGAGGGAAACCCTCTGCTCTGGCAAGGCAGGGGGGTCTGGAGGGAAACCCCCTGCTCTGATGAGGCAGGGGGGTGGTCTGGAGGGAAACCGTCTGCTCTGGCAAGGCAGGGGGAGTCTGGAGGGAAACCCTCTGCTCTGACAAGGCAGGCGGGGTTTGGAGGGAAACGCTCTGCTTTAGCAAGTGAGCAGAAACGTTCTGCTCTGACAAAGCAGGGCAGGGCCTGGATGGAAACGCTCTGCTCTGACAAGGCAGGAGGGGTGGGGGTCTGGAGGGAAACCCTCTGCTCATGCAAAGCACAGGGGGTCTGGAGGGAAACCCTCTTCTTTGGCAAGGTAGGGGGTGGGTCTGGAGGGAAAACTTCTCCTCTGATAAGGTAGGGGGGGGGGGAGTCTAGATCGAAACCGTCTGCTCTGGCAAGGCAGGGGGGGTCTGGAGGAAAACCTTCTGTTCTGGCATGGCTGGAGGAGTCTGGAGGGAAACCCTCTGCTCTGACAAGGCAGGCGGGGTCTGGAGGGAAACGCTCTGCTTTAGCAAGTCAGGGAGAGTCTAGAGGGAAATGCTATGCTCTGACAAGGAAGGGCGGGGTCCAGAGAGAAACCCTCTGCTCTGACAAGGAAGGGCGGTGCCTGGAGGGAAACCCTCTGCTTTGGCAAGGAAGGGAGGGTATGGAGGGAAGTCCTCTGTTTTGGAATGGCAGGGAGAGTCTGGAGGGAAACCGTTTGCTCTGACAAGGCAGGGTGGGGGTCTGGAGGGAAACCCTCTGCTCCAATAAGGCAGAGGAAGGGGTATGGAGGGAAACCCTCTGCTCTGGCAAGGCAGGGGGATCTGGAGGGAAACCCCCTGCTCTGATGAGGCAGGGGGGGCGGTCTGGAGGGAAACCGTCTGCTCTGGAAAGGGAGGGTCGGTCTGGAGGGAAACCCTCTGCTTTGGCAAGGCAGGGAGGGTCTGGAGGGAATCCCTCTGCTTTGGCAAGGCAGGGGGATCTGGAGGGAAACCTTCTGCTCTGGCATGGCAGAGGGGGTCTGGAGGAAATCCCTCTGTTCTGACAAGGCATGGGGGGGTCTGTAGGGAAACCCTCTCGTCTGGCAAGGCAGGGGGAGGTCTGGAGGGAAACCCTCTGCTTTGGCAAGGCAGGGGGAGTCTGGAGGGAAACCCTCTGCTCTGACAAGGCAGGCGGGGTTTGGAGGGAAACGCTCTGCTTTAGCAAGTGAGCAGAAACATTCTGCTCTGACAAAGCAGGGCAGGGCCTGGATGGAAACGCTCTGCTCTGACAAGGCAGGAGGGGTGGGGGTCTGGAGGGAAACCCTCTGCTCATGCAAAGCACAGGGGGTCTGGAGGGAAACCCTCTTCTTTGGCAAGGTAGGGGGGGGGGTCTGGAGGGAAAACTTCTGTTCTGGCATGGCAGGAGGAGTCTGGAGGGAAACACTCTGCTCTGACAAGGCAGGCGGGGTCTGGAGGGAAACGCTCTGATTTGGCAAAGCAGGGAGAGTCTGGATGGATCCCCTCTGCTCTGGTAAGGCAGGGGTTTCTGGAGGGAAACCCTCTGCTCCGACAAGGCAGGGGAGCAGGTCTTGAGGGAAACCGTCTGATCTGGCAAGGCAGGGTGGGGGTCTGGAGGGAAACCCTCTGCTCCAATAAGTCAGGGGGGTCTGGAGGGAATCCCTCTGCTCTGACAAGCCAGGGGAGTCTGGAGGAAAACCCTCTGCTCTGACAAGGCAGGCGGGGTCTGGAGGGAAACGCTCTGATTTGGCAATGCAGGGAGAGTCTGAAGGGAAACCCTCTGCTTTGACAAGGCAGGGAGGATTTGGAGGGAAACCTTCTGTTTTGGCAAGGCAGGGAGAGTCTGGAGGGAAGCCGTCTGCTCTGACAAGGCAGGGCAGGAGTCTGGAGGGAAACCCTCTGCTTTGGCAAGGCAGGGGGGGTCTGGAGAGAAAGCATCTGCTCTGACAAGGCAGGGGGGATCTCGAGTAAAACCCTCTGTTCTGACAAGGCACGGCGCGTCTTAGGGAAATCCTCGGCTCTGGCAAGGCAGGGGGGGGGGTCTGGACGGAAACCCTCTGCTTTGGCAAGGCAGGGAGAGTCTGGAGTGAAACCCTCTGCTCTGACAAGGCAGGCGGGGTTTTCAGGGAAACGCTCGGCTTTAACAAGTCAGGGAGAGTCTAGAGGGAAACGCTCTGCTCTGACAAGGCAGGGCGGGGCCTGGAGGGAAACCCTCTGCACTGACAAGGTAGGAGGGGTGGGGGTCTGTAGGGAAACCCTCTGTTCAGCCAAAGCAGGGGGGTCTGGAGGGAAACCCTCTGTTTTGGAAAGGCAGGGAGAGTCTGGAGGGAAACCATCTGCTCTGACAAGGCAGGGCGGGGGTCCAGAGGGAAACCCTCTGCTTTAGCAAGTCATTGAGAGTTTAGAGGGAAAAGCTCTGCTCTGACAAGGCAGGGCGGTGCCTGGAGGGAAACCCTCTGCTCGGGCAAGGCAGTGGGGGTCTGGAGGGAAACACTCTGCTCTGGCAAGGCAGGGGGAGTCTGGAGGAAAACCCTCTGCTCTGACAAGGCAGTCGGGGTCTGGAGGGAAACGCTCTGATTTGGCAATGCAGGGAGAGTCTGGAGGGAAACCCTCTGCTCTGATATGGCAGGGCGGGGATCTAGAGGGAAACCCTCTGCTCTGACAATGCATGACGGGGGTCTGGAGGGATCCCCTCTGCTATGGTAAGGCAGGGGGTTCTGGAGGGAAACCCTCTGCTCCGAAAAGGCAGGGGAGCAGGTCTGGAGGGAAACCCTCTGCTCTGGCAAGGCAGGGTGGGGTCTGGAGGGAAACCCTCTGCTCTGACAAGGCAGGCGGGGTCTGGAGGGAAACGCTCTGCTTTAACAAGTCAGGGAGAATCTAGAGGGAAACGCTCTGCTCTGAAAAGGATGGAAGGGGCCTCGAGGGAAACCCTCTGCTCTGACAAGGCAGGAGGAGTGGGGGTCTGGAGGGAAACGCTCTGCTTTAGCAAGTCAGGGAGAATCTAGAGGGAAACCCTCTGCTCTGGCAAGGCATGGGGGTCTGGAGGAAAACCCTCTGTTCTGACAAGGCACGGAGGGTCTGGAGGGAAACCCTCTGTTTTGGCAAGGCAGGGGGGTCAGGAGGGAGACCTTCTGCTCTGGCATGGCAGGGGGGGTCTGGACGAAATCCCTCTGTTCTGACAAGGCATGGGGGGGGTCTGAAGGGAAACCCTCTCGTCTGGCAAGGCAGGGGTGGGGGGGGGTCTGGAGGGAAACCCTCTGCTCTGGCAAGGCAGGGGGAGTCTGGAGGGAAACCCTCTGCTCTGACAAGGCAGGCGGGGTTTGGAGGGAAACGCTCTGCTTTAGCGAGTGAGCGAAAGTCTAGAGGGAAACGTTCTGCTCTGACAAAGCAGGGCAGGGCCTGGATGGAAACCCTCTGCTCTGACAAGGCAGGAGGGGTGGGGGTCTGGAGGGAAACCCTCTTCTTTGGCAGGGCAGGGGGGGTCTGGAGGGAAAACTTCTTCAGCGCTGCCCTCCAGACAGTCTCGTCCCTTCACCTGATGAAGGCCGCTTGTGTTGTGGCCGAAACGTCGTGAGAATTTTATTGTGTTATTTTATTTTATCAATTTATTATTTTATTCTCATTCTACGTGACTTTACCGAAAGAACCAAAGAAGAGGAACCGTCTGCTCTGGCAAGGCAGGTAGAGTCTGGAGGGAAACCCTCTGCTTTAGCAAGTCAGGGAGAGTCTAGAGGGAAACGCTAGGCTCTGACAAGGAAGGGCGGGGTCTGGAGAGAAACCCTCTGCTCTGACAAGGCAGGGCGGTGCCTGGAGGGAAACCCTCTGCTTTGGCAAGGAAGGGAGGGTATGGGGGGAAATCCTCTGTTTTGGAATGGCAGGGAGAGTCTGGAGGGAAACTGTTTGCTCTGACAAGGCATGGCGGGGTCTGGAGGGAAACCCTCTGCTCCAATAAGGCAGAGGAAGGGGTATGGAGGGAAACCCTCTGCTCTGGCAAGGCAGGGGGGTCTGGAGGGAAACCCCCTGCTTTGATGAGGCAGGGGGGTGGTCTGGAGGGAAACCGTCTGCTCTGGCAAGGCAGGGGGAGTCTGGAGGGAAACCCTCTGCTCTGACAAGGCAGGCGGGGTTTGGAGGGAAACGCTCTGCTTTAGCAAGTGAGCAGAAACGTTCTGCTCTGACAAAGCAGGGCAGGGCCTGGATGGAAACGCTCTGCTCTGACAAGGCAGGAGGGGTGGGGGTCTGGAGGGAAACCCTCTGCTCATGCAAAGCACAGGGGGTCTGGAGGGAAACCCTCTTCTTTAGCAAGGTAGGGGGGGGGTCTGGAGGGAAAACTTCTGTTCTGGCATTGCAGGAGGAGTCTGGAGGGAAACCCTCTGCTCTGACAAGGCAGGCGGGGTCTGGAGGGAAACGCTCTGATTTGGCAAAGCAGGGAGAGTCTGGATGGATCCCCTCTGCTCTGGTAAGGCAGGGGTTTCTGGAGGGAAACCCTCTGCTCCGACAAGGCAGGGGAGCAGGTCTTGAGGGAAACCGTCTGATCTGGCAAGGCAGGGTGGGGGTCTGGAGGGAAACCCTCTGCTCCAATAAGTCAGGGGGGTCTGGAGGGAATCCCTCTGCTCTGACAAGCCAGGGGAGTCTGGAGGAAAACCCTCTGCTCTGACAAGGCAGGCGGGGTCTGGAGGGAAACGCTCTGATTTGGCAATGCAGGGAGAGTCTGGAGGGAAACCCTCTGCTTTGACAAGGCAGGGAGGGTTTGGAGGGAAACCTTCTGTTTTGTCAAGGCAGGGAGAGTCTGGAGGGAAGCCGTCTGCTCTGACAAGGCAGGGCAGGAGTCTGGAGGGAATCCCTCTGCTCCAATGAGGCAGGGGAGGGGGTCTGGAGGGAAACCCTCTGCTTTGGCAAGGCAGGGGGGGTCTGGAGAGAAAGCATCTGCTCTGTCAAGGCAGGGGGGATCTCGAGTAAAACCCTCTGTTCTGACAAGGCACGGCGCGTCTTAGGGAAATCCTCGGCTCTGGCAAGGCAGGGGGGGGGTCTGGACGGAAACCCTCTTCTTTGGCAGGGCAGGGGGGGTCTGGAGGGAAAACTTCTTCAGCGCTGCCCTCCAGACAGTCTCGTCCCTTCACCTGATGAAGGCCGCTTGTGTTGTGGCCGAAACGTCGTGAGAATTTTATTGTGTTATTTTATTTTATCAATTTATTATTTTATTCTCATTCTACGTGACTTTACCGAAAGAACCAAAGAAGAGGAACCGTCTGCTCTGGCAAGGCAGGTAGAGTCTGGAGGGAAACCCTCTGCTTTAGCAAGTCAGGGAGAGTCTATGGAGGGAAACCCTCTGCTGTGGCAAGGAAGGGAGGGTATGGGGGGAAATCCTCTGTTTTGGAATGGCAGGGAGAGTCTGGAGGGAAACTGTTTGCTCTGACAAGGCATGGCGGGGTCTGGAGGGAAACCCTCTGCTCCAATAAGGCAGAGGAAGGGGTATGGAGGGAAACCCTCTGCTCTGGCAAGGCAGGGGGGTCTGGAGGGAAACCCCCTGCTTTGATGAGGCAGGGGGGTGGTCTGGAGGGAAACCGTCTGCTCTGGCAAGGCAGGGGGAGTCTGGAGGGAAACCCTCTGCTCTGACAAGGCAGGCGGGGTTTGGAGGGAAACGCTCTGCTTTAGCAAGTGAGCAGAAACGTTCTGCTCTGACAAAGCAGGGCAGGGCCTGGATGGAAACGCTCTGCTCTGACAAGGCAGGAGGGGTGGGGGTCTGGAGGGAAACCCTCTGCTCATGCAAAGCACAGGGGGTCTGGAGGGAAACCCTCTTCTTTGGCAAGGTAGGGGGGGGTCTGGAGGGAAAACTTCTGTTCTGGCATGGCAGGAGGAGTCTGGAGGGAAACCCTCTGCTCTGACAAGGCAGGCGGGGTCTGGAGGGAAACGCTCTGCTTTAGCAAGTGAGCAGAAACATTCTGCTCTGACAAAGCAGGGCAGGGCCTGGATGGAAACGCTCTGCTCTGACAAGGCAGGAGGGGTGGGGGTCTGGAGGGAAACCCTCTGCTCATGCAAAGCACAGGGGGTCTGGAGGGAAACCCTCTTCTTTGGCAAGGCAGGGGGGGGGGGTCTGGACGGAAACCCTCTGCTTTGGCAAGGCAGGGAGAGTCTGGAGGGAAACCCTCTGCTCTGCCAAGGCAGGCGGGGTTTTCAGGGAAACGCTCGGCTTTAACAAGTCAGGGAGAGTCTAGAGGGAAACGCTCTGCTCTGACAAGGCAGGGCGGGGCCTGGAGGGAAACCCTCTGCACTGACAAGGTAGGAGGGGTGGGGGTCTGTAGGGAAACCCTCTGTTCAGCCAAAGCAGGGGGGTCTGGAGGAAAACCCTCTGTTTTGGAAAGGCAGGGAGAGTCTGGAGGGAAACCATCTGCTCTGACAAGGCAGGGCGGGGGTCCAGAGGGAAACCCTCTGCATTAGCAAGTCATTGAGAGTTTAGAGGGAAACGCTCTGCTCTGACAAGGCAGGGCGGTGCCTGGAGGGAAACCCTCTGCTCGGGCAAGGCAGGGGGGGTCTGGAGGGAAACACTCTGCTCTGGCAAGGCAGGGGGAGTCTGGAGGAAAACCCTCTGCTCTGACAAGGCAGTCGGGATCTGGAGGGAAACGCTCTGATTTGGCAATGCAGGGAGAGTCTGGAGGGAAACCCTCTGCTCTGATATGGCAGGGCGGGGATCTAGAGGGAAACCCTCTGCTCTGACAATGCATGACGGGGGTCTGGAGGGATCCCCTCTGCTATGGTAAGGCAGGGGGTTCTGGAGGGAAACCCTCTGCTCCGAAAAGGCAGGGGAGCAGGTCTGGAGGGAAACCCTCTGCTCTGGCAAGGCAGGGTGGGGGTCTGGAGGGAAACCCTCTGCTCTGACAAGGCAGGCGGGGTCTGGAGGGAAACGCTCTGCTTTAACAAGTCAGGGAGAATCTAGAGGGAAACGCTCTGCTCTGAAAAGGATGGAAGGGGCCTCGAGGGAAACCCTCTGCTCTGACAAGGCAGGAGGAGTGGGGGTCTGGAGGGAAACGCTCTGCTTTAGCAAGTCAGGGAGAATATAGAGGGAAACCCTCTGCTCTGGCAAGGCATGGGGGTCTGGAGGAAAACCCTCTGTTCTGACAAGGCACGGAGGGTCTGGAGGGAAACCCTCTGTTTTGGCAAGGCAGGGGGTCAGGAGGGAGACCTTCTGCTCTGGCATGGCAGGGGGGGTCTGGACGAAATCCCTCTGTTCTGACAAGGCATGGGGGGGTCTGGAGGGAAACCCTCTCGTCTGGCAAGGCAGGGGTGGGGGGGGTCTGGAGGGAAACCCTCTGCTCTGGCAAGGCAGGGGGAGTCTGGAGGGAAACCCTCTGCTCTGACAAGGCAGGCGGGGTTTGGAGGGAAACGCTCTGCTTTAGCGAGTGAGCGAAAGTCTAGAGGGAAACGTTCTGCTCTGACAAAGCAGGGCAGGGCCTGGATGGAAACCCTCTGCTCTGACAAGGCAGGAGGGGTGGGGGTCTGGAGGGAAACCCTCTTCTTTGGCAGGGCAGGGGGGGTCTGGAGGGAAAACTTCTTCAGCGCTGCCCTCCAGACAGTCTCGTCCCTTCACCTGATGAAGGCCGCTTGTGTTGTGGCCGAAACGTCGTGAGAATTTTATTGTGTTATTTTATTTTATCAATTTATTATTTTATTCTCATTCTACGTGACTTTTCCGAAAGAACCAAAGAAGAGGAACCGTCTGCTCTGGCAAGGCAGGTAGAGTCTGGAGGGAAACCCTCTGCTTTAGCAAGTCAGGGAGAGTCTAGAGGGAAACGCTATGCTCTGACAAGGAAGGGCGGGGTCTGGAGAGAAACCCTCTGCTCTGACAAGGCAGGGCGGTGCCTGGAGGGAAACCCTCTGCTTTGGCAAGGAAGGGAGGGTATGGGGGGAAATCCTCTGTTTTGGAATGGCAGGGAGAGTCTGGAGGGAAACTGTTTGCTCTGACAAGGCAGGGCGTGGGTCTGGAGGGAAACCCTCTGCTCCAATAAGGCAGAGGAAGGGGTATGGAGGGAAACCCTCTGCTCTGGCAAGGCAGGGGGGTCTGGAGGGAAACCCCCTGCTCTGATGAGGCAGGGGGGTGGTCTGGAGGGAAACCGTCTGCTCTGGCAAGGCAGGGGGAGTCTGGAGGGAAACCCTCTGCTCTGACAAGGCAGGCGGGATTTGGAGGGAAACGCTCTGCTTTAGCAAGTGAGCAGAAACGTTCTGCTCTGACAAAGCAGGGCAGGGACTGGATGGAAACGCTCTGCTCTGACAAGGCAGGAGGGGTGGGGGTCTGGAGGGAAACCCTCTGCTCATGCAAAGCACAGGGGGTCTGGAGGGAAACCCTCTTCTTTGGCAAGGTAGGGGGTGGGTCTGGAGGGAAAACTTCTCCTCTGATAAGGTAGCGGGGGGGGGAGTCTAGATCGAAACCGTCTGCTCTGGCAAGGCAGGGGGGGTCTGGAGGAAAACCTTCTGTTCTGGCATGGCTGGAGGAGTCTGGAGGGAAACCCTCTGCTCTGACAAGGCAGGCGGGGTCTGGAGGGAAACGCTCTGCTTTAGCAAGTCAGGGAGAGTCTAGAGGGAAATGCTATGCTCTGACAAGGAAGGGCGGGGTCCAGAGAGAAACCCTCTGCTCTGACAAGGAAGGGCGGTGCCTGGAGGGAAACCCTCTGCTTTGGCAAGGAAGGGAGGGTATGGAGGGAAGTCCTCTGTTTTGGAATGGCAGGGAGAGTCTGGAGGGAAACCGTTTGCTCTGACAAGGCAGGGTGGGGGTCTGGAGGGAAACCCTCTGCTCCAATAAGGCAGAGGAAGGGGTATGGAGGGAAACCCTCTGCTCTGGCAAGGCAGGGGGATCTGGAGGGAAACCCCCTGCTCTGATGAGGCAGGGGGGGCGGTCTGGAGGGAAACCGTCTGCTCTGGAAAGGGAGGGTCGGTCTGGAGGGAAACCCTCTGCTTTGGCAAGGCAGGGAGGGTCTGGAGGGAATCCCTCTGCTTTGGCAAGGCAGGGGGATCTGGAGGGAAACCTTCTGCTCTGGCATGGCAGAGGGGGTCTGTAGGAAATCACTCTGTTCTGACAAGGCATGGGGGGGTCTGTAGGGAAACCCTCTCGTCTGGCAAGGCAGGGGGAGGTCTGGAGGGAAACCCTCTGCTTTGGCAAGGCAGGGGGAGTCTGGAGGGAAACCCTCTGCTCTGACAAGGCAGGCGGGGTTTGGAGGGAAACGCTCTGCTTTAGCAAGTGAGCAGAAACATTCTGCTCTGACAAAGCAGGGCAGGGCCTGGATGGAAACGCTCTGCTCTGACAAGGCAGGAGGGGTGGGGGTCTGGAGGGAAACCCTCTGCTCATGCAAAGCACAGGGGGTCTGGAGGGAAACCCTCTTCTTTGGCAAGGTAGGGGGGGGGGTCTGGAGGGAAAACTTCTGTTCTGGCATGGCAGGAGGAGTCTGGAGGGAAACACTCTGCTCTTACAAGGCAGGCGGGGTCTGGAGGGAAACGCTCTGATTTGGCAAAGCAGGGAGAGTCTGGATGGATCCCCTCTGCTCTGGTAAGGCAGGGGTTTCTGGAGGGAAACCCTCTGCTCCGACAAGGCAGGGGAGCAGGTCTTGAGGGAAACCGTCTGATCTGGCAAGGCAGGGTGGGGGTCTGGAGGGAAACCCTCTGCTCCAATAAGTCAGGGGGGTCTGGAGGGAATCCCTCTGCTCTGACAAGCCAGGGGAGTCTGGAGGAAAACCCTCTGCTCTGACAAGGCAGGCGGGGTCTGGAGGGAAACGCTCTGATTTGGCAATGCAGGGAGAGTCTGGAGGGAAACCCTCTGCTTTGACAAGGCAGGGAGGATTTGGAGGGAAACCTTCTGTTTTGGCAAGGCAGGGAGAGTCTGGAGGGAAGCCGTCTGCTCTGACAAGGCAGGGCAGGAGTCTGGAGGGAATCCCTCTGCTCCAATGAGGCAGGGGAGGGGGTCTGGAGGGAAACCCTCTGCTTTGGCAAGGCAGGGGGGGTCTGGAGAGAAAGCATCTGCTCTGACAAGGCAGGGGGGATCTCGAGTAAAACCCTCTGTTCTGACAAGGCACGGCGCGTCTTAGGGAATTCCTCGGCTCTGGCAAGGCAGGGGGGGGGTCTGGACGGAAACCCTCTGCTTTGGCAAGGCAGGGAGAGTCTGGAGTGAAACCCTCTGCTCTGACAAGGCAGGCGGGGTTTTCAGGGAAACGCTCGGCTTTAACAAGTCAGGGAGAGTCTAGAGGGAAACGCTCTGCTCTGACAAGGCAGGGCGGGGCCTGGAGGGAAACCCTCTGCACTGACAAGGTAGGAGGGGTGGGGGTCTGTAGGGAAACCCTCTGTTCAGCCAAAGCAGGGGGGTCTGGAGGGAAACCCTCTGTTTTGGAAAGGCAGGGAGAGTCTGGAGGGAAACCATCTGCTCTGACAAGGCAGGGCGGGGGTCCAGAGGGAAACCCTCTGCTTTAGCAAGTCATTGAGAGTTTAGAGGGAAAAGCTTTGCTCTGACAAGGCAGGGCGGTGCCTGGAGGGAAACCCTCTGCTCGGGCAAGGCAGTGGGGGTCTGGAGGGAAACACTCTGCTCTGGCAAGGCAGGGGGAGTCTGGAGGAAAACCCTCTGCTCTGACAAGGCAGTCGGGGTCTGGAGGGAAACGCTCTGATTTGGCAATGCAGGGAGAGTCTGGAGGGAAACCCTCTGCTGTGATATGGCAGGGCGGGGATCTAGAGGGAAACCCTCTGCTCTGACAATGCATGACGGGGGTCTGGAGGGATCCCCTCTGCTATGGTAAGGCAGGGGGTTCTGGAGGGAAACCCTCTGCTCCGAAAAGGCAGGGGAGCAGGTCTGGAGGGAAACCCTCTGCTCTGGCAAGGCAGGGTGGGGTCTGGAGGGAAACCCTCTGCTCTGACAAGGCAGGCGGGGTCTGGAGGGAAACGCTCTGCTTTAACAAGTCAGGGAGAATCTAGAGGGAAAACCTCTGCTCTGACAATGCATGACGGGGGTCTGGAGGGATCCCCTCTGCTATGGTAAGGCAGGGGGTTCTGGAGGGAAACCCTCTGCTCCGAAAAGGCAGGGGAGCAGGTCTGGAGGGAAACCCTCTGCTCTGGCAAGGCAGGGTGGGGTCTGGAGGGAAACCCTCTGCTCTGACAAGGCAGGCGGGGTCTGGAGGGAAACGCTCTGCTTTAACAAGTCAGGGAGAATCTAGAGGGAAACGCTCTGCTCTGAAAAGGATGGAAGGGGCCTCGAGGGAAACCCTCTGCTCTGACAAGGCAGGAGGAGTGGGGGTCTGGAGGGAAACGCTCTGCTTTAGCAAGTCAGGGAGAATCTAGAGGGAAACCCTCTGCTCTGGCAAGGCATGGGGGTCTGGAGGAAAACCCTCTGTTCTGACAAGGCACGGAGGGTCTGGAGGGAAACCCTCTGTTTTGGCAAGGCAGGGGGGTCAGGAGGGAGACCTTCTGCTCTGGCATGGCAGGGGGGGTCTGGACGAAATCCCTCTGTTCTGACAAGGCATGGGGGGGGGGGGGTCTGAAGGGAAACCCTCTCGTCTGGCAAGGCAGGGGTGGGGGGGGTCTGGAGGGAAACCCTCTGCTCTGGCAAGGCAGGGGGAGTCTGGAGGGAAACCCTCTGCTTTAGCAAGTCAGGGAGAGTCTAGAGGGAAACGCTAGGCTCTGACAAGGAAGGGCGGGGTCTGGAGAGAAACCCTCTGCTCTGACAAGGCAGGGCGGTGCCTGGAGGGAAACCCTCTGCTTTGGCAAGGAAGGGAGGGTATGGGGGGAAATCCTCTGTTTTGGAATGGCAGGGAGAGTCTGGAGGGAAACTGTTTGCTCTGACAAGGCATGGCGGGGTCTGGAGGGAAACCCTCTGCTCCAATAAGGCAGAGGAAGGGGTATGGAGGGAAACCCTCTGCTCTGGCAAGGCAGGGGGGTCTGGAGGGAAACCCCCTGCTTTGATGAGGCAGGGGGGTGGTCTGGAGGAAAACCGTCTGCTCTGGCAAGGCAGGGGGAGTCTGGAGGGAAACCCTCTGCTCTGACAAGGCAGGCGGGGTTTGGAGGGAAACGCTCTGCTTTAGCAAGTGAGCAGAAACGTTCTGCTCTGACAAAGCAGGGCAGGGCCTGGATGGAAACGCTCTGCTCTGACAAGGCAGGAGGGGTGGGGGTCTGGAGCGAAACCCTCTGCTCATGCAAAGCACAGGGGGTCTGGAGGGAAACCCTCTTCTTTGGCAAGGTAGGGGGGGGTCTGGAGGGAAAACTTCTGTTCTGGCATGGCAGGAGGAGTCTGGAGGGAAACCCTCTGCTCTGACAAGGCAGGCGGGGTCTGGAGGGAAACGCTCTGATTTGGCAAAGCAGGGAGAGTCTGGATGGATCCCCTCTGCTCTGGTAAGGCAGGGGTTTCTGGAGGGAAACCCTCTGCTCCGACAAGGCAGGGGAGCAGGTCTTGAGGGAAACCGTCTGATCTGGCAAGGCAGGGTGGGGGTCTGGAAGGAAACCCTCTGCTCCAATAAGTCAGGGGGGTCTGGAGGGAATCCCTCTGCTCTGACAAGCCAGGGGAGTCTGGAGGAAAACCCTCTGCTCTGACAAGGCAGGCGGGGTCTGGAGGGAAACGCTCTGATTTGGCAATGCAGGGAGAGTCTGGAGGGAAACCCTCTGCTTTGACAAGGCAGGGAGGGTTTGGAGGGAAACCTTCTGTTTTGTCAAGGCAGGGAGAGTCTGGAGGGAAGCCGTCTGCTCTGACAAGGCAGGGCAGGAGTCTGGAGGGAATCCCTCTGCTCCAATGAGGCAGGGGAGGGGGTCTGGAGGGAAACCCTCTGCTTTGGCAAGGCAGGGGGGGTCTGGAGAGAAAGCATCTGCTCTGACAAGGCAGGGGGGATCTCGAGTAAAACCCTCTGTTCTGACAAGGCACGGCGCGTCTTAGGGAAATCCTCGGCTCTGGCAAGGCAGGGGGGGGGTCTGGACGGAAACCCTCTGCTTTGGCAAGGCAGGGAGAGTCTGGAGGGAAACCCTCTGCTCTGACAAGGCAGGCGGGGTTTTCAGGGAAACGCTCGGCTTTAACAAGTCAGGGAGAGTCTAGAGGGAAACGCTCTGCTCTGACAAGGCAGGGCGGGGCCTGGAGGGAAACCCTCTGCACTGACAAGGTAGGAGGGGTGGGGGTCTGTAGGGAAACCCTCTGTTCAGCCAAAGCAGGGGGGTCTGGAGGAAAACCCTCTGTTTTGGAAAGGCAGGGAGAGTCTGGAGGGAAACCATCTGCTCTGACAAGGCAGGGCGGGGGTCCAGAGGGAAACCCTCTGCATTAGCAAGTCATTGAGAGTTTAGAGGGAAACGCTCTGCTCTGACAAGGCAGGGCGGTGCCTGGAGGGAAACCCTCTGCTCGGGCAAGGCAGGGGGGGTCTGGAGGGAAACACTCTGCTCTGGCAAGGCAGGGGGAGTCTGGAGGAAAACCCTCTGCTCTGACAAGGCAGTCGGGGTCTGGAGGGAAACGCTCTGATTTGGCAATGCAGGGAGAGTCTGGAGGGAAACCCTCTGCTCTGATATGGCAGGGCGGGGATCTAGAGGGAAACCCTCTGCTCTGACAATGCATGACGGGGGTCTGGAGGGATCCCCTCTGCTATGGTAAGGCAGGGGGTTCTGGAGGGAAACCCTCTGCTCCGAAAAGGCAGGGGAGCAGGTCTGGAGGGAAACCCTCTGCTCTGGCAAGGCAGGGTGGGGGTCTGGAGGGAAACCCTCTGCTCTGACAAGGCAGGCGGGGTCTGGAGGGAAACGCTCTGCTTTAACAAGTCAGGGAGAATCTAGAGGGAAACGCTCTGCTCTGAAAAGGATGGAAGGGGCCTCGAGGGAAACCCTCTGCTCTGACAAGGCAGGAGGAGTGGGGGTCTGGAGGGAAACGCTCTGCTTTAGCAAGTCAGGGAGAATCTAGAGGGAAACCCTCTGCTCTGGCAAGGCATGGGGGTCTGGAGGAAAACCCTCTGATCTGACAAGGCACGGAGGGTCTGGAGGGAAACCCTCTGTTTTGGCAAGGCAGGGGGGTCAGGAGGGAGACCTTCTGCTCTGGCATGGCAGGGGGGGTCTGGACAAAATCCCTCTGTTCTGACAAGGCATGGGGGGGTCTGGAGGGAAACCCTCTCGTCTGGCAAGGCAGGGGTGGGGGGGGTCTGGAGGGAAACCCTCTGCTCTGGCAAGGCAGGGGGAGTCTGGAGGAAAACCCTCTGCTCTGACAAGGCAGTCGGGGTCTGGAGGGAAACGCTCTGATTTGGCAATGCAGGGAGAGTCTGGAGGGAAACCCTCTGCTCTGATATGGCAGGGCGGGGATCTAGAGGGAAACCCTCTGCTCTGACAATGCATGACGGGGGTCTGGAGGGATCCCCTCTGCTATGGTAAGGCAGGGGGTTCTGGAGGGAAACCCTCTGCTCCGAAAAGGCAGGGGAGCAGGTCTGGAGGGAAACCCTCTGCTCTGGCAAGGCAGGGTGGGGTCTGGAGGGAAACCCTCTGCTCTGACAAGGCAGGCGGGGTCTGGAGGGAAACGCTCTGCTTTAACAAGTCAGGGAGAATCTAGAGGGAAACGCTCTGCTCTGAAAAGGATGGAAGGGGCCTCGAGGGAAACCCTCTGCTCTGACAAGGCAGGAGGAGTGGGGGTCTGGAGGGAAACGCTCTGCTTTAGCAAGTCAGGGAGAATCTAGAGGGAAACCCTCTGCTCTGGCAAGGCATGGGGGTCTGGAGGAAAACCCTCTGTTCTGACAAGGCACGGAGGGTCTGGAGGGAAACCCTCTGTTTTGGCAAGGCAGGGGGGTCAGGAGGGAGACCTTCTGCTCTGGCATGGCAGGGGGGGTCTGGACGAAATCCCTCTGTTCTGACAAGGCATGGGGGGGGTCTGAAGGGAAACCCTCTCGTCTGGCAAGGCAGGGGTGGGGGGGGGTCTGGAGGGAAACCCTCTGCTCTGGCAAGGCAGGGGGAGTCTGGAGGGAAACCCTCTGCTCTGACAAGGCAGGCGGGGTTTGGAGGGAAACGCTCTGCTTTAGCGAGTGAGCGAAAGTCTAGAGGGAAACGTTCTGCTCTGACAAAGCAGGGCAGGGCCTGGATGGAAACCCTCTGCTCTGACAAGGCAGGAGGGGTGGGGGTCTGGAGGGAAACCCTCTTCTTTGGCAGGGCAGGGGGGGTCTGGAGGGAAAACTTCTTCAGCGCTGCCCTCCAGACAGTCTCGTCCCTTCACCTGATGAAGGCCGCTTGTGTTGTGGCCGAAACGTCGTGAGAATTTTATTGTGTTATTTTATTTTATCAATTTATTATTTTATTCTCATTCTACGTGACTTTACCGAAAGAACCAAAGAAGAGGAACCGTCTGCTCTGGCAAGGCAGGTAGAGTCTGGAGGGAAACCCTCTGCTTTAGCAAGTCAGGGAGAGTCTAGAGGGAAACGCTAGGCTCTGACAAGGAAGGGCGGGGTCTGGAGAGAAACCCTCTGCTCTGACAAGGCAGGGCGGTGCCTGGAGGGAAACCCTCTGCTTTGGCAAGGAAGGGAGGGTATGGGGGGAAATCCTCTGTTTTGGAATGGCAGGGAGAGTCTGGAGGGAAACTGTTTGCTCTGACAAGGCATGGCGGGGTCTGGAGGGAAACCCTCTGCTCCAATAAGGCAGAGGAAGGGGTATGGAGGGAAACCCTCTGCTCTGGCAAGGCAGGGGGGTCTGGAGGGAAACCCCCTGCTTTGATGAGGCAGGGGGGTGGTCTGGAGGGAAACCGTCTGCTCTGGCAAGGCAGGGGGAGTCTGGAGGGAAACCCTCTGCTCTGACAAGGCAGGCGGGGTTTGGAGGGAAACGCTCTGCTTTAGCAAGTGAGCAGAAACGTTCTGCTCTGACAAAGCAGGGCAGGGCCTGGATGGAAACGCTCTGCTCTGACAAGGCAGGAGGGGTGGGGGTCTGGAGGGAAACCCTCTGCTCATGCAAAGCACAGGGGGTCTGGAGGGAAACCCTCTTCTTTAGCAAGGTAGGGGGGGGGTCTGGAGGGAAAACTTCTGTTCTGGCATTGCAGGAGGAGTCTGGAGGGAAACCCTCTGCTCTGACAAGGCAGGCGGGGTCTGGAGGGAAACGCTCTGATTTGGCAAAGCAGGGAGAGTCTGGATGGATCCCCTCTGCTCTGGTAAGGCAGGGGTTTCTGGAGGGAAACCCTCTGCTCCGACAAGGCAGGGGAGCAGGTCTTGAGGGAAACCGTCTGATCTGGCAAGGCAGGGTGGGGGTCTGGAGGGAAACCCTCTGCTCCAATAAGTCAGGGGGGTCTGGAGGGAATCCCTCTGCTCTGACAAGCCAGGGGAGTCTGGAGGAAAACCCTCTGCTCTGACAAGGCAGGCGGGGTCTGGAGGGAAACGCTCTGATTTGGCAATGCAGGGAGAGTCTGGAGGGAAACCCTCTGCTTTGACAAGGCAGGGAGGGTTTGGAGGGAAACCTTCTGTTTTGTCAAGGCAGGGAGAGTCTGGAGGGAAGCCGTCTGCTCTGACAAGGCAGGGCAGGAGTCTGGAGGGAATCCCTCTGCTCCAATGAGGCAGGGGAGGGGGTCTGGAGGGAAACCCTCTGCTTTGGCAAGGCAGGGGGGGTCTGGAGAGAAAGCATCTGCTCTGTCAAAGCAGGGGGGATCTCGAGTAAAACCCTCTGTTCTGACAAGGCACGGCGCGTCTTAGGGAAATCCTCGGCTCTGGCAAGGCAGGGGGGGGGTCTGGACGGAAACCCTCTTCTTTGGCAGGGCAGGGGGGGTCTGGAGGGAAAACTTCTTCAGCGCTGCCCTCCAGACAGTCTCGTCCCTTCACCTGATGAAGGCCGCTTGTGTTGTGGCCGAAACGTCGTGAGAATTTTATTGTGTTATTTTATTTTATCAATTTATTATTTTATTCTCATTCTACGTGACTTTACCGAAAGAACCAAAGAAGAGGAACCGTCTGCTCTGGCAAGGCAGGTAGAGTCTGGAGGGAAACCCTCTGCTTTAGCAAGTCAGGGAGAGTCTATGGAGGGAAACCCTCTGCTGTGGCAAGGAAGGGAGGGTATGGGGGGAAATCCTCTGTTTTGGAATGGCAGGGAGAGTCTGGAGGGAAACTGTTTGCTCTGACAAGGCATGGCGGGGTCTGGAGGGAAACCCTCTGCTCCAATAAGGCAGGGCGGTGCCTGGAGGGAAACCCTCTGCTTTGGCAAGGAAGGGAGGGTATGGGGGGAAATCCTCTGTTTTGGAATGGCAGGGAGAGTCTGGAGGGAAACTGTTTGCTCTGACAAGGCATGGCGGGGTCTGGAGGGAAACCCTCTGCTCCAATAAGGCAGAGGAAGGGGTATGGAGGGAAACCCTCTGCTCTGGCAAGGCAGGGGGGTCTGGAGGGAAACCCCCTGCTTTGATGAGGCAGGGGGGTGGTCTGGAGGGAAACCGTCTGCTCTGGCAAGGCAGGGGGAGTCTGGAGGGAAACCCTCTGCTCTGACAAGGCAGGCGGGGTTTGGAGGGAAACGCTCTGCTTTAGCAAGTGAGCAGAAACGTTCTGCTCTGACAAAGCAGGGCAGGGCCTGGATGGAAACGCTCTGCTCTGACAAGGCAGGAGGGGTGGGGGTCTGGAGGGAAACCCTCTGCTCATGCAAAGCACAGGGGGTCTGGAGGGAAACCCTCTTCTTTGGCAAGGTAGGGGGGGGTCTGGAGGGAAAACTTCTGTTCTGGCATGGCAGGAGGAGTCTGGAGGGAAACCCTCTGCTCTGACAAGGCAGGCGGAGTCTGGAGGGAAACGCTCTGCTTTAGCAAGTGAGCAGAAACATTCTGCTCTGACAAAGCAGGGCAGGGCCTGGATGGAAACGCTCTGCTCTGACAAGGCAGGAGGGGTGGGGGTCTGGAGGGAAACCCTCTGCTCATGCAAAGCACAGGGGGTCTGGAGGGAAACCCTCTTCTTTGGCAAGGCAGGGGGGGGGGGTCTGGACGGAAACCCTCTGCTTTGGCAAGGCAGGGAGAGTCTGGAGGGAAACCCTCTGCTCTGCCAAGGCAGGCGGGGTTTTCAGGGAAACGCTCGGCTTTAACAAGTCAGGGAGAGTCTAGAGGGAAACGCTCTGCTCTGACAAGGCAGGGCGGGGCCTGGAGGGAAACCCTCTGCACTGACAAGGTAGGAGGGGTGGGGGTCTGTAGGGAAACCCTCTGTTCAGCCAAAGCAGGGGGGTCTGGAGGAAAACCCTCTGTTTTGGAAAGGCAGGGAGAGTCTGGAGGGAAACCATCTGCTCTGACAAGGCAGGGCGGGGGTCCAGAGGGAAACCCTCTGCATTAGCAAGTCATTGAGAGTTTAGAGGGAAACGCTCTGCTCTGACAAGGCAGGGCGGTGCCTGGAGGGAAACCCTCTGCTCGGGCAAGGCAGGGGGGGTCTGGAGGGAAACACTCTGCTCTGGCAAGGCAGGGGGAGTCTGGAGGAAAACCCTCTGCTCTGACAAGGCAGTCGGGATCTGGAGGGAAACGCTCTGATTTGGCAATGCAGGGAGAGTCTGGAGGGAAACCCTCTGCTCTGATATGGCAGGGCGGGGATCTAGAGGGAAACCCTCTGCTCTGACAATGCATGACGGGGGTCTGGAGGGATCCCCTCTGCTATGGTAAGGCAGGGGGTTCTGGAGGGAAACCCTCTGCTCCGAAAAGGCAGGGGAGCAGGTCTGGAGGGAAACCCTCTGCTCTGGCAAGGCAGGGTGGGGGTCTGGAGGGAAACCCTCTGCTCTGACAAGGCAGGCGGGGTCTGGAGGGAAACGCTCTGCTTTAACAAGTCAGGGAGAATCTAGAGGGAAACGCTCTGCTCTGAAAAGGATGGAAGGGGCCTCGAGGGAAACCCTCTGCTCTGACAAGGCAGGAGGAGTGGGGGTCTGGAGGGAAACGCTCTGCTTTAGCAAGTCAGGGAGAATATAGAGGGAAACCCTCTGCTCTGGCAAGGCATGGGGGTCTGGAGGAAAACCCTCTGTTCTGACAAGGCACGGAGGGTCTGGAGGGAAACCCTCTGTTTTGGCAAGGCAGGGGGTCAGGAGGGAGACCTTCTGCTCTGGCATGGCAGGGGGGGTCTGGACGAAATCCCTCTGTTCTGACAAGGCATGGGGGGGTCTGGAGGGAAACCCTCTCGTCTGGCAAGGCAGGGGTGGGGGGGGTCTGGAGGGAAACCCTCTGCTCTGGCAAGGCAGGGGGAGTCTGGAGGGAAACCCTCTGCTCTGACAAGGCAGGCGGGGTTTGGAGGGAAACGCTCTGCTTTAGCGAGTGAGCGAAAGTCTAGAGGGAAACGTTCTGCTCTGACAAAGCAGGGCAGGGCCTGGATGGAAACCCTCTGCTCTGACAAGGCAGGAGGGGTGGGGGTCTGGAGGGAAACCCTCTTCTTTGGCAGGGCAGGGGGGGTCTGGAGGGAAAACTTCTTCAGCGCTGCCCTCCAGACAGTCTCGTCCCTTCACCTGATGAAGGCCGCTTGTGTTGTGGCCGAAACGTCGTGAGAATTTTATTGTGTTATTTTATTTTATCAATTTATTATTTTATTCTCATTCTACGTGACTTTTCCGAAAGAACCAAAGAAGAGGAACCGTCTGCTCTGGCAAGGCAGGTAGAGTCTGGAGGGAAACCCTCTGCTTTAGCAAGTCAGGGAGAGTCTAGAGGGAAACGCTATGCTCTGACAAGGAAGGGCGGGGTCTGGAGAGAAACCCTCTGCTCTGACAAGGCAGGGCGGTGCCTGGAGGGAAACCCTCTGCTTTGGCAAGGAAGGGAGGGTATGGGGGGAAATCCTCTGTTTTGGAATGGCAGGGAGAGTCTGGAGGGAAACTGTTTGCTCTGACAAGGCAGGGCGTGGGTCTGGAGGGAAACCCTCTGCTCCAATAAGGCAGAGGAAGGGGTATGGAGGGAAACCCTCTGCTCTGGCAAGGCAGGGGGGTCTGGAGGGAAACCCCCTGCTCTGATGAGGCAGGGGGGTGGTCTGGAGGGAAACCGTCTGCTCTGGCAAGGCAGGGGGAGTCTGGAGGGAAACCCTCTGCTCTGACAAGGCAGGCGGGATTTGGAGGGAAACGCTCTGCTTTAGCAAGTGAGCAGAAACGTTCTGCTCTGACAAAGCAGGGCAGGGCCTGGATGGAAACGCTCTGCTCTGACAAGGCAGGAGGGGTGGGGGTCTGGAGGGAAACCCTCTGCTCATGCAAAGCACAGGGGGTCTGGAGGGAAACCCTCTTCTTTGGCAAGGTAGGGGGTGGGTCTGGAGGGAAAACTTCTCCTCTGATAAGGTAGCGGGGGGGGGAGTCTAGATCGAAACCGTCTGCTCTGGCAAGGCAGGGGGGGTCTGGAGGAAAACCTTCTGTTCTGGCATGGCTGGAGGAGTCTGGAGGGAAACCCTCTGCTCTGACAAGGCAGGCGGGGTCTGGAGGGAAACGCTCTGCTTTAGCAAGTCAGGGAGAGTCTAGAGGGAAATGCTATGCTCTGACAAGGAAGGGCGGGGTCCAGAGAGAAACCCTCTGCTCTGACAAGGAAGGGCGGTGCCTGGAGGGAAACCCTCTGCTTTGGCAAGGAAGGGAGGGTATGGAGGGAAGTCCTCTGTTTTGGAATGGCAGGGAGAGTCTGGAGGGAAACCGTTTGCTCTGACAAGGCAGGGTGGGGGTCTGGAGGGAAACCCTCTGCTCCAATAAGGCAGAGGAAGGGGTATGGAGGGAAACCCTCTGCTCTGGCAAGGCAGGGGGATCTGGAGGGAAACCCCCTGCTCTGATGAGGCAGGGGGGGCGGTCTGGAGGGAAACCGTCTGCTCTGGAAAGGGAGGGTCGGTCTGGAGGGAAACCCTCTGCTTTGGCAAGGCAGGGAGGGTCTGGAGGGAATCCCTCTGCTTTGGCAAGGCAGGGGGATCTGGAGGGAAACCTTCTGCTCTGGCATGGCAGAGGGGGTCTGTAGGAAATCACTCTGTTCTGACAAGGCATGGGGGGGTCTGTAGGGAAACCCTCTCGTCTGGCAAGGCAGGGGGAGGTCTGGAGGGAAACCCTCTGCTTTGGCAAGGCAGGGGGAGTCTGGAGGGAAACCCTCTGCTCTGACAAGGCAGGCGGGGTTTGGAGGGAAACGCTCTGCTTTAGCAAGTGAGCAGAAACATTCTGCTCTGACAAAGCAGGGCAGGGCCTGGATGGAAACGCTCTGCTCTGACAAGGCAGGAGGGGTGGGGGTCTGGAGGGAAACCCTCTGCTCATGCAAAGCACAGGGGGTCTGGAGGGAAACCCTCTTCTTTGGCAAGGTAGGGGGGGGGGTCTGGAGGGAAAACTTCTGTTCTGGCATGGCAGGAGGAGTCTGGAGGGAAACACTCTGCTCTTACAAGGCAGGCGGGGTCTGGAGGGAAACGCTCTGATTTGGCAAAGCAGGGAGAGTCTGGATGGATCCCCTCTGCTCTGGTAAGGCAGGGGTTTCTGGAGGGAAACCCTCTGCTCCGACAAGGCAGGGGAGCAGGTCTTGAGGGAAACCGTCTGATCTGGCAAGGCAGGGTGGGGGTCTGGAGGGAAACCCTCTGCTCCAATAAGTCAGGGGGGTCTGGAGGGAATCCCTCTGCTCTGACAAGCCAGGGGAGTCTGGAGGAAAACCCTCTGCTCTGACAAGGCAGGCGGGGTCTGGAGGGAAACGCTCTGATTTGGCAATGCAGGGAGAGTCTGGAGGGAAACCCTCTGCTTTGACAAGGCAGGGAGGATTTGGAGGGAAACCTTCTGTTTTGGCAAGGCAGGGAGAGTCTGGAGGGAAGCCGTCTGCTCTGACAAGGCAGGGCAGGAGTCTGGAGGGAATCCCTCTGCTCCAATGAGGCAGGGGAGGGGGTCTGGAGGGAAACCCTCTGCTTTGGCAAGGCAGGGGGGGTCTGGAGAGAAAGCATCTGCTCTGACAAGGCAGGGGGGATCTCGAGTAAAACCCTCTGTTCTGACAAGGCACGGCGCGTCTTAGGGAATTCCTCGGCTCTGGCAAGGCAGGGGGGGGGGTCTGGACGGAAACCCTCTGCTTTGGCAAGGCAGGGAGAGTCTGGAGTGAAACCCTCTGCTCTGACAAGGCAGGCGGGGTTTTCAGGGAAACGCTCGGCTTTAACAAGTCAGGGAGAGTCTAGAGGGAAACGCTCTGCTCTGACAAGGCAGGGCGGGGCCTGGAGGGAAACCCTCTGCACTGACAAGGTAGGAGGGGTGGGGGTCTGTAGGGAAACCCTCTGTTCAGCCAAAGCAGGGGGGTCTGGAGGGAAACCCTCTGTTTTGGAAAGGCAGGGAGAGTCTGGAGGGAAACCATCTGCTCTGACAAGGCAGGGCGGGGGTCCAGAGGGAAACCCTCTGCTTTAGCAAGTCATTGAGAGTTTAGAGGGAAAAGCTTTGCTCTGACAAGGCAGGGCGGTGCCTGGAGGGAAACCCTCTGCTCGGGCAAGGCAGTGGGGGTCTGGAGGGAAACACTCTGCTCTGGCAAGGCAGGGGGAGTCTGGAGGAAAACCCTCTGCTCTGACAAGGCAGTCGGGGTCTGGAGGGAAACGCTCTGATTTGGCAATGCAGGGAGAGTCTGGAGGGAAACCCTCTGCTGTGATATGGCAGGGCGGGGATCTAGAGGGAAACCCTCTGCTCTGACAATGCATGACGGGGGTCTGGAGGGATCCCCTCTGCTATGGTAAGGCAGGGGGTTCTGGAGGGAAACCCTCTGCTCCGAAAAGGCAGGGGAGCAGGTCTGGAGGGAAACCCTCTGCTCTGGCAAGGCAGGGTGGGGTCTGGAGGGAAACCCTCTGCTCTGACAAGGCAGGCGGGGTCTGGAGGGAAACGCTCTGCTTTAACAAGTCAGGGAGAATCTAGAGGGAAAACCTCTGCTCTGACAATGCATGACGGGGGTCTGGAGGGATCCCCTCTGCTATGGTAAGGCAGGGGGTTCTGGAGGGAAACCCTCTGCTCCGAAAAGGCAGGGGAGCAGGTCTGGAGGGAAACCCTCTGCTCTGGCAAGGCAGGGTGGGGTCTGGAGGGAAACCCTCTGCTCTGACAAGGCAGGCGGGGTCTGGAGGGAAACGCTCTGCTTTAACAAGTCAGGGAGAATCTAGAGGGAAACGCTCTGCTCTGAAAAGGATGGAAGGGGCCTCGAGGGAAACCCTCTGCTCTGACAAGGCAGGAGGAGTGGGGGTCTGGAGGGAAACGCTCTGCTTTAGCAAGTCAGGGAGAATCTAGAGGGAAACCCTCTGCTCTGGCAAGGCATGGGGGTCTGGAGGAAAACCCTCTGTTCTGACAAGGCACGGAGGGTCTGGAGGGAAACCCTCTGTTTTGGCAAGGCAGGGGGGTCAGGAGGGAGACCTTCTGCTCTGGCATGGCAGGGGGGGTCTGGACGAAATCCCTCTGTTCTGACAAGGCATGGGGGGGGGGGGGGTCTGAAGGGAAACCCTCTCGTCTGGCAAGGCAGGGGTGGGGGGGGTCTGGAGGGAAACCCTCTGCTCTGGCAAGGCAGGGGGAGTCTGGAGGGAAACCCTCTGCTTTAGCAAGTCAGGGAGAGTCTAGAGGGAAACGCTAGGCTCTGACAAGGAAGGGCGGGGTCTGGAGAGAAACCCTCTGCTCTGACAAGGCAGGGCGGTGCCTGGAGGGAAACCCTCTGCTTTGGCAAGGAAGGGAGGGTATGGGGGGAAATCCTCTGTTTTGGAATGGCAGGGAGAGTCTGGAGGGAAACTGTTTGCTCTGACAAGGCATGGCGGGGTCTGGAGGGAAACCCTCTGCTCCAATAAGGCAGAGGAAGGGGTATGGAGGGAAACCCTCTGCTCTGGCAAGGCAGGGGGGTCTGGAGGGAAACCCCCTGCTTTGATGAGGCAGGGGGGTGGTCTGGAGGAAAACCGTCTGCTCTGGCAAGGCAGGGGGAGTCTGGAGGGAAACCCTCTGCTCTGACAAGGCAGGCGGGGTTTGGAGGGAAACGCTCTGCTTTAGCAAGTGAGCAGAAACGTTCTGCTCTGACAAAGCAGGGCAGGGCCTGGATGGAAACGCTCTGCTCTGACAAGGCAGGAGGGGTGGGGGTCTGGAGCGAAACCCTCTGCTCATGCAAAGCACAGGGGGTCTGGAGGGAAACCCTCTTCTTTGGCAAGGTAGGGGGGGGTCTGGAGGGAAAACTTCTGTTCTGGCATGGCAGGAGGAGTCTGGAGGGAAACCCTCTGCTCTGACAAGGCAGGCGGGGTCTGGAGGGAAACGCTCTGATTTGGCAAAGCAGGGAGAGTCTGGATGGATCCCCTCTGCTCTGGTAAGGCAGGGGTTTCTGGAGGGAAACCCTCTGCTCCGACAAGGCAGGGGAGCAGGTCTTGAGGGAAACCGTCTGATCTGGCAAGGCAGGGTGGGGGTCTGGAGGGAAACCCTCTGCTCCAATAAGTCAGGGGGGTCTGGAGGGAATCCCTCTGCTCTGACAAGCCAGGGGAGTCTGGAGGAAAACCCTCTGCTCTGACAAGGCAGGCGGGGTCTGGAGGGAAACGCTCTGATTTGGCAATGCAGGGAGAGTCTGGAGGGAAACCCTCTGCTTTGACAATGCAGGGAGGGTTTGGAGGGAAACCTTCTGTTTTGTCAAGGCAGGGAGAGTCTGGAGGGAAGCCGTCTGCTCTGACAAGGCAGGGCAGGAGTCTGGAGGGAATCCCTCTGCTCCAATGAGGCAGGGGAGGGGGTCTGGAGGGAAACCCTCTGCTTTGGCAAGGCAGGGGGGGTCTGGAGAGAAAGCATCTGCTCTGACAAGGCAGGGGGGATCTCGAGTAAAACCCTCTGTTCTGACAAGGCACGGCGCGTCTTAGGGAAATCCTCGGCTCTGGCAAGGCAGGGGGGGGGTCTGGACGGAAACCCTCTGCTTTGGCAAGGCAGGGAGAGTCTGGAGGGAAACCCTCTGCTCTGACAAGGCAGGCGGGGTTTTCAGGGAAACGCTCGGCTTTAACAAGTCAGGGAGAGTCTAGAGGGAAACGCTCTGCTCTGACAAGGCAGGGCGGGGCCTGGAGGGAAACCCTCTGCACTGACAAGGTAGGAGGGGTGGGGGTCTGTAGGGAAACCCTCTGTTCAGCCAAAGCAGGGGGGTCTGGAGGAAAACCCTCTGTTTTGGAAAGGCAGGGAGAGTCTGGAGGGAAACCATCTGCTCTGACAAGGCAGGGCGGGGGTCCAGAGGGAAACCCTCTGCATTAGCAAGTCATTGAGAGTTTAGAGGGAAACGCTCTGCTCTGACAAGGCAGGGCGGTGCCTGGAGGGAAACCCTCTGCTCGGGCAAGGCAGGGGGGGTCTGGAGGGAAACACTCTGCTCTGGCAAGGCAGGGGGAGTCTGGAGGAAAACCCTCTGCTCTGACAAGGCAGTCGGGGTCTGGAGGGAAACGCTCTGATTTGGCAATGCAGGGAGAGTCTGGAGGGAAACCCTCTGCTCTGATATGGCAGGGCGGGGATCTAGAGGGAAACCCTCTGCTCTGACAATGCATGACGGGGGTCTGGAGGGATCCCCTCTGCTATGGTAAGGCAGGGGGTTCTGGAGGGAAACCCTCTGCTCCGAAAAGGCAGGGGAGCAGGTCTGGAGGGAAACCCTCTGCTCTGGCAAGGCAGGGTGGGGGTCTGGAGGGAAACCCTCTGCTCTGACAAGGCAGGCGGGGTCTGGAGGGAAACGCTCTGCTTTAACAAGTCAGGGAGAATCTAGAGGGAAACGCTCTGCTCTGAAAAGGATGGAAGGGGCCTCGAGGGAAACCCTCTGCTCTGACAAGGCAGGAGGAGTGGGGGTCTGGAGGGAAACGCTCTGCTTTAGCAAGTCAGGGAGAATATAGAGGGAAACCCTCTGCTCTGGCAAGGCATGGGGGTCTGGAGGAAAACCCTCTGATCTGACAAGGCACGGAGGGTCTGGAGGGAAACCCTCTGTTTTGGCAAGGCAGGGGGGTCAGGAGGGAGACCTTCTGCTCTGGCATGGCAGGGGGGGTCTGGACAAAATCCCTCTGTTCTGACAAGGCATGGGGGGGTCTGGAGGGAAACCCTCTCGTCTGGCAAGGCAGGGGTGGGGGGGGTCTGGAGGGAAACCCTCTGCTCTGGCAAGGCAGGGGGAGTCTGGAGGGAAACCCTCTGCTCTGACAAGGCAGGCGGGGTTTGGAGGGAAACGCTCTGCTTTAGCGAGTGAGCGAAAGTCTAGAGGGAAACGTTCTGCTCTGACAAAGCAGGGCAGGGCCTGGATGGAAACCCTCTGCTCTGACAAGGCAGGAGGGGTGGGGGTCTGGAGGGAAACCCTCTTCTTTGGCAGGGCAGGGGGGGTCTGGAGGGAAAACTTCTTCAGCGCTGCCCTCCAGACAGTCTCGTCCCTTCACCTGATGAAGGCCGCTTGTGTTGTGGCCGAAACGTCGTGAGAATTTTATTGTGTTATTTTATTTTATCAATTTATTATTTTATTCTCATTCTACGTGACTTTACCGAAAGAACCAAAGAAGAGGAACCGTCTGCTCTGGCAAGGCAGGTAGAGTCTGGAGGGAAACCCTCTGCTTTAGCAAGTCAGGGAGAGTGTAGAGGGAAACGCTATGCTCTGACAAGGAAGGGCGGGGTCTGGAGAGAAACCCTCTGCTCTGACAAGGCAGGGCGGTGCCTGGAGGGAAACCCTCTGCTTTGGCAAGGAAGGGAGGGTATGGGGGGAAATCCTCTGTTTTGGAATGGCAGGGAGAGTCTGGAGGGAAACTGTTTGCTCTGACAAGGCAGGGCGGGGGTCTGGAGGGAAACCCTCTGCTCCAATAAGGCAGAGGAAGGGGTATGGAGGGAAACCCTCTGCTCTGGCAAGGCAGGGGGGTCTGGAGGGAAACCCCCTGCTCTGATGAGGCAGGGGGGTGGTCTGGAGGGAAACCGTCTGCTCTGGCAAGGCAGGGGGAGTCTGGAGGGAAACCCTCTGCTCTGACAAGGCAAGCGGGGTTTGGAGGGAAACGCTCTGCTTTAGCAAGTGAGCAGAAACGTTCTGCTCTGACAAAGCAGGGCAGGGCCTGGATGGAAACGCTCTGCTCTGACAAGGCAGGAGGGGTGGGGGTCTGGAGGGAAACCCTCTGCTCATGCAAAGCACAGGGGGTCTGGAGGGAAACCCTCTTCTTTGGCAAGGTAGGGGGGGGGGTCTGGAGGGAAAACTTCTGTTCTGGCATGGCAGGAGGAGTCTGGAGGGAAACCCTCTGCTCTGACAAGGCAGGCGGGGTCTGGAGGGAAACGCTCTGATTTGGCAAAGCAGGGAGAGTCTGGATGGATCCCCTCTGCTCTGGTAAGGCAGGGGTTTCTGGAGGGAAACCCTCTGCTCCGACAAGGCAGGGGAGCAGGTCTTGAGGGAAACCGTCTGATCTGGCAAGGCAGGGTGGGGGTCTGGAGGGAAACCCTCTGCTCCAATAAGTCAGGGGGGTCTGGAGGGAATCCCTCTGCTCTGACAAGCCAGGGGAGTCTGGAGGAAAACCCTCTGCT
The DNA here is from genome assembly GCF_048934315.1 of Petromyzon marinus. Classification (NCBI taxonomy): domain Eukaryota; kingdom Metazoa; phylum Chordata; class Hyperoartia; order Petromyzontiformes; family Petromyzontidae; genus Petromyzon; species Petromyzon marinus. Next base: position 386,449 of record NC_133698.1, on the reverse strand, counting down.
CTGACAAGGCAGGCGGGGTCTGGAGGGAAACGCTCTGATTTGGCAATGCAGGGAGAGTCTGGAGGGAAACCCTCTGCTTTGACAAGGCAGGGAGGGTTTGGAGGGAAACCTTCTGTTTTGGCAAGGCAGGGAGAGTCTGGAGGGAAGCCGTCTGCTCTGACAAGGCAGGGCAGGAGTCTGGAGGGAATCCCTCTGCTCCAATGAGGCAGGGGAGGGGGTCTGGAGGGAAACCCTCTGCTCTGATATGGCAGGGCGGGGATCTAGAGGGAAACCCTCTGCTCTGACAATGCATGACGGGGGTCTGGAGGGATCCCCTCTGCTATGGTAAGGCAGGGGGTTCTGGAGGGAAACCCTCTGCTCCGAAAAGGCAGGGGAGCAGGTCTGGAGGGAAACCCTCTGCTCTGGCAAGGCAGGGTGGGGGTCTGGAGGGAAACCCTCTGCTCTGACAAGGCAGGCGGGGTCTGGAGGGAAACGCTCTGCTTTAACAAGTCAGGGAGAATCTAGAGGGAAACGCTCTGCTCTGAAAAGGATGGAAGGGGCCTCGAGGGAAACCCTCTGCTCTGACAAGGCAGGAGGAGTGGGGGTCTGGAGGGAAACGCTCTGCTTTAGCAAGTCAGGGAGAATATAGAAGGAAACCCTCTGCTCTGGCAAGGCATGGGGGTCTGGAGGAAAACCCTCTGTTCTGACAAGGCACGGAGGGTCTGGAGGGAAACCCTCTGTTTTGGCAAGGCAGGGGGGTCAGGAGGGAGACCTTCTGCTCTGGCATGGCAGGGGGGGTCTGGACGAAATCCCTCTGTTCTGACAAGGCATGGGGGGGTCTGGAGGGAAACCCTCTCGTCTGGCAAGGCAGGGGTGGGGGGGGGGTCTGGAGGGAAACCCTCTGCTCTGGCAAGGCAGGGGGAGTCTGGAGGGAAACCCTCTGCTCTGACAAGGCAGGCGGGGTTTGGAGGGAAACGCTCTGCTTTAGCGAGTGAGCGAAAGTCTAGAGGGAAACGTTCTGCTCTGACAAAGCAGGGCAGGGCCTGGATGGAAACCCTCTGCTCTGACAAGGCAGGAGGGGTGGGGGTCTGGAGGGAAACCCTCTTCTTTGGCAGGGCAGGGGGGGTCTGGAGGGAAAACTTCTTCAGCGCTGCCCTCCAGACAGTCTCGTCCCTTCACCTGATGAAGGCCGCTTGTGTTGTGGCCGAAACGTCGTGAGAATTTTATTGTGTTATTTTATTTTATCAATTTATTATTTTATTCTCATTCTACGTGACTTTACCGAAAGAACCAAAGAAGAGGAACCGTCTGCTCTGGCAAGGCAGGTAGAGTCTGGAGGGAAACCCTCTGCTTTAGCAAGTCAGGGAGAGTCTAGAGGGAAACGCTATGCTCTGACAAGGAAGGGCGGGGTCTGGAGAGAAACCCTCTGCTCTGACAAGGCAGGGCGGTGCCTGGAGGGAAACCCTCTGCTTTGGCAAGGAAGGGAGGGTATGGGGGGAAATCCTCTGTTTTGGAATGGCAGGGAGAGTCTGGAGGGAAACTGTTTGCTCTGACAAGGCAGGGCGGGGTCTGGAGGGAAACCCTCTGCTCCAATAAGGCAGAGGAAGGGGTATGGAGGGAAACCCTCTGCTCTGGCAAGGCAGGGGGGTCTGGAGGGAAACCCCCTGCTCTGATGAGGCAGGGGGGTGGTCTGGAGGGAAACCGTCTGCTCTGGCAAGGCAGGGGGAGTCTGGAGGGAAACCCTCTGCTCTGACAAGGCAAGCGGGGTTTGGAGGGAAACGCTCTGCTTTAGCAAGTGAGCAGAAACGTTCTGCTCTGACAAAGCAGGGCAGGGCCTGGATGGAAACGCTCTGCTCTGACAAGGCAGGAGGGGTGGGGGTCTGGAGGGAAACCCTCTGCTCATGCAAAGCACAGGGGGTCTGGAGGGAAACCCTCTTCTTTGGCAAGGTAGGGGGGGGTCTGGAGGGAAAACTTCTGTTCTGGCATGGCAGGAGGAGTCTGGAGGGAAACCCTCTGCTCTGACAAGGCAGGCGGGGTCTGGAGGGAAACGCTCTGATTTGGCAAAGCAGGGAGAGTCTGGATGGATCCCCTCTGCTCTGGTAAGGCAGGGGTTTCTGGAGGGAAACCCTCTGCTCCGACAAGGCAGGGGAGCAGGTCTTGAGGGAAACCGTCTGATCTGGCAAGGCAGGGTGGGGGTCTGGAGGGAAACCCTCTGCTCCAATAAGTCAGGGGGGTCTGGAGGGAATCCCTCTGCTCTGACAAGCCAGGGGAGTCTGGAGGAAAACCCTCTGCTCTGACAAGGCAGGCGGGGTCTGGAGGGAAACGCTCTGATTTGGCAATGCAGGGAGAGTCTGGAGGGAAACCCTCTGCTTTGACAAGGCAGGGAGGGTTTGGAGGGAAACCTTCTGTTTTGGCAAGGCAGGGAGAGTCTGGAGGGAAGCCGTCTGCTCTGACAAGGCAGGGCAGGAGTCTGGAGGGAATCCCTCTGCTCCAATGAGGCAGGGGAGGGGGTCTGGAGGGAAACCCTCTGCTTTAGCAAGGCAGGGGGGGTCTGGAGAGAAAGCATCTGCTCTGACAAGGCAGGGGGGATCTCGAGTAAAACCCTCTGTTCTGACAAGGCACGGCGCGTCTTAGGGAAATCCTCGGCTCTGGCAAGGCAGGGGGGGGGGGTCTGGACGGAAACCCTCTGCTTTGGCAAGGCAGGGAGAGTCTGGAGGGAAACCCTCTGCTCTGACAAGGCAGGCGGGGTTTTCAGGGAAACGCTCGGCTTTAACAAGTCAGGGAGAGTCTAGAGGGAAACGCTCTGCTCTGACAAGGCAGGGCGGGGCCTGGAGGGAAACCCTCTGCACTGACAAGGTAGGAGGGGTGGGGGTCTGTAGGGAAACCCTCTGTTCAGCCAAAGCAGGGGGGTCTGGAGGAAAACCCTCTGTTTTGGAAAGGCAGGGAGAGTCTGGAGGGAAACCATCTGCTCTGACAAGGCAGGGCGGGGGTCCAGAGGGAAACCCTCTGCTTTAGCAAGTCATTGAGAGTTTAGAGGGAAACGCTCTGCTCTGACAAGGCAGGGCGGTGCCTGGAGGGAAACCCTCTGCTCGGGCAAGGCAGGGGGGGTCTGGAGGGAAACACTCTGCTCTGGCAAGGCAGGGGGAGTCTGGAGGAAAACCCTCTGCTCTGACAAGGCAGTCGGGGTCTGGAGGGAAACGCTCTGATTTGGCAATGCAGGGAGAGTCTGGAGGGAAACCCTCTGCTCTGATATGGCAGGGCGGGGATCTAGAGGGAAACCCTCTGCTCTGACAATGCATGACGGGGGTCTGGAGGGATCCCCTCTGCTATGGTAAGGCAGGGGGTTCTGGAGGGAAACCCTCTGCTCCGAAAAGGCAGGGGAGCAGGTCTGGAGGGAAACCCTCTGCTCTGGCAAGGCAGGGTGGGGGTCTGGAGGGAAACCCTCTGCTCTGACAAGGCAGGCGGGGTCTGGAGGGAAACGCTCTGCTTTAACAAGTCAGGGAGAATCTAGAGGGAAACGCTCTGCTCTGAAAAGGATGGAAGGGGCCTCGAGGGAAACCCTCTGCTCTGACAAGGCAGGAGGAGTGGGGGTCTGGAGGGAAACGCTCTGCTTTAGCAAGTCAGGGAGAATCTAGAGGGAAACCCTCTGCTCTGGCAAGGCATGGGGGTCTGGAGGAAAACCCTCTGTTCTGACAAGGCACGGAGGGTCTGGAGGGAAACCCTCTGTTTTGGCAAGGCAGGGGGGTCAGGAGGGAGACCTTCTGCTCTGGCATGGCAGGGGGGGTCTGGACGAAATCCCTCTGTTCTGACAAGGCATGGGGGGGGGGGGTCTGAAGGGAAACCCTCTCGTCTGGCAAGGCAGGGGTGGGGGGGGTCTGGAGGGAAACCCTCTGCTCTGGCAAGGCAGGGGGAGTCTGGAGGGAAACCCTCTGCTCTGACAAGGCAGGCGGGGTTTGGAGGGAAACGCTCTGCTTTAGCGAGTGAGCGAAAGTCTAGAGGGAAACGTTCTGCTCTGACAAAGCAGGGCAGGGCCTGGATGGAAACCCTCTGCTCTGACAAGGCAGGAGGGGTGGGGGTCTGGAGGGAAACCCTCTTCTTTGGCAGGGCAGGGGGGGTCTGGAGGGAAAACTTCTTCAGCGCTGCCCTCCAGACAGTCTCGTCCCTTCACCTGATGAAGGCCGCTTGTGTTGTGGCCGAAACGTCGTGAGAATTTTATTGTGTTATTTTATTTTATCAATTTATTATTTTATTCTCATTCTACGTGACTTTACCGAAAGAACCAAAGAAGAGGAACCGTCTGCTCTGGCAAGGCAGGTAGAGTCTGGAGGGAAACCCTCTGCTTTAGCAAGTCAGGGAGAGTCTAGAGGGAAACGCTATGCTCTGACAAGGAAGGGCGGGGTCTGGAGAGAAACCCTCTGCTCTGACAAGGCAGGGCGGTGCCTGGAGGGAAACCCTCTGCTTTGGCAAGGAAGGGAGGGTATGGGGGGAAATCCTCTGTTTTGGAATGGCAGGGAGAGTCTGGAGGGAAACTGTTTGCTCTGACAAGGCAGGGCGGGGTCTGGAGGGAAACCCTCTGCTCCAATAAGGCAGAGGAAGGGGTATAAAGGGAAACCCTCTGCTCTGGCAAGGCAGGGGGGTCTGGAGGGAAACCCCCTGCTCTGATGAGGCAGGGGGGTGGTCTGGAGGGAAACCGTCTGCTCTGGCAAGGCAGGGGGAGTCTGGAGGGAAACCATCTGCTCTGACAAGGCAAGCGGGGTTTGGAGGGAAACGCTCTGCTTTAGCAAGTGAGCAGAAACGTTCTGCTCTGACAAAGCAGGGCAGGGCCTGGATGGAAACGCTCTGCTCTGACAAGGCAGGAGGGGTGGGGGTCTGGAGGGAAACCCTCTGCTCATGCAAAGCACAGGGGGTCTGGAGGGAAACCCTCTTCTTTGGCAAGGTAGGGGGGGGTCTGGAGGGAAAACTTCTGTTCTGGCATGGCAGGAGGAGTCTGGAGGGAAACCCTCTGCTCTGACAAGGCAGGCGGGGTCTGGAGGGAAACGCTCTGATTTGGCAAAGCAGGGAGAGTCTGGATGGATCCCCTCTGCTCTGGTAAGGCAGGGGTTTCTGGAGGGAAACCCTCTGCTCCGACAAGGCAGGGGAGCAGGTCTTGAGGGAAACCGTCTGATCTGGCAAGGCAGGGTGGGGGTCTGGAGGGAAACCCTCTGCTCCAATAAGTCAGGGGGGTCTGGAGGGAATCCCTCTGCTCTGACAAGCCAGGGGAGTCTGGAGGAAAACCCTCTGCTCTGACAAGGCAGGCGGGGTCTGGAGGGAAACGCTCTGATTTGGCAATGCAGGGAGAGTCTGGAGGGAAACCCTCTGCTTTGACAAGGCAGGGAGGGTTTGGAGGGAAACCTTCTGTTTTGTCAAGGCAGGGAGAGTCTGGAGGGAAGCCGTCTGCTCTGACAAGGCAGGGCAGGAGTCTGGAGGGAATCCCTCTGCTCCAATGAGGCAGGGGAGGGGGTCTGGAGGGAAACCCTCTGCTTTGGCAAGGCAGGGGGGGTCTGGAGAGAAAGCATCTGCTCTGACAAGGCAGGGGGGATCTCGAGTAAAACCCTCTGTTCTGACAAGGCACGGCGCGTCTTAGGGAAATCCTCGGCTCTGGCAAGGCAGGGGGGGGGGGTCTGGACGGAAACCCTCTGCTTTGGCAAGGCAGGGAGAGTCTGGAGGGAAACCCTCTGCTCTGACAAGGCAGGCGGGGTTTTCAGGGAAACGCTCGGCTTTAACAAGTCAGGGAGAGTCTAGAGGGAAACGCTCTGCTCTGACAAGGCAGGGCGGGGCCTGGAGGGAAACCCTCTGCACTGACAAGGTAGGAGGGGTGGGGGTCTGTAGGGAAACCCTCTGTTCAGCCAAAGCAGGGGGGTCTGGAGGAAAACCCTCTCTTTTGGAAAGGCAGGGAGAGTCTGGAGGGAAACCATCTGCTCTGACAAGGCAGGGCGGGGGTCCAGAGGGAAACCCTCTGCATTAGCAAGTCATTGAGAGTTTAGAGGGAAACGCTCTGCTCTGACAAGGCAGGGCGGTGCCTGGAGGGAAACCCTCTGCTCGGGCAAGGCAGGGGGGGTCTGGAGGGAAACACTCTGCTCTGGCAAGGCAGGGGGAGTCTGGAGGAAAACCCTCTGCTCTGACAAGGCAGTCGGGGTCTGGAGGGAAACGCTCTGATTTGGCAATGCAGGGAGAGTCTGGAGGGAAACCCTCTGCTCTGATATGGCAGGGCGGGGATCTAGAGGGAAACCCTCTGCTCTGACAATGCATGACGGGGGTCTGGAGGGATCCCCTCTGCTATGGTAAGGCAGGGGGTTCTGGAGGGAAACCCTCTGCTCCGAAAAGGCAGGGGAGCAGGTCTGGAGGGAAACCCTCTGCTCTGGCAAGGCAGGGTGGGGGTCTGGAGGGAAACCCTCTGCTCTGACAAGGCAGGCGGGGTCTGGAGGGAAACGCTCTGCTTTAACAAGTCAGGGAGAATCTAGAGGGAAACGCTCTGCTCTGAAAAGGATGGAAGGGACCTCGAGGGAAACCCTCTGCTCTGACAAGGCAGGAGGAGTGGGGGTCTGGAGGGAAACGCTCTGCTTTAGCAAGTCAGGGAGAATATAGAGGGAAACCCTCTGCTCTGGCAAGGCATGGGGGTCTGGAGGAAAACCCTCTGTTCTGACAAGGCACGGAGGGTCTGGAGGGAAACCCTCTGTTTTGGCAAGGCAGGGGGGTCAGGAGGGAGACCTTCTGCTCTGGCATGGCAGGGGGGGTCTGGACGAAATCCCTCTGTTCTGACAAGGCATGGGGGGGTCTGGAGGGAAACCCTCTCGTCTGGCAAGGCAGGGGTGGGGGGGGGGTCTGGAGGGAAACCCTCTGCTCTGGCAAGGCAGGGGGAGTCTGGAGGGAAACCCTCTGCTCTGACAAGGCAGGCGGGGTTTGGAGGGAAACGCTCTGCTTTAGCGAGTGAGCGAAAGTCTAGAGGGAAACGTTCTGCTCTGACAAAGCAGGGCAGGGCCTGGATGGAAACCCTCTGCTCTGACAAGGCAGGAGGGGTGGGGGTCTGGAGGGAAACCCTCTTCTTTGGCAGGGCAGGGGGGGTCTGGAGGGAAAACTTCTTCAGCGCTGCCCTCCAGACAGTCTCGTCCCTTCACCTGATGAAGGCCGCTTGTGTTGTGGCCGAAACGTCGTGAGAATTTTATTGTGTTATTTTATTTTATCAATTTATTATTTTATTCTCATTCTACGTGACTTTACCGAAAGAACCAAAGAAGAGGAACCGTCTGCTCTGGCAAGGCAGGTAGAGTCTGGAGGGAAACCCTCTGCTTTAGCAAGTCAGGGAGAGTCTAGAGGGAAACGCTATGCTCTGACAAGGAAGGGCGGGGTCTGGAGAGAAACCCTCTGCTCTGACAAGGCAGGGCGGTGCCTGGAGGGAAACCCTCTGCTTTGGCAAGGAAGGGAGGGTATGGGGGGAAATCCTCTGTTTTGGAATGGCAGGGAGAGTCTGGAGGGAAACTGTTTGCTCTGACAAGGCAGGGCGGGGTCTGGAGGGAAACCCTCTGCTCCAATAAGGCAGAGGAAGGGGTATGGAGGGAAACCCTCTGCTCTGGCAAGGCAGGGGGGTCTGGAGGGAAACCCCCTGCTCTGATGAGGCAGGGGGGTGGTCTGGAGGGAAACCGTCTGCTCTGGCAAGGCAGGGGGAGTCTGGAGGGAAACCCTCTGCTCTGACAAGGCAAGCGGGGTTTGGAGGGAAACGCTCTGCTTTAGCAAGTGAGCAGAAACGTTCTGCTCTGACAAAGCAGGGCAGGGCCTGGATGGAAACGCTCTGCTCTGACAAGGCAGGAGGGGTGGGGGTCTGGAGGGAAACCCTCTGCTCATGCAAAGCACAGGGGGTCTGGAGGGAAACCCTCTTCTTTGGCAAGGTAGGGGGGGGTCTGGAGGGAAAACTTCTGTTCTGGCATGGCAGGAGGAGTCTGGAGGGAAACCCTCTGCTCTGACAAGGCAGGCGGGGTCTGGAGGGAAACGCTCTGATTTGGCAAAGCAGGGAGAGTCTGGATGGATCCCCTCTGCTCTGGTAAGGCAGGGGTTTCTGGAGGGAAACCCTCTGCTCCGACAAGGCAGGGGAGCAGGTCTTGAGGGAAACCGTCTGATCTGGCAAGGCAGGGTGGGGGTCTGGAGGGAAACCCTCTGCTCCAATAAGTCAGGGGGGTCTGGAGGGAATCCCTCTGCTCTGACAAGCCAGGGGAGTCTGGAGGAAAACCCTCTGCTCTGACAAGGCAGGCGGGGTCTGGAGGGAAACGCTCTGATTTGGCAATGCAGGGAGAGTCTGGAGGGAAACCCTCTGCTTTGACAAGGCAGGGAGGGTTTGGAGGGAAACCTTCTGTTTTGGCAAGGCAGGGAGAGTCTGGAGGGAAGCCGTCTGCTCTGACAAGGCAGGGCAGGAGTCTGGAGGGAATCCCTCTGCTCCAATGAGGCAGGGGAGGGGGTCTGGAGGGAAACCCTCTGCTTTAGCAAGGCAGGGGGGGTCTGGAGAGAAAGCATCTGCTCTGACAAGGCAGGGGGGATCTCGAGTAAAACCCTCTGTTCTGACAAGGCACGGCGCGTCTTAGGGAAATCCTCGGCTCTGGCAAGGCAGGGGGGGGGGGGGTCTGGACGGAAACCCTCTGCTTTGGCAAGGCAGGGAGAGTCTGGAGGGAAACCCTCTGCTCTGACAAGGCAGGCGGGGTTTTCAGGGAAACGCTCGGCTTTAACAAGTCAGGGAGAGTCTAGAGGGAAACGCTCTGCTCTGACAAGGCAGGGCGGGGCCTGGAGGGAAACCCTCTGCACTGACAAGGTAGGAGGGGTGGGGGGTCTGTAGGGAAACCCTCTGTTCAGCCAAAGCAGGGGGGTCTGGAGGAAAACCCTCTGTTTTGGAAAGGCAGGGAGAGTCTGGAGGGAAACCATCTGCTCTGACAAGGCAGGGCGGGGGTCCAGAGGGAAACCCTCTGCTTTAGCAAGTCATTGAGAGTTTAGAGGGAAACGCTCTGCTCTGACAAGGCAGGGCGGTGCCTGGAGGGAAACCCTCTGCTCGGGCAAGGCAGGGGGGGTCTGGAGGGAAACACTCTGCTCTGGCAAGGCAGGGGGAGTCTGGAGGAAAACCCTCTGCTCTGACAAGGCAGTCGGGGTCTGGAGGGAAACGCTCTGATTTGGCAATGCAGGGAGAGTCTGGAGGGAAACCCTCTGCTCTGATATGGCAGGGCGGGGATCTAGAGGGAAACCCTCTGCTCTGACAATGCATGACGGGGGTCTGGAGGGATCCCCTCTGCTATGGTAAGGCAGGGGGTTCTGGAGGGAAACCCTCTGCTCCGAAAAGGCAGGGGAGCAGGTCTGGAGGGAAACCCTCTGCTCTGGCAAGGCAGGGTGGGGGTCTGGAGGGAAACCCTCTGCTCTGACAAGGCAGGCGGGGTCTGGAGGGAAACGCTCTGCTTTAACAAGTCAGGGAGAATCTAGAGGGAAACGCTCTGCTCTGAAAAGGATGGAAGGGGCCTCGAGGGAAACCCTCTGCTCTGACAAGGCAGGAGGAGTGGGGGTCTGGAGGGAAACGCTCTGCTTTAGCAAGTCAGGGAGAATATAGAGGGAAACCCTCTGCTCTGGCAAGGCATGGGGGTCTGGAGGAAAACCCTCTGTTCTGACAAGGCACGGAGGGTCTGGAGGGAAACCCTCTGTTTTGGCAAGGCAGGGGGGTCAGGAGGGAGACCTTCTGCTCTGGCATGGCAGGGGGGGTCTGGACGAAATCCCTCTGTTCTGACAAGGCATGGGGGGGGGGGGTCTGAAGGGAAACCCTCTCGTCTGGCAAGGCAGGGGTGGGGGGGGTCTGGAGGGAAACCCTCTGCTCTGGCAAGGCAGGGGGAGTCTGGAGGGAAACCCTCTGCTCTGACAAGGCAGGCGGGGTTTGGAGGGAAACGCTCTGCTTTAGCGAGTGAGCGAAAGTCTAGAGGGAAACGTTCTGCTCTGACAAAGCAGGGCAGGGCCTGGATGGAAACCCTCTGCTCTGACAAGGCAGGAGGGGTGGGGGTCTGGAGGGAAACCCTCTTCTTTGGCAGGGCAGGGGGGGTCTGGAGGGAAAACTTCTTCAGCGCTGCCCTCCAGACAGTCTCGTCCCTTCACCTGATGAAGGCCGCTTGTGTTGTGGCCGAAACGTCGTGAGAATTTTATTGTGTTATTTTATTTTATCAATTTATTATTTTATTCTCATTCTACGTGACTTTACCGAAAGAACCAAAGAAGAGGAAACGTCTGCTCTGGCAAGGCAGGTAGAGTCTGGAGGGAAACCCTCTGCTTTAGCAAGTCAGGGAGAGTCTAGAGGGAAACGCTATGCTCTGACAAGGAAGGGCGGGGTCTGGAGAGAAACCCTCTGCTCTGACAAGGCAGGGCGGTGCCTGGAGGGAAACCCTCTGCTTTGGCAAGGAAGGGAGGGTATGGGGGGAAATCCTCTGTTTTGGAATGGCAGGGAGAGTCTGGAGGGAAACTGTTTGCTCTGACAAGGCAGGGCGGGGTCTGGAGGGAAACCCTCTGCTCCAATAAGGCAGAGGAAGGGGTATAAAGGGAAACCCTCTGCTCTGGCAAGGCAGGGGGGTCTGGAGGGAAACCCCCTGCTCTGATGAGGCAGGGGGGTGGTCTGGAGGGAAACCGTCTGCTCTGGCAAGGCAGGGGGAGTCTGGAGGGAAACCCTCTGCTCTGACAAGGCAAGCGGGGTTTGGAGGGAAACGCTCTGCTTTAGCAAGTGAGCAGAAACGTTCTGCTCTGACAAAGCAGGGCAGGGCCTGGATGGAAACGCTCTGCTCTGACAAGGCAGGAGGGGTGGGGGTCTGGAGGGAAACCCTCTGCTCATGCAAAGCACAGGGGGTCTGGAGGGAAACCCTCTTCTTTGGCAAGGTAGGGGGGGGTCTGGAGGGAAAACTTCTGTTCTGGCATGGCAGGAGGAGTCTGGAGGGAAACCCTCTGCTCTGACAAGGCAGGCGGGGTCTGGAGGGAAACGCTCTGATTTGGCAAAGCAGGGAGAGTCTGGATGGATCCCCTCTGCTCTGGTAAGGCAGGGGTTTCTGGAGGGAAACCCTCTGCTCCGACAAGGCAGGGGAGCAGGTCTTGAGGGAAACCGTCTGATCTGGCAAGGCAGGGTGGGGGTCTGGAGGGAAACCCTCTGCTCCAATAAGTCAGGGGGGTCTGGAGGGAATCCCTCTGCTCTGACAAGCCAGGGGAGTCTGGAGGAAAACCCTCTGCTCTGACAAGGCAGGCGGGGTCTGGAGGGAAACGCTCTGATTTGGCAATGCAGGGAGAGTCTGGAGGGAAACCCTCTGCTTTGACAAGGCAGGGAGGGTTTGGAGGGAAACCTTCTGTTTTGTCAAGGCAGGGAGAGTCTGGAGGGAAGCCGTCTGCTCTGACAAGGCAGGGCAGGAGTCTGGAGGGAATCCCTCTGCTCCAATGAGGCAGGGGAGGGGGTCTGGAGGGAAACCCTCTGCTTTGGCAAGGCAGGGGGGGTCTGGAGAGAAAGCATCTGCTCTGACAAGGCAGGGGGGATCTCGAGTAAAACCCTCTGTTCTGACAAGGCACGGCGCGTCTTAGGGAAATCCTCGGCTCTGGCAAGGCAGGGGGGGGGGGTCTGGACGGAAACCCTCTGCTTTGGCAAGGCAGGGAGAGTCTGGAGGGAAACCCTCTGCTCTGACAAGGCAGGCGGGGTTTTCAGGGAAACGCTCGGCTTTAACAAGTCAGGGAGAGTCTAGAGGGAAACGCTCTGCTCTGACAAGGCAGGGCGGGGCCTGGAGGGAAACCCTCTGCACTGACAAGGTAGGAGGGGTGGGGGTCTGTAGGGAAACCCTCTGTTCAGCCAAAGCAGGGGGGTCTGGAGGAAAACCCTCTGTTTTGGAAAGGCAGGGAGAGTCTGGAGGGAAACCATCTGCTCTGACAAGGCAGGGCGGGGGTCCAGAGGGAAACCCTCTGCATTAGCAAGTCATTGAGAGTTTAGAGGGAAACGCTCTGCTCTGACAAGGCAGGGCGGTGCCTGGAAGGAAACCCTCTGCTCGGGCAAGGCAGGGGGGGTCTGGAGGGAAAACTCTGCTCTGGCAAGGCAGGGGGAGTCTGGAGGAAAACCCTCTGCTCTGACAAGGCAGTCGGGGTCTGGAGGGAAACGCTCTGATTTGGCAATGCAGGGAGAGTCTGGAGGGAAACCCTCTGCTCTGATATGGCAGGGCGGGGATCTAGAGGGAAACCCTCTGCTCTGACAATGCATGACGGGGGTCTGGAGGGATCCCCTCTGCTATGGTAAGGCAGGGGGTTCTGGAGGGAAACCCTCTGCTCCGAAAAGGCAGGGGAGCAGGTCTGGAGGGAAACCCTCTGCTCTGGCAAGGCAGGGTGGGGGTCTGGAGGGAAACCCTCTGCTCTGACAAGGCAGGCGGGGTCTGGAGGGAAACGCTCTGCTTTAACAAGTCAGGGAGAATCTAGAGGGAAACGCTCTGCTCTGAAAAGGATGGAAGGGGCCTCGAGGGAAACCCTCTGCTCTGACAAGGCAGGAGGAGTGGGGGTCTGGAGGGAAACGCTCTGCTTTAGCAAGTCAGGGAGAATATAGAGGGAAACCCTCTGCTCTGGCAAGGCATGGGGGTCTGGAGGAAAACCCTCTGTTCTGACAAGGCACGGAGGGTCTGGAGGGAAACCCTCTGTTTTGGCAAGGCAGGGGGGTCAGGAGGGAGACCTTCTGCTCTGGCATGGCAGGGGGGGTCTGGACGAAATCCCTCTGTTCTGACAAGGCATGGGGGGGTCTGGAGGGAAACCCTCTCGTCTGGCAAGGCAGGGGTGGGGGGGGGTCTGGAGGGAAACCCTCTGCTCTGGCAAGGCAGGGGGAGTCTGGAGGGAAACCCTCTGCTCTGACAAGGCAGGCGGGGTTTGGAGGGAAACGCTCTGCTTTAGCGAGTGAGCGAAAGTCTAGAGGGAAACGTTCTGCTCTGACAAAGCAGGGCAGGGCCTGGATGGAAACCCTCTGCTCTGACAAGGCAGGAGGGGTGGGGGTCTGGAGGGAAACCCTCTTCTTTGGCAGGGCAGGGGGGGTCTGGAGGGAAAACTTCTTCAGCGCTGCCCTCCAGACAGTCTCGTCCCTTCACCTGATGAAGGCCGCTTGTGTTGTGGCCGAAACGTCGTGAGAATTTTATTGTGTTATTTTATTTTATCAATTTATTATTTTATTCTCATTCTACGTGACTTTACCGAAAGAACCAAAGAAGAGGAACCGTCTGCTCTGGCAAGGCAGGTAGAGTCTGGAGGGAAACCCTCTGCTTTAGCAAGTCAGGGAGAGTGTAGAGGGAAACGCTATGCTCTGACAAGGAAGGGCGGGGTCTGGAGAGAAACCCTCTGCTCTGACAAGGCAGGGCGGTGCCTGGAGGGAAACCCTCTGCTTTGGCAAGGAAGGGAGGGTATGGGGGGAAATCCTCTGTTTTGGAATGGCAGGGAGAGTCTGGAGGGAAACTGTTTGCTCTGACAAGGCAGGGCGGGGGTCTGGAGGGAAACCCTCTGCTCCAATAAGTCAGAGGAAGGGGTATGGAGGGAAACCCTCTGCTCTGGCAAGGCAGGGGGGTCTGGAGGGAAACCCCCTGCTCTGATGAGGCAGGGGGGTGGTCTGGAGGGAAACCGTCTGCTCTGGCAAGGCAGGGGGAGTCTGGAGGGAAACCCTCTGCTCTGACAAGGCAAGCGGGGTTTGGAGGGAAACGCTCTGCTTTAGCAAGTGAGCAGAAACGTTCTGCTCTGACAAAGCAGGGCAGGGCCTGGATGGAAACGCTCTGCTCTGACAAGGCAGGAGGGGTGGGGGTCTGGAGGGAAACCCTCTGCTCATGCAAAGCACAGGGGGTCTGGAGGGAAACCCTCTTCTTTGGCAAGGTAGGGGGGGGGTCTGGAGGGAAAACTTCTGTTCTGGCATGGCAGGAGGAGTCTGGAGGGAAACCCTCTGCTCTGACAAGGCAGGCGGGGTCTGGAGGGAAACGCTCTGATTTGGCAAAGCAGGGAGAGTCTGGATGGATCCCCTCTGCTCTGGTAAGGCAGGGGTTTCTGGAGGGAAACCCTCTGCTCCGACAAGGCAGGGGAGCAGGTCTTGAGGGAAACCGTCTGATCTGGCAAGGCAGGGTGGGGGTCTGGAGGGAAACCCTCTGCTCCAATAAGTCAGGGGGGTCTGGAGGGAATCCCTCTGCTCTGACAAGCCAGGGGAGTCTGGAGGAAAACCCTCTGCTCTGACAAGGCAGGCGGGGTCTGGAGGGAAACGCTCTGATTTGGCAATGCAGGGAGAGTCTGGAGGGAAACCCTCTGCTTTGACAAGGCAGGGAGGGTTTGGAGGGAAACCTTCTGTTTTGTCAAGGCAGGGAGAGTCTGGAGGGAAGCCGTCTGCTCTGACAAGGCAGGGCAGGAGTCTGGAGGGAATCCCTCTGCTCCAATGAGGCAGGGGAGGGGGTCTGGAGGGAAACCCTCTGCTCTGATATGGCAGGGCGGGGATCTAGAGGGAAACCCTCTGCTCTGACAATGCATGACGGGGGTCTGGAGGGATCCCCTCTGCTATGGTAAGGCAGGGGGTTCTGGAGGGAAACCCTCTGCTCCGAAAAGGCAGGGGAGCAGGTCTGGAGGGAAACCCTCTGCTCTGGCAAGGCAGGGTGGGGGTCTGGAGGGAAACCCTCTGCTCTGACAAGGCAGGCGGGGTCTGGAGGGAAACGCTCTGCTTTAACAAGTCAGGGAGAATCTAGAGGGAAACGCTCTGCTCTGAAAAGGATGGAAGGGGCCTCGAGGGAAACCCTCTGCTCTGACAAGGCAGGAGGAGTGGGGGTCTGGAGGGAAACGCTCTGCTTTAGCAAGTCAGGGAGAATATAGAGGGAAACCCTCTGCTCTGGCAAGGCATGGGGGTCTGGAGGAAAACCCTCTGTTCTGACAAGGCACGGAGGGTCTGGAGGGAAACCCTCTGTTTTGGCAAGGCAGGGGGGTCAGGAGGGAGACCTTCTGCTCTGGCATGGCAGGGGGGGTCTGGACGAAATCCCTCTGTTCTGACAAGGCATGGGGGGGTCTGGAGGGAAACCCTCTCGTCTGGCAAGGCAGGGGTGGGGGGGGGGTCTGGAGGGAAACCCTCTGCTCTGGCAAGGCAGGGGGAGTCTGGAGGGAAACCCTCTGCTCTGACAAGGCAGGCGGGGTTTGGAGGGAAACGCTCTGCTTTAGCGAGTGAGCGAAAGTCTAGAGGGAAACGTTCTGCTCTGACAAAGCAGGGCAGGGCCTGGATGGAAACCCTCTGCTCTGACAAGGCAGGAGGGGTGGGGGTCTGGAGGGAAACCCTCTTCTTTGGCAGGGCAGGGGGGGTCTGGAGGGAAAACTTCTTCAGCGCTGCCCTCCAGACAGTCTCGTCCCTTCACCTGATGAAGGCCGCTTGTGTTGTGGCCGAAACGTCGTGAGAATTTTATTGTGTTATTTTATTTTATCAATTTATTATTTTATTCTCATTATACGTGACTTTACCGAAAGAACCAAAGAAGAGGAACCGTCTGCTCTGGCAAGGCAGGTAGAGTCTGGAGGGAAACCCTCTGCTTTAGCAAGTCAGGGAGAGTCTAGAGGGAAACGCTATGCTCTGACAAGGAAGGGCGGGGTCTGGAGAGAAACCCTCTGCTCTGACAAGGCAGGGCGGTGCCTGGAGGGAAACCCTCTGCTTTGGCAAGGAAGGGAGGGTATGGGGGGAAATCCTCTGTTTTGGAATGGCAGGGAGAGTCTGGAGGGAAACTGTTTGCTCTGACAAGGCAGGGCGGGGTCTGGAGGGAAACCCTCTGCTCCAATAAGGCAGAGGAAGGGGTATGGAGGGAAACCCTCTGCTCTGGCAAGGCAGGGGGGTCTGGAGGGAAACCCCCTGCTCTGATGAGGCAGGGGGGTGGTCTGGAGGGAAACCGTCTGCTCTGGCAAGGCAGGGGGAGTCTGGAGGGAAACCCTCTGCTCTGACAAGGCAAGCGGGGTTTGGAGGGAAACGCTCTGCTTTAGCAAGTGAGCAGAAACGTTCTGCTCTGACAAAGCAGGGCAGGGCCTGGATGGAAACGCTCTGCTCTGACAAGGCAGGAGGGGTGGGGGTCTGGAGGGAAACCCTCTGCTCATGCAAAGCACAGGGGGTCTGGAGGGAAACCCTCTTCTTTGGCAAGGTAGGGGGGGGTCTGGATGGAAAACTTCTGTTCTGGCATGGCAGGAGGAGTCTGGAGGGAAACCCTCTGCTCTGACAAGGCAGGCGGGGTCTGGAGGGAAACGCTCTGATTTGGCAAAGCAGGGAGAGTCTGGATGGATCCCCTCTGCTCTGGTAAGGCAGGGGTTTCTGGAGGGAAACCCTCTGCTCCGACAAGGCAGGGGAGCAGGTCTTGAGGGAAACCGTCTGATCTGGCAAGGCAGGGTGGGGGTCTGGAGGGAAACCCTCTGCTCCAATAAGTCAGGGGGGTCTGGAGGGAATCCCTCTGCTCTGACAAGC
Organism: Petromyzon marinus; assembly: GCF_048934315.1. Classification (NCBI taxonomy): domain Eukaryota; kingdom Metazoa; phylum Chordata; class Hyperoartia; order Petromyzontiformes; family Petromyzontidae; genus Petromyzon; species Petromyzon marinus. The sequence goes on along the minus strand of NC_133698.1, from coordinate 369,981 downwards.
CAGGGGAGTCTGGAGGAAAACCCTCTGCTCTGACAAGGCAGGCGGGGTCTGGAGGGAAACGCTCTGATTTGGCAATGCAGGGAGAGTCTGGAGGGAAACCCTCTGCTTTGACAAGGCAGGGAGGGTTTGGAGGGAAACCTTCTGTTTTGGCAAGGCAGGGAGAGTCTGGAGGGAAGCCGTCTGCTCTGACAAGGCAGGGCAGGAGTCTGGAGGGAATCCCTCTGCTCCAATGAGGCAGGGGAGGGGGTCTGGAGGGAAACCCTCTGCTTTAGCAAGGCAGGGGGGGTCTGGAGAGAAAGCATCTGCTCTGACAAGGCAGGGGGGATCTCGAGTAAAACCCTCTGTTCTGACAAGGCACGGCGCGTCTTAGGGAAATCCTCGGCTCTGGCAAGGCAGGGGGGGGGGGTCTGGACGGAAACCCTCTGCTTTGGCAAGGCAGGGAGAGTCTGGAGGGAAACCCTCTGCTCTGACAAGGCAGGCGGGGTTTTCAGGGAAACGCTCGGCTTTAACAAGTCAGGGAGAGTCTAGAGGGAAACGCTCTGCTCTGACAAGGCAGGGCGGGGCCTGGAGGGAAACCCTCTGCACTGACAAGGTAGGAGGGGTGGGGGTCTGTAGGGAAACCCTCTGTTCAGCCAAAGCAGGGGGGTCTGGAGGAAAACCCTCTGTTTTGGAAAGGCAGGGAGAGTCTGGAGGGAAACCATCTGCTCTGACAAGGCAGGGCGGGGGTCCAGAGGGAAACCCTCTGCTTTAGCAAGTCATTGAGAGTTTAGAGGGAAACGCTCTGCTCTGACAAGGCAGGGCGGTGCCTGGAGGGAAACCCTCTGCTCGGGCAAGGCAGGGGGGGTCTGGAGGGAAACACTCTGCTCTGGCAAGGCAGGGGGAGTCTGGAGGAAAACCCTCTGCTCTGACAAGGCAGTCGGGGTCTGGAGGGAAACGCTCTGATTTGGCAATGCAGGGAGAGTCTGGAGGGAAACCCTCTGCTCTGATATGGCAGGGCGGGGATCTAGAGGGAAACCCTCTGCTCTGACAATGCATGACGGGGGTCTGGAGGGATCCCCTCTGCTATGGTAAGGCAGGGGGTTCTGGAGGGAAACCCTCTGCTCCGAAAAGGCAGGGGAGCAGGTCTGGAGGGAAACCCTCTGCTCTGGCAAGGCAGGGTGGGGGTCTGGAGGGAAACCCTCTGCTCTGACAAGGCAGGCGGGGTCTGGAGGGAAACGCTCTGCTTTAACAAGTCAGGGAGAATCTAGAGGGAAACGCTCTGCTCTGAAAAGGATGGAAGGGGCCTCGAGGGAAACCCTCTGCTCTGACAAGGCAGGAGGAGTGGGGGTCTGGAGGGAAACGCTCTGCTTTAGCAAGTCAGGGAGAATCTAGAGGGAAACCCTCTGCTCTGGCAAGGCATGGGGGTCTGGAGGAAAACCCTCTGTTCTGACAAGGCACGGAGGGTCTGGAGGGAAACCCTCTGTTTTGGCAAGGCAGGGGGGTCAGGAGGGAGACCTTCTGCTCTGGCATGGCAGGGGGGGTCTGGACGAAATCCCTCTGTTCTGACAAGGCATGGGGGGGGGGGGTCTGAAGGGAAACCCTCTCGTCTGGCAAGGCAGGGGTGGGGGGGGTCTGGAGGGAAACCCTCTGCTCTGGCAAGGCAGGGGGAGTCTGGAGGGAAACCATCTGCTCTGACAAGGCAGGCGGGGTTTGGAGGGAAACGCTCTGCTTTAGCGAGTGAGCGAAAGTCTAGAGGGAAACGTTCTGCTCTGACAAAGCAGGGCAGGGCCTGGATGGAAACCCTCTGCTCTGACAAGGCAGGAGGGGTGGGGGTCTGGAGGGAAACCCTCTTCTTTGGCAGGGCAGGGGGGGTCTGGAGGGAAAACTTCTTCAGCGCTGCCCTCCAGACAGTCTCGTCCCTTCACCTGATGAAGGCCGCTTGTGTTGTGGCCGAAACGTCGTGAGAATTTTATTGTGTTATTTTATTTTATCAATTTATTATTTTATTCTCATTCTACGTGACTTTACCGAAAGAACCAAAGAAGAGGAACCGTCTGCTCTGGCAAGGCAGGTAGAGTCTGGAGGGAAACCCTCTGCTTTAGCAAGTCAGGGAGAGTCTAGAGGGAAACGCTATGCTCTGACAAGGAAGGGCGGGGTCTGGAGAGAAACCCTCTGCTCTGACAAGGCAGGGCGGTGCCTGGAGGGAAACCCTCTGCTTTGGCAAGGAAGGGAGGGTATGGGGGGAAATCCTCTGTTTTGGAATGGCAGGGAGAGTCTGGAGGGAAACTGTTTGCTCTGACAAGGCAGGGCGGGGTCTGGAGGGAAACCCTCTGCTCCAATAAGGCAGAGGAAGGGGTATAAAGGGAAACCCTCTGCTCTGGCAAGGCAGGGGGGTCTGGAGGGAAACCCCCTGCTCTGATGAGGCAGGGGGGTGGTCTGGAGGGAAACCGTCTGCTCTGGCAAGGCAGGGGGAGTCTGGAGGGAAACCCTCTGCTCTGACAAGGCAAGCGGGGTTTGGAGGGAAACGCTCTGCTTTAGCAAGTGAGCAGAAACGTTCTGCTCTGACAAAGCAGGGCAGGGCCTGGATGGAAACGCTCTGCTCTGACAAGGCAGGAGGGGTGGGGGTCTGGAGGGAAACCCTCTGCTCATGCAAAGCACAGGGGGTCTGGAGGGAAACCCTCTTCTTTGGCAAGGTAGGGGGGGGTCTGGAGGGAAAACTTCTGTTCTGGCATGGCAGGAGGAGTCTGGAGGGAAACCCTCTGCTCTGACAAGGCAGGCGGGGTCTGGAGGGAAACGCTCTGATTTGGCAAAGCATGGAGAGTCTGGATGGATCCCCTCTGCTCTGGTAAGGCAGGGGTTTCTGGAGGGAAACCCTCTGCTCCGACAAGGCAGGGGAGCAGGTCTTGAGGGAAACCGTCTGATCTGGCAAGGCAGGGTGGGGGTCTGGAGGGAAACCCTCTGCTCCAATAAGTCAGGGGGGTCTGGAGGGAATCCCTCTGCTCTGACAAGCCAGGGGAGTCTGGAGGAAAACCCTCTGCTCTGACAAGGCAGGCGGGGTCTGGAGGGAAACGCTCTGATTTGGCAATGCAGGGAGAGTCTGGAGGGAAACCCTCTGCTTTGACAAGGCAGGGAGGGTTTGGAGGGAAACCTTCTGTTTTGGCAAGGCAGGGAGAGTCTGGAGGGAAGCCGTCTGCTCTGACAAGGCAGGGCAGGAGTCTGGAGGGAATCCCTCTGCTCCAATGAGGCAGGGGAGGGGGTCTGGAGGGAAACCCTCTGCTTTAGCAAGGCAGGGGGGGTCTGGAGAGAAAGCATCTGCTCTGACAAGGCAGGGGGGATCTCGAGTAAAACCCTCTGTTCTGGCAAGGCACGGCGCGTCTTAGGGAAATCCTCGGCTCTGGCAAGGCAGGGGGGGGGGGGGTCTGGACGGAAACCCTCTGCTTTGGCAAGGCAGGGAGAGTCTGGAGGGAAACCCTCTGCTCTGACAAGGCAGGCGGGGTTTTCAGGGAAACGCTCGGCTTTAACAAGTCAGGGAGAGTCTAGAGGGAAACGCTCTGCTCTGACAAGGCAGGGCGGGGCCTGGAGGGAAACCCTCTGCACTGACAAGGTAGGAGGGGTGGGGGTCTGTAGGGAAACCCTCTGTTCAGCCAAAGCAGGGGGGTCTGGAGGAAAACCCTCTGTTTTGGAAAGGCAGGGAGAGTCTGGAGGGAAACCATCTGCTCTGACAAGGCAGGGCGGGGGTCCAGAGGGAAACCCTCTGCTTTAGCAAGTCATTGAGAGTTTAGAGGGAAACGCTCTGCTCTGACAAGGCAGGGCGGTGCCTGGAGGGAAACCCTCTGCTCGGGCAAGGCAGGGGGGGTCTGGAGGGAAACACTCTGCTCTGGCAAGGCAGGGGGAGTCTGGAGGAAAACCCTCTGCTCTGACAAGGCAGTCGGGGTCTGGAGGGAAACGCTCTGATTTGGCAATGCAGGGAGAGTCTGGAGGGAAACCCTCTGCTCTGATATGGCAGGGCGGGGATCTAGAGGGAAACCCTCTGCTCTGACAATGCATGACGGGGGTCTGGAGGGATCCCCTCTGCTATGGTAAGGCAGGGGGTTCTGGAGGGAAACCCTCTGCTCCGAAAAGGCAGGGGAGCAGGTCTGGAGGGAAACCCTCTGCTCTGGCAAGGCAGGGTGGGGGTCTGGAGGGAAACCCTCTGCTCTGACAAGGCAGGCGGGGTCTGGAGGGAAACGCTCTGCTTTAACAAGTCAGGGAGAATCTAGAGGGAAACGCTCTGCTCTGAAAAGGATGGAAGGGGCCTCGAGGGAAACCCTCTGCTCTGACAAGGCAGGAGGAGTGGGGGTCTGGAGGGAAACGCTCTGCTTTAGCAAGTCAGGGAGAATCTAGAGGGAAACCCTCTGCTCTGGCAAGGCATGGGGGTCTGGAGGAAAACCCTCTGTTCTGACAAGGCACGGAGGGTCTGGAGGGAAACCCTCTGTTTTGGCAAGGCAGGGGGGTCAGGAGGGAGACCTTCTGCTCTGGCATGGCAGGGGGGGTCTGGACGAAATCCCTCTGTTCTGACAAGGCATGGGGGGGGGGGGGGTCTGAAGGGAAACCCTCTCGTCTGGCAAGGCAGGGGTGGGGGGGGTCTGGAGGGAAACCCTCTGCTCTGGCAAGGCAGGGGGAGTCTGGAGGGAAACCCTCTGCTCTGACAAGGCAGGCGGGGTTTGGAGGGAAACGCTCTGCTTTAGCGAGTGAGCGAAAGTCTAGAGGGAAACGTTCTGCTCTGACAAAGCAGGGCAGGGCCTGGATGGAAACCCTCTGCTCTGACAAGGCAGGAGGGGTGGGGGTCTGGAGGGAAACCCTCTTCTTTGGCAGGGCAGGGGGGGTCTGGAGGGAAAACTTCTTCAGCGCTGCCCTCCAGACAGTCTCGTCCCTTCACCTGATGAAGGCCGCTTGTGTTGTGGCCGAAACGTCGTGAGAATTTTATTATGTTATTTTATTTTATCAATTTATTATTTTATTCTCATTCTACGTGACTTTACCGAAAGAACCAAAGAAGAGGAACCGTCTGCTCTTGCAAGGCAGGTAGAGTCTGGAGGGAAACCCTCTGCTTTAGCAAGTCAGGGAGAGTCTAGAGGGAAACGCTATGCTCTGACAAGGAAGGGCGGGGTCTGGAGAGAAACCCTCTGCTCTGACAAGGCAGGGCGGTGCCTGGAGGGAAACCCTCTGCTTTGGCAAGGAAGGGAGGGTATGGGGGGAAATCCTCTGTTTTGGAATGGCAGGGAGAGTCTGGAGGGAAACTGTTTGCTCTGACAAGGCAGGGCGGGGTCTGGAGGGAAACCCTCTGCTCCAATAAGGCAGAGGAAGGGGTATGGAGGGAAACCCTCTGCTCTGGCAAGGCAGGGGGGTCTGGAGGGAAACCCCCTGCTCTGATGAGGCAGGGGGGTGGTCTGGAGGGAAACCGTCTGCTCTGGCAAGGCAGGGGGAGTCTGGAGGGAAACCCTCTGCTCTGACAAGGGAAGCGGGGTTTGGAGGGAAACGCTCTGCTTTAGCAAGTGAGCAGAAACGTTCTGCTCTGACAAAGCAGGGCAGGGCCTGGATGGAAACGCTCTGCTCTGACAAGGCAGGAGGGGTGGGGGTCTGGAGGGAAACCCTCTGCTCATGCAAAGCACAGGGGGTCTGGAGGGAAACCCTCTTCTTTGGCAAGGTAGGGGGGGGGTCTGGAGGGAAAACTTCTGTTCTGGCATGGCAGGAGGAGTCTGGAGGGAAACCCTCTGCTCTGACAAGGCATGCGGGGTCTGGAGGGAAACGCTCTGATTTGGCAAAGCAGGGAGAGTCTGGATGGATCCCCTCTGCTCTGGTAAGGCAGGGGTTTCTGGAGGGAAACCCTCTGCTCCGACAAGGCAGGGGAGCAGGTCTTGAGGGAAACCGTCTGATCTGGCAAGGCAGGGTGGGGGTCTGGAGGGAAACCCTCTGCTCCAATAAGTCAGGGGGGTCTGGAGGGAAACCCTCTGCTCTGACAAGCCAGGGGAGTCTGGAGGAAAACCCTCTGCTCTGACAAGGCAGGCGGGGTCTGGAGGGAAACGCTCTGATTTGGCAATGCAGGGAGAGTCTGGAGGGAAACCCTCTGCTTTGACAAGGCAGGGAGGGTTTGGAGGGAAACCTTCTGTTTTGGCAAGGCAGGGAGAGTCTGGAGGGAAGCCGTCTGCTCTGACAAGGCAGGGCAGGAGTATGGAGGGAATCCCTCTGCTCCAATGAGGCAGGGGAGGGGGTCTGGAGGGAAACCCTCTGCTTTAGCAAGGCAGGGGGGGTCTGGAGAGAAAGCATCTGCTCTGACAAGGCAGGGGGGATCTCGAGTAAAACCCTCTGTTCTGACAAGGCACGGCGCGTCTTAGGGAAATCCTCGGCTCTGGCAAGGCAGGGGGGGGGGGGGTCTGGACGGAAACCCTCTGCTTTGGCAAGGCAGGGAGAGTCTGGAGGGAAACCCTCTGCTCTGACAAGGCAGGCGGGGTTTTCAGGGAAACGCTCGGCTTTAACAAGTCAGGGAGAGTCTAGAGGGAAACGCTCTGCTCTGACAAGGCAGGGCGGGGCCTGGAGGGAAACCCTCTGCACTGACAAGGTAGGAGGGGTGGGGGTCTGTAGGGAAACCCTCTGTTCAGCCAAAGCAGGGGGGTCTGGAGGAAAACCCTCTGTTTTGGAAAGGCAGGGAGAGTCTGGAGGGAAACCATCTGCTCTGACAAGGCAGGGCGGGGGTCCAGAGGGAAACCCTCTGCTTTAGCAAGTCATTGAGAGTTTAGAGGGAAACGCTCTGCTCTGACAAGGCAGGGCGGTGCCTGGAGGGAAACCCTCTGCTCGGGCAAGGCAGGGGGGGTCTGGAGGGAAACACTCTGCTCTGGCAAGGCAGGGGGAGTCTGGAGGAAAACCCTCTGCTCTGACAAGGCAGTCGGGGTCTGGAGGGAAACGCTCTGATTTGGCAATGCAGGGAGAGTGTGGAGGGAAACCCTCTGCTCTGATATGGCAGGGCGGGGATCTAGAGGGAAACCCTCTGCTCTGACAATGCATGACGGGGGTCTGGAGGGATCCCCTCTGCTATGGTAAGGCAGGGGGTTCTGGAGGGAAACCCTCTGCTCCGAAAAGGCAGGGGAGCAGGTCTGGAGGGAAACCCTCTGCTCTGGCAAGGCAGGGTGGGGGTCTGGAGGGAAACCCTCTGCTCTGACAAGGCAGGCGGGGTCTGGAGGGAAACGCTCTGCTTTAACAAGTCAGGGAGAATCTAGAGGGAAACGCTCTGCTCTGAAAAGGATGGAAGGGGCCTCGAGGGAAACCCTCTGCTCTGACAAGGCAGGAGGAGTGGGGGTCTGGAGGGAAACGCTCTGCTTTAGCAAGTCAGGGAGAATCTAGAGGGAAACCCTCTGCTCTGGCAAGGCATGGGGGTCTGGAGGAAAACCCACTGTTCTGACAAGGCACGGAGGGTCTGGAGGGAAACCCTCTGTTTTGGCAAGGCAGGGGGGTCAGGAGGGAGACCTTCTGCTCTGGCATGGCAGGGGGGGTCTGGACGAAATTCCTCTGTTCTGACAAGGCATGGGGGGGGGGGGGGTCTGAAGGGAAACCCTCTCGTCTGGCAAGGCAGGGGTGGGGGGGGTCTGGAGGGAAACCCTCTGCTCTGGCAAGGCAGGGGGAGTCTGGAGGGAAACCCTCTGCTCTGACAAGGCAGGCGGGGTTTGGAGGGAAACGCTCTGCTTTAGCGAGTGAGCGAAAGTCTAGAGGGAAACGTTCTGCTCTGACAAAGCAGGGCAGGGCCTGGATGGAAACCCTCTGCTCTGACAAGGCAGGAGGGGTGGGGATCTGGAGGGAAACCCTCTTCTTTGGCAGGGCAGGGGGGGTCTGGAGGGAAAACTTCTTCAGCGCTGCCCTCCAGACAGTCTCGTCCCTTCACCTGATGAAGGCCGCTGGTGTTGTGGCCGAAACGTCGTGAGAATTTTATTATGTTATTTTATTTTATCAATTTATTATTTTATTCTCATTCTACGTGACTTTACCGAAAGAACCAAAGAAGAGGAACCGTCTGCTCTGGCAAGGCAGGTAGAGTCTGGAGGGAAACCCTCTGCTTTAGCAAGTCAGGGAGAGACTAGAGGGAAACGCTATGCTCTGACAAGGAAGGGCGGGGTCTGGAGAGAAACCCTCTGCTCTGACAAGGCAGGGCGGTGCCTGGAGGGAAACCCTCTGCTTTGGCAAGGAAGGGAGGGTATGGGGGGAAATCCTCTGTTTTGGAATGGCAGGGAGAGTCTGGAGGGAAACTGTTTGCTCTGACAAGGCAGGGCGGGGGTCTGGAGGGAAACCCTCTGCTCCAATAAGGCAGAGGAAGGGGTATGGAGGGAAACCCTCTGCTCTGGCAAGGCAGGGGGGTCTGGAGGGAAACCCCCTGCTCTGATGAGGCAGGGGGGTGGTCTGGAGGGAAACCGTCTGCTCTGACAAGGCAGGCGGGGTCTGGAGGGAAACCCTCTGCTTTGGCAAGGCAGGGAGGGTCTGGAGGGAATCCCTCTGCTTTGGCAAGGCAGGGGGGTCAGGAGGGAAACCTTCTGCTCTGGCATGGCAGGGGGGGTCTGGACGAAATCCCTCTGTTCTGACAAGGCATGGGGGGGTCTGGAGGGAAACCCTCTCCTCTGGCAAGGCAGGGTTGGGGGGGTCTGGAGGGAAACCCTCTGCTCTGGCAAGGCAGGGGGAGTCTGGAGGGAAACCCTCTGCTCTGACAAGGCAGGCGGGGTGGGGTTCTGGAGGGAAATCCTCTGCTCATGCAAAGCACAGGGGGTCTGGAGGGAAACCCTCTTCTTTGGCAAGGTATTGGGGGGGGTCTGGAGGGAAAGCCTCTACTTTAGCAGGTCAGGGAGAGTTTAGAGGGAAACGCTCTGCTCTGACAAGGCAGGGCGGTGCCAGGGCGGGAAACCCTCTGCTCTGGCAAGGCAGGGGGGGGGGGTCTTGAGGGAAACACTCTGCTCTGACAAGGCAGGCGGGATCTGGAGGGAAACGCTCAGATTTGGCAATGCAGGGAGAGTCTGGAGGGAAACCCTCTGCTCTGACAAGGCAGGGCGGGGATCTAGTGGAAAACCCTCTGCTCTGACAATGCATGGCGGGGGTCTGGAAGGATCCCCTCTGCTCTGGTAAGGCAGGGGGTTCTGGAGGGAAACCCTCTGCTCCGACAAGGCAGGGGAGCAGGTCTGGAGGGAAACCCTCTGCTCTGGCAAGGCAGGGTGGGGGTCTGGAGGAAAACCCTCTGCTCTGACAAGGCAGGCGGAGTCTGGAGGGAAATGCTCTGATTTAACAAGTCAGGGAGAATCAACAGGGAAACGCTCTGCTCTGAAAAGGCATGAAGGGGCCTGGAGGGAAACCCTCTGCTCTGACAAGTCAGGAGGGGTGGGGGTCTGGAGGGAAACGCTCTGCTTTAGCAAGTCAGGGAGAGTCTAGAGGGAAACCCTCTGCTCTGGCAAGGCATGGGGGTCCGGAGAAAAAACCACTGTTCTGACAAGGCTGGGAGGGTCTGGAGGGAAACCGCCTGCTCTGACAAGGCAGGGCGGAGGTCTGGAGGGAAACCCTCTGCTCCAATATGGCAGGGGAGGGGGTCTGGAGGGAAACCCTCTGCTTTGGCAAGACTGGGTGGGTCTGGAGGGAAACTATCTGCTCTGGCAAGGCAGGTGGGGTCTCGAGGAAAACCCTCTGTTCTGACAAGGAACTGCGCGTCTTAGCGGAATCCTCTGCTCTGGCAAGGCAGGGCGGGGGTCTGGAAGGAAACCCTCTGCTTTGGCAAGGCAGGGGGAGTTTGTAGGGAAACCCTCTTCTCTGACAAGGCAGGGCGGGGCCTGGAGGTAAACCCTCTGCTCTGACAAGGCAGGAGGGGTGGGGGTCTGGCGGGAAACCCTCTTCTTTGGCAGGGCAGGGGGGGTCTGGAGATAAAACTTCTTCAGCGCTGCCCTCCAGACAGTCTCGTCCCTTCACCTGATGAAGGCCGCTTGTGTTGTGGCCGAAACGTCGTGAGAATTTTATTGTGTTATTTTATTTTATCAATTTATTATTTTATTCTCGTTCTACGTGACTTTACCGAAAGAACCAAAGAAGAGGAACCGTCTGCTCTGGCAAGGCAGGGAGAGTCAGGAAGGAAACCCTCTGCTTTAGCAAGTCAGGGAGAGTCTAGAGGGAAACGCTATGCTCTGACAAGGAAGGGCGGGTTCTGGAGAGAAACCCTCTGCTCTGACAAGGCAGGGCGGTGCCTGGAGGGAAACCCTCTGCTTTGGCAAGGAAGGGAGGGTATGGAGGGAAATCCTCTGTTTTGGAATGGCAGGGAGAGTCTGGAGGGAAACCGTTTGCTCGGACAAGGCAGGGCGGGGGTCTGGAGGGAAACCCTCTGCTCCAATAAGGCAGAGGAAGGGGTATGGAGGGAAACCCTCTGCTCTGGCAAGGCAGGGGGGTCTGGAGGGAAACCCCCTGCTCTGATGAGGCAGGGGGGTGGGCTGGAGGGAAACCGTCTGCTCTGGAAAGGCAGGGTCGGTCTGGAGGGAAACCCTCTGCTTTGGCAAGGCAGGGAGGGTCTGGAGGGAATCCCTCTGCGTTGGTAAGGCAGGGGGGTCAGGAGGGAAACCTTCTGCTCTGGCATGGCAGGGGGGGTCTGGACGAAATCCCTCTGTTCTGACAAGGCATGGGGGGGTCTGGAGGGAAACCCTCTCGTCTGGCAAGGCAGGGGTGGGGGGGTCTGGAGGGAAACCCTCTGCTCTGGCAAGGCAGGGGGAGTCTGGAGGGAAACCCTCTGCTCTGACCAGGCAGGCGGGGTTTGGAGGGAAACGCTCTGCTTTAGCAAGTGAGCAAAAGTCTAGAGGGAAACGTTCTGCTCTGACAAAGCAGGGCAGGGCCTGGATGGAAACCCTCTGCTCTGACAAGGCAGGAGGGGTGGTGGTCTGGAGGGAAACCCTCTGCTCATGCAAAGCACAGGGGGTCTGGAGGGAAACCACCTTCTTTGGCAAGGTAGGGGGGGGGTCTGGAGGGAAAACTTCTCCTCTGATAAGGTAGGGGGGGGTGGGAGTCTAGATCGAAACCGTCTGCTCTGGCAAGGCAGGGGGGGTCTGGAGGAAAACCTTCTGTTCTGGCATGGCTGGAGGAGTCTGGAGGGAAACCCTCTGCTCTGACAAGGCAGGCGGGGTCTGGAGGGAAACGCTCTGCTTTAGCAAGTCAGGGAGAGTCTAGAGGGAAACGCTATACTCGGACAAGGAAGGGCGGGGTCCAGAGAGAAACCCTCTGCTCTGACAAGGAAGGGCGGTGCCTGGAGGGAAACCCTCTGCTTTGGCAAGGAAGGGAGGGTATGGAGGGAAATCCTCTGTTTTGGAATGGCAGGGAGAGTCTGGAGGGAAACCGTTTGCTCTGAAAAGGCAGGGCGGGGGTCTGGAGGGAAACCCTCTGCTCCAATAAGGCAGAGGAAGGGGTATGGAGGGAAACCCTCTGCTCTGGCAAGGCAGGGGGAGTCTGGAGGGAAACCCTCTGCTCTGACAAGGCAGGCGGGGTTTGGAGGGAAACGCTCTGCTTTAGCAAGTGAGCAGAAACGTTCTGCTCTGACAAAGCAGGGCAGGGCCTGGATAGAAACGCTCTGCTCTGACAAGGCAGGAGGGGTGGGGGTCTGGAGGGAAACCCTCTGCTCATGCAAAGCACAGGGAGTCTGGAGGGAAACCCTCTTCTTTGGCAAGGTAGGGGGGGGGGTCTGGAGGGAAAACTTCTGTTCTGGCATGGCAGGAGGAGTCTGGAGGGAAACCCTCTGCTCTGACAAGGCAGGCGGGGTCTGGAGGGAAACGCTCTGATTTGGCAAAGCAGGGAGAGTCTGGATGGATCCCCTCTGCTATGGTAAGGCAGGGGTTTCTGGAGGGAAACCCTCTGCTCCGACAAGGCAGGGGAGCAGGTCTTGAGGGAAACCGTCTGATCTGGCAAGGCAGGGTGGGGGTCTGGAGGGAAACCCTCTGCTCCAATAAGTCAGGGGGGTCTGGAGGGAATCCCTCTGCTCTGACAAGCCAGGGGAGTCTGGAGGAAAACCCTCTGCTCTGACAAGGCAGGCGGGGTCTGGAGGGAAACGCTCTGATTTGGCAATGCAGGGAGAGTCTGGAGGGAAACCCTCTGCTTTGACAAGGTAGGGAGGGTTTGGAGGGAAACCTTCTGTTTTGGCAAGGCAGGGAGAGTCTGGAGAGAAGCCGTCTGCTCTGACAAGGCAGGGCAGGAGTCTGGAGGGAATCCCTCTGCTCCAATGAGGCAGGGGAGGGGGTCTGGAGGGAAACCCTCTGCTTTGGCAAGGCAGGGGGGATCTCGAGTAAAACCCTCTGTTCTGACAAGGCACGGCGCGTCTTAGGGAAATCCTCGGCTCTGGCAAGGCAGGGGGGGGGGTCTGGACGGAAACCCTCTGCTTTGGCAAGGCAAGGAGAGTCTGGTGGGAAACCCTCTGCTCTGACAAGGCAGGCGGGGTTTTCAGGGAAACGCTCGGCTTTAACAAGTCAGGGAGAGTCTAGAGGGAAACGCTCTGCTCTGACAAGGCAGGGCGGGGCCTGGAGGGAAACCCTCTGCACTGACAAAGTAGGAGGGGTGGGGGTCTGTAGGGAAACCCTCTGTTCAGCCAAAGCAGGTCTGGAGGGAAACCCTCTGTTTTGGAAAGGCAGGGAGAGTCTGGAGGGAAACCATCTGCTCTGACAAGGCAGGGCGGTGCCTGGAGGGAAACCCTCTGCTCGGGCAAGGCAGGGGGGGTCTGGAGGGAAACACTCTGCTCTGGCAAGGCAGGGGGAGTCTGGAGGAAAACCCTCTGCTCTGACAAGGCAGTCGGGGTCTGGAGGGAAACGCTCTGATTTGGCAATGCAGGGAGAGTCTGGAGGGAAACCCTCTGCTCAGATATGGCAGGGCGGGGATCTAGAGGGAAACCCTCTGCTCTGACAATGCATGACGGGGGTCTGGAGGGATCCCCTCTGCTATGGTAAGGCAGGGGGTTCTGGAGGGAAACCCTCTGCTCCGAAAAGGCAGGGGAGCAGGTCTGGAGGGAAACCCTCTGCTCTGGCAAGGCAGGGTGGGGGTCTGGAGGGAAACCCTCTGCTCTGACAAGGCAGGCGGGGTCTGGAGGGAAACGCTCTGCTTTAACAAGTCAGGGAGAATCTAGAGGGAAACGCTCTGCTCTGAAAAGGATGGAAGGGGCCTCGAGGGAAACCCTCTGCTCTGACAAGGCAGGAGGAGTGGGGGTCTGGAGGGAAACGCTCTGCTTTAGCAAGTCAGGGAGAATCTAGAGGGAAACCCTCTGCTCTGGCAAGGCATGGGGGTCTGGAGGAAAACCCTCCGTTCTGACAAGGCACGGAGGGTCTGGAGGGAAACCCTCTGTTTTGGCAAGGCAGGGGGGTCAGGAGGGAGACCTTCTGCTCTGGCATGGCAGGGGGGGTCTGGACGAAATCCCTCTGTTCTGACAAGGCATAGGGGGGGTCTGGAGGGAAACCCTCTCGTCTGGCAAGGCAGGGGTGGGGGGGGTCTGGAGGGAAACCCTCTGCTCTGGCAAGGCAGGGGGAGTCTGGAGGGAAACCCTCTGCTCTGACAAGGCAGGCGGGGTTTGGAGGGAAACGCTCTGCTTTAGCGAGTGAGTTGAAAGTCTAGAGGGAAACGTTCTGCTCTGACAAAGCAGGGCAGGGCCTGGATGGAAACCCTCTGCTCTGACAAGGCAGGAGGGGTGGGGGTCTGGAGGGAAACCCTCTTCTTTGGCAGGGCAGGGGGGGTCTGGAGGGAAAACTTCTTCAGCGCTGCCCTCCAGACAGTCTCGTCCCTTCACCTGATGAAGGCCGCTTGTGTTGTGGCCGAAACGTCGTGAGAATTTTATTGTGTTATTTTATTTTATCAATTTATTATTTTATTCTCATTCTACGTGACTTTACCGAAAGAACCAAAGAAGAGGAACCGTCTGCTCTGGCAAGGCAGGTAGAGTCTGGAGGGAAACCCTCTGCTTTAGCAAGTCAGGGAGAGTCTAGAGGGAAACGCTATGCTCTGACAAGGAAGGGCGGGGTCTGGAGAGAAACCCTCTGCTCTGACAAGGCAGGGCGGTGCCTGGAGGGAAACCCTCTTCTTTGGCAAGGAAGGGAGGGTATGGGGGGAAATCCTCTGTTTTGGAATGGCAGGGAGAGTCTGGAGGGAAACTGTTTGCTCTGACAAGGCAGGGCGGGGGTCTGGAGGGAAACCCTCTGCTCCAATAAGGCAGAGGAAGGGGTATGGAGGGAAACCCTCTGCTCTGGCAAGGCAGGGGGGTCTTGAGGGAAACCCCCTGCTCTGATGAGGCAGGGGGGTGGTCTGGAGGGAAACCGTCTGCTCTGGAAAGGCAGGGTCGGTCTGGAGGGAAACTCTCTGCTTTGGCAAGGCAGGGAGGGTCTGGAGGGAATCCCTCTGCGTTGGCAAGGCAGGGGGGTTAGGAGGGAAACCTTCTGCTCTGGCATGGCAGGGGGGGTCTGGACGAAATCCCTCTGTTCTGACAAGGCATGGGGGGGTCTGGAGGGAAACCCTCTCGTCTGGCAAGGCAGGGGTGGGGGGGTCTGGAGGGAAACCCTCTGCTCTGGCAAGGCAGGGGGAGTCTGGAGGGAAACCCTCTGCTCTGACAAGGCAGGCGGGGTTTGGAGGGAAACGCTCTGCTTTAGCAAGTGAGCAAAAGTCTAGAGGGAAACGTTCTGCTCTGACAAAGCAGGGCAGGGCCTGGATGGAAACCCTCTGCTCTGACAAGGCAGGAGGGGTGGGGGTCTGGAGGGAAACCCTTTGCTCATGCAAAGCACAGGGGGTCTGGAGGGAAACCCTCTTCTTTGGCAAGGTAGGGGGGGGTCTGGAGGGAAAATTTCTCCTCTGATAAGGTAGGGGGGGTGGGAGTCTAGATCGAAACCGTCTGCTCTGGCAAGGCAGGGGGGGTCTGGAGGAAAACCTTCTGTTCTGGCATGGCTGGAGGAGTCTGGAGGGAAACCCTCTGCTCTGACAAGGCAGGCGGGGTCTGGAGGGAAACGCTCTGCTTTAGAAAGTCAGGGAGAGTCTAGAGGGAAACGCTATGCTCTGACAAGGAAGGGCGGGGTGCAGAGACAAACCCTCTGCTCTGACAAGGAAGGGCGGTGCCTGGAGGGAAACCCTCTGCTTTGGCAAGGAAGGGAGGGTATGGAGGGAAATCCTCTGTTTTGGAATGGCAGGGAGAGTCTGGAGGGAAACCGTTTGCTCTGAAAAGGCAGGGCGGGGGTCTGGAGGGAAACCCTCTGCTCCAATAAGGCAGAGGAAGGGGTATGGAGGGAAACCCTCTGCTCTGGCAAGGCAGGGGGAGTCTGGAGGGAAACCCTCTGCTCTGACAAGGCAGGCGGGGTTTGGAGGGAAACGCTCTGCTTTAGCAAGTGAGCAGAAACGTTCTGCTCTGACAAAGCAGGGCAGGGCTTGGATGGAAACGCTCTGCTCTGACAAGGCAGGAGGGATGGGGGTCTGGACGGAAACCCTCTGCTCATGCAAAGCACAGGGGGTCTGGAGGGAAACCCTCTTCTTTGGCAAGGTAGGGGGGGGTCTGGAGGGAAAACTTCTGTTCTGGCATGGCAGGAGGAGTCTGGAGGGAAACCCTCTGCTCTGACAAGGTAGGCGGGGTCTGGAGGGAAACGCTCTGATTTGGCAATGCAGGGAGAGTCTGGATGGATCCCCTCTGCTCTGGTAAGGCATAGGTTTCTGGAGGGAAACCCTCTGCTCCGACAAGGCAGGGGAGCAGGTCTTGAGGGAAACCGTCTGATCTGGCAAGGCAGGGTGGGGGTCTGGAGGGAAACCCTCTGCTCCAATAATTCAGGGGGGGTCTGGAGGGAATCCCTCTGCTCTGACAAGGCAGGGGGGGTCTGGAGGGAAACACTCTGCTCTGGCAAGCCAGGGGAGTCTGGAGGAAAACCCTCTGCTCTGACAAGGCAGGCGGGGTCTGGAGGGAAACGCTCTGATTTGGCAATGCAGGGAGAGTCTGGAGGGAATCCCTCTGCTTTGACAAGGCAGGGAGGGTTTGGAGGGAAACCTTCTGTTTTGGCAACGCAGGGAGAGTCTGGAGGGAAGCCGTCTGCTCTGACAAGGCAGGGCAGGAGTCTGGAGGGAATCCCTCTGCTCCAATGAGGCAGGGGAGGGGGTCTGGAGGGAAACCCTCTGCTAAGGCAAGGCAGGGGGGGTCTGGAGAGAAAGCATCTGCTCTGACAAGGCAGGGGGGATCTCGAGTAAAACCCTCTGTTCTGACAAGGCACGGCGCGTCTTAGCGAAATCCTCGGCTCTGGAAAGGCAGGGGGGGGGGGGTCTGGATGGAAACCCTCTGCTTTGGCAAGGCAGGGAGAGTCTGGAGGGAAACGCTCTGCTCTGACAAGGCAGGCGGGGTCTTCAGGGAAACGCTCGGCTTTAACAAGTCAGGGAGAGTCTAGAGGGAAATGCTCTGCTCTGACAAGGCAGGGCGGGGACTGGAGGGAAACCCTCTGCACTGACAAGGTAGGAGGGGTGGGGGTCTGTAGGGAAACCCTCTGTTCAGCCAAAGCAGGGGGGTCTGGAGGGAAACCCTCTGTTTTGGAAAGGCAGGGAGAGTCTGGAGGGAAACCGTCTGCTCTGACAAGGCAGGGCGGGGGTCTGGAGGGAAACCCTCTGCTTTAGCAAGTCATTGAGAGTTTAGAGGGAAACGCTCTGCTCTGACAAGGCAGGGCGGTGCCTGGAGGGAAACCCTCTGCTCGGGCAAGGCAGGGGGGTCTGGAGGGAAACACTCTGCTCTGGCAAGGCAGGGGGAGTCTGGAGGAAAACCCTCTGCTCTGACAAGGCAGTCGGGGTCTGGAGGGAAACGCTCTGATTTGGCAATGCAGGGAGAGTCTGGAGGGAAACCCTCTGCTCTGATAAGGCAGGGCGGGGATCTAGAGGGAAACCCTCTGCTCTGACAATGCATGACGGGGGTCTGGAGGGATCCCCTCTGCTATGGTAAGGCAGGGGGTTCTGGAGGGAAACCCTCTGCTCCGAAAAGGCAGGGGAGCAGGTCTGGAGGGAAACCCTCTGCTCTGGCAAAGCAGGGTGGGGGTCTGGAGGGAAACCCTCTGCTCTGACAAGGCAGGCGGGGTCTGGAGGGAAACGCTCTGCTTTAACAAGTCAGGGAGAATCTAGAGGGAAACGCTCTGCTCTGAAAAGGATGGAAGGGGCCTCGAGGGAAACCCTCTGCTCTGACAAGGCAGGAGGAGTGGGGGTCTGAAGGGAAACGCTCTGCTTTAGCAAGTCAGGGAGAATCTAGAGGGAAACCCTCTGCTATGGCAAGGCATGGGGGTCTGGAGGAAAACCCTCTGTTCTGACAAGGCAGGGAGGATCTGGAGGGAAACCCTCTGTTTTGGCAAGGCAGGGGGGTCAGGAGGGAAACCTTCTGCTCTGGCATGGCAGGGGGGGTCTGGACGAAATCCCTCTGTTCTGACAAGGCAATGGGGGGGTCTGGAGGGAAACCCTCTCGTCTGGCAAGGCAGGGGTGGGGGGGGGGTCTGGAGGGAAACCCTCTGCTCTGGCAAGGCAGGGGGAGTCTGGAGGGAAACCCTCTGCTCTGACAAGGCAGGCGGGGTTTGGAGGGAAACGCTCTGCTTTAGCGAGTGAGCGAAAGTCTAGAGGGAAACGTTCTGCTCTGACAAAGCAGGGCAGGGCCTGGATGGAAACCCTCTGCTCTGACAAGGCAGGAGGGATGGGGTCTGGAGGGAAACCCTCTGATCATGCAAAGCACAGCGGGTCTTGAGGGAAACCCTCTTCTTTGGCAAGGTAGGGGGGGGGGTCTGGATGGAAAACTTCTCCTCTGATAAGGTAGGGGGGGGAGTCTAGATCGAAACCGTCTGCTCTGGCAAGGCAGGGGGGATCTGGAGGAAAACCTTCTGTTCTGGCATGCCAGGAGGAGTCTGGAGGGAAACCCTCTGCTCTGACAAGGCAGGCGGGGTCTGGAGGGAAACGCTCTGCTTTAGCAAGTCAGAGAGAGTCTAGAGGGAAACGCTATGCTCTGACAAGGAAGGGCGCGGTCCAGAGAGAAACCCTCTGCTCTGACAAGGAAGGGCGGTGCCTGCAGGGAAACCCTCTGCTTTGGCAAGGAAGGGAGGGTATGGAGGGAAATCCTCTGTTTTGGAATGGCACGGAGAGTCTGGAGGGAAACCGTTTGCTCTGACAAGGCAGGGCAGGGAGTCTGGAGGGAAACCCTCTGCTCCAATAAGGCAGAGGAAGGGGTATGGAGGGAAACCCTCTGCTCTGGCAAGGCAGGGGGGTCTGGAGGGAAACCCCCTGCTCTGATGAGGCAGGGGGGGGCGGTCTGGAGGGAAACCGTCTGCTCTGGAAAGGAAGGGTCGGTCTGGAGGGAAACCCTCTGCTTTGGCAAGGCAGGGAGGGTCTGGAGGGAATCCCTCTGCTTTGGCAAGGCAGGGGGGGTCTGGAGGGAAACCTTCTGCTCTGGCATGGCAGAGGGGGTCTGGAGGAAATCCCTCTGTTCTGACAAGGCATGGGGGGGTCTGTAGGGAAACCCTCTCGTCTGGCAAGGCAGGGGGGGGTCTGGAGGGAAACCCTCTGCTCTGGCAAGGCAGGGGGAGTCTGGAGGGAAACCCTCTGCTCAGACAAGGCAGGCGGGGTTTGGAGGGAAACGCTCTGCTTTAGCAAGTGAGCGGAAACGTTCTGCTCTGACAAAGCAGGGCAGGGCCTGGATGGAAACGCTCTGCTCTGACAAGGCAGGAGGGGTGGGGGTCTGGAGGGAAACCCTCTGCTCATGCAAAGCACAGGGGGTCTGGAGGGAAACCCTCTTCTTTGGCAAGGTAGGGGGGGGTCTGGAGGGAAAACTTCTGTTCTGGCATGGCCGGAGGAGTCTGGAGGGAAACCCTCTGCTCTGACAAGGCAGGCGGGGTCTGGAGGGAAACGCTCTGATTTGGCAATGCAGGGAGAGTCTGGATGGATCCCCTCTGCTCTGGTAAGGCAGGGGTTTCTGGAGGGAAACCCTCTGCTCCGACAAGGCAGGGGAGCAGGTCTTGAGGGAAACCGTCTGATCTGGCAAGGCACGGTAGGGGTCTGGAGGGAAACCCTCTGCTCCAATAAGTCAGGGGGGGTCTAGAGGGAATCCCTCTGTTCTGACAAGGCAAGGGGGGTCTGGAAAGAAACACTCTGCTCTGGCAAGCCAGGGGAGTCTGGAGGAAAACCCTCTGCTCTGACAAGGCAGGCGGGGTCTGGAGGGAAACGCTCTGATTTGGCAATGCAGGGAGAGTCTGGAGGGAAGCCGTCTGCTCTGACAAGGCAGGGCAGGAGTCTGGAGGGAATCCCTCTGCTGCAATGAGGCAGGGGAGGGGGTCTGGAGGGAAACCCTCTGCTTTGGAAAGGCAGGGGGGGTCTGGAGAGAAAGCATCTGCTCTGACAAGGCAGGGGGGATCTCGAGTAAAACCCTCTGTTCTGACAAGACACGGCGCGTCTTAGGGAAATCCTCGGCTCTGGCAAGGCAGGGGGGGGTGGTCTGGACGGAAACCCTCTGCTTTGGCAAGGCAGGGAGAGTGTGGAGGGAAACCCTCTGCTCTGACAAGGCAGGCGGGGTCTTCAGGGAAACGCTCGGCTTTAACAAGTCAGGGAGAGTCTAGAGGGAAACGCTCTGCTCTGACAAGGCAGGGCGGGGCCTGGAGGGAAACCCTCTGCACTGACAAGGTAGGAGGGGTGGGGGTCTGTAGGGAAACCCTCTGTTCAGCCAAAGAAGGGGGGTCTGGAGGGAAACCCTCTGTTTTGGAAAGGCAGGGAGAGTCTGGAGGGAAACCGTCTGCTCTGAAAAGGCAGGGCGGGGGTCTGGAGGGAAACCCTCTGCTTTAGCAAGTCATTGAGAGTTTAGAGGGAAACGCTCTGCTCTGACAAGGCAGGGCGGTGCCTGGAGGGAAACCCTCTGCTCGGGCAAGGCAGGGGGGTCTGGAGGGAAACACTCTGCTCTGGCAAGGCAGGGGGAGTCTGGAGGAAAACCCTCTGCTCTGACAAGGCAGTCGGGGTCTGGAGGGAAACGCTCTGATTTGGCAATGCAGGGAGAGTCTGGAGGGAAACCCTCTGCTCTGATAAGGCAGGGCGGGGATCTATAGGGAAACCCTCTGCTCTGACAATGCATGACGGGGGTCCAGCGGGATCCCCTCTGCTATGGTAAGGCAGGGGGTTCTGGAGGGAAACCCTCTGCTCCGAAAAGGCAGGGGAGCAGGTCTGGAGGGAAACCCTCTGCTCTGGCAAGGCAGGGTGGGGGTCTGGAGGGAAACCCTCTGCTCTGACAAGGCAGGTGGGATCTGGAGGGAAACACTCTGCTCTGGCAAGGCAGGGGGAGTCTGGAGGAAAACCCTCTGCTCTGACAAGGCAGTCGGGGTCTGGAGGGAAACGCTCTGATTTGGCAATGCAGGGAGAGTCTGGAGGGAAACCCTCTGCTCTGATGAGGCAGGGCGGGGATCTAGAGGGAAAACCTCTGCTCTGACAATGCATGACGGGGGTCTGGAGGGATCCCCCCTGCTATGGCAAGGCAGGGGGTTCTGGAGGGAAACCCTCTGCTCCGACAAGGCAGGGGAGCAGGTCTGGAGGGAAACCCTCTGCTCTGGCAAGGCAGGGTGGGGGTCTGGAGGGAAACCCTCTGCTCTGACAAGGCAGGCGGGGTCTGGAGGGAAACGCTCTGCTTTAACAAGTCAGGGAGGATCTAGAGGGAAACGCTCTGCTCTGAAAAGGATGGAAGGGGCCTCGAGGGAAACCCTCTGCTCTGACAAGGCAGGAGGGGTGGGGGTCTGGAGGGAAACGCTCTGCTTTAGCAAGTCAGGGAGAATCTAGAGGGAAACCCTCTGCTCTGGCAAGGCATGGGGGTCTGGAGGAAAACCCTCTTTTCTGACAAGGCAGGGAGGGTCTGGAGGGAAACCCTCTGTTTTGGCAAGGCAGGGAGAGTCTGGATGGAAACCGTCTACTCTGACAAGGCAAGGCGGGGGTCTGGAGGGAAACCCTCTGCTCTGACAATGCATGACGGGGGTCTGGAGGGATCCCCTCTGCTATGGTAAGGCAGGGGGTTCTGGAGGGAAACCCTCTGCTCCGACAAGGCAGGGGAGCAGGTCTGGAGGGAAACCCTCTGCTCTGGCAAGGCATGGGGGTCTGGAGGAAAACCCTCTGTTCTGACAAGGCAGGGAGGGTCTGGAGGGAAACCCTCTGTTTTGGCAAGGCAGGGTGAGACTGGATGGAAACCGTCTACTCTGACAAGGCAGGGCGGGGGTCTGGAGGGAAACCCTCTGCTCTGACAATGCATGACGGGGGTCTGGAGGGATCCCCTCTGATATGGTAAGGCAGGGGGTTCTGGAGGGAAACCCTCTGCTCCGACAAGGCAGGGGAGCAGGTCTGGAGGGAAACCCTCTGCTCTGGCAAGGCAGGTGGGGGTCTCGAGGGAAACCCTCTGCTCTGACAAGGCAGGCGGGGTCTGGAGGGAAACGCTCTGCTTTAACAAGTCAGGGAGAATCTAGAGGGAAACGCTTTGCTCTGAAAAGGATGGAAGGGGCCTCGAGGGAAACCCTCTGCTCTGACAAGGCAGGAGGGGTGGGGGTCTGGAGGGAAGCGCTCTGCTTTAGCAAGTCAGGGAGAGTCTAAAGGGAAACCCTCTGCTCTGGCAAGGCATGGGGTTCTGGAGGAAAACCCTCTGTTCTGACAAGGCAGGGAGGGTCTGGAGGGAACCCCTCTGTTTTGGCAAGGCAGGGAGAGTCTGGATGGAAACCGTCTACACTGACACGGCAGGGCGGGGGTCTGGAGGGAAACCATCTGCTCCAATAAGGCAGGGGAGGGGGTCTGGAGGCAAACCTTCTTCTTTGGCAGGGCATGGGTGGTCTGGAGGGAAAACTTCTCCAGCGCTGCCCTCCAGACAGTCTCGTCCCTTCACCTGAAGAGGGCCGCTTGTGTTGTGGCCGAAACGGCGTTAGAATTTTATTGTGTTATTTTATTTCATCAATTTATTATTTTATTCTCATTCTACGTGACTTTACCGAAAGAACCAAAGAAGAGGAACCGTCTGCTCTGGCAAGGCAGGTAGAGTCTGGAGGGAAACCCTCAGCTTTAGCAAGTCAGGGAAAGTCTAGACGGAAACGCTATGCTATGACAAGGAAGGGCGGTGCCTGGAGAGAAACCCTCTGCTCTGACAAGGCAGGGCGGTGCCTTGAGGGAAACCCTCTGCTTTGGCAAGGCAGGGAGGGTATGGAGGGAAATCCTCTGTTTTGGAATGGCAGGGAGAATCTGGGGGAAACCGTTTGCTCTGACAAGGCAGGGCGGGGGTCTGGAGGGAAACCCTCTGCTCCAATAAGGTAGAGGAAGGGGTATGGAGGGAAACCCTCTGCTCTGGCAAGGCATGGGGTCTGGAGGGAAACCCCCTGCTCTGATGAGGCAGTGGGGGGCGGTCTGGAGGGAAACCTTCTGCTCTGGAAAGGCAGGTTCGGTCTGGAGGGAAACCCTCTGCTTTGGCAAGTCAGGGGGGGTCTGGAGGGAATCCCTCTGCTTTGGCAAGGCAGGGGGGGTCTGGAGGGAAACCTTCTGCTCTGGCATGGCAGGGGGGTCTGGAGGAAAACCCTCTGTTCTGACAAGGCATGGGGGGGTCTGGAGGGAAACTCTCTGGTCTGGCAAGGCAGGGGGGGGGTCTGGAGGGAAACCCTCTGCTCTGGCAAGACAGGGGGAGTTTTAAGGGAAAACCTCTGCTCTGACAAGCCAGGCGGGGTCTGGAGGGAAACGCTCTGCTTTAGCAAGTCAGCGAGAGTCTAGAGGGAAACGTTCTGCTCTGACAAAGCAGGGCAGTGCCTGGAGGGAAACCCTCTGCTCTGACAAGGCAGGAGAGGTGGGGTTCTGGAGGGAAATCCTCTGATCATGCAAAGCACAGGGGGTCTGGAGGGAAACCCTCTTCTTTGGCAAGGTAGGGGGGGGGGTCTGGAGGGAAACCATCTACTTTATTAAGTCAGGGAGAGTTTAGAGGGAAACGCTCTGCTCTGAAAAGGCAGGGCGGTGCCAGGGCGGGAAACCCTCTGCTCTGGCAAGGCAGGGGGGGGGTCTTGAGGGAAACACTCTGCTCTGGCAAGGCAGGGGGAGTCTGGAGGAAAACCCTCTGCTCTGACAAGGCAGGCGGGGTCTGGAGGGAAACGCTCAGATTTGGCAATGCAGGGAGAGTCTGGAGGGAAACCCTCTGCTCTGACAAGGCAAGGCGGGGATCTAGTGGAAAACCCTCTGCTCTGACAATGCATGGTGGGGGTCTGGAAGGATTCCCTCTGCTCTGGTAAGGCAGGGGGTTCTGGAGGGAAACCCTCTGCTCCGACAAGGAAGGGGAGCAGGTCTGGAGGGAAACCCTCTGCTCTGGCAAGGCAGGGTGGGGCTCTGGAGGAAAACCCTCTGCTCTGACAAGGCAGGCGGGGTCTGGAGGGAAACGCTCAGATTTGGCAATGCAGGGAGAGTCTGGAGGGAAACCCTCTGCTCTGACAAGGCAGGGCGGGGATCTAGTGGAAAACCCTCTGCTCTGACAATGCATAGCGGGGGTCTGGAAGGATCCCCTCTGCTCTGGTAAGGCAGGGGGTTCTGGAGGGAAACCCTCTGCTCCGACAAGGCAGGGGAGCAGGTCTGGAGGGAAACCCTCTGCACTGGCAAGGCAGGGTGGGGGTGTGGAGGAAAACCCTCTGCTCTGACAAGGCAGGCGGAGTCTGGAGGGAAATGCTCTGCTTTAACAAGTCAGGGAGAATCAACAGGGAAACGCTCTGCTCTGAAAAGGCATGAAGGGGCCTGGAGGGAAACCCTCTGCTCTGACAAGTCAGGAGGGGTGGGGGTCTGGAGGGAAACGCTCTGCTTTAGCAAGTCAGGGAGAGTCTAGAGGGAAACCCTCTGCTCTGGCAAGGTATGGGGGTCTGGAGGAAAAACCACTGTTCTGACAAGGCTGGGAGGGTCTGGAGGGAAACCCTCTGTTTTGCTAAGGCAGGGAGAGTCTGGAGGGAAACCGCCTGCTCTGACAAGGCAGGGCGGAGGTCTGGAGGGAAACCCTCTGCTCCAATATGGCAGGGGAGGGGGTCTGGAGGGAAACCCTCTGCTTTGGCAAGACTGGGTGGGTCTGGAGGGAAACCATCTGCTCTGGCAAGGCAGGGGGGGTCTCGAGGAAAACCCTCTGTTCTGACAAGGCACGGCGCGTCTTAGCGGAATCCTCTGCTCTGGCAAGGCAGGGCGGAGGTCTGGAAGGAAACCCTCTGCTTTGGCAAGTCAGGGGGAGTCTGTAGGGAAACCCTCTTCTCTGACAAGGCAGGGCGGGGCCTGGAGGTAAACCCTCTGCTCTGACAAGGCAGGAGGGGTGGGGGTCTGGAAGGAAACCCTCTTCTTTGGCAGGGCAGGGGGGGTCTGGAGGGAAAACTTCTTCAGCGCTGCCCTCCAGACAGTCTCGTCCCTTCACCTGATGAAGGCCGCTTGTGTTGTGGCCGAAACGTCGTGAGAATTTTATTGTGTTATTTTATTTTATCAATTTATTATTTTATTCTCATTCTACGTGACCTTTCCGAAAGAACCAAAGAAGAGGAACCGTCTGCTCTGGCAAGGCAGGTAGAGTCTGGAGGGAAACCCTCTGCTTTAGCAAGTCAGGGAGAGTCTAGAGGGAAACGCTATGCTCTGACAAGGAAGGGCGGGGTCTGGAGAGAAACCCTCTGCTTGACAAGGCAGGGCGGTGCCTGGAGGGAAACCCTCTGCTTTGGCAAGGAAGGGAGGGTATGGAGGGAAATCCTCTGTTTTGGAATGGCAGGGAGAGTCTGGAGGAAAACTGTTTGCTCTGACAAGGCAGGGCGGGGGTCTGGAGGGAAACCCTCTGCTCCAATAAGGCAGAGGAAGGGGTATGGAGGGAAACTCTCTGCTCTGGCAAGGCAGGGGGGTCTGGAGGGAAACCCCCTGCTCTGATGAGGCAGGGGGGTGGTCTGGAGGGAAACCGTCTGCTCTGGAAAGGCAGGGTCGGTCTGGAGGGAAACCCTCTGCTTTGGCAAGGCAGGGAGGGTCTGGAGGGAATCCCTCTGCTTTGGCAAGGCAGGGGGGTCAAGAGGGAAACCTTCTGCTCTGGCATGGCAGGGGGGTCTGGACGAAATCCCTCTGTTCTGACAAGGCAGGCGGGGTTTGGAGGGAAATGCTCTGCTTTAGCAAGTGAGCGAAAGTCTAGAGGGAAACGTTCTGCTCTGACAAAGCAGGGCAGGGCCTGGATGGAAACCCTCTGCTCTGACAAGGCAGGAGGGGTGGGGGTCTGGAGGGAAACCCTCTGCTCATGCAAAGCACAGGGGTCTGGAGGGAAACCCTCTTCTTTGGCAAGGCAGGGGGGGGTCTGGAGGGAAAACTTCTCCTCTGATAAGGTAGGGGGGGGGAGTCTAGATCGAAACCGTCTGCTCTGGCAAGGCAGGGCGGGTCTGGAGGAAAACCTTCTGTTCTGGCATGGCAGGAGGAGTCTGGAGGGAAACCCTCTGCTCTGACAAGGCAGGCGGGGTCTGGAGGGAAACGCTCTGCTTTAGCAAGTCAAGGAGAGTCTAGAGGGAAACGCTATGCTCTGACAAGGAAGGGCAGGGTCCAGAGAGAAACCCTCTGCTCTGACAAGGAAGGGCAGTGCCTGGAGGGAAACCCTCTGCTTTGGCAAGGAAGGGAGGGTATGGAGGGAAATCCTCTGTTTTGGATTGGCAGGGAGAGTCTGGAGGGAAACCGTTTGCTCTGACAAGGCAGGGCGGGGGTCTGGAGGGAAACCCTCTGCTCCAATAAGGCAGAGGAAGGGGTATGGAGGGAAACCCTCTGCTCTGGCAAGGCATGGGGTCTGGAGGGAAACCCCCTGCTCTGATGAGGCAGTGGGGGGCGGTCTGGAGGGAAACCTTCTGCTCTGGAAAGGCAGGTTCGGTCTGGAGGGAAACCCTCTGCTTTGGCAAGTCAGGGGGGGTCTGGAGGGAATCCCTCTGCTTTGGCAAGGCAGGGGGGGTCTGGAGGGAAACCTTCTGCTCTGGCATGGCAGGGGGGTCTGGAGGAAAACCCTCTGTTCTGACAAGGCATGGGGGGGTCTGGAGGGAAACTCTCTGGTCTGGCAAGGCAGGGGGGGGGTCTGGAGGGAAACCCTCTGCTCTGGCAAGACAGGGGGAGTTTTAAGGGAAAACCTCTGCTCTGACAAGCCAGGCGGGGTCTGGAGGGAAACGCTCTGCTTTAGCAAGTCAGCGAGAGTCTAGAGGGAAACGTTCTGCTCTGACAAAGCAGGGCAGTGCCTGGAGGGAAACCCTCTGCTCTGACAAGGCAGGAGAGGTGGGGTTCTGGAGGGAAATCCTCTGATCATGCAAAGCACAGGGGGTCTGGAGGGAAACCCTCTTCATTGGCAAGGTAGGGGGGGTCTGGAGGGAAACCATCTACTTTATTAAGTCAGGGAGAGTTTAGAGGGAAACGCTCTGCTCTGAAAAGGCAGGGCGGTGCCAGGGCGGGAAACCCTCTGCTCTGGCAAGGCAGGGGGGGGGTCTTGAGGGAAACACTCTGCTCTGGCAAGGCAGGGGGAGTCTGGAGGAAAACCCTCTGCTCTGACAAGGCAGGCGGGGTCTGGAGGGAAACGCTCAGATTTGGCAATGCAGGGAGAGTCTGGAGGGAAACCCTCTGCTCTGACAAGGCAAGGCGGGGATCTAGTGGAAAACCCTCTGCTCTGACAATGCATGGTGGGGGTCTGGAAGGATTCCCTCTGCTCTGGTAAGGCAGGGGGTTCTGGAGGGAAACCCTCTGCTCCGACAAGGAAGGGGAGCAGGTCTGGAGGGAAACCCTCTGCTCTGGCAAGGCAGGGTGGGGCTCTGGAGGAAAACCCTCTGCTCTGACAAGGCAGGCGGGGTCTGGAGGGAAACGCTCAGATTTGGCAATGCAGGGAGAGTCTGGAGGGAAACCCTCTGCTCTGATAAGGCAGGGCGGGGATCTAGTGGAAAACCCTCTGCTCTGACAATGCATAGCGGGGGTCTGGAAGGATCCCCTCTGCTCTGGTAAGGCAGGGGGTTCTGGAGGGAAACCCTCTGCTCCGACAAGGCAGGGGAGCAGGTCTGGAGGGAAACCCTCTGCACTGGCAAGGCAGGGTGGGGGTGTGGAGGAAAACCCTCTGCTCTGACAAGGCAGGCGGAGTCTGGAGGGAAATGCTCTGCTTTAACAAGTCAGGGAGAATCAACAGGGAAACGCTCTGCTCTGAAAAGGCATGAAGGGGCCTGGAGGGAAACCCTCTGCTCTGACAAGTCAGGAGGGGTGGGGGTCTGGAGGGAAACGCTCTGCTTTAGCAAGTCAGGGAGAGTCTAGAGGGAAACCCTCTGCTCTGGCAAGGTATGGGGGTCTGGAGGAAAAACCACTGTTCTGACAAGGCTGGGAGGGTCTGGAGGGAAACCCTCTGTTTTGGTAAGGCAGGGAGAGTCTGGAGGGAAACCGCCTGCTCTGACAAGGCAGGGCGGAGGTCTGGAGGGAAACCCTCTGCTCCAATATGGCAGGGGAGGGGGTCTGGAGGGAAACCCTCTGCTTTGGCAAGACTGGGTGGGTCTGGAGGGAAACCATCTGCTCTGGCAAGGCAGGGGGGGTCTCGAGGAAAACCCTCTGTTCTGACAAGGCACGGCGCGTCTTAGCGGAATCCTCTGCTCTGGCAAGGCAGGGCGGGGGTCTGGAAGGAAACCCTCTGCTTTGGCAAGGCAGGGGGAGTCTGTAGGGAAACCCTCTTCTCTGACAAGGCAGGGCGGGGCCTGGAGGTAAACCCTCTGCTCTGACAAGGCAGGAGGGGTGGGGGTCTGGAAGGAAACCCTCTTCTTTGGCAGGGCAGGGGGGGTCTGGAGGGAAAACTTCTTCAGCGCTGCCCTCCAG
The DNA here is from genome assembly GCF_048934315.1 of Petromyzon marinus. NCBI lineage: Eukaryota > Metazoa > Chordata > Hyperoartia > Petromyzontiformes > Petromyzontidae > Petromyzon > Petromyzon marinus. Next base: position 342,177 of record NC_133698.1, on the reverse strand, counting down.
ACAGTCTCGTCCCTTCACCTGATGAAGGCCGCTTGTGTTGTGGCCGAAACGTCGTGAGAATTTTATTGTGTTATTTTATTTTATCAATTTATTATTTTATTCTCATTCTACGTGACTTTTCCGAAAGAACCAAAGAAGAGGAACCGTCTGCTCTGGCAAGGCAGGTAGAGTCTGGAGGGAAACCCTCTGCTTTAGCAAGTCAGGGAGAGTCTAGAGGGAAACGCTATGCTCTGACAAGGAAGGGCGGGGTCTGGAGAGAAACCCTCTGCTTGACAAGGCAGGGCGGTGCCTGGAGGGAAACCCTCTGCTTTGGCAAGGAATGGAGGGTATGGAGGGAAATCCTCTGTTTTGGGATGGCAGGGAGAGTCTGGAGGAAAACTGTTTGCTCTGACAAGGCAGGGCGGGGGTCTGGAGGGAAACCCTCTGCTCCAATAAGGCAGAGGAAGGGGTATGGATGGAAACTCTCTGCTCTGGCAAGGCAGGGGGGTCTGGAGGGAAACCCCCTGCTCTGATGAGGCAGGGGGGTGGTCTGGAGGGAAACCGTCTGCTCTGGAAAGGCAGGGTCGGTCTGGAGGGAAACCCTCTGCTTTGGCAAGGCAGGGAGGGTCTGGAGGGAATCCCTCTGCTTTGGCAAGGCAGGGGGGTCAAGAGGGAAACCTTCTGCTCTGGCATGGCAGGGGGGTCTGGACGAAATCCCTCTGTTCTGACAAGGCAGGCGGGGTTTGGAGGGAAATGCTCTGCTTTAGCAAGTGAGCGAAAGTCTAGAGGGAAACGTTCTGCTCTGACAAAGCAGGGCAGGGCCTGGATGGAAACCCTCTGCTCTGACAAGGCAGGAGGGGTGGGGGTCTGGAGGGAAACCCTCTGCTCATGCAAAGCACAGGGGTCTGGAGGGAAACCCTCTTCTTTGGCAAGGCAGGGGGGGGTCTGGAGGGAAAACTTCTCCTCTGATAAGGTAGGGGGGGGGAGTCTAGATCGAAACCGTCTGCTCTGGCAAGGCAGGGCGGGTCTGGAGGAAAACCTTCTGTTCTGGCATGGCAGGAGGAGTCTGGAGGGAAACCCTCTGCTCTGACAAGGCAGGCGGGGTCTGGAGGGAAACGCTCTGCTTTAGCAAGTCAGGGAGAGTCTAGAGGGAAACGCTATGCTCTGACAAGGAAGGGCAGGGTCCAGAGAGAAACCCTCTGCTCTGACAAGGAAGGGCAGTGCCTGGAGGGAAACCCTCTGCTTTGGCAAGGAAGGGAGGGTATGGAGGGAAATCCTCTGTTTTGGATTGGCAGGGAGAGTCTGGAGGGAAACCGTTTGCTCTGACAAGGCAGGGCGGGGGTCTGGAGGGAAACCCTCTGCTCCAATAAGGCAGAGGAAGGGGTATGGAGGGAAACCCTCTGCTCTGGCAAGGCATGGGGTCTGGAGGGAAACCCCCTGCTCTGATGAGGCAGTGGGGGGCGGTCTGGAGGGAAACCTTCTGCTCTGGAAAGGCAGGTTCGGTCTGGAGGGAAACCCTCTGCTTTGGCAAGTCAGGGGGGGTCTGGAGGGAATCCCTCTGCTTTGGCAAGGCAGGGGGGGTCTGGAGGGAAACCTTCTGCTCTGGCATGGCAGGGGGGTCTGGAGGAAAACCCTCTGTTCTGACAAGGCATGGGGGGGTCTGGAGGGAAACTCTCTGGTCTGGCAAGGCAGGGGGGGGGTCTGGAGGGAAACCCTCTGCTCTGGCAAGACAGGGGGAGTTTTAAGGGAAAACCTCTGCTCTGACAAGCCAGGCGGGGTCTGGAGGGAAACGCTCTGCTTTAGCAAGTCAGCGAGAGTCTAGAGGGAAACGTTCTGCTCTGACAAAGCAGGGCAGTGCCTGGAGGGAAACCCTCTGCTCTGACAAGGCAGGAGAGGTGGGGTTCTGGAGGGAAATCCTCTGATCATGCAAAGCACAGGGGGTCTGGAGGGAAACCCTCTTCATTGGCAAGGTAGGGGGGGGTCTGGAGGGAAACCATCTACTTTATTAAGTCAGGGAGAGTTTAGAGGGAAACGCTCTGCTCTGAAAAGGCAGGGCGGTGCCAGGGCGGGAAACCCTCTGCTCTGGCAAGGCAGGGGGGGGGGGTCTTGAGGGAAACACTCTGCTCTGGCAAGGCAGGGGGAGTCTGGAGGGAAACCCTCTGCTCCGACAAGGAAGGGGAGCAGGTCTGGAGGGAAACCCTCTGCTCTGGCAAGGCAGGGTGGGGCTCTGGAGGAAAACCCTCTGCTCTGACAAGGCAGGCGGGGTCTGGAGGGAAACGCTCAGATTTGGCAATGCAGGGAGAGTCTGGAGGGAAACCCTCTGCTCTGACAAGGCAGGGCGGGGATCTAGTGGAAAACCCTCTGCTCTGACAATGCATAGCGGGGGTCTGGAAGGATCCCCTCTGCTCTGGTAAGGCAGGGGGTTCTGGAGGGAAACCCTCTGCTCCGACAAGGCAGGGGAGCAGGTCTGGAGGGAAACCCTCTGCACTGGCAAGGCAGGGTGGGGGTGTGGAGGAAAACCCTCTGCTCTGACAAGGCAGGCGGAGTCTGGAGGGAAATGCTCTGCTTTAACAAGTCAGGGAGAATCAACAGGGAAACGCTCTGCTCTGAAAAGGCATGAAGGGGCCTGGAGGGAAACCCTCTGCTCTGACAAGTCAGGAGGGGTGGGGGTCTGGAGGGAAACGCTCTGCTTTAGCAAGTCAGGGAGAGTCTAGAGGGAAACCCTCTGCTCTGGCAAGGTATGGGGGTCTGGAGGAAAAACCACTGTTCTGACAAGGCTGGGAGGGTCTGGAGGGAAACCCTCTGTTTTGGTAAGGCAGGGAGAGTCTGGAGGGAAACCGCCTGCTCTGACAAGGCAGGGCGGAGGTCTGGAGGGAAACCCTCTGCTCCAATATGGCAGGGGAGGGGGTCTGGAGGGAAACCCTCTGCTTTGGCAAGACTGGGTGGGTCTGGAGGGAAACCATCTGCTCTGGCAAGGCAGGGGGGGTCTCGAGGAAAACCCTCTGTTCTGACAAGGCACGGCGCGTCTTAGCGGAATCCTCTGCTCTGGCAAGGCAGGGCGGGGGTCTGGAAGGAAACCCTCTGCTTTGGCAAGGCAGGGGGAGTCTGTAGGGAAACCCTCTTCTCTGACAAGGCAGGGCGGGGCCTGGAGGTAAACCCTCTGCTCTGACAAGGCAGGAGGGGTGGGGGTCTGGAAGGAAACCCTCTTCTTTGGCAGGGCAGGGGGGGTCTGGAGGGAAAACTTCTTCAGCGCTGCCCTCCAGACAGTCTCGTCCCTTCACCTGATGAAGGCCGCTTGTGTTGTGGCCGAAACGTCGTGAGAATTTTATTGTGTTATTTTATTTTATCAATTTATTATTTTATTCTCATTCTACGTGACTTTTCCGAAAGAACCAAAGAAGAGGAACCGTCTGCTCTGGCAAGGCAGGTAGAGTCTGGAGGGAAACCCTCTGCTTTAGCAAGTCAGGGAGAGTCTAGAGGGAAACGCTATGCTCTGACAAGGAAGGGCGGGGTCTGGAGAGAAACCCTCTGCTCTGACAAGGCAGGGCGGTGCCTGGAGGGAAACCCTCTGCTTTGGCAAGGAAGGGAGGGTATGGAGGGAAATCCTCTGTTTTGGAATGGCAGGGAGAGTCTGGAGGAAAACTGTTTGCTCTGACAAGGCAGGGCGGGGGTCTGGAGGGAAACCCTCTGCTCCAATAAGGCAGAGGAAGGGGTATGGAGGGAAACCCTCTGCTCTGGCAAGGCAGGGGGGTCTGGAGGGAAACCCCCTGCTCTGATGAGGCAGGGGGGTGGTCTGGAGGGAAACCGTCTGCTCTGGAAAGGCAGGGTCGGTCTGGAGGGAAACCCTCTGCTTTGGCAAGGCAGGGAGGGTCTGGAGGGAATCCCTCTGCTTTGGCAAGGCAGGGGGGTCAAGAGGGAAACCTTCTGCTCTGGCATGGCAGGGGGGTCTGGACGAAATCCCTCTGTTCTGACAAGGCAGGCGGGGTTTGGAGGGAAATGCTCTGCTTTAGCAAGTGAGCGAAAGTCTAGAGGGAAACGTTCTGCTCTGACAAAGCAGGGCAGGGCCTGGATGGAAACCCTCTGCTCTGACAAGGCAGGAGGGGTGGGGGTCTGGAGGGAAACCCTCTGCTCATGCAAAGCACAGGGGTCTGGAGGGAAACCCTCTTCTTTGGCAAGGCAGGGGGGGGTCTGGAGGGAAAACTTCTCCTCTGATAAAGTAGGGGGGGGGGAGTCTAGATCGAAACCGTCTGCTCTGGCAAGGCAGGGCGGGTCTGGAGGAAAACCTTCTGTTCTGGCATGGCAGGAGGAGTCTGGAGGGAAACCCTCCGCTCTGACAAGGCAGGCGGGGTCTGGAGGGAAACGCTCTGCTTTAGCAAGTCAGGGAGAGTCTAGAGGGAAACGCTATGCTCTGACAAGGAAGGGCAGGGTCCAGAGAGAAACCCTCTGCTCTGACAAGGAAGGGCAGTGCCTGGAGGGAAACCCTCTGCTTTGGCAAGGAAGGGAGGGTATGGAGGGAAATCCTCTGTTTTGGATTGGCAGGGAGAGTCTGGAGGGAAACCGTTTGCTCTGACAAGGCAGGGCGGGGGTCTGGAGGGAAACCCTCTGCTCCAATAAGGCAGAGGAAGGGGTATTGAGGGAAACCCTCTGCTCTGGCAAGGCAGGGGGGTCTGGAGGGAAACCCCCTGCTCTGATGAGGCAGGTGGGGGCGGTCTGGAGGGAAACCGTCTGCTCTGGAAAGGGAGGGTCGGTCTGGAGGGAAACCCTCTGCTTTGGCAAGGCAGGGAGGGTCTGGAGGGAATCCCTCTGCTTTGGCAAGGCAGGGCGGGTCTGGAGGGAAACCTTCTGCTCTGGCATGGCAGAGGGGGTCTGGAGGAAATCCCTCTGTTCTGACAAGGCATGGGGGGGTCTGTAGGGAAACCGTCTCGTCTGGCAAGGCAGGGGGGGTCTGGAGGGAAACCCTCTGCACTGGCAAGGCAGGGGGAGTCTGGAGGGAAACCCTCTGCTCTGACAAGGCAGGGGGGGTCTCGAGGAAAACCCTCTGTTCTGACAAGGCACGGCGCGTCTTAGCGGAATCCTCTGCTCTGGCAAGGCAGGGCGGGGGTCTGGAAGGAAACCCTCTGCTTTGGCAAGGCAGGGGGAGTCTGTAGGGAAACCCTCTTCTCTGACAAGGCAGGGCGGGGCCTGGAGGTAAACCCTCTGCTCTGACAAGGCAGGAGGGGTGGGGGTCTGGAAGGAAACCGTCTTCTTTGGCAGGGCAGGGGGGGTCTGGAGGGAAAACTTCTTCAGCGCTGCCCTCCAGACAGTCTCGTCCCTTCACCTGATGAAGGCCGCTTGTGTTGTGGCCGAAACGTCGTGAGAATTTTATTGTGTTATTTTATTTTATCAATTTATTATTTTATTCTCATTCTACGTGACTTTTCCGAAAGAACCAAAGAAGAGGAACCGTCTGCTCTGGCAAGGCAGGTAGAGTCTGGAGGGAAACCCTCTGCTTTAGCAAGTCAGGGAGAGTCTAGAGGGAAACGCTATGCTCTGACAAGGAAGGGCGGGGTCTGGAGAGAAACCCTCTGCTCTGACAAGGCAGGGCGGTGCCTGGAGGGAAACCCTCTGCTTTGGCAAGGAAGGGAGGGTATGGAGGGAAATCCTCTGTTTTGGAATGGCAGGGAGAGTCTGGAGGGAAGCTGTTTGCTCTGACAAGGCAGGGCGGGGTTCTGGAGGGAAACCCTCTGCTCCAATAAGGCAGAGGAAGGGGTATGGAGGGAAACCCTCTGCTCTGGCAAGGCAGGGGGGTCTGGAGGGAAACCCCCTGCTCTGATGAGGCAGGGGGGTGGTCTGGAGGGAAACCGTCTGCTCTGGAAAGGCAGGGTCGGTCTGGAGGGAAACCCTCTGCTTTGGCAAGGCAGGGAGGGTCTGGAGGGAATCCCTCTGCTTTGGCAAGGCAGGGGGGTCAAGAGGGAAACCTTCTGCTCTGGCATGGCAGGGGGGTCTGGACGAAATCCCTCTGTTCTGACAAGGCAGGCGGGGTTTGGAGGGAAATGCTCTGCTTTAGCAAGTGAGCGAAAGTCTAGAGGGAAACGTTCTGCTCTGACAAAGCAGGGCAGGGCCTGGATGGAAACCCTCTGCTCTGACAAGGCAGGAGGGGTGGTGGTCTGGAGGGAAACCCTCTGCTCATGCAAAGCACAGGGGGTCTGGAGGGAAACCCTCTTCTTTGGCAAGGCAGGGGGGGTTGGGAGGGAAAACTTCTCCTCTGATAAGGTAGGGGGGGGGGAGTCTAGATCGAAACCGTCTGCTCTGGCAAGGCAGGGCGGGTCTGGAGGAAAACCTTCTGTTCTGGCATGGCAGGAGGAGTCTGGAGGGAAACCCTCTGCTCTGACAAGGCAGGCGGGGTCTGGAGGGAAACGCTCTGCTTTAGCAAGTCAGGGAGAGTCTAGACGGAAACGCTATGCTCTGACAGGGAAGGGCAGGGTCCAGAGAGAAACCCTCTGCTCTGACAAGGAAGGGCGGTGCCTGGAGGGAAACCCTCTGCTTTGGCAAGGAAGGGAGGGTATGGAGGGAAATCCTCTGTTTTGGATTGGCAGGGAGAGTCTGGAGGGAAACCGTTTGCTCTGACAAGGCAGGGCGGGGGTCTGGAGGGAAACCCTCTGCTCCAATAAGGCAGAGGAAGGGGTATGGAGGGAAATCCTCTGCTCTGGCAAGGCAGGGGGGTCTGGAGGGAAACCCCCTGCTCTGATGAGGCAGGTGGGGGCGGTCTGGAGGGAAACCGTCTGCTCTGGAAAGGGAGGGTCGGTCTGGAGGGAAACCCTCTGCTTTGGCAAGGCAGGGAGGGTCTGGAGGGAATCCCTCTGCTTTGGCAAGGCAGGGCGGGTCTGGAGGGAAACCTTCTGCTCTGGCATGGCAGAGGGGGTCTGGAGGAAATCCCTCTGTTCTGACAAGGCATGGGGGGTCTGTAGGGAAACCCTCTCGTCTGGCAAGGCAGGGGGGTCTGGAGGGAAACCCTCTGCTCTGGCAAGGCAGGGGGAGTCTGGAGGGAAACCCTCTGCTCTGACAAGGCAGGCGGGGTTTGGAGGGAAACGCTCTGCTTGAGCAAGTGAGCGAAAGTCTAGAGGGAAACGTTCTGCTCTGACAAAGCAGGGCAGGGCCTGGATGGAAACGCTCTGCTCTGACAATGCAGGAGGGGTGGGGGTCTGGAGGGAAACCCTCTGGTCATGCAAAGCACAGGGGGTCTGGAGGGAAACCCTCTTCTTTGGCAAGGTAGGGGGGGGGTCTGGAGGGAAAACTTCTGTTCTGCCATGGCAGGAGGAGTCTGGAGGGAAACCCTCTGCTCTGACAAGGCAGGCGGGTCTGGAGGGAAACGCTCTGATTTGGCAATGCAGGGAGAGTCTGGATGGAAACCCTCTGCTCTGACAAGGCAGGGCGGGGATCTAGAGGGAAACCCTCTGCTCTGACAATGCATGGCGGGGGTCTGGAGGGATCCGCTCTGCTCTGGTAAGGCAGGGGTTTCTGGAGGGAAACCCTCTGCTCCGACAAGGCAGGGGAGCAGTCTTGAGGGAAACCGTCTGCTCTGGCAAGGCAGGGTGGGGGTCTGGAGGGAAACCCTCTGCTCCGACAAGGCAGGCGGGGTCTGGAGGGAAACGCTCTGCTTTAACAAGTCAGGGAGAATCTAGAGGGAAACGCTCTGCGCTGAAAAGGATGGAAGGGGCCTCGAGGGAAACCCTCTGCTCTGACAAGACAGGAGGGGTGGGGTTCTGGAGGGAAACGCTCTGCTTTAGCAAGTCAGGGAGAGTCTAGAGGGAAACCCTCTGCTCTGGCAAGGCATGGGGGTCTGGAGGAAAACCCTCTGTTCTGACAAGGCAGGGAGGGTCTGGAGGGAAACCCTCTGTTTTGGCAAGGCAGGGAGAGTCTGGAGGGAAACCGTCTGCTCCGACAAGGCATGGCGGGGGTCTGGAGGGAAACCCTCTGCTTTAGCAAGGCAGGGAGGGTATGGAGGGAAATCCTCTGTTTTGGAATGGCAGGGAGAATCTGGGGGAAACCGTTTGCTCTGACAAGGCAGGGCGGTGCCTGGAGGGAAACCCTCTGCTTTGGCAAGGCAGGGAGGGTATGGAGGGAAATCCCTGTTTTGGAATGGCAGGGAGAATCTGGGGGAAACCGTTTGCTCTGACAAGGCAGGGCGGAGGTCAGGAGGGAAACCCTCTGCTCCAATAATGCAGAGTAAGGGGTATGGAGGGAAACCCTCTGCTCTGGCAAGGCAGGGGGTCTGGAGGGAAACCCCCTGCTCTGATGAGGCAGCGGGGGGCGGTCTGGAGGGAAACCTTCTGCTCTGGAAAGGCAGGTTCGGTCTGGAGGGAAACCCTCTGCTTTGGCAAGTCAGGGGGGGTCTGGAGGGAATCCCTCTGCTTTGGCAAGGCAGGGGGGGTCTGGAGGGAAACCTTCTGCTCTGGCATGGCAGGGGGGGGGTCTGGAGGAAAACCCTCAGTTCTGACAAGGCATGGGGGGGTCTGGAGGGAAACTCTCTGGTCTGGCAAGGCAGGGGGGGGGTCTGGAGGGAAACCCTCTGCTCTGGCAAGGCCGGGGGAGTCTTAAGGGAAAACCTCTGCTCTGACAAGCCAGCCGGGGTCTGGAGGGAAACGCTCTGCTTTAGCAAGTCAACGAGAGTCTAGAGGGAAACGTTCTGCTCTGACAAAGCAGGCAGGGCCTGGAGGGAAACCCTCTGCTTTGACAAGGCAGGAGGGGTGGAGTTCTGGAGGGAAATCCTCTGCTCATGCAAAGCACAGGGGGTCTGGAGGGAAACCCTCTTCTTTGGCAAGGTAGGGGGGGGTCTGGAGGGAAACCCTCTGCTTTAGCAAATCAGGGAGAGTTTAGAGTGAAACGCTCTGCTCTGACAAGGCAGGGCGGTGCCTGGCGGGAAACCCTCTGCTCTGGCAAGGCAGGGGGGGTCTTGATGGAAACACTCTGCTCTGGCAAGGCAGGGGGAGTCTGGAGGAAAACCCTCTGCTCTGACAAGGCATGCGGGGTCTGGAGGGAAACGCTCTGATTTGGCAATGCAGGGAGAGTCTGGAGGGAAACCCTCTGCTCTTACAAGGCAGGGCGGGGATGTAGTGGAAAACCCTCTGCTCTGACAATGCATGGCGGGGGTATGGAAGGATCCCCTCTGCTCTGGTAAGGCAGGGGGTTCTGGAGGGAAACCCTCTGCTCCGACAACGCAGGGGAGCAGGTCTGGAGGGAAACCCTCTGCTCTGGCAAGGCAGGGTGGGGGTCTGGAGGAAAACCCTCTGCTCTGACAAGGCAGGCGGAGTCTGGAGGGAAACGCTCTGCTTTAACAAGTCAGGGAGAATCAACAGGGAAACGCTCTGCTCTAAAAAGGCAGGAAGGGGCCTGGAGGGAAACCCTCTGCTCTGACAAGTCAGGAGGGGTGGGGGTCTGGAGGAAAACGCTCTGCTTTAGCTAGTCAGGGAGAGTCTAGAGGGAAACCCTCTGCTCTGGCAAGGCATGGGGGTCTGGAGGAAAAACCTCTGTTCTGACAAAGCTGGGAGGGTCTGGAGTGAAACCCTCTGTTTTGATAAGGCAAGGAGAGTCTGAAGGGAAACTGCCTGCTCTGACAAGGCAGGGCGGAGGTCTGGAGGGAAACCCTCTGCTCCAATATGGCAGGGGAGGGGGTCTGGAGGGAAACCCTCTGCTCTGGCAAGGCAGGGGGGTCTGGAGGGAAACCCCCTGCTCTGATGAGGCAGGTGGGGGCGGTCTGGAGGGAAACCGTCTGCTCTGGAAAGGGAGGGTCGGTCTGGAGGGAAACCCTCTGCTTTGGCAAGGCAGGGAGGGTCTGGAGGGAATCCCTCTGCTTTGGCAAGGCAGGGCGGGTCTGGAGGGAAACCTTCTGCTCTGGCATGGCAGAGGGGGTTTGGAGGAAATCCCTCTGTTCTGACAAGGCATGGGGGGGTCTGTAGGGAAACCCTCTCGTCTGGCAAGGCAGGGGGGGTCTGGAGGGAAACCCTCTGCTCTGGCAAGGCAGGAGGAGTCTGGAGGGAAACCCTCTGCTCTGACAAGGCAGGCGGGGTTCGGAGGTTAAACGCTCTGCCTGAGCAAGTGAGCGAAAGTCTAGAGGGAAACGTTCTGCTCTGACAAAGCAGGGCAGGGCTTGGATGGAAACACTCTGCTCTGACAATGCAGGAGGGGTGGGGGTCTGGAGGGAAACCCTCTGGTCATGCAAAGCACAGGGGGTCTGGAGGGAAACCCTCTTCTTTGGCAAGGTAGGGGGGGGGTCTGGAGGGAAAACTTCTGTTCTGCCATGGCAGGAGGAGTCTGGAGGGAAACCCTCTGCTCTGACAAGGCAGGCGGGTCTGGAGGGAAACGCTCTGATTTGGCAATGCCGGGAGAGTCTGGATGGAAACCCTCTGCTCTGACAAGGCAGGGCGGGGATCTAGAGGGAAACCCTCTGCTCTGACAATGCATGGCGGGGGTCTGGAGGGATCCGCTCTGCTCTGGTAAGGCAGGGTTTTCTGGAGGGAAACCCTCTGCTCCGACAAGGCAGGGGAGCAGGTCTTGAGGGAAACCGTCTGCTCTGGCAAGGCAGGGTGGGGGTCTGGAGGGAAACCCTCTGCTCCGACAAGGCAGGCGGGGTCTGGAGGGAAACGCTCTGCTTTAACAAGTCAGGGAGAATCTAGAGGGAAACGCTCTGCGCTGAAAAGGATGGAAGGGGCCTCGAGGGAAACCCTCTGCTCTGACAAGACAGGAGGGGTGGGGTTCTGGAGGGAAACGCTCTGCTTTAGCAAGTCAGGGAGAGTCTAGAGGGAAACCCTCTGCTCTGGCAAGGCATGGGGGTCTGGAGGAAAACCCTCTGTTCTGACAAGGCAGGGAGGGTCTGGAGGGAAACCCTCTGTTTTGGCAAGGCAGGGAGAGTCTGGAGGGAAACCGTCTGCTCCGACAAGGCATGGCGGGGGTCTGGAGGGAAACCCTCTGCTTTGGCAAGGCAGGGAGGGTATGGAGGGAAATCCTCTGTTTTGGAATGGCAGGGAGAATCTGGGGGAAACCGTTTGCTCTGACAAGGCAGCGCGGTGCCTGGAGGGAAACCCTCTGCTTTGGCAAGGCAGGGAGGGTATGGAGGGAAATCCCTGTTTTGGAATGGCAGGGAGAATCTGGGGGAAACCGTTTGCTCTGACAAGGCAGGGCGGAGGTCAGGAGGGAAACCCTCTGCTCCAATAAGGCAGAGGAAGGGGTATGGAGGGAAACCCTCTGCTCTGGCAAGGCAGGGGGTCTGGAGGGAAACCCCCTGCTCTGATGAGGCAGCGGGGGGCGGTCTGGAGGGAAACCTTCTGCTCTGGAAAGGCAGGTTCGGTCTGGAGGGAAACCCTCTGCTTTGGCAAGTCAGGGGGGGTCTGGAGGGAATCCCTCTGCTTTGGCAAGGCAGGGGGGGTCTGGAGGGAAACCTTCTGCTCTGGCATGGCAGGGGGGGGGGGTCTGGAGGAAAACCCTCAGTTCTGACAAGGCATGGGGGGGTCTGGAGGGAAACTCTCTGGTCTGCAAAGGCAGGGGGGGGGGGTCTGGAGGGAAACCCTCTGCTCTGGCAAGGCCGGGGGAGTCTTAAGGGAAAACCTCTGCTCTGACAAGCCAGCCGGGGTCTGGAGGGAAACGCTCTGCTTTAGCAAGTCAACGAGAGTCTAGAGGGAAACGTTCTGCTCTGACAAAGCAGGCAGGGCCTGGAGGGAAACCCTCTGCTCTGACAGGAGGGGTGGAGTTCTGGAGGGAAATCCTCTGCTCATGCAAAGCACAGGGGGTCTGGAGGGAAACCCTCTTCTTTGGCAAGGTAGGGGGGGGTCTGGAGGGAAACCCTCTGCTTTAGCAAATCAGGGAGAGTTTAGAGTGAAACGCTCTGCTCTGACAAGGCAGGGCGGTGCCTGGCGGGAAACCCTCTGCTCTGGCAAGGCAGGGGGGGTCTTGATGGAAACACTCTGCTCTGGCAAGGTAGGGGGAGTCTGGAGGAAAACCCTCTGCTCTGACAAGGCAGGCGGGGTCTGGAGGGAAACGCTCTGATTTGGCAATGCAGGGAGAGTCTGGAGGGAAACCCTCTGCTCTTACAAGGCAGGGCGGGGATGTAGTGGAAAACCCTCTGCTCTGACAATGCATGGCGGGGGTATGGAAGGATCCCCTCTGCTCTGGTAAGGCAGGGGGTTCTGGAGGGAAACCCTCTGCTCCGACAACGCAGGGGAGCAGGTCTGGAGGGAAACCCTCTGCTCTGGCAAGGCAGGGTGGGGGTCTGGAGGAAAACCCTCTGCTCTGACAAGGCAGGCGGAGTCTGGAGGGAAACGCTCTGCTTTAACAAGTCAGGGAGAATCAACAGGGAAACGCTCTGCTCTGAAAAGGCAGGAAGGGGCCTGGAGGGAAACCCTCTGCTCTGACAAGTCAGGAGGGGTGGGGGTCTGGAGGGAAACGCTCTGCTTTAGCTAGTCAGGGAGAGTCTAGAGGGAAACCCTCTGCTCTGGCAAGGCATGGGGGTCTGGAGGAAAAACCTCTGTTCTGACAAAGCTGGGAGGGTCTGGAGGGAAACCCTCTGTTTTGGTAAGGCAGGGAGAGTCTGAAGGGAAACTGCCTGCTCTGACAAGGCAGGGCGGAGGTCTGGAGGGAAACCCTCTGCTCCAATATGGCAGGGGAGGGGTCTGGAGGGAAACCCTCTGCTTTGGCAAGACAGGGGGGGTCTGGAGGGAAACCGTCTGCTCTGGCAAGGCAGGGGGGGTCTCGAGGAAAACCCTCTGTTCTGACAAGGCATGGCGCGTCTTAGCGGAATCCTCTGCTCTGGCAAGGCAGGGCGGGGGTCTGGAAGGAAACCCTCTGCTTTGGCAAGGCAGGGGGAGTCTGTAGGGAAATCCTCTGCTCTGACAAGGCAGGGCGGGGCCTGGAGGTAAACCCTCTGCTCTGACAAGGCAGGAGGGGTGGGGGTCTGGAGGGAAACCCTCTTCTTTGGCAGGGCAGGGGGGGTCTGGAGGGAAAACTTCTTCAGCGCTGCCCTCCAGACAGTCTCGTCCCTTCACCTGATGAAGGCCGCTTGTGTTGTGGCCGAAACGTCGTGAGAATTTTATTGTGTTATTTTATTTTATCAATTTATTATTTTATTATCATTCTACGTGACTTTACCGAAAGAACCAAAGAAGAGGAACCGTCTGCTCTGGCAAGGCAGGTAGAGTCTGGAGGGAAACCCTCTGCTTTAGCAAGTCAGGGAGAGTCTAGAGGGAAACGCTATGCTCTGACAAGGAAGGGCGGGGTCTGGAGAGAAACCCTCTGCTTTGGCAAGGAAGGGAGGGTATGGAGGGAAATCCTATGTTTTGGAATGGCAGGGAGAGTCTGGAGGGAAACCGTTTGCTCTGACAAGGCAGGGCGGGGGTCTGGAGGGAAACCCTCTGCTCCAATAAGGCAGAGGAAGGGGTATGGAGGGAAACCCTCTGCTCTGGCAAGGCAGGGGGGTCTGGAGGGAAACACCTGCTCTGATGAGGCAGGGGGGGCGGTCTGGAGGGAAACCGTCTGCTCTGGAAAGGGAGGGTCGGTCTGGAGGGAAACCCTCTGCTTTGGCAAGGAAGGGAGGGTATGGAGGGAAATCCTCTGTTTTGGAATGGCAGGGAGAGTCTGGAGGGAAACCGTTTGCTCAGACAAGGCAGGGCGGGGTCTGGAGGGAAACCCTCTGATCCAATAAGGCAGAGGAAGGGGTATGGAGTGAAACCCTCTGCTCTGGCAAGGCAGGGGGGTCTGGAGGGAAACCCCCTGCTCTGATGAGGCAGGGGGGGGTGGTCTGGAGGGAAACCGTCTGCTCTGGAAAGGGAAGGTCGGTCTGGAGGGAAACCCTCTGCTTTGGCAAGGCAGGGAGGGTCTGGTGGGAATCCCTCTGCTTTGGCAAGGCAGGGGGGGTCTGGAGGGAAACCTTCTGCTCTGGCATGGCAGAGGGGGTCTGGAGGAAATCCCTCTGTTCTGACAAGGCATGGGGGGGGGTCTGGAGGGAAACCCTCTCGTCTGGCAAGGCAGGGGTGGGTCTGGAGGGAAACCCTCTGCTCTGGCAAGGCAGGGGGAGTCTGGAGGGAAACCCTCTGCTCTGACAAGGCAGGCGGGGTTTGGAGGGAAACGCTCTGCTTTAGCAAGTGAGCGAAAGTCAAGAGGGAAACGTTCTGCTCTGACAAAGCAGGGCAGGGCCTGGATGGAAACGCTCTGCTCTGACAAGGCAGGAGGGGTGGGGGTCTGGAGGGAAACCCTCTGGTCATGCAAAGCACAGGGGGTCTGGAGGGAAACCCTCTTCTTTGGCAAGGTAGGGGGGGGGTCTGGAGGGAAAACTTCTGTTCTGCCATGGCAGGAGGAGTCTGGAGGAAAACCTTCTGTTCTGACAAGGCACGGCGCGTCTTAGCGAAATCCTCTGCTCTGGCAAGGCAGGGTGGGGGTCTGAAGGGGGAACCCTCTGCTTTGGCAAGGCAGTAGGAGTCTGGAGGGAAACCCTCTGCTCTGACAAGGCAGGGCGGGGCCTGGAGGGAAACCCTCTGCTCTGATAAGGCAGGGGAGGGGGTCTGGAGGCAAACCCTCTTCTTTGGCAGGGCAGGGGGGGGGGGTCTGGAGGGAAAACTTCTCCAGCGCCGCCCTCCAGACAGTCTAGTCCCTTCACCTGATGAAGGCCGCTTGTGTTGTGGCCGAAACGTCGTGAGAATTTTATTGTGTTATTTTATTTCATCAATTTATTATTTTATTCTCATTCTACGTAAATTTACCGAATGATCCAAAGAAGAGGAACCATCTGCTCCGGCAAGGCAGGGAGAGTCTAGAGGGAAACGCGTTGCTCTGACAAGGAAGGGCGGGGCCTGGAGAGAAACCCTCCGCTCTGACAAGGCAGGGCGGTGCCTGGAGGGAAACCCTCTGCATTGGCAAGGCAGGGAGGGTATGGAGGGAAATCCTCTGTTTTGGAATGGCAGGGATAATCTGGAGGGAAACCGTATGCTCTGACAAGGCAGGGCGGGGGTCTGGAGGGAAACCCTCTGCTCCAATAAGGCAGAGGAAGGGGTATGGAGGGAAACCCTCTGCTCTGGCAAGGCAGGGGGGTCTGGAGGGAAACCCCCTGCTCTGATGAGGCAGGGGGGGGGCGGTCTGGAGGGAAGCCGTCTGCTCTGGAAAAGCAGGGTCGGTCTGGAGGGAAACTATCTGCTCCAATAATTCAGGGGGGGTCTGGAGGGAATCCCTCTGCTCTGACAAGTCAGGGGGGGTCCGGAGGGAAACACTCTGCTCTGGCAAGCAAGGGGAGTCTGGAGGAAAACCCTCTGCTCTGACATGGCAGGCGGGGTCTGGAGGGAAACGCTCTGATTTGGCAATGCAGGGAGAGTCTGGAGGGAAACTCTCTGCTTTGGCAAAGCAGGGAGGGTTTGGAGGGAAACCTTCTGTTTTGGCAAGGCAGGGAGATTCTGGAGGGAAGCCGTCTGCTCTGACATAGCAGGGCAGGAGTCTGGAGGGAAACCCTCTGCTCCAATGAGGCAGGGGAGGGGTCTGGAGGGAAACCCTCTGCTTTGGCAAGGCAGGGGGGGTCTGGAGAGAAACAATCTGCTCTGGCAAGGCAGGGGGGATCTCGAGGAAAACCCTCTGTTCTGACAAGGCAGGGGGGGGGGTCTGGACGGAAACCCTCTGCTTTGGCAAGGAAGGGAGAGTCTGGAGGGAAACCCTCTGCTCTGACAAGGCAGGCGTGGTCTTCAGGGAAACGCTCTGCTTTAACAAGTCAGGTGGAGTCTAGAGGGAAACGCTCTGCTCTGACAAGGCAGGGCGGGGCCTGGAGGGAAACCCTCTGCACTGAGAAGGTAGGAGGGGTGGGGGTCTGTAGGGAAACCCTCTGTTCAGCCAAAGCAGGGGTGTCTGGAGGGAAACCCTCTTCTTTGGCAAGGTAGGGGGGGGTCTGGAGGGAAACCCTCTGCTTTAGCAAATCAGGGAGAGTTTAGAGTGAAACGCTCTGCTCTGACAAGGCAGGAGGGGTGGAGTTCTGGAGGGAAATCCTCTGCTCATGCAAAGCACAGGGGGTCTGGAGGGAAACCCTCTTCTTTGGCAAGGTAGGGGGGGGGTCTGGAGGGAAACCCTCTGCTTTAGCAAATCAGGGAGAGTTTAGAGTGAAACGCTCTGCTCTGACAAGGCAGGGCGGTGCCTGGCGGGAAACCCTCTGCTCTGGCAAGGCAGGGGGGTTCTTGATGGAAACACTCTGCTCTGGCAAGGCAGGGGGAGTCTGGAGGAAAACCCTCTGCTCTGACAAGGCAGGCGGGGTCTGGAGGGAAACGCTCTGATTTGGCAATGCAGGGAGAGTCTGGAGGGAAACCCTCTGCTCTTACAAGGCAGGGCGGGGATGTAGTGGAAAACCCTCTGCTCTGACAATGCATGGCGGGGGTATGGAAGGATCCCCTCTGCTCTGGTAAGGCAGGGGGTTCTGGAGGGAAACCCTCTGCTCCGACAACGCAGGGGAGCAGGTCTGGAGGGAAACCCTCTGCTCTGGCAAGGCAGGGTGGGGGTCTGGAGGAAAACCCGCTGCTCTGACAAGGCAGGCGGAGTCTGGAGGGAAACGCTCTGCTTTAACAAGTCAGGGAGAATCAACAGGGAAACGCTCTGCTCTAAAAAGGCAGGAAGGGGCCTGGAGGGAAACCCTCTGCTCTGACAAGTCAGGAGGGGTGGGGGTCTGGAGGAAAACGCTCTGCTTTAGCTAGTCAGGGAGAGTCTAGAGGAAAACCCTCTGCTCTGGCAAGGCATGGGGGTCTGGAGGAAAAACCTCTGTTCTGACAAAGCTGGGAGGGTCTGGAGTGAAACCCTCTGTTTTGGTAAGGCAGGGAGAGTCTGGAGGGAAACCGCCTGCTCTGACAAGGCAGGGCGGAGGTCTGGAGGGAAACCCTCTGCTCCAATATGGCAGGGGAGGGGGTCTGGAGGGAAACCCTCTGCTCTGGCAAGGCAGGGGGGTCTGGAGGGAAACCCCCTGCTCTGATGAGGCAGGTGGGGGCGGTCTGGAGGGAAACCGTCTGCTCTGGAAAGGGAGGGTCGGTCTGGAGGGAAACCCTCTGCTTTGGCAAGGCAGGGAGGGTCTGGAGGGAATCCCTCTGCTTTGGCAAGGCAGGGCGGGTCTGGAGGGAAACCTTCTGCTCTGGCATGGCAGAGGGGGTCTGGAGGAAATCCCTCTGTTCTGACAAGGCATGGGGGGGTCTGTAGGGAAACCCTCTCGTCTGGCAAGGCAGGGGGGGGTCTGGAGGGAAACCCTCTGCTCTGGCAAGGCAGGGGGAGTCTGGAGGGAAACCCTCTGCTCTGACAAGGCAGGCGGGGTTTGGAGGGAAACGCTCTGCTTGAGCAAGTGAGCGAAAGTCTAGAGGGAAACGTTCTGCTCTGACAAAGCAGGGCAGGGCTTGGATGGAAACACTCTGCTCTGACAATGCAGGAGGGGTGGGGGTCTGGAGGGAAACCCTCTGGTCATGCAAAGCACAGGGGGTCTGGAGGGAAACCCTCTTCTTTGGCAAGGTAGGGGGGGGGGTCTGGAGGGAAAACTTCTGTTCTGCCATGGCAGGAGGAGTCTGGAGGGAAACCCTCTGCTCTGACAAGGCAGGCGGGTCTGGAGGGAAACGCTCTGATTTGGCAATGCCGGGAGAGTCTGGATGGAAACCCTCTGCTCTGACAAGGCAGGGCGGGGATCTAGAGGGAAACCCTCTGCTCTGACAATGCATGGCGGGGGTCTGGAGGGATCCGCTCTGCTCTGGTAAGGCAGGGGTTTCTGGAGGGAAACCCTCTGCTCCGACAAGGCAGGGGAGCAGGTCTTGAGGGAAACCGTCTGCTCTGGCAAGGCAGGGTGGGGGTCTGGAGGGAAACCCTCTGCTCCGACAAGGCAGGCGGGGTCTGGAGGGAAACGCTCTGCTTTAACAAGTCAGGGAGAATCTAGAGGGAAACGCTCTGCGCTGAAAAGGATGGAAGGGGCCTCGAGGGAAACCCTCTGCTCTGACAAGACAGGAGGGGTGGGGTTCTGGAGGGAAACGCTCTGCTTTAGGAAGTCAGGGAGAGTCTAGAGGGAAACCCTCTGCTCTGGCAAGGCATGGGGGTCCGGAGGAAAACCCTCTGTTCTGACAAGGCAGGGAGGGTCTGGAGGGAAACCCTCTGTTTGGCAAGGCAGGGAGAGTCTGGAGGGAAACCGTCTGCTCCGACAAGGCATGGCGGGGGTCTGGAGGGAAACCCTCTGCTTTGGCAAGGCAGGGAGGGTATGGAGGGAAATCCTCTGTTTTGGAATGGCAGGGAGAATCTGGGGGAAACCGTTTGCTCTGACAAGGCAGGGCGGTGCCTGGAGGGAAACCCTCTGCTTTGGCAAGGCAGGGAGGGTATGGAGGGAAATCCCTGTTTTGGAATGGCAGGGAGAATCTGGGGGAAACCGTTTGCTCTGACAAGGCAGGGCGGAGGTCAGGAGGGAAACCCTCTGCTCCAATAAGGCAGAGGAAGGGGTATGGAGGGAAACCCTCTGCTCTGGCAAGGCAGGGGGTCTGGAGGGAAACCCCCTGCTCTGATGGGGCAGCGGGGGGCGGTCTGGAGGGAAACCTTCTGCTCTGGAAAGGCAGGTTCGGTCTGGAGGGAAACCCTCTGCTTTGGCAAGTCAGGGGGGGTCTGGAGGGAATCCCTCTGCTTTGGCAAGGCAGGGGGGGTCTGGAGGGAAACCTTCTGCTCTGGCATGGCAGGGGGGGGTCTGGAGGAAAACCCTCAGTTCTGACAAGGCATGGGGGGCTCTGGAGGGAACCTCTCTGGTCTGTCAAGGCAGGGGGGGGGGTCTGGAGGGAAACCCTCTGCTCTGGCAAGGCCGGGGGAGTCTTTAGGGAAAACCTCTGCTCTGACAAGCCAGGCGGGGTCTGGAGGGAAACGCTCTGCTTTAGCAAGTCAACGAGAGTCTAGAGGGAAACGTTCTGCTCTGACAAAGCAGGCAGGGCCTGGAGGGAAACCCTCTGCTCTGACAGGAGGGGTGGAGTTCTGGAGGGAAATCCTCTGCTCATGCAAAGCACAGGGGGTCTGGAGGGAAACCCTCTTCTTTGGCAAGGTAGGGGGGGGGGTCTGGAGGGAAACCCTCTGCTTTAGCAAATCAGGGAGAGTTTAGAGTGAAACGCTCTGCTCTGACAAGGCAGGGCGGTGCCTGGCGGGAAACCCTCTGCTCTGGCAAGGCAGGGGGGGTCTTGATGGAAACACTCTGCTCTGGCAAGGCAGGGGGAGTCTGGAGGAAAACCCTCTGCTCTGACAAGGCAGGCGGGGTCTGGAGGGAAACGCTCTGATTTGGCAATGCAGGGAGAGTCTGGAGGGAAACCCTCTGCTCTTACAAGGCAGGGCGGGGATGTAGTGGAAAACCCTCTGCTCTGACAATGCATGGCGGGGGTATGGAAGGATCCCCTCTGCTCTGGTAAGGCAGGGGGTTCTGGAGGGAAACCCTCTGCTCCGACAACGCAGGGGAGCAGGTCTGGAGGGAAACCCTCTGCTCTGGCAAGGCAGGGTGGGGGTCTGGAGGAAAACCCTCTGCTCTGACAAGGCAGGCGGAGTCTGGAGGGAAACGCTCTGCTTTAACAAGTCAGGGAGAATCAACAGGGAAACGCTCTGCTTTAACAAGTCAGGGAGAGTCTAGAGGGAAACGCTCTGCTCTGCCAAGGCAGGGCGGGGCCTGGAGGGAAACCCTCTGCTCTGACAAGTCAGGAGGGGTGGGGGTCTGGAGGAAAACGCTCTGCTTTAGCTAGTCAGGGAGAGTCTAGAGGAAAACCCTCTGCTCTGGCAAGGCATGGGGGTCTGGAGGAAAAACCTCTGTTCTGACAAAGCTGGGAGGGTCTGGAGTGAAACCCTCTGTTTTGGTAAGGCAAGGAGAGTCTGATGGGAAACTGCCTGCTCTGACAAGGCAGGGCGGAGGTCTGGAGGGAAACCCTCTGCTCCAATATGGCAGGGGAGGGGGTCTGGAGGGAAACCCTCTGCTCTGGCAAGGCAGGGGGGTCTGGAGGGAAACCCCCTGCTCTGATGAGGCAGGTGGGGGCGGTCTGGAGGGAAACCGTCTGCTCTGGAAAGGGAGGGTCGGTCTGGAGGGAAACCCTCTGCTTTGGCAAGGCAGGGAGGGTCTGGAGGGAATCCCTCTGCTTTGGCAAGGCAGGGCGGGTCTGGAGGGAAACCTTCTGCTCTGGCATGGCAGAGGGGGTCTGGAGGAAATCCCTCTGTTCTGACAAGGCATGGGGGGGGTCTGTAGGGAAACCCTCTCGTCTGGCAAGGCAGGGGGGGGTCTGGAGGGAAACCCTCTGCTCTGGCAAGGCAGGGGGAGTCTGGAGGGAAACCCTCTGCTCTGACAAGGCAGGCGGGGTTTGGAGGGAAACGCTCTGCTTGAGCAAGTGAGCGAAAGTCTAGAGGGAAACGTTCTGCTCTGACAAAGCAGGGCAGGGCTTGGATGGAAACACTCTGCTCTGACAATGCAGGAGGGGTGGGGGTCTGGAGGGAAACCCTCTGGTCATGCAAAGCACAGGGGTCTGGAGGGAAACCCTCTTCTTTGGCAAGGTAGGGGGGGGGTCTGGAGGGAAAACTTCTGTTCTGCCATGGCAGGAGGAGTCTGGAGGGAAACCCTCTGCTCTGACAAGGCAGGCGGGTCTGGAGGGAAACGCTCTGATTTGGCAATGCCGGGAGAGTCTGGATGGAAACCCTCTGCTCTGACAAGGCAGGGCGGGGATCTAGAGGGAAACCCTCTGCTCTGACAATGCATGGCGGGGGTCTGGAGGGATCCGCTCTGCTCTGGTAAGGCAGGGGTTTCTGGAGGGAAACCCTCTGCTCCGACAAGGCAGGGGAGCAGGTCTTGAGGGAAACCGTCTGCTCTGGCAAGGCAGGGTGGGGGTCTGGAGGGAAACCCTCTGCTCCGACAAGGCAGGCGGGGTCTGGAGGGAAACGCTCTGCTTTAACAAGTCAGGGAGAATCTAGAGGGAAACGCTCTGCGCTGAAAAGGATGGAAGGGGCCTCGAGGGAAACCCTCTGCTCTGACAAGACAGGAGGGGTGGGGTTCTGGAGGGAAACGCTCTGCTTTAGCAAGTCAGGGAGAGTCTAGAGGGAAACCCTCTGCTCTGGCAAGGCATGGGGGTCCGGAGGAAAATCCTCTGTTCTGACAAGGCAGGGAGGGTCTGGAGGGAAACCCTCTGTTTTGGCAAGGCAGGGAGAGTCTGGAGGGAAACCGTCTGCTCCGACAAGGCATGGCGGGGGTCTGGAGGGAAACCCTCTGCTTTGGCAAGGCAGGGAGGGTATGGAGGGAAATCCTCTGTTTTGGAATGGCAGGGAGAATCTGGGGGAAACCGTTTGCTCTGACAAGGCAGGGCGGTGCCTGGAGGGAAACCCTCTGCTTTGGCAAGGCAGGGAGGGTATGGAGGGAAATCCCTGTTTTGGAATGGCAGGGAGAATCTGGGGGAAACCGTTTGCTCTGACAAGGCAGGGCGGAGGTCAGGAGGGAAACCCTCTGCTCCAATAAGGCAGAGGAAGGGGTATGGAGGGAAACCCTCTGCTCTGGCAAGGCAGGGGGTCTGGAGGGAAACCCCCTGCTCTGATGGGGCAGCGGGGGGCGGTCTGGAGGGAAACCTTCTGCTCTGGAAAGGCAGGTTCGGTCTGGAGGGAAACCCTCTGCTTTGGCAAGTCAGGGGGGGTCTGGAGGGAATCCCTCTGCTTTGGCAAGGCAGGGGGGGTCTGGAGGGAAACCTTCTGCTCTGGCATGGCAGGGGGGGGGTCTGGAGGAAAACCCTCAGTTCTGACAAGGCATGGGGGGCTCTGGAGGGAAACTCTCTGGTCTGTCAAGGCAGGGGGGGGGGGTCTGGAGGGAAACCCTCTGCTCTGGCAAGGCCGGGGGAGTCTTAAGGGAAAACCTCTGCTCTGACAAGCCAGGCGGGGTCTGGAGGGAAACGCTCTGCTTTAGCAAGTCAACGAGAGTCTAGAGGGAAACGTTCTGCTCTGACAAAGCAGGCAGGGCCTGGAGGGAAACCCTCTGCTCTGACAGGAGGGGTGGAGTTCTGGAGGGAAATCCTCTGCTCATGCAAAGCACAGGGGGTCTGGAGGGAAACCCTCTTCTTTGGCAAGGTAGGGGGGGGGTCTGGAGGGAAACCCTCTGCTTTAGCAAATCAGGGAGAGTTTAGAGTGAAACGCTCTGCTCTGACAAGGCAGGGCGGTGCCTGGCGGGAAACCCTCTGCTCTGGCAAGGCAGGGGGGGTCTTGATGGAAACACTCTGCTCTGGCAAGGCAGGGGGAGTCTGGAGGAAAACCCTCTGCTCTGACAAGGCAGGCGGGGTCTGGAGGGAAACGCTCTGATTTGGCAATGCAGGGAGAGTCTGGAGGGAAACCCTCTGCTCTTACAAGGCAGGGCGGGGATGTAGTGGAAAACCCTCTGCTCTGACAATGCATGGCGGGGGTATGGAAGGATCCCCTCTGCTCTGGTAAGGCAGGGGGTTCTGGAGGGAAACCCTCTGCTCCGACAACGCAGGGGAGCAGGTCTGGAGGGAAACCCTCTGCTCTGGCAAGGCAGGGTGGGGGTCTGGAGGAAAACCCTCTGCTCTGACAAGGCAGGCGGAGTCTGGAGGGAAACGCTCTGCTTTAACAAGTCAGGGAGAATCAACAGGGAAACGCTCTGCTTTAACAAGTCAGGGAGAGTCTAGAGGGAAACGCTCTGCTCTGCCAAGGCAGGGCGGGGCCTGGAGGGAAACCCTCTGCTCTGACAAGTCAGGAGGGGTGGGGGTCTGGAGGAAAACGCTCTGCTTTAGCTAGTCAGGGAGAGTCTAGAGGAAAACCCTCTGCTCTGGCAAGGCATGGGGGTCTGGAGGAAAAACCTCTGTTCTGACAAAGCTGGGAGGGTCTGGAGTGAAACCCTCTGTTTTGGTAAGGCAAGGAGAGTCTGATGGGAAACTGCCTGCTCTGACAAGGCAGGGCGGAGGTCTGGAGGGAAACCCTCTGCTCCAATATGGCAGGGGAGGGGGTCTGGAGGGAAACCCTCTGCTCTGGCAAGGCAGGGGGGTCTGGAGGGAAACCCCCTGCTCTGATGAGGCAGGTGGGGGCAGTCTGGAGGGAAACCGTCTGCTCTGGAAAGGGAGGGTCGGTCTGGAGGGAAACCCTCTGCTTTGGCAAGGCAGGGAGGGTCTGGAGGGAATCCCTCTGCTTTGGCAAGGCAGGGCGGGTCTGGAGGGAAACCTTCTGCTCTGGCATGGCAGAGGGGGTCTGGAGGAAATCCCTCTGTTCTGACAAGGCATGGGGGGGGTCTGTAGGGAAACCCTCTCGTCTGGCAAGGCAGGGGGGGGTCTGGAGGGAAACCCTCTGCTCTGGCAAGGCAGGGGGAGTCTGGAGGGAAACCCTCTGCTCTGACAAGGCAGGCGGGGTTTGGAGGGAAACGCTCTGCTTGAGCAAGTGAGCGAAAGTCTAGAGGGAAACGTTCTGCTCTGACAAAGCAGGGCAGGGCTTGGATGGAAACACTCTGCTCTGACAATGCAGGAGGGGTGGGGGTCTGGAGGGAAACCCTCTGGTCATGCAAAGCACAGGGGGTCTGGAGGGAAACCCTCTTCTTTGGCAAGGTAGGGGGGGGTCTGGAGGGAAAACTTCTGTTCTGCCATGGCAGGAGGAGTCTGGAGGGAAACCCTCTGCTCTGACAAGGCAGGCGGGTCTGGAGGGAAACGCTCTGATTTGGCAATGCCGGGAGAGTCTGGATGGAAACCCTCTGCTCTGACAAGGCAGGGCGGGGATCTAGAGGGAAACCCTCTGCTCTGACAATGCATGGCGGGGGTCTGGAGGGATCCGCTCTGCTCTGGTAAGGCAGGGGTTTCTGGAGGGAAACCCTCTGCTCCGACAAGGCAGGGGAGCAGGTCTTGAGGGAAACCGTCTGCTCTGGCAAGGCAGGGTGGGGGTCTGGAGGGAAACCCTCTGCTCCGACAAGGCAGGCGGGGTCTGGAGGGAAACGCTCTGCTTTAACAAGTCAGGGAGAATCTAGAGGGAAACGCTCTGCGCTGAAAAGGATGGAAGGGGCCTCGAGGGAAACCCTCTGCTCTGACAAGACAGGAGGGGTGGGGTTCTGGAGGGAAACGCTCTGCTTTAGCAAGTCAGGGAGAGTCTAGAGGGAAACCCTCTGCTCTGGCAAGGCATGGGGGTCCGGAGGAAAACCCTCTGTTCTGACAAGGCAGGGAGGGTCTGGAGGGAAACCCTCTGTTTTGGCAAGGCAGGGAGAGTCTGGAGGGAAACCGTCTGCTCCGACAAGGCATGGCGGGGGTCTGGAGGGAAACCCTCTGCTTTGGCAAGGCAGGGAGGGTATGGAGGGAAATCCTCTGTTTTGGAATGGCAGGGAGAATCTGGGGGAAACCGTTTGCTCTGACAAGGCAGGGCGGTGCCTGGAGGGAAACCCTCTGCTTTGGCAAGGCAGGGAGGGTATGGAGGGAAATCCCTGTTTTGGAATGGCAGGGAGAATCTGGGGGAAACCGTTTGCTCTGACAAGGCAGGGCGGAGGTCAGGAGGGAAACCCTCTGCTCCAATAAGGCAGAGGAAGGGGTATGGAGGGAAACCCTCTGCTCTGGCAAGGCAGGGGGTCTGGAGGGAAACCCCCTGCTCTGATGGGGCAGCGGGGGGCGGTCTGGAGGGAAACCTTCTGCTCTGGAAAGGCAGGTTCGGTCTGGAGGGAAACCCTCTGCTTTGGCAAGTCAGGGGGGGTCTGGAGGGAATCCCTCTGCTTTGGCAAGGCAGGGGGGGTCTGGAGGGAAACCTTCTGCTCTGGCATGGCAGGGGGGGGTCTGGAGGAAAACCCTCAGTTCTGACAAGGCATGGGGGGCTCTGGAGGGAAACTCTCTGGTCTGTCAAGGCAGGGGGGGGGGGGGTCTGGAGGGAAACCCTCTGCTCTGGCAAGGCCGGGGGAGTCTTAAGGGAAAACCTCTGCTCTGACAAGCCAGGCGGGGTCTGGAGGGAAACGCTCTGCTTTAGCAAGTCAACGAGAGTCTAGAGGGAAACGTTCTGCTCTGACAAAGCAGGCAGGGCCTGGAGGGAAACCCTCTGCTCTGACAGGAGGGGTGGAGTTCTGGAGGGAAATCCTCTGCTCATGCAAAGCACAGGGGGTCTGGAGGGAAACCCTCTTCTTTGGCAAGGTAGGGGGGGGGTCTGGAGGGAAACCCTCTGCTTTAGCAAATCAGGGAGAGTTTAGAGTGAAACGCTCTGCTCTGACAAGGCAGGGCGGTGCCTGGCGGGAAACCCTCTGCTCTGGCAAGGCAGGGGGGGTCTTGATGGAAACACTCTGCTCTGGCAAGGTAGGGGGAGTCTGGAGGAAAACCCTCTGCTCTGACAAGGCAGGCGGGGTCTGGAGGGAAACGCTCTGATTTGGCAATGCAGGGAGAGTCTGGAGGGAAACCCTCTGCTCTTACAAGGCAGGGCGGGGATGTAGTGGAAAACCCTCTGCTCTGACAATGCATGGCGGGGGTATGGAAGGATCCCCTCTGCTCTGGTAAGGCAGGGGGTTCTGGAGGGAAACCCTCTGCTCCGACAACGCAGGGGAGCAGGTCTGGAGGGAAACCCTCTGCTCTGGCAAGGCAGGGTGGGGGTCTGGAGGAAAACCCTCTGCTCTGACAAGGCAGGCGGAGTCTGGAGGGAAACGCTCTGCTTTAACAAGTCAGGGAGAATCAACAGGGAAACGCTCTGCTCTGAAAAGGCAGGAAGGGGCCTGGAGGGAAACCCTCTGCTCTGACAAGTCAGGAGGGGTGGGGGTCTGGAGGGAAACGCTCTGCTTTAGCTAGTCAGGGAGAGTCTAGAGGGAAACCCTCTGCTCTGGCAAGGCATGGGGGTCTGGAGGAAAAACCTCTGTTCTGACAAAGCTGGGAGGGTCTGGAGGGAAACCCTCTGTTTTGGTAAGGCAGGGAGAGTCTGAAGGGAAACTGCCTGCTCTGACAAGGCAGGGCGGAGGTCTGGAGGGAAACCCTCTGCTCCAATATGGCAGGGGAGGGGGTCTGGAGGGAAACCCTCTGCTTTGGCAAGACAGGGGGGGTCTGGAGGAAAACCGTCTGCTCTGGCAAGGCAGGGGGGGTCTCGAGGAAAACCCTCTGTTCTGACAAGGCATGGCGCGTCTTAGCGGAATCCTCTGCTCTGGCAAGGCAGGGCGGGGGTCTGGAAGGAAACCCTCTGCTTTGGCAAGGCAGGGGGAGTCTGTAGGGAAATCCTCTGCTCTGACAAGGCAGGGCGGGGCCTGGAGGTAAACCCTCTGCTCTGACAAGGCAGGAGGGGTGGGGGTCTGGAGGGAAACCCTCTTCTTTGGCAGGGCAGGGGGGGTCTGGAGGGAAAACTTCTTCAGCGCTGCCCTCCAGACAGTCTCGTCCCTTCACCTGATGAAGGCCGCTTGTGTTGTGGCCGAAACGTCGTGAGAATTTTATTGTGTTATTTTATTTTATCAATTTATTATTTTGTTATCATTCTACGTGACTTTACCGAAAGAACCAAAGAAGAGGAACCGTCTGCTCTGGCAAGGCAGGTAGAGTCTGGAGGGAAACCCTCTGCTTTAGCAAGTCAGGGAAAGTCTAGAGGGAAACGCTATGCTCTGACAAGGAAGGGCGGGGTCTGGAGAGAAACCCTCTGCTCTGACAAGGCAGGGCGGTGCCTGGAGGGAAACCCTCTGCTTTGGCAAGGAAGGGAGGGTATGGAGGGAAATCCTCTGTTTTGGAATGGCAGGGAGAGTCTGGAGGGAAACCGTTTGCTCTGACAAGGCAGGGCGGTGGTCTGGAGGGAAACCCTCTGCTCCAATAAGGCAGAGGAAGGGGTATGGAGGAAAACCCTCTGCTCTGGCAAGGCAGGGGGGTCTGGAGGGAAACCCCTGCTCTGATGAGGCAGGGTGGGCGGTCTGGAGGGAAACCGTCTGCTCTGGAAAGGGAGGGTCGGTCTGGAGGGAAACCCTCTGCTTTGGCAAGGAAGGGAGGGTATGGAGGGAAATCCTCTGTTTTGGAATGGCAGGGAGAGTCTGGAGGGAAACCGTTTGCTCAGACAAGGCAGGGCGGGGTCTGGAGGGAAACCCTCTGATCCAATAAGGCAGAGGAAGGGGTATGGAGGGAAACCCTCTGCTCTGGCAAGGCAGGGGGGTCTGGAGGGAAACCCCCTGCTCTGATGAGGCAGGGGGGGGTGGTCTGGAGGGAAACCGTCTGCTCTGGAAAGGGAGGGTCGGTCTGGAGGGAAACCCTCTGCTTTGGCAAGGCAGGGAGGGTCTGGAGGGAATCCCTCTGCTTTGGCAAGGCAGGGCGGGTCTGGAGGGAAACCTTCTGCTCTGGCATGGCAGAGGGGGTCTGGAGGAAATCCCTCTGTTCTGACAAGGCATGGGGGGGGTCTGTAGGGAAACCCTCTCGTCTGGCAAGGCAGGGGGGGGTCTGGAGGGAAACCCTCTGCTCTGGCAAGGCAGGGGGAGTCTGGAGGGAAACCCTCTGCTCTGACAAGGCAGGCGGGGTTTGGAGGGAAACGCTCTGCTTGAGCAAGTGAGCGAAAGTCTAGAGGGAAACGTTCTGCTCTGACAAAGCAGGGCAGGGCTTGGATGGAAACACTCTGCTCTGACAATGCAGGAGGGGTGGGGGTCTGGAGGGAAACCCTCTGCTCATGCAAAGCACAGAGGGTCTGGAGGGAAAGCCTCTTCTTTGGCAAGGTAGGGGGGTTCTGGAGGGAAACCCTCTGCTCTGACAAGGCAGGCGGCGTCTGGAGGGAAACGCTCTGATTTGGCAATGCAGGGAGAGTCTGGATGGAAACCCTCTGCTCTGACAATGCATGGCGGGGTCTGGAGGGATCCCCTATGCTCTGGTAAGGCAGGGGTTTCTGGAGGGAAACCCTCTGCTCCGACAAGGCAGGGGAGCAGGTCTTAAGGGAAACCCTCTGCTCTGGCAAGGCAGGGTGGGGGTCTGGATGGAAACCCTCTGCTCCGACAAGGCAGGCGGGGTCTGGAGGGAAACGCTCTGCTTTAACAAGTCAGGGAGAATCTAGAGGGAAACGTTCTGCGCTGAAAAGGATGGAAGGGGCCTCGAGGGAAACCCTCTGCTCTGACAAGGCAGGAGGGGTGGGGGTCTGGAGGGAAACGCTCTGCTTTAGCAAGTCAGGGAGAGTCTAGAGGGAAACCCTCTGCTCTGGCAAGGCATGGGGGTCTGGAGGAAAACCCTCTGTTCGGACAAGGCAGGGAGGGTCTGGAGGGAAACCCTCTGTTTTGGCAAGGCAGGGAGAGTCTGGAGGGAAACCGTCTGCTCCGACAAGGCAGGGCAGGGGTCTGGAGGGAAACCCTCTGCTCCAATAAGGCAGGCGAGGGGGTCTGGAGGTAAACCCTCTGCTTTGGCAAGGCAGGGGGGGTCTGGAGGGAAACCATCTGCTCTGGCAAGGCAGGGGGGGTCTCGAGGAAAACCTTCTGTTCTGACAAGGCACGGCGCGTCTTAGCGAAATCCTCTGCTCTGGCAAGGCAGGGCGGGGGTCTGAAGGGGGAACCCTCTGCTTTGGCAAGGCAGTAGGAGTCTGGAGGGAAACGCTCTGCTCTGACAAGGCAGGGCGGGGCCTGGAGGGAAACCCTCTGCTCTGATAAGGCAGGGGAGGGGGTCTGGAGGCAAACCCTCTTCTTTGGCAGGGCAGGGGGGGGGGGGTCTGGAGGGAAAACTTCTCCAGCGCCGCCCTCCAGACAGTCTAGTCCCTTCACCTGATGAAGGCCGCTTGTGTTGTGGCCGAAACGTCGTGAGAATTTTATTGTGTTATTTTATTTCATCAATTTATTATTTTATTCTCATTCTACGTGAATTTACCGAATGATCCAAAGAAGAGGAACCGTCTGCTCCGGCAAGGCAGGGAGAGTCTAGAGGGAAACGCGTTGCTCTGACAAGGAAGGGCGGGGCCTGGAGAGAAACCCTCCGCTCTGACAAGGCAGGGCGGTGCCTGGAGGGAAACCCTCTGCATTGGCAAGGCAGGGAGGGTATGGAGGGAAATCCTCTGTTTTGGAATGGCAGGGATAATCTGGAGGGAAACCGTATGCTCTGACAAGGCAGGGCGGGGGTCTGGAGGGAAACCCTCTGCTCCAATAAGGCAGAGGAAGGGGTATGGAGGGAAACCCTCTGCTCTGGCAAGGCAGGGGGGTCTGGAGGGAAACCCCCTGCTCTGATGAGGCAGGGGGGGGGCGGTCTGGAGGGAAGCCGTCTGCTCTGGAAAAGCAGGGTCGGTCTGGAGGGAAACTATCTGCTCCAATAATTCAGGGGGGGTCTGGAGGGAATCCCTCTGCTCTGACAAGTCAGGGGGGGTCCGGAGGGAAACACTCTGCTCTGGCAAGCAAGGGGAGTCTGGAGGAAAACCCTCTGCTCTGACATGGCAGGCGGGGTCTGGAGGGAAACGCTCTGATTTGGCAATGCAGGGAGAGTCTGGAGGGAAACCCTCTGCTCCAATGAGGCAGGGGAGGGGTCTGGAGGGAAACCCTCTGCTTTGGCAAGGCAGGGGGGTCTGGAGAGAAACAATCTGCTCTGGCAAGGCAGGGGGGATCTCGAGGAAAACCCTCTGTTCTGACAAGGCAGGGGGGGGGGGTCTGGACGGAAACCCTCTGCTTTGGCAAGGCAGGGAGAGTCTGGAGGGAAACCCTCTGCTCTGACAAGGCAGGGCGGGGCCTGGAGGGAAACCTTCTGCACTGAGAAGGTAGGAGGGGTGGGGGTCTGTAGGGAAACCCTCTGTTCAGCCAAAGCAGGGGGGTCTGGAGGGAAACCCTCTTCTTTGGCAGGGCAGCGGGGGTCTGGAGGGAAAACTTCTCCAGCGCTGTCCTCCAGACAGTTTCGTCCCTTCACCTGATGAAGGCCGCTTGTGTTGTGGACGAATCGTCGTGAGAATTTTAATGTGTTATTTTATTTTATCAATTTATTATTTTATTCTCATTCTACGTGACTTTACCGATAGAACGAAAGAAGAGGAACCGTCTGCTCTGGCAAGGCAGGGAGGGTCTGGAGGAAAACCCTTTGTTTTGGCAAAGCATGGAGAGTCTGGAGGGAAACGTTCTGCTCTGACAAGGCAGGGCGGTGCCTGGAGGGAAACCCTCTGCTTTGGCAAGGCAGGGAGGGTCTGGAGGGAAACCCTCTGTTTTGGAAAGGCAGGGAGAGTCTGGAGGGAAACCGTCTGCTCTGACAAGGCAGGGCGGGGGCCTGGAGGGAAACCCTCTGCTTTAGCAAGTCATTGAGAGTTTAGAGGGAAACGCTCTGCTCTGACAAGGCAGGGCGGTGCCTGGAGGGAAACCCTCTGCTCGGGCAAGGCAGGGGGGGGGGGTCTGGAGGGAAAAACTCTGCTCTGGAAAGGCAGGGGGAGTCTGGAGGAAATACCTCTGCTCTGACAAGGCAGTCGGGGTCTGGAAGGAAACGCTCTGATTTGGCAATGCAGGGAGAGACTGGAGGGAAACCCTCTGCTCTGACAAGGCAGGGCGGGGATCTAGAGGGAAACCCTCTGCTCTGACAATGCATGACGGGGGTCTGGAGGGATCCCTTCTGCTATGGTAAGGCAGGGGGGTCTGGAGGGAAACCCTCTGCTCCGACAAGGCAGGGGAGCAGGTCTGGAGGGAAACCCTCTGCTCTGGCAAGGCAGGGTGGGGGTCTGGAGGGAAACCCTCTGCTCTGACAAGGCAGGCGGGGTCTGGAGGGAAACGCTCTGCTTGAACAAGTCAGGGAGAATCTAGAGGGAAACGCTCTGCTCTGAAAAGGATGGAAGGGGCCTCGAGGGAAACCCTCTGCTCTGACAAGGCAGGAGGGGTGGGGGTCTGGAGGGAAACGCTCTGCTTTAGCAAGTCAGGGAGAGTCTAGAGGGAAACCCTCTGCTCTGGCAAGGCATGGGGTCTGGAGGAAAACCCTCTGTTCTGACAAGGCAGGGAGGGTCTGGAGGGAAACCCTCTGTTTTGACAAGGCAGGGAGAGTCTGGATGGAAACCGTCTACTCTGACACGGCAGGTCGGGGGTCTGGAGGGAAACCCTCTGCTTTGGCAAGGCAGGGGGGGGGGGGTCTGGAGGGAAACCATCTGCTCTGGCAAGGCAGGGGGTGTCTCGAGGAAAACCCTCTGTTCTGACAAGGGACGGCGGGTCTTAGCGAAATCCTCTGCTCTGGCAAGGCAGGGCGGGGGTCTGGATGGAAACCCTCTGCTTTGGCAAGGCAGTGGGAGTCTGGAGGGAAACCCTCTGCTCTGACAAGGCAGGGCGGGGCCTGGAGGGAAACCCTCTGCTCTGACAAGGCAGGGGAGGGGGTCTGGAGGCAAACCCTCTTCATTGACAGGGCAGGGGGTTGGTCTGGAGGGAAAACTTCTCCAGCGCTGCCCTCCAGACAGTCTAGTCCATTCACCTGATGAAGGCCGCTTGTGTTGTGGCCGAAACGTCGTGAGAATTTTATTGTGTTATTTTATTTCATCAATTTATTATTTTATTCTTATTCTACGTGAATTTACCGAATGAACAAAGAAGAGGAACCGTCTGCTCCGGCAAGGCAGGGAGAGTCGAGAGGGAAACGCTTTGCTCTGACAAGGAAGGGCGGGGCCTGGAGAGAAACCCTCTGCTCTGACAAGGCAGGGCGGTGCCTGGAGGGAAACCCTCTGCATTGGCAAGGCAGGGAGGGTATGGAGGGAAATCCTCTGTTTTGGAATGGCAGGGATAATCTGGAGGGAAACCGTTTGCTCTGACAAGGCAGGGCGGGGGTCTGGAGGGAAACCCTCTGCTCCAATAAGGCAGAGGAAGGGGTATGGAGGGAAACCCTCTGCTCTGGCAAGGCAGGGGGGTCTGGAGGGAAACCCCCTGCTCTGATGAGGCAGGGGGGGGGGCGGTCTGGAGGGAAACCGTCTGCTCTGGAAGGCAGGGTCGGTCTGGAGGGAAACTATCTGCTCCAATAATTCAGGGGGGGTCTGGAGGGAATCCCTCTGCTCTGACAAGTCAGGGGGGGTCTGGAGGGAAACACTCTGCTCTGGCAAGCCAGGGGAGTCTGGAGGAAAACCCTCTGCTCTGGCATGGCAGGCGGGGTCTGGAGGGAAACGCTCTGATTTGGCAATGCAGGGAGAGTCTGGAGGGAAACCCTCTGCTTTGGCAAGGCAGGGAGAGTTTGGAGGGAAACCTTCTGTTTTGGCAAGGCAGGGAGAGTCTGGAGGGAAGCCGTCTGCTCTGACAAAGCAGGGCAGGAGTCTGGAGGGAACCCCTCTGCTCCAATGAGGCAGGGGAGGGGGTCTGGAGGGAAACCCTCTGCTTTGGCAAGCACGGGGGGTCTGGAGAGAAACCATCTGCTCTGGCAAGGCAGGGGGGATCTCGAGGAAAACCCTCTGTTCTGACAAGGCAGGGGGGGGGGTCTGGACGGAAACCCTCTGCTTTGGCAAGGCTGGGAGAGTCTGGAGGGAAACCCTCTGCTCTGACAAGGCAGGCGGGGTCTTCAGGGAAACGCTCTGCTTTAACAAGTCAGGTGGAGTCTAGAGGGAAACGCTCTGCTCTGACAAGGCAGGGCGGGGCCTGGAGGGAAACCCTCTGCACTGAGAAGGTAGGAGGGGTGGGGGTCTGTAGGGAAACCCTCTGTTCAGCCAAAGCAGGGGGGTCTGGAGGGAAACCCTCTTCTTTGGCAGGGCAGCGGGGGTCTGGAGGGAAAACTTCTCCAGCGCTGTCCTCCAGACAGTTTCGTCCCTTCACCTGATGAAGGCCGCTTGTGTTGTGGACGAATCGTCGTGAGAATTTTAATGTGTTATTTTATTTTATCAATTTATTATTTTATTCTCATTCTACGTGACTTTACCGATAGAACGAAAGAAGAGGAACCGTCTGCTCTGGCAAGGCAGGGAGGGTCTGGAGGAAAACCCTTTGTTTTGGCAAAGCATGGAGAGTCTGGAGGGAAACGTTCTGCTCTGACAAGGCAGGGCGGTGCCTGGAGGGAAACCCTCTGCTTTGGCAAGGCAGGGAGGGTCTGGAGGGAAACCCTCTGTTTTGGAAAGGCAGGGAGAGTCTGGAGGGAAACCGTCTGCTCTGACAAGGCAGGGCGGGGGCCTGGAGGGAAACCCTCTGCTTTAGCAAGTCATTGAGAGTTTAGAGGGAAACGCTCTGCTCTGACAAGGCAGGGCGGTGCCTGGAGGGAAACCCTCTGCTCGGGCAAGTAAGGGGGGGGGGGGGGGGTCTGGAGGGAAACACTCTGCTCTGGCAAGGCAGAGGGAGTCTGGAGGAAATCCCTCTGCTCTGACAAGGCAGTCGGGGTCTGGAAGGAAACGCTCTGATTTTGCAATGCAGGGAGAGACTGGAGGGAAACCCTCTGCTCTGACAAGGCAGGGCGGGTATCTAGAGGGAAACCCTCTGCTCTGACAATGCATGACGGGGGTCTGGAGGGATCCCCTCTGCTATGGTAAGGCAGGGGGTTCTGGAGGGAAACCCTCTGCTCCGACAAGGCAGGGGAGCAGGTCTGGAGGGAAACCCTCTGCTCTGGCAAGGCAGGGTGGGGGTCTGGAGGGAAACCCTCTGCTCTGACAAGGCAGGCGGGGTCTTTAGGGAAACGCTCTGCTTTAACAAGTCAGGGAGAATCTAGAGGGAAACGCTCTGCTCTGAAAAGGATGGAAGGGGCCTCGAGGGAAACCCTCTGTTCTGACAAGGAAGGAGGGGTGGGGGTCTGGAGGGAAACGCTCTGCTTTAGCAAGTCAGCGAGAGTCTAGAGGGAAACCCTCTGCTCTGGCAAGGCATGGGGGTCTGGAGGAAAACCCTCTGTTCTGACAAGGCAGGGAGGGTCTGGAGGGAAACCCTCTGTTTTGGCAAGGCAGGGAGAGTCTGGATGGAAACCGTCTACTCTGACAAGGCAGGGCGGGGGTCTGGAGGGAAACCCTCTGCTCTGACAACGCATGACGGGGGTCTGGAGGGATCCCCTTTGCTATGGTAATGCAGGGGGTTCTGGAGGAAAACCCTCTGCTCCGACAAGGCAGGGGAGCAGGTCTGGAGGGAAACCCTCTGCTCTGGCAAGGCAGGGTGGGGGTCTGGAGGGAAACCCTCTGCTCTGACAAGGCAGGCGGGGTCTGGAGGGAAACGCTCTGCTTTAACAAGTCAGGAGAATCTAGAGGGAAACGCTCTGCTCTGAAAAGGATGGAAGGGGCCTCGAGGAAAACCCTCTGCTCTGACAAGGCAGGAGGGGTGGGGGTCTGGAGGGAAACGCCCTGCTTTAGTAAGTCAGGGAGAGTCTAGAGGGAGACCCTCTGCTCTGGCAAGGCATGGGGGTCTGTAGGAAAACCCTCTGTTCTGACAAGGCAGGGAGGGTCTGGAGGGAAACCCTCTGTTTTGGCAAGGCAGGGAGAGTCTGGATGGAAACTGTCTACTCTGACACGGCAGGGCGGGGGTCTGGAGGGAAACCCTCTGCTTTGGCAAGGCAGGGGGGGTCTGGAGGGAAACCATCTGCTCTGGCATGGCAGGGGGGGTCTCGAGGAAAACCTTCTGTTCTGACAAGGGACGGCGCGTCTTAGCGAAATCCTCTGCTCTGGCAAGGCAGGGCGGGGGTCTGGAGGGAAACCCTCTGCTTTGGCAAGGCAGTGGGAGTCTGGAGGGAAACCCTCTGCTCTGACAAGGCAGGGCGGGGCCTGGAGGGAAACCCTCTGCTCTGACAAGGCAGGGGAGGGGGTCTGGAGGCAAACCCTCTTCTTTGGCAGGGCAGGGGGGGGGTCTGGAGGGAAAACTTCTCCAGCGCTGACCTCCAGACAGTCTAGTCCCTTCACCTGATGAAGGCCGCTTGTGTTGTGGCCGAAACGTCGTGAGAATTTTATTGTGTTATTTTATTTCATCAATTTATTATTTTATTCTCATTCTACGTGAATTTACCGAATGAACCAAAGAAGAGGAACCGTCTGCTCCGGCAAGGCAGGGAGAGTCTAGAGGGAAACGCGTTGCTCTGACAAGGAAGGGCGGGGCCTGGAGAGAAACGCTCTGCTCTGACAAGGCAGGGAGGGTATGGAGGGAAATCCTCTGTTTTGGAATGGCAGGGATAATCTGGAGGGAAACCGTTTGCTCTGACAAGGCAGAGGAAGGGGTATGGAGGGAAACCCTCTGCTCTGGCAAGGCAGGGGGGTCTGGAGGGAAACCTCCTGCTCTGATGAGGCAGGGGGGGGCGGTCTGGAGGGAAACCGTCTGCTCTGGAAAGGCAGGGTCGGTCTGGAGGGAAACTATCTGCTCCAATAATTCAGGGGGGGGGGTCTGGAGGGAATCCCTCTGCTCTGACAAGTCAGGGGGGGTCTGGAGGGAAACACTCTGCTCTGGCAAGCCAGGGGAGTCTGGAGGAAAACCCTCTGCTCTGACATGGCAGGCGGGGTCTGGAGGGAAACGCTCTGATTTGGCAATGCAGGGAGAGTCTGGAGGGAAACCCTCTGCTTTGGCAAGGCAGGGAGGGTTTGGAGGGAAACCTTCTGTTTTGGCAAGGCAGGGAGAGTCTGGAGGGAAGCCGTCTGCTCTGACAAAGCAGGGCAGGAGTCTGGAGGGAAACCCTCTGCTCCAATGAGGCAGGGGAGGGGGTCTGGAGGGAAACCCTCTGCTTTGGCAAGGCAGGGGGGGTCTGGAGAGAAACCATCTGCTCTGGCAAGGCAGGGGGGATCTCGAGGAAAACCCTCTGTTCTGACAAGGCAGGGGGGGGGGTCTGGACGGAAACCCTCTGCTTTGGCAAGGCAGGGAGAGTCTGGAGGGAAACCCTCTGTTCTGACAAGGCAGGCGGGGTCTTCAGGGAAATGCTCTGCTTTAACAAGTCAGGTGGAGTCTAGAGGGAAACGCTCTGCTCTGACAAGGCAGGGCGGGGCCTGGAGGGAAACCCTCTGCACTGAGAAGGTAGGAGGGGTGGGGGTCTGTAGGGAAACCCTCTGTTCAGCCAAAGCAGGGGGGTCTGGAGGGAAACCCTCTTCTTTGGCAGGGCAGGGGGGGTCTGGAGGGAAAACTTCTCCAGCGCTGTCCTCCAGACAGTTTTGTCCCTTCACCTGATGAAGGCCGCTTGTGTTGTGGACGAATCGTCGTGAGAATTTTAATGTGTTATTTTATTTTATCAATTTATTATTTTATTCTCATTCTACGTGACTTTACCGATAGAACGAAAGAAGAGGAACCGTCTGCTCTGGCAAGGCAGGGAGGGTCTGGAGGAAAACCCTTTGTTTTGGCAAAGCATGGAGAGTCTGGAGGGAAACGTTCTGCTCTGACAAGGCAGGGCGGTGCCTGGAGGGAAACCCTCTGCTTTGGCAAGGCAGGGAGGGTCTGGAGGGAAACCCTCTGTTTTGGAAAGGCAGGGAGAGTCTGGAGGGAAACCGTCTGCTCTGACAAGGCAGGGCGGGTGTCTGGAGGGAAACCCTCTGCTTTAGCAAGTCATTGAGAGTTTAGAGGGAAACGCTCTGCTCTGACAAGGCAGGGCGGTGCCTGGAGGGAAACACTCTGCTCGGGCAAGGCAGGGGGGTGGGTCTGGAGGGAAACACTCTGCTCTGGCAAGGCAGGGGGAGTCTGGAGGAAATCCCTCTGCTCTGACAAGGCAGTCGGGGTCTGGAAGGAAACGCTCTGATTTGGCAATGCAGGGAGAGACTGGAGGGAAACCCTCTGCTCCAATAAGGCAGAGGAAGGGGTATGGAGGGAAACCCTCTGCTCTGGCAAGACAGGGGGGTCTGGAGGGAAACCCTCTGCTTTGGCAAGGCAGGTGGGTTCGAAGGGAAACCATCTGCTCTGGCAAGGCAGGGGGGGTCTCGAGGAAAACCCTCTGTTCTGACAAGGGACGGCGCGTCTTAGCGAAATCCTCTGCTCTGGCAAGGCAGGGCGGGGGTCTGGAGGGAAACCCTCTGCTTTGGCAAGGCAGTGGGAGTCTGGAGGGAAACCCTCTGCTCTGACAAGGCAGGGCGGGGCCTGGAGGGAAACCCTCTGCTCTGACAAGGCAGGGGAGGGGGTCTGGAGGCAAACCCTCTTCTTTGGCAGAGGAGGGGGGGGGGTCAGGAGGGAAAACTTCTCCAGCGCTGCCCTCCAGACAGTCTAGTCCCTTCACCTGATGAAGGCCGCTTGTGTTGTGGCCGAAACGTCGTGAGAATTTTATTGTGTTATTTTATTTCATCAATTTATTATTTTATTCTCATTCTCCGTGAATTTACCGAATGAACCAAAGAAGACGAACCGTCTGCTCCGGCAAGGCAGGGAGAGTCTAGAGGGAAACGCTTTGCTCTGACAAGGAAGGGCGGGGCCTGGAGAGAAACCCTCTGCTCTGACAAGGCAGGGCGGTGCCTGGAGGGAAACCCTCTGCATTGGCAAGGCAGGGAGGGTATGGACGGAAATCCTCTGTTTTGGAATGGCAGGGATAATCTGGAGGGAAACCGTTTGCTCTGACAAGGCAGGGCGGGGGTCTGGAGGGAAACCCTCTGCTCCAATAAGGCAGAGGAAGGGGTATGGAGGGAAACCCTCTGCTCTGGCAAGGCAGGGGGGTCTGGAGGGAAACCCCCTGCTCTGATGAGGCAGGGGGGGGCGGTCTGGAGGGTGACCGTCTGCTCTGGAAAGGCAGGGTCGGTCTGGAGGGAAACTATCTGCTCCAATAATTCAGGGGGGGTCTGGAGGGAATCCCTCTGCTCTGACAAGTCAGGGGGGGTCTGGAGGGAAACACTCTGCTCTGGCAAGCCAGGGGAGTCTGGAGGAAAACCCTCTGCTCTGACATCGCAGGCGGGGTCTGGAGGGAAACGCTCTGATTTGGCAATGCAGGGAGAGTCTGGAGGGAAACCCTCTGCTTTGGCAAGGCAGGGAGGGTTTGGAGGGAAACCTTCTGTTTTGGCAAGGCAGGGAGAGTCTGGAGGGAAGCCGTCTGCTCTGACAAAGCAGGGCAGGAGTCTGGAGGGAAACCCTCTGCTCCAATGAGGCAGCGGAGGGGGTCTGGAGGGAAACCCTCTGCTTTGGCAAGGCAGGGGGGGTCTGGAGAGAAACCATCTGCTCTGGCAAGGCAGGGGGGATCTCGAAGAAAACCCTCTGTTCTGACAAGGCAGGGGGGGGGTCTGGACGGAAACCCTCTGCTTTGGCAAGGCATGGAGAGTCTGGAGGGAAACCCTCTGCTCTGACAAGGCAGGCGGGGTCTTCAGGGAAACGCTCTGCTTTAACAAGTCAGGTGGAGTCTAGAGGGAAACGCTCTGCTCTGACAAGGCAGGGCGGGGCCTGGAGGGAAACCCTCTGCATTGAGAAGGTAGGAGGGGTGGGGGTCTGTAGGGAAACCCTCTGTTCAGCCAAAGCAGGGGGGTCTGGAGGGAAACCCTCTTCTTTGGCAGGGCAGCGGGGGTCTGGAGGGAAAACTTCTCCAGCGCTGTCCTGCAGACAGTTTCGTCCCTTCACCTGATGAAGGCCGCTTGTGTTGTGGACGAATCGTCGTGAGAATTTTAATGTGTTATTTTATTTTATCAATTTATTATTTTATTCTCATTCTACGTGACTTTACCGATAGAACGAAAGAAGAGGAACCGTCTGCTCTGGCAAGGCAGGGAGGGTCTGGAGGAAAACCCTTTGTTTTGGCAAAGCATGGAGAGTCTGGAGGGAAACGTTCTGCTCTGACAAGGCAGGGCGGTGCCTGGAGGGAAACCCTCTGCTTTGGCAAGGCAGGGAGGGTCTGGAGGGAAACCCTCTGTTTTGGAAAGGCAGGGAGAGTCTGGAGGGAAACCGTCTGCTCTGACAAGGCAGGGCGGGGGTCTGGAGGGAAACTCTCTGCTTTAGCAAGTCATTGAGAATTTAGAGGGAAACGCTCTGCTCTGACAAGGCAGGGCGGTGCCTGGAGGGAAACCATCTGCTCGGGCAAGGCAGGGGGGGGGGTCTGGAGGGAAACACTCTGCTCTGGCAAGGCAGGGGGAGTCTGGAGGAAATCCCTCTGCTCTGACAAGGCAGTCGGGGTCTGGAAGGAAACGCTCTGATTTGGCAATGCAGGGAGAGACTGGAGGGAAACCCTCTGCTCTGACAAGGCAGGGCGGGGATCTATAGGGAAACCCTCTGCTCTGACAATGCATGACGGGGGTCTGGAGGGATCCCCTCTGCTATGGTAAGGCAGGGGGTTCTGGAGGGAAACCCTCTGCTCCGACAAGGCAGGGGAGCAGGTCTGGAGGGAAACCCTCTGCTCTGGCAAGGCAGAGTGGGGGTCTGGAGGGAAACCCTCTGCTCTGACAAGGCAGGCGGGGTCTGGAGGGAAACGCTCTGCTTTAACAAGTCAGGGAGAATCTAGAGGGAAACGCTCTGCTCTGAAAAGGATGGAAGGGGCCTCGAGGGAAACCCTCTGCTCTGACAAGGCAGGAAGGGTGGGGGTCTGGAGGGAAACGCTCTGCTTTAGCAAGTCAGGGAGAGTCTAGAGGGAAACCCTCTGCTCTGGCAAGGCATGGGGGTCTGGAGGAAAACCCTCTGTTCTGACAAGGCAGGGAGGGTCTGGAGGGAAACCCTCTGTTTTGGCAAGGCAGTGAGAGTCTGGATGGAAACCGTCTACTCTGACAAGGCAGGGCGGGGGTCTGGAGGGAAACCCTCTGCTCTGACAATGCATGACGGGGGTCTGGAGGGATCCCCTCTGCTATGGTAAGGCAGGGGGTTCTGGAGGGAAACCCTCTGCTCCGACAAGGCAGGGGAGCAGGTCTAGAGGGAAACCCTCTGCTCTGGCAAGGCAGGGGGGGGTCTGGAGGGAAACCCTCTGCTCTGGAAAGGGAGGGTCGGTCTGGAGGGAAACCCTCTGCTTTGGCAAGGAAGGGAGGGTATGGAGGGAAATCCTCTGTTTTGGAATGGCAGGGAGAGACTGGAGGGAAACCCTCTGCTCCAATAAGGCAGAGGAAGGGGTATGGAGGGAAACCCTCTGCTCGGGCAAGGCAGGGGGGGGTCTGGAGGGAAACACTCTGCTCTGGCAAGGCAGGGGGAGTCTGGAGGAAAACCCTCTGTTCTGACAAGGCAGGGAGGGTCTGGAGGGAAACCCTCTGTTTTGGCAAGGCAGGGAGAGTCTAGATGGAAACCGTCTACTCTGACAAGGCAGGGCGGGGGTCTGGAGGGAAACCCTCTGCTCTGACAATGCATGACGGGGGTCTGGAGGGATCCCCTCTGCTATGGTAAGGCAGGGGGTTCTGGAGGGAAACCCTATGCTCCGACAAGGCAGGGGAGCAGGTCTGGAGGGAAACCCTCTGCTCTGGCAAGGCAGGGTGGGGGTCTGGAGGGAAACCCTCTGCTCTGACAAGGCAGGGGGGGTCTGGAGGGAAACGCTCTGCATTATCAAGTCAGGGAGAATCTAGAGGGAAACGCTCTGCTCTGAAAAGGATGGAAGGGGCCTCGAGGGAAACCCTCTGCTCTGACAAGGCAGGAGGGGTGGGGGTCTGGAGGGAAACGCTCTGCTTTAGCAAGTCAGGGAGAGTCTAGAGGGAAACCCTCTGCTCTGGCAAGGCATGGGGGTCTGGAGGAAAACCCTCTGTTCTGACAAGGCAGGGAGGGTCTGGAGGGAAACCCTCTGTTTTGGCAAAGCATGGAGAGTCTGGATGGAAACCGTCTACTCTGACACGGCAGGGCGGGGGTCTGGAGGGAAACCCTCTGCTTTGGCAAGGCAGAGGGGGTCTGGAGGGAAACCATCTGCTCTGGCAAGTCAGGGGGGTCTCGAGGAAAACCCTCTGTTCTGACAAGGGACGGCGCGTCTTAGCGAAATCCTCTGCTCTGGCAAGGCAGGGCGGGGGTCTGGAGGGAAACCCTCTGCTTTGGCAAGGCAGTGGGAGTCTGGAGGGAAACCCTCTGCTCTGAAAAGGCAGGGCGGGGCCTGGAGGGAAACCCTCTGCATTGGCAAGGCAGGGAGGGTATTGACGGAAATCCTCTGTTTTGGAATGGCAGGGATATTCTGGAGGGAAACCGTTTGCTCTGACAAGGCAGGGCGGGGGTCTGGAGGGAAACCCTCTGCTGCAATAAGGCAGAGGAAGGGGTATGGAGGGAAACCCTCTGCTCTGGCAAGGCAGGGGGGTCTGGAGGGAAACCCCCTGCTCTGATGAGGCAGGGGGGGGTGGTCTGGAGGGAAACCGTCTGCTCTGGAAAGGCAGGGTCGGTCTGGAGGGAAACTATCTGCTCCAATAATTCAGGGGGGGTCTGGAGGGAATCCCTCTGCTCTGACAAGTCAGGGGGGGTCTGGAGGGAATCCCTCTGCTCTGACATGGCAGGCGGGGTCTGGAGGGAAACGCTCTGATTTGGCAATGCAGGGAGAGTCTGGAGGGAAACCCTCTGCTTTGGCAAGGCAGGGAGGGTTTGGAGTGAAACCTTCTGTTTTGGCAAGGCAGGGAGAGTCTGGAGGGAAGCCGTCTGCTCTGACAAAGCAGGGCAGGAGTCTGGAGGGAAACCCTCTGCTCCAATGAGGCAGGGGAGGGGGTCTGGAGGGAAACCCTCTGCTTTGGCAAGGCAGGGGGGGTCTGGAGAGAAACCATCTGCTCTGGCAAGGCAGGGGGGATCTCGAGGAAAACCCTCTGTTCTGACAAGGCAGGGGGGGGTCTGGACGGAAACCCTCTGCTTTGGCAAGGCAGGGAGAGTCTGGAGGGAAACCCTCTGCTCTGACAAGGCAGGCGGGGTCTTCAGGGAAACGCTCTGCTTTAACAAGTCAGGTGGAGTCTAGAGGGAAACGCTCTGCTCTGACAAGGCAGGGCGGGGCCTGGAGGGAAACCCTCTGCACTGAGAAGGTAGGAGGGGTGGGGGTCTGTAGGGCAACCCTCTGTTCAGCCAAAGCAGGGGGGTCTGGAGGGAAACCCTCTTATTTGGCAGGGCAGGGGGGGTCTGGAAGGAAAACTTCTCCAGGGCTGTCCTCCAGACAGTTTCGTCCCTTCACCTGATGAAGGCCGCTTGTGTTGTGGACGAATCGTCGTGAGAATTTTAATGTGTTATTTTATTTTATCAATTTATTATTTTATTCTCATTCTACGTGACTTTACCGATAGAAGGAAAGAAGAGGAACCGTCTGCTCTGGCAAGGCAGGGAGGGTCTGGAGGAAAACCCTTTGTTTTGGCAAAGCATGGAGAGTCTGGAGGGAAACGTTCTGCTCTGACAAGGCAGGGCGGTGCCTGGAGGGAAACCCTCTGCTTTGGCAAGGCAGGGAGGGTCTGGAGGGAAACCCTCTGTTTTGGAAAGGCAGGGAGAGTCTGGAGGGAAACCGTCTGCTCTGACAAGGCAGGGCGGGGGTCTGGAGGGAAACCCTCTGCTTTAGAAAGTCAACGAGAGTCTAGAGGGAAACGTTCTGCTCTGACAAAGCAGGGCAGGGCCTGGAGGGAAACCCTCTGCTCTGAAAAGGCAGGAGGGGTTGGGTTCTGGAGGGAAATCCTCTGCTCATGCAAAGCACAGGGGGTCTGGAGGTAAACCCTCTGCTCCGACAAGGCAGGGGAGCAGGTCTGGAGGGAAACCCTCTGCTCTGGCAAGGCAGGGTGGGGGTCTGGAGGAAAACCCTCTGCTCTGACAAGGCATGCGGGGTCTGGAGGGAAACGCTCTGCTTTAACAGTTCAGGGAGAATCTAGAGGGAAACGCTCTGCTCTGAAAAGGATGGAAGGGGCCTCGAGGGAAACCCTCTGCTCTGACAAGGCAGGGGGAGTCTGGAGGGAAACCCTCTGCTCTGGCAAGGCATGGGGGTCTGGAGGAAAACCCTCTGTTCTGACAAGGCAGGGAGGGTCTGGAGGGAAACCCTCTGTTTTGGCAAGGCAGGGAGAGTCTGGATGGAAACCGTCTACTCTGACAAGGCAGGGCGGGGGTCTGGAGGGAAACCCTCTGCTCTGACAATGCATGACGGGGGTCTGGAGGGATCCCCTCTGCTATGGTAAGGCAGGGGGTTCTGGAGGGAAACCCTCTGCTCCGACAAGGCAGGGGAACAGGTCTAGAGGGAAACCCTCTGCTCTGGCAAGGCAAGGTGGGGGTCTGGAGGGAAACCCTCTGCTCTGACAAGGCAGGCGGGGTCTGGAGGGAAACGCTCTGCTTTAACAAATCAGGGAGAATCTAGAGGGAAACGGTCTGCTCTGAAAAGGATGGAAGGGGCCTCGAGGGAAACCCTCTGCTCTGACAAGGCAGGAGGGGTGGGGGTCTGGAGGGAAACGCTCTGCTTTAGCAAGTCAGGGATAGTCTAGAGGGAAACCCTCTGCCCTGGCAAGGCATGGGGGTCTGGAGGAAAACCCTCTGTTCTGACAAGGCAGGGAGGGTCTGGAGGGAAACCCTCTGTTTTGGCAAGGCAGGGAGAGTCTGGATGGAAACCGTCTACTCTGACACGGCAGGGCGGGGGTCTGGAGGGAAACCCTCTGCTCCAATAAGGCAGGGGAAGGGGTCTGGAGGGAAACCCTCTTCTTTGGCAGGGCAGGGGGGGTCTGGAGGAAAAACTTCTTCAGCGCTGCCCTCCAGACAGTCTCGTCCCTTCACCTGACGAAGGCCGCTTGTGTTGTGGCCGAAACGTCGTTAGAATTTTATTGTGTTATTTTATTTCATCAATTTATTATTTAATTCTCATTCTACGTGACTTTACCGAAGAACCAAAGAAGAGGAACCGTCTGCTCTTGCAAGGCAGGGGGAGTCTTAAGGGAAAACCTCTGCTCTGACAAGCCAGGCGGGGTCTGGAGGGAAACGCTCTCCTTTAGCAAGTCAACGAGAGTCTAGAGGGAAACGTTCTGCTCTGACAAAGCAGGGCAGGGCCTGGAGGGAAACCCTCTGCTCTGAAAAGGCAGGAGGGTTTGGGTTCTGGAGGGAAATCCTCTGCTCATGCAAAGCACAGGGGGTCTGGAGGGAAACCCTCTTCTTTGGCAAGGTAGGGGGGGGGGTCTGGAGGGAAACCCTCTGCTTTAGCAAGTCAGGGAGAGTTTAGAGGGAAACGCTCTGCTCTGACAAGGCAGGGCGGTGCCTGGAGGGAAACCCTCTGCTTTGGCAAGGCAAGGAGGGTATGGAGGGAAATCCTCTGTTTTGGAATGGCAGGGAGAATCTGGGGGAAACCGTTTGCTCTGACAAGGCAGGGCGGGGGTCTGGATGGAAACCCACTGCTCCAATATGGCAGAGGAAGGGGTATGGAGGGAAACCCTCTGCTCTGGCAAGGCAGGGGTCTGGAGGGAAACCCCCTGCTCTGATGAGGCAGCGGGGGGCGGTCTGGAGGGAAACCTTCTGCTCTGGAAAAGGCAGGTTCGGTCTGGAGGGAATCCCTCTGCTTTGGCAAGTCAGGGGGGGGTCTGGAGGGAATCCCTCTGCTTTGGCAAGACACGGGGGGTCTGGAGGGGAACCTTCTGCTCTGGCATGGCAGGGGGGTCTGGAGGAAAACCCTCTGTTCTGACAAGGCATGGGGGGGTCTGGAAGGAAACTCTCTGGTCTGGCAAGGCAGGGGGGGGTCTGGAGGGAAACCCTCTGCTCTGGCAAGGCAGGGGGAGTCTTAAGGGAAAACCTCTGCTCTGACAAGCCAGGC
Source organism: Petromyzon marinus (assembly GCF_048934315.1). Taxonomy (NCBI): domain Eukaryota; kingdom Metazoa; phylum Chordata; class Hyperoartia; order Petromyzontiformes; family Petromyzontidae; genus Petromyzon; species Petromyzon marinus. Next base: position 297,886 of record NC_133698.1, on the reverse strand, counting down.
GGGGTCTGGAGGGAAACGCTCTGCTTTAGCAAGTCAACGAGAGTCTAGAGGGAAACGTTCTGCTCTGACAAAGCAGGGGAGGGCCTGGAGGGAAACCCTCTGCTCTGACAAGGCAGGAGGGGTGGGGTTCTGGAGGGAAATCCTCTGCTCATGCAAAGCACAGGGGGTCTGGAGGGAAACCCTCTTCTTTGGCAAGGTAGGGGGGGGGTCTGGAGGGAAACCCTCTGCTTTAGCAAGTCAGGGAGAGTTTAGAGGGAAACGCTCTGCTCTGACAAGGCAGGGCGCTGTCTGGCCGGAAACCCTCTGCTCTGGCAAGGCAGGGGGGGTCTTGAGGGAAACACTCTGCTCTGGCAAGGCAGGGGGAGTCTGGAGGAAAACCCTCTGCTCTGACAAGGCAGGCGGGGTCTGGAGGGATACGCTCTGATTTGGCAATGCAGGGAGAGTCTGGAGGGAAACCCTCTGCTCTGACAAGTCAGGGCAGGGATCTAGTGGAAAACCCTCTGCTCTGACAATGCATGGCGGGGGTCTGGAAGGATCCCCTCTGCTCTGGTAAGGCAGGGGGTTCTGGAGGTAAACCCTCTGCTCCGACAAGGCAGGGGAGCAGGTCTGGAGGGAAACCCTCTGCTCTGGCAAGGCAGGGTGGGGGTCTGGAGGAAAACCCTCTGCTCTGACAAGGCATGCGGGGTCTGGAGGGAAACGCTCTGCTTTAACAGTTCAGGGAGAATCTAGAGGGAAACGCTCTGCTCTGAAAAGGATGGAAGGGGCCTCGAGGGAAACCCTCTGCTCTGACAAGGCAGGAGGGGTGGGGGTCTGGAGGGAAACGCTCTGCTTTAGCAAGTCAGGGAGAGTCTAGAGGGAAACCCTCTGCTCTGGCAAGGCATGGGGGTCTGGAGGAAAACCCTCTGTTCTGACAAGGCAGCGAGGGTCTGGAGGGAAACCCTCTGTTTTGGCAAGGCAGGGAGAGTCTGGATGGAAACCGTCTACTCTGACAAGGCAGGGCGGGGGTCTGGAGGGAAACCCTCTGCTCTGACAATGCATGACGGGGGTCTGGAGGGATCCCCTCTGCTATGGTAAGGCAGGGGGTTCTGGAGGGAAACCCTCTGCTCCGACAAGGCAGGGGAACAGGTCTAGAGGGAAACCCTCTGCTCTGGCAAGGCAGGGTGGGGGTCTGGAGGGAAACCCTCTGCTCTGACAAGGCAGGCGGGGTCTGGAGGGAAACGCTCTGCTTTAACAAGTCAGGGAGAATCTAGAGGGAAACGCTCTGCTCTGAAAAGGATGGAAGGGGCCTCGAGGGAAACCCTCTGCTCTGACAAGGCAGGAGGGGTGGGGGTCTGGAGGGAAACGCTCTGCTTTAGCAAGTCAGGGATAGTCTAGAGGGAAACCCTCTGCCCTGGCAAGGCATGGGGGTCTGGAGGAAAACCCTCTGTTCTGACAAGGCAGGGAGGGTCTGGAGGGAAACCCTCTGTTTTGGCAAGGCAGGGAGAGTCTGGATGGAAACCGTCTACTCTGACACGGCAGGGCGGGGGTCTGGAGGGAAACCCTCTGCTCCAATAAGGCAGGGGAGGGGGTCTGGAGGGAAACCCTCTTCTTTGGCAGGGCAGGGGGGGTCTGGAGGAAAAACTTCTTCAGCGATGCCCTCCAGACAGTCTCGTCCCTTCACCTGACGAAGGCTGCTTGTGTTGTGGCCGAAACGTCGTTAGAATTTTATTGTGTTATTTTATTTCATCAATTTATTATTTAATTCTCATTCTACGTGACTTTACCGAAGAACCAAAGAAGAGGAACCGTCTGCTCTTGCAAGGCAGGGGGAGTCTTAAGGGAAAACCTCTGCTCTGACAAGCCAGGCGGGGTCTGGAGGGAAACGCTCTCCTTTAGCAAGTCAACGAGAGTCTAGAGGGAAACGTTCTGCTCTGACAAAGCAGGGCAGGGCCTGGAGGGAAACCCTCTGCTCTGAAAAGGCAGGAGGGTTTGGGTTCTGGAGGGAAATCCTCTGCTCATGCAAAGCACAGGGGGTCTGGAGGGAAACCCTCTTCTTTGGCAAGGTAGGGGGGGGTCTGGAGGGAAACCCTCTGCTTTAGCAAGTCAGGGAGAGTTTAGAGGGAAACGCTCTGCTCTGACAAGGCAGGGCGGTGCCTGGAGGGAAACCCTCTGCTTTGGCAAGGCAAGGAGGGTATGGAGGGAAATCCTCTGTTTTGGAATGGCAGGGAGAATCTGGGGGAAACCGTTTGCTCTGACAAGGCAGGGCGGGGGTCTGGATGGAAACCCACTGCTCCAATATGGCAGAGGAAGGGGTATGGAGGGAAACCCTCTGCTCTGGCAAGGCAGGGGTCTGGAGGGAAACCCCTTGCTCTGATGAGGCAGCGGGGGGCGGTCTGGAGGGAAACCTTCTGCTCTGGAAAAGGCAGGTTCGGTCTGGAGGGAATCCCTCTGCTTTGGCAAGTCAGGGGGGGGGTCTGGAGGGAATCCCTCTGCTTTGGCAAGACACGGGGGGTCTGGAGGGGAACCTTCTGCTCTGGCATGGCAGGGGGGTCTGGAGGAAAACCCTCTGTTCTGACAAGGCATGGGGGGTCTGGAGGGAAACTCTCTGGTCTGGCAAGGCAGGGGGGGGTCTGGAGGGAAACCCTCTGCTCTGGCAAGGCAGGGGGAGTCTTAAGGGAAAACCTCTGCTCTGACAAGCCAGGCGGGGTCTGGAGGGAAACGCTCTGCTTTAGCAAGTCAACGAGAGTCTAGAGGGAAACGTTCTGCTCTGACAAAGCAGGGGAGGGCCTGGAGGGAAACCCTCTGCTCTGACAAGGCAGGAGGGGTGGGGTTCTGGAGGGAAATCCTCTGCTCATGCAAAGCACAGGGGGTCTGGAGGGAAACCCTCTTCTTTGGCAAGGTAGGGGGGGGTCTGGAGGGAAACCCTCTGCTTTAGCAAGTCAGGGAGAGTTTAGAGGGAAACGCTCTGCTCTGACAAGGCAGGGCGCTGTCTGGCCGGAAACCCTCTGCTCTGGCAAGGCAGGGGGGGTCTTGAGGGAAACACTCTGCTCTGGCAAGGCAGGGGGAGTCTGGAGGAAAACCCTCTGCTCTGACAAGGCAGGCGGGGTCTGGAGGGATACGGTCTGATTTGGCAATGCAGGGAGAGTCTGGAGGGAAACCCTCTGCTCTGACAAGTCAGGGCAGGGATCTAGTGGAAAACCCTCTGCTCTGACAATGCATGGCGGGGGTCTGGAAGGATCCCCTCTGCTCTGGTAAGGCAGGGGGTTCTGGAGGTAAACCCTCTGCTCCGACAAGGCAGGGGAGCAGGTCTGGAGGGAAACCCTCTGCTCTGGCAAGGCAGGGTGGGGGTCTGGAGGAAAACCCTCTGCTCTGACAAGGCATGCGGGGTCTGGAGGGAAACGCTCTGCTTTAACAGTTCAGGGAGAATCTAGAGGGAAACGCTCTGCTCTGAAAAGGATGGAAGGGGCCTCGAGGGAAACCCTCTGCTCTGACAAGGCAGGAGGGGTGGGGGTCTGGAGGGAAACGCTCTGCTTTAGCAAGTCAGGGAGAGTCTAGAGGGAAACCCTCTGCTCTGGCAAGGCATGGGGGTCTGGAGGAAAACCCTCTGTTCTGACAAGGCAGCGAGGGTCTGGAGGGAAACCCTCTGTTTTGGCAAGGCAGGGAGAGTCTGGATGGAAACCGTCTACTCTGACAAGGCAGGGCGGGGGTCTGGAGGGAAACCCTCTGCTCTGACAATGCATGACGGGGGTCTGGAGGGATCCCCTCTGCTATGGTAAGGCAGGGGGTTCTGGAGGGAAACCCTCTGCTCCGACAAGGCAGGGGAACAGGTCTAGAGGGAAACCCTCTGCTCTGGCAAGGCAGGGTGGGGGTCTGGAGGGAAACCCTCTGCTCTGACAAGGCAGGCGGGGTCTGGAGGGAAACGCTCTGCTTTAACAAGTCAGGGAGAATCTAGAGGGAAACGCTCTGCTCTGAAAAGGATGGAAGGGGCCTCGAGGGAAACCCTCTGCTCTGACAAGGCAGGAGGGGTGGGGGTCTGGAGGGAAATGCTCTGCTTTAGCAAGTCAGGGATAGTCTAGAGGGAAACCCTCTGCCCTGGCAAGGCATGGGGGTCTGGAGGAAAACCCTCTGTTCTGACAAGGCAGGGAGGGTCTGGAGGGAAACCCTCTGTTTTAGCAAGGCAGGGAGAGTCTGGATGGAAACCGTATACTCTGACACGGCAGGGCGGGGGTCTGGAGGGAAACCCTCTGCTCCAATAAGGCAGGGGAGGGGGTCTGGAGGGAAACCCTCTTCTTTGGCAGGGCAGGGGGGGTCTGGAGGGAAAACTTCTTCAGCGCTGCCCTCCAGACAGTCTCGTCCCTTCACCTGACGAATGCCGCTTGTGTTGTGGCCGAAACGTCGTTAGAATTTTATTGTGTTATTTTATTGCATCAATTTATTATTTAATTCTCATTCTACGTGACTTTACCGAAGAACCAAAGAAGAGGAACCGTCTGCTCTTGCAAGGCAGGGGGAGTCTTAAGGGAAAACCTCTGCTCTGACAAGCCAGGCGGGGTCTGGAGGGAAACGCTCTCCTTTAGCAAGTCAACGAGAGTCTAGAGGGAAACGTTCTGCTCTGACAAAGCAGGGCAGGGCCTGGAGGGAAACCCTCTGCTCTGAAAAGGCAGGAGGGGTTGGGTTCTGGAGGGAAATCCTCTGCTCATGCAAAGCACAGGGGGTCTGGAGGGAAACCCTCTTCTTTGGCAAGGTAGGGGGGGGGTCTGGAGGGAAACCCTCTGCTTTAGCAAGTCAGGGAGAGTTTAGAGGGAAACGCTCTGCTCTGACAAGGCAGGGCGGTGCCTGGAGGGAAACCCTCTGCTTTGGCAAGGCAAGGAGGGTATGGAGGGAAATCCTCTGTTTTGGAATGGCAGGGAGAATCTGGGGGAAACCGTTTGCTCTGACAAGGCAGGGCGGGGGTCTGGAGGGAAACCCTCTGCTCCAATATGGCAGAGGAAGGGGTATGGAGGGAAACCCTCTGCTCTGGCAAGGCAGGGGTCTGGAGGGAAACCCCCTGCTCTGATGAGGCAGCGGGGGGCGGTCTGGAGGGAAACCTTCTGCTCTGGAAAAGGCAGGTTCGGTTTGGAGGGAATCCCTCTGCTTTGGCAAGTCAGGGGAGGGTCTGGAGGGAATCCCTCTGCTTTGGCAAGACACGGGGGGTCTGGAGGGGAACCTTCTGCTCTGGCATGGCAGGAGGATCTGGAGGAAAACCCTCTGTTCTGACAAGGCATGGGGGGTCTGGAGGGAAACTCTCTGGTCTGGCAAGGCAGGGGGGGGTCTGGAGGGAAACCCTCTGCTCTGGCAAGGCAGGGGGAGTCTTAAGGGAAAACCTCTGCTCTGACAAGCCAGGCGGGGTCTGGAGGGAAACGCTCTGCTTTAGCAAGTCAACGAGAGTCTAGAGGGAAACGTTCTGCTCTGACAAAGCAGGGCAGGGCCTGGAGGGAAACCCTCTGCTCTGACAAGGCAGGAGGGGTGGGGTTCTGGAGGGAAATCCTCTGCTCATGCAAAGCACAGGGGGTCTGGAGGGAAACCCTCTTCTTTGGCAAGGTAGGGGGGGGTCTGGAGGGAAACCCTCTGCTTTAGCAAGTCAGGGAGAGTTTAGAGGGAAACGCTCTGCTCTGACAAGGCAGGGCGGTGCCTGGCCGGAAACCCTCTGCTCTGGCAAGGCAGAGGGGGTCTTGAGGGAAACACTCTGCTCTGGCAAGGCAGGGGGAGTCTGGAGGAAAACCCTCTGCTCTGATAAGGCAGGCGGGGTCTGGAGGGATACGCTCTGATTTGGCAATGCAGGGAGAGTCTGGAGGGAAACCCTCTGCTCTGACAAGTCAGGGCAGGGATCTAGTGGAAAACCCTCTGCTCTGACAATGCATGGCGGGGGTCTGGAAGGATCCCCTCTGCTCTGGTAAGGCAGGGGGTTCTGGAGGTAAACCCTCTGCTCCGACAAGGCAGGGGAGCAGGTCTGGAGGGAAACCCTCTGCTCTGGCAAGGCAAGGTGGGGGTCTGGAGGAAAACCCTCTGCTCTGACAAGGCATGCGGGGTCTGGAGGGAAACGCTCTGCTTTAACAGTTCAGGGAGAATCTATAGGGAAACGCTCTGCTCTGAAAAGGATGGAAGGGGCCTCGAGGGAAACCCTCTGCTCTGACAAGGCAGGAGGGGTGGGGGTCTGGAGGGAAACGCTCTGCTTTAGCAAGTCAGGGAGAGTCTAGAGGGAAACCCTCTGCTCTGGCAAGGCATGGGGGTCTGGAGGAAAACCCTCTGTTCTGACAAGGCAGGGAGGGTCTGGAGGGAAACCCTCTGTTTTGGCAAGGCAGGGAGAGTCTGGATGGAAACCGTCTGCTCTGACAAGGCAGGGTGGGGGTCTGGAGGGAAACCCTCTGCTCTGACAAGGCAGGCGGGGTCTGGAGGGAAACGCTCTGCTTTAACAAGTCAGGGAGAATCTAGAGGGAAACGCTCTGCTCTGAAAAGGATGGAAGGGGCCTCGAGGGAAACCCTCTGCTCTGACAAGGCAGGAGGGGTGGGGGTCTGGAGGGAAACGCTCTGCTTTAGCAAGTCAGGGAGAGTCTAGAGGGAAACCCTCTGCTCTGGCAAGGCATGGGGGATTGGAGGAAAACCCTCTGTTCTGACAAGGCAGGGAGGGTCTGGAGGGAAACCCTCTGTTTTGGCAAGGCAGGGAGAGTCTGGATGGAAACCGTCTACTCTGACAAGGCAGGGCGGGGGTCTGGAGGGAAACCCTCTGCTCTGACAATGCATGACGGGGGTCTGGAGGGATCCCCTCTGCTATGGCAAGGCAGGGGGTTCTGGAGGGAAACCCTCTGCTCCGACAAGGCAAGGGAGCAGGTCTGGAGGGAAACCCTCTGCTCTGGCAAGGCAGGGTGGGGGTCTGGAGGGAAACCCTATGCTCTGACAAGGCAGGCGGGATCTGGAGGGAAACGCTCTGCTTTAACAAGTCAGGGAGAATCTAGAGGGAAACGCTCTGCTCTGAAAAGGATGGAAGGGGCCTCGAGGGAAACCCTCTGCTCTGACAAGGCAGGAGGGGTGGGGGTCTGGAGGGAAACGCTCTGCTTTAGCAAGTCAGGGAGAGTCTAGAGGGAAACTCTCTGCTCTGGCAAGGCATGGGGGTCTGGACGAAAACCCTCTGTTCTGACAAGTCAGGGAGGGTCTGGAGGGAAACCCTCTGTTTTGGCAAAGCAGGGAGAGTCTGGATGGAAACCGTCTACTCTGACACGGCAGGGCGGGGGTCTGGAGGGAAACCCTCTGCTTTGGCAAGGCAGGGGGGGTCTGGAGGGAAACCATCTGCTCTGGCAAGGCAGGGGGGGTCTCGAGGAAAACCCTCTGTTCTGACAAGGGACGGCGCGTCTTAGCGAAATCCTCTGCTCTGGCAAGGCAGTGGGAGTCTGGAGGGAAACCCTCTGCTCTGACAAGGCAGGGCGGGGCCTGGAGGGAAACCCTCTGCTCTGACAAGGCAGGGGAGGGGGTCTGGAGGCAAACCCTCTTCTTTGGCAGGGCAGGGGGGGGGGGTCTGGAGGGAAAACTTCTCCAGCGCTGCCCTCCAGACAGTCTAGTCCCTTCACCTGATGAAGGCCGCTTGTGTTGTGGCCGAAACGTCGTGAGAATTTTATTGTGTCATTTTATTTCATCAATTTATTATTTTATTCTCATTCTACGTGAATTTACCGAATGAACCAAAGAAGAGGAACCGTCTGCTCCGGCAAGGTAGGGAGAGTCTAGAGGGAAACGCTTTGCTCTGACAAGGAAGGGCGGGGCCTGGAGAGAAACCCTCTGCTCTGACAAGGCAGGGCGGTGCCTGGAGGGAAACCCTCTGCATTGGCAAGGCAGGGAGGGTATGGACGGAAATCCTCTGTTTTGGAATGGCAGGGATAATCTGGAGGGAAACCGTTTGCTCTGACAAGGCAGGGCGGGGGTCTGGAGGGAAACCCTCTGCTCCGAAAAGGCAGAGGAAGGGGTATGGAGGGAAACCCTCTGCTCTGGCAAGGCAGGGGGGTCTGGAGGGAAACCCCCCTTACTCTGATGAGGCAGGGGGGGGCGGTCTGGAGGGAAACCGTCTGCTCTGGAAAGGCAGTGTCGGTCTGGAGGGAATCCCTCTGCTCTGACAAGTCAGGGGGGGGTCTGGAGGGAAACACTCTGCTCTGGCAAGCCAGCGGAGTCTGGAGGAAAACCCTCTGCTCTGACATGGCAGGCGGGGTCTGGAGGGAAACGCTCTGATTTGGCAATGCAGGGAGAGTCTGGAGGGAAACCCTCTGCTTTGGCAAGGCAGGGAGGGTTTGGAGGGAAACCTTCTGTTTTGGCAATGCAGGGAGAGTCTGGAGGGAAGCCGTCTGCTCTGACAAAGCAGGGCAGGAGTCTGGAGGGAAACCCTCTGCTCCAATGAGGCAGGGCAGGGGGTCTGGAGGGAAACCCTCTGCTTTGGAAAGGCAGGGGGGGTCTGGAGAGAAACCATCTGCTCTGGCAAGGCAGGGGGGATCTCGAGGAAAACCCTCTGTTCTGACAAGGCAGGGGGGGGAGCCTGGACGGAAACCCTCTGCTTTGGCAAGGCAGGGAGAGTCTGGAGGGAAACCCTCTGCTCTGACAAGGCAGGCGGGGTGTTCAGGGAAACGCTCTGCTTTAACAAGTCAGGTTGAGTCTAGAGGGAAACGCTCTGCTCTGACAAGGCAGGGCGGGGCCTGGAGGGAAACCCTCTGCACTGAGAATGTAGGAGGTGTGGGAGTCTGTAGGGAAACCCTCTGTTCAGCCAAAGCAGGAGGGTCTGGAGGGAAACCCTCTCATTTGGCAGGGCAGGGGGGGTCTGGAGGGAAAACTTCTCCAGCGCTGTCCTCCAGACAGTTTCGTCCATTCACCTGATGAAGGCCGCTTGTGTTGTGGACGAATCGTCGTTAGAATTTTAATGTGTTATTTTATTTTATCAATTTATTATTTTATTCTCATTCTACGTGACTTTACAGATAGAACGAAAGAAGAGGAACCGTCTGCTCTGGCAAGGCAGGGAGGGTCTGGAGGAAAACCCTTTGTTTTGGCAAAGCATGGAGAGTCTGGAGGGAAACGTTCTGCTCTGACAAGGCAGGGCGGTGCCTGGAGGGAAACCCTCTGCTTTGGCAAGGCAGGGAGGGTCTGGAGGGAAACCCTCTGTTTTGGAAAGGCAGGGAGAGTCTGGAGGGAAACCGTCTGCTCTGACAAGGCAGGGCGGGGGTCTGGAGGGAAACCCTCTGCTTTAGAAAGTCATTGAGAGTTTAGAGGGAAACGCTCTGCTCTGACAAGGCAGGGCAGTGCCTGGAGGGAAACCCTCTGCTCGGGCAAGGCAGGGGGGGGGGGTCTGGAGGGAAACACTCTGCTCTGGCAAGGCAAGAGGAGTCTGGAGGAAATCCCTCTGCTCTGACAAGGCAGTCGGGGTCTGGAAGGAAACGCTCTGATTTGGCAATGCAGGGAGAGACTGGAGGGAAACCCTCTGCTCTGACAAGGCAGGGCGGGGATCTAGAGGGAAACCCTCTGCTCTGACAATGCATGACGGGGGTCTGGAGGGATCCCCTCTGCTATGGTAAGGCAGGGGGTTCTGGAGGGAAACCCTCTGCTCCGACAAGGCAGGGGAGCAGGTCTGGAGGGAGACCCTCTGCTCTGGCAAGGCAGGGTGGGGGTCTGGAGGGAAACCCTCTGCTCTGACAAGGCAGACGGGGTCTGGAGGGAAACGCTCTGCTTTAACAAGTCAGGGAGAATCTAGAGGGAAACGCTCTGCTCTGAAAAGGATGGAAGGGGCCTCGAGGGAAACCCTCTTCTTTGGCAAGGTAGGGGGGGGTCTGGAGGGAAACCCTCTGCTTTAGCAAGTCAGGGAGAGTTTAGAGGGAAACGCTCTGCTCTGACAAGGCAGGGCGCTGTCTGGCCGGAAACCCTCTGCTCTGGCAAGGCAGGGGGGGTCTTGAGGGAAACACTCTGCTCTGGCAAGGCAGGGGGAGTCTGGAGGAAAACCCTCTGCTCTGACAAGGCAGGCGGGGTCTGGAGGGATACGGTCTGATTTGGCAATGCAGGGAGAGTCTGGAGGGAAACCCTCTGCTCTGACAAGTCAGGGCAGGGATCTAGTGGAAAACCCTCTGCTCTGACAATGCATGGCGGGGGTCTGGAAGGATCCCCTCTGCTCTGGTAAGGCAGGGGGTTCTGGAGGTAAACCCTCTGCTCCGACAAGGCAGGGGAGCAGGTCTGGAGGGAAACCCTCTGCTCTGGCAAGGCAGGGTGGGGGTCTGGAGGAAAACCCTCTGCTCTGACAAGGCATGCGGGGTCTGGAGGGAAACGCTCTGCTTTAACAGTTCAGGGAGAATCTAGAGGGAAACGCTCTGCTCTGAAAAGGATGGAAGGGGCCTCGAGGGAAACCCTCTGCTCTGACAAGGCAGGAGGGGTGGGGGTCTGGAGGGAAACGCTCTGCTTTAGCAAGTCAGGGAGAGTCTAGAGGGAAACCCTCTGCTCTGGCAAGGCATGGGGGTCTGGAGGAAAACCCTCTGTTCTGACAAGGCAGCGAGGGTCTGGAGGGAAACCCTCTGTTTTGGCAAGGCAGGGAGAGTCTGGATGGAAACCGTCTACTCTGACAAGGCAGGGCGGGGGTCTGGAGGGAAACCCTCTGCTCTGACAATGCATGACGGGGGTCTGGAGGGATCCCCTCTGCTATGGTAAGGCAGGGGGTTCTGGAGGGAAACCCTCTGCTCCGACAAGGCAGGGGAACAGGTCTAGAGGGAAACCCTCTGCTCTGGCAAGGCAGGGTGGGGGTCTGGAGGGAAACCCTCTGCTCTGACAAGGCAGGCGGGGTCTGGAGGGAAACGCTCTGCTTTAACAAGTCAGGGAGAATCTATAGGGAAACGCTCTGCTCTGAAAAGGATGGAAGGGGCCTCGAGGGAAACCCTCTGCTCTGACAAGGCAGGAGGGGTGGGGGTCTGGAGGGAAATGCTCTGCTTTAGCAAGTCAGGGATAGTCTAGAGGGAAACCCTCTGCCCTGGCAAGGCATGGGGGTCTGGAGGAAAACCCTCTGTTCTGACAAGGCAGGGAGGGTCTGGAGGGAAACCCTCTGTTTTAGCAAGGCAGGGAGAGTCTGGATGGAAACCGTATACTCTGACACGGCAGGGCGGGGGTCTGGAGGGAAACCCTCTGCTCCAATAAGGCAGGGGAGGGGGTCTGGAGGGAAACCCTCTTCTTTGGCAGGGCAGGGGGGGTCTGGAGGGAAAACTTCTTCAGCGCTGCCCTCCAGACAGTCTCGTCCCTTCACCTGACGAATGCCGCTTGTGTTGTGGCCGAAACGTCGTTAGAATTTTATTGTGTTATTTTATTGCATCAATTTATTATTTAATTCTCATTCTACGTGACTTTACCGAAGAACCAAAGAAGAGGAACCGTCTGCTCTTGCAAGGCAGGGGGAGTCTTAAGGGAAAACCTCTGCTCTGACAAGCCAGGCGGGGTCTGGAGGGAAACGCTCTCCTTTAGCAAGTCAACGAGAGTCTAGAGGGAAACGTTCTGCTCTGACAAAGCAGGGCAGGGCCTGGAGGGAAACCCTCTGCTCTGAAAATGCAGGAGGGGTTGGGTTCTGGAGGGAAATCCTCTGCTCATGCAAAGCACAGGGGGTCTGGAGGGAAACCCTCTTCTTTGGCAAGGTAGGGGGGGGTCTGGAGGGAAACCCTCTGCTTTAGCAAGTCAGGGAGAGTTTAGAGGGAAACGCTCTGCTCTGACAAGGCAGGGCGGTGCCTGGAGGGAAACCCTCTGCTTTGGCAAGGCAAGGAGGGTATGGAGGGAAATCCTCTGTTTTGGAATGGCAGGGAGAATCTGGGGGAAACCGTTTGCTCTGACAAGGCAGGGCGGGGGTCTGGAGGGAAACCCTCTGCTCCAATATGGCAGAGGAAGGGGTATGGAGGGAAACCCTCTGCTCTGGCAAGGCAGGGGTCTGGAGGGAAACCCCCTGCTCTGATGAGGCAGCGGGGGGCGGTCTGGAGGGAAACCTTCTGCTCTGGAAAAGGCAGGTTCGGTTTGGAGGGAATCCCTCTGCTTTGGCAAGTCAGGGGAGGGTCTGGAGGGAATCCCTCTGCTTTGGCAAGACACGGGGGGTCTGGAGGGGAACCTTCTGCTCTGGCATGGCAGGAGGATCTGGAGGAAAACCCTCTGTTCTGACAAGGCATGGGGGGTCTGGAGGGAAACTCTCTGGTCTGGCAAGGCAGGGGGGGGGTCTGGAGGGAAACCCTCTGCTCTGGCAAGGCAGGGGGAGTCTTAAGGGAAAACCTCTGCTCTGACAAGCCAGGCGGGGTCTGGAGGGAAACGCTCTGCTTTAGCAAGTCAACGAGAGTCTAGAGGGAAACGTTCTGCTCTGACAAAGCAGGGCAGGGCCTGGAGGGAAACCCTCTGCTCTGACAAGGCAGGAGGGGTGGGGTTCTGGAGGGAAATCCTCTGCTCATGCAAAGCACAGGGGGTCTGGAGGGAAACCCTCTTCTTTGGCAAGGTAGGGGGGGGTCTGGAGGGAAACCCTCTGCTTTAGCAAGTCAGGGAGAGTTTAGAGGGAAACGCTCTGCTCTGACAAGGCAGGGCGGTGCCTGGCCGGAAACCCTCTGCTCTGGCAAGGCAGAGGGGGTCTTGAGGGAAACACTCTGCTCTGGCAAGGCAGGGGGAGTCTGGAGGAAAACCCTCTGCTCTGATAAGGCAGGCGGGGTCTGGAGGGATACGCTCTGATTTGGCAATGCAGGGAGAGTCTGGAGGGAAACCCTCTGCTCTGACAAGTCAGGGCAGGGATCTAGTGGAAAACCCTCTGCTCTGACAATGCATGGCGGGGGTCTGGAAGGATCCCCTCTGCTCTGGTAAGGCAGGGGGTTCTGGAGGTAAACCCTCTGCTCCGACAAGGCAGGGGAGCAGGTCTGGAGGGAAACCCTCTGCTCTGGCAAGGCAAGGTGGGGGTCTGGAGGAAAACCCTCTGCTCTGACAAGGCATGCGGGGTCTGGAGGGAAACGCTCTGCTTTAACAGTTCAGGGAGAATCTATAGGGAAACGCTCTGCTCTGAAAAGGATGGAAGGGGCCTCGAGGGAAACCCTCTGCTCTGACAAGGCAGGAGGGGTGGGGGTCTGGAGGGAAACGCTCTGCTTTAGCAAGTCAGGGAGAGTCTAGAGGGAAACCCTCTGCTCTGGCAAGGCATGGGGGTCTGGAGGAAAACCCTCTGTTCTGACAAGGCAGGGAGGGTCTGGAGGGAAACCCTCTGTTTTGGCAAGGCAGGGAGAGTCTGGATGGAAACCGTCTGCTCTGACAAGGCAGGGTGGGGGTCTGGAGGGAAACCCTCTGCTCTGACAAGGCAGGCGGGGTCTGGAGGGAAACGCTCTGCTTTAACAAGTCAGGGAGAATCTAGAGGGAAACGCTCTGCTCTGAAAAGGATGGAAGGGGCCTCGAGGGAAACCCTCTGCTCTGACAAGGCAGGAGGGGTGGGGGTCTGGAGGGAAACGCTCTGCTTTAGCAAGTCAGGGAGAGTCTAGAGGGAAACCCTCTGCTCTGGCAAGGCATGGGGGATTGGAGGAAAACCCTCTGTTCTGACAAGGCAGGGAGGGTCTGGAGGGAAACCCTCTGTTTTGGCAAGGCAGGGAGAGTCTGGATGGAAACCGTCTACTCTGACAAGGCAGGGCGGGGGTCTGGAGGGAAACCCTCTGCTCTGACAATGCATGACGGGGGTCTGGAGGGATCCCCTCTGCTATGGCAAGGCAGGGGGTTCTGGAGGGAAACCCTCTGCTCCGACAAGGCAGGGGAGCAGGTCTGGAGGGAAACCCTCTGCTCTGGCAAGGCAGGGTGGGGGTCTGGAGGGAAACCCTATGCTCTGACAAGGCAGGCGGGATCTGGAGGGAAACGCTCTGCTTTAACAAGTCAGGGAGAATCTAGAGGGAAACGCTCTGCTCTGAAAAGGATGGAAGGGGCCTCGAGGGAAACCCTCTGCTCTGACAAGTCAGGAGGGGTGGGGATCTGGAGGGAAACGCTCTGCTTTAGCAAGTCAGGGAGAGTCTATAGGGAAACCCTCTGCTCTGGCAAGGCATGGGGATCTGGGGGAAAAACCTCTGTTCTGACAAGGCTGGGAGGGTCTGGAGGGAAACCCTCTGTTTTAGTAAGGCAGGGAGAGTCTGGAGGGAAACCGCCTGCGCTGACAAGGCAGGGCAGAGGTCTGGAGGGAAACCCTCTGCTCCAAAATGGCAGGGGAGGGGGTCTGGAGGGAAACCCTCTGCTTTGGCAAGACAGGGGGGGTCTGAAGGGAAACCATCTGCTCTGGCAAGGCAGGGGGGGTCTCGAGGAAAACCCTCTGTTCTGACAAGGCATGGCGCGTCTTAGCGGAATCCTCTGCTCTGGCAAGGCAGGGCGGGGGTCTGGAAGGAAACCCTCTGCTTTGGCAAGGCAGGGGGAGTCTGTAGGGAAACCCTCTGCTCTGACAAGGCAGGGCGGGGCCTGGAGATAAACCCTCTGCTCTGACAAGGCAGGAGGGGTGGGGGTCTGGAGGGAAACCCTCTTTTTTGGCAGGGCAGGGGGGGTCTGGAGGGAAAACTTCTTCAGCGCTGCCCTCCAGACAGTCTCGTCCCTTCACCTGATGAAGGCCGCTTGTGTTGTGGCCGAAACGTCGTGAGAATTTTATTGCGTTATTTTATTTTATCAATTTATTATTTTATTCTCATTCTACGTGAATTACCGAAAGAACCAAAGAAGAGGAACCGTCTGCTCTGGCAAGGCAGGTAGAGTCTGGAGGGAAACCCTCTGCTTTAGCAAGTCAGGGAGAGTCTAGAGGGAAACGCTATGCTCTGACAAGGAAGGGCGGGGTCTGGAGAGAAACCCTCTGCTCTGACAAGGCAGGGCGGTGCCTGGAGGGAAACCCTCTGCTTTGGCAAGGCAGGGAGAGTCTGGATGGAAACCGTCTACTCTGACAAGGCAGGGCGGGGGTCTGGAGGGAAACCCTCTGCTCTGACAATGCATGACGGGGTCTGGAGGGATCCCCTCTGCTATGGTAAGGCAGGGGGTTCTGGAGGGAAACCCTCTGCTCCGACAAGGCAGGGGAGCAGGTCTGGAGGGAAACCCTCTGCTCTGGCAAGGCAGGGTGGGTGTCTGGAGGGAAACCCTATGCTCTGACAAGGCAGGCGGGATCTGGAGGGAAACGCTCTGCTCTGAAAAGGATGGAAGGGGCCTCGAGGGAAACCCTCTGCTCTGACAAGGCAGGAGGGGTGGGGGTCTGGAGGGAAACGCTCTGCTTTAGCAAGTCAGGGAGAGTCTAGAGGGAAACCCTCTGCTCTGGCAAGGCATGGGGGTCTGGAGGAAAACCCTCTGTTCTGACAAGTCAGGGAGGGTCTGGAGGGAAACCCTCTGTTTTGGCAAAGCAGGGAGAGTCTGGATGGAAACCGTCTACTCTGACACGGCAGGGCGGGGGTCTGGAGGGAAACCCTCTGCTTTGGCAAGGCAGGGGGGGTCTGGAGGGAAACCATCTGCTCTGGCAAGGCAGGGGGGGTCTCGAGGAAAACCCTCTGTTCTGACAAGGGACGGCGCGTCTTAGCGAAATCCTCTGCTCTGGCAAGGCAGTGGGAGTCTGGAGGGAAACCCTCTGCTCTGACAAGGCAGGGCGGGGCCTGGAGGGAAACCCTCTGCTCTGACAAGGCAGGGGAGGGGGTCTGGAGGCAAACCCTCTTCTTTGGCAGGGCAGGGGGGGGGGGGTCTGGAGGGAAAACTTCTCCAGCGCTGCCCTCCAGACAGTCTAGTCCCTTCACCTGATGAAGGCCGCTTGTGTTGTGGCCGAAACGTCGTGAGAATTTTATTGTGTCATTTTATTTCATCAATTTATTATTTTATTCTCATTCTACGTGAATTTACCGAATGAACCAAAGAAGAGGAACCGTCTGCTCCGGCAAGGTAGGGAGAGTCTAGAGGGAAACGCTTTGCTCTGACAAGAAAGGGCGGGGCTTGGAGAGAAACCCTCTGCTCTGACAAGGCAGGGCGGTGCCTGGAGGGAAACCCTCTGCATTGGCAAGGCAGGGAGGGTATGGACGGAAATCCTCTGTTTTGGAATGGCAGGGATAATCTGGAGGGAAACCGTTTGCTCTGACAAGGCAGGGCGGGGGTCTGGAGGGAAACCCTCTGCTCCGAAAAGGCAGAGGAAGGGGTATGGAGGGAAACCCTCTGCTCTGGCAAGGCAGGGGGGTCTGGAGGGAAACCCCCCTTACTCTGATGAGGCAGGGGGGGGCGGTCTGGAGGGAATCCCTCTGCTCTGACAAGTCAGGGGGGGTCTGGAGGGAAACACTCTGCTCTGGCAAGCCAGCGGAGTCTGGAGGAAAACCCTCTGCTCTGACATGGCAGGCGGGGTCTGGAGGGAAACGCTCTGATTTGGCAATGCAGGGAGAGTCTGGAGGGAAACCCTCTGCTTTGGCAAGGCAGGGAGGGTTTGGAGGGAAACCTTCTGTTTTGGCAAGGCAGGGAGAGTCTGGAGGGAAGCCGTCTGCTCTGACAAAGCAGGGCAGGAGTCTGGAGGGAAACCCTCTGCTCCAATGACGCAGGGGAGGGGGTCTGGAGGGAAACCCTCTGCTTTGGCAAGGCAGGGGGGGTCTGGAGAGAAACCATCTGCTCTGGCAAGGCAGGGGGGATCTCGAGGAAAACCCTCTGTTCTGCCAAGGCAGGGGGGGAGCCTGGACGGAAACCCTCTGCTTTGGCAAGGCAGGGAGAGTCTGGAGGGAAACCCTCTGCTCTGACAAGGCAGGCGGGGTCTTCAGGGAAACGCTCTGCTTTAACAAGT
Source organism: Petromyzon marinus (assembly GCF_048934315.1). NCBI lineage: Eukaryota > Metazoa > Chordata > Hyperoartia > Petromyzontiformes > Petromyzontidae > Petromyzon > Petromyzon marinus. The sequence continues at coordinate 281,115 of NC_133698.1, read as the reverse complement.
CAGGTTGAGTCTAGAGGGAAACGCTCTGCTCTGATAAGGCAGGGCGGGGCCTGGAGGGAAACCCTCTGCACTGAGAATGTAGGAGGTGTGGGGGTCTGTAGGGAAACCCTCTGTTCAGCCAAAGCAAGAGGGTCTGGAGGGAAACCCTCTTATTTGGCAGGGCAGGGGGGGTCTGGAGGGAAAACTTCTCCAGCGCTGTCCTCCAGACAGTTTCGTCCCTTCACCTGATGAAGGCCGCTTGTGTTGTGGACGAATCGTCGTTAGAATTTTAATGTGTTATTTTATTTTATCAATTTATTATTTTATTCTCATTCTACGTGACTTTACAGATAGAACGAAAGAAGAGGAACCGTCTGCTCTGGCAAGGCAGGGAGGGTCTGGAGGAAAACCCTTTGTTTTGGCAAAGCATGGAGAGTCTGGAGGGAAACGTTCTGCTCTGACAAGGCAGGGCGGTGCCTGGAGGGAAACCCTCTGCTTTGGCAAGGCAGGGAGGGTCTGGAGGGAAACCCTCTGTTTTGGAAAGGCAGGGAGAGTCTGGAGGGAAACCGTCTGCTCTGACAAGGCAGGGCGGGGGTCTAGAGGGAAACCCTCTGCTTTAGCAAGTCAGGGAGAGTTTAGAGGGAAACGCTCTGCTCTGACAAGGCAGGGCGGTGCCTGGAGGGAAACCCTCTGCTCTGGCAAGGCAGGGGGGGTCTTGAGGGAAACACTCTGCTCTGGCAAGGCAGGGGGAGTCTGGAGGAAAACCCTCTGCTCTGACAAGGCAGGCGGGGTGTGGAGGGAAACGCTCTGATTTGGCAATGCAGGGAGAGACTGGAGGGAAACCCTCTGCTCTGACAAGGCAGGGCGGGGATCTAGAGGGAAACCCTCTGCTCTGACAATGCATGGCGGGGGTCTGGAGGGATCCCCTCTGCTCTGGTAAGACAGGGGGTTCTGGAGGTAAACCCTCTGCTCCGACAAGGCAGGGGAGCAGGTCTGGAGGGAAACCCTCTGCTCTGGCAAGGCAGGGTGGGGGTCTGGAGGGAAACCCTCTGCTCTGACAAGGCATGCGGGGTCTGGAGGGAAACGCTCTGCTTTAACAAGTCAGGGAGAATCTAGAGGGAAACGCTCTGCTCTGAAAAGGATGGAAGGGGCCTCGAGGGAAACCCTCTGCTCTGACAAGTCAGGAGGGGTGGGGATCTGGAGGGAAACGCTCTGCTTTAGCAAGTCAGGGAGAGTCTAGAGGGAAACCCTCTGCTCTGGCAAGGCATGGGGATCTGGGGGAAAAACCTCTGTTCTGACAAGGCTGGGAGGGTTTGGAGGGAAACCCTCTGTTTTAGTAAGGCAGGGAGAGTCTGGAGGGAAACCGCCTGCGCTGACAAGGCAGGGCAGAGGTCTGGAGGGAAACCCTCTGCTCCAAAATGGCAGGGGAGGGGGTCTGGAGGGAAACCCTCTGCTTTGGCAAGACAGGGGGGGTCTGAAGGGAAACCATCTGCTCTGGCAAGGCAGGGGGGGTCTCGAGGAAAACCCTCTGTTCTGACAAGGCATGGCGCGTCTTAGCGGAATCCTCTGCTCTGGCAAGGCAGGGCGGGGGTCTGGAAGGAAACCCTCTGCTTTGGCAAGGCAGGGGGAGTCTGTAGGGAAACCCTCTGCTCTGACAATGCAGGGCGGGGCCTGGAGATAAACCCTCTGCTCTGACAAGGCAGGAGGGGTGGGGGTCTGGAGGGAAACCCTCTTTTTTGGCAGGGCAGGGGGGGTCTGGAGGGAAAACTTCTTCAGCGCTGCCCTCCAGACAGTCTCGTCCCTTCACCTGATGAAGGCCGCTTGTGTTGTGGCCGAAACGTCGTGAGAATTTTATTGTGTTATTTTATTTTATCAATTTATTATTTTATTCTCATTCTACGTGAATTACCGAAAGAACCAAAGAAGAGGAACCGTCTGCTCTGGCAAGGCAGGTAGAGTCTGGAGGGAAACCCTCTGCTTTAGCAAGTCAGGGAGAGTCTAGAGGGAAACGCTATGCTCTGACAAGGAAGGGCGGGGTCTGGAGAGAAACCCTCTGCTCTGACAAGGCAGGGCGGTGCCTGGAGGGAAACCCTCTGCTTTGGCAAGGAATGGAGGGTATGGAGGGAAATCCTCTGTTTTGGAATGGCAGGGAGAGTCTGGAGGGAAACCGTTTGCTCTGACAAGGCAGAGGAAGGGGTATGGAGGGAAACCCTCTGCTCTGGCAAGGCAGGGGGGTCTGGAGGGAAACCCCCTGCTCTGATGAGGCAGGGGGAGGGGCGGTCTGGAGGGAAACCGTCTGCTCTGGAAAGGCAGGGTCGGTCTGGAGGGAAACCCTCTGCTTTGGCAAGGCAGGGAGGGTCTGGAGGCAATCCCTCTGCTCTGGCATAGCAGGGGGGGTCTGGAGGAAATCCCTCTGTTCTTACAAGGCATGGGGGGGTCTGGAGGGAAACCCTCTCGTCTGGCAAGGCAGGGGGGGTCTGGAGGGAAACCCTCTGCTCTGGCAAGGCAGGGGGAGTCTGGAGGGAAACCGTCTGCTCTGACAAGGCAGGCGGGGTTTGGAGGGAAACGCTCTGCTTTAGCAAGTGAGCGAAAGTCTAGAGGGAAACGTTCTGCTCTGACAAAGCAGGGCAGGGCATGGATGGAAACCCTCTGCTCTGACAAGGCAGGAGGGGTGGGGGTCTGGAGGGAAACCCTCTGCTCATGCAAAGCACAGGGGGTCTGGAGGGAAACCCTCTTCTTTGGCAAGGTAGGGGGGGTCTGGAGGGAAAACTTCTGTTCTGGCATGGCAGGAGGAGTCTGGAGGGAAACCCTCTGCTCTGACAAGGCAGGCGGGGTCTGGAGGAAAACGCTCTGATTTGGCAATGCAGGGAGAGTCTGGATGGAAACCCTCTGCTCTGACAAGGCACGGCGGGGATCTAGAGGGAAACCCTCTGCTCTGACAATGCATGACGGGGGTCTGGAGGGATCCCCTCTGCTATGGTAAGGCAGGGGGTTCTGGAGGGAAACCCTCTGCTCCGACAAAGCAGGGGAGCAGGTCTGGAGGGAAACCCTCTGCTCTGGCAAGGCATGGTGGGGGTCTGGAGGGAAACCCTCTGCTCTGACAAGGCAGACGGGGTCTGGAGGGAAACGCTCTGCTTTAACAAGTCAGGGAGAATCTAGAGGGAAACGCTCTGCTCTGAAAAGGATGGAAGGGGCCTCGAGGGAAACCCTCTGCTCTGACAAGGCAGGAGGGGTGTGGGTCTGGAGGGAAACGCTCTGCTTTAGCAAGTCAGGGAGAGTCTAGAGGGAAACCCTCTGCTCTGGCAAGGCATGGGGGTCTGGAGGAAAACCCTCTGTTCTGACAAGGCAGGGAGGGTCTGGAGGGAAACCCTCTGTTTTGGCAAGGCAGGGAGAGTCTGGATGGAAACCGTCTACTCTGACAAGGCAGGGCGGGGGTCTGGAGGGAAACCCTCTGCTCTGACAATGCATGACGGGGGTCTGGAGGGATCCCCTCTGCTATGGTAAGGCAGGGGGTTCTGGAGGGAAACCCTCTGCTCCGACAAGGCAGGGGAGCAGGTCTAGAGGGAAACCCTCTGCTCTGGCAAGGCAGGGTGGGGGTCTGGAGGGAAACCCTCTGCTCTGACAAGGCAGGCGGGGTCTGGAGGGAAACGCTCTGCTTTAACAAGTCAGGGAGAATCTAGAGGGAAACGCTCTGCTCTGAAAAGGATGGAAGGGGCCTCGAGGGAAACCCTCTGCTCTGACAAGGCAGGAGGGGTGGAGGTCTGGAGGGAAACGCTCTGCTTTAGCAAGTCAGGGAGAGTCTAGAGGGAAACCCTCTGCTCTGGCAAGGCATGGGGGTCTGGAGGAAAACCCTCTGTTGTGACAAGGCAGGGAGGGTCTGGAGGGAAACCCTCTGTTTTGGCAAGGCAGGGAGAGTCTGGATGGAAACCGTCTACTCTGACACGGCAGGGCGGGGGTCTGGAGGTAAACCCTCTGCTCCAATAAGGCAGGGGAGGGGGTCTGGAGGGAAACCCTCTTCTTTGGCAGGGCAGGGGTGGTCTGGAGGGAAAACTTCTTCAGCGCTGCCCTCCAGACAGTCTCGTCCCTTCACCTGATGAAGGCCGCTTGTGTTGTGGCCGAAACGTCGTTAGAATTTCATTGTGTTATTTTATTTCATCAATTTATTATTTAATTCTCATTCTACGTGACTTTACCGAAGAACCAAAGAAGAGGAACCGTCTGCTCTTGCAAGGCAGGGGGAGTCTTAAGGGAAAACCTCTGCTCTGACAAGCCATGCGGGGTCTGGAGGGAAACGCTCTCCTTTAGCAAGTCAACGAGAGTCTAGAGGGAAACGTTCTGCTCTGACAAAGCAGGGCAGGGCCTGGAGGGAAACCCTCTGCTCTGACAAGGCAGGAGGGGTTGGGTTCTGGAGGGAAATCCTCTGCTCATGCAAAGCACAGGGGGTCTGGAGGGAAACCCTCTTCTTTGGCAAGGTAGGGGGGGGTCTGGAGGGAAACCCTCTGCTTTAGTAAGTCAGGGAGAGTTTAGAGGGAAACGCTCTGCTCTGACAAGGCAGGGCGGTGCCTGGAGGGAAACCCTCTGCTTTGGCAAGGCAAGGAGGGTATGGAGGGAAATCCTCTGTTTTGGAATGGCAGGGAGAATCTGGGGGAAACCGTCTGCTCTGACAAGGCAGGGCGGGGGTCTGGAGGGAAACCCTCTGCTCCAATATGGCAGAGGAAGGGGTATGGAGGGAAACCCTCTGCTCTGGCAAGGCAGGGGTCTGGAGGCAAACCCCCTGCTCTTATGAGGCAGCGGGGGGCGGTCTGGAGGGAAACCTTCTGCTCTGGAAAAGGCAGGTTCGGTCTGGAGGGAATCCCTCTGCTTTGGCAAGTCAGGGGGGGGTCTGGAGGGGAACCTTCTGCTCTGGCATGGCAGGGGGGTCTGGAGGAAAACCCTCTGTTCTGACAAGGCATGGGGGGTCTGGAGGGAAACTCTCAGGTCTGGCAAGGCAGGGGGGGGGGTCTGGAGGGAAACCCTCTGCTCTGGCAAGGCAGGGGGAGTCTTAAGGGAAATCCTCTGCTCTGACAAGCCAGGCGGGGTCTGGAGGGAAACGCTCTGCTTCAGCAAGTCAACGAGAGTCTAGAGGGAAACGTTCTGCTCTGACAAAGCAGGGCAGGGCCTGGAGGGAAACCCTCTGCTCTGACAAGGCAGGAGGGGTGGAGTTCTGGAGGGAAATCCTCTGCTCATGCAAAGCACAGGGGGTCTGGAGGGAAACCCTCTTCTTTGGCAAGGTAGGGGGGGGGGTCTGGAGGGAAACCCTCTGCTTTAGCAAGTCAGGGAGAGTTTAGAGGGAAACGCTCTGCTCTGACAAGGCAAGGCGGTGCCTGGCGGAAAACCCTCTGCTCTGGCAAGGCAGGGGGGGTCTTGAGGGAAACACTCTGCTCTGGCAAGGCAGGGGGAGTCTGGAAGAAAACCCTCTGCTCTTACAAGGCAGGCGGGGTCTGGAGGGAAACGCTCTGATTTGGCAATGCAGGGAGAGTCTGGAGGGAAACCCTCTGCTATGACAAGTCAGGGCGGGGATCTAGTGGAAAACCCTCTGCTCTGACAATGCATGGCGGGGGTCTGGAAGGATCCCCTCTGCTCTGGTAAGGCAGGGGGTTCTGGAGGTACACCCTCTGCTCTGACAAGGCAGGGGAGCAGGTCTGGAGGGAAACCCTCTGCTCTGGCAAGGCAGGGTGGGGGTCTGGAGGAAAACCCTCTGCTCTGACAAGGCATGCGGGGTCTGGAGGGAAACGCTCTGCTTTAACAAGTCAGGGAGAATCAACAGGGAAACGCTCTGCTCTGAAAAGGCAGGAAGGGGCCTGGAGGGAAACCCTCTGCTCTGACAAGTCAGGAGGGGTGGGGATCTGGAGGGAAATGCTCTGCTTTAGCAAGTCAGGGAGAGTCTAGAGGGAAACCCTCTGCTCTGGCAAGGCATGGGGATCTGGGGGAAAAACCTCTGTTCTGACAAGACTGGGAGGGTCTGGAGGGAAACCCTCTGTTTTAGTAAGGCAGGGAGAGTCTGGAGGGAAACCGCCTGCGCTGACAAGGCAGGGCGGAGGTCTGGAGGGAAACCCTCTGCTCCAAAATGGCAGGGGGGGGGGTCTGGAGGGAAACCCTCTGCTTTGGCAAGACAGGGGGGGTCTGGAGGGAAACCATCTGCTCTGGCAAGGCAGGGGGGGTCTCGAGGAAAACCTTCTGTTCTGACAAGGCATGGCGCGTCTTAGCGGAATCCTCTGCTCTGGCAAGGCAGGGCGGGGGTCTGGAAGGAAACCCTCTGCTTTGGCAAGGCAGGGGGAGTCTGTAGGGAAACCCTCTGCTCTGACAAGGCAGTGCGGGGCCTGGAGGTAAACCCTCTGCTCTGACAAGGCAGGAGGGGTGGGGGTCTGGAGGGAAACCCTCGTCTTTGGCAGGGCAGGGGGGGTCTGGAGGGAAAACTTCTTCAGCGCTGCCCTCCAGACAGTCTCGTCCCTTCACCTGATGAAGGCCGCTTGTGTTGTGGCCGAAACGTCGTGAAAATTTTATTGTGTTATTTTATTTTATCAATTTATTATTTTATTCTCATTCTACGTGACTTTACCTAAAGAACCAAAGAAGAGGAACCGTCTCCTCTGGCAAGGCAGGTAGAGTCTGGAGGGATCCCCTCTGCTTTAGGAGGTCAGGGAGAGTCTAGAGGGAAACGCTATGCTCTGACAAGGAAGGGCGGGGTCTGGAGAGAAACCCTCTGCTCTGACAAGGCAGGGCGGTGCCTGGAGGGAAACCCTCTGCTTTGGCAAGGAAGGGAGGGTATGGAGGGAAATCCTCTGTTTTGGAATGGCAGGGAGAGTCTGTAGGGAAACCGTTTGCTCTGACAAGGCAGGGCGGGGGTCTGGAGGGAAACCCTCTGCTCTGGCAAGGCAGGGGGGTCTGGAGGGAAACCCCTTGCTCTGATGAGGCAGGGGGGGGCGGTCTGGAGGGAAACCCTCTGCTTTGGCAAGGCAGGGGGGGTCTGGAGGGAAACCTTCTGCTCTGGCATAGCAGGGGGGGTCTGGAGGAAATCCCTCTGTTCTTACAAGGCATGGGGGGGTCTGGAGGGAAACCCTCTCGTCTGGCAAGGCAGGGGGGGTCTGGAGGGAAACCCTCTGCTCTGGCAAGGCAGGGGGAGTCTGGAGGGAAACCCTCTGCTCTGGCAAGGCAGGGGTCTGGAGGGAAACCCCCTGCTCCGATGAGGCAGCGGGGGGCGGTCTGGAGGGAAACCTTCTGCTCTGGAAAAGGCAGGTTCGGTCTGGAGGGAATCCCTCTGCTTTGGCAAGTCAGGGGGGGGTCTGGAGGGAATCCCTCTGCTTTGGCAAGACACAGGGGGTCTGGAGGGGAACCTTCTGCTCTGGCATGGCAGGGGGGTCTGGAGGAAAACCCTCTGTTCTGACAAGGCATGGGGGGTCTGGAGGGAAACTCTCAGGTCTGGCAAGGCAGGGGGGGGTCTGGAGGGAAACCCTCTGCTCTGGCAAGGCAGGGGGAGTCTTAAGGGAAATCCTCTGCTCTGACAAGCCAGGCGGGGTCTGGAGGGAAACGCTCTGCTTCAGCAAGTCAACGAGAGTCTAGAGGGAAACGTTCTGCTCTGACAAAGCAGGGCAGGGCCTGGAGGGAAACCCTCTGCTCTGACAAGGCAGGAGGGGTGGGGTTCTGGAGGGAAATCCTCTGCTCATGCAAAGCACAGGGGGTCTGGATTGAAACCCTCTTCTTTGGCAAGGTAGGGGGGGGGGTCTGGAGGGAAACCCTCTGCTTTAGCAAGTCAGGGAGAGTTTAGAGGGAAACGCTCTGCTCTGACAAGGCAAGGCGGTGCCTGGCGGAAAACCCTCTGCTCTGGCAAGGCAGGGGGGGTCTTGAGGGAAACACTCTGCTCTGGCAAGGCAGGGGGAGTCTGGAAGAAAACCCTCTGCTCTTACAAGGCAGGCGGGGTCTGGAGGGAAACGCTCTGATTTGGCAATGCAGGGAGAGTCTGGAGGGAAACCCCCTGCTCTGACAAGTCAGGGCGGGGATCTAGTGGAAAACCCTCTGCTCTGACAATGCATGGCGGGGGTCTGGAAGGATCCCCTCTGCTCTGGTAAGCCAGGGGGTTCTGGAGGTAAACCCTCTGCTCCGACAAGGCAGGGGAGCAGGTCTGGAGGGAAACCTTCTGCTCTGGCAAGGCAGGGTGGGGGTCTGGAGGAAAACCCTCTGCTCTGACAAGGCATGCGGGGTCTGGAGGGAAACGCTCTGCTTTAACAAGTCAGGGAGAATCAACAGGGAAACGCTCTGCTCTGAAAAGGCAGGAAGGGGCCTGGAGGGAAACCCTCTGCTCTGACAAGTCAGGAGGGGTGGGGATCTGGAGGGAAACGCTCTGCTTTAGCAAGTCAGGGAGAGTCTAGAGGGAAACCCTCTGCTCTGGCAAGGCATGGGGATCTGGGGGAAAAACCTCTGTTCTGACAAGGCTGGGAGGGTCTGGAGGGAAACCCTCTGTTTTAGTAAGGCAGGGAGAGTCTGGAGGGAAACCGCCTGCGCTGACAAGGCAGGGCGGAGGTCTGGAGGGAAACCCTCTGCTCCAAAATGGCAGGGGAGGGGGTCTGGAGGGAAACCCTCTGCTTTGGCAAGACAGGGGGTGTCTGGAGGGAAACCATCTGCTCTGGCAAGGCAGGGAGGGTCTCGAGGAAAACCTTCTGTTCTGACAAGGCATGGCGCGTCTTAGCGGAATCCTCTGCTCTGGCAAGGCAGGGCGGGGGTCTGGAAGGAAACCCTCTGCTTTGGCAAGGCAGGGGGAGTCTGTAGGGAAACCCTCTGCTCTGACAAGGCAGGGCGGGGCCTGGAGGTAAACCCTCTGCTCTGACAAGGCAGGAGGGGTGGGGGTCTGGAGGGAAACCCTCGTCTTTGGCAGGGCAGGGGGGGTCTGGAGGGAAAACTTCTTCAGCGCTGCCCTCCAGACAGTCTCGTCCCTTCACCTGATGAAGGCCGCTTGTGTTGTGGCCGAAACGTCGTGAAAATTTTATTGTGTTATTTTATTTTATCAATTTATTATTTTATTCTCATTCTACGTGACTTTACCTAAAGAACCAAAGAAGAGGAACCGTCTCCTCTGGCAAGGCAGGTAGAGTCTGGAGGGATCCCCTCTGCTTTAGGAGGTCAGGGAGAGTCTAGAGGGAAACGCTATGCTCTGACAAGGAAGGGCGGGGTCTGGAGAGAAACCCTCTGCTCTGACAAGGCAGGGCGGTGCCTGGAGGGAAACCCTCTGCTTTGGCAAGGAAGGGAGGGTATGGAGGGAAATCCTCTGTTTTGGAATGGCAGGGAGAGTCTGTAGGGAAACCGTTTGCTCTGACAAGGCAGGGCGGGGGTCTGGAGGGAAACCCTCTGCTCTGGCAAGGCAGGGGGGTCTGGAGGGAAACCCCTTGCTCTGATGAGGCAGGGGGGGGCGGTCTGGAGGGAAACCCTCTGCTTTGGCAAGGCAGGGAGGGTCTGGAGGGAATCCCTCTGCTTTGGAAAGGCAGGGGGGGTCTGGAGGGAAACCTTCTGCTCTGGCATAGCAGGGGGGGTCTGGAGGAAATCCCTCTGTTCTTACAAGGCATGGGGGGGTCTGGAGGGAAACCCTCTCGTCTGGCAAGGCAGGGGGGGTCTGGAGGGAAACCCTCTGCTCTGGCAAGGCAGGGGGAGTCTGGAGGGAAACCCTCTGCTCTGACAAGGCAGGCGGGGTTTGGAGGGAAACGCTCTGCTTTAGCAAGTGAGCGAAAGTCTAGAGGGAAACGTTCTGCTCTGAAAAAGCAGGGCAGGGCCTGGATGGAAACCCTCTGCTCTGACAAGGCAGGAGGGGTGGGGGTCTGGAGGGAAACCCTCTGCTCATGCAAAGCACAGGGGGTCTGGAGGGAAACCCTCTTCTTTGGCAAGGTAGGGGGGGTCTGGAGGGAAAACTTCTGTTCTGGCATGGCAGGAGGAGTCTGGAGGGAAACCCTCTGCTCTGACAAGGCAGGCGGGGTCTGGAGGTAAACGCTCTGATTTGGCAATGCAGGGAGAGTCTGGATGGAAACCCTCTGCTCTGACAAGGCACGGCGGGGATCTAGAGGGAAACCCTCTGCTCTGACAATGCATGACGGGGGTCTGGAGGAATCCCCTCTGCTATGGTAACGCAGGGGGTTCTGGAGGGAAACCCTCTGCTCCGACAAGGCAGGGGAGCAGGTCTGGAGGGAAACCCTCTGCTCTGGCAAGGCATGGTGGGGGTCTGGAGGGAAACCCTCTGCTCTGACAAGGCAGGCGGGGTCTGGAGGGAAACGCTCTGCTTTAACAAGTCAGGGAGAATCTAGAGGGAAACGCTCTGCTCTGACAAGGCAGGACGGCGCTGGAGGGAAACCGTCTGCTCTGGAAAGGCAAGGTCGGTCTGGAGGGAAACCCTCTACTTTGGCAAGGCAGGGAGAGTCTGGAGGGAAACCCTCTGCTCCAATAAGTCAGGGGGGGTCTGGAGGGAATCCCTCTGCTTTGGCAAGGCAGGGGGGGGTCTGGAGGGAAACCTTCTGCTCTGGCATGGCAGGGGGGGTCTGGAGGAAAACCCTCCGTTCTGACAAGGCATGGGGGGGGGGGTCTGGAGGGAAACCCTCTGCTCTGGCAAGGCAGGGGGAGTCTAGAGGGAAATGTTCTGCTCTGACAAAGCAGGGCAGGGCCTGGAGGGAAACCCTCTGCTCTGACAAGGCAGGAGGGTGGGGGTCTGGAGGGAAACCCTTTGCTCATGCAAAGCACAGGGGGTCTGTAGGGAAACCCTCTTCTTTGGCAAGGTAGGGGGGGGTCTGGAGAGAAAAATTCTCCTCTGATAAGGTAGGGGGGGGAGTCTAGATCGAAACCGTCTGCTCTGGCAAGGCAGGGGGGGTCTGGAGGAAAACCTTCTGTTCTGGCAAGGCAGGGGGATTCTGGAGGGAAACCCTCTGCTCTGACAAGGCAGGCGGGGTCTGGAGGGAAACGCTCTGCTTTAACAAGTCAGGGAGAGTCTAGAGGGAAACGCTCTGCTCTGACAAGGCAGGACGGCGCTGGAGGGAAACCGTCTGCTCTGGAAAGGCAAGGTCGGTCTGGAGGGAAACCCTCTACTTTGGCAAGGCAGGGAGAGTCTGGAGGGAAACCCTCTGCTCCAATAAGTCAGGGGGGGTCTGGAGGGAATCCCTCCGCTTTGGCAAGGCAGGGGGGGGTCTGGAGGGAAACCTTCTGCTCTGGCATGGCAGGGGGGGTCTGGAGGAAAACCCTCTGTTCTGATAAGGCATGGGGGGGTCTGGAAGGAAACCCTCTGGTCTGGCAAGGCAGGGGGAGGTCTGCAGGGAAACCCTCTGCTCTGTCAAGGCAGGGGGAGTCTGGAGGGAAACCCTCTGCTCTGACAAGGCAGGCGGGGTCTGGAGGGAAACGCTCTGCTTTAGCAAGTCACCGAGAGTCTAGAGGGAAATGTTCTGCTCTGACAAAGCAGGGCAGGGCCTGGAGGGAAACCCTCTGCTCTGACAAGGCAGGAGGGGTGGGGGTCTGGAGGGAAACCCTTTGCTCATGCAAAGCACAGGGGGTCTGGAGGGAAACCCTCTTCTTTGGCTAGGTAGGGGGGGGGGGGTCTGGAGGGAAAACTTCTCCTCTGATAAGGTAGGGGGGTGGGAGTCTAGATTGAAACCGTCTGCTCTGGCAAGGCAGGGGGGGTCTGGAGGAAAACCTTCTGTTCTGGCAAGGCAGGGGGAGTCTGGAGGGAAACCCTCTGCTCTGACAAGGCAGGCGGGGTCTGGAGGGAAACGCTCTGCTTTAACAAGTCAGGGAGAGTCTAGAGGGAAACGCTCTGCTCTGACAAGGCAGGACGGCGCCTGGAGGGAAACCCTCTGCTCTGACAAGGCAGGAGGGGTGGGGATCTCGAGGGAAACCCTCTACTCAGCCAAAGCAGGGGGGGACTGGAGGGAAACCCTCTTCTTTGGCAGGGCAGGGGGGTTCTGGAGGGAAAACTTCTCCAGCGCTGTCCACCAGACAGTCTCGTCTCTTCACATGATGAAGGCCGCTTGTGTTGTGGCCGAAACGTCGTGAGAATTTTATTGTGTTATTTTATTTTATCAATTTATTATTTTATTCTCATTCTACGTGACTTTACCGAAAGAACCAAAGAAGAAGAACCGTCTGCTCTGGCAAGGCAGGGAGGGTCTGGAGGAAAACCCTTTGTTTTGGCAAAGCATGGAGAGTCTGGAGGGAAACGCTCTGCTCTGACAAGGCAGGGCTGTGCCTACAGGGAAACCCTCTGCTTTGGCAAGGCAGGGAGGGTATGGATGGAAATCCTCTGTTTTGGAATGGCAGGGAGAGTCTGGAGGGAAACCGTTTGCTCGGACAAGGCAGGGCGGGGGTCTGGAGGGAAACCCTCTGCTCCAATAAGGCAGAGGTAGGGATATGGAGGGAAACCCTCTGCTCTGGCAAGGCAGGGGGGTCTGGAGGGAAACCCCCTGCTCTGATGAGGCAGGGGCGGCGGTCTGGAGGGAAACCGTCTGCTCTGGAAAGGCAGGGTCGGTCTGGAGGGAAACCCTCTGCTTTGGCAAGGCAGGGAGGGTCTGGAGGGAAACCCTCTGCTCCAATAAGTCAGGGGGTGGGGTCTGCAGGGAATCCGTCTGCTTTGGCAAGGCAAGGTGGGTCTGGAGGAAAACGTTCTGCTCTGGCATGGCACGGGGGGTCTGGAGGAAAACCCTCCGTTCTGACAAGGCACGGGGGGGTCTGGAGGAAAACCCTCTGGTCTGGCAAGGCAAGGGGGGTCTGGAGGGAAACCCTCTGCTCTGGCAAGGCATGGGGAGTCTGGAGGGAAATCGTCTGCTTTGACAAGGCAGGCGGGGTCTGGAGGGAAACGCTCTGCTTTAGCAAGTCACCGAGAGTCTAGAGGGAAATGTTCTGCTCTGACAAAGCAGGGCAGGGCCTGGATGGAAACCCTCTGCTCTGACTAGGCAGGAGGGGTGGGGGTCTGGAGGGAAACCCTCTGCTCATGCAAAGCACAGGGGTCTGGAGGGAAATCCTCTTCTTTGGCAAGGTAGGGGGGGGGTCTGGAGGGAAAACTTATCCTCTGATAGGGTGGGGGGGAGTCTAAATGAAACCGTCTGCTCTGGCAAGTCAGGGAGAGTCTAGAGGGAAACGCTCTGCTCTGACAAGGCAGGACGGCGCCTGGAGGGAAACACTCTGCTCTGACAAGTACAGGATGAGTGGGGGTCTGGAGGAAAACCCTCTGCTCAGCCAACGCAGGGGGTTCGGGAGGGAAACCCTCTTCTTTGGCAGGGCAGGGGGGGTCTGGAGGGAAAACTTCTCCAGCGCTGTCCACCAGACAGTCTCGTCCCTTCACCTGATGAAGGCCGCTTGTGTTGTTGCCGAAACGTCGTGAGAATTTTATTGTGTTATTTTACTTTATCAATTTATTATTTTATTCTCATTCTACGTGACTTTACCGAAAGAACCAAAGAAGAAGAACCGTATGCTCTGGCAAGGCAGGGAAGGTCTGGAGGAAAATCCTTTGTTTTGGCAAAGCATGGAGAGTCTGGAGGGAAACGCTCTGCTCTGACAAGCATGGCGGTGCCTGGAGGGAATCCCTCTGCCTTGGCAAGGCAGGGAGAGTCTGGAGGGAAACCGTTTGCTCTGACAAGGCAGGGCGGGGGTCTGGAGGGAAACTCTCTGCTCCAATAAGGCAGAGGAAGGGGTATGGAGGGAAACCCTCTGCTCTGGCAAGGCAAGGGGGTCTGGAGGGAAACCCCTTGCTCTGATGAGGCAGGGGGGGGCAGTTTGGAGGGAAACCATCTGGTCTGGAAAGGCAGGGTCGGTCTGGAGGGAAACCCTATGCTTTGGCAAGGCAGGGAGGGTCTGGAGGGAATCCCTCTGCTTTGGCAAGGCAGGGAGAGTCTAGAGGGAAACCCTCTGTTTTGGCAAGGCAGGGAGAGTCTGGATGGAAACCGTCTACTCTGACAAGGCAGGGCGGGGGTATGGAGGGAAACCCTCTGCATCAATAAGGCAGGGGAGGGGGTCTGGAGGCAAACCCTCTTCTTTGGCAGGGCAGGGGTGGTCTGGAGGGAAAACTTCTCCAGCGCTGCCCTCCAGACAGTCGGGTCCCTTCACCTGATGAAGGCCGCTTGTGTTGTGGCCGAAACGTCGTTAGAATTATATTGTGTTATTCTATTTCATCAATTTATTATTTTATTCTCATTATTCGTGACTTTACCGAAAGAACCAAAGAAGAGGAACCGTCTGCTCTGGCAAGGCAGGTAGAGTCTGGAGGGAAACCCTCAGCTTTAGCAAATCAGGGAGAGTCTAGAGGGAAACGCTATGCTCTGACAAGGAATGGCGGTGCCTGGAGAGAAACCCTCTGCTCTGACAAGGCAGGGAGGGTATGGAGGGAAATCCTCTGTTTTGGAATGGCAGGGAGAATCTGAGGGAAACCGTTTGCTCTGATAAGGCAGGGCGTGGTCTGGAGGGAAACCCTCTGCTCCAATAAGGCATAGGAAGGGGTATGGAGGGAAACCTTCTGCTCTGGCAAGGCAGGGGGTCTGGAGGGAAACCCCCTGCTCTGATGAGGCAGCGGGGGGAGGTCTGGAGGGAAACCGTCTGCTCTGGAAAGGCAGGTTCGGTCTGGAGGGAAACTCTCTGCTTTGGCAAGGCAGGAAGGGTCTGGAGGGAAACCCTCTGCTCCAATAAGTCAGGGGGGGTCTGGAGGGAATCCCTCTGCTTTGGCAAGGCAGGGGGGGTCTGGAGGGAAACCTTCTGCTCTGGCATGGCAGGGGGGGTCTGGAGGAAAACCCTCTGTTCTGACAAGGCATGGGGGGGTCTGGAGGGAAAATCTCTGGTCTGGCAAGGCAAGGGGGGGGGTCTGGAGGGAAACCCTCTGCTCTAGCAAGGCAGGGGGAGTCTTATGGGAAAACCTCTGCTCTGACAAGCCCGGCGGGGTCTGGAGGGAAACGCTCTGCTTTAGCAAGTCAGCGAGAGTCTAGAGGGAAACGTTCTGCTCTGACAAAGCAGGGCAGGGCCTGGAGGGAAACCCTCTGCTCTGACAAGGCAGGAGGGGTGGGGTTCTGGAGGGAAATCCTCTGCTCATGCAAAGCACAGGGGGTCTGGAGGGAAACCCTCTTCTTTGGCAAGGTAGGGGGGGGTGTGGAGGGAAACCCTCTGCTTTAGCAAGTCAGGGAGAGTTTAGAGGGAAACGCTCTGCTCTGACAAGTACAGGAGGAGTGGGGGTCTGGAGAAAAACCCTCTGCTCAGCCAAAGCAGGGGGTTCGGAAGGGAAACCCTCTTCTTTGGCAGGGCAGGAGGGGTCTGGAGGGAAAACTTCTCCAGCGCTGTCCACCAGACAGTCTCGTCCCTTCACCTGATGAAGGCCGCTTGTGTTGTTGCCGAAACGTCGTGAGAATTTCATTGTGTTATTTTACTTTATCAATTTATTATTTTATTCTCATTCTACGTGACTTTACCGAAAGAACCAAAGAAGAAGAACCGTATGCTCTGGCAAGGCAGGGAAGGTCTGGAGGAAAATCCTTTGTTTTGGCAAAGCATGGAGAGTCTGGAGGGAAACGCTCTGCTCTGACAAGCATGGCGGTGCCTGGAGGGAATCCCTCTGCTTTGGCAAGGCAGGGAGAGTCTGGAGGGAAACCGTTTGCTCTGACAAGGCAGGGCGGGGGTCTGGAGGGAAACTCTCTGCTCCAATAAGGCAGAGGAAGGGGTATGGAGGGAAACCCTCTGCTCTGGCAAGGCAAGGGGGTCTGGAGGGAAACCCCTTGCTCTGATGAGGCAGGGGGGGGCAGTCTGGAGGGAAACCGTCTGGTCTGGAAAGGCAGGGTCGGTCTGGAGGGAAACCCTATGCTTTGGCAAGGCAGGGAGGGTCTGAAGGGAATCCCTCTGCTTTGGCAATGCAGGGGGGTCTGGAGGGAAACCTTCTGCTCTGGCATGGCAGGGGGGGTCTGGAGGAAATCCCTCTTTTCTGACAAGGCATGGGGGGGTCTGGAGGGAAATCCTCTGGTCTGGCAAGGCAGGGGGGGTCTGGAGGAAAACCCTCTGCTCTGGCAAGGCAGGGGGAGTCTGTAGGGAAACCCTCTGCTCTGACAAGGCAGGCGGGGTTTGGAGGGAAACGCTCTGCTTTAGCAAGTCAGCGAGAGTCTAGAGGGAAATGTTCTGCTCTGACAAAGCAGGGCAGGGCCTGGAGGGAAACCCTCTGCTCTGACAAGGCAGGAGGGGTGGGGGTCTGGAGGGAAACCCTTTGCTCATGCAAAGCACAGGGGGTCTGTAGGGAAACCCTCTTCTTTGGCAAGGTAGGGGGGGGGTCTGGAGGGAAAACTTCTCCTCTGATAAGGTAGGGGGGGGGCGAGTCTAGATCGAAACCGTCTGCTCTGGCAAGGCAGGGGGGGTCTGGAGGAAAACCTTCTGTTCTGGCAAGGCAGGGGGAGTCTGGAGGGAAACCCTCTGCTCTGACAAGGCAGGCGGGGTCTGGAGGGAAACGCTCTGCTTTAACAAGTCAGGGAGAGTCTAGAGGGAAACGCTCTGCTCTGACAAGGCAGGACGGCGCTGGAGGGAAACCGTCAGCTCTGGTAAGGCAAGGTCGGTCTGGAGGGAAACCCTCTGCTTTGGCATGGCAGGGAGAGTCTGGAGGGAAACCCTCTGCTCCAATAAGTCAGGGGGGTCTGGAGGGAATCCCACTGCTTTAGGAAGGCAGGGGGTGTCTGGAGGGAAACCTTCTGCTCTGGCATGGCAGGGGGGGTCTGGAGGAAAACCCTCTGTTCTTACAAGGCATGGGGCGGTCTGGAGGGAAACCCTCTGGTCTGGCAAGGCAGGGGGGGTCTGGAGGGAAACCCTCTGCTCTGGCAAGGCAGGGGGAGTCTAGAAGGAAATGTTCTGCTCTGACAAAGCAGGGCAGGGCCTGGAGGGAAACCCTCTGCTCTGACAAGGCAGGAGGGGTGGAGGTCTGGAGGGAAACCCTTTGCTCATGCAAAGCACAGGGGGTCTGTAGGGAAACCCTCTTCGTTGGCAAGGTAGGGGGGGGGTCTGGAGGGAAAACTTCTCCTCTGATAAGGTAGGGGGGGGAGTCTAGATCGAAACCGTCTGCTCTGGCAAGGCAGGGGGTGTCTGGAGGAAAACCTTCTGTTCTGGCAAGGCAGGGGGAGTCTGGAGGGAAACGCTCTGCTTTAACAAGTCAGGGAGAGGCTAGAGGGAAATGCTCTGCTCTGATAAGGGAGGACGGCGCCTGGAGGGAAACCGTCTGCTCTGGAAAGGCAGGGTCGGTCTGGAGGGAAACCCTCTGCTTTGGCAATGCAGGGAGAGTCTGGAGGGAAACCTTCTGCTCTGGCATGGCAGGGGGGGTCTGGAGGAAAACCCTCTGTTCTGACAAGGCATGAGGGGGTCTGGAGGGAAACCCTCTGGTCTGGCAAGGCAGGGGGGGGTCTGCATGGAAACCCTCTGCTCTGGCAAGGCAGGGGGAGTCTGGAGGGAAACCCTCTGCTCTGACAAGGCAGGCGGGGTCTGGAGGGAAACGCTCTGCTTTAGCAAGTCACCGAGAGTCTAGAGCGAAATGTTCTGCTCTGACAAAGCAGGGCAGGGCCTGGAGGGAAACCCTCTGCTCTGACAAAGCAGGAGGGGTGGGGGTCTGGAGGGAAACCCTTTGCTCATGCAAAGCACAGGGGGTCTGGAGGGAAACCCTTTTCTTTGGAAAGGTAGGGGGGGGTCTGGAGGGAAAACTTCTCCTCTGATTAGGTAGGGGTGTGTGGGAGTCTAGATCGAAACCGTCTGCTCTGGCAAGGCAGGGGGGTCTGGAGGAAAACATTCTGTTCTGGCAAGGCAGGGGGAGTCTGGAGGGAAACCCTCTGCTCTGACAAGGCAGGCGGGGTCTGGAGGGAAACGCTCTGCTTTAGCAAGTCAGCGAGAGTCTAGAGGGAAACGTTCTGCTCTGACAAAGCAGGGCAGGGCCTGGAGGGAAACCCTCTGCTCTGACAAGGCAGGAGGGGTGGGGGTCTGGCGGAAAACCCTCTGCTCATGCAAAGCACAGGGGGTCTGGAGGGAAACCCTGTACTTTGGCAAGGTGGGGGGGGGGTGTCTGGAGGGAAAACTTCTCCTCTGATAAGGTAGGGGGGGGGAGTCTAGATCGAAACCCTCTCTTCTTACAAGGCGGGGGGGGGGGTCTGGAGGGAAACCCTCTGCTCTGACAAGGCAGGCGGGGTCTGGAGGGAAACGCTCTGCTTTAACAAGTCAGGGAGAGTCTAGAGGGAAATGCTCTGCTCTGATAAGGGAGGACGGCGACTGGAGGGAAACCGTCTGCTCTGGAATGGCAGGGTCGGTCTGGAGGGAAACCCTCTGCTTTGGCAATGCAGGGAGAGTCTGGAGGGAAACCCTCTGCTCCAATAAGTCAGGGGGGGGGGTCTGGAGGGAATCTCTCTGCTTAGGCAAGGCATGGAGGGTCTGGACGGAAATCCTCTGTTTTAGAATGGCAGGGAGAGTCTGGAGGGAAACCGTTTGCTCTGACAAGGCAGGGAGGGGGTCTGGAGGGAAACCCTCTGCTCCAATAAGGCAGAGGAAGGGGTATGGAGGGAAACCCTCTACTCTGGCAAGGCAAGGGGGTCTGGAGGGAAACCCCTTGCTCTGATGAGGCAGGGGGGGCAGTCTGGAGGGGCACCGTCTGCTCTCGAAAGGCAGGGTCGGTCTGGAGGGAAACCCTATGCTTTGGCAAGGCAGGGAGGGTCTGGAGGGAATCCCTCTGCTTTGGCAAGGCAGGGGGGGTCTGGAGGGAAACCTTCTGCTCTGGCATGGCAGGGGGGGTCTGGAGGAAAACCCTCTGTTCTGACAAGGCATGGGGGGGTCTGGAGGGAAATCCTCTGGTCTGGCAAGGCAGGGGGGGTCTGGAGGGAAACCCTCTGCTCTGGCAAGGCAGGGGGAGTCTGGAGGGAAACCCTCTGCTCTGACAAGGCAGGCGGGGTTTGGAGGGAAACGCTCTGCTTTAGCAAGTCAGCGAGAGTCTAGAGGGAAATGTTCTGCTCTGACAAAGCAGGGCAGCGCCTGGAGGGAAACCCTCTGCTCTGACAAGGCAGGAGGGGTGGGGGTCTGGAGGGAAACCCTTTGCTCATGCAAAGCACAGGGGGTCTGTAGGGAAAGCCTCTTCTTTGGCAAGGTAGGGGGCGTGTCTGGAGGGAAAAGTTCTCCTCTGATAAGGTGGGGGGGGGGGGGGGACGAGTCTAGATCGAAACTGTCTGCTCTGGCAAGGCAGGGGGAGTCTGGAGGAAAACCTTCTGTTCTGGCAAGGCAGGGGGAGTCTGGAGGGAAACCCTCTGCTCTGACAAGGCAGGCGGGGTCTGGAGGGAAACGCTCTGCTTGAACAAGTCCGGGAGAGTCTAGAGGGAAACGCTCTGCTCTGACAAGGCAGGACGGCGCTGGAGGGAAACCGTCTGCTCTGGAAAGGCCAGGTCGGTCTGGAGGGAAACCCTCTACTTTGGCAAGGCAGGGAGAGTCTGGAGGGAAACCCTCTTCTCCAATAAGTCAGGGGGGGTCTGGAGGGAATCCCTCTGCTTTGGCAAGGCAGGGGGGGGTCTGGAGGGAAACCTTCTGCTCTGGCATGGCAGGGGGGGTCTGGAGGAAAACCCTCCGTTCTGACAAGGCATGGGGGGGGTCTGGAGGGAAACCCTCTGCTCTGGCAAGGCAGGGGGAGTCTAGAGGGAAATGTTCTGCTCTGACAAAGCAGGGCAGGGCCTGGAGGGAAACCCTCTGCTCTGACAAGGCAGGAGGGTGGGGGTCTGGAGGGAAACCCTTTGCTCATGCAAAGCACAGGGGGTCTGTAGGGAAACCCTCTTCTTTGGCAAGGTAGGGGGGGGTCTGGAGAGAAAAATTCTCCTCTGATAAGGTAGGGGGGGGAGTCTAGATCGAAACCGTCTGCTCTGGCAAGGCAGGGGGGGTCTGGAGGAAAACCTTCTGTTCTGGCAAGGCAGGGGGATTCTGGAGGGAAACCCTCTGCTCTGACAAGGCAGGCGGGGTCTGGAGGGAAACGCTCTGCTTTAACAAGTCAGGGAGAGTCTAGAGGGAAACGCTCTGCTCTGACAAGGCAGGACGGCGCTGGAGGGAAACCGTCTGCTCTGGAAAGGCAAGGTCGGTCTGGAGGGAAACCCTCTACTTTGGCAAGGCAGGGAGAGTCTGGAGGGAAACCCTCTGCTCCAATAAGTCAGGGGGGGGTCTGGAGGGAAACCTTCTGCTCTGGCATGGCAGGGGGGGTCTGGAGGAAAACCCTCTGTTCTGATAAGGCATGGGGGGGTCTGGAGGGAAACCCTCTGGTCTGGCAAGGCAGGGGGAGGTCTGCAGGGAAACCCTCTGCTCTGTCAAGGCAGGGGGAGTCTGGAGGGAAACCCTCTGCTCTGACAAGGCAGGCGGGGTCTGGAGGGAAACGCTCTGCTTTAGCAAGTCACCGAGAGTCTAGAGGGAAATGTTCTGCTCTGACAAAGCAGGGCAGGGCCTGGAGGGAAACCCTCTGCTCTGACAAGGCAGGAGGGGTGGGGGTCTGGAGGGAAACCCTTTGCTCATGCAAAGCACAGGGGGTCTGGAGGGAAACCCTCTTCTTTGGCTAGGTAGGGGGGGGGGTCTGGAGGGAAAACTTCTCCTCTGATAAGGTAGGGGGGTGGGAGTCTAGATTGAAACCGTCTGCTCTGGCAAGGCAGGGGGGGTCTGGAAGAAAACCTTCTGTTCTGGCAAGGCAGGGGGAGTCTGGAGGGAAACCCTCTGCTCTGACAAGGCAGGCGGGGTCTGGAGGGAAACGCTCTGCTTTAACAAGTCAGGGAGAGTCTAGAGGGAAACGCTCTGCTCTGACAAGGCAGGACGGCGCCTGGAGGGAAACCCTCTGCTCTGACAAGGCAGGAGGGGTGGGGATCTCGAGGGAAACCCTCTACTCAGCCAAAGCAGGGGGGGACTGGAGGGAAACCCTCTTCTTTGGCAGGGCAGGGGGGTTCTGGAGGGAAAACTTCTCCAGCGCTGTCCACCAGACAGTCTCGTCTCTTCACATGATGAAGGCCGCTTGTGTTGTGGCCGAAACGTCGTGAGAATTTTATTGTGTTATTTTATTTTATCAATTTATTATTTTATTCTCATTCTACGTGACTTTACCGAAAGAACCAAAGAAGAAGAACCGTCTGCTCTGGCAAGGCAGGGAGGGTCTGGAGGAAAACCCTTTGTTTTGGCAAAGCATGGAGAGTCTGGAGGGAAACGCTCTGCTCTGACAAGGCAGGGCTGTGCCTACAGGGAAACCCTCTGCTTTGGCAAGGCAGGGAGGGTATGGATGGAAATCCTCTGTTTTGGAATGGCAGGGAGAGTCTGGAGGGAAACCGTTTGCTCGGACAAGGCAGGGCGGGGGTCTGGAGGGAAACCCTCTGCTCCAATAAGGCAGAGGTAGGGATATGGAGGGAAACCCTCTGCTCTGGCAAGGCAGGGGGGTCTGGAGGGAAACCCCCTGCTCTGATGAGGCAGGGGCGGCGGTCTGGAGGGAAACCGTCTGCTCTGGAAAGGCAGGGTCGGTCTGGAGGGAAACCCTCTGCTTTGGCAAGGCAGGGAGGGTCTGGAGGGAAACCCTCTGCTCCAATAAGTCAGGGGGTGGGGTCTGCAGGGAATCCGTCTGCTTTGGCAAGGCAAGGTGGGTCTGGAGGAAAACGTTCTGCTCTGGCATGGCACGGGGGGTCTGGAGGAAAACCCTCCGTTCTGACAAGGCACGGGGGGGTCTGGAGGAAAACCCTCTGGTCTGGCAAGGCAAGGGGGGTCTGGAGGGAAACCCTCTGCTCTGGCAAGGCATGGGGAGTCTGGAGGGAAATCGTCTGCTTTGACAAGGCAGGCGGGGTCTGGAGGGAAACGCTCTGCTTTAGCAAGTCACCGAGAGTCTAGAGGGAAATGTTCTGCTCTGACAAAGCAGGGCAGGGCCTGGATGGAAACCCTCTGCTCTGACTAGGCAGGAGGGGTGGGGGTCTGGAGGGAAACCCTCTGCTCATGCAAAGCACAGGGGTCTGGAGGGAAATCCTCTTCTTTGGCAAGGTAGGGGGGGGGTCTGGAGGGAAAACTTATCCTCTGATAGGGTGGGGGGGAGTCTAAATGAAACCGTCTGCTCTGGCAAGTCAGGGAGAGTCTAGAGGGAAACGCTCTGCTCTGACAAGGCAGGACGGCGCCTGGAGGGAAACACTCTGCTCTGACAAGTACAGGATGAGTGGGGGTCTGGAGGAAAACCCTCTGCTCAGCCAACGCAGGGGGTTCGGGAGGGAAACCCTCTTCTTTGGCAGGGCAGGGGGGGTCTGGAGGGAAAACTTCTCCAGCGCTGTCCACCAGACAGTCTCGTCCCTTCACCTGATGAAGGCCGCTTGTGTTGTTGCCGAAACGTCGTGAGAATTTTATTGTGTTATTTTACTTTATCAATTTATTATTTTATTCTCATTCTACGTGACTTTACCGAAAGAACCAAAGAAGAAGAACCGTATGCTCTGGCAAGGCAGGGAAGGTCTGGAGGAAAATCCTTTGTTTTGGCAAAGCATGGAGAGTCTGGAGGGAAACGCTCTGCTCTGACAAGCATGGCGGTGCCTGGAGGGAATCCCTCTGCCTTGGCAAGGCAGGGAGAGTCTGGAGGGAAACCGTTTGCTCTGACAAGGCAGGGCGGGGGTCTGGAGGGAAACTCTCTGCTCCAATAAGGCAGAGGAAGGGGTATGGAGGGAAACCCTCTGCTCTGGCAAGGCAAGGGGGTCTGGAGGGAAACCCCTTGCTCTGATGAGGCAGGGGGGGGCAGTTTGGAGGGAAACCATCTGGTCTGGAAAGGCAGGGTCGGTCTGGAGGGAAACCCTATGCTTTGGCAAGGCAGGGAGGGTCTGGAGGGAATCCCTCTGCTTTGGCAAGGCAGGGAGAGTCTAGAGGGAAACCCTCTGTTTTGGCAAGGCAGGGAGAGTCTGGATGGAAACCGTCTACTCTGACAAGGCAGGGCGGGGGTATGGAGGGAAACCCTCTGCATCAATAAGGCAGGGGAGGGGGTCTGGAGGCAAACCCTCTTCTTTGGCAGGGCAGGGGTGGTCTGGAGGGAAAACTTCTCCAGCGCTGCCCTCCAGACAGTCGGGTCCCTTCACCTGATGAAGGCCGCTTGTGTTGTGGCCGAAACGTCGTTAGAATTATATTGTGTTATTCTATTTCATCAATTTATTATTTTATTCTCATTATTCGTGACTTTACCGAAAGAACCAAAGAAGAGGAACCGTCTGCTCTGGCAAGGCAGGTAGAGTCTGGAGGGAAACCCTCAGCTTTAGCAAATCAGGGAGAGTCTAGAGGGAAACGCTATGCTCTGACAAGGAATGGCGGTGCCTGGAGAGAAACCCTCTGCTCTGACAAGGCAGGGAGGGTATGGAGGGAAATCCTCTGTTTTGGAATGGCAGGGAGAATCTGAGGGAAACCGTTTGCTCTGATAAGGCAGGGCGTGGTCTGGAGGGAAACCCTCTGCTCCAATAAGGCATAGGAAGGGGTATGGAGGGAAACCTTCTGCTCTGGCAAGGCAGGGGGTCTGGAGGGAAACCCCCTGCTCTGATGAGGCAGCGGGGGGAGGTCTGGAGGGAAACCGTCTGCTCTGGAAAGGCAGGTTCGGTCTGGAGGGAAACTCTCTGCTTTGGCAAGGCAGGAAGGGTCTGGAGGGAAACCCTCTGCTCCAATAAGTCAGGGGGGGGTCTGGAGGGAATCCCTCTGCTTTGGCAAGGCAGGGGGGGTCTGGAGGGAAACCTTCTGCTCTGGCATGGCAGGGGGGGTCTGGAGGAAAACCCTCTGCTCTGACAAGGCATGGGGGGGTCTGGAGGGAAAATCTCTGGTCTGGCAAGGCAAGGGGGGGGGGTCTGGAGGGAAACCCTCTGCTCTAGCAAGGCAGGGGGAGTCTTATGGGAAAACCTCTGCTCTGACAAGCCCGGCGGGGTCTGGAGGGAAACGCTCTGCTTTAGCAAGTCAGCGAGAGTCTAGAGGGAAACGTTCTGCTCTGACAAAGCAGGGCAGGGCCTGGAGGGAAACCCTCTGCTCTGACAAGGCAGGAGGGGTGGGGTTCTGGAGGGAAATCCTCTGCTCATGCAAAGCACAGGGGGTCTGGAGGGAAACCCTCTTCTTTGGCAAGGTAGGGGGGGGTGTGGAGGGAAACCCTCTGCTTTAGCAAGTCAGGGAGAGTTTAGAGGGAAACGCTCTGCTCTGACAAGTACAGGAGGAGTGGGGGTCTGGAGAAAAACCCTCTGCTCAGCCAAAGCAGGGGGTTCGGAAGGGAAACCCTCTTCTTTGGCAGGGCAGGAGGGGTCTGGAGGGAAAACTTCTCCAGCGCTGTCCACCAGACAGTCTCGTCCCTTCACCTGATGAAGGCCGCTTGTGTTGTTGCCGAAACGTCGTGAGAATTTCATTGTGTTATTTTACTTTATCAATTTATTATTTTATTCTCATTCTACGTGACTTTACCGAAAGAACCAAAGAAGAAGAACCGTATGCTCTGGCAAGGCAGGGAAGGTCTGGAGGAAAATCCTTTGTTTTGGCAAAGCATGGAGAGTCTGGAGGGAAACGCTCTGCTCTGACAAGCATGGCGGTGCCTGGAGGGAATCCCTCTGCTTTGGCAAGGCAGGGAGAGTCTGGAGGGAAACCGTTTGCTCTGACAAGGCAGGGCGGGGGTCTGGAGGGAAACTCTCTGCTCCAATAAGGCAGAGGAAGGGGTATGGAGGGAAACCCTCTGCTCTGGCAAGGCAAGGGGGTCTGGAGGGAAACCCCTTGCTCTGATGAGGCAGGGGGGGGCAGTCTGGAGGGAAACCGTCTGGTCTGGAAAGGCAGGGTCGGTCTGGAGGGAAACCCTATGCTTTGGCAAGGCAGGGAGGGTCTGGAGGGAATCCCTCTGCTTTGGCAATGCAGGGGGGTCTGGAGGGAAACCTTCTGCTCTGGCATGGCAGGGGGGGTCTGGAGGAAATCCCTCTTTTCTGACAAGGCATGGGGGGGTCTGGAGGGAAATCCTCTGGTCTGGCAAGGCAGGGGGGGTCTGGAGGAAAACCCTCTGCTCTGGCAAGGCAGGGGGAGTCTGTAGGGAAACCCTCTGCTCTGACAAGGCAGGCGGGGTTTGGAGGGAAACGCTCTGCTTTAGCAAGTCAGCGAGAGTCTAGAGGGAAATGTTCTGCTCTGACAAAGCAGGGCAGGGCCTGGAGGGAAACCCTCTGCTCTGACAAGGCAGGAGGGGTGGGGGTCTGGAGGGAAACCCTTTGCTCATGCAAAGCACAGGGGGTCTGTAGGGAAACCCTCTTCTTTGGCAAGGTAGGGGGGGGGGGTCTGGAGGGAAAACTTCTCCTCTGATAAGGTAGGGGGGGGGGCGAGTCTAGATCGAAACCGTCTGCTCTGGCAAGGCAGGGGGGGTCTGGAGGAAAACCTTCTGTTCTGGCAAGGCAGGGGGAGTCTGGAGGGAAACCCTCTGCTCTGACAAGGCAGGCGGGGTCTGGAGGGAAACGCTCTGCTTTAACAAGTCAGGGAGAGTCTAGAGGGAAACGCTCTGCTCTGACAAGGCAGGACGGCGCTGGAGGGAAACCGTCAGCTCTGGTAAGGCAAGGTCGGTCTGGAGGGAAACCCTCTGCTTTGGCATGGCAGGGAGAGTCTGGAGGGAAACCCTCTGCTCCAATAAGTCAGGGGGGGTCTGGAGGGAATCCCACTGCTTTAGGAAGGCAGGGGGTGTCTGGAGGGAAACCTTCTGCTCTGGCATGGCAGGGGGGGTCTGGAGGAAAACCCTCTGTTCTTACAAGGCATGGGGCGGTCTGGAGGGAAACCCTCTGGTCTGGCAAGGCAGGGGGGGTCTGGAGGGAAACCCTCTGCTCTGGCAAGGCAGGGGGAGTCTAGAAGGAAATGTTCTGCTCTGACAAAGCAGGGCAGGGCCTGGAGGGAAACCCTCTGCTCTGACAAGGCAGGAGGGGTGGAGGTCTGGAGGGAAACCCTTTGCTCATGCAAAGCACAGGGGGTCTGTAGGGAAACCCTCTTCGTTGGCAAGGTAGGGGGGGGTCTGGAGGGAAAACTTCTCCTCTGATAAGGTAGGGGGGGGAGTCTAGATCGAAACCGTCTGCTCTGGCAAGGCAGGGGGTGTCTGGAGGAAAACCTTCTGTTCTGGCAAGGCAGGGGGAGTCTGGAGGGAAACGCTCTGCTTTAACAAGTCAGGGAGAGGCTAGAGGGAAATGCTCTGCTCTGATAAGGGAGGACGGCGCCTGGAGGGAAACCGTCTGCTCTGGAAAGGCAGGGTCGGTCTGGAGGGAAACCCTCTGCTTTGGCAATGCAGGGAGAGTCTGGATTGAAACCTTCTGCTCTGGCATGGCAGGGGGGGTCTGGAGGAAAACCCTCTGTTCTGACAAGGCATGAGGGGGTCTGGAGGGAAACCCTCTGGTCTGGCAAGGCAGGGGGGGTCTGCATGGAAACCCTCTGCTCTGGCAAGGCAGGGGGAGTCTGGAGGGAAACCCTCTGCTCTGACAAGGCAGGCGGGGTCTGGAGGGAAACGCTCTGCTTTAGCAAGTCACCGAGAGTCTAGAGCGAAATGTTCTGCTCTGACAAAGCAGGGCAGGGCCTGGAGGGAAACCCTCTGCTCTGACAAAGCAGGAGGGGTGGGGGTCTGGAGGGAAACCCTTTGCTCATGCAAAGCACAGGGGGTCTGGAGGGAAACCCTTTTCTTTGGAAAGGTAGGGGGGGGTCTGGAGGGAAAACTTCTCCTCTGATTAGGTAGGGGGGGTGTGGGAGTCTAGATCGAAACCGTCTGCTCTGGCAAGGCAGGGGGGTCTGGAGGAAAACATTCTGTTCTGGCAAGGCAGGGGGAGTCTGGAGGGAAACCCTCTGCTCTGACAAGGCAGGCGGGGTCTGGAGGGAAACGCTCTGCTTTAGCAAGTCAGCGAGAGTCTAGAGGGAAACGTTCTGCTCTGACAAAGCAGGGCAGGGCCTGGAGGGAAACCCTCTGCTCTGACAAGGCAGGAGGGGTGGGGGTCTGGCGGAAAACCCTCTGCTCATGCAAAGCACAGGGGGTCTGGAGGGAAACCCTGTACTTTGGCAAGGTGGGGGGGGGGGTGTCTGGAGGGAAAACTTCTCCTCTGATAAGGTAGGGGGGGGGAGTCTAGATCGAAACCCTCTCTTCTTACAAGGCGGGGGGGGGGTCTGGAGGGAAACCCTCTGCTCTGAGAAGGCAGGTGGGGTCTGGAGGGAAACGCTCTGCTTTGGCAAGGCAGGTAGAGTCTGGAGGGAAACCCTCTGCTTTAGCAATTTCGGGAGAGTTTAGAGTGAAACGCTATGCTCTGACAAGGCAGGGAGGGGCCTGGAGAGAAACCCTCTGCTTTGGCAAGGTAGGGAGGGTCTGGAGGGAAACCCTCTGTTTTGGCAAGGCAGGGAGAGTCTGGAGGGAAACGGTCTGCTCTGACAAGGCAGGGCGGGGGTCTGGAGGGAAATCATCTGCTCCAATAAGGCAGGGGAGGGGTCTGGACGGAAATCCTCTACTTTGGCAAGGCAGGGGGGGTCTGGAGGGAAACCATCTGCTCTGGCAAGGCAGGGGGGTCTCGAAGAAAACCCTCTCTTCTCACAAGGCACAGCGCGTCTTAGGGAAATCCTCTGCTCTGGCAAGGCAGGGGGGGGTCTGGAGGGAAACCCTCTGCTCTGGCAAGGCAGGGCGAGTCTGGAGGGAAACCCTCTGCTCTGGCAAGGCAGGCGGGGTCTGGAGGGAAACGCTCTGCTTTAACAAGTCAGGGAGAGTCTAGAGGGAAACGCTCTGCTCTGACAAGGCAGGGCGGGGCCTGGAGGGAAACCCTCTGCTCTGAAAAGGTAGGAGGGGGGGGGGTCTGCACTGAAACCCTCTGCTTAGTCAAAGCAGGGGGGTCTGGAGGGAAACCCTCTTCTTTGGCAGGGCAGGGGGGGTCTGGAGGGAAAACTTCTCCAGCGCTGTCCTCCAGACAGTCTCGTCCCTTCACCTGATGAAGGCCGCTTGTGTTGTGGCCGAAATGTCGTGAGAATTTTATTGTGTTATTTTATTTTATCAATTTATTATTTTATTCTCATTCTACGTGACTTTACCGAAAGAACCAAAAAAAAGGAACCGTCTGCTCTGGCAAGGCAGGGAGGGTCTGGAAGAAACCCTTTGTTTTGGCATAGCATGGAGAGTCTGGAGGGAAACGCTCTGCTCTGACAAAACAGGGCGGTGCCTGGAGGTAAACCCTCTGCTTTGGCAAGGCAGGGAGGGTCAGGAGGGAAACCCTCTGCTCCAATAAGTCAGGGGGGTCTGGAGGGAGTCCCTCTGCTTTGGCAAGGTAGGGGGGGTCTGGAGGGAAACCCTCTGTTCTGACAAGGCATGGGGGGGTCTGGAGGGAAACCCTCTGGTCTGGCATGGCAGAGGGGTGGGTCTGGAGGGAAACGCTCTGCTCTGGAAAGGCAAGGGGAGTCTAGACGGAAACACTCTGCTCTGACAAGGCATGCGGGGTCTGGAGGGAAACGCTCTGCTTTGGCAAGGCAGGTAGAGTCTGGAGGGAAACCCTCTGCTTTAGCAAGTCAGGGAGAGTCTAGAGGGAAACGCTATGCTCTGACAAGGAAGGGCGGTGCCTGGAGAGAAAACCTCTGCTCTGACAAGGCAGGGCGGTGCCTGGAGGGAAACCCTCTGCTTTGGCAAGGCAGGGAGGAAATGGAGGGACATCCTCTGTTTTGGAATGGCAGGAAGAATCTGGAGGGAAACCGTTTGCTCTGACAAGGCAGGGCGGGGGTCTGGAGGGAAACCCTCTGCTCCAATAAGGCAGAGGAAGGGGTATGGAGGGAAACCCTCTGCTCTGGCAAGGCAGGGGGGTCTGGAGGGAAACCCCCTGCTCTGATGAGGCAGGGGGGGGGGCGGTCTGGAGGGAAACCGTCTGCTCTGGAAAGTCAGGGTCGGTCTGGAGGGAAACCCTCTGCTTTGGCAAGGCAGGAAGGGTCTGGAGGGAAACTCTCTGCTCCAATAAGTCAGAGGGGTCTGGAGGGAATCCCTCTGCTCTGGAAAGGCAGGGGTTTCTGGAGGGAAACACTCTGCTCTGGCAAGGAAGGGGGAGTCTGGAGGGAAACGCTCTGATTTGGCAATGCAGGGAGAGTCTGGAGGGAAACCCTCTGCTTTTGCAAGGCATGGAGGGTTTAGAGGGAAACCTGTTTTGGCAAGGCAGGGAGAGTCTGGAGGGAAGCCGTCTGCTCTGACAAGGCAGGGCAGGGGTCTAGAAGGAAAGCCTCTGCTCCAATGAGGCAGGTAAGGGGGTCTGGAAGGAAAACCCTCTGTTTTGGCAAGGCAGGGGGGGTCTGGAGAGAAACTATCTGCTCTGGCAAGGCAGGGGGGATCTCGAGAAAAACCCTCTGTTCTGACAAGGCACGGCGCGTCTTAGGGAAATCCTCTGCTCTGGAAAGGCAGGGGGGGTCTGGAGGGAAACCATCTGCATTGGCAAGGCAGGGAGAGTCTGGAGGGAAACCCTCTGCTCTGACAAGGCAGCGGGGTCTGCAGGGAAACGCTCTGCTTTAACAAGTCAGGGAGAGTCTAGAGGGAAACGCTCTGCTCTGCAAGGCAGATCGAGGCCTGGAGGGAAACCCTCTGCACTGACAAGGCAGGAGGGGTGGGGGTCTGGAGGGAAACCCTCTGTTCAGCCAAAGCAGGGGGGTCTGGAGGGAAACCCTCTTCTTTGGCAGGCAGGGGGGGTCTGGAGGGAAAACTTCTCCAGCGCTGCCCTCCAGACAGTCTCGTCCCTTCACCTGATCAAGGCCGCTTGTGTTGTGGCCGAAATGTCGTGAGAATTTTATTGTGTTATTTTATTTTATCAATTTATTATTTTAATTCTCATTCTACGTGACTTTACCGATAGAACGAAAGAAGAGGAACCGTCTGCTCTGGCAAGGCTGGGAGGGTCTGGAGGAAAACCCTTTGTTTTGGCAAAGCATCGAGAGTCTGGAGGGAAACGTTCTGCTCTGACAAGGCAGGGCGGTGCCTGGAGGGAAACCCTCTGCTTTTGGCAAGAGAGGGAGGGTCTGGAGGGAAACCCTCTGTTTTGGAAAGGCAGGGAGAGTCTGGAGGGAAACCGTCTGCTCTGACAAGGCAGGGCGGGGTTCTGGAGGGAAACCCTCTGCTTTAGCAAGTCAAGGAGAGTTTAGAGGGAAACGATCTGCTCTGACAAGGCAGGGCGGTGCCTGGAGGAAAACCCTCTGCTCGGGCAAGGGAGGGGGGGTCTGGAGGGAAACACTCTGAACTGGCAAGGCAGGGGGAGTCTGGAGGAAAACCCTCTGCTCTGACAAGGCAGTCGGAGTCTGGAGGGAAATCCTCTGCTCTGACAAGGCAGGGCGGGGATCTAGAGGGAAACCCTCTGCTCTGACAATGCATGACGGGGGTCTGGAGGGATCCCCTCTGCTCTGGTAAGGCAGGGGGTTCTGGAGGGAAACCCTCTGCTCCGACAAGGCAGGGGAGCAGGTCTGGAGGGAAACCCTCTGCTCTGGCAAGGCAGGGTGGGGGTCTGGAGGGAAACCCTCTGCTCTGACAAGGCAGGCGGGGTCTGGAGGGAAACGCTCTGATCTGAAAAGGATGGAAGGGGCCGCAAGGGAAACCCTCTGCTCTGACAAGGCAGGAGGGGTGGGGGTCTGGAGGGAAACCCTCTGCTCCAATAAGGCAGGGGAGGGGGTATGGAGGCAAACCCTCTTCTTTGGCAGGGCAGTGGGGGTCTGGAGGGAAAACTTCTCCAGAGCTGCCATAAAGACAGTCTCGTCCCTTCACCTGATGAAGGCCGCTTGTGTTGTGGCCGAAACGTCGTTAGAATTTTATTGTGTTATTTTATTTCATCAATTTATTATTTTATTCTCATTCTACGTGACTTTACCGAAAGAACCAAAGAAGAGGAACCGTCTGCTCTGGCAAGGCAGGTAGAGTCTGGAGGGAAACCCTCAGCTTTAGCAAGTCAGGGAGAGTCTAGAGGGAAACGCTATGCTCTGACAAGGAAGTGCGGTGCCTGGAGAGAAACCCTGTGCTCTGACAAGGCAGGGTGGTGCCTGGAGGGAAACCCTCTGCTTTGGCAAGGCAGGGAGGGTATGGAGGGAAATACTCTGTTTTGGAATGGCAGGGAGAATCTGGGGGAAACCGTTTGCTCTGACAACGCAAGGCGGGGGTCTGGAGGGAAACCCTCTGCTCCAATAAGGCAGAGGAAGGGGTATGGAGGGAAACCCTCTGCTCTAGCAAGGCAGGGGGGTCTGGAGGGAAACCCCCTGCTCTGGAAAGGCAGGGTCGGTCTGGAGGGAAACCCTCTGCTTTGGCAAGGCAGGGAGGGTCTGGAGGGAAACCCTCTGCTCCAATAAGTCAGGGGGGGGTCTGGAGGGAATCCCTCTGCTTTGGCAAGGCAGGGGGGTCTGGAGCGAAACCTTCTGCTCTGGCATGGCAGGGGGGGTCTGGAGGAAAACTCTCTGTTCTGACAAGGCATGGGGGGGTCTGGAGGCAAACTCTCTGGTCTGGCAAGGCAGGGGGGGTCTGGAGGGAAACCCTCTGCTCTGGCAAGGCAGGGGGAGTCTGGAGGGAAAACCTCTGCTCTGACAAGGCATGGCGGTGCCTGGAGGGAAACCCTCTGCTTTGGCAAGGAAGGGAGGGTATGGAGAAAAATCCTCTGTTTTGGAATGGCAGGGAGAGTCTGGAGGGAAACCGTTTGCTCTGACAAGGCAGGGCGGGGGTCTGGAGGCAAACCCTCTGCTCCGATGAGGCAGGGGGGGCGGTCTGGAGGGAAACCGTCTGCTCTGGAAAGGCAGGGTCGGTCTGGGGGAAACCCTCTGCTTTGGCAAGGCAGGGAGGGTCTGGAGGGAATCCCTCTGCTTTGGAAAGGCAGGGGGGGTCTGGAGGGAAACCTTCTGCTCTGGCATGGCAGGGGGGGTCTGGAGGAAATCCCTCTGTTCTGACAAGGCATGGGGGGGTCTTGAGGGAAACGCTCTGCTCTGGCAAGGCAATGGGAGTCTGGAGGGAAACCCTCTGCTCTGACAAGGCAGGCGGGGTTTGGATGGAAACGCTCTGCTTTAGCAAGTGAGCGAAAGTCTAGAGGGAAACGCTCTGCTCTGACAAAGCAGGGCAGGGCCTGGATGGAAACCCTCTGCTCTGACTAGGCAGGAGGGGTGGGGGTCTGGAGGGAAACCCTCTGCTCATGTAAAGCACAGGGGTCTGGAGGGAAATCCTCTTCTTTGGCAAGGTAGGGGGGGGGTCTGGAGTGAAAACTTCTCCTCTGATAAGGTGGGGGGGGGGGCGAGTCTAGATCGAAACCGTCTGCTCTGGCAAGGCAGGGGGGGTCTGGAGGAAAACCTTCTGTTCTGGCAAGGCAGGGGGAGTCTGGAGGGAAACCCTCTGCTCTGACAAGGCAGGCGGGGTCTGGAGGGAAACGCTCTGCTTTAACAAGTCAGGGAGAGTCTAGAGGGAAACGCTCTGCTCTGATAAGGGAGGACGGCGCTGGAGGGAAACCGTCTGCTCTGGAAAGGCAGGGTCGGTCTGGAGGGAAACCCTCTGCTTTGGCAATGCAGGGAGAGTCTGGAGGGAAACCCTCTGCTCCAATAAGTCAGGGGGGGTCTGGAGGGAATCCCTCTGCTTAGGCAAGGCAGGAGGGGTGGGGATCTGGAGGGAAACCCTCTACTCAGGCAAAGCAGGGGGGGACTGGAGGGAAACCCTCTTCTTTGGCAGGGCAGGGGGGGTCTGGAGGAAAACCTCTGCTCCAATAAGGCAGGGGAGGGGTCTGGACGGAAATCCTCTACTTTGGCAAGGCAGGGGGGGTCTGGAGGGAAACCATCTGCTCTGGCAAGGCAGGGGGCCTCGAAGAAAACCCTCTCTTCTGACAAGGCACGGCGCGTCGTAGGGAAATCCTCTGCTCTGGCAAGGCAGGGGGGGTCTGGAGGGAAACCCTCTGCTCTGGCAAGGCAGGGGGAGTCTGGAGGGAAACCCTCTGCTCTGGCAAGGCAGGCTGGGTCTGGAGGGAAACGCTCTGCTTTAACAAGTCAGGGAGAGTCTAGCGGGAAACGCTCTGCTCTGACAAGGCAGGGCGGGGCCTGGAGGGAAACCCTCTGCTCTGACAAGGTAGGAGGGGGGGGGGTCTGCACTGAAACCCTCTGCTTAGTCAAAGCAGGGGGGTCTGGAGGGAAACCCTCTTCTTTGGCAGGGCAGGGGGGGTCTGGAGGGAAAACTTCTCCAGCGCTGTCCTCCAGACAGTCTCGTCCCTTCACCTGATGAAGACCGCTTGTGTTGTGGCCGAAATGTCGTGAGAATTTTATTGTGTTATTTTATTTTATCAATTTATTATTTTATTCTCATTCTACATGACTTTACCGAAAGAACAAAAAAAAGGAACCGTCTGCTATGGCAAGGCATGGAGGGTCTGGAAGAAACCCTTTGTTTTGGCATAGCATGGAGAGTCTGGAGGGAAACGCTCTGCTCTGACAAAGCAGGGCGGTGCCTGGAGGTAAACCCTCTGCTTTGGCAAGGCAGGGAGGGTCAGGAGGGAAACCCTCTGTTCTGACTATGCATGGGGGGGGGGGTCTGGAGGGAAACCCTCTGGTCTGGCATGGCAGGGGGGCGGGGTCTGGAGGGAAACCATCTGCTCTGGAAAGGCAGGGGGAGTCTAGACGGAAACACTCTGCTCTGACAAGGCATGCGGGGTCTGGAGGGAAACGCTCTGCTTTGGCAAGGCAGGTAGAGTCTGGAGGGAAACCCTCTGCTTTAGCAAGTCAGGGAGAGTCTAGAGGGAAACGCTATGCTCTGACAAGGAAGGGCGGTGCCTGGAGAGAAACCCTCTGCTCTTACAAGGCAGGGCGGTACCTGGAGGGAAACCCTCTGCTTTGGCAAGGCAGGGAGGAAATTGAGGGACATCCTCTGTTTTGGAATGGCAGGGAGAATCTGGAGGGAAACCGTTTGCTCTGACAAGGCAGGGCGGGGGTCTGGAGGGAAACCCTCTGCTCCAATAAGGCAGAGGAAAGGGTATGGAGGGAAACCCCCTGCTCTGATGAGGCAGGGGGGGGCGGTCTGGAGGGAAACCACCTGCTCTGGAAAGTCAGGGTCGGTCTGGAGGGAAACCCTCTGCTTTGGCAAGGCAGGGAGGGTCTGGAGGGAAACTCTCTGCTCCAATAAGTCAGGGGGGTCTGGAGGGAATCCCTCTGCTCTGGAAAGGCAGGGGGGTCTGGAGGGAAACACTCTGCTCTGGCAACGAAGAGGGAGTCTGGAGGAAAACCCTCTGCTCTGACAAGGCAGGCGGGGTCTGGAGGGAAACGCTCTGATTTGGCAATGCAGGGAGAGTCTGGAGGGAAACCCTCTGCTTTGGCAAGGCATGGAGGGTTTAGAGGGAAACCTGTTTTGGCAAGGCAGGGAGAGTCTGGAGGGAAGGCGTCTGCTCTGACAAGGCAGGGCAGGGGTCTGGAAGGAAACCCTCTGCTCCAATGAGGCAGGTAAGGGGGTCTGGAAGGGAAACCCTCTGCTTTGGCAAGGCAGGGGGGGGGTCTGGAGAGAAACCATCTGCGCTGGCAAGGCAGGGGGGATCTCGAGGAAAACCCTCTGTTCTGACAAGGCACGGCGCGTCTTAGGGAAATCCTCTGCTCTGGCAAGGCAGGGGGGGGGTCTGGAGGGAAACCCTCTGCTTTGGCAAGGCAGGGAGAGTCTGGAGGGAAACCCTCTGCTCTGACATGGCAGGCGGGGTCTGCAGGGAAACGCTCTGCTTTAACAAGTCAGGGAGAGTCTAGAGGGAAACGCTCTGCTCTGAAAAGGCAGATCGGGGCCTGGAGGGAAACCCTCTGCACTGACAAGGCAGGAGGGGTGGGGGTCTGGAGGGAAACCCTCTGTTCAGCCAAAGCAGGGGGGTCTGGAGGGAAACCCTCTTCTTTGGCAGGCAGGGGGGGTCTGGAGGGAAAACTTCTCCAGCGCTGCCCTCCAGACAGTCTCGTCCCTTCACCTGATGAAGGCCGCTTGTGTTGTGGCCGAAACGTCGTGAGAATTTTATTGTGTTATTTTATTTTATCAATTTATTATTTTATTCTCATTCTACGTGACTTTACCGATAGAACGAAAGAAGTGGAACCGTCTGCTCTGGCAAGGCCGGGAGGGTCTGGAGGAAAACCCTTTGTTTTGGCAAAGCATCGAGAGTCTGGAGGGAAACCGTCTGCTCTGACAAGGCAGGGCGGGGGTCTGGAGGGAAACCCTCTGCTTTAGCAAGTCAGGGAGAGTTTAGAGGGAAACGGTCTGCTCTGACAAGGCAGGGCGGTGCATGGAGGGAAACCCTCTGCTCGGGCAAGGCAGGGGGGGTCTGGAGGGAAACAATCTGCTCTGGCAAGGCAGGGGGAGTCTGGAGGAAGACCCTCTGCTCTGACAAGGCAGTCGGAGTCTGGAGGGAAACCCTCTGCTCTGACAAGGCAGGGCGGAGATCTAGAGGGAAACCCTCTGCTCTGACAATGCATGACGGGGGTCTGGAGGGATCCCCTCTGCTCTGGTAAGGCAGGGGGTTCTGGAGGGAAACCCTCTGCTCCGACAAGGCAGGGGAGCAGGTCTGGAGGGAAACCCTCTGCTCTGGCAAGGCAGGGTGGGGGTCTGGAGGGAAACCCTCTGCTCTGACAAGGCAGGCGGGGTCTGGAGGGAAACGCTCTGCTCTGAAAAGGATGGAAGGGGCCGCGAGGGAAACCCTCTGCTCTGACAAGGCAGGAGGGGTGGGGGTCTGGAGGGAAACCCTCTGCTCCAATAAGGCAGGGGAGGGGGTATGGAGGCAAACCCTCTTCTTTGGCAGGGCAGTGGGGGTCTGGAGGGAAAACTTCTCCAGCGCTGCCCTAAAGACAGTCTCGTCCCTTCACCTGATTAAGGCCGCTTGTGTTGTGGCCGAAACGTCGTTAGAATTTTATTGTGTTATTTTATTTCATCAATTTATTATTTTATTCTCATTCTACGTGACTTTACCGAAAGAACCAAAGAAGAGGAACCGTTTGCTCTGGCAAGGCAGGTAGAGTCTGGAGGGAAACCCTCAGCTTTAGCAAGTCAGGGAGAGTCTAGAGGGAAACGCTATGCTCTGACAAGGAAGGGCGGTGCCTGGAGAGAAACCCTGTGCTCTGACAAGGCAGGGCGGTGCCTGGAGGGAAACCCTCTGCTTTGGCAAGGCAGGGAGGGTATGGAGGGAAATCCTCTGTTTTGGAATGGCAGGGAGAATCTGGGGGAAACCGTTTGCTCTGAAAACGCAGGGCGGGTGTCTGGAGGGAAACCCTCTGCTCCAATAAGGCAGAGGAAGGGGTATGGAGGGAAACCCTCTGCTCTGGCAAGGCAGGGAGGTCTGGAGGGAAACCCCCTGCTCTGAAGAGGCAGGGGGGGGCGGTCTGGAGGGAAACCGTCTGCTCTGGAAAGGCAGGGAGGGTCTGGAGGGAAACCCTCTGCTCCAATAAGTCAGGGGGGGTCTGGAGGGAATCCCTCTGCTTTGGCAAGGCAGGGGGGGTCTGGAGCGAAACCTTCTGCTCTGGCATGGCAGGGGGGTCTGGAGGAAAACCCTCTGTTCTGACAAGGCATGGGGGGGGGTCTGGAGGGAAACTCTCTGGTCTGGCTAGGGAGGGGAGGGGGGGTCTGGAGGGAAACCCTCTGCTCTGGCAAGGCAGGGGGAGTCTGGAGGAAAACCCTCTGCTATGACAAGGCAGGCCGGGTCTGGAGGGAAACGCTCTGATTTGGCAATGCAGGGAGAGTCTGGAGGGAAACCCTCTGCTCTGACAAGGCAGGGCGGGGATCTAGAGGGAAACCCTCTGCTCTTACAATGCATGGCGGGGGTCTGGAAGGATCCCCTCTGCTCTGGTAAGGCAGGGGGTTCTGCAGGGAAACCCTCTGCTCTGGCAAGGAAGGGTGGGGGTCTGGAGGAAAACCCTCTGCTCTGACAAGTCAGGGAGAATCAAGAGGGGAACGGTCTGCTGTAAAGGCAGGAAGGGGCCTGGAGGGAAACCCTCTGCTCTGACAAGGCTGGAGGGGTGGGGTTCTGGAAAGAAACGCTATGCTTTAGCAAATCAGGGAGAGTCTAGAGGGAAACCCTCTGCTCTGGCAAGGCATGGGGGTCTGGAGGAAAAACCTCTGTTCTGACAAGGCTGGGAGAGTATGGAGGGAAACCCTCTGTTTTGGTAAGGCAGGGAGAGTCTGGAGGGAAACCACCTGCTCTGACAAGGCTGGGCGGAGGTCTGGAGGGAAACTATTTACTCCAATATGGCAGGGGAGGGGGTGTGGAGGGAAACCCTCTGCTTTGGCAAGGCAGGGGGGTCTGCAGGGAAACCATCTGCTCTGGCAAGGCAGGGGGGGTGTTGAGGAAAACCCTCTGTTCTGACAAGGCACGGCGCGTCTTAGCGGAATCCTCTGCTCTGGCAAGGCAGGGGGAGTCTGGAGGGAAACCCTCTGCTCTGACAAGGCAGGGCGGGGCATGGAGGTAAACCCTCTGCTCTGACAAGGCAGGAGGGGTGGGCGTCTGGAGGGAAAACCTCTTCTTTGGCAGGGCAGGGGGGGTCTGGAGGGAAAACTTTTCCAGCGCTGTCCTCCAGACAGTCTCGTCCGTTCACCTGCTGAAGGCAGCTTGTGTTGTGGCCGAAACGTCGTGAGAATTTTATTGCGTTATTTTATTTTATCAATTTATTATTTTATTCTCATTCTACGTGACTTTACCGAAAGAACCAAAGAAGAGGAACGGTCTGCTCTGGCAAGGCAGGGAGGGTCTGGAGGAAAACCCTTTGTTTTGGCAAAGCATGGAGAGTCTGGAGAGAAACGCTCTGCTCTGACAAAGCAGGGCGGTGCCTGGAGGGAAACCCTCTGCTTTTGCAAAGCAGTGAGGGTCTGGAGGGAAACCCTCTGTTTTGGAAAGGCAGGGAGAGTCTGGAGGGAAACCGTCTGCTCTGAAAAGGCAGGGCGGGGGTCTGGAGGGAAACCCTCTGCTCCAATAAGGCAGAGGAAGGGGTATGGAGGGAAACCTTCTGCTCTGGCATGGCAGGGGGGTGTGGAGGAAAATCCTCTGTTCTGACAAGGCATGGGGGGGGGTCTGGAGGGAAACTCTCTGGTCTGGCAAGGCAGGGGGGGGGGTTCTGGAGGGAAACCCTCTGCTCTGTCAAGGCAGGGGGAGTCTGGAGGGAAAACCTCTGCTCTGACAAGGCAGGCGGGGTCTGGAGGGAAACGCTCTGCTTTAGCAAGTCAGCGAGAGTCTATAGGGAAACGTTCTGCTCTGACAAAGCAGGGCCTGGAGGGAAACCCTCTGCTCTGACAAGGCAGGAGGGGTGGGGTTCTGGAGGGAAATCCTCTGCTCATGCAAAGCACAGGGGGTCTGGAGGGAAACACTCTTCTTTGGCAAGGTGGGTGGGGGTCTGGAGGGAAACCCTCTGCTTTAGCAAGTCAGGGAGAGTTTAGAGGGAAACGCTCTGCTCTGACAAGGCAGGGCGGTGCCTGGCGGGATACCCTCTGCTCTGGCAAGGCAGGGGGCAGTCTGGAGGGAAACAGTCTGCTCTGGCAAGGCAGGGGGAGTCTGGAGGAAAACCCTCTGCTCTGACAAGGCAGGCGGGGTCTGGAGGGAAACGCTCTGATTTGGCAATGCAGGGAGAGTCTGGAGGGAAACCCTCTGCTCTGACAAGGCAGGGCGGGGATCTAGAGGGAAACCCTCTGCTCTGACAATGCATGGCGGTGGTCTGGAAGGATCCCCTCTGCTCTGGTAAGGCAGGGGGTTCTGGAGGGAAACCCTCTGCTCCGACAAGGCAGGGGAGCAGGTCTGGAGGGAAACCCTCTGCTCTGGCAAGGCATGGTGGGGGTCTGGAGGAAAACCCTCTGCTCTCACAAGGCAGGCGGGGTCTGGAGGGAAACGCTCTGCTTTAAGAAGTCAGGGAGAATCAAGAGGGAAACGCTCTGCTTTAGCAAGTCAGGGAGAGTCTAGAGGGAAACCCTCTGCTCTGGCAAGGCATTGGGGTCTGGAGGAAAAACCTCTGTTCTGACAAGGCTGGGAGGGTCGGGAGGGAAACCCTCTGTTTTGGTAAGGCAGGGAGAGTCTGGAGGGAAACCACCTGCTCTGACAAGGCAGGGCGGAGGTCTGGAGGGAAACCCTCTGCTCCAATATGGCAGTGGAGGGGGTCTGGAGGGAATCCCTCTGCTTTGGCAAGGCAGGGGGGGTCTGGAGGGAAACCCTCTGCTCTGACAAGGCAGGGCGGGCGTGGAGGGAAACCCTCTGCTCTGACAAGGCAGGAGGGGTGGGGGTCTGGAGGGAAAAACTCTTCTTTGGCAGGGCAGGGGGGGGGTCTGGAGGGAAAACTTATCCAGCCCTGTCCTCCAGACAGTTTCGTCCCTTCACCTGATGAAGGCCGCTTGTGTTGTGGCCGAAACGTCGTGAGAATTTTATTGCGTTATTTTATTTTATCAATTTATTATTTTATTCTCATTCTACGTGACTTTACCGAAAGAACCAAAGAAGAGGAACGGTCTGCTCTGGCAAGGCAGGGAGGGTCTGGAGGAAAACCCTTTGTTTTGGCAAAGCATGGAGAGTCTGGAGGGAAACGCTCTGCTCTGACAAAGCAGGGCGGTGCCTGGAGGGAAACCCTCTGCTTTGGCAAGACAGTGAGGGTCTGGAGGGAAACCGTCTGCTCTGGAAAGGCAGGGTCGGTCTGGAGGGAAACCCCACTGATTTGGCAAGGCAGGGAGGGTCTGGAGGGAAACCCTGTACTCCAATAAGTCAGGTGGAGTCTGGAGGGAATCCCTCTGCTTTGGCAAGGCAGGGGGGGTCTGGAGGGAAACCTTCTGCTCTGGCATGGCAGGGGGGGTCTGGAGGAAAACCCTCTGTTCTGACAAGGCATGGAGGGGGGGTCTGGAGGGAAACCCTCTGGTCTGGCAAGGCAGGCGGTGGGGACTGGAGGGAAACCCTCTGCTCTGGCAAGGCAGAGGGAGTCTGGAGGGAAACCCTCTGCTCTGACAAGGCAGGCGGGTTCTGGAGGGAAACGCTCTGCTTTTTGCAAGTCAGGGAGAGTCTAGAGGGAAACGTTCTGCTCTGACAAGGCAGGGCTGGGCCTGGAGGGAAATCCTCTGCTCTGACAAGTCAGGAGGGGTGGGGGTCTGGAGGGAAACCATCTGATCATGCAAAGCACGGGAATCTGGAGGGAAACCCTCTTCTTTGGCAAGGTAGCGGGGGGGGGGTCTGGAGGGAAAACTTCTCCTCTGATAAGGCAGGGGGGGGGGAGTCTAGATCGAAACCGTCTGTTCTGACAAGGCATGGGGGGTCAGGAGGGAAACCCTCTGCTCTGACAAGGCAGGCGGGGTCTGGAGGTAAACGCTCTGCTTTGGCAAGGCAGGTAGAGTCTGGAGGGAAACCCTCTGCTTTAGCAAGTCAGGGAGAGTTTAGAGGGAAACACTCTGCTCTGACAAGGCAGGGCGGTGTCTTGAGGGAAACCCTCTGCTCTGGCAAGGCAGGGGAGTCTGGAGGAAAACCCTCTGCTCTGACAAGGCAGGCGGGGTCTGGAGGGAAACACCCTGATTTGGCAATGCAGGGAGAGTCTGGAGGGAAACGCTTTGCTTTAGCAGGTCAGAGAGAGTCTAGAGGGAAACGCTTTGCTCTGACAAGGCAGGGCGGGGCCTGGAGGGAAACCCTCTGCTCTGACACGGCAGAGGGGTGGGTGTCATGAGGGAAACCCTCTGATCAGCCAAAGCAGGGGGGTCTGGAGGGAAACCCTCTTCTTTGGCAGGGCAGGGGGGTCTGGAAGGAAAACTTCTCCAGCGCTGTCCTCCAGACAGTCTCGTCCCTTCACCTGATGGAGGGAAACCATCTGATCATGCAAAGCACGGGAATCTGGAGGGAAACCCTCTTCTTTGGCAAGGTAGCGGGGGGGGGGTCTGGAGGGAAAACTTCTCCTCTGATAAGGCAGGGGGGGGGGAGTCTAGATCGAAACCGTCTGTTCTGACAAGGCATGGGGGGTCAGGAGGGAAACCCTCTGCTCTGACAAGGCAGGCGGGGTCTGGAGGTAAACGCTCTGCTTTGGCAAGGCAGGTAGAGTCTGGAGGGAAACCCTCTGCTTTAGCAAGTCAGGGAGAGTTTAGAGGGAAACGCTCTGCTCTGACAAGGCAGGGCGGTGTCTTGAGGGAAACCCTCTGCTCTGGCAAGGCAGGGGAGTCTGGAGGAAAACCCTCTGCTCTGACAAGGCAGGCGGGGTCTGGAGGGAAACACCCTGATTTGGCAATGCAGGGAGAGTCTGGAGGGAAACGCTTTGCTTTAGCAGGTCAGAGAGAGTCTAGAGGGAAACGCTTTGCTCTGACAAGGCAGGGCGGGGCCTGGAGGGAAACCCTCTGCTCTGACACGGCAGAGGGGTGGGTGTCATAAGGGAAACCCTCTGATCAGCCAAAGCAGGGGGGTCTGGAGGGAAACCCTCTTCTTTGGCAGGGCAGGGCGGTCTGGAAGGAAAACTTCTCCAGCGCTGTCCTCCAGACAGTCTCGTCCCTTCACCTGATGAAGGCCGCTTGTGTTGTGACCGAAACGTCGTGAGAATTTTATTGCCTTATTTTATTTTATCAATTTATTATTTTATTCTCATTCTACGTGACTTTACCGAAAGGATCAAAGAAGAGGAACGGTCTGCTCTGGCAAGGCAGGGAGGGTCTGTAGGAAAACCCTTTGTTTTGGCAAAGCATAGAGAGTCTGGAGGGAAACGCTCTGCTCTGACAAAGCAGGGCGGTGCCTGGAGGGAAACCCTCTGCTTTGGCAAGGCAGTGAGGGTCTGGAGGGAAACCCTCTGTTTTGGAAAGGCAGGGCGGGGGTCTGGAGGGAAACCCTCTGCTCCAATAAGGCAGAGGAAGGGGTATGGAGGGAAACCCTCTGCTCTGGCAAGGCAGGGTGGTCTGGAGGGAAACCCCCTGCTCTGATTAGGCAGTGGGGGGGGGGGGGGGCGGTCTGGAGGGAAACCGTCTGCTCTGGAAAGGCAGGTTCGGTCTGGAGGGAAACCCCACTGCTTTGGCAAGGCAGGGAGGGTCTGGAGGGAAACCCTGTACTCCAACAAGTCAGGGGGAGTCTGGAGGGAATCCCTCTGCTTTGCCAAGGCAGGGGGGGGGGTCTGGAGGGAAACCCTCTGCTCTGGCAAGGCAGAGTGAGTCTGATGGGAAACCATCTGCTGTTACAAGGCTAGCGGGGTCTGGAGGGAAACGCTCTGCTTTTTGCAAGTCAGGGAGAGTCTAGAGGGAAACGTTCTGCTCTGACAAGGCAGGGCAGCGCCTGGAGGGAAATCCTCTGCTCTGACAAGTCAGGAGGGGTGGGGGTCTGGAGGGAAACCCTCTGCTCATGTAAGCACAGGGGGTCTGGAGGGAAACCCTCTTCTTTGGCAAGGTAGGGGGGGTCTGGAGGGAAACACTCTGCTCTGGCAAGGCAAGGGGAGTCTGGTGGAAAACGCTCTGCTTTGACAAGGCAGGCGGGGTCTGGAGGGAAACGCTCTGCTTTAGCAAGTCAGAGAGAGTCTACATGGAAACGCTCTGCTCTGACAAGGCAGGGCGGGGCCTGGAGGGAAACCCTCTGCTCTGACAAGGCAGAGGGGTGGGGGTCAGGAGGGAAACCTTCTTCTTTGGCAGGGCAGGGGGTGTCTAGAGGGAAAACTTCTCCAGCGCTGTCCTCCAGACAGTCTCGTCACTTCACCTGATGAAGGCCGCTTGTGTTGTGGCCGAAACGTCGTGAGCATTTTATTGCCTTATTTTATTTTATCAATTTATTATTTTATTCTCATTCTACGTGACTTTACCGAAAGAACCAAAGAAGACGAACGGTCTGCTCTGGCAAGGCAGGGAGGGTCTGGAGGAAAACCCTTTGTTTTGGCAAAGCATGGAGAGTCTGGAGGGAAACGCTCTGCTCTGACAAGGCAGGGTGGTGCCTGGAGGGAAACCCTCTGCTTTGGCAAGGCAGGGAGGGTCTGGAGAGAAACCCTCTGTTTTGGAAAGGCAGGGAGAGTCTGGAGGGAAACCGTCTGCTCTGACAAGGCAAGGCAGGGGTCTGGAGGGAAACCGTCTGCTACAATAAGGCAGAGGAAGGGGTATGGAGGGAAACCCTCTGCTCTGGCAAGGCAGGGTGGTCTGGAGAGAAACCCCCTGCTCTGATGAGGCAGGGGGAGGCGGTCTGGAGGGAAACCGTCTGCTCTGGAAAGGCGGGGTCGGTCTCGAGGGAAACCCCACTGCTTTGGCAAGACAGGGAGGGTCTGGAGGGAAACCGTCTGTTCCAATAAGTCAGGGGGGGTCTGGAGGGAATCCCTCTGCTTTGGCAAGGCAGGGGGGTCTGGAGGGAAACCTTCTGCTCTGGCATGGCATTGGGGTTCTGCAGGAAAACACTCTGTTCTGACAAGGCATGGGGGGGTCTGGAGGGAAACCCTATGGTCCGGCAAGGCAGGGGGGGTCTGGAAGGAAACCCTCTGCTCTGACAAGTCAGTAGGGGTGGGGGACTGGAGGGAAACCCTCTGCTCATGCAAAGCACGGG
Source organism: Petromyzon marinus (assembly GCF_048934315.1). Classification (NCBI taxonomy): domain Eukaryota; kingdom Metazoa; phylum Chordata; class Hyperoartia; order Petromyzontiformes; family Petromyzontidae; genus Petromyzon; species Petromyzon marinus. The sequence goes on along the minus strand of NC_133698.1, from coordinate 237,721 downwards.
GGATCCGGAGGGAAACCCTCTTCTTTGGCAAGGTAGGGGGGGGGGTCTGGAGGGAAAACTTCTCCTCTGACAAGGCAGGGCGGGGGGAGTCTAGATCGAAACCGTCTGTTCTGACAAGGCAGGGGGGGTCGGGAGGGAAACCCTATGTTCTGACAAGGCAGGTGGGGTCTGGAGGGAAACGCTCTGCTTTGACAAGGCAGGTAGAGTCTGGAGGGAAACCCTCTGCTCTGACAAGGCAGGGCGGGGATCTAGAGGGAAACCCTCTGCTCTGACAATGCATGGCGGTGGTCTGGAAGGATCCCCTCTGCTCTGGTAAGGCAGGGGGTTCTGGAGGGAAACCCTCTGCTCCGACAAGGCAGGGGAGCAGGTCTGGAGGGAAACCCTCTGCTCTGGCAAGGCATGGTGGGGGTCTGGAGGAAAACCCTCTGCTCTCACAAGGCAGGCGGGGTCTGGAGGGAAACGCTCTGCTTTAAGAAGTCAGGGAGAATCAAGAGGGAAACGCTCTGCTTTAGCAAGTCAGGGAGAGTCTAGAGGGAAACCCTCTGCTCTGGCAAGGCATTGGGGTCTGGAGGAAAAACCTCTGTTCTGACAAGGCTGGGAGGGTCGGGAGGGAAACCCTCTGTTTTGGTAAGGCAGGGAGAGTCTGGAGGGAAACCACCTGCTCTGACAAGGCAGGGCGGAGGTCTGGAGGGAAACCCTCTGCTCCAATATGGCAGTGGAGGGGGTCTGGAGGGAATCCCTCTGCTTTGGCAAGGCAGGGGGGGTCTGGAGGGAAACCCTCTGCTCTGACAAGGCAGGGCGGGCGTGGAGGGAAACCCTCTGCTCTGACAAGGCAGGAGGGGTGGGGGTCTGGAGGGAAAAACTCTTCTTTGGCAGGGCAGGGGGGGGTCTGGAGGGAAAACTTATCCAGCCCTGTCCTCCAGACAGTTTCGTCCCTTCACCTGATGAAGGCCGCTTGTGTTGTGGCCGAAACGTCGTGAGAATTTTATTGCGTTATTTTATTTTATCAATTTATTATTTTATTCTCATTCTACGTGACTTTACCGAAAGAACCAAAGAAGAGGAACGGTCTGCTCTGGCAAGGCAGGGAGGGTCTGGAGGAAAACCCTTTGTTTTGGCAAAGCATGGAGAGTCTGGAGGGAAACGCTCTGCTCTGACAAAGCAGGGCGGTGCCTGGAGGGAAACCCTCTGCTTTGGCAAGACAGTGAGGGTCTGGAGGGAAACCGTCTGCTCTGGAAAGGCAGGGTCGGTCTGGAGGGAAACCCCACTGATTTGGCAAGGCAGGGAGGGTCTGGAGGGAAACCCTGTACTCCAATAAGTCAGGTGGAGTCTGGAGGGAATCCCTCTGCTTTGGCAAGGCAGGGGGGGTCTGGAGGGAAACCTTCTGCTCTGGCATGGCAGGGGGGGTCTGGAGGAAAACCCTCTGTTCTGACAAGGCATGGAGGGGGGGTCTGGAGGGAAACCCTCTGGTCTGGCAAGGCAGGCGGTGGGGACTGGAGGGAAACCCTCTGCTCTGGCAAGGCAGAGGGAGTCTGGAGGGAAACCCTCTGCTCTGACAAGGCAGGCGGGTTCTGGAGGGAAACGCTCTGCTTTTTGCAAGTCAGGGAGAGTCTAGAGGGAAACGTTCTGCTCTGACAAGGCAGGGCTGGGCCTGGAGGGAAATCCTCTGCTCTGACAAGTCAGGAGGGGTGGGGGTCTGGAGGGAAACCATCTGATCATGCAAAGCACGGGAATCTGGAGGGAAACCCTCTTCTTTGGCAAGGTAGCGGGGGGGGGGTCTGGAGGGAAAACTTCTCCTCTGATAAGGCAGGGGGGGGGGAGTCTAGATCGAAACCGTCTGTTCTGACAAGGCATGGGGGGTCAGGAGGGAAACCCTCTGCTCTGACAAGGCAGGCGGGGTCTGGAGGTAAACGCTCTGCTTTGGCAAGGCAGGTAGAGTCTGGAGGGAAACCCTCTGCTTTAGCAAGTCAGGGAGAGTTTAGAGGGAAACACTCTGCTCTGACAAGGCAGGGCGGTGTCTTGAGGGAAACCCTCTGCTCTGGCAAGGCAGGGGAGTCTGGAGGAAAACCCTCTGCTCTGACAAGGCAGGCGGGGTCTGGAGGGAAACACCCTGATTTGGCAATGCAGGGAGAGTCTGGAGGGAAACGCTTTGCTTTAGCAGGTCAGAGAGAGTCTAGAGGGAAACGCTTTGCTCTGACAAGGCAGGGCGGGGCCTGGAGGGAAACCCTCTGCTCTGACACGGCAGAGGGGTGGGTGTCATGAGGGAAACCCTCTGATCAGCCAAAGCAGGGGGGTCTGGAGGGAAACCCTCTTCTTTGGCAGGGCAGGGGGGTCTGGAAGGAAAACTTCTCCAGCGCTGTCCTCCAGACAGTCTCGTCCCTTCACCTGATGGAGGGAAACCATCTGATCATGCAAAGCACGGGAATCTGGAGGGAAACCCTCTTCTTTGGCAAGGTAGCGGGGGGGGGGTCTGGAGGGAAAACTTCTCCTCTGATAAGGCAGGGGGGGGGGAGTCTAGATCGAAACCGTCTGTTCTGACAAGGCATGGGGGGTCAGGAGGGAAACCCTCTGCTCTGACAAGGCAGGCGGGGTCTGGAGGTAAACGCTCTGCTTTGGCAAGGCAGGTAGAGTCTGGAGGGAAACCCTCTGCTTTAGCAAGTCAGGGAGAGTTTAGAGGGAAACGCTCTGCTCTGACAAGGCAGGGCGGTGTCTTGAGGGAAACCCTCTGCTCTGGCAAGGCAGGGGAGTCTGGAGGAAAACCCTCTGCTCTGACAAGGCAGGCGGGGTCTGGAGGGAAACACCCTGATTTGGCAATGCAGGGAGAGTCTGGAGGGAAACGCTTTGCTTTAGCAGGTCAGAGAGAGTCTAGAGGGAAACGCTTTGCTCTGACAAGGCAGGGCGGGGCCTGGAGGGAAACCCTCTGCTCTGACACGGCAGAGGGGTGGGTGTCATAAGGGAAACCCTCTGATCAGCCAAAGCAGGGGGGTCTGGAGGGAAACCCTCTTCTTTGGCAGGGCAGGGCGGTCTGGAAGGAAAACTTCTCCAGCGCTGTCCTCCAGACAGTCTCGTCCCTTCACCTGATGAAGGCCGCTTGTGTTGTGACCGAAACGTCGTGAGAATTTTATTGCCTTATTTTATTTTATCAATTTATTATTTTATTCTCATTCTACGTGACTTTACCGAAAGGATCAAAGAAGAGGAACGGTCTGCTCTGGCAAGGCAGGGAGGGTCTGTAGGAAAACCCTTTGTTTTGGCAAAGCATAGAGAGTCTGGAGGGAAACGCTCTGCTCTGACAAAGCAGGGCGGTGCCTGGAGGGAAACCCTCTGCTTTGGCAAGGCAGTGAGGGTCTGGAGGGAAACCCTCTGTTTTGGAAAGGCAGGGCGGGGGTCTGGAGGGAAACCCTCTGCTCCAATAAGGCAGAGGAAGGGGTATGGAGGGAAACCCTCTGCTCTGGCAAGGCAGGGTGGTCTGGAGGGAAACCCCCTGCTCTGATTAGGCAGTGGGGGGGGGGGGGGCGGTCTGGAGGGAAACCGTCTGCTCTGGAAAGGCAGGTTCGGTCTGGAGGGAAACCCCACTGCTTTGGCAAGGCAGGGAGGGTCTGGAGGGAAACCCTGTACTCCAACAAGTCAGGGGGAGTCTGGAGGGAATCCCTCTGCTTTGCCAAGGCAGGGGGGGGGGTCTGGAGGGAAACCCTCTGCTCTGGCAAGGCAGAGTGAGTCTGATGGGAAACCATCTGCTGTTACAAGGCTAGCGGGGTCTGGAGGGAAACGCTCTGCTTTTTGCAAGTCAGGGAGAGTCTAGAGGGAAACGTTCTGCTCTGACAAGGCAGGGCAGCGCCTGGAGGGAAATCCTCTGCTCTGACAAGTCAGGAGGGGTGGGGGTCTGGAGGGAAACCCTCTGCTCATGTAAGCACAGGGGGTCTGGAGGGAAACCCTCTTCTTTGGCAAGGTAGGGGGGGTCTGGAGGGAAACACTCTGCTCTGGCAAGGCAAGGGGAGTCTGGTGGAAAACGCTCTGCTTTGACAAGGCAGGCGGGGTCTGGAGGGAAACGCTCTGCTTTAGCAAGTCAGAGAGAGTCTACATGGAAACGCTCTGCTCTGACAAGGCAGGGCGGGGCCTGGAGGGAAACCCTCTGCTCTGACAAGGCAGAGGGGTGGGGGTCAGGAGGGAAACCTTCTTCTTTGGCAGGGCAGGGGGTGTCTAGAGGGAAAACTTCTCCAGCGCTGTCCTCCAGACAGTCTCGTCACTTCACCTGATGAAGGCCGCTTGTGTTGTGGCCGAAACGTCGTGAGCATTTTATTGCCTTATTTTATTTTATCAATTTATTATTTTATTCTCATTCTACGTGACTTTACCGAAAGAACCAAAGAAGACGAACGGTCTGCTCTGGCAAGGCAGGGAGGGTCTGGAGGAAAACCCTTTGTTTTGGCAAAGCATGGAGAGTCTGGAGGGAAACGCTCTGCTCTGACAAGGCAGGGTGGTGCCTGGAGGGAAACCCTCTGCTTTGGCAAGGCAGGGAGGGTCTGGAGAGAAACCCTCTGTTTTGGAAAGGCAGGGAGAGTCTGGAGGGAAACCGTCTGCTCTGACAAGGCAAGGCAGGGGTCTGGAGGGAAACCGTCTGCTACAATAAGGCAGAGGAAGGGGTATGGAGGGAAACCCTCTGCTCTGGCAAGGCAGGGTGGTCTGGAGAGAAACCCCCTGCTCTGATGAGGCAGGGGGAGGCGGTCTGGAGGGAAACCGTCTGCTCTGGAAAGGCGGGGTCGGTCTCGAGGGAAACCCCACTGCTTTGGCAAGACAGGGAGGGTCTGGAGGGAAACCGTCTGTTCCAATAAGTCAGGGGGGGTCTGGAGGGAATCCCTCTGCTTTGGCAAGGCAGGGGGGTCTGGAGGGAAACCTTCTGCTCTGGCATGGCATTGGGGTTCTGCAGGAAAACACTCTGTTCTGACAAGGCATGGGGGGGTCTGGAGGGAAACCCTATGGTCCGGCAAGGCAGGGGGGGTCTGGAAGGAAACCCTCTGCTCTGACAAGTCAGTAGGGGTGGGGGACTGGAGGGAAACCCTCTGCTCATGCAAAGCACGGGGGATCCGGAGGGAAACCCTCTTCTTTGGCAAGGTAGGGGGGGGGGTCTGGAGGGAAAACTTCTCCTCTGACAAGGCAGGGCGGGGGGAGTCTAGATCGAAACCGTCTGTTCTGACAAGGCAGGGGGGGTCGGGAGGGAAACCCTATGTTCTGACAAGGCAGGTGGGGTCTGGAGGGAAACGCTCTGCTTTGACAAGGCAGGTAGAGTCTGGAGGGAAACCCTCTGCTTTAGCAAGTCAGGGAGAGTTTAGAGGGAAACGCTCTGCTCTGACAAGGCAGGGCGGTGCCTGGAGGGAAACCCTCTGCTCTGGCAAGGCAGGGGGGGTCTGGAGGGAAACACTCTGCTCTGGCAAGGCGAGGGGAGTCTGGAGGAAAACCCTCTTCTTTAGCAAGTCAGAGAGAGTCTAGAGGGAAACGCTCTGCTCTGACAACGCAGGGCGGGGATCTAGAGGGAAAGCCTCTGCTCTGACAATGCATGGCGGGAGTCTGGAGGGATCCCCTCTGCTCTGGTAAGGCAGGGGGTTCTGGAGGGAAACCCTCTGCTACGACAAGGCAGGGGAGCAGGTCTGGAGGGAAACCCTCTGCTCTGGCAAGGCAGGGTGGGGGTCTGGAGGGAAACCCTCTGCTCTGACAAGGCAGGCGGGGTCTGGAGGGAAACGCTCTGCTTTAACAAGTCAGGGAGAGTCTAGAGGGAAACGCTCTGCTCTGAGAAGGCAGGATGGGTGGGGGTCTGGAGGAAAACCCTCTGTTTTAGCAAGTCACGGAGAATCTAGAGGGAAACCCTCTGCTCTGGCAAGGCATGGGGGTCTGGAGGAAAACCCTCTGTTCTGACAAGGCAGGGAGGGTATGGAGGGAAACCTTCTGTTTTTGCAAGGAAGGGAGAGTCTGGAGGGAAACCGTCTGCTCTGACAAGGCAGGGCGGGGGTCTGGAGGGAAACCCTCTGCTCCAATAAGGCAGGGGAGGGGGTCTGGAGGGAAACCCTCTGCTTTGGCAAGGCAGGGGGGGTCTGGAGGGAAACCATCTGCTCTGGCAATGCAGGGCGGGTCTCGAGGAAAACCCTCTGTTCTGACAAGGCACGGCACGTCTTAGGGGAATCCTCTGCTCTGGCAAGGCAGGGGGGGGTCTGGAGGGAAACCCTCTGCTCTGACAAGGCAGAGGGGTGGGCGTCAGGAGGGAAACCCTCTGCTCAGCCAAAGCAGGGGGGTCTGGAGGGAAACCCTCTTCTTTGGCAGGGCAGGGGGTGTCTAGAGGGAAAACTTCTCCAGCGCTGTCCTCCAGACAGTCTCGTCACTTCACCTGATGAAGGCCGCTTGTGTTGTGGCCGAAACGTCGTGAGAATTTTATTGTGTTATTTTATTTTATCAATTTATTATTTTATTCTCATTCTACGTGACTTTACCGATAGAACGAAAGAAGAGGAACCGTCTGCTCTGGCAAGGCAGGGAGGGTCTGGAGGAAAACCCTTTGTTTTGGCAAAGCATGGAGAGTCTGGAGGGAAACGCTCTGCTCTGACAAGGCAGGGTGGTGCCTGGAGGGAAACCCTCTGCTTTGGCAAGGCAGGGAGGGTCTGGAGAGAAACCCTCTGTTTTGGAAAGGCAGGGAGAGCCTGGAGGGAAACCGTCTGCTCTGACAAGGCAAGGCGGGGGTCTGGAGGGAAACCCTCTGCTACACTAAGGCAGAGGAAGGGGTATGGAGGGAAACCCTCTGCTCTGGCAAGGCAGGGTGGTCTGGAGGGAAACCCCCTGCTCTGATGAGGCAGGGGGAGGCGGTCTGGAGGGAAACCGTCTGCTCTGGAAAGGCGCGGTCGGTCTGGAGGGAAACCCCACTGCTTTGGCAAGACAGGGAGGGTCTGGAGGGAAACCGTCTGGTCCAATAAGTCAGGGGGGGGTCTGGAGGGAATCCCTCTGCTTTGGCAAGGCAGGGTGGTCTGGAGGGAAACCTTCTGCTCTGGCATGGCATTGGGGTTCTGCAGGAAAACACTCTGTTCTGACAAGGCATGGGGGGGTCTGGAGGGAAACCCTCTGGTCCGGCAAGGCAGGGGGGGGGTCTGGAGGGAAACCCTCTGCTCTGACAAGGCAGGCGGGGTTTGGAGGGAAACGCTCTTTTTTAGCAAGTCAGGGAGAGGCTAGAGGGAAACATTCTGCTCTGACAAGGCAGGGCAGGGCCTGGAGGAAAACCCTCTGCTCTGACAAGTCAGTAGGGGTGGGGGACTGGAGGGAAACCCTCTGCTCATGCAAAGCACGGGGGATCTGGAGGGAAACCCTCTTCTTTGGCAAGGTAGGGGGGCGGGACTGGAGGGAAAACTTCTCCTCTGACAAGGCAGTGCAGGGGGAGTCTAGATCGAAACCGTCTGTTCTGACAAGGCAGGGGGGGTCGGGAGGGAAACCCTATGTTCTGACAAGGCAGGTGGGGTCTGGAGGGAAACGCTCTGCTTTGACAAGGCAGGTAGAGTCTGGAGGGAAACCCTCTGCTTTAGCAAGTCAGGGAGAGTTTAGAGGGAAACGCTCTGCTCTGACAAGGCAGGGCGGTGCCTGGAGGGAAACCCTCTGCTCTGGCAAGGCAGGGGGGTCTGGAGGGAAACACTCTGCTCTGGCAAGGCGAGGGGAGTCTGGAGGAAAACCCTCTTCTTTAGCAAGTCAGAGAGAGTCTAGAGGGAAACGCTCTGCTCTGACAACGCAGGGCAGGGATCTAGAGGGAAACCCTCTGCTCTGACAATGCATGGCGGGAGTCTGGAGGGATCCCCTCTGCTCTGGTAAGGCAGGGGGTTCTGGAGGGAAACCCTCTGCTACGACAAGGCAGGGGAGCAGGTCTGGAGGGAAACCCTCTGCTCTGGAAAGGCAGGGTGGGGGTCTGGAGGGAAACCCTCTGCTCTGACAAGGCAGGCGGGGTCTGGAGGGAAACGCTCTGCTTTAACAAGTCAGGGAGAGTCTAGAGGGAAAAGCTCTGCTCTGAGAAGGCAGGAGGGGTGGGGGTCTGGAGGAAAACCCTCTGTTTTAGCAAGTCACGGAGAATCTAGAGGGAAACCCTCTGCTCTGGCAAGGCATGGGGGTCTGGAGGAAAACCCTCTGTTCCTGACAAGGCAGGGAGGGTATGGAGGGAAACCTTCTGTTTTTGCAAGGAAGGGAGAGTCTGGAGGGAAACCGTCTGCTCTGACAAGGCAGGGCGGGGGTCTGGAGGGAAACCCTCTGCTCCAATAAGGCAGGGGAGGGGGTCTGGAGGGAAACCCTCTGCTTTGGCAAGGCAGGGGGGGTCTGGAGGGAAACCATCTGCTCTGGCAAGGCAGGGCGGGTCTCGAGGAAAACCCTCTGTTCTGACAAGGCACGGCACATCTTAGGGGAATCCTCTGCTCTGGCAAGGCAGGGGGGGGTCTGGAGGGAAACCCTCTGCTCTGACAAGGCAGAGGGGTGGGCGTCAGGAGGGAAACCCTCTGCTCAGCCAAAGCAGGGGGGTCTGGAGGGAAACCCTCTTCTTTGGCAGGGCAGGGGGTGTCTAGAGGGAAAACTTCTCCAGCGCTGTCCTCCAGACAGTCTCGTCACTTCACCTGATGAAGGCCGCTTGTGTTGTGGCCGAAACGTCGTGAGAATTTTATTGTGTTATTTTATTTTATCAATTTATTATTTTATTCTCATTCTACGTGACTTTACCGATAGAACGAAAGAAGAGGAACCGTCTGCTCTGGCAAGGCAGGGAGGGTCTGGAGGAAAACCCTTTGTTTTGGCAAAGCATGGAGAGTCTGGAGGGAAACGCTCTGCTCTGACAAGGCAGGGTGGTGCCTGGAGGGAAACCCTCTGCTTTGGCAAGGCAGGGAGGGTCTGGAGAGAAACCCTCTGTTTTGGAAAGGCAGGGAGAGCCTGGAGGGAAACCGTCTGCTCTGACAAGGCAAGGCGGGGGTCTGGAGGGAAACCCTCTGCTACACTAAGGCAGAGGAAGGGGTATGGAGGGAAACCCTCTGCTCTGGCAAGGCAGGGTGGTCTGGAGGGAAACCCCCTGCTCTGATGAGGCAGGGGGAGGCGGTCTGGAGGGAAACCGTCTGCTCTGGAAAGGCGCGGTCGGTCTGGAGGGAAACCCCACTGCTTTGGCAAGACAGGGAGGGTCTGGAGGGAAACCGTCTGGTCCAATAAGTCAGGGGGGGGTCTGGAGGGAATCCCTCTGCTTTGGCAAGGCAGGGTGGTCTGGAGGGAAACCTTCTGCTCTGGCATGGCATTGGGGTTCTGCAGGAAAACACTCTGTTCTGACAAGGCATGGGGGGGTCTGGAGGGAAACCCTCTGGTCCGGCAAGGCAGGGGGGGGGTCTGGAGGGAAACCCTCTGCTCTGACAAGGCAGGCGGGGTTTGGAGGGAAACGCTCTTTTTTAGCAAGTCAGGGAGAGGCTAGAGGGAAACATTCTGCTCTGACAAGGCAGGGCAGGGCCTGGAGGAAAACCCTCTGCTCTGACAAGTCAGTAGGGGTGGGGGACTGGAGGGAAACCCTCTGCTCATGCAAAGCACGGGGGATCTGGAGGGAAACCCTCTTCTTTGGCAAGGTAGGGGGGCGGGACTGGAGGGAAAACTTCTCCTCTGACAAGGCAGGGCAGGGGGAGTCTAGATCGAAACCGTCTGTTCTGACAAGGCAGGGGGGGTCGGGAGGGAAACCCTATGTTCTGACAAGGCAGGTGGGGTCTGGAGGGAAACGCTCTGCTTTGACAAGGCAGGTAGAGTCTGGAGGGAAACCCTCTGCTTTAGCAAGTCAGGGAGAGTTTAGAGGGAAACGCTCTGCTCTGACAAGGCAGGGCGGTGCCTGGAGGGAAACCCTCTGCTCTGGCAAGGCAGGGGGGGTCTGGAGGGAAACACTCTGCTCTGGCAAGGCGAGGGGAGTCTGGAGGAAAACCCTCTTCTTTAGCAAGTCAGAGAGAGTCTAGAGGGAAACGCTCTGCTCTGACAACGCAGGGCAGGGATCTAGAGGGAAACCCTCTGCTCTGACAATGGATGGCGGGAGTCTGGAGGGATCCCCTCTGCTCTGGTAAGGCAGGGGGTTCTGGAGGGAAACCCTCTGCAACGACAAGGCAGGGGAGCAGGTCTGGAGGGAAACCCTCTGCTCTGGAAAGGCAGGGTGGGGGTCTGGAGGGAAACCCTCTGCTCTGACAAGGCAGGCGGGGTCTGGAGGGAAACGCTCTGCTTTAACAAGTCAGGGAGAGTCTAGAGGGAAAAGCTCTGCTCTGAGAAGGCAGGAGGGGTGGGGGTCTGGAGGAAAACCCTCTGTTTTAGCAAGTCACGGAGAATCTAGAGGGAAACCCTATGCTCTGGCAAGGCATGGGGGTCTGGAGGAAAACCCTCTGTTCCTGACAAGGCAGAGAGGGTATGGAGGGAAACCTTCTGTTTTTGCAAGGAAGGGAGAGTCTGGAGGGAAACCGTCTGCTCTGACAAGGCAGGGCGGGGGTCTGAAGGGAAACCCTCTGCTCCAATAAGGCAGGGGAGGGGGTCTGGAGGGAAACCCTCTGCTTTGGCAAGGCAGGGGGGGTCTGGAGGGAAACCATCTGCTCTGGCAAGGCAGGGCGGGTCTCGAGGAAAACCCTCTGTTCTGATAAGGCACGGCACGTCTTAGGGGAATCCTCTGCTCTGGCAAGGCAGGGGGGGGTCTGGAGGGAAACCCTCTGCTCTGACAAGGCAGGGCGGGGCATGGAGGGAAACCCTCTGCTCTGACAAAGCAGGAGGGGTGGGGGTCTGGAGGGAAAACCTCTTCTTTGGCAGGGCAGGGGGGGTCTGGAGGGAAAACTTCTCCAGCGCTGTCCTCCAGATAGTCTCGTCCCTTCACCTGATGAAGGCCGCTTGTGTTCTGGCCGAAACGTCGTGACAATTTTATTGTGTTATTTTATTTTATCAATTCATTATTTTATTCTCATTCTACGTGACTTTACCGAAAGGACCAAAGAAGAGGAACCGTCTGCTCTGGCAAGGCAGGGGGGTCTAGAGGGAAACACTCTGCTCTGGAAAGGCAGGGGGAGTCCGAAGGGAAACCCTCTGATATGACAAGGCAGGCGGGGTCTGGAGGGAAACGCTCTGCTTTAACAAGTCAGGGAGAGTCTAGAGGGAAACGCTCTGCTCTGACAAGGCAGGGCAGGGCCTGGAGGGAAACCCTCTGCTCTGACAAAGCAGGAGGGGTGGGCGTCTGCAGGGAAACCCTCTGCTCAGCCAAAGCAGGGGGGGGGGGGTCTGGAGGGAAACCCTCTTCTTTGGCAGGGCAGGGGTGGTCTGGAGGGAAAACTTCTCCTGCTCTGTCCTCCAGACAGTCTCATCCCTTCACCTTATGAAGGCCGCTTGTGTTGTGGCCGAAACGTCGTGAGAATTTTATTGTGTTATTTTATTTTATCAATTTATTATTTTATTCTCATTCTATGTGACTTTACTGAAAGAATCAAAGATGAGGAACCATCTGCTTTGGCAAGGCAGGGAGGGTCTGGAGGGAAACCGTTTGCTCTGACAAGGCAGGGCGGGGGTCTGGTGGGAAACCCTCTGTTCCAATAATGCAGAGGAAGGGGTATGGAGGGAAACCCTCTGCTCTGGCAAGGCAGGGGGGTCTGGAGGGAAACCCCCTGCTCTGATGAGGCAGGGGTGGGCGGTCTGGAGGGAAACCGTCTGCTCTGGAAAGGCAGGGTCGGTCTGGAGGGAAACCCTCTGCTTTGGCAAGGCAGGGAGGGTCTGGAGGGATACCCTCTGCTCCAGTAAGTCAGGTGGGGTCTGGAGGGAATCCATCTGCTTTGGCAAGGCACGGGGGTCTGGAGGGAAACCTTCTGCTCTGGCATGGCAGGGGGGGGGGTGAGTCTGGAGGAAAACCCTCTGTTCTGACAAGGCATGGGGGGGTCTGGAGGGAAACCCTCTGGTCTGGCAAGACAGCGGGGGGGGGGGTCTGGAGGGAAATCCTCTGCTCTGGCAAGGGATGGGGAGTCTGGAGGAAAACCATCTGCTCTGACAAGGCAGGCGGGGTCTGGAGGGAAACGCTCTGCTTTAGCAAGTCAGCGAGAGTCTAGAGGGAAACGTTCTGCTCTGACAAAGCAGGGCAGGGCCTGGAGTGAAACCCTCTGCTCTGACAAGGCAGGAGGGGTGGGGGTCTTTAGGGAAACCCTCTGCTCATGCAAAGCACAGGGGGTCTGGAGGGAAATCCTCTTCTTTGGCAAGGTAGGGGGGGGTCTGGAGGGAAAACTTCTCCTCTGATAAGGTAGGGGGGGGGACTCTAGATCGAAACCCTCTGCTTCTGCAAGGCAGGGGGGGTCTGGAGGAAAACCCTCTGTTCTGACAAGGCAGGGTGGGTCTGGAGGGAAACCCTATGCTGTGACAAGGCAGGCGGGGTCTGGAGGGAAACCCTCTGCTTTAGCAAGTCAGGGAGAGTCTAGAGGGAAACGCTATGCTCTGACAAGGCAGGACTGGGCCTGGAGAGAAACCCTCTGCTTTGGCAAGGAAGGGAGGGTCTTGAGGGAAATCCTCTGTTCCAATAAGGCAGAGGAAGGGGTATGGAGGGAAACCCTCTGATCTGGCAAGGCAGGGGGGTCTGGAGGGAAACCCCCTGCTCTGATGAGGCAGGGGGGGGCGATCTGGAGGGAAACCGTCTGCTCTGGAAAGGCAGGGTCGGTCTGGAGGGAAACCCTCTGCTTTGGCAAGGCAGGGAGAGTCTGGAGGGAAGCCGTTTGCTCTGACAAGGCAGGGCGGGGGTCTGTAGGGAAACCCTCTGTTCCAATAATGCAGAGGAAGGGGTATGGAGGGAAACCCTCTGCTCTGGCAAGGCAGGGGGGTCTGGAGTGAAACCCCCTGCTCTGATGAGGCAGGGGGGGGGCGGTCTGGAGGGATACCGTCTGCTCTGGCAAGGCAGGGGGGGTCTGGAGGAAAACCCTCTATTCTGACAAGGCAGGGGGGGTCTGGAGGAAAACCCTATGCTGTGACAAGGCAGGCGGGGTCTGGAGGGAAACGCTCTGCTTTGGCAAGGCAGGTAGAGTCTGGAGGGAAACCCTCTGCTTTAGCAAGTCAGAGGGAAACGCTATGCTCTGACAAGGCAGGGCGGGGCCTTCAGAGAAACCCTCTGCTTTGGCAAGGCAGGGAGGGTCTGGAGGGAAATCCTCTGTTCCAATAAGGCAGAGGAAGGGGTATGGAGGGAAACCCACTACTCTGGCAAGGCACGGGGGTCTGGAGGGAAACCCCCTGCTCTGATGAGGCAGGGTGGGGGTCTGGAGTGAAACCCTCTGCTCTGACAAGGCAGGAGGGGTGGGGGTCTTTAGGGAAACCCTCTGCTCATGTAAAGCACAGGGGGTCTGGAGGGAAACCCTCTTCTTTGGCAAGGTAGGGGGGGGGGTCTGGAGGGAAAACTTCTCCTCTGATAAGGTAGGGGGGGGACTCTAGATCGAAACCGTCTGCTCTGGCAAGGCAGGTGGGGTCTGGAGGAAAACCCTCTGTTCTGACAAGGCAGGGTGGGTCTGGAGGGAAACCCTATGCTGTGACAAGGCAGGCGGGGTCTGGAGGGAAACCCTCTGCTTTAGCAAGTCAGGGAGAGTCTAGAGGGAAACGCTATGCTCTGACAAGGCAGGGCTGGGCCTGGAGAGAAACCCTCTGCTTTGGCAAGGAAGGGAGGGTCTTGAGGGAAATCCTCTGTTCCAATAAGGCAGAGGAAGGGGTATGGAGGGAAACCCTCTGCTCTGGCAAGGCAGGGGGGTCTGGAGGGAAACCCCCTGCTCTGATGAGGCAGGGGGGGGGCGATCTGGAGGGAATCCGTCTGCTCTGGAAAGGCAGGGTCGGTCTGGAGGGAAACCCTCTGCTTTGGCAAGTCAGGGAGAGTCTAGAGGGAAACGCTATGCTCTGACCAGGCAGGGCTGCGCCTGGAGAGAAACCCTCTGCTTTGGCAAGGAAGGGAGGGTCTTGAGGGAAATCCTCTGTTCCAATAAGGCAGAGGAAGGGGTATGGAGGGAAACCCTCTGATCTGGCAAGGCAGGGGGGTCTGGAGGGAAACCCCCTGCTCTGATGAGGCAAGGGGGGGCGATCTGGAGGGAAACCTTCTGCTCTGGAAAGGCAGGGTCGGTCTGGAGGGAAACCCTCTGCTTTGGCAAGGCAGGGAGAGTTTGGAGGGAAGCCGTTTGCTCTGACAAGGCAGGGCGAAGGTCTGCAGGGAAACCCTCTGTTCCAATAATGCAGAGGAAGGGGTATGGAGGGAAACCCTCTGCTCTGGCAAGGCAGGGGGGTCTGGAGGGAAACCCCCTGCTCTGATGAGGCAGGGGGGGGGCGGTCTGGAGGGATAACGTCTGCTCTGGCAAGGCAGGGGGGGTCTGGAGGAAAACCCTCTATTCTGACAAGGCAGGGGGGGTCTGGAGGAAAACCCTATGCTGTGACAAGGCAGGCGGGGTCTGGAGGGAAACGCTCTGCTTTGGCAAGGCAGGTAGAGTCTGGAGGGAAACCCTCTGCTTTAGCAAGTCAGGGAGAGTCTAGAGGGAAACGCTATGCTCTGACAAGGCAGGGCGGGGCCTTCAGAGAAACCCTCTGCTTTGGCAAGGCAGGGAGGGTCTGGAGGGAAATCCTCTGTTCCAATAAGGCAGAGGAAGGGGTATGGAGGGAAACCCACTACTATGGCAAGGCACGGGGGTCTGGAGGGAAACCCCCTGCTCTGATGAGGCAGGGTGGGGGTCTGGAAGGAAACCCTCTGCTCTGACAAGGCAGGAGGGGTGGGGGTCTTTAGGGAAACCCTCTGCTCATGTAAAGCACAGGGGGTCTGGAGGGAAACCCTCTTCTTTGGCACGGTAGGGGGGGGGTCTGGAGGGAAAACTTCTCCTCTGATAAGGTAGGGGGGGGACTCTAGATCGAAACCGTTTGCTCTGGCAAGGCAGGGTGGGTCTGGAGGAAAACCCTCTGTTCTGACAAGGCAGGGTGGGTCTGGAGGGAAACCCTATGCTGTGACAAGGCAGGCGGGGTCTGGAGGGAAACCCTCTGCTTTAGCAAGTCAGGGAGAGTCTAGAGGGAAACGCTATGCTCTGACAAGGCAGGGCTGGGCCTGGAGAGAAACCCTCTGCTTTGGCAAGGAAGGGAGGGTCTTGAGGGAAATCCTCTGTTCCAATAAGGCAGAGGAAGGGGTATGGAGGGAAACCCTCTGCTCTGGCAAGGCAGGGGGGTCTGGAGGGAAACCCCCTGCTCTGATGAGGCAGGGGGGGGGGGCGATCTGGAGGGAAACCGTCTGCTCTGGAAAGGCAGGGTCGGTCTGGAGGGAAACCCTCTGCTTTGGCAAGGCAGGGAGAGTCTGGAGGGAAGCCGTTTGCTCTGACAAGGCAGTGCGGGGGTCTGCAGGGAAACCCTCTGTTCCAATAATGCAGAGGAAGGGGTATGGAGAGGAAACCCTCTGCTCTGGCAAGGCAGGGGGGTCTGGAGGTAAACCCTCTGCTCTGATGAGGCAGGGGGGGGGGGCGGTCTGGAGGGATACCGTCTGCTCTGGCAAGGCAGGGGGGGTCTGGAGGAAAACCCTCTATTCTGACAAGGCAGGGGGGGGTCTGGAGGAGAACCCTATGCTGTGACAAGGCAGGCGGGGTCTGGAGGGAAACGCTCTGCTTTGGCAAGGCAGGTAGAGTCTGGAGGGAAACCCTCTGCTTTAGCAAGTCAGGGAGAGTCTAGAGGGAAACGCTATGCTCTGACAAGGCAGGGCGGGGCCTTCAGAGAAAACCTCTGCTTTGGCAAGGCAGGGAGGGTCTGGAGGGAAATCCTCTGTTCCAATAAGGCAGAGGAAGGGGTATGGAGGGAAACCCACTACTCTGGCAAGGCACGGGGGTCTGGAAGGAAACCCCCTGCTCTGATGAGGCAGGGGGGGCAGTCTGGAGGGAAACCGTCTGCTCTGGAAAGGCAGGGTCGGTATGGAGGGAAACCCTCTGCTTTGGCAAGGCAGGGAGGGTCTGGAGGGAAACCCTCTGCTCCAATAAGTCAGGGGGGGTCTGGAGGGAATCCCTCTGCTTTGGCAAGGCAGAGGAGGTCTGGAGGGAAACCTTCTGCTCTGGCATGGCAGGTGGTATCTGTAGGAAAACCCTCTGTTCTGACAGGGCATGGGGGGTCTGGAGGGAAACCCTCTGGTCTGGCAAGACAGGGGGTGGGGTCTGGAGGGAAACCCTCTGCTCTGGCAAGGCAGGGGGAGTCTGGAGGAAAACCCTCTGCTCTGACAAGGCAGCGGAGTCTTTAGGGAAACGCTCTGCTTTAGCAAGTCAGCGAGAGTCTAGAGGGAAACGTTCTGCTCTGACAAAGCAGGGCAGGGCCTGGAGTGAAAACCTCTGCTCTGACAAGGCAGGAGGGGTGGGGGTCTGGAGGGAAACCCTCTGCTCATGCAAAGCACAGGGGGTCTGGAGGGAAACCCTCTTCTTTGGCAAGGTAGGGGGGTATGGAGGGAAAACTTCTCCTCTGATAAGGTAAGGGGGGGGACTCTAGATTTAAACCGTCTGCTCTGGCAAGGCAGGGGTGGTCTGGAGGAAAACCCTCTGTTCTGACAAGGCAGGGGGGGGGTCTGGAGAGAAACTCTCTGCTCTGACAAGGCAGGCGGGGTCTGGAGGGAAACGCTCTGCTTTAGCACGTCAGGGAGAGTCTAGAGGGAAACGCTATGCTCTGACAAGGCAGGGCGGGGCCTGGAGAGAAACCCTCTGCTTTGGCAAGGCAGGGAGTGTCTGGAGGGAAACCCTCTGTTTTGGCAAGGCAGGGAGTGTCTGGAGGGAAACCCTCTGTTTTGGCAACGCAGGGAGAGTCTGGAGGGAAACCGTCTGCTCTGACAAGGCAGGGCGGGAGTCTGGAGGGAAACCTTCTGCTCCAATAAGGCAGGGGAGGGGGTCTGGAGGGAAATCCTCTGCTTTGGCAAGGCAGGGGGGGTCTGGATGGAAACCATCTGGTCTGACAAGGCAGGGGGGGTCTCGAGGAAAACCCTCTGTTCTGACAAGGCACGGTGCATCTTAGGGAAATCCTCTGCTCTGGCAAGGCAGAGGAGGGGGGTCTGGAGGGAAACCCTCTGCTCTGGCAAGGCAGGCGAGGTCTGGAGGGAAACGCTCTGCTTTAGCAAGTCAGCAAGAGTCTAGAGGGAAACGTTCTGCTCTGACAAAGCAGGGCAGGGCCTGGAGTGAAACCCTCTGCTCTGACAAGGCAGGAGGGGAGTGGGTCTGGAGGGAAACCCTCTGCTCATGCAAAGCACAGGGGGTCTGGAAGGAAACCCTCCTCTTTGGCAAGGTAGGGGGGTATGGAGGGAAAACTTCTCCTCTGATAAGGTAGGGGAGGGGACTCTAGATTGAAACCGTCTGCTCTGGCAAGGCAGGGGGGGTCTGGAGGAAAACCCTCTGTTCTGACAAGGCAGGGGGGGGGTCTGGAGAGAAACTCTCTGCTCTGACAAGGCAGCCGGGGTCTGGAGGGAAACGCTCTGCTTTGGCAAGGCAGGTAGAGTCTGGAGGGAAACCCTCTGCTTTAGCAAGTCAGGGAGAGTCTAGAGGGAAACGCTATGCTCTGACAAGGCAGGGCGGGGCCTGGAGAGAAACCCTCTGCTTTGGCAAGGCAGGGAGTGTCTGGAGGGAAACCCTCTGTTTTGGCAAGGCAGGGAGTGTCTGGAGGGAAACCCTCTGTTTTGGCAACGCAGGGAGAGTCTGGAGGGAAACCGTCTGCTCTGACAAGGCAGGGCGGGAGTCTGGAGGGAAACCTTCTGCTCCAATAAGGCAGGGGAGGGGGTCTGGAGGGAAATCCTCTGCTTTGGCAAGGCAGGGGGGGTCTGGATGGAAACCATCTGGTCTGACAAGGCAGGGGGGGTCTCGAGGAAAACCCTCTGTTCTGACAAGGCACGGCGCATCTTAGGGAAATCCTCTGCTCTGGCAAGGCAGAGGAGGGGGTCTGGAGGGAAACCCTCTGCTCTTGCAAGGCAGGGGGAGTCTGGAGGGAAACCCTCTGCTCTGACAAGGCAGGAGGGGTGGTGGTCTGGAGGGAAACCCTCTGCTCAGCCAAAGCAATGGGGGTCTGGAGGGAAACCCTCTGCTTTAGCAGGGCAGGGGGGGTGTGGAGGGAAAACTTATCCAGCGCTGTCCTCCAGATAGTCTCGTCCCTTCACCTGATGAAGGCCGCTTTTGTGGTGGCCGAAACGTCGTGAGAACTTTATTGCGTTATTTTCTTTTATCAATTTATATTTTATTCTCATTCTACTTGAGTTTACCGAAAGAACCAAAGAAGAGGAACCGTCTGCTCTGACAAGGCAGGAGGGGTGGGGGTCTGGAGGGAAACCCTCTGCTTTAGCAAGTCAGGGAGATTTAAAGCTTTCGTGACTGCTAGGATCCATACTCTTTGGTTCTATTGGGTAAAGTCACGTAGGTGAAAATAAAATAACAAAAAATCACGACGTTTCGGCCACAACAAAAGCGGCCTTCATCAGGTGAAGGGACGATACTGTCTGGAGGACAGTGCTGGAGTGAGAAAAGCCACACTCAGATCACAACCTTTAAGCTGTGTGAGAAGAAAACAAAGCGCCTTGACAAAGGAATTAGCATATAATTTATCATTGAAATGGCTCATTGAAATAGCTAAGTTAAAGTATACACATCCGCAGAGGTACCCCTTGACAAAGGAATTAGCATAGAATTTAGCATTGAAATAGCTGAGTGATTAGCTTGTATCTGGTCACAGAAATAGCTATGTTAAAGTCAGAGCATATACATTCACCGAGGCACCTAGTACCAATCAAACAGGAGAATTTAGCGAAACACAACCACGCTCAGACAGCGGACCTTTAAACTGTGTGCGAGCAAACAAGGTGTTCTGACAAAGAAATTAGCATAAAAATTAGCATTTGATTGGCCAATTTTAGAAAAGAGGTGGTGTACATACAGGTGAACATGCCATTTGGCGCGGGGGGGGGGGGGGGGAGTTTACCTATTGATGGTGTGAATAGGAATTTATAAAAGCTGCGAAAGTTTGGGGTACCACTACTTGAAATAATATACTGTACCATTGAAATTAGTTTAATGTTTAGTTCGATTTAGAACATCTTTCCAATGGTTGCTTAATTTGAAACCATCTTCTCGGTTGAAATTGTGTCTGTGTTTGTAGATCTGAATTGCTTCATGAACAAATCTCTGATAAAAGCCCGTGGGTTTGCAAAGAACCTTGGTATCGGAGAAAATTATATCGTGATCCCCCACAGCGTTGTAACAGTGATCAGCCACGGCAGAAGAATTCATTTTGCCGTGTTTCAAATCTGATTTGTGCTCGCGAATTCGGTCAGAGACTTGTCGCTTTGTCTCCCCGATATAGCAATCATCGCAGGTACAACTCAATTTGTAAACCCCGGGGTACTGTAAGTCAGGAATGACATCCTTAACTGATGGGATCAGATCACGAATTTTGTGTACTGTATTGAACTGGACCTGGATCTTGTGTTTGTTTAAAATTTTGGAAATATTTTTAGTAACGCCTGCTATATATGGTAGTATGATGGTTTTCACCGGAGTATCAAGTGGTTGTTTCTGTA
Source organism: Petromyzon marinus (assembly GCF_048934315.1). NCBI lineage: Eukaryota > Metazoa > Chordata > Hyperoartia > Petromyzontiformes > Petromyzontidae > Petromyzon > Petromyzon marinus. Next base: position 218,175 of record NC_133698.1, on the reverse strand, counting down.
TGGAGGTAGAAACAGCTTGGCGGATGGTACGGTCAGAGTAACCATTCCTTTTGAGGGCCAGGTGTACATGTTTAAATTCACTGGTCCGGTAGGGGCTGGTAAGAATGTTACAACAACAAATACTACAAACACATGATAATAGTGCAAAGTACAAGAAAGGTTAACAAATCACCCAAACACAAACAAATAAAACTAAACCAGCCCCATCATACTCTTTGGTTCTTTCGGTAAAGTCACGTAGGTATAAAATAAAATAAATCACGATGTTTCGGGTGCAACACAAGCGTCCATCATCGGGTGGGGAAAGCATGGTCTGCTGCTGAGGCAGACTGATTTATTTGATTTTATACCTACGTGACTGTGCCGAAAGAACCACAGAGTATGGATTCCTGCAGTCACGAAAGCTTCAAATCAAGAACACCCCCATCATACCAGTCAAAGCCCACTGAGGTACTAACTTATTTTTCAGATGGAACCTGGTCACAAATGAAAGCTCAACCTCGTTGTAAACCACGCACGCACGCGAGCACAAACCGCTACTGTAGGCGATTGCGCAGGTACGCGAGCGCTGTTCACCACCGAAAATAGTCGTGTAGGCACGCGCATCCTGAACAATACTGTAAACGATCATACAGGTACGGACACCAAGCACGCTCTACTCCCTTATTCGCCGCAAACAGCCGCGTGTGCGCGCGAACACAAAACACTCTCCACCCTCCTCTTCACCCTCCAAAGGACCACACACGAAACAGTTTATTCCCCTACCAGTTATTTTATTTACCGCGAGCAACCCGTTAAGCTACACGTAATTGTGTGGGTCAGTGGATGTCAGCCTATTCCCCTTGGGATCCTAGACTGTATTTCCTCTGCCTATCGCTCTGCTTTCTACCCTCGATCAAATAGCCCAAACTTACCTCTCTCTCTTACTCACGTGTACTTCCACTCTGCTGCACTGGAAGCTGTAGAAAAGCGATCAGTAGAGGGTTGAGCCTGGCTGCGCTGAAGTTCATCACGCGGACGTCTCGAACGGCTAAATCCCCTCCTGTGTGGACCGCGATGATCTTGAAGAACTGCCTTGCTACCTGAATCCCCCACCCTTTATCCCACCTACAACAAAGGAATTTCGCCGTTTCGCTTCCTTGGCCTCCCGTCCAATCAGGGGCTCGGATTTTCCCGCCCTTCGATACCCGGATCCCAACTCGGGTGATGTCGCCGCAGTGATCTCTCCGACGTCCGCTCTCTATTCTCCCGCTACCAGTCCACTGACCCGTGCTTGTGTGTGTGTGGTTCCACTCGCGGTGGCTCGATGGCCCTTGCCGTGACCATGCAACTTTAATATTAGGTCCCGGCGCCGCAGTGCATGTCAGCTACAGGGGGAAGATCGCCCAATTTCCCGGCCGCAGGAAACCATGAAGATCGATCCCATTAGGGACTTCTGGAAAAAAAACCTATCGGCCGGGTGACCTCCCCTCCCGGCTCAACGTGGGGCGTGTGTGGGGGTGGCGAGGGTGCACCGCGTCGGCGTCGGCATCCCCCGGTGGCGGCTTCACGGCGGTGGGCACGGCCTCGGCAGAGCGGCTCTGCTGCGGCGGCCTCACGACTGTGCAGTGGGCAAAACGCGGACGTCTGAGAAGGCACCAGCCCCGGGAGAGTGGCGGAAAATCCGAGGCATCGGTGACGGCGTCGCGGCGGTGGGCACGGCTCCGCTGGAGCGGCTCCGCTGCGGCGGAACCACAGATGACGGTTCCCCAAGATGGAGAATACCCGTCTCCCTCAAGGTGGACGACCTTGATGAAGATGCTGCACAGTGGGCCGGTGGCCATCACTTACGCCGTGGAGAGCGCGGGGATCACCATTACCAGCCTAAGAGTCTGGCTGAAGAATCCACTAATAAGAGAGAGAGTATGCTGGCGTCACTGTCACATAGAACATCAGCAGGACACCACAACAGAGACACCATACCCAGAGAGGCATCATGGATATAGATCACTCAGGCAAATGTCATAATCTCACATGCATAGATGACACAAATCAGAATCAGAATATTTATACTGGAGGAATCCGATGAGCTATTAAGCTATTTTTCACAGATGTACAGGAGAAGCAGGTTAGAACGTTACAACAACAAACAATAAAAAATCACACTCACATCCTCGACAAAGTCGCACACATTTATTACAAGCACACATTGTTCATGTTGTGGATTACAAATAGTTGTCCGATATTTGCCACTGAAAGGCAGGTACAACACTCGTGCTCAATCAATGGTGGTGGTGTGGCAGATGGCAAGTGAAAAAAAAAATATTTGAGTGGAGTGACCAACAGGGGAAGAAGGAGACTGCAATCTCTTACCTCATAATGATTTTGTTTCCGGTTTTAAACAGAAGTCATCGCAGCGCAGACGAGTTTACCGAAGCCGGTACATGAGAGGATCCATGTGGAAATTGGCTCGGAGCAAGTGCCACCCCATGAAAATCAAGAGGACCCATAGATCCCTCAAGACTCAACTGTATGGCTGCTCCATGATGAATAGCTCACCAACACTTACCAGCGCACCCACCAACAGCACCACTCCTACCAACAACACCACTCCTACCAACACCACCATTCCTACCAACACCACCATGACAAACCCCACCCCGAAAAACACCGCTATCTCGACTAACACCATCACACTTTCAAATACCACCACCTCTACCAATACTATCCTGACTAACACCACCACCCCTTCCACCCCTACACACCCTACCAACAGCATTTTCTCCACCTTCACTACCACCCGGACCAACACCATCATCCCAGCTGAGCGTGAGTGGTGTCACCTCATGATAATGGCCCGCACCAATGCCCGCCGCACTAAAATAAGCTCAATTACCCCTACCAGCTCAATCACCAACTCCACCGCTCCTACCAACTCCGCCACTTTGACCAATCCCACGTTTACCAACATTACCGCCTCTACCCTCACTACCACCCCTACCCACATCACCCCAGCTGAGCATGTGTCCAGCCTCATAATCATGAGGGAAAAGAGATCACTCTTCATGGCTGGATGAATGCCTGCTCCACCACTCCTACCAACTCCACCACCTCTACCAACCACACACCTACTAACACTACCTCCTCTACTAACCCAACCCTGACCACCATCACTTCCTCTAACCTCACCACCACTCCTTCCCACATCATCACCCCAGCTGAGCGTGAGTCCCGCCTCGTGATCATGAGGGCAAAGAGACCACTCTTCATGGCCCGGATCAATGCCTGCTCCACCACTCCTACCAACTCCACCACCTTTAGAATCCGCACACCTACCAACACCACCACCCCTCCCAACACCGCTACCCTTACCAAACGCAACTACTCCGACGAACACCACCACTCCTACCAAAACCAACCCTACCAACACCAAGCATACCAACACCATTATTCCTACCAACACCACTCCCCCTACCAACACCAACCCTACCAACACCAACCCTACCAACACCAACCCTACCAACACAATGACTCCTACCAACACGACCACCCCAACCGACACCATCACTCTTCCCAACAACAGCCCTATCAACGCTACCTATCCTACAATTGCCAACTCTATAAACACCTTTACCTCTACCAACACCACCACCACCACCCCAAATAAGAAATAATACAAAATAAATAACATTCCAACATCGCTGCACCCTTTCCATGTTCCCTCCTTTGTTTACGCGTCATCCATTAAAATAAGTTATTGTTATTTATTAAGAATAATAGTTACTAAGAATATTGTTTTGTATTAAGTGAAGTCATAATAAAGTTCGAAAAGCTGGTTCATGTAGATCCTTTGTCAGTCATTTCTGGATGATTGCCTCGCCTTGCCTACATTCACCTTGGTGACTCAATCACATGCTCAAGGACACGAGTGATATTTTCGGCTAACAGAAGGTGTGAACCTACCTTCACCACCAGCAGTTGGATGGACTGGTGAAGTTGTCTAAACAGAACCATTTATATGCCCGATGTTGATTGCTTCCAATGTGTATGCTTGTGACTGACAGATCTGTGGTGAGCAGAAGTGTAAAGGTTAGCGTGCTGCGCTACGAACCCGGCGACCCGAGTTCAATTTCCACTCATGGCCAACACCAGTGATGATTATCTAAATCGTTACTAGGCCTCCCCTAGGTCGACTCAGTCTCAAATTAGTGCCTGGTGCTCATTTAGCTTAGGCTACCTCACATGCCATGTCAGCCTTCATAAGGCGCTCGCTAACAGCGCTTGCCACAACAGTCTTAAGTCTTTACGGAGGATCTTTGTCTTTGACTGACACATCTGTGGGCTAGAGTGTAGCTTGATTTAGTGTTCATGTGAGGGATGTGCTTTGCCTGCCACCGCCACTGCGTCTCCGCTCATGTGTGTTTAGCCGTGTCAGTGACGCGCCACGATGTCACTGCTGCTGCTGCTGTCACTGCCACGACCCAGTCGGTGTAGGGTGCTCTGGGACGAACTAAAAAAGTGGCACGAGGATTATCGCTCCTACTTCAGCAGATCAAGAACGGTTCTCATGGAGTCATCAAAATGCACCTGAAACCACTGCTGAGCATCTCAATCACATATGTGAAATGTCAACAGTGGTGTCCGTTGCCCCTGCTGTGAGTGGTGGAGATGTCCGTGAGTGGTGATGTCCCTGAGTGGCGGTGGAGTCTTTGTACAACGCGGCTGCTGTATTCGTGATGAAATAACCTGAGACGAGCATGCTTGGTGGAGCTCAACAGTAGGTGGTGAGGCAGAGGTGTGAACTGAAAGTTCGAGCTTAAGGCGTGAGCTCAAGGTGTAAGCTCGAGGTATAAGCTGATGTGAGCTGGAGATGCGATCTGGAGGGGAGCACGCGGTGTCCCCATGCTCACAAGCGTCGTGTTGCGGGAGGTGGCCCGAACTAAACTATTTTTATTTACCAAGTAAGGCCCACTGGTCCATGTAGCTCTTTTTCAGACGCGACCTGGTCACAAGGGAGCAGCGGCACTCTGCGCTGTCTTCGCGGAGGGGGTCCAAGGGGCGTTGGGGGGGGCTCTGGGGTGCGGTCACCGCATCGCGCCGCTTTTAGATGCGCTTCTGTGGCCATCTGGACCCCTCTTCCTTCCGATATTTGGAAGCCATTGGAGCTCTGCACTTTTAAGTCTTTGACAACTCATTTTCTTAGAACCGCTTTTTGTGCTTAGTTTGTTGTCCTTCCCCAGCACCTTCGATTAGCGCGGTTGGCTACGTACGGTGTGATAGAAGTTCAACATACATACATGTTGTATGTTAGTGCTGTATTTTGTGCATTGGTGTTGCAGCCAGCCAGAAACCGGCGCGACCAACAATATCCCCAAGCTCTGTGGTCCTACATTGGGATTATTTGTCGATACCGCGTTGGCAGTGGTGCACAAATAACACAAATCACTGAACTCATTCGTTAATACAACGGCTGCCTTAAGAGGAAAATATATCATGGGCGATGTTTCAGGCAATGGGCCCCACTGCATGGCATATGTTTGCCCAGCTCCATTCAAGAGCGAGTATACATGTGAGGGGAGAGAACCAACGCGTGTGAGGGGGAAACATTCAATCTCCGAGAGCTGGAAATGTCTCCGCTTGCTGCGATGCCCAGACCCTGGCTAGGCCAGGAGATGGCGACCTCAGCGACGACGGGGAAGGAGTTTCACCAAATTTGTGTGGCGATCCACACGTGCACGCACACACACATAGACTTACACACTCACACACACAGACTCACTCACAGACAGACTCACTCACAGACTCACTCAACAACAACCGCCATTTGCCACTAAGTGGCGGCGACGTCACCACGACGCTTTTGCCAGGCCATGTGCACCTTGAGGCCACGTGAAGTGTCGAACGCCCGCTGGCAGGAGGTCATGGGGCAGACCCAGGTGCCACGGGTCGACTGAGATGACTGGCTGATGCACCACCTGTGCCCCCTACTGTGCCAACCTGCTGTGCCTTAGTCACCCGGCGCTCCGCTCGTTGTTGTGAGCGTCGCTCCTCCGCCCTCCGTTGTTGGAGGGCGACTGCCTCCAACTGCCCAGTAGCGTTCTTCACGAGCCTCTTCCACAGAGGCCGATCTTGACACCGCTGGTACCAGTCATCGGCAAGTCCACTCAGCTCCACGTCCTCCTGTACCACATCACTCCATCTCTTCTCTAGCCCGTGCCGCGCCCGTTTATCCCCCTCGATCCGACCGAACAAAAGCTGTTTCGGCATGCGGTGGCTGGGCATGAGGGCTACATGACCCAGCCAACACAGCCTTGCCTGCCAGAGGAGCTCACCGATGGGACCTTGCCCAGATCTTTCAAGGATTTATGAGCTCCTCACACAATCCAGCCTGGTTAAACCCAGGATGGATCGTAGGCAGGCCAGCTTAAATGTTTCCAACCTGCGAAGATGCTCCATTATGGGGGTTCACGTTTCGCAAGTGTAGAGAAGGAAGGTTATGACCGTGGCCGAGAAGACCTGAAGCTTAATGCGAAGCGACAGACCAGGTAGCTTCCACACAGCGTTACGCAACCGATGAAAAGATATTGCCGCTCACACACTCACTCACACACTCACACAGACACACACACACAGACTGACACAAAGATCCCCCGTATATCCTGAACAGACTTTTGGGGCAAGTGCTGTTAGCGAGCAGCTATGCATGGCACACGAGGAGGTGTGCAGCCAGCACCACGCCCGGCCGCCTTTTTCTCCCTAGTGGCGATGTTTACACACAGCACCGCGCTAACCGCTGCACCACCACGCGCACTCATCGGCACGCGCGCTCATCGGCACGCGCGCTCATCGGCACGCGCGCTCATCGGCACGCGCGCTCATCGGCACGCGCGCTCATCGGCACGCGCGCTCATCGGCACGCGCGCTCATCGGCACGCGCGCTCATCGGCACGCGCGCTCATCGGCACGCGCGCTCATCGGCACGCGCGCTCATCGGCACGCGCGCTCATCGGCACGCGCGCTCATCGGCACGCGCGCTCATCGGCACGCGCGCTCATCGGCACGCGCGCTCATCGGCACGCGCGCTCATCGGCACGCGCGCTCATCGGCACGCGCGCTCATCGGCACGCGCGCTCATCGGCACGCGCGCTCATCGGCACGCGCGCTCATCGGCACGCGCGCTCATCGGCACGCGCGCTCATCGGCACGCGCGCTCATCGGCACGCGCGCTCATCGGCACGCGCGCTCATCGGCACGCGCGCTCATCGGCACGCGCGCTCATCGGCACGCGCACTCATCGGCACGCGCACTCATCGGCACGCGCACTCATCGGCACGCGCACTCATCGGCACGCGCACTCATCGGCACGCGCACTCATCGGCACGCGCACTCATCGGCACGCGCAGTCATCGGCACGCGCTGTCATCGGCACGCGCTGTCATCGGCACGCGGTGTCATCGGCACGCGGTGTCATCGGCACGCGGTGTCATCGGCACGCGGTGTCATCGGCACGCGGTGTCATCGGCACGCGGTGTCATCGGCACGCGGTGTCATCGGCACGCGGTGTCATCGGCACGCGGTGTCATCTGCACGCGGTGTCATCGGCACGCGGTGTCATCGGCACGCGGTGTCATCGGCACGCGGTGTCATCGGCACGCGGTGTCATCGGCACGCGGTGTCATCGGCACGCGGTGTCATCGGCACGCGGTGTCATCGGCACGCGGTGTCTACGGCACGCGGTGTCTACGGCACGCGGTGTCTACGGCACGCGGTGTCATCGGCACGCGGTGTCATCGGCACGCGGTGTCATCGGCACGCGGTGTCATCGGCACGCGGTGTCATCGGCACGCGGTGTCATCGGCACGCGGTGTCATCGGCACGCGGTGGCATCGGCACGCGGTGGCATCGGCACGCGGTGTCATCGGCACGCGGTGTCATCGGCACGCGGTGGCATCGGCACGCGGTGGCATCGGCACGCGGTGTCATCGGCACGCGTGTCATCGCGTGTCATCGGCACGCGGTGTCATCGGCACGCGCAGTCATCGGCACGCGCAGTCATCGGCACGCGCAGTCATCGGCACGCGCAGTCATCGGCACGCGCAGTCATCGGCACGCGCACTCATCGGCACGCGCACTCATCGGCACGCGCACTCATCGGCACGCGCACTCATCGGCACGCGCACTCATCGGCACGCGCACTCATCGGCACGCGCACTCATCGGCACGCGCACTCATCGGCACGCGCACTCATCGGCACGCGCACTCATCGGCACGCGCACTCATCGGCACGCGCACTCATCGGCACGCGCACTCATCGGCACGCGCACTCATCGGCACGCGCACTCATCGGCACGCGCACTCATCGGCACGCGCACTCATCGGCACGCGCACTCATCGGCACGCGCACTCATCGGCACGCGCACTCATCGGCACGCGCACTCATCGGCACGCGCACTCATCGGCACGCGCACTCATCGGCACGCGCACTCATCGGCACGCGCACTCATCGGCACGCGCTGTCATCGGCACGCGCTGTCATCGGCACGCGCTGTCATCGGCACGCGCTGTCATCGGCACGCGGTGTCATCGGCACGCGGTGTCATCGGCACGCGGTGTCATCGGCACGCGGTGTCATCGGCACGCGGTGTCATCGGCACGCGGTGTCATCGGCACGCGGTGTCATCGGCACGCGGTGTCATCGGCACGCGGTGTCATCGGCACGCGGTGTCATCGGCACGCGGTGTCATCGGCACGCGGTGTCATCGGCACGCGGTGTCATCGGCACGCGGTGTCATCGGCACGCGGTGTCATCGGCACGCGGTGTCATCGGCACGCGGTGTCATCGGCACGCGGTGTCATCGGCACGCGGTGTCATCGGCACGCGGTGTCATCGGCACGCGGTGTCATCGGCACGCGGTGTCATCGGCACGCGGTGTCATCGGCACGCGGTGTCATCGGCACGCGGGGTCATCGGCACGCGGGGTCATCGGCACGCGGGGTCATCGGCACGCGGGGTCATCGGCACGCGGGGTCATCGGCACGCGGGGTCATCGGCACGCGGGGTCATCGGCACGCGGGGTCATCGGCACGCGGTGTCATCGCCACGCGGTGTCATCGCCACGCGGTGTCATCGCCACGCGGTGTCATCGCCACGCGGTGTCATCGCCACGCGGTGTCATCGGCACGCGGTGTCATCGGCACGCGGTGGCATCGGCACGCGGTGGCATCGGCACGCGGTGGCATCGGCACGCGGTGGCATCGGCACGCGGTGGCATCGGCACGCGGTGTCATCGGCACGCGGTGTCATCGGCACGCGGTGTCATCGGCACGCGGTGTCATCGGCACGCGGTGTCATCGGCACGCGGTGTCATCGGCACGCGGTGTCATCGGCACGCGGTGTCATCGGCACGCGGTGTCATCGGCACGCGGGGTCATCGGCACGCCGCGGGGTCATCGGCACGCGGGGTCATCGGCACGCGGGGTCATCGGCACGCGGGGTCATCGGCACGCGGGTCATCGGCACGCGGGGTCATCGGCACGCGGGGTCATCGGCACGCGGTGTCATCGCCACGCGGTGTCATCGCCACGCGGTGTCATCGCCACGCGGTGTCATCGCCACGCGGTGTCATCGCCACGCGGTGTCATCGGCACGCGGTGTCATCGGCACGCGGTGGCATCGGCACGCGGTGGCATCGGCACGCGGTGGCATCGGCACGCGGTGGCATCGGCACGCGGTGGCATCGGCACGCGGTGGCATCGGCACGCGGTGGCATCGGCACGCGGTGTCATCGGCACGCGGTGTCATCGGCACGCGGTGTCATCGGCACGCGGTGTCATCGGCACGCGTAGTCATCGGCACGCGTAGGCATCGGCACGCGGTGTCATCGGCACGCGGTGTCATCGGCACGCGGTGTCATCGGCACGCGGTGTCATCGGCACGCGGTGTCATCGGCACGCGGGGTCATCGGCACGCGGGGTCATCGGCACGCGGGGTCATCGGCACGCGGGGTCATCGGCACGCGGGGTCATCGGCACGCGGTGTCATCGGCACGCGGTGTCATCGGCACGCGGTGTCATCGGCACGCGGTGTCATCGGCACGCGGTGTCATCGGCACGCGGTGTCATCGGCACGCGGTGTCATCGGCACGCGGTGTCATCGCCACGCGGTGTCATCGCCACGCGGTGTCATCGCCACGCGGTGTCATCGCCACGCGGTGGCATCGGCACGCTGTGGCATCGGCACGCGGTGGCATCGGCACGCGGTGGCATCGGCACGCGGTGGCATCGGCACGCGGTGGCATCGGCACGCGGTGGCATCGGCACGCGGTGGCATCGGCACGCGGTGGCATCGGCACGCGGTGGCATCGGCACGCGGTGGCATCGGCACGCGGTGTCATCGGCACGCGGTGTCATCGGCACGCGTAGTCATCGGCACGCGTAGTCATCGGCACGCGTAGTCATCGGCACGCGTAGTCATCGGCACGCGAAGTCATCGGCACGCGCAGTCATCGGCACGCGCAGTCATCGGCACGCGCACTCATCGGCACGCGCACTCATCGGCACGCGCACTCATCGGCACGCGCACTCATCGGCACGCGCACTCATCGGCACGCGCACTCATCGGCACGAGCACTCATCGGCACGCGCACTCATCGGCACGCGCACTCATCGGCACGCGCACTCATCGGCACGCGCACTCATCGGCACGCGCACTCATCGGCACGCGCACTCATCGGCACGCGCACTCATCGGCACGCGCACTCATCGGCACGCGCACTCATCGGCACGCGCACTCATCGGCACGCGCACTCATCGGCACGCGCACTCATCGGCACGCGCACTCATCGGCACGCGCACTCATCGGCACGCGCACTCATCGGCACGCGCACTCATCGGCACGCGCACTCATCGGCACGCGCACTCATCGGCACGCGCACTCATCGGCACGCGCACTCATCGGCACGCGCACTCATCGGCACGCGCACTCATCGGCACGCGCACTCATCGGCACGCGCACTCATCGGCACGCGCACTCATCGGCACGCGCACTCATCGGCACGCGCACTCATCGGCACGCGCACTCATCGGCACGCGCACTCATCGGCACGCGCACTCATCGGCACGCGCACTCATCGGCACGCGCACTCATCGGCACGCGCACTCATCGGCACGCGGTGTCATCGGCACGCGGTGTCATCGGCACGCGGTGTCATCGGCACGCGGTGTCATCGGCACGCGGTGTCATCGGCACGCGGTGTCATCGGCACGCGGTGTCATCGGCACGCGGTGTCATCGGCACGCGGTGTCATCGGCACGCGGTGTCATCGGCACGCGGTGTCATCGGCACGCGGTGTCATCGGCACGCGGTGTCATCGGCACGCGGTGTCATCGGCACGCGGTGTCATCGGCACGCGGTGTCTACGGCACGCGGTGTCATCGGCACGCGGTGTCATCGGCACGCGGTGTCATCGGCACGCGGTGTCATCGGCACGCGGTGTCATCGGCACGCGGTGTCATCGGCACGCGGTGTCATCGGCAGGCGGTGTCATCGGCACGCGGTGTCATCGGCACGCGGTGGCATCGGCACGCGGTGGCATCGGCACGCGGTGGCATCGGCACGCGGTGGCATCGGCACGCGGTGGCATCGGCACGCGGTGGCATCGGCACGCGGTGGCATCGGCACGCGGTGGCATCGGCACGCGGTGTCATCGGCACGCGGTGTCATCGGCACGCGGTGTCATCGGCACGCGGTGTCATCGGCACGCGCAGTCATCGGCACGCGCAGTCATCGGCACGCGCAGTCATCGGCACGCGCAGTCATCGGCACGCGCAGTCATCGGCACGCTCACTCATCGGCACGCTCACTCATCGGCACGCTCACTCATCGGCACGCGCACTCATCGGCACGCGCACTCATCGGCACGCGCACTCATCGGCACGCGCACTCATCGGCACGCGCACTCATCGGCACGCGCACTCATCGGCACGCGCACTCATCGGCACGCGCTCTCATCGGCACGCGCTCTCATCGGCACGCGCTCTCATCGGCACGCGCACTCATCGGCAGGCGCACTCATCGGCACGCGCACTCATCGGCACGCGCTGTCATCGGCACGCGCTGTCATCGGCACGCGGTGTCATCGGCACGCGGTGTCATCGGCACGCGGGGTCATCGGCACGCGGGGTCATCGGCACGCGGGGTCATCGGCACGCGGGGTCATCGGCACGCGGGGTCATCGGCACGCGGGGTCATCGGCACGCGGGGTCATCGCCACGCGGTGTCATCGCCACGCGGTGTCATCGCCACGCGGTGTCATCGCCACGCGGTGTCATCGGCACGCGGTGTCATCGGCACGCGGTGTCATCGGCACGCGGTGTCATCGGCACGCCGTGGCATCGGCACGCGGTGGCATCGGCACGCGGTGGCATCGGCACGCGGTGGCATCGGCACGCGGTGGCATCGGCACGCGGTGGCATCGGCACGCGGTGTCATCGGCACGCGGTGTCATCGGCACGCGGTGTCATCGGCACGCGGTGTCATCGGCACGCGGTGTCATCGGCACGCGTAGTCATCGGCACGCGTAGTCATCGGCACGCGTAGTCATCGGCACGCGTAGTCATCGGCACGCGTAGTCATCGGCACGCGTAGTCATCGGCACGCGGTGTCATCGGCACGCGGTGTCATCGGCACGCGGTGTCATCGGCACGCGGGGTCATCGGCACGCGGGGTCATCGGCACGCGGGGTCATCGGCACGCGGGGTCATCGGCACGCGGTGTCATCGGCACGCGGTGTCATCGGCACGCGGTGTCATCGGCACGCGGTGTCATCGGCACGCGGTGTCATCGCCACGCGGTGTCATCGCCACGCGGTGTCATCGCCACGCGGTGTCATCGCCACGCGGTGTCATCGGCACGCGGTGTCATCGGCACGCGGTGGCATCGGCACGCGGTGGCATCGGCACGCGGTGGCATCGGCACGCGGTGGCATCGGCACGCGGTGGCATCGGCACGCGGTGGCATCGGCACGCGGTGTCATCGGCACGCGGTGTCATCGGCACGCGGTGTCATCGGCACGCGGTGTCATCGGCACGCGTAGTCATCGGCACGCGTAGTCGTCGGCACGCGTAGTCGTCGGCACGCGAAGTCGTCGGCACGCGCAGTCGTCGGCACGCGCAGTCGTCGGCACGCGCAGTCGTCGGCACGCGCAGTCGTCGGCACGCGCAGTCGTCGGCACGCGCACTCGTCGGCACGCGCACTCGTCGGCACGCGCACTCGTCGGCACGCGCACTCGTCGGCACGCGCACTCGTCGGCACGCGCACTCGTCGGCACGCGCACTCGTCGGCACGCGCACTCGTCGGCACGCGCACTCATCGGCACGCGCACTCGTCGGCACGCGCACTCATCGGCACGCGCACTCGTCGGCACGCGCACTCATCGGCACGCGCACTCATCGGCACGCGCACTCATCGGCACGCGCACTCATCGGCACGCGCACTCATCGGCACGCGCACTCATCGGCACGCGCACTCATCGGCACGCGCACTCATCGGCACGCGCACTCATCGGCACGCGCACTCATCGGCACGCGCACTCATCGGCACGCGCACTCATCGGCACGCGCACTCATCGGCACGCGCACTCATCGGCACGCGCACTCATCGGCACGCGCACTCATCGGCACGCGCACTCATCGGCACGCGCACTCATCGGCACGCGCACTCATCGGCACGCGCACTCATCGGCACGCGCACTCATCGGCACGCGCACTCATCGGCACGCGCACTCATCGGCACGCGCACTCATCGGCACGCGCACTCATCGGCACGCGCACTCATCGGCACGCGCACTCATCGGCACGCGCACTCATCGGCACGCGCACTCATCGGCACGCGAACTCATCGGCACGCGCACTCATCGGCACGCGCACTCATCGGCACGCGCACTCATCGGCACGCGCACTCATCGGCACGCGCACTCATCGGCACGCGCACTCATCGGCACGCGCACTCATCGGCACGCGCACTCATCGGCACGCGCAGCCATCGGCACGCGCAGCCATCGGCACGCGGTGTCATCGGCACGCGGTGTCATCGGCACGCGGTGTCATCGGCACGCGGTGTCATCGGCACGCGGTGTCATCGGCACGCGGTGTCATCGGCACGCGGTGTCATCGGCACGCGGTGTCATCGGCACGCGGTGTCATCGGCACGCGGTGTCATCGGCACGCGGTGTCATCGGCACGCGGTGTCATCGGCACGCGGTGTCATCGGCACGCGGTGTCATCGGCACGCGGTGTCATCGGCACGCGGTGTAATCGGCACGCGGTGTCATCGGCACGCGGTGTCATCGGCACGCGGTGGCATCGGCACGCGGTGGCATCGGCACGCGGTGGCATCGGCACGCGGTGGCATCGGCACGCGGTGGCATCGGCACGCGGTGGCATCGGCACGCGGTGTCATCGGCACGCGGTGTCATCGGCACGCGGTGTCATCGGCACGCGGTGTCATCGGCACGCGGTGTCATCGGCACGCGGTGTCATCGGCACGCGGTGTCATCGGCACGCGTAGTCATCGGCACGCGTAGTCATCGGCACGCGTAGTCATCGGCACGCGTAGTCATCGGCACGCGTAGTCATCGGCACGCGGTGTCATCGGCACGCGGTGTCATCGGCACGCGGTGTCATCGGCACGCGGGGTCATCGGCACGCGGGGTCATCGGCACGCGGGGTCATCGGCACGCGGGGTCATCGGCACGCGGTGTCATCGGCACGCGGTGTCATCGGCACGCGGTGTCATCGGCACGCGGTGTCATCGCCACGCGGTGTCATCGCCACGCGGTGTCATCGCCACGCGGTGTCATCGCCACGCGGTGTCATCGCCACGCGGTGTCATCGCCACGCGGTGGCATCGGCACGCGGTGGCATCGGCACGCGGTGGCATCGGCACGCGGTGGCATCGGCACGCGGTGGCATCGGCACGCGGTGGCATCGGCACGCGGTGGCATCGGCACGCGGTGGCATCGGCACGCGGTGGCATCGGCACGCGGTGGCATCGGCACGCGGTGTCATCGGCACGCGGTGTCATCGGCACGCGGTGTCATCGGCACGCGGAGTCATCGGCACGCGTAGTCATCGGCACGCGTAGTCATCGGCACGCGTAGTCATCGGCACGCGAAGTCATCGGCACGCGAAGTCATCGGCACGCGCAGTCATCGGCACGCGCAGTCATCGGCACGCGCAGTCATCGGCACGCGCACTCATCGGCACGCGCACTCATCGGCACGCGCACTCATCGGCACGCGCACTCATCGGCACGCGCACTCATCGGCACGCGCACTCATCGGCACGCGCACTCATCGGCACGCGCACTCATCGGCACGCGCACTCATCGGCACGCGAACTCATCGGCACGCGCACTCATCGGCACGCGCACTCATCGGCACGCGCACTCATCGGCACGCGCACTCATCGGCACGCGCACTCATCGGCACGCGCACTCATCGGCACGCGCACTCATCGGCACGCGCACTCATCGGCACGCGCACTCATCGGCACGCGCACTCATCGGCACGCGCACTCATCGGCACGCGCACTCATCGGCACGCGCACTCATCGGCACGCGCACTCATCGGCACGCGCACTCAGCGGCACGCGCACTCATCGGCACGCGCACTCATCGGCACGCGCACTCATCGGCACGCGCACTCATCGGCACGCGCACTCATCGGCACGCGCACTCATCGGCACGCGCACTCATCGGCACGCGCACTCATCGGCACGCGCACTCATCGGCACGCGCACTCATCGGCACGCGCACTCATCGGCACGCGCACTCATCGGCACGCGGTGTCATCGGCACGCGGTGTCATCGGCACGCGGTGTCATCGGCACGCGGTGTCATCGGCACGCGGTGTCATCGGCACGCGGTGTCATCGGCACGCGGTGTCATCGGCACGCGGTGTCATCGGCACGCGGTGTCATCGGCACGCGGTGTCATCGGCACGCGGTGTCATCGGCACGCGGTGTCATCGGCACGCGGTGTCATCGGCACGCGGTGGCATCGGCACGCGGTGGCATCGGCACGCGGTGGCATCGGCACGCGGTGGCATCGGCACGCGGTGGCATCGGCACGCGGTGGCATCGGCACGCGGTGTCATCGGCACGCGGTGTCATCGGCACGCGGTGTCATCGGCACGCGCAGTCATCGGCACGCGCAGTCATCGGCACGCGCAGTCATCGGCACGCGCAGTCATCGGCACGCGCAGTCATCGGCACGCGCAGTCATCGGCACGCTCACTCATCGGCACGCTCACTCATCGGCACGCGCACTCATCGGCACGCGCACTCATCGGCACGCGCACTCATCGGCACGCGCACTCATCGGCACGCGCACTCATCGGCACGCGCACTCATCGGCACGCGCACTCATCGGCACGCGCACTCATCGGCACGCGCACTCATCGGCACGCGCACTCATCGGCACGCGCACTCATCGGCACGCGCACTCATCGGCACGCGCACTCATCGGCACGCGCACTCATCGGCACGCGCTCTCATCGGCACGCGCACTCATCGGCACGCGCAGTCATCGGCACGCGCAGTCATCGGCACGCGCAGTCATCGGCACGCGCTGTCATCGGCACGCGGTGTCATCGGCACGCGGTGTCATCGGCACGCGGTGTCATCGGCACGCGGTGTCATCGGCACGCGGTGTCATCGGCACGCGGTGTCATCGGCACGCGGTGTCATCGGCACGCGGTGTCATCGGCACGCGGTGTCATCGGCACGCGGTGTCATCGGCACGCGGTGTCATCGGCACGCGGTGTCATCGGCACGCGGTGTCATCGGCACGCGGTGTCATCGGCACGCGGTGTCATCGGCACGCGGTGTCTACGGCACGCGGTGTCTACGGCACTCGGTGTCTACGGCACGCGGTGTCATCGGCACGCGGTGTCATCGGCACGCGGTGTCATCGGCACGCGGTGTCATCGGCACGCGGTGTCATCGGCACGCGGTGTCATCGGCACGCGGTGTCATCGGCACGCGGTGGCATCGGCACGCGGTGGCATCGGCACGCGGTGGCATCGGCACGCGGTGGCATCGGCACGCGGTGGCATCGGCACGCGGTGGCATCGGCACGCGGTGGCATCGGCACGCGGTGGCATCGGCACGCGGTGGCATCGGCACGCGGTGGCATCGGCACGCGGTGGCATCGGCACGCGGTGGCATCGGCACGCGGTGGCATCGGCACGCGGTGTCATCGGCACGCGGTGTCATCGGCACGCGGTGTCATCGGCACGCGGTGTCATCGGCACGCGTAGTCATCGGCACGCGTAGTCATCGGCACGCGTAGTCATCGGCACGCGTAGTCATCGGCACGCGTAGTCATCGGCACGCGTAGTCATCGGCACGCGTAGTCATCGGCACGCGGTGTCATCGGCACGCGGTGTCATCGGCACGCGGTGTCATCGGCACGCGGTGTCATCGGCACGCGGTGTCATCGGCACGCGGTGTCATCGGCACGCGGTGTCATCGGCACGCGGTGTCATCGGCACGCGGTGTCATCGGCACGCGGTGTCATCGGCACGCGGTGTCATCGGCACGCGGTGTCATCGGCACGCGGTGTCATCGGCACGCGGTGTCATCGGCACGCGGTGTCATCGGCACGCGGGGTCATCGGCACGCGGGGTCATCGGCACGCGGGGTCATCGGCACGCGGGGTCATCGGCACGCGGGGTCATCGGCACGCGGGGTCATCGCCACGCGGTGTCATCGCCACGCGGTGTCATCGCCACGCGGTGTCATCGCCACGCGGTGTCATCGCCACGCGGTGTCATCGCCACGCGGTGTCATCGCCACGCGGTGTCATCGCCACGCGGTGTCATCGCCACGCGGTGTCATCGCCACGCGGTGTCATCGCCACGCGGTGTCATCGCCACGCGGTGGCATCGGCACGCGGTGGCATCGGCACGCGGTGGCATCGGCACGCGGTGGCATCGGCACGCGGTGGCATCGGCACGCGGTGGCATCGGCACGCGGTGGCATCGGCACGCGGTGGCATCGGCACGCGGTGGCATCGGCACGCGGTGGCATCGGCACGCGGTGTCATCGGCACGCGGTGTCATCGGCACGCGGTGTCATCGGCACGCGGTGTCATCGGCAAGCGTAGTCATCGGCACGCGTAGTCATCGGCACGCGTAGTCATCGGCACGCGTAGTCATCGGCACGCGTAGTCATCGGCACGCGTAGTCATCGGCACGCGTAGTCATCGGCACGCGTAGTCATCGGCACGCGGTGTCATCGGCACGCGGTGTCATCGGCACGCGGGGTCATCGGCACGCGGGGTCATCGGCACGCGGGGTCATCGGCACGCGGGGTCATCGGCACGCGGTGTCATCGCCACGCGGTGTCATCGCCACGCGGTGTCATCGCCACGCGGTGTCATCGCCACGCGGTGTCATCGCCACGCGGTGTCATCGCCACGCGGTGTCATCGCCACGCGGTGTCATCGCCACGCGGTGTCATCGCCACGCGGTGTCATCGCCACGCGGTGTCATCGCCACGCGGTGGCATCGGCACGCGGTGGCATCGGCACGCGGTGGCATCGGCACGCGGTGGCATCGGCACGCGGTGGCATCGGCACGCGGTGGCATCGGCACGCGGTGGCATCGGCACGCGGTGGCATCGGCACGCGGTGGCATCGGCACGCGGTGTCATCGGCACGCGGTGTCATCGGCACGCGGTGTCATCGGCACGCGTAGTCATCGGCACGCGTAGTCATCGGCACGCGTAGTCATCGGCACGCGTAGTCATCGGCACGCGTAGTCATCGGCACGCGTAGTCATCGGCACGCGTAGTCATCGGCACGCGTAGTCATCGGCACGCGGTGTCATCGGCACGCGGTGTCATCGGCACGCGGTGTCATCGGCACGCGGTGTCATCGGCACGCGGTGTCATCGGCACGCGGTGTCATCGGCACGCGGTGTCATCGGCACGCGGTGTCATCGGCACGCGGTGTCATCGGCACGCGGTGTCATCGGCACGCGGTGTCATCGGCACGCGGTGTCATCGGCACGCGGTGTCATCGGCACGCGGGGTCATCGGCACGCGGGGTCATCGGCACGCGGGGTCATCGGCACGCGGGGTCATCGGCACGCGGGGTCATCGGCACGCGGGGTCATCGGCACGCGGTGTCATCGCCACGCGGTGTCATCGCCACGCGGTGTCATCGCCACGCGGTGTCATCGCCACGCGGTGTCATCGCCACGCGGTGTCATCGCCACGCGGTGTCATCGCCACGCGGTGTCATCGCCACGCGGTGTCATCGCCACGCGGTGTCATCGCCACGCGGTGTCATCGCCACGCGGTGTCATCGCCACGCGGTGTCATCGCCACGCGGTGTCATCGCCACGCGGTGTCATCGCCACGCGGTGTCATCGCCACGCGGTGTCACCCAAAGTGCGGTCTCGCGCCATCCCTGCTCACGGAGTCGCTGCCGCATTGGTATCTGGGCCTCTCGTGTCCAGCGTCTGTCGGTCTCTTGTGGCTCTGTGTGCGAGTCGCTGGCTATCTGTAAGGGTCTCTTCTGGGTCTTTGTGCGAGTCTCTGGGTCTCTGTGTGAGGGTCTGGGTCTCTGTGTGAGGGTCTCTGGGCCTGGTTCAAGGTACAAGAAAATGGAGCCTGCCAATGTCCCCCTCTCCTCCACGTGGCGTGGCAATGCAGCCGCTCCCTGCTCGTGTGGGCCCGTGCAGTTACACCGCCTGCACACGCGGTAGTAGACGCGGTAGCCACTGGTGGTGTACCGTGTGCTCATAATTTTCTGTACTGTATCGTCATTTCCTGAACAGGAACATAAAAGTAATTGTCTATAGCACACAATACAGGTTTTTAGAACATAATACAGTTTTTTTTTGGTACAATTTTACGTGATCTAACCCAAAAAAACGTGTATTATGGATAATATTTGTCACGAAAGCCTGCGTGTTAAACAGTTTATAGCACAGCCTGCGTGTTAAACTGTTTAGTCATGCGCTTGTGTTTTAGTGTTGCCCTTGCTCCGAACACTCCGATTAGCACAGTTGGCTACGTTGAAAGAAGTTGAACACGCTACAAGTTCTTTTACTTTCTACATCCGTTAATGGAGCAGATCACGGCAAAAATAACAACTAAAGTCTCGAGTAACGCAATGTGGCGCTTACAGACAGACGCCTTGAGCTCATGTGCATATCCAGTAGATTCTCGTTGAGACGCACCATGAGGATGCCTGAAGGGAATTTAATTTCTGATAGGGAGAAACAGCGGCAACTCGAATTTCAACCATTTCTGGGGGGCTCCCGTAGGTCAGCTCGCCCTTAAATGAGTACCCTGTTCGCTGTGTGGACTCAGGAGACAAAGTCGGTTGTGATGGAAAGATTTGATAAACCATTTCAGGTCTTAATTGATTGTTCACGCTTACAGTGGCTTTCAGACAGCATACATTACATTTTTCGTCTCCCCCCTCCTCTTTTCAGAACATAGATGGACTCGTCCTTATTATTTGGTTCTTTCGGTAAAGTCACGTACAATGAGAATAAAATAATAAATTGATAAAATAAAATAACACAATAATATTCTCACGACGTTTCGGCCACAACACAAGCGGCCTTCATCAGGTGAAGGGACGAGACTGTCTGGTAGGACAGCGCTGGAGTGAAAAACCACGTTCAGATCACGACCTTTAAGCTGTGTGAGAGGAAACAAAGCGCCTTGACAAAGGAATTAGCATATAATTTAGCATTGAAATGGCTGAGTGATTAGCTTGTGACTGGTCACAGAAATGGCTATGTTAAAAGTTAAAGCATACACATCCGCAGAGGCACCCCTTGACAAAGGAATTAGCATAGAATTTAGCATTGAAATAGCTAAGTTAAAGCATACACATCCGCAGAGGGACCCCTTGACAAAGGAATTAGCATAGAATTTAGCATTGAAATAGCTGAGTGATTAGCTTGCAACTGGTCACAGAAATAGCTATGTTAAAGTCAGAGCATACACATTCACCGAGGCACTTAGTACAAATCAAACAGGAGAATTTAGCATTGAAATAACTAGGCGAATTTAGCATTGAAATAACTGAGTGATTAGCTAGTGACTGGTCACAGAAATGGCTATGTTGACGTCAAGGCCTACACATCTGAGCTATTCACGGTACTATATAGTGAACCAATAAAAAACTAAAATATAAATTACCTTAATGTTATCAATAAACTCTATATTCTCCAATCAGTTAAGCTACCAACAATAAGTCGTTATATATCACAATGCTATATGGCGAAAAAATGGGTGGATTCTTACCCTCAACTTTAGCACCACGGATAGCTACGGGCCCCGTTCAGACGGACGAGTTCGTCCATGGTCGGAACAGAGGAGGGGGAGAGAGACAGCTGCGAGGCGCTATTATACTCCATGTTGTAAAACCATACCATTAACCGTGGTGTGAGAGGTATTAAGAGTCAATGCAGGGCGAAGGAGCTGCGGTCTGAAGGTCATCGTAAAAATACAATTAATTAAGAACAGAAATGATTTAAAACATCTTTCCAGTGGTTACTAAGCCAGAATACATCTTCTCGGTTGAAATTGTCTCTGTGCTTGTATATGTGAATGGCCTCATGAACGAATCTCTCATGGTAGCCGGTTGGTTTGCAAAGAACCTCTGTCTTGGAGAAGTCAATGTCATGTGAGCCCACTGAATTATAACAGTGATCTGCCACGGCAGAGGAGTTCGTCCTACCGTGTTTCAAGTCTGCTTTATGTTCGCGGATGCGGTCCGAGATATGTCTTTTGGTTTCTCCAATGTAGCTACTACCACAGAGGCACTTTAGTTTGTAAACGCCCGGGTACTGTATGTCTGGAACAGCATCTTTTACAGATGGAACTAAATCACGGATTTTATGTACAGTGGTGAATCGGACCTGGATCTTGTGTTTATTCAGGATTTTGGAGATCTTTTTAGTGACCCCTGCAATGTAGGGTAAGGTGATGGTTTTGAGTGGCTCCACAAGAGGATCCTTCTTCCTGACTGGAGTGATGGCTTTGCGGATTGTGTAGTCGGAGTAGCCATTAGCCCTGAGAGCCTGGTGTACGTGCTTGAGTTCACTGGTAATGTGTTCCTGGTCGGAAATGCATTGGGCTCTATGGTATAGAGTCTTGATGAGGGAGTTCTTCTGGGATGGATGGTGGTGGGAATCCGGTTTCAAGTAAGCATCTGTATGGGTAGCTTTCCTGTAGACAGAGTGGCTCATTGAACCATCATGTCTCCTTTTAATTAAGACATCCAAAAAGGGTAGTTTGCCATCTTTTTCGACCTCCATGGTGAATCTGATGGCTGGGTGTATGGAATTGATGTGGTCGCGGAATTGGTCTAGAGCAGGCTGGCCATGTGGCCAGATGACAAAGGTGTCATCAACGTACCTCTTCCATAAGGTCGGGCGTAGAGTGGCAGTCTGGATGGCGTCAGTTTCAAATTTTTCCATGAATACGTTGGCTACAACCGGAGATAGGGGGGAGCCCATTGGGGTGCCCTCAGTTTGTTTGTAGAAAGTTCCATTCCAGGTGAAGTATGTGTTAGTTAAGCAATGTCTCACCAGGGGGGGTACATCAGTATGCAGTCCTTGATGAACCAGGTCTTCAATAATAGCGATGGTGTCAGGTACTGGGACTTTGGTGAACAAGGACACGACATCAAAACTGACAAGCAGGTCGTTTGGGGACAGGGAAATGCCTTTGATTGTCGATACCAGGTTAGCAGAAATTTAGTACCGCAGAGGTGGTTTTTCCAGTGAAAGGTCGCAGTATATCAGCAAGAAAATGTGCCAGTTTGTAGGTGGGGGAGTTGATAGTAGAGACGATGGGACGAAGGGGTGTATCTTCTTTGTGTATCTTTGGAAGGCCATATAATCTTGGTGGTCTGGCAGCAGAGGGTTTCAACGAGAACTGTTTGATCTCATCAATTAATGCTGTTGAATCAGAGATGATTTTGTTCGTTTTGGTGACCAGGCTGTTGCTGGGATCTCTTTTTATTTTTGTATAGCTGCCATCGTTGAGTAGTTCTTGAATTTTGTTGATATATTCTGTTTTGTCCATGATGACAGTGGCATTGCCTTTGTCGGCTGAGAGGACGACAATGTCATCTCTCTTTTTTAATTGAGACAATTCAAAACGTTCGTTTTTGCTGATGTTGCTGGGTGGCAACTTAGCGTTTTTGAGGGTTGCAGCGATTTCAGATCTTGCTACGTCTGCAGAGATGTGACTCAAGCCCTTGAGTGCAACGTCGACATGGGCAATGATATCATTAACCGGTAAGTGTCTCGGTGTGACAGCAAAGTTTAGACCTTTAGCTAAAACGGATTTCAGACCATCAGAAATGGAACTGTTACTGCGATTAATTACGACTTTGTTGACGTCTATCTTTTCGGTGTGTGGATCCGATTTTTTGCTGGAGAGGTGATTGAATTTGGAAATCAAATTGTACCTACATTTGTTCAACATAGTGGCAGCCGAAGAGGTAGTCATATTGTCTACATGTTCCCAATCCGATGTAGACATTGTTGATGTCAATTTTAAGTGTGATTTGTAGAGTGTCTTGTCTAACTGATCGAGTTAGGTGCGTGTAAGTCTGATTTTTTCCGAGATAAGAGCGAAGCTAGTTCTAGATAGAATTCGTTTTGCATTGAGAGAAGTTGCAACAGCAAAGGTTAGTGTAAATGCGGTTGGTATTACCTTAGAGTCGCGGCATATCTTCAGAAAGGTGAGAGACTCGATTAGTTGAGCCTTCTTATCCCGGAGTCTGTTGAATGATCTTAAGGATGTGTGGAATCCCTCCCCGTAGAGGCGGTTAAATTTCGATTTAAAGCTTTCGTGACTGCAATGATTAATCTTCTTTGGTTCTTTCGGTAAAGTCACGTAGAATGAGAATAAAATAATAAATTGATAAAATAAAATAACACAATAATATTCTCACGACGTTTCGGCCACAACACAAGCGGCTTCATCAGGTGAAGGGACGAGACTGTCTGGTAAGACAGCGCTGGAGTGAAAGAGCCACATTCAGATCACGGCCTTTAAGCTGTGTGAGAGGAACAAAGCGCCTTGACAAAGGAATAAGCATATAATTTAGCATTGAAATGGCTGAATGATTAGCTTGTGACTGGTCACAGAAATAGCTATGTTAAAAGTTAAAGCATACACATCCGCAGAGGCACCCCTTGTTAAAGGAATTAGCATAGAATTTAGCATTGAAATAGCTAAGTTAAAGCATACACATCCGCAGAGGCACCCCTTGACAATGGAATTAGCATATAATTTAGCATTGAAATAGCTGAGTGAATAGCTTGTAACTGCTCACAGAAATAGCTATGTTAAAGTCAGAGCATACACATTCACCGAGGCACTTAGTACAAATCAAACAGGAGAATTTAGCATTGAAATAACTAGGCGAATTTAGCATTGAAATAACTGAGTGATTAGCTAGTGACTGGTCACAGAAATGACTATGTTGAAGTCAAGGCCTACACATCTGAGCTATTCACAGTACTATATAGTGAACCAATAAAAAAAACTAAAATATAAATTACCTTAATGTTATCAATAAACTCTATATTCTCCAATCAGCTAAGCTACCAACAATAAGTCGTTATATATCACAATGCTATATGGCGAAAACAACACAGACAACAGACTCCGGGATAAGAAGGCTCAACTAATCGAGTCTCTCACCTTTCTGAAGAGATGCCGCGACTCTAAGGTAATACCAACCGCATTTACACTAACCTCTGCTGTTGCAACTTCTCTCAATGCAAAACGAATTCTAGCTAGAACTAGCTTCTCTCTTATCTCAGAAAAAATCAGACTTACACGCACCGAACTCGATCAGTTAGACAAGACACTCTACAAATCACACTTAAAATTGACAGCAACAATGTCTACATTGGATTGGGAACATGTAGACAATATGACTACCTCTTCGGCTGCCACTATGTCGAACAAATGTAGGGACAATTTGATTTCCAAATTCAATCACCTCTCCAGCAAAAAATCGGATCTACACACCGAAAAGATAGACGTCAACAAAGTCGTAATTAATCGCAGTAACAGTTCCATTTCTGATGGTCTGAAATCCGTTTTAGCTAAAGGTCTAAACTTTGCTGTCACACCGAGACACTTACCCGTTAATGATATCATTGCCCATGTCGACGTTGCACACAAGGGCTTGAGTCACATCTCTGCAGACGTAGCAAGATCTGAAATCGCTGCAACCCTCAAAAACGCTAAGTTGCCACCCAGCAACATCAGCAAAAACGAACGTTTTGAATTGTCTCAATTAAAAAAGAGGGATTATATTGTCGTCCTCTCAGCCGACAAAGGCAATGCCACTGTCATCATGGACAAAACAGAATATAACAACAAAATTCAAGAACTACTCAACGATGGCAGCTATACAAAAATAAAAAGAGATCCCACCAACAGCCTGGTCACCAAAACGAACAAAATCATCTCTGATTCAACAGCATTAATTGATGAGCTCAAACAGTTCTCGTTGAAACCCTCTGCTGCCAGACCACCAAGATTATATGGCCTTCCAAAGATACACAAAGAAGATACACCCCTTCGTCCCATCGTCTCTACTATCAACTCCCCCACCTACAAACTGGCACGTTTTCTTGCTGATATACTGCGACCTTTCACTGTAAAAACCACCTCTGCGGTACTAAATTCTACTCACCTGGTATCGACAATCAAAGGCATTTCCCTGTCCCCAAACGACCTGCTTGTCAGTTTTGATGTGGTGTCCTTGTTCACCAAAGTCCCGGTACCTGACACCATCGCTATCATTGAAGACCTGGTTCATCAAGGACTGCATACTGATGTACCCCCCCTGGTGAGACATTGCTTAACCAACACATACTTCACCTGGAATGGAACTTTCTACAAACAAACTGAGGGCACCCCAATGGGTTCCCTCCTATCTCCGACTGTAGCCAACGTATTCATGGAAAAATTTGAAACTGACGCCATCCAGACTGCCACTCTACGCCCGACCTTATGGAAGAGGTACGTTGATGACACCTTTGTCATCTGGCCACATGGCCAGCCTGCTCTAGACCAATTCCGCGACCACATCAATTCCATACACCCAGCCATCAGATTCACCATGGAGGTCGAAAAAGATGGCAAACTACCCTTTTTGGATGTCTTAATTAAAAGGAGACATGATGGTTCAATGAGCCACTCTGTCTACAGGAAAGCTACCCATACAGATGCTTACTTGAAACCGGATTCCCACCACCATCCATCCCAGAAGAACTCCCTCATCAAGACTCTATACCATAGAGCCCAATGCATTTCCGACCAGGAACACATTACCAGTGAACTCAAGCACGTACACCAGGCTCTCAGGGCTAATGGCTACTCCGACTACACAATCCGCAAAGCCATCACTCCAGTCAGGAAGAAGGATCCTCTTGTGGAGCCACTCAAAACCATCACCTTACCCTACATTGCAGGGGTCACTAAAAAGATCTCCAAAATCCTGAATAAACACAAGATCCAGGTCCGATTCAACACAGTACATAAAATCCGTGATTTAGTTCCATCTGTAATAGATGCTGTTCCAGACATACAGTACCCGGGCGTTTACAAACTAAAGTGCCTCTGTGGTAGTAGCTACATTAGAGAAACCAAAAGACATATCTCGGACCGCATCCGCGAACATAAAGCAGACTTGAAACACGGTAGGACGAACTCCTCTGCCGTGGCAGATCACTGTTATAATTCAGTGGGCTCACATGACATTGACTTCTCCAAGACGGAGGTTCTTTGCAAACCAACCGGCTACCATGAGAGATTCGTTCATGAGGCCATTCACATATACAAGCACGGAGACAATTTCAACCGAGAAGATGGATTCTGGCTTAGTAACCACTGGAAAGATGTTTTAAATCATTTCTGTTCTTATTTAATTGCATTTTTACGATGACCTTCAGACCGCAGCTCCTTCGCCAGCATTGACTCTTAATACCTCTCACACCACGGTTAATGGTATGGTTTTACAACATGGAGTATAATAGCGCCTCGCAGCTGTCTCTCTCCCCCTCCTCTGTTCCGACCATGGACGAACTCGTCCGTCTGAACGGGGCCCGTAGCTATCCGTGGTGCTAAAGTTGAGGGTAAGAATCCACCCATTTTTTCGCCATTTAGCATTGTGATATATAACGACTTATTGTTGGTAGCTTAGCTGATTGGAGAATATAGAGTTTATTGATAACATTAAGGTAATTTATATTTTAGTTTTTTATTGGTTCACTATATAGTACTGTGAATAGCTCAGATGTGTAGGCCTTGACTTCAACATAGTCATTTCTGTGACCAGTCACTAGCTAATCACTCAGTTATTTCAATGCTAAATTCGCCTAGTTATTTCAATGCTAAATTCTCCTGTTTGATTTGTACTAAGTGCCTCGGTGAATGTGTATGCTCTGACTTTAACGTAGCTATTTCTGTGAGCAGTTACAAGCTATTCACTCAGCTATTTCAATGCTAAATTCTATGCTAAATCCATTGTCAAGGGGTGCCTCTGCGGATGTGTATGCTTTAACTTAGCTATTTCAATGCTAAATTCTATGCTAATTCCTTTAACAAGGGGTGCTTCTGCGGATGTGTATGCTTTAACTTTTAACATAGCTATTTCTGTGACCAGTCACAAGCTAATCATTCAGCCATTTCAATGCTAAATCATATGCTAATTCCTTTGTCAAGGCGCTTTGTTCCTCTCACACAGCTTAAAGGCCGTGATCTGAACGTGGCTCTTTCATTCCAGCGCTGTCCTACCAGACAGTCTCGTCCCTTCACCTGATGAAGGCCGCTTGTGTTGTGGCCGAAACGTCGTGAGAATATTATTGTGTTATTTTATTTTATCAATTTATTATTTTATTCTCATTCTACGTGACTTTACCGAAAGAACCAAAGAAGAAGACTCTGTATCATAGAGCCCAATGCAAATCCGACCAGGAACACATAGGCAGTGAACTCAAGCACGTACACCAAGCTCTTAAGGCTAATGGTTACTCCGACTATACAATCCGCAAAGCTATCACTCAAACCATGAAGAAGGACCCTCTTGAGGAGCCTTTCAAAACCATCACTTTACCCTACATTGCGGGGATCACAAAAAAAGATCTCCAAAATCTTGAATAAACACAAGATCCAGGTCCGTTTCAACACATTACATAAAATCCGTGATCTGGTTCCGTCTGTAAAAGATGTGATTCCGGACATACAATACCCTGGTATCTACAAACTAAGTTGCCTCTGTGGTAGTAGTTACATTGGAGAAACCAAACGCCATGTCTCGGACCGCAGTCGTGAACACAAAGCAGACCTTATTCACGGTAAGACCAACACCTCGGCCGTGGCAGATCATTGTTATAATTCAGTAGGCTCACATGACATTGACTTTTCCAAGACAGAGGTTCTTTGTAAGCCATCTGGCTACCATGAGAGATTCGTTCATGAGGCTATCCACATATACAAGCACAGAGACAATTTCAACCGAGAAGATGGATTATGGCTTAGCAATCATTGGAAAGATTTGATAAACCATTTCAGGTCTTAATTGATTGTTCACGCTTACAGTGGCTTTCAGACAGCATACATTACATTTTTCGTCTCCCCCCTCCTCTTTTCAGAACATAGATGGACTCGTCCTTCTAAATAAACTGCCAAATCGCTGCACGTGGCGCTAACATTTTTTATAAATAAATAAATACACCGTTTAAAAATAAATAAATTTATGCAAACCGACACACCTGATGACGACCGTTTGTGTTATGGTCGAAACGTCGTGATAATTTTTATTGTATTATATATATTATTATTTTATTGTTTCCCTTCAACGTGACTTCACCGAAAGAACTAAGAATATGAATTACTGCAGTCACGAAAGCTTTAAATCACAAACCCACATCATTAACACGGACCCACATAATTAATTAGAAACTCACAACACGAGGTTACATCTTTACCACTCACCCACAACACTGGACATCTGTGAGAAAGAGCTGTATAGCTCATCTGACTCCAGTATAAATATTCTGATTCTGACATGAACTCACATCGTCACGACTCACTCACAACACACCACCATCACTATCAGTAACACCACTAACGCCACCACTCCTCCTGCCAGTACACTACACAAACACACACACGTCCTCACCACTCACATCACCACTCACCTACAGTTCCTCACTTCCTCCAGAGAGTCGCTGCTTCTGTCCTCTCGGTGCTTCTCTACCGCCACATGTGAGAAAAAAGATCGGCAGAAGCAAGTGGTGGCGGGTCTCGGTGATCACTCCCTCAGTGATGCAATATCCTGTGAGCCCCTCCCCCGCAGAACCTTCCCCCCCCTCCGCCCCCTCCCCCCACTAACACCACCAAAGAAAGAGCTCCCGCGTATATAGCCTTAACAGAGCACTACTAACAACAACCCCACCACTAACAACGCCACCACCAATAACAACCCCACCACCACTAACACCACCACCACTACCACACCACCACTACCACACCACCACTACCACACCACCACTACCACACCACCACTACCACACCACCACTACCACACCACCACTACCACACCACCACTAATACACAGTTCTGATCCACTCCTCAGCTGCTCCCCACACGCGATGCTTCTGCTGCTCTCTCTACTTCCGCTTCCGCCGGTGAACGTGGCGCCAACTTCTGAAGCGGTTCGCTGCCTGGGCCTCCTCTGGGTCGACTCAGCCTGAAGGTGAGAACCTCGCATGGTGTGGACACCTCAGCAGTGGTGGAGGAGAGACAAAGGCGGCCCACAGCCGTAGGCTTCTAAACAGCTGCTGGGCTCACGGCATCGGTTCAAGCAGAGCCCGGCTCTGCTGCTGAGGCACTGAAGGTGGAAAGCGGCCCAGAGTGGCGCTCGATTTGAGCCATTGCTGCTGATGAGAGGCTGATGTGATGAGTCAAATATACTTTTTTATCTTTGCAAGGAAGGGTTTATTGTGAAGGAGGCGAATCGCGTGCTGGCGGAGGAGGCCTCCACTAGATGCCGCTAATTAGGGTATTTGTTCTACTCTTCCACGCTGATCTCCACGTTTTGGAGCAAGGTGGGCGTACCCACACTTTACCCCCCCACATGCGGGTCGTTAGCTCACTGGACTTGCACTGCAGAGGTGCAGGTTCGATTCCATCGCCCACACACCCACCCACTCACTTGCCCACTCACCAACTCAAACACTAACCCATCTATCCACCCACCCACAGGGACATGTGGAGACACACGGAGACACATGGACACACGGATACATAGAGCCTTGATAAAGTGGTTGTGTAGGTGGTGTTAGAGTATCAGCATCAATGTGGTTGTTGTGGTTATGTTGCTTGTTATGGTTGTGGTGGTTGAGGTGATGTTGGTTGTGGTGGTTTTGGATGTGGTAGCTGCGGGGATAGTTGTGGTTGTATCGCTGGTTGTAGTGGTGGTTCAGGTTTTAGTTGTGGTGTAGGTGGTTATGTTGGTTGTTATGGTCCTTTTGTTTGTGGTAATAATTGCGGTTGTGGGGGGTATATTTTTGTGGCTATAGTTGTGTACGTGGAGGTTGGGGTTTTCATGGTTATAGTTACAGTTGTGGTTATGTTATTGTTGTTGTTTTACTTGGGGTTGTGGTTATAATTGTAATTGGGGTCAAAGTTGTGATGGTTATGTTATGTTTTTTGTGGTTATAGTTGTGGTGAAGGTGGTTATGTTGGCTTTCATGGTTGTTGTATGTGTAGGGAGCGGTAGAGTAGCGGTTGAACGCCACGCCACGGACCCGAGGAAGTTCGATTCCCGCTCACGGCCAACACCAGTGACGATCATCTGAACCAGTCCAGGGCTTCCCCTACGTCGACTCTTCCTGAAATGAGTACCTGTTGTGGTGTGTAATAAACATCGCCACTCGGGAGACAAAGACGGTCGGGTGTAGTGCTGGCCACACCCACCTGCTTGTGTTCCACACTGCGGGCCTCCATAAGTGCTCGCTAACAGAACTTGCCCCAACAGTCTGTTATAGGCTATAGAATAAGTCTTTGTCTTTTGTTGTTGTATGTGTGTTGAACTTCTTTTGAACCATATGTTGCCAACTGTGATAACCGGAGATGCGGTTATAGTTGTAGTGGTTATATTATGGTTGTGGTTATAGTTGTGTCTGGTTTTAGTGCTTAGAGTTGTGGTTATAGATATGGTTATAATTGTGGTTATAGTTGTGGGTGTGGTTATAATTGTAGTTGGTTTTGGTTATAGTTGTGGTTATAGTGGTTATGGTTGTTGGTTATGGTTGTGGCTGTGGTTACATTTGTGGTTACATTTGTGGTTGAATTTGTAGTTCTAGTTGTGGTTGTTGGTTTGTGGTGGTGAGGCTGGTGCAGGTGGTGGGTTGGAGGCCACGTTCCCTGCCCATGCGGTTCCAACAGCGATGGCTCCCTGTGCTATGTGGGTCACATGAACTTGTCTCCCAGCATGCCTTGAAGTCATCATTATAGGAGCCCTCGCCTCCTTTAGGCACTCTCCTCCTATCTCTCCCATCTCATCTCCATGCACTCTCCTCCTACCTCTCACCTCCTCCCCGTGTCTCCCCCTTTCTCTTTTTCCCAGGGTCTCCCTCCTCTCTCTCCCCGTGTCTCCTTCCTCTATGTCGCCGTGTCTCTCTCCTCTCCCTTCCCGCGTTTCCCTCCTATCTTTCCCCATGTCTCTTCTCTCTCCCCGCTTTTCCCTCTCCAACCTCCCCCTGTCTCCCTCCTCTCTCTCCCCGTGTCTCCTTTCTCTCCCCGTGTCTCACTCTTCTATCTCCCCCTGTCTCCCTCTTGCTTCCCGTGTCTCACTCACTCAGCCACCCACTCAGCCACTCATTCAACCACTCAATCACCAGCCACTGACTCAATCAGCCACTCAACCACTCAGTCACTCTGCCACTAAATCACCCAGCCACTGACTCACTTAGCCACTCACTCAACCTCTCACTCAACCTCTCACTCACTCAAACACTCACTCAACCACTCACTCACGCAGCCACTCACTCACGCAGCCACTCACTCACGCAGCCACTCATTCACTCAGCCACTCATTCACTCAGCCACTCATTCAACCTGTCAATCACGCAACCACTCAGCCACCAACTCAGCCACTCACTCAACCACTCACTCACTCAGCCACTCAAACACTAACTTATTCAGCCACTCACTCAGCCACTCACTCAGCCACTCACTCAACCACTCACGTACTCAAGCTCTCAATCAACCACTCACTCACCCAGCCACTCACTCAGCTGCTTAGTCACTCTGCTACCCACTCACTCAACCACTCACTCATTCAGCCTCTCACTCAGCCACTCACTAACTCAGCCACTCACTCCCTCAACCACTCACTCAATTACTCAGCCACTCTCTCATTCAATCACTCACCTAGCCACCTGCTTATTTGTTTATTTTACCAGGTAAGGCCCATAAGATATATATCTCTTTTTCAGACGTAACCTGGCCACATATGATTGCCCAATTAAGTGGCATTTTACGTGTCAATTTATATCAGCAACTATAAATGTGGAGTGACAAACAGGAGCCAGACAAAAATTCACACAACGAAGGGGAGAGTGAGAGAAACATGCGAACTCCAAATATACAACAGGCATCAGGGTCAGGATTGTTGTATATATTGTCTTGAAAAATAATAAAAATGAAATGAAAAATGCAAAAAGTGTAATTTTACAAAATTAGGTAATTATGTCAATTTATGCAATTACGCTAATTAGGCTCGGCTTTGTTGTCTAGAGGTATTACCAATCGTGATAATTGTCAGTGATGTGTGGGATCTGTGTCCATATTTGTCGTGTCACTGGGGTTTATAATAGGCTGGTAGGGTGGGTTTATAATGGCCATATAGGGTGGGGTTATAATGGCCAGTGAGAGTGGGGTTATAATGGCCAGGTAGGGTGGGGTAAAATGGCCTTGTCAGGGGTCCACCTCCTCCACCACCAGTTCCACCTCAACCTCCTCCACCTCCCACCTCCTCGCAGGAACCCAGACCCAACAGGTGCCATGGGTTGCCACGCTACGTGCAGGAGGAGGAACTCATCACTTGAATGTGATGAGCAGTGAGCTCACCACTTGAATGTGATGAGCAGTGAGCTTATCACTTGAATGTGAGATGCAGTGCGCTCATCACTTGAGTGTGACATGCAGTGAGCTCATCACTTGAATGCGACATGCAGGAAGCTCATCACATGAATGAATGGGACATGCAGTGAGCTCATCACTTGAATGTGACACGCAGTGAGCTCAACACTTGAATGTAACATGTAGTGCACTGACCACTTGAATGTGACATGCAGTGCGCTCATCATTTGTATGTGACATGCAGTGAGCTCGCCACTTGAATGTGACATGCAGTGAGCTCAACACTTGAATGTGACATGTAGTGCACTGACCACTTGAACGTCATGCAGTGCGCTCATCACTTGAATGTGACATGCAGTGAGCTCAACACTTGAATGTGACATGCAGTGAGCTCATCACTTGAAAGTGACATGCAATGAGCTCACCACTTGAAAGTGACATGCAGTGCGATCATCACTTGAATGTGACATGCAGTGAGCTCGCCACTTGAATGTGACATGCAGTGAGCTCGCCACTTTAATATGACATGCAGTGTGCTCATCACTTAAATGTGATATGCAGTGCGCTCATCACTTGAATGGGACATGCAGTGTGCTCATCAATTGAATGTGACATGCAGTGAACTCACCACTTCAACGTGACAGGCAGTGCACTCGTTACGTGAATAAGACATGCAGTGAGCTCGCCACTTGAATGTGACATGCAGTGAGCTCATCACTTGGACGTGACATGCAGTGTACTCATCACTTGAAAGTGACATGAATTGAGCTCATCACTTGAACATGACATGACATTTTCTACATCACACAACTATACTGACTATATATGATGGGGTAGAGTCGTGTGATGTAGAAAAAAGTTTAGTTGGAGGCATATTATATTTTTTGTGACGTAAAATTGTAATGTATAATGACTTATTGTTAGTAGTAGGGTAGTTGCAGTTGCTTAGCGTCAATATACTAAAATCCTCTGCTGATATGTAACCTCAGCTTATTGGAGAGTATATTGAGTATATTGATTATATTGATGTATATTCTTAGTTTTTTCGGTAAAGTGACTTTACCGAAAAAACTAAGAATATGAATTACTGCAGTCACGAAAGCTTTAAATCAAAATTTATATTGATGTAGTTTATATTTTAGTTTTTTATCAGTTTACTACATGGTAGTCATTATATAATTGAGTGTATACCCAGTTACTTAATGTTAACAGCTCAGCTTATTGCAGAGTATATTGAGTACATTGATTATATTGATGTAGTTTATATTTATTTTTTTTCACATCGGTTTATTGCATGGTAGTAGGGTATGTGTAGTTCTTTAGAAACTCCCTTTTTTATTTTCCACATAATGCACTAGTTTGATACGCGGTGGTTTGGGCTGTTGCAGTTCTTTATTATTACAATTTTATCTCCCTTTATTATTGCCAATCCTACATCATACACTAGCATAATATGACTTTGAGACCCCCCACCTGCCTACACATTCCACAAGGAGTGACTAATCCCATATCTGCATTTGTCATAAACATGCTAAATTCCTCTGTTATGTAAACTTCTTTGTCAAGACACTCTCCTCCTCCCACCCAATTTAAAATACGCTGCCAAGCTTAGCAGTGTTCATTAGGACGCTGTCTTTCCGACAGCTCTGTTTCTTCACCTGAGGACGGCTGCTTGCGTTGTGGCCTAAACGTGAGAATTTTATTATATTATGTTTGATTTTTATTATTTCATTATTTCCCTTCTACGTTACTTTACCGATAGAACCAATAATATGGTGCATACCTGCTTTTGGTGAGACCTGCTTTCCCTAGAGCAGTGCATACTGACTGTGGTAATACCTGCTATCACTACAGCATTGCATGCTGGCTGGTGGTATCCTGCTATGACTACAGCATTGCATACTAACTGTGGTGGTATCCTCCCACAGGGTGCAATGTTATTCAGTGAGACTCCCACAGGGTTCAGTGTTAATCTGTGAGACTCCTATAAGGTTCAGTGTTAATCAGTGAGACTCCCACAGGGTTCAGTGTTAATCAGTGAGACTCCCACAGGGTTCAGTGTTAATCAGTGAGACTCCCATAGGGTTCAGTGTTAATCAGTGAGACTCCCACAGGGTTCAGTGTTAATCAGTGAGACACCCACAGGGTTCGGTGTTAATCATTGAGACTCCCATAGGGTTCAGTGTTAAATAGTGAGACTCCCACAGGGTTCAGTGCTAATCAGTGAGACTCCCACAGGGTTCAGTGTTAATCACTGAGACTCCCATAGGGTTCGGTGTTAATCAGTGAGACTCCCACAGGGTTCAGTGTTAATCAGTGAGACTCCCTTCGGGTTCAGTGTTAATCAGTGAGACTCCCATAGGGTTCAGTGTTAATCAGTGAGACTCCCATAGGGGTCAGTGTTAATCAGTGAGACTCCAATAGGGTTCAGTGTTAATCAGTGAGACTCCCACAGGGTTCAGTGTTAATCAGTGAGACTCCCACAGGGTTCAGTGTTAATCAGTGAGACTCCCATAGGGTTCAGTGTTAATCAGTGAGACTCCCATAGGGTTCAGTGTTAATCAGTGAGACTCCCACAGGGTTCAGTGTTAATCAGTGAGACTCCCATAGGGTGCAGTGTTAATCAGTGAGACTCCCACAGGGTTCAGTGTTAATCAGTGAGACTCCCACAGGGTTCAGTGTTAATCAGTGAGACTCCATTAGGGTTCAGTGTTAATCAGTGAGACTGCCACAGGGTTCATTGTTAATCACTGAGACTCCCATAGGGTTCAGTGTTAATCAGTGAGGCTCCCACAGGGTTCAGTGTTATTCAGTGAGACTCCCTTAGGGTTCAGTGTTAATCAGTGAGACTCCCATAGTGTTCAGTGTTAATCAGTGAGACTCCCATAGGGTTCAGTGTTAATCAGTGAGACTCCAATAGGGTTCAGTGTTAATCAGTGAGACTCCCACAGGGTTCAGTGTTAATCAATGAGACTCCCATAGGGTTCAGTGTTAATCAGTGACACTCCCACAGGGTTCAGTGTTAATCATTGAGACTCCCACAGGGTTCAGGGTTAATCAGTGAGAATCCCATAGGGTTCAGTGTTAATCATTGAGACTCGCACAGGGTTCAGTGTTAATCAGTGAGACTCCCATAGGGTTCAGTGTTAATCAGTGAGACTCCCATAGGGTTCAGTGTTAATCAGTGAGACTCCCATACGGTTCAGTGTTAATCAGTGAGACTCCAATAGGGATCAGTGTTAATCAGTGAGACTCCCACAGGGTTCAGTGTTAATCAGTGAGACTCCCATAGGGTGCAGTGGTAATCAGTGAGACTCCCACAGGGTTCAGTGCTCATCAGTGAGACTCCCACAGGGTTCAGTGTTAATCAGTGAGACTCCCTTAGGGTTCAGTGTTAATCAGTGTGACTCCCACAGGGTTCAGTGTTAATCAGTGAGACTCCCTTAGGGTTCAGTGTTAATCAGTGAGACTCCCATAGTGTTCAGTGTTAATCAGTGAGACTCCCATAGGGTTCAGTGTTAATCAGTGAGACTCCAAAAGGGTTCAGTGTTAATCAGTGAGACTCCCACAGGGTTCAGTGTTAATCAATGAGACTCCCATAGGGTTCAGGGTTGATCAGTGAGACTCCCACAGGGTTCAGTGTTAATCATTGAGACTCCCACAGGGTTCAGGGTTAATCAGTGAGAATCCCATAGGGTTCAGTGTTATTCAGTGAGACTCCCTTAGGGTTCAGTGTTAATCAGTGAGACTCCCATAGTGTTCAGTGTTAATCAGTGAGACTCCCATAGGGTTCAGTGTTAATCAGTGAGACTCCAATAATGTTCAGTGTTAATCAGTGAGACTCCCACAGGGTTCAGTGTTAATCAATGAGACTCCCATAGGGTTCAGTGTTAATCAGTGAGACTCCCACAGGGTTCAGTTTTAATCATTGAGACTCCCACAGGGTTCAGGGTTAATCAGTGAGAATCCCATAGGGTTCAGTGTTAATCAGTGAGACTCCATTAGGGTTCAGTGTTAATCAGTGAGACTGCCACAGGGTTCATTGTTAATCACTCAAACTCCCATAGGGTTCAGTGTTAATCAGTGAGGCTCCCACAGGGTTCAGTGTTATTCAGTGAGACTCCCTTAGGGTTCAGTGTTAATCAGTGAGACTCCCATAGTGTTCAGTGTTAATCAGTGAGACTCCCATAGGGTTCAGTGTTAATCAGTGAGACTCCAATAGGGTTCAGTGTTAATCAGTGAGACTCCCACAGGGTTCAGTGTTAATCAATGAGACTCCCATAGGGTTCAGTGTTAATCAGTGAGACTCCCACAGGGTTCAGTGTTAATCATTGAGACTCCCACAGGGTTCAGGGTTAATCAGTGAGAATCCCATAGGGTTCAGTGTTAATCATTGAGACTCGCACAGGGTTCAGTGTTAATCAGTGAGTCTCCCATAGGGTTCAGTGTTAATCAGTGAGACTCCCATAGGGTTCAGTGTTAATCAGTGAGACTCCCATACGGTTCAGTGTTAATCAGTGAGACTCCAATAGGGATCAGTGTTAATCAGTGAGACTCCCACAGGGTTCAGTGTTAATCAGTGAGACTCCCATAGGGTGCAGTGGTAATCGGTGAGACTCCCACAGGGTTCAGTGCTAATCAGTGAGACTCCCACAGGGTTCAGTGTTAATCAGTGAGACTCCCTTAGGGTTCAGTGTTAATCAGTGTGACTCCCACAGGGTTCAGTGTTAATCAGTGAGACTCCCTTAGGGTTCAGTGTTAATCAGTGAGACTCCCATAGTGTTCAGTGTTAATCAGTGAGACTCCCATAGGGTTCAGTGTTAATCAGTGAGACTCCAAAAGGGTTCAGTGTTAATCAGTGAGACTCCCACAGGGTTCAGTGTTAATCAATGAGACTCCCATAGGGTTCAGGGTTAATCAGTGAGACTCCCACAGGGTTCAGTGTTAATCATTGAGACTCCCACAGGGTTCAGGGTTAATCAGTGAGAATCCCATAGGGTTCAGTGTTATTCAGTGAGACTCCCTTAGGGTTCAGTGTTAATCAGTGAGACTCCCATAGTGTTCAGTGTTAATCAGTGAGACTCCCATAGGGTTCAGTGTTAATCAGTGAGACTCCAATAGGGTTCAGTGTTAATCAGTGAGACTCCCACAGGGTTCAGTGTTAATCAATGAGACTCCCATAGGGTTCAGTGTTAATCAGTGAGACTCCCACAGGGTTCAGTTTTAATCATTGAGACTCCCACAGGGTTCAGGGTTAATCAGTGAGAATCCCATAGGGTTCAGTGTTAATCATTGAGACTCGC
Source organism: Petromyzon marinus (assembly GCF_048934315.1). Lineage (NCBI taxonomy): Eukaryota > Metazoa > Chordata > Hyperoartia > Petromyzontiformes > Petromyzontidae > Petromyzon > Petromyzon marinus. The sequence continues at coordinate 179,677 of NC_133698.1, read as the reverse complement.
ACAGGGTTCAGTGTTAATCAATGCGACTCCCATAGGGTTCAGTGTTAATCAGTGAGACTCCCATAGGGTTCAGTGTTAATCAGTGAGACTCCCATACGGTTCAGTGTTAATCAGTGAGACTCCAATAGGGATCAGTGTTAATCAGTGAGACTCCCACAGGGTTCAGTGTTAATCAGTGAGACTCCCATAGGATGCAGTGTTAATCAGTGAGACTCCCATAGGGTTCAGTGTTAATCAGTGAGACTCCCACAGGGTTCAGTGTTAATCAGTGAGACTCCCATAGGGTGCAGTGTTAATCAGTGAGACTCCCACAGGGTTCAGTGCTAATCAGTGAGACTCCCACAGGGTTCAGTGTTAATCAGTGAGACTCCCTTAGGGTTCAGTGTTAATCAGTGTGACTCCCACAGGGTTCAGTGTTAATCAGTGAGACTCCCTTAGGGTTCAGTGTTAATCAGTGAGACTCCCATAGTGTTCAGTGTTAATCAGTGAGACTCCCATAGGGTTCAGTGTTAATCAGTGAGACTCCAAAAGGGTTCAGTGTTAATCAGTGAGACTCCCACAGGGTTCAGTGTTAATCAATGAGACTCCCATAGGGTTCAGTGTTAATCAGTGAGACTCCCACAGGGTTCAGTGTTAATCATTGAGACTCCCACAGGGTTCAGGGTTAATCAGTGAGAATCCCATAGGGTTCAGTGTTAATCATTGAGACTCCCACAGGGTTCAGTGTTAATCAGTGAGACTCCCATAGGGTTCAGTGTTAATCAGTGAGACTCCCATATGGTTCAGTGTTAATCAGTGAGACTCCCATACGGTTCAATGTTAATCAGTGAGACTCCAATAGGGATCAGTGTTAATCAGTGAGACTCCCACAGGGTTCAGTGCTAATCAGTGAGACTCCCATAGGATGCAGTGTTAATCAGTGAGACTCCCATAGGGTTCAGTGTTAATCAGTGAGACTCCCACAGGGTTCAGTGTTAATCAGTGAGACTCCCATAGGGTGCAGAGTTAATCAGTGAGACTCCCACAGGGTTCAGTGCTAATCAGTGAGACTCCCACAGGGTTCAGTGTTAATCAGTGAGACTCCCTTAGGGTTCAGTGTTAATCATTGAGACTCCCACAGGGTTCAGTGTTAATCAGTGAGACTCCCACAGGGTTCAGTGTTAATCAGTGAGACTGCCATAGGGTTCAGTGTTAATCAGTGAGACTCCCACAGGGTTCAGTGTTAATCATTGAGACTCCCACAGGGTTCAGGGTTAATCAGTGAGAATCCCATAGGGTTCAGTGTTAATCATTGAGACTCGCACAGGGTTCAGTGTTAATCAGTGAGACTCCCATAGGGTTCAGTGTTAATCAGTGAGACTCCCATAGGGTTCAGTGTTAATCAGTGAGACTCCCATACGGTTCAGTGTTAATCAGTGAGACTCCAATAGGGATCAGTGTTAATCAGTGAGACTCCCACAGGGTTCAGTGTTAATCAGTGAGACTCTCATAGGATGCAGTGTTAATCAGTGAGACTTCCATAGGGTTCAGTGTTAATCAGTGAGACTCCCACAGGGTGCAGTGTTAATCAGTGAGACTCCCACAGGGTTCAGTGCTAATCAGTGAGACTCCCACAGGGTTCAGTGTTAATCAGTGAGACTCCCTTAGGGTTCAGTGTTAAACAGTGTGACTCCCACAGGGTTCAGTGTTAATCAGTGAGACTCCCTTAGGGTTCAGTGTTAATCAGTGAGACTCCCATAGTGTTCAGTGTTAATCAGTGAGACTCCCATAGGGTTCAGTGTTAATCAGTGAGACTCCAAAAGGGTTCAGTGTTAATAAGTGAGACTCCCACAGGGTTCAGTGTTAATCAATGAGACCCCCATAGGGTTCAGTGTTAATCAGTGAGACTCCCACAGGGTTCAGTGTTAATCATTGAGACTCCCACAGGGTTCAGGGTTAATCAGTGAGAATCCCATAGGGTTCAGTGTTAATCATTGAGACTCCCACAGGGTTCAGTGTTAATCAGTGAGACTCCCATAGGGTTCAGTGTTAATCAGTGAGACTCCCATATGGTTCAGTGTTAATCAGTGAGTCTCCCATACAGTTCAATGTTAATCAGTGAGACTCCAATAGGGATCAGTGTTAATCAGTGAGACTCCCACAGGGTTCAGTGTTAATCAGTGAGACTCCCATAGGATGCAGTGTTAATCAGTGAGACTCCCATAGGGTTCAGTGTTAATCAGTGAGACTCCCACAGGGTTCAGTGTTAATCAGTGAGACTCCCATAGGGTGCAGAGTTAATCAGTGAGACTCCCACAGGGTTCAGTGCTAATCAGTGAGACTCCCACAGGGTTCAGTGTTAATCAGTGAGACTCCCTTAGGGTTCAGTGTTAATCATTGAGACTCCCACAGGGTTCAGTGTTAATCAGTGAGACTCCCACAGGGTTCAGTGTTAATCAGTGAGACTGCCACAGGGTTCAGTGTTAATCAGTGAGACTCCCACAGGGTTCAGTTTTAATCACTGAGACTCCCATAGGGTTCAGTGTTAATCAGTGAGACTCCCATAGGTTTCAGTGTTAATCAGTGAGATTTCCTTAGGGTTCAGTGTTAATCAGTGAGACTCCCACAGGGTGCAGTGTTAATCAGGCTGACTCCCATAGGGATCAGTGTTAATCAGTGAGACTCCCACAGGGTTCAGTGTTATTCAGTGAGACTCCCATAGGGTTCAGTGTTAATCAGTGAGACTCCCACAGGGTTCAATGTTAATCAGTGAGACTCCCACTGGGTTCAGTGTTAATCAGTGAGACTCCCACAGGGTTCAGTATTAATCAGTGAGGCTCCCACAGGGTTCAGTGTTAATCAGTGAGACTCCCACAGGGTTCAGTGTTAATCAGTGAGACTCCCATAGGGTTCAGTGTTAATCAGTGAGACTCCCATAGGGTTCAGTGTTGATCAGTGAAACTCCCACAGGTTTCAGTGTTAATCAGTGATACTCCCATAGGGTTCAGTGTTAATCATTGAGACTCGCATAGGGTTCAGTGTTAATCAGTGAGACTCCCACAGGGTTCAGTCTTAATCAGTTAGACTCCCACTGGGTTCAGTGTTAATCAGTGAGACTCCCACAGGGTTCAGTATTAATCAGTGAGACTCCCACAGGGTTCAGTGTTAATCAGTGAGACTCCCATAGGGTTCAGTGTTAATCAGTGAGACTCCCACAGGGTTCAGTGTTAATCAGTGAGACTCCCACAGGGTTCAGTGTTAATCAGTGAGACTCCCACAGGGTTCAGTAATCAGTGAGACTCCCATAGGGTTCATTGTCAATCAGTGAGACTCCCATAGGGTCCAGTGTTAATCAGTGAGACTCCCATAGGGTTCGGTGTTAATCAAAGACTCCCATAGGGTTCAGTGTTAATCAGTGAGCCTCCCATAGGGTTTCAGTGTTAATCACTGAGACTCCCATAGGGTTCAGTGTTATTCAGTGAGACTCCCACATGGTCCAGTGTTAATCATTGAGACTCCCACAGGGTTCAGTGTTAATCAGTGAGACTCCCATTGTGTTCAGTGTTAATCACTGAGACTCCCGTAGGGTTCAGTGTTAATCAGTGAGACTCCCATAGGGTTCAGTGTTATTCAGTGAGACTCCCAAAGGGTTCAGTGTTAATCAATGAGACTCCCACAGGGTTCAGTGTTAATCAGTGAGACTCCCACAGGGTTCAGTGTTATTCAGTGGGACTCCCACAGGGTTCAGTGTTAATCACTGAGACTCCCACAGGGTTCAGTCTTAATCAGTGAGACTCCCACAGGGTTCAGTGTTAATCAGTGAGACTCCCACAGGGTTCAGGGGTAATCAGTGAGACTCACACAGGGTTCAGGGGTAATCAGTGAGACTCCCACAGGGTTCAGTGTTAATCAGTGAGACTCCCACAGGGTTCAGTGTTAATCACTGAGATTCCCATAGGGTTAGTGTTAATCAGTGAGACTCCCACAGGGTTCAGTGTTAATCAGTGAGACTCCATTAGGGTGCAGTGTTAATCAGTGAGACTCCCACAGGGTTCAGTGCTAATCAGTGAGACTCCCACAGGGTTCAGTGTTAATCAGTGAGACTCCCTTAGGGTTCAGTGTTAAGCAGTGAGACTCCCACAGGGTTCAGTGTTAATCAGTGAGACTCCCATAGGGTGCAGTGTTAATCAGTGAGACTCCCACAGGGTTCAGTGTTAATCAGTGAGACTCCCACAGGGTTCAGTGTTAATCAGTGAGACTCCCACAGGGTTCAGTGTTAATCAGTGAGACTCCCACAAGGTTCAGTGTTAATCATTGAGACTCCCACAGGGTTCAATGTTAATCAGTGAGACTCCCACTGGGTTCAGTGTTAATCAGTGAGACTCCCACAGGGTTCAGTATTAATCAGTGAGACTCCCACAGGGTTCAGTGTTAATCATTGAGACTCCCATAGGGTTCAGTGTTAATCAGTGAGGCTCCCACAGGGTTCAGTGTTAATCAGTGAGACTCCCACAGGGTTCAGTTTTAATCAGTGAGACTCCCATAGGGTTCAGTGTTAATCAGTGAGACTCCCATAGGGTTCAGTGTTTATCAGTGAAACTCCCATAGGTTTCAGTGTTAATCAGTGATACTCCCATAGGGTTCAGTGTTAATCATTGAGACTCGCTTAGGGTTCAGTGTTAATCAGTGAGACTCCCACAGGGTTCAGTGTTAATCAGTTAGACTCCCACTGGGTTCAGTGTTAATCAGTGAGACTCCCACAGGGTTCAGTATTAATCAGTGAGACTCCCACAAGGTTCAGTGTTAATCAGTGAGACTCCCATAGGGTTCAGTGTTAATCAGTGAGACTCCCACAAGGTTCAGTGTTGATCAGTGAGACTCCCACAGGGTTCAGTGTTAATCAGTGAGACTCCCACAGGGTTCAGTAATCAGTGAGACTCCCATAGGGTTCATTGTCAATCAGTGAGACTCCCATAGGGTCCAGTGTGAATCAGTGAGACTCCCATAGGGTTCGGTGTTAATCAAAGACTCCCATAGGGTTCAGTGTTAATCAGTGAGACTCCCATAGGGTTTCAGTGTTAATCACTGAGACTCCCATAGGGTTCAGTGTTATTCAGTGAGACTCCCACATGGTCCAGTGTTAATCATTGAGACTCCCACAGGGTTCAATGTTAATCAGTGAGACTCCCATAGTGTTCAGTGTTAATCACTGAGACTCCCGTAGGGTTCAGTGTTAATCAGTGAGACTCCCATAGGGTTCAGTGTTATTCAGTGAGACTCCCAAAGGGTTCAGTGTTAATCAATGAGACTCCCACAGGGTTCAGTGTTAATCAGTGAGACTCCCACAGGGTTCAGTGTTAATCACTGAGACTCACACAGGGTTCAGTGTTAATCACTGGGACACCACCAGGGTTCTGTGTTAATCAGTGGGACTCCCACAGGGTTCAGTGTTATTCAGTGGGACTCCCACAGGGTTCAGTGTTAATCAGTGAGACTCCCATAGGGTTCAGTGTGAATCAGTGAGGCTCCCACAGGGTTCAGTGTTAATCAGTGAGACTCCCACAGAGTTCAGTGTTAATCAGTGAGACTCCCATAGGGTTCAGTGTTAATCAGTGAGTCTCCCACAGGGTTCAGTCTTAATCAGTGAGACTCCCACAGGGTTCAGTGTTAATCAGTGAGACTCCCACAGGGTTCAGGGGTAATCAGTGAGACTCACACAGGGTTCAGGGGTAATCAGTGAGACTCCCACAGGGTTCAGTGTTAATCAGTGAGACTCCCACAGGGTTCAGTGTTAATCACTGAGATTCCCATAGGGTTAGTGTTAATCAGTGAGACTCCCACAGGGTTCAGTGTTAATCAGTGAGACTCCATTAGGGTGCAGTGTTAATCAGTGAGACTCCCACAGGGTTCAGTGCTAATCAGTGAGACTCCCACAGGGTTCAGTGTTAATCAGTGAGACTCCCTTAGGGTTCAGTGTTAAGCAGTGAGACTCCCACAGGGTTCAGTGTTAATCAGTGAGACTCCCATAGGGTGCAGTGTTAATCAGTGAGACTCCCACAGGGTTCAGTGTTAATCAGTGAGACTCCCACAGGGTTCAGTGTTAATCAGTGAGACTCCCACAGGGTTCAGTGTTAATCAGTGAGACTCCCACAAGGTTCAGTGTTAATCATTGAGACTCCCACAGGGTTCAATGTTAATCAGTGAGACTCCCACTGGGTTCAGTGTTAATCAGTGAGACTCCCACAGGGTTCAGTATTAATCAGTGAGACTCCCACAGGGTTCAGTGTTAATCATTGAGACTCCCATAGGGTTCAGTGTTAATCAGTGAGGCTCCCACAGGGTTCAGTGTTAATCAGTGAGACTCCCACAGGGTTCAGTGTTAATCAGTGAGACTCCCATAGGGTTCAGTGTTAATCAGTGAGACTCCCATAGGGTTCAGTGTTTATCAGTGAAACTCCCATAGGTTTCAGTGTTAATCAGTGATACTCCCATAGGGTTCAGTGTTAATCATTGAGACTCGCTTAGGGTTCAGTGTTAATCAGTGAGACTCCCACAGGGTTCAGTGTTAATCAGTTAGACTCCCACTGGGTACAGTGTTAATCAGTGAGACTCCCACAGGGTTCAGTATTAATCAGTGAGACTCCCACAAGGTTCAGTGTTAATCAGTGAGACTCCCATAGGGTTCAGTGTTAATCAGTGAGACTCCCACAAGGTTCAGTGTTGATCAGTGAGACTCCCACAGGGTTCAGTGTTAATCAGTGAGACTCCCACAGGGTTCAGTAATCAGTGAGACTCCCATAGGGTTCATTGTCAATCAGTGAGACTCCCATAGGGTCCAGTGTTAATCAGTGAGACTCCCATAGGGTTCGGTGTTAATCAAAGACTCCCATAGGGTTCAGTGTTAATCAGTGAGACTCCCATAGGGTTTCAGTGTTAATCACTGAGACTCCCATAGGGTTCAGTGTTATTCAGTGAGACTCCCACATGGTCCAGTGTTAATCATTGAGACTCCCACAGGGTTCAGTGTTAATCAGTGAGACTCCCATAGTGTTCAGTGTTAATCACTGAGACTCCCGTAGGGTTCAGTGTTAATCAGTGAGACTCCCATAGGGTTCAGTGTTATTCAGTGAGACTCCCAAAGGGTTCAGTGTTAATCAATGAGACTCCCACAGGGTTCAGTGTTAATCAGTGAGACTCCCACAGGGTTCAGTGTTAATCACTGAGACTCACACAGGGTTCAGTGTTAATCACTGGGACACCACCAGGGTTCTTTGTTAATCAGTGGGACTCCCACAGGGTTCAGTGTTATTCAGTGGGACTCCCACAGGGTTCAGTGTTAATCAGTGAGACTCCCATAGGGTTCAGTGTGAATCAGTGAGGCTCCCACAGGGTTCAGTGTTAATCAGTGAGACTCCCACAGAGTTCAGTGTTAATCAGTGAGACTCCCATAGGGTTCAGTGTTAATCAGTGAGACTCCCACAGGGTTCAGTGTTAATCAGTGAGACTCCCACAGGGTTCAGTGTTAATCAGTGAGACTCCCATAGGGTTCAGTGTTAATCAGTGGGACTCCCACAGGGTTCAGTGTTATTCAATAGGACTCCCACAGGGTTCAGTGTTAATCACTGAGTCTCCCACAGGGTTTTGTCTTAATCAGTGAGACTCCCACAGGGTTCAGTGTTAATCAGTGAGACTCCCATAGGGTTCGGTGTTAATCAGTGAGACTCCCACAGGGTTCAGTGTTAATCAGTGAGACTCCCACAGGGTTCAGGGGTAATCAGTGAGACTCACACAGGGTTCAGGGGTAATCAGTGAGACTCCCACAGGGTTCAGTGTTAATCAGTGAGACTCCCACAGGGTTCAGTGTTAATCACTGAGACTCCCATAGGGTGCAGTGTTAATCAGTGAGACTCCCACAGGGTTCAGTGCTAATCAGTGAGACTCCCACAGGGTTCAGTGTTAATCAGTGAGACTCCCTTAGGGTTCAGTGTTAATCAGTGAGACTCCCACAGGGTTCAGTGTTAATCAGTGAGACTCCCACAGGGTTCAGTGTTAATCAGTGAGACTCCCACAGGGTTCAGTGTTAATCAGTGAGACTCCCACAGGGTTCAGTGTTAATCAGTGAGACTCCCACAGGGTTCAGTGTTAATCACTGAGACTCCCATAGCGATCAGTGTTAATCAGTGAGACTCCCACAGGGTTCAGTGTTATTCAGTGAGACTCCCATAGGGTTCAGTGTTAATCAGTGAGACTCCCACAGGGTTCAATGTTAATCAGTGAGACTCCCACTGGGTTCAGTGTTAATCAGTGAGACTCCCACAGGGTTCAGTATTAATCAGTGAGGCTCCCACAGGGTTCAGTGTTAATCAGTGAGACTCCCATAGGGTTCAGTGTTAATCAGTGAGGCTCCCACAGGGTTCAGTGTTAATCAGTGAAACTCCCACAGGGTTCAGTGTTAATCAGTGAGACACCCATAGGAATCAGTATTAATCAGTGGCACTCCCATAGGGTTCAGTGTTAATCAGTGAGACTCCCATAGGGTTCAGTGTTGATCAGTGAAACTCCCACAGGTTTCAGTGTTAATCAGTGATACTCCCATAGGGTTCAGTGTTAATCATTGAGACTCACATAGGGTTCAGTGTTACTCAGTGAGACTCCCACAGGGTTCAGTGTTAATCAGTTAGACTCCCACAGGGTTCAGTGTTAATCAGTGAGACTCCCATAGGGTTCAGTGTTTATCAGTGAAACTCCCATAGGTTTCAGTGTTAATCAGTGATACTCCCATAGGGTTCAGTGTTAATCATTGAGACTCGCTTAGGGTTCAGTGTTAATCAGTGAGACTCCCACAGGGTTCAGTGTTAATCAGTTAGACTCCCACTGGGTACAGTGTTAATCAGTGAGACTCCCACAGGGTTCAGTATTAATCAGTGAGACTCCCACAAGGTTCAGTGTTAATCAGTGAGACTCCCATAGGGTTCAGTGTTAATCAGTGAGACTCCCACAAGGTTCAGTGTTGATCAGTGAGACTCCCACAGGGTTCAGTGTTAATCAGTGAGACTCCCACAGGGTTCAGTAATCAGTGAGACTCCCATAGGGTTCATTGTCAATCAGTGAGACTCCCATAGGGTCCAGTGTTAATCAGTGAGACTCCCATAGGGTTCGGTGTTAATCAAAGACTCCCATAGGGTTCAGTGTTAATCAGTGAGACTCCCATAGGGTTTCAGTGTTAATCACTGAGACTCCCATAGGGTTCAGTGTTATTCAGTGAGACTCCCACATGGTCCAGTGTTAATCATTGAGACTCCCACAGGGTTCAGTGTTAATCAGTGAGACTCCCATAGTGTTCAGTGTTAATCACTGAGACTCCCGTAGGGTTCAGTGTTAATCAGTGAGACTCCCATAGGGTTCAGTGTTATTCAGTGAGACTCCCAAAGGGTTCAGTGTTAATCAATGAGACTCCCACAGGGTTCAGTGTTAATCAGTGAGACTCCCACAGGGTTCAGTGTTAATCACTGAGACTCACACAGGGTTCAGTGTTAATCACTGGGACACCACCAGGGTTCTTTGTTAATCAGTGGGACTCCCACAGGGTTCAGTGTTATTCAGTGGGACTCCCACAGGGTTCAGTGTTAATCAGTGAGACTCCCATAGGGTTCAGTGTGAATCAGTGAGGCTCCCACAGGGTTCAGTGTTAATCAGTGAGACTCCTACAGAGTTCAGTGTTAATCAGTGAGACTCCCATAGGGTTCAGTGTTAATCAGTGAGACTCCCACAGGGTTCAGTGTTAATCAGTGAGACTCCCACAGGGTTCAGTGTTAATCAGTGAGACTCCCATAGGGTTCAGTGTTAATCAGTGGGACTCCCACAGGGTTCAGTGTTATTCAATAGGACTCCCACAGGGTTCAGTGTTAATCACTGAGTCTCCCACAGGGTTTTGTCTTAATCAGTGAGACTCCCACAGGGTTCAGTGTTAATCAGTGAGACTCCCATAGGGTTCGGTGTTAATCAGTGAGACTCCCACAGGGTTCAGTGTTAATCAGTGAGACTCCCACAGGGTTCAGGGGTAATCAGTGAGACTCACACAGGGTTCAGGGGTAATCAGTGAGACTCCCACAGGGTTCAGTGTTAATCAGTGAGACTCCCACAGGGTTCAGTGTTAATCACTGAGACTCCCATAGGGTGCAGTGTTAATCAGTGAGACTCCCACAGGGTTCAGTGCTAATCAGTGAGACTCCCACAGGGTTCAGTGTTAATCAGTGAGACTCCCTTAGGGTTCAGTGTTAATCAGTGAGACTCCCACAGGGTTCAGTGTTAATCAGTGAGACTCCCACAGGGTTCAGTGTTAATCAGTGAGACTCCCACAGGGTTCAGTGTTAATCAGTGAGACTCCCACAGGGTTCAGTGTTAATCAGTGAGACTCCCACAGGGTTCAGTGTTAATCACTGAGACTCCCATAGCGATCAGTGTTAATCAGTGAGACTCCCACAGGGTTCAGTGTTATTCAGTGAGACTCCCATAGGGTTCAGTGTTAATCAGTGAGACTCCCACAGGGTTCAATGTTAATCAGTGAGACTCCCACTGGGTTCAGTGTTAATCAGTGAGACTCCCACAGGGTTCAGTATTAATCAGTGAGGCTCCCACAGGGTTCAGTGTTAATCAGTGAGACTCCCATAGGGTTCAGTGTTAATCAGTGAGGCTCCCACAGGGTTCAGTGTTAATCAGTGAAACTCCCACAGGGTTCAGTGTTAATCAGTGAGACACCCATAGGAATCAGTATTAATCAGTGGCACTCCCATAGGGTTCAGTGTTAATCAGTGAGACTCCCATAGGGTTCAGTGTTGATCAGTGAAACTCCCACAGGTTTCAGTGTTAATCAGTGATACTCCCATAGGGTTCAGTGTTAATCATTGAGACTCACATAGGGTTCAGTGTTACTCAGTGAGACTCCCACAGGGTTCAGTGTTAATCAGTTAGACTCCCACAGGGTTCAGTGTTAATCAGTGAGACTCCCACAGCGTTCAGTGTTAAGCAGTGAGACTCCCATAGGGTTCAGTGTTAATCACTGAGACTCCCACAGGGTTCAATGTTAATTAATGAGCATCCCATAGGGTTCAGTGTTAATCAGTGAGACTCCCACAGGGTTCAATGTTAATCAGTGAGACTCCCACTGGGTTCAGTGTTAATCAGTGAGACTCCCATAGGGTTCAGTGTTGATCAGTGAAACTCCCACAGGGTTCAGTGTTAATCAGTGAGACTCCCACAGGGTTCATTGTTAAGCAGTGAGACTCCCACAGCGTTCAGTGTTAATCAGTGAGACTCCCATAGGGTTCAGTGTTAATCAGTGAGACTCCCATAGCGATCAGTGTTAATCAGTGAGACTCCCACAGGGTTCAGTGTTATTCAGTGAGACTCCCATAGGGTTCAGTGTTAATCAGTGAGACTCCCACAGGGTTCAATGTTAATCAGTGAGACTCCCACTGGGTTCAGTGTTAATCAGTGAGACTCCCACAGGGTTCAGTATTAATCAGTGAGGCTCCCACAGGGTTCAGTGTTAATCAGTGAGACTCCCATAGGGTTCAGTGTTAATCAGTGAGGCTCCCACAGGGTTCAGTGTTAATCAGTGAAACTCCCACAGGGTTCAGTGTTAATCAGTGAGACACCCATAGGAATCAGTATTAATCAGTGGCACTCCCATAGGGTTCAGTGTTAATCAGTGAGACTCCCATAGGGTTCAGTGTTGATCAGTGAAACTCCCACAGGTTTCAGTGTTAATCAGTGATACTCCCATAGGGTTCAGTGTTAATCATTGAGACTCACATAGGGTTCAGTGTTACTCAGTGAGACTCCCACAGGGTTCAGTGTTAATCAGTTAGACTCCCACAGGGTTCAGTGTTAATCAGTGAGACTCCCACAGCGTTCAGTGTTAAGCAGTGAGACTCCCATAGGGTTCAGTGTTAATCACTGAGACTCCCACAGGGTTCAATGTTAATTAATGAGCATCCCATAGGGTTCAGTGTTAATCAGTGAGACTCCCACAGGGTTCAATGTTAATCAGTGAGACTCCCACTGGGTTCATTGTTAATCAGTGAGACTCCCATAGGGTTCAGTGTTGATCAGTGAAACTCCCACAGGGTTCAGTGTTAATCAGTGAGACTCCCACAGGGTTCATTGTTAAGCAGTGAGACTCCCACAGCGTTCAGTGTTAATCAGTGAGACTCCCATAGGGTTCAGTGTTAATCAGTGAGACTCCCATAGGGTTCAGTGTTAATCAGTGAGACTCCCACAGGGTTCTGTGTTAATCAGTGAGACTCCCACAGTGTTCAGTGTTAATCATTGAGACTCCCATAGGGTTCAGTGTTAAACAGTGAGACTCCCATAGGGTTCAGTGTGAATCAGTGAGGCTCCCACAGGGTTCAGTGTTAATCAGTGAGACTCCCACAGAGTTCAGTGTTAATCAGTGAGACTCCCATAGGGTCCAGTGTTAAAGAGTGAGACTCCCACAGGGTTCAGTGTTAATCAGTGAGACTCCCACAGGGTTCAGTGTTAATCAGTGAGACTCCCATAGGGTTCAGTGTTAATCAGTGGGACTCCCACAGGGTTCAGTGTTATTCAGTAGGACTCCCACAGGGTTCAGTGTTAATCACTGAGTCTCCCACAGGGTTTTGTCTTAATCAGTGAGACTCCCACAGGGTTCAGTGTTAATCAGTGAGACTCCCATAGGGTTCAGTGTTAATCAGTGAGACTCCCACAGGGTTCAGGGGTAATCAGTGAGACTCCCACAGGGTTCAGGGGTAATCAGTGAGATTCCCACATGGTGCAGTGTTAATCATTGAGAGTTCCATAGGGTTCAGTGTTAATCATTGAGACTCCCACAGGGTTCAGTGTTAATCAGTGAGACTCCGGTAGGGTTCAGTGTTAATCAATGAGACTCCCGTAGGGTTCAGTGTTAATCAATGAGACTCCCATAGGGTTCAGTGTTAATCAGTGAGACTCCCACAGGTTTCAGTGTTAATCAGTGAGACTCCCATAGTGTTCAGTGTTAATCAGTGAAACTCCCATAGGGTTCAGTGTTAATCAGTGAGACTCCCATAGGGTTCAGTGTTAATCAGTGAGACTCCCACAGGGTTCAGTGTTAATCAGTGAGACTCCCGTAGGGTTCAGTGTTAATCAATGAGACTCCCGTATGGTTCAGTGTTAATCATTGAGACTCCCACAGGGTTCAGTGTTAATCAGTGAGACTCCCACAGAGTTCAGTGTTAATCAGTGAGACTCCCATAGGGTTCAGTGTTAATCAGTGAGACTCCCACAGGGTTCAGTGTTAATCAGTGAGAGTCCCACAGGGTTCAGTGTTAATCAGTGAGACTCCCATAGGGGTCAGTGTTAATCAGTGGGACTCCCACAGGGTTCAGTGTTATTCAGTAGGACTCCCACAGGGTTCAGTGTTAATAACTGAGTCTCCCACAGGGTTTTTGTCTTAATCAGTGAGACTCCCACAGGGTTCAGTGTTAATCAGTGAGACTCCCATAGGGTTCAGTGTTAATCAGTGAGACTCCCACAGGGTTCAGGGGTAATCAGTGAGACTCCCACAGGGTTCAGGGGTAATCAGTGAGATTCCCACATGGTGCAGTGTTAATCAGTGAGACTTCCATAGGGTTCAGTGTTAATCATTGAGACTCCCACAGGGTTCAGTGTTAATCAGTGAGACTCCCGTAGGGTTCAGTGTTAATCAATGAGACTCCCGTAGGGTTCAGTGTTAATCAATGAGACTCCCATAGGGTTCAGTGTTAATCAGTGAGACTCCCACAGGTTTCAGTGTTAATCAGTGAGACTCCCTTAGGGTTCAGTGTTAATCAATGAGACTCCCATAGGGTTCAGTGTTTATCAGTGAGACTCCCACAGGTTTCAGTGTTAATCAGTGAGACTCCCATAGTGTTCAGTGTTAATCAGTGAAACTCCCATAGGGTTCAGTGTTAATCAGTGAGACTCCCATAGGGTTCAGTGTTAATCAGTGAGACTCCCACAGGGTTCAGTGTTAATCAGTGAGACTCCCATAGGGTTCAGTGTTAATCACTGAGACTCCCATAGGGTTCAGTGTGAATCAGTGAGGCTCCCACAGGGTTCAGTGTTAATCAGTGAGACTCCCACAGAGTTCAGTGTTAATCAGTGAGACTCCCATAGGGTTCAGTGTTAATCAGTGAGACTCCCACAGGGTTCAGTGTTAATCAGTGAGAGTCCCTCAGGGTTCAGTGTTAATCAGTGAGACTCCCATAGGGTTCAGTGTTAATCAGTGGGACTCCCACAGGGTTCAGTGTTAATCAGTGAGACTCCCATAGGGTTCAGTGTTAATCAGTGAGACTCCCACAGGGTTCAGTGTTAATCAGTGAGACTCCCACAGGGTTCAGTGTTAATCATTGAGACTCCTACAGGGTTCAGTGTTAATCAGTGAGACGCCCATAGGGTTCAGTGACAATCACTGAGACTCCCATAGGGTTCAGTGTTAATCAGTGAGACTCCCATAGGGTTCAGTGTGAATCAGTGAGGCTCCCACAGGGTTCAGTGTTAATCAGTGAGACTCCCACAGAGTTCAGTGTTAATCAGTGAAACTCCCATAGGGTCCAGTGTTAAAGAGTGAGACTCCCACAGGGTTCAGTGTTAATCAGTGAGACTCCCACAGGGTTTAGTGTTAATCAGTGAGACTCCCATAGGGTTCAGTGTTAATCAGTGGGACTCCCACAGGGTTCAGTGTTATTCAGTAGGACTCCCACAGGGTTCAGTGTTAATCACTGAGTCTCCCACAGGGTTTTGTCTTAATCAGTGAGACTCCCACAGGGTTCAGTGTTAATCAGTGAGACTCCCATAGGGTTCAGTGTTAATCAGTGAGACTCCCACAGGGTTCAGGGGTAATCAGTGAGACTCCCACAGGGTTCAGGGGTAATCAGTGAGATTCCCACATGGTGCAGTGTTAATCATTGAGACTTCTATAGGGTTCAGTGTTAATCATTGAGATTCCCACAGGGTTCAGTGTTAATCAGTGAGACTCCGGTAGGGTTCAGTGTTAATCAATGAGACTCCCGTAGGGTTCAGTGTTAATCAATGAGACTCCCATAGGGTTCAGTGTTAATCAGTGAGACTCCCACAGGTTTCAGTGTTAATCAGTGAGACTCCCATAGTGTTCAGTGTTAATCAGTGAAACTCCCATAGGGTTCAGTGTTAATCAGTGAGACTCCCACAGGGTTCAGTGTTAATCAGTGAGACTCCCGTAGGGTTCAGTGTTAATCAATGAGACTCCCGTAGGGTTCAGTGTTAATCAATGAGACTCCCGTAGGGTTCAGTGTTAATCAATGAGACTCCCATAGGGTTCAGTGTTAATCAGTGAGACTCCCACAGGTTTCAGTGTTAATCAGTGAGACTCCCTTAGGGTTCAGTGTTAATCAATGAGACTCCCATAGGGTTCAGTGTTAATCAGTGAGACTCCCACAGGTTTCAGTGTTAATCAGTGAGACTCCCATAGTGTTCAGTGTTAATCAGTGAAACTCCCATAGGGTTCAGTGTTAATCAGTGAGACTCCCATAGGGTTCAGTGTTAATCAGTGAGACTCCCACAGGGTTCAGTGTTAATCAGTGAGACTCCCGTAGGGTTCAGTGTTAATCGATGAGACTCCCACAGGGTTCAGTGTTAATCAGTGAGACTCCCACAGGTTTCAGTGTTAATCAGTGAGACTCCCATAGTGTTCAGTGTTAATCAGTGAAACTCCCATAGGGTTCAGTGTTAATCAGTGAGACTCCCATAGGGTTCAGTGTTAATCAGTGAGACTCCCACAGGGTTCAGGGGTAATCAGTGAGACTCCCACAGGGTTCAGGGGTAATCAGTGAGATTCCCACATGGTGCAGTGTTAATCAGTGAGACTTCCATAGGGTTCAGTGTTAATCATTGAGACTCCCACAGGGTTCAGTGTTAATCAGTGAGACTCCCGTAGGGTTCAGTGTTAATCAATGAGACTCCCGTAGGGTTCAGTGTTAATCAATGAGACTCCCATAGGGTTCAGTGTTAATCAGTGAGACTCCCACAGGTTTCAGTGTTAATCAGTGAGACTCCCTTAGGGTTCAGTGTTAATCAATGAGACTCCCATAGGGATCAGTTTTAATCAGTGAGACTCCCACAGGTTTCAGTGTTAATCAGTGAGACTCCCATAGTGTTCAGTGTTAATCAGTGAAACTCCCATAGGGTTCAGTGTTAATCAGTGAGACTCCCATAGGGTTCAGTGTTAATCATTGAGACTCCCACAGGGTTCAGTGTTAATCAGTGAGACTCCCGTAGGGTTCAGTGTTAATCGATGAGACTCCCACAGGGTTCAGTGTTAATCATTGAGACTCCCACAGGGTTCAGTGTTAATCAGTGAGACGCCCATAGGGTTCAGTGACAATCACTGAGACTCCCATAGGGTTCAGTGTTAATCAGTGAGAGTCCCACAGGGTTCAGTGTTAATCAGTGAGACTCCCATAGGGTTCAGTGTGAATCAGTGAGGCTCCCACAGGGTTCAGTGTTAATCAGTGAGACTCCCACAGAGTTCAGTGTTAATCAGTGAGACTCCCATAGGGTTCAGTGTTAATCAGTGAGACTCCCACAGGGTTCAGTGTTAATCAGTGAGAGTCCCACAGGGTTCAGTGTTAATCAGTGAGACTCCCATAGGGTTCAGTGTTAATCAGTGGGACTCCCACAGGGTTCAGTGTTATTCAGTAGGACTCCCACAGGGTTCAGTGTTAATCACTGAGTCTCCCACAGGGTTTTGTCTTAATCAGTGAGACTCCCACAGGGTTCAGTGTTAATCAGTGAGACTCCCATAGGGTTCAGTGTTAATCAGTGAGACTCCCACAGGGTTCAGGGGTAATCAGTGAGACTCCCACAGGGTTCAGGGGTAATCAGTGAGATTCCCACATGGTGCAGTGTTAATCAGTGAGACTTCCATAGGGTTCAGTGTTAATCAGTGAGACTCCAGTAGGGTTCAGTGTTAATCAATGAGACTCCCGTAGGGTTCAGTGTTAATCAATGAGACTCCCATAGGGTTCAGTGTTAATCAGTGAGACTCCCACAGGTTTCAGTGTTAATCAGTGAGACTCCCTTAGGGTTCAGTGTTAATCAGTGAGACTCCCATAGGGTTCAGTGTTAATCAGTGAGACTCCCATAGGGTTCAGTGTTAATCAGTGAGACTCCAATAGGGTTCAGTGTTAATCAGTGAGACTCCCACAGGGTTCAGTGTTATTCAGTGAGACTCCAATAGGGTTCAGTGTTAATCAGTGAGACTCCCACAGGGTTCAGTGTTAATCAGGCTGACTCCCATAGGGATCAGTGTTAATCAGTGAGACTCCCACAGGGTTCAGTGTTATTCAGTGAGACTCCCATAGGGTTCAGTTTTAATCAGTGAGACTCCCACAGGGTTCAATGTTAATCAGTGAGACTCCCACTGGGTTCAGTGTTAATCAGTGAGAATCCCACAGGGTTCAGTATTAATCAGTGAGGCTCCCACAGGGTTCAGTGTTAATCAGTGAGACTCCCATAGGGTTCAGTGTTAATCAGTGAGGCTCCCACAGGGTTCAGTGTTAATCAGTGAGACTCCCACAGGGTTCAGTGTTAATCAGTGAGACTCCCATAGGAATCAGTATTAATCAGTGGCACTCCCATAGGGTTCAGTGTTAATCAGTGAGACTCCCATAGGGTTCAGTGTTGATCAGTGAAACTCCCACAGGTTTCAGTGTTAATCAGTGATACTCCCATAGGGTTCAGTGTTAATCAGTTAGACTCCCACAGGGTTCAGTGTTAATCAGTGAGACTCCCACAGCGTTCAGCGTTAAGCAGTGATACTCCCATAGGGTTCAGTGTTAATCACTGAGACTCCCACAGGGTTCAATGTTAATTAATGAGCATCCCATAGGGTTCAGTGTTAATCAGTGAGACTCCCACAGGGTTCAGTGTTAATCAGTGAGACTCCCACAGGGTTCATTGTTAAGCAGTGAGACTCCCACAGCGTTCAGTGTTAATCAGTGAGACTCCCATAGGGTTCAGTGTTAATCAGTGAGACTCCCACAGGGTTCAGTGTTAATCAGTGAGACTCCCACAGGGTTCAGTGTTAATCATTGAGACTCCCACAGGGTTCAGTGTTAATCAGTGAGACGCCCATAGGGTTCAGTGACAATCACTGAGACTCCCATAGGGTTCAGTGTTAATCAGTGAGACTCCCATAGGGTTCAGTGTGAATCAGTGAGGCTCCCACAGGGTTCAGTGTTAATCAGTGAGATTCCCACATGGTGCAGTGTTAATCATTGAGACTTCCATAGGGTTCAGTGTTAATCATTGAGACTCCCACAGGGTTCAGTGTTAATCAGTGAGACTCCCGTAGGGTTCAGTGTTAATCAATGAGACTCCCGTAGGGTTCAGTGTTAATCAATGAGACTCCCGTAGGGTTCAGTGTTAATCAATGAGACTCCTATAGGGTTCAGTGTTAATCAGTGAGACTCCCACAGGTTTCAGTGTTAATCAGTGAGACTCCCATAGTGTTCAGTGTTAATCAGTGAAACTCCCATAGGGTTCAGTGTTAATCAGTGAGACTCCCATAGGGTTCAGTGTTAATCAGTGAGACTCCCACAGGGTTCAGTGTTAATCAGTGAGACTCCCGTAGGGTTCAGTGTTAATCAATGAGACTCCCACAGGGTTCAGTGTTAATCATTGAGACTCCCACAGGGTTCAGTGTTAATCAGTGAGACGCCCATAGGGTTCAGTGACAATCACTGAGACTCCCATAGGGTTCAGTGTTAATCAGTGAGACTCCCATAGGGTTCAGTGTGAATCAGTGAGGCTCCCACAGGGTTCAGTGTTAATCAGTGAGACTCCCACAGAGTTCAGTGTTAATCAGTGAGACTCCCATAGCGTTCAGTGTTAATCAGTGAGACTCCCACAGGGTTCAGTGTTAATCAGTGAGACTCCCACAGGGTTCAGTGTTAATCAGTGAGACTCCCATAGGGTTCAGTGTTAATCAGTGGGACTCCCACAGGGTTCATTGTTATTCAGTAGGACTCCCACAGGGTTCAGTGTTAATCACTGAGTCTCCCACAGGGTTTTGTCTTAATCAGTGAGACTCCCACAGGGTTCAGTGTTAATCAGTGAGACTCCCATAGGGTTCAGTGTTAATCAGTGAGACTCCCACAGGGTTCAGGGGTAATCAGGGAGACTCCCACAGGGTTCAGGGGTAATCAGGGAGACTCCCGTAGGGTTCAGTGTTAATCAATGAGACTCCCATAGGGTTCAGTGTTAATCAATGAGACTCCCATAGGGTTCAGTGTTAATCAGTGAGACTCCCACAGGTTTCAGTGTTAATCATTGAGACTCCCTTAGGGTTCAGTGTTAATCAGTGAGACTCCCATAGGGTTCAGTGTTAATCAGTGAGACTCCCATAGGGTTCAGTGTTAATCAGTGAGACTCCAATAGGGTTCAGTGTTAATCAGTGAGACACCCACAGGGTCCAGTGTTATTCAGTGAGGCTCCAATAGGGTTCAGTGTTAATCAGTGAGACTCCCACAGGGTTCAGTGTTAATCAGGCTGACTCCCATAGGGATCAGTGTTAATCAGTGAGACTCCCACAGGGTTCAGTGTTATTCAGTGAGACTCCCATAGGGTTCAGTTTTAATCAGTGAGACTCCCACAGGGTTCAATGTTAATCAGTGAGACTCCCACTGGGTTCAGTGTCAATCAGTGAGACTCCCACAGGGTTCAGTATTAATCAGTGAGGCTCCCACAGGGTTCAGTGTTAATCAGTGAGAATCCCATAGGGTTCAGTGTTAATCAGTGAGGCTCCCACAGGGTTCAGTGTTAATCAGTGAGACTCCCACAGGGTTCAGTGTTAATCAGTGAGACTCCCATAGGAATCAGTATTAATCAGTGGCACTCCCATAGGGTTCAGTGTTAATCAGTGAGACTCCCATAGGGTTCAGTGTTAATCAGTGAGACTCCCACAGGGTTCAGTGTTAATCAGTGAGACTCCCACAGGGTTCAGTGTTAATCATTGAGACTCCCACAGGGTTCAGTGTTAATCAGTGAGACGCCCATAGGGTTCAGTGACAATCACTGAGACTCCCATAGGGTTCAGTGTTAATCAGTGAGACTCCCATAGGGTTCAGTGTGAATCAGTGAGGCTCCCACAGGGTTCAGTGTTAATCAGTGAGACTCCCACAGAGTTCAGTGTTAATCAGTGAGACTCCCATAGGGTTCAGTGTTAATCAGTGAGACTCCCACAGGGTTCAGTGTTAATCAGTGAGACTCCCACAGGGTTCAGTGTTAATCAGTGAGACTCCCACAGGGTTCATTGTTAAGCAGTGAGACTCCCACAGCGTTCAGTGTTAATCAGTGAGACTCCCATAGGGTTCAGTGTTAATCAGTGAGACTCCCACAGGGTTCAGTGTTAATCAGTGAGACTCCCACAGGGTTCAGTGTTAATCATTGAGACTCCCACAGGGTTCAGTGTTAATCAGTGAGACGCCCATAGGGTTCAGTGACAATCACTGAGACTCCCATAGGGTTCAGTGTTAATCAGTGAGACTCCCATAGGGTTCAGTGTGAATCAGTGAGGCTCCCACAGGGTTCAGTGTTAATCAGTGAGATTCCCACATGGTGCAGTGTTAATCATTGAGACTTCCATAGGGTTCAGTGTTAATCATTGAGACTCCCACAGGGTTCAGTGTTAATCAGTGAGACTCCCGTAGGGTTCAGTGTTAATCAATGAGACTCCCGTAGGGTTCAGTGTTAATCAATGAGACTCCCGTAGGGTTCAGTGTTAATCAATGAGACTCCTATAGGGTTCAGTGTTAATCAGTGAGACTCCCACAGGTTTCAGTGTTAATCAGTGAGACTCCCATAGTGTTCAGTGTTAATCAGTGAAACTCCCATAGGGTTCAGTGTTAATCAGTGAGACTCCCATAGGGTTCAGTGTTAATCAGTGAGACTCCCACAGGGTTCAGTGTTAATCAGTGAGACTCCCGTAGGGTTCAGTGTTAATCAATGAGACTCCCACAGGGTTCAGTGTTAATCATTGAGACTCCCACAGGGTTCAGTGTTAATCAGTGAGACGCCCATAGGGTTCAGTGACAATCACTGAGACTCCCATAGGGTTCAGTGTTAATCAGTGAGACTCCCATAGGGTTCAGTGTGAATCAGTGAGGCTCCCACAGGGTTCAGTGTTAATCAGTGAGACTCCCACAGAGTTCAGTGTTAATCAGTGAGACTCCCATAGCGTTCAGTGTTAATCAGTGAGACTCCCACAGGGTTCAGTGTTAATCAGTGAGACTCCCACAGGGTTCAGTGTTAATCAGTGAGACTCCCATAGGGTTCAGTGTTAATCAGTGGGACTCCCACAGGGTTCATTGTTATTCAGTAGGACTCCCACAGGGTTCAGTGTTAATCACTGAGTCTCCCACAGGGTTTTGTCTTAATCAGTGAGACTCCCACAGGGTTCAGTGTTAATCAGTGAGACTCCCATAGGGTTCAGTGTTAATCAGTGAGACTCCCACAGGGTTCAGGGGTAATCAGGGAGACTCCCACAGGGTTCAGGGGTAATCAGGGAGACTCCCGTAGGGTTCAGTGTTAATCAATGAGACTCCCATAGGGTTCAGTGTTAATCAATGAGACTCCCATAGGGTTCAGTGTTAATCAGTGAGACTCCCACAGGTTTCAGTGTTAATCATTGAGACTCCCTTAGGGTTCAGTGTTAATCAGTGAGACTCCCATAGGGTTCAGTGTTAATCAGTGAGACTCCCATAGGGTTCAGTGTTAATCAGTGAGACTCCAATAGGGTTCAGTGTTAATCAGTGAGACACCCACAGGGTCCAGTGTTATTCAGTGAGGCTCCAATAGGGTTCAGTGTTAATCAGTGAGACTCCCACAGGGTTCAGTGTTAATCAGGCTGACTCCCATAGGGATCAGTGTTAATCAGTGAGACTCCCACAGGGTTCAGTGTTATTCAGTGAGACTCCCATAGGGTTCAGTTTTAATCAGTGAGACTCCCACAGGGTTCAATGTTAATCAGTGAGACTCCCACTGGGTTCAGTGTCAATCAGTGAGACTCCCACAGGGTTCAGTGTTAATCAGTGAGACTCCCATAGGGTTCAGTGTTAATCAGTGGGACTCCCACAGGGTTCATTGTTATTCAGTAGGACTCCCATAGGGTTCAGTGTGAATCAGTGAGGCTCCCACAGGGTTCAGTGTTAATCAGTGAGACTCCCACAGAGTTCAGTGTTAATCAGTGAGACTCCCATAGCGTTCAGTGTTAATCAGTGAGACTCCCACAGGGTTCAGTGTTAATCAGTGAGACTCCCACAGGGTTCAGTGTTAATCAGTGAGACTCCCATAGGGTTCAGTGTTAATCAGTGGGACTCCCACAGGGTTCATTGTTATTCAGTAGGACTCCCACAGGGTTCAGTGTTAATCACTGAGTCTCCCACAGGGTTTTGTCTTAATCAGTGAGACTCCCACAGGGTTCAGTGTTAATCAGTGAGACTCCCATAGGGTTCAGTGTTAATCAGTGAGACTCCCACAGGGTTCAGGGGTAATCAGGGAGACTCCCACAGGGTTCAGGGGTAATCAGGGAGACTCCCGTAGGGTTCAGTGTTAATCAATGAGACTCCCATAGGGTTCAGTGTTAATCAATGAGACTCCCATAGGGTTCAGTGTTAATCAGTGAGACTCCCACAGGTTTCAGTGTTAATCATTGAGACTCCCTTAGGGTTCAGTGTTAATCAGTGAGACTCCCATAGGGTTCAGTGTTAATCAGTGAGACTCCCATAGGGTTCAGTGTTAATCAGTGAGACTCCAATAGGGTTCAGTGTTAATCAGTGAGACACCCACAGGGTCCAGTGTTATTCAGTGAGGCTCCAATAGGGTTCAGTGTTAATCAGTGAGACTCCCACAGGGTTCAGTGTTAATCAGGCTGACTCCCATAGGGATCAGTGTTAATCAGTGAGACTCCCACAGGGTTCAGTGTTATTCAGTGAGACTCCCATAGGGTTCAGTTTTAATCAGTGAGACTCCCACAGGGTTCAATGTTAATCAGTGAGACTCCCACTGGGTTCAGTGTCAATCAGTGAGACTCCCACAGGGTTCAGTATTAATCAGTGAGGCTCCCACAGGGTTCAGTGTTAATCAGTGAGAATCCCATAGGGTTCAGTGTTAATCAGTGAGGCTCCCACAGGGTTCAGTGTTAATCAGTGAGACTCCCACAGGGTTCAGTGTTAATCAGTGAGACTCCCATAGGAATCAGTATTAATCAGTGGCACTCCCATAGGGTTCAGTGTTAATCAGTGAGACTCCCATAGGGTTCAGTGTTAATCAGTGAGACTCCCACAGGGTTCAGTGTTAATCAGTGAGACTCCCACAGGGTTCAGTGTTAATCATTGAGACTCCCACAGGGTTCAGTGTTAATCAGTGAGACGCCCATAGGGTTCAGTGACAATCACTGAGACTCCCATAGGGTTCAGTGTTAATCAGTGAGACTCCCATAGGGTTCAGTGTGAATCAGTGAGGCTCCCACAGGGTTCAGTGTTAATCAGTGAGACTCCCACAGAGTTCAGTGTTAATCAGTGAGACTCCCATAGGGTTCAGTGTTAATCAGTGAGACTCCCACAGGGTTCAGTGTTAATCAGTGAGACTCCCACAGGGTTCAGTGTTAATCAGTGAGACTCCCATAGGGTTCAGTGTTAATCAGTGGGACTCCCACAGGGTTCAGTGTTATTCAGTAGGACTCCCACAGGGTTCAGTGTTAATCACTGAGTCTCCCACAGGGTTTTGTCTTAATCAGTGAGACTCCCACAGGGTTCAGTGTTAATCAGTGAGACTCCCATAGGGTTCAGTGTTAATCAGTGAGACTCCCACAGGGTTCAGGGGTAATCAGTGAGACTCCCACAGGGTTCAGGGGTAATCAGTGAGATTCCCACATGGTGCAGTGTTAATCAGTGAGACTTCCATAGGGTTCAGTGTTAATCATTGAGACTCCCACAGGGTTCAGTGTTAATCAGTGAGACTCCCGTAGGGTTCAGTGTTAATCAATGAGACTCCCGTAGGGTTCAGTGTTAATCAATGAGACTCCCATAGGGTTCAGTGTTAATCAGTGAGACTCCCACAGGTTTCAGTGTTAATCAGTGAGACTCCCATAGTGTTCAGTGTTAATCAGTGAAACTCCCATAGGGTTCAGTGTTAATCATTGAGACTCCCACAGGGTTCAGTGTTAATCAGTGAGACTCCCGTAGGGTTCAGTGTTAATCAATGAGACTCCCGTAGGGTTCAGTGTTAATCAATGAGACTCCCGTAGGGTTCAGTGTTAATCAATGAGACTCCTATAGGGTTCAGTGTTAATCAGTGAGACTCCCACAGGTTTCAGTGTTAATCAGTGAGACTCCCATAGTGTTCAGTGTTAATCAGTGAAACTCCCATAGGGTTCAGTGTTAATCAGTGAGACTCCCATAGGGTTCAGTGTTAATCAGTGAGACTCCCACAGGGTTCAGTGTTAATCAGTGAGACTCCCGTAGGGTTCAGTGTTAATCAATGAGACTCCCACAGGGTTCAGTGTTAATCATTGAGACTCCCACAGGGTTCAGTGTTAATCAGTGAGACGCCCATAGGGTTCAGTGACAATCACTGAGACTCCCATAGGGTTCAGTGTTAATCAGTGAGACTCCCATAGGGTTCAGTGTGAATCAGTGAGGCTCCCACAGGGTTCAGTGTTAATCAGTGAGACTCCCACAGAGTTCAGTGTTAATCAGTGAGACTCCCATAGCGTTCAGTGTTAATCAGTGAGACTCCCACAGGGTTCAGTGTTAATCAGTGAGACTCCCGCAGGGTTCAGTGTTAATCAGTGAGACTCCCATAGGGTTCAGTGTTAATCAGTGGGACTCCCACAGGGTTCATTGTTATTCAGTAGGACTCCCACAGGGTTCAGTGTTAATCACTGAGTCTCCCACAGGGTTTTGTCTTAATCAGTGAGACTCCCACAGGGTTCAGTGTTAATCAGTGAGACTCCCATAGGGTTCAGTGTTAATCAGTGAGACTCCCACAGGGTTCAGGGGTAATCAGGGAGACTCCCACAGGGTTCAGGGGTAATCAGGGAGACTCCCGTAGGGTTCAGTGTTAATCAATGAGACTCCCATAGGGTTCAGTGTTAATCAATGAGAC
Organism: Petromyzon marinus; assembly: GCF_048934315.1. Taxonomy (NCBI): domain Eukaryota; kingdom Metazoa; phylum Chordata; class Hyperoartia; order Petromyzontiformes; family Petromyzontidae; genus Petromyzon; species Petromyzon marinus. The sequence continues at coordinate 154,495 of NC_133698.1, read as the reverse complement.
TCCCATAGGGTTCAGTGTTAATCAGTGAGACTCCCACAGGTTTCAGTGTTAATCATTGAGACTCCCTTAGGGTTCAGTGTTAATCAGTGAGACTCCCATAGGGTTCAGTGTTAATCAGTGAGACTCCCATAGGGTTCAGTGTTAATCAGTGAGACTCCAATAGGGTTCAGTGTTAATCAGTGAGACACCCACAGGGTCCAGTGTTATTCAGTGAGGCTCCAATAGGGTTCAGTGTTAATCAGTGAGACTCCCACAGGGTTCAGTGTTAATCAGGCTGACTCCCATAGGGATCAGTGTTAATCAGTGAGACTCCCACAGGGTTCAGTGTTATTCAGTGAGACTCCCATAGGGTTCAGTTTTAATCAGTGAGACTCCCACAGGGTTCAATGTTAATCAGTGAGACTCCCACTGGGTTCAGTGTCAATCAGTGAGACTCCCACAGGGTTCAGTATTAATCAGTGAGGCTCCCACAGGGTTCAGTGTTAATCAGTGAGAATCCCATAGGGTTCAGTGTTAATCAGTGAGGCTCCCACAGGGTTCAGTGTTAATCAGTGAGACTCCCACAGGGTTCAGTGTTAATCAGTGAGACTCCCATAGGAATCAGTATTAATCACTGGCACTCCCATAGGGTTCAGTGTTAATCAGTGAGACTCCCATAGGGTTCAGTGTTAATCAGTGAGACTCCCACAGGGTTCAGTGTTAATCAGTGAGACTCCCACAGGGTTCAGTGTTAATCATTGAGACTCCCACAGGGTTCAGTGTTAATCAGTGAGACGCCCATAGGGTTCAGTGACAATCACTGAGACTCCCATAGGGTTCAGTGTTAATCAGTGAGACTCCCATAGGGTTCAGTGTGAATCAGTGAGGCTCCCACAGGGTTCAGTGTTAATCAGTGAGACTCCCACAGAGTTCAGTGTTAATCAGTGAGACTCCCATAGGGTTCAGTGTTAATCAGTGAGACTCCCACAGGGTTCAGTGTTAATCAGTGAGACTCCCACAGGGTTCAGTGTTAATCAGTGAGACTCCCATAGGGTTCAGTGTTAATCAGTGGGACTCCCACAGGGTTCAGTGTTATTCAGTAGGACTCCCACAGGGTTCAGTGTTAATCACTGAGTCTCCCACAGGGTTTTGTCTTAATCAGTGAGACTCCCACAGGGTTCAGTGTTAATCAGTGAGACTCCCATAGGGTTCAGTGTTAATCAGTGAGACTCCCACAGGGTTCAGGGGTAATCAGTGAGACTCCCACAGGGTTCAGGGGTAATCAGTGAGATTCCCACATGGTGCAGTGTTAATCAGTGAGACTTCCATAGGGTTCAGTGTTAATCATTGAGACTCCCACAGGGTTCAGTGTTAATCAGTGAGACTCCCGTAGGGTTCAGTGTTAATCAATGAGACTCCCGTAGGGTTCAGTGTTAATCAATGAGACTCCCATAGGGTTCAGTGTTAATCAGTGAGACTCCCACAGGTTTCAGTGTTAATCAGTGAGACTCCCATAGTGTTCAGTGTTAATCAGTGAAACTCCCATAGGGTTCAGTGTTAATCAGTGAGACTCCCATAGGGTTCAGTGTTAATCAGTGAGACTCCCACAGGGTTCAGTGTTAATCAGTGAGACTCCCGTAGGGTTCAGTGTTAATCAATGAGACTCCCGTACGGTTCAGTGTTAATCAATGAGACTCCCATAGGGTTCAGTGTTAATCAGTGAGACTCCCACAGGTTTCAGTGTTAATCAGTGAGACTCCCATAGTGTGCAGTGTTAATCAGTGAAACTCCCGTAGGGTTCAGTGTTAATCAGTGAGACTCCCATAGGGTTCAGTGTTAATCAGTGAGACTCCCATAGGGTTCGGTGTTAATCAAAGACTCCCATAGGGTTCAGTGTTAATCAGTGAGACTCCCATAGGGTTCAGCGTTAATCACTGAGACTCCCATAGGGTTCAGTGTTATTCAGTGAGACTCCCATAGGGATCAGTGTTATTCAGTGAGACTCCCACAGGTTTCAGTGTTAATCAGTGAAACTCCCATAGGGTTCAGTGTTAATCAGTGAGAATCCCACAGGGTTCAGTGTTAATCAGTGAGACTCCCACAGGGTTCAGTATTAATTAGTGAGACTCCCATAGGGTTCAGTGTTAATCACTGAAACTCCCACAGGTTTCAGTGTTAATCAGTGAGACTCCCACAGCATTCAGCGTTAAGCAGTGAGACTCCCATAGGGTTCAGTGTTAATCACTGAGACTCCCACAGGGTTCAATGTTAATTAATGAGCATCCCACAGGGTTCAGTGTTAATCAGTGAGACTCCCACAGGGTGCAGTGTTAATCAGTGAGACTCCCATATGGTTCAGTGTTAATCAGTGGGACTCCCACAGGGTTCAGTGTTATTCAGTAGGACTCCCACAGGGTTCAGTGTTAATCACTGAGTCTCCCACAGGGTTTTGTCTTAATCAGTGAGACTCCCACATGGTTCAGTGTTAATCAGTGAGACTCCCATAGGGTTCAGTGTTAATCAGTGAGACTCCCACAGGGTTCAGGGGTAATCAGTGAGACTCCCACAGGGTTCAGGGGTAATCAGTGAGATTTCCACATGGTGCAGTGTTAATCATTGAGACTTCCATAGGGTTCAGTGTTAATCATTGAGACTCCCACAGGGTTCAGTGTTAATCAATGAGACTCCCGTAGGGTTCAGAGTTAATCAATGAGACTCCCGTAGGGTTCAGTGTTAATCAATGAGACTCCCATAGGGTTCGGTGTTAATCAGTGAGACTCCCACAGGTTTCAGTGTTAATCAGTGAGACTCCCATAGTGTTCAGTGTTAATCAGTGAAACTCCCATAGGGTTCAGTGTTAATCAGTGAGACTCCCATAGGGTTCAGTGTTAATCAGTGAGACTCCCACAGGGTTCAGTGTTAATCATTGAGACTCCCACAGGGTTCAGTGTTAATCAGTGAGACTCCCGTAGGGTTCAGTGTTAATCAATGAGACTCCCGTAGGGTTCAGTGTTAATCAATGAGACTCCCATAGGGTTCAGTGTTAATCAGTGAGACTCCCACAGGTTTCAGTGTTAATCAGTGAGACTCCCATAGTGTTCAGTGTTAATCAGTGAAACTCCCATAGGGTTCAGTGTTAATCAGTGAGACTCCCATAGGGTTCAGTGTTAATCAGTGAGACTCCCACAGGGTTCAGTGTTAATCAGTGAGACTCCCGTAGGGTTCAGTGTTAATCAGTGAGACTCCCGTAGGGTTCAGTGTTAATCAGTGAGAATCCCACAGGGTTCAGTGTTAATCAGTGAGACTCCCACAGGGTTCAGTATTAATTAGTGAGACTCCCATAGGGTTCAGTGTTAATCACTGAAACTCCCACAGGTTTCAGTGTTAATCAGTGAGACTCCCACAGCATTCAGCGTTAAGCAGTGAGACTCCCATAGGGTTCAGTGTTAATCACTGAGACTCCCACAGGGTTCAATGTTAATTAATGAGCATCCCACAGGGTTCAGTGTTAATCAGTGAGACTCCCACAGGGTGCAGTGTTAATCAGTGAGACTCCCATATGGTTCAGTGTTAATCAGTGGGACTCCCACAGGGTTCAGTGTTATTCAGTAGGACTCCCACAGGGTTCAGTGTTAATCACTGAGTCTCCCACAGGGTTTTGTCTTAATCAGTGAGACTCCCACATGGTTCAGTGTTAATCAGTGAGACTCCCATAGGGTTCAGTGTTAATCAGTGAGACTCCCACAGGGTTCAGGGGTAATCAGTGAGACTCCCACAGGGTTCAGGGGTAATCAGTGAGATTTCCACATGGTGCAGTGTTAATCATTGAGACTTCCATAGGGTTCAGTGTTAATCATTGAGACTCCCACAGGGTTCAGTGTTAATCAATGAGACTCCCGTAGGGTTCAGAGTTAATCAATGAGACTCCCGTAGGGTTCAGTGTTAATCAATGAGACTCCCATAGGGTTCGGTGTTAATCAGTGAGACTCCCACAGGTTTCAGTGTTAATCAGTGAGACTCCCATAGTGTTCAGTGTTAATCAGTGAAACTCCCATAGGGTTCAGTGTTAATCAGTGAGACTCCCATAGGGTTCAGTGTTAATCAGTGAGACTCCCACAGGGTTCAGTGTTAATCATTGAGACTCCCACAGGGTTCAGTGTTAATCAGTGAGACTCCCGTAGGGTTCAGTGTTAATCAATGAGACTCCCGTAGGGTTCAGTGTTAATCAATGAGACTCCCATAGGGTTCAGTGTTAATCAGTGAGACTCCCACAGGTTTCAGTGTTAATCAGTGAGACTCCCATAGTGTTCAGTGTTAATCAGTGAAACTCCCATAGGGTTCAGTGTTAATCAGTGAGACTCCCATAGGGTTCAGTGTTAATCAGTGAGACTCCCACAGGGTTCAGTGTTAATCAGTGAGACTCCCGTAGGGTTCAGTGTTAATCAATGAGACTCCCGTACGGTTCAGTGTTAATCAATGAGACTCCCATAGGGTTCAGTGTTAATCAGTGAGACTCCCACAGGTTTCAGTGTTAATCAGTGAGACTCCCATAGTGTGCAGTGTTAATCAGTGAAACTCCCGTAGGGTTCAGTGTTAATCAGTGAGACTCCCATAGGGTTCAGTGTTAATCAGTGAGACTCCCATAGGGTTCGGTGTTAATCAAAGACTCCCATAGGGTTCAGTGTTAATCAGTGAGACTCCCATAGGGTTCAGCGTTAATCACTGAGACTCCCATAGGGTTCAGTGTTATTCAGTGAGACTCCCATAGGGATCAGTGTTATTCAGTGAGACTCCCACAGGTTTCAGTGTTAATCAGTGAAACTCCCATAGGGTTCAGTGTTAATCAGTGAGACTCCCACAGGGTTCAGTGTTAATCAGTGAGACTCCCACAGGGTTCAGTATTAATTAGTGAGACTCCCATAGGGTTCAGTGTTAATCACTGAAACTCCCACAGGTTTCAGTGTTAATCAGTGAGACTCCCACAGCATTCAGTGTTAAGCAGTGAGACTCCCATAGGGTTCAGTGTTAATCACTGAGACTCCCACAGGGTTCAATGTTAATTAATGAGCATCCCACAGGGTTCAGTGTTAATCAGTGAGACTCCCACAGGGTGCAGTGTTAATCAGTGAGACTCCCATATGGTTCAGTGTTAATCAGTGGGACTCCCACAGGGTTCAGTGTTATTCAGTAGGACTCCCACAGGGTTCAGTGTTAATCACTGAGTCTCCCACAGGGTTTTGTCTTAATCAGTGAGACTCCCACAGGGTTCAGTGTTAATCAGTGAGACTCCCATAGGGTTCAGTGTTAATCAGTGAGACTCCCACAGGGTTCAGGGGTAATCAGTGAGACTCCCACAGGGTTCAGGGGTAATCAGTGAGATTTCCACATGGTGCAGTGTTAATCATTGAGACTTCCATAGGGTTCAGTGTTAATCATTGAGACTCCCACAGGGTTCAGTGTTAATCAGTGAGACTCCCGTAGGGTTCAGAGTTAATCAATGAGACTCCCGTAGGGTTCAGTGTTAATCAATGAGACTCCCATAGGGTTCGGTGTTAATCAGTGAGACTCCCACAGGTTTCAGTGTTAATCAGTGAGACTCCCATAGTGTTCAGTGTTAATCAGTGAAAATCCCATAGGGTTCAGTGTTAATCAGTGAGACTCCCATAGGGTTCAGTGTTAATCAGTGAGACTCCCACAGGGTTCAGTGTTAATCAGTGAGACTCCCGTAGGGTTCAGTGTTAATCAATGAGACTCCCGTAGGGTTCAGTGTTAATCAATGAGACTCCCATTGGGTTCAGTGTTAATCAGTGAGACTCCCACAGGTTTCAGTGTTAATCAGTGAGACTCCCATAGTGTTCAGTGTTAATCAGTGAAACTCCCATAGGGTTCAGTGTTAATCAGTGAGACTCCCATAGGGTTCGGTGTTAATCAAAGACTCCCATAGGGTTCAGTGTTAATCACTGAGACTCCCATAGGGTTCAGTGTTAATCACTGAAACTCCCATAGGGTTCAGTGTTATTCAGTGAGACACCCATAGGGATCAGTGTTATTCAGTGAGACTCCCACAGGTTTCAGTGTTAATCAGTGAAACTCCCATAGGGTTCAGTGTTAATCAGTGAGACTCCCACAGCGTTCAGTGTTAATCAGTGAGACTCCCACAGGGTTCAGTATTAATTAGTGAGACTCCCATAGGGTTCAGTGTTAATCAGTGAGACTCCCACAGGGTTCAGTGTTAATCAGTGAGACTCCCGTAGGGTTCAGTGTTAATCAATGAGACTCCCGTAGGGTTCAGTGTTAATCAATGAGACTCCCATAGGGTTCAGTGTTAATCAGTGAGACTCCCACAGGTTTAAGTGTTAATCAGTGAGACCCCCATATTGTTCAGTGTTAATCAGTGAAACTCCCGTAGGGTTCAGTGTTAATCAGTGAGACTCCCATAGGGTTCAGTGTTAATCAGTGAGACTCCCATAGGGTTCGGTGTTAATCAAAGTCTCCCATAGGGTTCAGTGTTAATCAGTGAGACTCCCATAGGGTTCAGTGTTAATCACTGAGACTCCCATAGGGTTCAGTGTTATTCAGTGAGACTCCCATAGGGATCAGTGTTATTCAGTGAGACTCCCATAGGGATCAGTGTTATTCAGTGAGACTCCCACAGGTTTCAGTGTTAATCAGTGAAACTCCCATAGGGTTCAGTGTTAATCAGTGAGACTCCCACAGGGTTCAGTGTTAATCAGTGAGACTCCCACAGGGTTCAGTATTAATTAATGAGACTCCCATAGGGTTCAGTGTTAATCACTGAAACTCCCACAGGTTTCAGTGTTAATCAGTGAGACTCCCACAGCATTCAGTGTTAAGCAGTGAGACTCCCATAGGGTTCAGTGTTAATCACTGAGACTCCCACAGGGTTCAATGTTAATTAATGAGCATCCCACAGGGTTCAGTGTTAATCAGTGAGACTCCCACAGGGTGCAGTGTTAATCAGTGAGACTCCCATAGGGTTCAGTGTTAATCACTGAAACTCCCACAGGTTTCAGTGTTAATCAGTGAGACTCCCACAGCGTTCAGTGTTAAGCAGTGAGACTCCCATAGGGTTCAGTGTTAATCAGTGAGACTCCCACAGGGTTCAATGTTAATTATTGAGCATCCCATAGGGTTCAGTGTTAATCAGTGAGACTCCCACAGGGTTCAGTGTTAATCAGTGAGACTCCCACAGGGTTCATTGTTAAGCAGTGAGACTCACACAGCGTTCAGTGTTAATCAGTGAGACTCCCATAGGGTTCAGTGTTAATCAGTGAGACTCCCACAGGGTTCAGTGTTAATCAGTGAGACTCCCACAGGGTTCAGTGTTAATCATTGAGACTCCCACAGGGTTCAGTGTTAATCAGTGAGACGCCCATAGGGTTCAGTGACAATCACTGAGACTCCCATAGGGTTCAGTGTTAATCAGTGAGACTCCCATAGGGTTCAGTGTGAATCAGTGAGGCTCCCACAGGGTTCAGTGTTAATCAGTGAGACTCCCACAGAGTTCAGTGTTAATCAGTGAGACTCCCATAGGGTTCAGTGTTAATCAGTGAGACTCCCACAGGGTTCAGTGTTAATCAGTGAGACTCCCACAGGGTTCAGTGTTAATCAGTCAGACTCCCATAGGGTTCAGTGTTAATCAGTGGGACTCCCACAGGGTTCAGTGTTATTCAGTAGGACTCCCACAGGGTTCAGTGTTAATCACTGAGTCTCCCACAGGGTTTTGTCTTAATCAGTGAGACTCCCACAGGGTTCAGTGTTAATCAGTGAGACTCCCATAGGGTTCAGTGTTAATCAGTGAGACTCCCACAGGGTTCAGGGGTAATCAGTGAGACTCCCACAGGGTTTAGGGGTAATCAGTGAGATTCCCACATGGTGCAGTGTTAATCAGTGAGACTTCCATAGGGTTCAGTGTTAATCATTGAGACTCCCACAGGGTTCAGTGTTAATCAGTGAGACTCCCGTAGGGTTCAGTGTTAATCAATGAGACTCCCGTAGGGTTCAGTGTTAATCAATGAGACTCCCATAGGGTTCAGTGTTAATCAGTGAGACTCCCATAGGGTTCAGTGTTAATCAGTAAGACTCCAATAGGGTTCAGTGTTAATCAGTGAGACTCCCACAGGGTTCAGTGTTATTCAGTGAGACTCCAATAGGGTTCAGTGTTAATCAGTGAGACTCCCACAGGGTTCAGTGTTAATCAGGCTGACTCCCATAGGGATCAGTGTTAATCAGTGAGACTCCCACAGGGTTCAGTGTTATTCAGTGAGACTCCCATAGGGTTCAGTTTTAATCAGTGAGACTCCCACAGGGATCAATGTTAATCAGTGAGACTCCCACTGGGTTCAGTGTCAATCAGTGAGACTCCCACAGGGTTCAGTATTAATCAGTGAGGCTCCCACAGGGTTCAGTGTTAATCAGTGAGACTCCCATAGGGTTCAGTGTTAACCAGTAAGGCTCCCACAGGGTTCAGTGTTAATCAGTGAGACTCCCACAGGGTTCAGTGTTAATCAGTGAGACTCCCATAGGAATCAGTATTAATCAGTGGCACTCCCATAGGGTTCAGTGTTAATCAGTGAGACTCCCATAGGGTTCAGTGTTGATCAGTGAAACTCCCACAGGTTTCAGTGTTAATCAGTGATACTCCCATAGGGTTCAGTGTTAATCAGTTAGACTCCCACAGGGTTCAGTGTTAATCAGTGAGACTCCCACAGCGTTCAGTGTTAAGCAGTGAGACTCCCATAGGGTTCAGTGTTAATCACTGAGACTCCCACAGGGTTCAATGTTAATTAATGAGTATCCCATAGGGTTCAGTGTTAATCAGTGAGACTCCCACAGGGTTCAGTGTTAATCAGTGAGACTCCCACAGTGTTCATTGTTAAGCAGTGAGACTCCCACAGCGTTCAGTGTTAATCAGTGAGACTCCCATAGGGTTCAGTGTTAATCAGTGAGACTCCCACAGGGTTCAGTGTTAATCAGTGAGACTCCCACAGGGTTCAGTGTTAATCATTGAGACTCCCACAGGGTTCAGTGTTAATCAGTGAGACGCCCATAGGGTTCAGTGACAATCACTGAGACTCCCATAGGGTTCTGTGTTAATCAGTGAGACTCCCATAGGGTTCAGTGTGAATCAGTGAGGCTCCCACAGGGTTCAGTGTTAATCAGTGAGACTCCCACAGAGTTCAGTGTTAATCAGTGAGACTCCCATAGGGTTCAGTGTTAATCAGTGAGACTCCCACAGGGTTCAGTGTTAATCAGTGAGACTCCCACAGGGTTCAGTGTTAATCAGTGAGACTCCCATAGGGTTCAGTGTTAATCAATGGGACTCCCACAGGGTTCAGTGTTATTCAGTAGGACTCCCACAGGGTTCAGTGTTAATCACTGAGTCTCCCACAGGGTTTTGTCTTAATCAGTGAGACTCCCACAGGGTTCAGTGTTAATCAGTGAGACTCCCACAGGGTTCAGGGGTAATCAGTGAGACTCCCACAGGGTTCAGGGGTAATCAGTGAGATTCCCACATGGTGCAGTGTTAATCAGTGAGACTTCCATAGGGTTCAGTGTTAATCATTGAGACTCCCACAGGGTTCAGTGTTAATCAATGAGACTCCCATAGGGTTCAGTGTTAATCAGTGAGACTCCCACAGGTTTCAGTGTTAATCAGTGAGACTCCCATAGTGTTCAGTGTTAATCAGTGAAACTCCCATAGGGTTCAGTGTTAATCAGTGAGACTCCCATAGGGTTCAGTGTTAATCAGTGAGACTCCCACAGGGTTCAGTGTTAATCAGTGAGACTCCCGTAGGGTTCAGTGTTAATCAATGAGACTCCCGTAGGGTTCAGTGTTAATCAATGAGACTCCCATAGGGTTCAGTGTTAATCAGTGAGACTCCCACAGGTTTCAGTGTTAATCAGTGAGACTCCCATAGTGTTCAGTATTAATCAGTGAAACTCCCATAGGGTTCAGTGTTAATCAGTGAGACTCCCATAGGGTTCAGTGTTAATCAGTGAGACTCCCATAGGGTTCGGTGTTAATCAAAGACTCCCATAGGGTTCAGTGTTAATCAGTGAGACTCTCATAGGGTTCAGTGTTATTCAGTGAGACTCCCATAGGGATCAGTGTTATTCAGTGAGACTCCCACAGGTTTCAGTGTTAATCAGTGAAACTCCCATAGAGTTCAGTGTTAATCAGTGAGACTCCCACAGGGTTCAGTGTTAATCAGTGAGACTCCCACAGGGTTCAGTATTAATTAGTGAGACTCCCATAGGGTTCAGTGTTAATCACTGAAACTCCCACAGGTTTCAGTGTTAATCAGTGAGACTCCCACAGCGTTCAGTGTTAAGCAGTGAGACTCCCATAGGGTTCAGTGTTAATCACTGTAACTCCCACAGGGTTCAATGTTAATTAATGAGCATCCCATAGGGTTCAGTGTTAATCAGTGAGACTCCCACAGGGTTCAGTGTTAATCAGTGAGACTCCCATAGGGTTCAGTGTTAATCAGTGGGACTCCCACAGGGTTCAGTGTTATTCAGTAGGACTCCCACAGGGTTCAGTGTTAATCACTGAGTCTCCCACAGGGTTTTGTCTTAATCAGTGAGACTCCCACAGGGTTCAGTGTCAATCAGTGAGACTCCCATAGGGTTCAGTGTTAATCAGTGAGACTCCCACAGGGTTCAGGGGTAATCAGTGAGACTCCCACAGGGTTCAGGGGTAATCAGTGAGATTCCCACATGGTGCAGTGTTAATCATTGAGACTTCCATAGGGTTTAGTGTTAATCATTGAGACTCCCACAGGGTTCAGTGTTAATCAGTGAGACTCCCGTAGGGTTCAGTGTTAATCAATGAGACTCCCGTAGGGTTCAGTGTTAATCAATGAGACTCCCACAGGGTTCAGTGTTAATCAGTGAGACTCCCATAGTGTTCAGTGTTAATCAGTGAAACTCCCATAGGGTTCAGTGTTAATCAGTGAGACTCCCATAGGGTTCAGTGTTAATCAGTGAGACTCCCACTGGGTTCAGTGTTAATCAGTGAGACTCCCGTAGGGTTCAGTGTTAATCAATGAGACTCCCGTAGGGTTCAGTGTTAATCAATGAGACTCCCATAGGGTTCAGTGTTAATCAGTGAGACTCCCACAGGTTTCAGTGTTAATCAGTGAGACTCCCATATTGTTCAGTGTTAATCAGTGAAACTCCCATAGGGTTCAGTGTTAATCAGTGAGACTCCCATAGGGTTCAGTGTTAATCAGTGAGACTCCCATAGGGTTCGGTGTTAATCAAAGACTCCCATAGGGTTCAGTGTTAATCACTGAGACTCCCATAGGGTTCAGTGTTAATCACTGAGACTCCCATAGGGTTCAGTGTTATTCAGTGAGACTCCCATAGGGTTCAGTGTTATTCAGTGAGACTCCCATAGGGATCAGTGTTATTCAGTGAGACTCCCACAGGTTTCAGTGTTAATCAGTGAAACTCCCATAGGGTTCAGTGTTAATCAGTGAGACTCCCACAGGGTTCAGTGTTAATCAGTGAGACTCCCACAGGGTTCAGTATTAATTAGTGAGACTCCCATAGGGTTCAGTGTTAATCACTGAAACTCCCACAGGTGTCAGTGTTAATCAGTGAGACTCCCACAGCGTTCAGTGTTAAGCAGTGAGACTCCCATAGGGTTCAGTGTTAATCAGTGAGACTCCCACAGGGATCAACGTTAATTAATGAGCATCCCATAGGGTTCAGTGTTAATCAGTGAGACTCCCACAGGGTTCAGTGTTAATCAGTGAGACTCCCACAGGGTTCATTGTTAAGCAGTGAGACTCCCACAGCGTTCAGTGTTAATCAGTGAGACTCCCATAGGGTTCAGTGTTAAACAGTGAGACTCCCACAGGGTTCAGTGTTAATCAGTGAGACTCCCACAGGGTTCAGTGTTAATCATTGAGAGTCCCACAGGGTTCAGTGTTAATCAGTGAGACGCCCATAGGGTTCAGTGACAATCACTGAGACTCCCATAGGGTTCAGTGTTAATCAGTGAGACTCCCATAGGGTTCAGTGTGAATCAGTGAGGCTCCCACAGGGTTCAGTGTTAATCAGTGAGACTCCCACAGAGTTCAGTGTTAATCAGTGAGACTCCCATAGGGTTCAGTGTTAATCAGTGAGACTCCCACAGGGTTCAGTGTTAATCAGTGAGACTCCCACAGGGTTCAGTGTTAATCAGTGAGACTCCCATAGGGTTCAGTGTTAATCAGTGGGACTCCCACAGGGTTCAGTGTTATTCAGTAGGACTCCCACAGGGTTCAGTGTTAATCACTGAGTCTCCCACAGGGTTTTGTCTTAATCAGTGAGACTCCCACAGGGTTCAGTGTTAATCAGTGAGACTCCCATAGGGTTCAGTGTTAATCAGTGAGACTCCCACAGGGTTCAGGGGTAATCAGTGAGACTCCCACAGGGTTCAGGGGTAATCAGTGAGATTCCCACATGGTGCAGTGTTAATCAGTGAGACTTCCATAGGGTTCAGTGTTAATCATTGAGACTCCCACAGGGTTCAGTGTTAATCAGTGAGACTCCCGTAGGGTTCAGTGTTAATCAATGAGACTCCCGTAGGGTTCAGTGTTAATCAATGAGACTCCCATAGGGTTCAGTGTTAATCAGTGAGACTCCCACAGGTTTCAGTGTTAATCAGTGAGACTCCCATAGTGTTCAGTGTTAATCAGTGAAACTCCCATAGGGTTCAGTGTTAATCAGTGAGACTCCCATAGGGTTCAGTGTTAATCAGTGAGACTCCCACAGGGTTCAGTGTTAATCAGTGAGACTCCCGTAGGGTTCAGTGTTAATCAATGAGACTCCCGTAGGGTTCAGTGTTAATCAATGAGACTCCCATAGGGTTCAGTGTTAATCAGTGAGACTCCCACAGGTTTCAGTGTTAATCAGTGAGACTCCCATAGTGTTCAGTGTTAATCAGTGAAACTCCCATAGGGTTCAGTGTTAACCAGTGAGACTCCCATAGGGTTCGGTGTTAATCAAAGACTCCCATAGGGTTCAGTGTTAATCAGTGAGACTCCCATAGGGTTCAGTGTTAATCACTGAGACTCCCATAGGGTTCAGTGTTATTCAGTGAGACTCCCATAGGGATCAGTATTATTCAGTGAGACTCCCACAGGTTTCAGTGTTAATCAGTGAAACTCCCATAGGGTTCAGTGTTAATCAGTGAGACTCGCACAGGGTTCAGTGTTCATCAGTGAGACTCCCACAGGGTTCAGTATGAATTAGTGAGACTCCCATAGGGTTCAGTGTTAATCACTGAAACTCCCACAGGTTTCAGTGTTAATCAGTGAGACTCCCATAGGGTTCAGTGTTAATCGGTGAGACTCGCATAGGGTTCAGTGTTAATCAGTGAGACTCCCACAGGGTTCAGTGTTAATCAGTTAGACTCCCACAGGGTTCAGTGTTAATCAAAGACTCCCACAGGGTTCAGTGTTAATCAGTGAGAATCCCACAGGGTTCATTGTTAATCAATGAGACTCCCACAGGGTTCAGTGTTAATCAGTGAGACTTCCATAGGGTTCAGTGTTAATCATTGAGACTCCAACAGGGTTCAGTGTTAATCAGTGAGACTCCCACAGGGTTCAGGGGTAATCAGTGAGACTCCCACATGGTTCAGGGGTAATCAGTGAGATTCCCACATGGTGCAGTGTTAATCAGTGAGACTTCCATAGGGTTCAGTGTTAATCATTGAGACTCCCACAGGGTTCAGTGTTAATCAGTGAGACTCCCGTAGGGTTCAGTGTTAATCAATGAGACTCCCGTAGGGTTCAGTGTTAATCAATGAGACTCCCATAGGGTTCAGTGTTAATCAGTGAGACTCCCACAGGTTTCAGTGTTAATCAGTGAGACTCCCATAGTGTTCAGTGTTAATCAGTGAAACTCCCATAGGGTTCAGTGTTAATCAGTGAGACTCCCATAGGGTTCAGTGTTAATCAGTGAGACTCCCACAGGGTTCACTGTTAATCAGTGAGACTCCCGTAGGGTTCAGTGTTAATCAATGAGACTCCCGTAGGGTTCAGTGTTAATCAATGAGACTCCCATAGGGTTCAGTGTTAATCAGTGAGACTCCCACAGGTTTCAGTGTTAATCAGTGAGACTCCCATAGTGTTCAGTGTTAATCAGTGAAACTCCCATAGGGTTCAGTGTTAACCAGTGAGACTCCCATAGGGTTCGGTGTTAATCAAAGACTCCCATAGGGTTCAGTGTTAATCAGTGAGACTCCCATAGGGTTCAGTGTTAATCACTGAGACTCCCATAGGGTTCAGTGTTATTCAGTGAGACTCCCATAGGGATCAGTGTTATTCAGTGAGACTCCCACAGGTTTCAGTGTTAATCAGTGAAACTCCCATAGGGTTCAGTGTTAATCAGTGAGACTCGCACAGGGTTCAGTGTTCATCAGTGAGACTCCCACAGGGTTCAGTATGAATTAGTGAGACTCCCTTAGGGTTCAGTGTTAATCACTGAAACTCCCACAGGTTTCAGTGTTAATCAGTGAGACTCCCATAGGGTTCAGTATTAATCGGTGAGACTCGCATAGGGTTCAGTGTTAATCAGTGAGACTCCCACAGGGTTCAGTGTTAATCAGTTAGACTCCCACAGGGTTCAGTGTTAATCAAAGACTCCCATAGGGTTCAGTGTTAATCAGTGAGAATCCCACAGGGTTCATTGTTAATCAATGAGACTCCCACAGTGTTCAGTGTTAATCAGTGAAACTCCCATAGGGTTCAGTGTTAATCAGTGAGACTCCCATAGGGTTCAGTGTTAATCAGTGAGACTCCCACAGGGTTCACTGTTAATCAGTGAGACTCCCGTAGGGTTCAGTGTTAATCAATGAGACTCCCGTAGGGTTCAGTGTTAATCAATGAGACTCCCATAGGGTTCAGTGTTAATCAGTGAGACTCCCACAGGTTTCAGTGTTAATCAGTGAGACTCCCATAGTGTTCAGTGTTAATCAGTGAAACTCCCATAGGGTTCAGTGTTAACCAGTGAGACTCCCATAGGGTTCGGTGTTAATCAAAGACTCCCATAGGGTTCAGTGTTAATCAGTGAGACTCCCATAGGGTTCAGTGTTAATCACTGAGACTCCCATAGGGTTCAGTGTTATTCAGTGAGACTCCCATAGGGATCAGTGTTATTCAGTGAGACTCCCACAGGTTTCAGTGTTAATCAGTGAAACTCCCATAGGGTTCAGTGTTAATCAGTGAGACTCGCACAGGGTTCAGTGTTCATCAGTGAGACTCCCACAGGGTTCAGTATGAATTAGTGAGACTCCCTTAGGGTTCAGTGTTAATCACTGAAACTCCCACAGGTTTCAGTGTTAATCAGTGAGACTCCCATAGGGTTCAGTGTTAATCGGTGAGACTCGCATAGGGTTCAGTGTTAATCAGTGAGACTCCCACAGGGTTCAGTGTTAATCAGTTAGACTCCCACAGGGTTCAGTGTTAATCAAAGACTCCCACAGGGTTCAGTGTTAATCAGTGAGAATCCCACAGGGTTCATTGTTAATCAATGAGACTCCCACAGGGTTCAGTGTTAATCAGTGAGACTTCCATAGGGTTCAGTGTTAATCATTGAGACTCCAACAGGGTTCAGTGTTAATCAGTGAGACTCCCGTAGGGTTCAGTGTTAATCAATGAGACTCTCGTAGGGTTCAGTGTTAATCAATGAGACTCCCATAGGGTTCAGTGTTAATCAGTGAGACTCCCACAGGTTTCAGTGTTAATCAGTGAGACTCCCATAGTGTTCAGTGTTAATCAGTGAAACTCCCATAGGGTTCAGTGTTAATCAGTGAGACTCCCATAGGGTTCAGTGTTAATCAGTGAGACTCCCACAGGGTTCAGTGTTAATCAGTGAGACTCCCGTAGGGTTCAGTGTTAATCAATGAGACTCCCGTAGGGTTCAGTGTTAATCAATGAGACTCCCATAGGGTTCAGTGTTAATCAGTGAGACTCCCACAGGTTTCAGTGTTAATCAGTGAGACTCCCATAGTGTTCAGTGTTAATCAGTGAAACTCCCATAGGGTTCAGTGTTAATCAGTGAGACTCCCATAGGGTTCAGTGTTAATCAGTGAGACTCCCATAGGGTTTGGTGTTAATCAAAGACTCCCATAGGGTTCAGTGTTAATCAGTGAGACTCCCATAGGGTTCAGTGTTAATCACTGAGACTCCCATAGTGTTCAGTGTTATTCAGTGAGACTCCCATAGGGATCAGTGTTATTCAGTGAGACTCCCACAGGTTTCAGTGTTAATCAGTGAAAATCCCATAGGGTTCAGTGTTAATCAGTGAGACTCCCACAGGGATCAGTGTTAATCAGTGAGACTCCCACAGGGTTCAGTATTAATTAGTTAGACTCCCATAGGGTTCGGTGTTAATCACTGAAACTCCCACAGGTTTCAGTGTTAATCAGTGAGACTTCCATAGGGTTCAGTGTTAATCGATGAGACTCGAATAGGGTTCAGTGTTAATCAGTGAGACTCCCACAGGGTTCAGTGTTAATCAGTTAGACTCCCACAGGGTTCAGTGTTAATCAAAGACTCCCAGAGGGTTCAGTGTTAATCAGTGAGACTCCCACAGGATTCAGTGTTAATCAGTGAGACTCCCACAGGTTTCCGTGTTAATCAGTGAGACTTCCATAGGGTTCAGTGTTAATCGATGAGACTCGAATAGGGTTCAGTGTTAATCAGTGAGACTCCCACAGGGTTCAGTGTTAATCAGTTAGACTCCCACAGGGTTCAGTGTTAATCAAAGACTCCCAGAGGGTTCAGTGTTAATCAGTGAGAATCCCACGGGTTCAGTGTTAATCAATGAGACTCCCACAGGGTTCAGGGGTAACCAGTGAGACTCCCACAGGGTTCAGTGTTAATCAGTGAGGCTCCCACAGGGTTCAGTGTTAATCAGTGAGACTCCCACAGGGTTCAGTGTTAATCAGTGAGACTCCCACAGGGTTCAGTGTTAATCACTGAGGCTCCCACAGGGTTCAGTGTTAATCAGTGAGACTCCCACAGGGTTCAGTGTTAATCAGTGAGACTCCCACAGGGTTCAGTGTTAATCACTGAGACTCCCACAGGGTTCAGTCTTAATCAGTGAGACTCCCACAGGGTTCAGTGTTAAGCAGTGAGACTCCCACAGGGTTCAGGGGTAATCAGTGAGACTCACACAGGGTTCAGGGGTAATCAGTGAGACTCCCACAGGGTTCAGTGTTAATCAGTGAGACTCCCACAGGGTTCAGTGTTAATCAGTGAGAATCCCACAGGGTTCAGTGTTAATCAATGAGACTCCCACAGGGTTCAGTGTTAATCAGTGAGACTTCCATAGGGTTCAGTGTTAATCAATGAGACTCCCGTAGGGTTCAGTGTTAATCAATGAGACTCCCACAGGGTTCAGTCTTAATCAGTGAGACTCCCACAGGGTTCAGTGTTAATCACTGAGACTAACACAGGGTTCCGTGTTAATCACTGGGACACCAACAGGGTTCTGTGTTAATCAGTGGGACTCCCACAGGGTTCAGTGTTATTCAGTGGGACTCCCACAGGGTTCAGTGTTAATCACTGAGACTCCCACAGGGTTCAGTCTTAATCAGTGAGACTCCCACAGGGTTCAGTGTTAAGCAGTGAGACTCCCACAGGGTTCAGGGGTAATCAGTGAGACTCACACAGGGTTCAGGGGTAATCAGTGAGACTCCCACAGGGTTCAGTGTTAATCAGTGAGACTCCCACAGGGTTCAGTGTTAATCAGTGAGAATCCCACAGGGTTCAGTGTTAATCAATGAGACTCCCACAGGGTTCAGTGTTAATCAGTGAGACTTCCATTGGGTTCAGTGTTAATCAATGAGACTCCCGTAGGGTTCAGTGTTAATCAATGAGACTCCCATAGGGTTCAGTGTTACTCAGTGAGACTCCCACAGGTTTCAGTGTTAATCAGTGAGACTTCCATAGTGTTCAGTGTTAATCAGTGAAACTCCCATAGGGTTCAGTGTTAATCAGTGAGACTCCCACAGGGTTCAGTCTTAATCAGTGAGACTGCCACAGGGTTCATTGTTAATCAATGAGACTCCCACAGGGTCCTGGGATAATAAGTGAGACTCCCACAGGGTTCAGTGTTAATCAGTGAGACTCCCACAGGGTTCAGTGTTAATCAGTGAGACTCCCACAGGATTCAGTGTTAATCAGTGAGACTCCCACAGGGTTCAGTGTTAATCACTGAGACTCCCACAAGGTTCAGTGTTAATCACTGAGACTCCCACAGGGTTCAGTGTTATTCAGTGGGACTCCCACAGGGTTCAGTGTTAATCAGTGAGACTCCCACAGGGTTCAGTGTTAATCAGTGGGACTCCCACAGGGTTCAGTGTTATTCAGTGGGACTCCCACAGGGTTCAGTGTTAATCAGTGAGACTCCCACATGGTTCAGTGTTAATCAGTGAGACTCCCACAGGGTTCAGTGTTAATCAGTGAGACTCCCACAGGGTTCAGTGTTAATCAGTGAGACTCCCATAGGGTTCAGTGTTAATCAGTGAGACTCCCACAGGGTTCAGTGTTAATCAGTGAGATTCCCACAGGGTTCAGTGTTAATCAGTGAGACACCCACAGGGTTCAGTCTTAATCAGTGAGACTCCCACAGGGTTCTGTGTTAATCATTGAGACTCCCACAGGGTTCAGTGTTAATCAGTGAGACGCCCATAGGCTTCAGTGACAATCACTGAGACTCCCATAGGGTTCAGTGTTAATCAGTGAGACTCCCATAGGGTTCAGTGTTAATCAGTGAAGCTCCCACAGTGTTCAGTGTCAATCAGTGAGACTCCCACAGAGTTCAGTGTTAATCGGTGAGACTCCCATAGGGTTCAGTGTTAATCAGTGACACTCCCGTATGGTTCGTGTGTTAATCAGTGAGACTCCCCCAGGATCCAATGTTAATCAGTGAGACTTCCATAGGGTTCAGTGTTAATCAGTGAGACTCCCACAGGGTTCAGTGTTAATCAGTTAGACTCCCACAGGGTTCAGTGTTAATCAAAGAATCCCACAGGGTTCAGTGTTAATCAGTGAGAATCCCACAGGGTTCATTGTTAATCAGTGAAACTCCCATAGGGTTCAGTGTTAATCAGTGAGACTCCCACAGGGTTCAGTCTTAATCAGTGAGACTGCCACAGGGTTCATTGTTAATCAATGAGACTCCCACAGGGTCCTGGGATAATAAGTGAGACTCCCACAGGGTTCAGTGTTAATCAGTGAGACTCCCACAGGGTTCAGTGTTAATCAGTGAGACTCCCACAGGATTCAGTGTTAATCAGTGAGACTCCCACAGGGTTCAGTGTTAATCACTGAGACTCCCACAAGGTTCAGTGTTAATCACTGAGACTCCCACAGGGTTCAGTTTTATTCAGTGGGACTCCCACAGGGTTCAGTGTTAATCAGTGAGACTCCCACAGGGTTCAGTGTTAATCAGTGGGACTCCCACAGGGTTCAGTGTTATTCAGTGGGACTCCCACAGGGTTCAGTGTTAATCAGTAAGACTCCCACATGGTTCAGTGTTAATCAGTGAGACTCCCACAGGGTTCAGTGTTAATCAGTGAGACTCCCACAGGGTTCAGTGTTAATCAGTGAGACTCCCATAGGGTTCAGTGTTAATCAGTGAGACTCCCACAGGGTTCAGTGTTAATCAGTGAGATTCCCACAGGGTTCAGTGTTAATCAGTGAGACACCCACAGGGTTCAGTCTTAATCAGTGAGACTCCCACAGGGTTCTGTGTTAATCATTGAGACTCCCACAGGGTTCAGTGTTAATCAGTGAGACGCCCATAGACTTCAGTGACAATCACTGAGACTCCCATAGGGTTCAGTGTTAATCAGTGAGACTCCCATAGGGTTCAGTGTTAATCAGTGAAGCTCCCACAGTGTTCAGTGTCAATCAGTGAGACTCCCACAGAGTTCAGTGTTAATCGGTGAGACTCCCATAGGGTTCAGTGTTAATCAGTGACACTCCCGTATGGTTCGTGTGTTAATCAGTGAGACTCCCCCAGGATCCAATGTTAATCAGTGAGACTTCCATAGGGTTCAGTGTTAATCAGTGAGACTCCCATAGGGTTCAGTGTTAATCGGTGAGACTCGCATAGGGTTCAGTGTTAATCAGTGAGACTCCCACAGGGTTCAGTGTTAATCAGTTAGACTCCCACAGGGTTCAGTGTTAATCAAAGACTCCCACAGGGTTCAGTGTTAATCAGTGAGAATCCCACAGGGTTCAGTGTTAATCAATGAGACTCCCACAGGGTTCAGTGTTAATCAGTGAGACTCCCACAGGGTCCAGTGTTAATCAGTGAGACTCCCACAGGGTTCAGGGGTAACCAGTGAGACTCCCACAGGGTTCAGTGTTAATCAGTGAGGCTCCCACAGGGTTCAGTGTTAATCAGTGAGACTCCCACAGGGTTCAGTGTTAATCAGTGAGACTCCCACAGGGTTCAGTGTTAATCACTGAGACTCACACAGGGTTCCGTGTTAATCACTGGGACACCAACAGGGTTCTGTGTTAATCAGTGGGACTCCCACAGGGTTCAGTGTTATTCAGTGGGACTCCCACAGGGTTCAGTGTTAATCACTGAGACTCCCACAGGGTTCAGTCTTAATCAGTGAGACTCCCACAGGGTTCAGTGTTAAGCAGTGAGACTCCCACAGGGTTCAGGGGTAATCAGTGAGACTCACACAGGGTTCAGGGGTAATCAGTGAGACTCCCACAGGGTTCAGTGTTAATCAGTGAGGCTCCCACAGGGTTCAGTGTTAATCAGTGAGACTCCCACAGGGTTCAGTGTTAATCAGTGAGACTCCCACAGGGTTCAGTGTTAATCACTGAGACTCACACAGGGTTCCGTGTTAATCACTGGGACACCAACAGGGTTCTGTGTTAATCAGTGGGACTCCCACAGGGTTCAGTGTTATTCAGTGGGACTCCCACAGGGTTCAGTGTTAATCACTGAGACTCCCACAGGGTTCAGTCTTAATCAGTGAGACTCCCACAGGGTTCAGTGTTAAGCAGTGAGACTCCCACAGGGTTCAGGGGTAATCAGTGAGACTCACACAGGGTTCAGGGGTAATCAGTGAGACTCCCACAGGGTTCAGTGTTAATCAGTGAGACTCCCACAGGGTTCAGTGTTAATCAGTGAGAATCCCACAGGGTTCAGTGTTAATCAATGAGACTCCCACAGGGTTCAGTGTTAATCAGTGAGACTTCCATAGGGTTCAGTGTTAATCAATGAGACTCCCGTAGGGTTCAGTGTTAATCAATGAGACCCCCATAGGGTTCAGTGTTAATCAGTGAGACTCCCACAGGTTTCAGTGTTAATCAGTGAGACTCCCATAGTGTTCAGTGTTAATCAGTGAAACTCCCATAGGGTTCAGTGTTAATCAGTGAGACTCCCACAGGGTTCAGTCTTAATCAGTGAGACTGCCACAGGGTTCATTGTTAATCAATGAGACTCCCACAGGGTCCTGGGATAATAAGTGAGACTCCCACAGGGTTCAGTGTTAATCAGTGAGACTCCCACAGGGTTCAGTGTTAATCAGTGAGACTCCCACAGGATTCAGTGTTAATCAGTGAGACTCCCACAGGGTTCAGTGTTGATCACTGAGACTCCCACAAGGTTCAGTGTTAATCACTGAGACTCCCACAGGGTTCAGTGTTATTCAGTGGGACTCCCACAGGGTTCAGTGTTAATCAGTGAGACTCCCACAGGGTTCAGTGTTAATCAGTGGGACTCCCACAGGGTTCAGTGTTATTCAGTGGGACTCCCACAGGGTTCAGTGTTAATCACTGAGACTCCCACAGGGTTCAGTCTTAATCAGTGAGACTCCCACAGGGTTCAGTGTTAAGCAGTGAGACTCCCACAGGGTTCAGTGTTAATCAGTGAGACTCCCATAGGGTTCAGTGTTAATCAGTGAAGCTCCCACAGTGTTCAGTGTCAATCAGTGACACTCCCGTATGGTTCGTGTGTTAATCAGTGAGACTCCCCCAGGATCCAATGTTAATCAGTGAGACTTCCATAGGGTTCAGTGTTAATCAGTGAAACTCCCACAGGGTTCATTGTTAATCAGTGAGACTCCCACAGGGTTCAGTGTTAATCAGTGAGACTCCCACAGGGTTCAGTGTTAATCAGTGAGACTCCCACAGGGTTCAGTGTTAATCAGTGAGACTCCCACAGGGTTCAGTGTTAATCAGTGAGACTCCCACAGGGTTCATTGTTATCAGTGAGACTCCCACAGGGTTCAGTGTTAATTAGTGAGACTCCCACAGGGTTCAGTGTTAATCAGTGAGATTCCCACAGGGTTGAGTGTTAATCAGTGAGACTCCCACAGGGTTCAGTGTTAATCAGTGGGACTCCCACAGGGTTCAGTGTTAATCAGTGAGACTCCCACAGGGTTCAGTGTTATTCAGTGCGACTCCCACAGGGTTCAGTGTTAATCAGTGAGACTCCCACAGGGTTCAGTGTTAATGACTGAGACTCCCACAGGGTTCAGTGTTAATCAGTGAGACTCCCACAGGGTTCAGTGTTAATTAGTGAGACTCCCACAGGGTTCAGTGTTAATCAGTGAGATTCCCACAGGGTTCAGTCTTAATCAGTGAGACTCCCACAGGGTTCAGTGTTAATCAGTGGGACTCCCACAGGGTTCAGTGTTAATCAGTGGGACTCCCACAGGGTTCAGTGTTAATCAGTGAGACTCCCACAGGGTTCAGTGTTAATCAGTGGGACTCCCACAGGGTTCAGTGTTAATCCCTGAGACTCCCGTACGGTTCAGTGTTAATCAATGAGACTCCCATAGCGTTCAGTGTTAATCAGTGAGACTCCCATAGGGTTCTGTGTTAATCATTGAGACTCCCATAGGGTTCAGTGTTAATCACTGAGACTTCCACAGGGTTCAGTGTTAATCACTGAGACTCCAACAGGGTTCAGAGTTAATCAGTGGGACTCCCACAGGGTTCAGTGTTATTCAGTGGGACTCCCACAGGGTTCAGTGTTAATCACTGAGACTCCCGTACGGTTCAGTGTTAATCAATGAGACTCTCATAGCGTTCAGTGTTAATCAGTGAGACTCCCATAGGGTTCTGTGTTAATCATTCAGACTCCCATAGGGTTCAGTGTTAATAAGTGATACTCCCACAGGGTTCACTATTAATCAGTGAGACTCCCATAGGGTTCAGTGTTAATCACTGAAACTCCGACAGGTTTCAGTGTTAATCAGTGAGACTCCCATAGGGTTCAGTGTTAATCAGTGAGACTCGCATAGGGTTCAGTGTTAATCAGTGAAACTCGCATAGGGTTCAGTGTTAATAAGTGAGACTCCCACAGGGTTCAGTGTTAATCAGTGAGACTCCCATAGGGTTCGGTGTTAATCAGTGAGACTCCCACAGGGTTCAATGTTAATTAGTGAATATCCCATAGGGTTCAGTGTTAATCAGTGAGACTCCCACAGGGTTCAGTGTTAATCAGTGGAACTCCCACAGGGTTCAGTGTTAATCAGTGAGACTCCCACATGGTTCAGGGGTAATCAGTGAGATTCCCACAGGGTTCAGTGTTAATCAGTGAGACTCCCACAGGGTTCAGTCTTAATCAGTGAGACTCCCACAGGGTTCAGTGTTAATCACTGAGACTCCCACAGGGTTCAGTGTTAATCAGTGAGACTCCCACAGGGTTCAGTGTTAATTAGTGAGACTCCCACAGGGTTCAGTGTTAATCAGTGAGATTCCCACAGGGTTCAGTCTTAATCAGTGAGACTCCCACAGGGTTCAGTGTTAATCAGAGGGACTCCCACAGGGTTCAGTGTTAATCAGTGGGACTCCCACAGGGTTCAGTGTTAATCAGTGAGACTCCCACAGGGTTCAGTGTTAATCAGTGGGACTCCCACAGGGTTCAGTGTTAATCCCTGAGACTCCCGTACGGTTCAGTGTTAATCAATGAGACTCCCATAGCGTTCAGTGTTAATCAGTGAGACTCCCATAGGGTTCTGTGTTAATCATTGAGACTCCCATAGGGTTCAGTGTTAATCACTGAGACTTCCACAGGGTTCAGTGTTAATCACTGAGACTCCAACAGGGTTCAGAGTTAATCAGTGGGACTCCCACAGGGTTCAGTGTTATTCAGTGGGACTCCCACAGGGTTCAGTGTTAATCACTGAGACTCCCGTACGGTTCAGTGTTAATCAATGAGACTCCCATAGCGTTCAGTGTTAATCAGTGAGACTCCCATAGGGTTCTGTGTTAATCATTGAGACTCCCATAGGGTTCAGTGTTAATAAGTGATACTCCCACAGGGTTCAGTATTAATCAGTGAGACTCCCATAGGGTTCAGTGTTAATCACTGAAACTCCGACAGGTTTCAGTGTTAATCAGTGAGACTCCCATAGGGTTCAGTGTTAATCAGTGAGACTCGCATAGGGTTCAGTGTTAATCAGTGAAACTCGCATAGGGTTCAGTGTTAATAAGTGAGACTCCCACAGGGTTCAGTGTTAATCAGTGAGACTCCCATAGGGTTCGGTGTTAATCAGTGAGACTCCCACAGGGTTCAATGTTAATTAGTGAATATCCCATAGGGTTCAGTGTTAATCAGTGAGACTCCCACAGGGTTCAGTGTTAATCAGTGGAACTCCCACAGGGTTCAGTGTTAATCAGTGAGACTCCCACATGGTTCAGGGGTAATCAGTGAGATTCCCACAGGGTTCAGTGTTGATCAGTGAGACTCCCACAGGGTTCAGTCTTAATCAGTGAGACTCCCACAGGGTTCAGTGTTAATCATTGAGACTCCCACAGGGTTCAGTGTTAATCAGTGAGACGCCCATAGGTTTCAGTGACAATCACTGAGACTCCCATAGGGTTCAGTGTTAATCAGTGAGACTCCCATAGGGTTCAGTGTTAATCAGTGAAGCTCCCACAGTGTTCAGTGTTAATAAGTGAGACTCACACAGAGTTCAGTGTTAATCAGTGAGACTCCCATAGGGTTCAGTGTTAATCACTGAAACTCCGACAGGTTTCAGTGTTAATCAGTGAGACTCCCATAGGGTTCAGTGTTAATCAGTGAGACTCGCATAGGGTTCAGTGTTAATCAGTGAAACTCGCATAGGGTTCAGTGTTAATAAGTGAGACTCCCACAGGGTTCAGTGTTAATCAGTGAGACTCCCATAGGGTTCGGTGTTAATCACTGAGACTCCCGTACGGTTCAGTGTTAATCAATGAGACTCCCATAGCGTTCAGTGTTAATCAGTGAGACTCCCATAGGGTTCTGTGTTAATCATTGAGACTCCCATAGGGTTCAGTGTTAATAAGTGATACTCCCACAGGGTTCAGTATTAATCAGTGAGACTCCCATAGGGTTCAGTGTTAATCACTGAAACTCCGACAGGTTTCAGTGTTAATCAGTGAGACTCCCATAGGGTTCAGTGTTAATCAGTGAGACTCGCATAGGGTTCAGTGTTAATCAGTGAAACTCGCATAGGGTTCAGTGTTAATAAGTGAGACTCCCACAGGGTTCAGTGTTAATCAGTGAGACTCCCATAGGGTTCGGTGTTAATCAGTGAGACTCCCACAGGGT
The DNA here is from genome assembly GCF_048934315.1 of Petromyzon marinus. Classification (NCBI taxonomy): domain Eukaryota; kingdom Metazoa; phylum Chordata; class Hyperoartia; order Petromyzontiformes; family Petromyzontidae; genus Petromyzon; species Petromyzon marinus. The sequence continues at coordinate 128,911 of NC_133698.1, read as the reverse complement.
TCAATGTTAATTAGTGAATATCCCATAGGGTTCAGTGTTAATCAGTGAGACTCCCACAGGGTTCAGTGTTAATCAGTGGAACTCCCACAGGGTTCAGTGTTAATCAGTGAGACTCCCACATGGTTCAGGGGTAATCAGTGAGATTCCCACAGGGTTCAGTGTTAATCAGTGAGACTCCCACAGGGTTCAGTCTTAATCAGTGAGACTCCCACAGGGTTCAGTGTTAATCATTGAGACTCCCACAGGGTTCAGTGTTAATCAGTGAGACGCCCATAGGTTTCAGTGACAATCACTGAGACTCCCATAGGGTTCTGTGTTAATCAGTGAGACTCCCATAGGGTTCAGTGTTAATCAGTGAAGCTCCCAAAGTGTTCAGTGTTAATCAGTGAGACTCCCACAGAGTTCAGTGTTAATCAGTGAGACTCCCATAGGGTTCAGTGTTAATCACTGAAACTCCGACAGGTTTCAGTGTTAATCAGTGAGACTCCCATAGGGTTCAGTGTTAATCAGTGAGACTCGCATAGGGTTCAGTGTTAATCAGTGAAACTCGCATAGGGATCAGTGTTAATAAGTGAGACTCCCACAGGGTTCAGTGTTAATCAGTGAGACTCCCATAGGGTTCGGTGTTAATCAGTGAGACTCCCACAGGGTTCAATGTTAATTAGTGAATATCCCATAGGGTTCAGTGTTAATCAGTGAGACTCCCACAGGGTTCAGTGTTAATCAGTGGAACTCCCACAGGGTTCAGTGTTAATCAGTGAGACTCCCACATGGTTCAGGGGTAATCAGTGAGATTCCCACAGGGTTCAGTGTTAATCAGTGAGACTCCCACAGGGTTCAGTGTTAATCACTGAGACTCCCGTACGGTTCAGTGTTAATCAATGAGACTCCCATAGCGTTCAGTGTTAATCAGTGAGACTCCCATAGGGTTCTGTGTTAATCATTGAGACTCCCATAGGGTTCAGTGTTAATAAGTGATACTCCCACAGGGTTCAGTATTAATCAGTGAGACTCCCATAGGGTTCAGTGTTAATCACTGAAACTCCGACAGGTTTCAGTGTTAATCAGTGAGACTCCCATAGGGTTCAGTGTTAATCAGTGAGACTCGCATAGGGTTCAGTGTTAATCAGTGAAACTCGCATAGGGTTCAGTGTTAATAAGTGAGACTCCCACAGGGTTCAGTGTTAATCAGTGAGACTCCCATAGGGTTCGGTGTTAATCAGTGAGACTCCCACAGGGTTCAATGTTAATTAGTGAATATCCCATAGGGTTCAGTGTTAATCAGTGAGACTCCCACAGGGTTCAGTGTTAATCAGTGGAACTCCCACAGGGTTCAGTGTTAATCAGTGAGACTCCCACATGGTTCAGGGGTAATCAGTGAGATTCCCACAGGGTTCAGTGTTAATCAGTGAGACTCCCACAGGGTTCAGTCTTAATCAGTGAGACTCCCACAGGGTTCAGTGTTAATCACTGAGACTCCCACAGGGTTCAGTGTTAATCAGTGAGACTCCCACAGGGTTCAGTGTTAATTAGTGAGACTCCCACAGGGTTCAGTGTTAATCAGTGAGATTCCCACAGGGTTCAGTCTTAATCAGTGAGACTCCCACAGGGTTCAGTGTTAATCAGAGGGACTCCCACAGGGTTCAGTGTTAATCAGTGGGACTCCCACAGGGTTCAGTGTTAATCAGTGAGACTCCCACAGGGTTCAGTGTTAATCAGTGGGACTCCCACAGGGTTCAGTGTTAATCCCTGAGACTCCCGTACGGTTCAGTGTTAATCAATGAGACTCCCATAGCGTTCAGTGTTAATCAGTGAGACTCCCATAGGGTTCTGTGTTAATCATTGAGACTCCCATAGGGTTCAGTGTTAATCACTGAGACTTCCACAGGGTTCAGTGTTAATCACTGAGACTCCAACAGGGTTCAGAGTTAATCAGTGGGACTCCCACAGGGTTCAGTGTTATTCAGTGGGACTCCCACAGGGTTCAGTGTTAATCACTGAGACTCCCGTACGGTTCAGTGTTAATCAATGAGACTCCCATAGCGTTCAGTGTTAATCAGTGAGACTCCCATAGGGTTCTGTGTTAATCATTGAGACTCCCATAGGGTTCAGTGTTAATAAGTGATACTCCCACAGGGTTCAGTATTAATCAGTGAGACTCCCATAGGGTTCAGTGTTAATCACTGAAACTCCGACAGGTTTCAGTGTTAATCAGTGAGACTCCCATAGGGTTCAGTGTTAATCAGTGAGACTCGCATAGGGTTCAGTGTTAATCAGTGAAACTCGCATAGGGTTCAGTGTTAATAAGTGAGACTCCCACAGGGTTCAGTGTTAATCAGTGAGACTCCCATAGGGTTCGGTGTTAATCAGTGAGACTCCCACAGGGTTCAATGTTAATTAGTGAATATCCCATAGGGTTCAGTGTTAATCAGTGAGACTCCCACAGGGTTCAGTGTTAATCAGTGGAACTCCCACAGGGTTCAGTGTTAATCAGTGAGACTCCCACATGGTTCAGGGGTAATCAGTGAGATTCCCACAGGGTTCAGTGTTGATCAGTGAGACTCCCACAGGGTTCAGTCTTAATCAGTGAGACTCCCACAGGGTTCAGTGTTAATCATTGAGACTCCCACAGGGTTCAGTGTTAATCAGTGAGACGCCCATAGGTTTCAGTGACAATCACTGAGACTCCCATAGGGTTCAGTGTTAATCAGTGAGACTCCCATAGGGTTCAGTGTTAATCAGTGAAGCTCCCACAGTGTTCAGTGTTAATCAGTGAGACTCACACAGAGTTCAGTGTTAATCAGTGAGACTCCCATAGGGTTCAGTGTTAATCACTGAAACTCCGACAGGTTTCAGTGTTAATCAGTGAGACTCCCATAGGGTTCAGTGTTAATCAGTGAGACTCGCATAGGGTTCAGTGTTAATCAGTGAAACTCGCATAGGGTTCAGTGTTAATAAGTGAGACTCCCACAGGGTTCAGTGTTAATCAGTGAGACTCCCATAGGGTTCGGTGTTAATCACTGAGACTCCCGTACGGTTCAGTGTTAATCAATGAGACTCCCATAGCGTTCAGTGTTAATCAGTGAGACTCCCATAGGGTTCTGAGTTAATCATTGAGACTCCCATAGGGTTCAGTGTTAATAAGTGATACTCCCACAGGGTTCAGTATTAATCAGTGAGACTCCCATAGGGTTCAGTGTTAATCACTGAAACTCCGACAGGTTTCAGTGTTAATCAGTGAGACTCCCATAGGGTTCAGTGTTAATCAGTGAGACTCGCATAGGGTTCAGTGTTAATCAGTGAAACTCGCATAGGGTTCAGTGTTAATAAGTGAGACTCCCACAGGGTTCAGTGTTAATCAGTGAGACTCCCATAGGGTTCGGTGTTAATCAGTGAGACTCCCACAGGGTTCAATGTTAATTAGTGAATATCCCATAGGGTTCAGTGTTAATCAGTGAGACTCCCACAGGGTTCAGTGTTAATCAGTGGAACTCCCACAGGGTTCAGTGTTAATCAGTGAGACTCCCACATGGTTCAGGGGTAATCAGTGAGATTCCCACAGGGTTCAGTGTTAATCAGTGAGACTCCCACAGGGTTCAGTCTTAATCAGTGAGACTCCCACAGGGTTCAGTGTTAATCATTGAGACTCCCACAGGGTTCAGTGTTAATCAGTGAGACGCCCATAGGTTTCAGTGACAATCACTGAGACTCCCATAGGGTTCAGTGTTAATCAGTGAGACTCCCATAGGGTTCAGTGTTAATCAGTGAAGCTCCCAAAGTGTTCAGTGTTAATCAGTGAGACTCCCACAGAGTTCAGTGTTAATCAGTGAGACTCCCATAGGGTTCAGTGTTAATCACTGAAACTCCGACAGGTTTCAGTGTTAATCAGTGAGACTCCCATAGGGTTCAGTGTTAATCAGTGAGACTCGCATAGGGTTCAGTGTTAATCAGTGAAACTCGCATAGGGTTCAGTGTTAATAAGTGAGACTCCCACAGGGTTCAGTGTTAATCAGTGAGACTCCCATAGGGTTCGGTGTTAATCAGTGAGACTCCCACAGGGTTCAATGTTAATTAGTGAATATCAAATAGGGTTCAGTGTTAATCAGTGAGACTCCCACAGGGTTCAGTGTTAATCAGTGGAACTCCCACAGGGTTCAGTGTTAATCAGTGAGACTCCCACATGGTTCAGGGGTAATCAGTGAGATTCCCACAGGGTTCAGTGTTAATCAGTGAGACTCCCACAGGGTTCAGTCTTAATCAGTGAGACTCCCACAGGGTTCAGTGTTAATCATTGAGACTCCCACAGGGTTCATTGTTAGTCAGTGAGACGCCCATAGGTTTCAGTGACAATCACTGAGACTCCCATAGGGTTCAGTGTTAATCAGTGAGACTCCCATAGGGTTCAGTGTTAATCAGTGAAGCTCCCACAGTGTTCAGTGTTAATCAGTGAGACTCCCACAGAGTTCAGTGTTAATCAGTGACACTCCCGTATGGTTCGTGTGTTAATCAGTGAGACTCCCCCAGGATCCAGTGTTAATCAGTGAGACTCCCATAGGGTTCAGTGTTAATCAGTGAGACTCCCACAGGGTTCAGTGTTAATCAGTGGGACTCCCACAGGGTTCAGTGTTAGTCAGTGAGACTCCCACAGGGTTCAGTGTAAATCAGTGAGACTCCCACAGGGTTCAGTGTTAATCACTGAGACTCCCACAGGGTTCAGCGTTAATAAGTGAGACTCCCACAGGGTTCAGTGTTAATCAGTGAGATTCCCACAGGGTTCAGTGTTAATCAGTGAGACTCCCACAGGGTTCAGTCTTAATCAGTGAGACTGCCACAGGGTTCATTGTTAATCAATGAGACTCCAACAGGGTCCAGGGATAATAAGTGAAACTCCCACAGGGTTCAGTGTCAATCAGTGAGACTCCCACAGGGTTCAGTGTTAATCAGTGAGACTCCCACAGGGTTCAGTGTTAATCAGTGAGACTCCCACAGGGTTCAGTGTTAATCACTGAGACTCCCACAGGGTTCAGTGTTAATCACCGAGACTCCCACAGGGTTCAGTGTTATTCAGTGGGACTCCCACATGGTTCAGTGTTAATCAGTGAGACTCCCACAGGGTTCAGTGTTAATCAATGAGACTCCCACAGGGTTCGGGGATAATCGGTGAGACTCCCACAGGGTTCAGTGTTAATCAGTGAGACTCCCACAGGGTTCAGTGTTAATTAGTGAAGCTCCCACAGTGTTCAGTGTTAATCAGTGAGACTCCCACAGAGTTCAGTGTTAATCGGTGAGACTCCCATAGGGTTCAGTGTTAATCAGTGACACTCCCCGATGGTTCGTGTGTTAATCAGTGAGACTCCCCCTGGATCCAGTGTTAATCAGTGAGACTCCCACAGGGTTCAGTGTTAATCAGTGAGACTCCCACAGGGTTCAGTGTTAATCAGTGAGACTCCCACAGGGTTCAGTGTTAATCAGTGAGACTCCCATAGGGTTCAGTGTTAATCAGTGAAGCTCCCACAGTGTTCAGTGTCAATCAGTGAGACTCCCACAGAGTTCAGTGTTAATCGGTGAGACTCCCATAGGGTTCAGTGTTAATCAGTGACACTCCCGTATGGTTCGTGTGTTAATCAGTGAGACTCCCCCAGGATCCAATGTTAATCAGTGAGAATTCCATAGGGTTCAGTGTTAATCAGTGAGACTCCCACAGGGTTCAGTGTTAATCAGTGAGACTCCCACAGGGTTCAGTGTTAATCAGTGAGACTCCCACAGGGTTCAGTGTTAATCAGTGAGACTCCCACAGGGTTCAGTGTTAATCACTGAGACTCCCACAGGGTTCAGTGTTATCAGTGAGACTCCCACAGGGTTCAGTGTTAATTAGTGAGACTCCCACAGGGTTCAGTGTTAATCAGTGAGATTCCCACAGGGTTGAGTGTTAATCAGTGAGACTCCCACAGGGTTCAGTGTTAAACAGTGGGACTCCCACAGGGTTCAGTGTTATTCAGTGGGACTCCCACAGGTTTCAGTGTTAATCAGTGAGACTCCCACAGGGTTCAGTGTTATTCAGTGGGACTCCCACAGGGTTCAGTGTTAATCAGTGAGACTCCCACAGGGTTCAGTGTTAATCACTGAGACTCCCACAGGGTTCAGTGTTATCAGTGAGATTCCCACAGGGTTCAGTGTTAATCAGTGAGACTCCCACAGGGTTCAGTGTTAATCAGTGGGACTCCCACAGGGTTCAGTGTTATTCAGTGAGACTCCCACAGGGTTCAGTGTTAATCAGTGGGACTACCACAGGGTTCAGTGTTATTCAGTGGGACTCCCACAGGGTTCAGTGTTAATCAGTGAGACTCCCACATGGTTCAGTGTTAATCAGTGAGACTCCCACAGGGTTCAGTGTTAATCAGTGAGACTCCCACAGGGTTCAGTGTTAATCACTGAGACTTCCACAGGGTTCAGTGTTAATCACTGAGACTCCAACAGGGTTCAGAGTTAATCAGTGGGACTCCGACAGGGTTCAGTGTTATTCAGTGAGACTCCCACAGGGTTCAGTGTTAATCAATGAGACTCCCATAGCGTTCAGTGTTAATCAGTGAGACTCCCATAGGGTTCTGTGTTAATCATTGAGACTCCCATAGGGTTCAGTGTTAATAAGTGATACTCCCACAGGGTTCAGTATTAATCAGTGAGACTCCCATAGGGTTCAGTGTTAATCACTGAAACTCCGACAGGTTTCAGTGTTAATCAGTGAGACTCCCATATGGTTCAGTGTTAATCAGTGAGACTCGCATAGGGTTCAGTGTTAATCAGTGAAAATCGCATAGGGTTCAGTGTTAATAAGTGAGACTCCCACAGGGTTCAGTGTTAATCAGTGAGACTCCCATAGGGTTCAGTGTTAATCAATGAGACTCCCACAGGGTTCAATGTTAATTAGTGAATATCCCATAGGGTTCAGTGTTAATCAGTGAGACTCCCACAGGGTTCAGTGTTAATCAGTGGAACTCCCACAGGGTTCAGTGTTAATCAGTGAGACTCCCACATGGTTCAGGGGTAATCAGTGAGATTCCCACAGGGTTCAGTGTTAATCAGTGAGACTCCCACAGGGTTCAGTCTTAATCAGTGAGACTCCCACAGGGTTCAGTGTTAATCATTGAGACTCCCACAGGGTTCAGTGTTAATCAGTGAGACGCCCATAGGTTTCAGTGACAATCACTGAGACTCCCATAGGGTTCAGTGTTAATCAGTGAGACTCCCATAGGGTTCATTGTTAATCAGTGAAGCTCCCACAGTGTTCAGAGTTAATCAGTGAGACTCCCACAGAGTTCAGTGTTAATCAGTGACACTCCCGTATGGTTCGTGTGTTAATCAGTGAGACTCCCCCAGGATCCAGTGTTAATCAGTGAGACTCCCATAGGGTTCAGTGTTAATCAGTGAGACTCCCACAGGGTTCAGTGTTAATCAGTGAGACTCCCACAGGGTTCAGTGTTAGTCAGTGAGACTCCCACAGGGTTCAGTGTAAATCAGTGAGACTCCCACAGGGTTCAGTGTTAATCACTGAGACTCCCACAGGGTTCAGCGTTAATCAGTGAGACTCCCACAGGGTTCAGTGTTAATCAGTGAGATTCCCACAGGGTTCAGTGTTAATCAGTGAGACTCCCACAGGGTTCAGTCTTAATCAGTGAGACTGCCACAGGGTTCATTGTTAATCAATGAGACTCCAACAGGGTCCAGGGATAATAAGTGAGACTCCCACATGGTTCAGTGTCAATCAGTGAGACTCCCACAGGGTTCAGTGTTAATCAGTGAGACTCCCACATGGTTCAGTGTTAATCAGTGAGACTCCCCCAGGGTTCAGTGTTAATCACTGAGACTCCCACAGGGTTCAGTGTTAATCACCGAGACTCCCACAGGGTTCAGTGTTATTCAGTGGGACTCCCACATGGTTCAGTGTTAATCAGTGAGACTCCCACAGGGTTCAGTGTTAATCAATGAGACTCCCACAGGGTTCGGGGATAATCGGTGAGACTCCCACAGGGTTCAGTGTTAATCAGTGAGACTCCCACAGGGTTCAGTGTTAATTAGTGAAGCTCCCACAGTGTTCAGTGTTAATCAGTGAGACTCCCACAGAGTGCAGTGTTAATCGGTGAGACTCCCATAGGGTTCAGTGTTAATCAGTGACACTCCCATATGGTTCGTGTGTTAATCAGTGAGACTCCCCAAGGATCCAGTGTTAATCAGTGAGACTCCCACAGGGTTCAGTGTTAATCAGTGAGACTCCCACAGGGTTCAGTGTTAATCAGTGAGACTCCCACAGGGTTCAGTGTTAATCAGTGAGACTCCCACAGGGTTCAGTGTTAATCAGTGAGACTCCCACAGGGTTCAGTGTTAATCACTAAGACTCCCACAGCGTTCAGTGTTAATCAGGGAGACTCCCACAGGGTTCAGTGTTAATCAGTGAGACTCCCACAGGGTTCAGTTTTAATCAGTGAGACTCCCACAGGGTTCAGTGTTAAACAGTGAGACTCCCACAGGGTTCAGTGTTAATCAGTGAGACTCCCACAGGGTTCAGTGTTAATCATTGAGACTCCCACAGGGTTCAGTGTTAATCAGTGAGACGCCCATAGGTTTCAGTGACAATCACTGAGACTCCCATAGGGTTCAGTGTTAATCAGTGAGACTCCCATAGGGTTCATTGTTAATCAGTGAAGCTCCCACAGTGTTCAGAGTTAATCAGTGAGACTCCCACAGAGTTCAGTGTTAATCAGTGACACTCCCGTATGGTTCGTGTGTTAATCAGTGAGACTCCCCCAGGATCCAGTGTTAATCAGTGAGACTCCCATAGGGTTCAGTGTTAATCAGTGAGACTCCCACAGGGTTCAGTGTTAATCAGTGAGACTCCCACAGGGTTCAGTGTTAGTCAGTGAGACTCCCACAGGGTTCAGTGTAAATCAGTGAGACTCCCACAGGGTTCAGTGTTAATCACTGAGACTCCCACAGGGTTCAGCGTTAATCAGTGAGACTCCCACAGGGTTCAGTGTTAATCAGTGAGATTCCCACAGGGTTCAGTGTTAATCAGTGAGACTCCCACAGGGTTCAGTCTTAATCAGTGAGACTGCCACAGGGTTCATTGTTAATCAATGAGACTCCAACAGGGTCCAGGGATAATAAGTGAGACTCCCACATGGTTCAGTGTCAATCAGTGAGACTCCCACAGGGTTCAGTGTTAATCAGTGAGACTCCCACATGGTTCAGTGTTAATCAGTGAGACTCCCCCAGGGTTCAGTGTTAATCACTGAGACTCCCACAGGGTTCAGTGTTAATCACCGAGACTCCCACAGGGTTCAGTGTTATTCAGTGGGACTCCCACATGGTTCAGTGTTAATCAGTGAGACTCCCACAGGGTTCAGTGTTAATCAATGAGACTCCCACAGGGTTCGGGGATAATCGGTGAGACTCCCACAGGGTTCAGTGTTAATCAGTGAGACTCCCACAGGGTTCAGTGTTAATTAGTGAAGCTCCCACAGTGTTCAGTGTTAATCAGTGAGACTCCCACAGAGTGCAGTGTTAATCGGTGAGACTCCCATAGGGTTCAGTGTTAATCAGTGACACTCCCATATGGTTCGTGTGTTAATCAGTGAGACTCCCCAAGGATCCAGTGTTAATCAGTGAGACTCCCACAGGGTTCAGTGTTAATCAGTGAGACTCCCACAGGGTTCAGTGTTAATCAGTGAGACTCCCACAGGGTTCAGTGTTAATCAGTGAGACTCCCACAGGGTTCAGTGTTAATCAGTGAGACTCCCACAGGGTTCAGTGTTAATCACTAAGACTCCCACAGCGTTCAGTGTTAATCAGGGAGACTCCCACAGGGTTCAGTGTTAATCAGTGAGACTCCCACAGGGTTCAGTTTTAATCAGTGAGACTCCCACAGGGTTCAGTGTTAAACAGTGAGACTCCCACAGGGTTCAGTGTTAATCAGTGAGACTCCCACAGGGTTCAGTGTTAATCATTGAGACTCCCACAGGGTTCAGTGTTAATCAGTGAGACGCCCATAGGTTTCAGTGACAATCACTGAGACTCCCATAGGGTTCAGTGTTAATCAGTGAGACTCCCATAGGGTTCAGTGTTAATCAGTGAAGCTCCCACAGTGTTCAGTGTTAATCAGTGAGACTCCCACAGAGTTCAGTGTTAATCGGTGAGACTCCCATAGGGTTCAGTGTTAATCAGTGACACTCCCGTATGGTTCGTGTGTTAATCAGTGAGACTCCCCCAGGATCCAGTGTTAATCAGTGATACTCCCATAGGGTTCAGTTTAATCAGTGAGACTCCCACAAGGTTCAGTGTTAATCAGTGAGACTCCCACAGGGTTCAGTGTTAGTCAGTGAGACTCCCACAGGGTTCAGTGTTAATCAGTGAGACTCCCACAGGGTTCAGTGTTAATCACTGAGACTCCCACAGCGTTCAGTGTTATCAGTGAGACTCCCACAAGGTTCAGTGTTAATCAGTGAGATTCCCACAGGGTTCAGTGTTAATCAGTGAGACTCCCACAGGGTTCAGTCTTAATCAGTGAGACTGCCACAGGGTTCATTGTTAATCAATGAGAATCCCACAGGGTCCAGGGATAATAAGTGAGACTCCCACAGGGTTCAGTGTCAATCAGTGAGACTCCCACAGGGTTCAGTGTTAATCAGTGAGACTCCCACAGGGTTCAGTGTTAATCAGTGAGACTCCCACAGGGTTCAGTGTTAATCACTGAGACTCCCACAGGGTTCAGTGTTAATCACCGAGACTCCCACAGGGTTCAGTGTTATTCAGTGGGACTCCCACATGGTTCAGTGTTAATCAGTGAGACTCCCACAGGGTTCAGTGTTAATCAATGAGACTCCCACAGGGTTCGGGGATAATCGGTGATACTCCCACAGGGTTCAGTGTTAATCAGTGAGACTCCCACAGGGTTCAGTGTTAATTAGTGAAGCTCCCACAGTGTTCAGTGTTAATCAGTGAGACTCCCACAGAGTTCAGTGTTAATCGGTGAGACTCCCACAGGGTTCAGTGTTAATCAGTGAGACTCCCACAGGGTTCAGTGTTAATTAGTGAAGCTCCCACAGTGTTCAGTGTTAATCAGTGAGACTCCCACAGAGTGCAGTGTTAATCGGTGAGACTCCCATAGGGTTCAGTGTTAATCAGTGACACTCCCGTATGGTTCGTGTGTTAATCAGTGAGACTCCCCAAGGATCCAGTGTTAATCAGTGAGACTCCCACAGGGTTCAGTGTTAATCAGTGAGACTCCCACAGGGTTCAGTGTTAATCAGTGAGACTCCCACAGGGTTCAGTGTTAATCAGTGAGACTCCCACAGGGTTCAGTGTTAATCAGTGAGACTCCCACAGGGTTCAGTGTTAATCACTAAGACTCCCACAGCGTTCAGTGTTAATCAGGGAGACTCCCACAGGGTTCAGTGTTAATCAGTGAGACTCCCACAGGGTTCAGTTTTAATCAGTGAGACTCCCACAGGGTTCAGTGTTAAACAGTGAGACTCCCACAGGGTTCAGTGTTAATCAGTGAGACTCCCACAGGGTTCAGTGTTAATCATTGAGACTCCCACAGGGTTCAGTGTTAATCAGTGAGACGCCCATAGGTTTCAGTGACAATCACTGAGACTCCCATAGGGTTCAGTGTTAATCAGTGAGACTCCCATAGGGTTCAGTGTTAATCAGTGAAGCTCCCACAGTGTTCAGTGTTAATCAGTGAGACTCCCACAGAGTTCAGTGTTAATCGGTGAGACTCCCATAGGGTTCAGTGTTAATCAGTGACACTCCCGTATGGTTCGTGTGTTAATCAGTGAGACTCCCCCAGGATCCAGTGTTAATCAGTGATACTCCCATAGGGTTCAGTTTAATCAGTGAGACTCCCACAAGGTTCAGTGTTAATCAGTGAGACTCCCACAGGGTTCAGTGTTAGTCAGTGAGACTCCCACAGGGTTCAGTGTTAATCAGTGAGACTCCCACAGGGTTCAGTGTTAATCACTGAGACTCCCACAGCGTTCAGTGTTATCAGTGAGACTCCCACAAGGTTCAGTGTTAATCAGTGAGATTCCCACAGGGTTCAGTGTTAATCAGTGAGACTCCCACAGGGTTCAGTCTTAATCAGTGAGACTGCCACAGGGTTCATTGTTAATCAATGAGAATCCCACAGGGTCCAGGGATAATAAGTGAGACTCCCACAGGGTTCAGTGTCAATCAGTGAGACTCCCACAGGGTTCAGTGTTAATCAGTGAGACTCCCACAGGGTTCAGTGTTAATCAGTGAGACTCCCACAGGGTTCAGTGTTAATCAGTGAGACTCCCACAGGGTTCAGTGTTAATCACTGAGACTCCCACAGCGTTCAGTGTTATCAGTGAGACTCCCACAAGGTTCAGTGTTAATCAGTGAGATTCCCACAGGGTTCAGTGTTAATCAGTGAGACTCCCACAGGGTTCAGTCTTAATCAGTGAGACTGCCACAGGGTTCATTGTTAATCAATGAGAATCCCACAGGGTCCAGGGATAATAAGTGAGACTCCCACAGGGTTCAGTGTCAATCAGTGAGACTCCCACAGGGTTCAGTGTTAATCAGTGAGACTCCCACAGGGTTCAGTGTTAATCAGTGAGACTCCCACAGGGTTCAGTGTTAATCACTGAGACTCCCACAGGGTTCAGTGTTAATCACCGAGACTCCCACAGGGTTCAGTGTTATTCAGTGGGACTCCCACATGGTTCAGTGTTAATCAGTGAGACTCCCACAGGGTTCAGTGTTAATCAATGAGACTCCCACAGGGTTCGGGGATAATCGGTGATACTCCCACAGGGTTCAGTGTTAATCAGTGAGACTCCCACAGGGTTCAGTGTTAATTAGTGAAGCTCCCACAGTGTTCAGTGTTAATCAGTGAGACTACCACAGAGTTCAGTGTTAATCGGTGAGACTCCCATAGGGTTCAGTGTTAATCAGTGACACTCCCGTATGGTTCGTGTGTTAATCAGTGAGACTCCCCCAGGATCCAGTGTTAATCAGTGAGACTCCCACAGGGTTCAGTGTTAATCAGTGAGACTCCCACAGGGTTCAGTGTTAATCAGTGAGACTCCCACAGGGTTCAGTGTTAATCAGTGAGACTCCCACAGGGTTCAGTGTTAATCAGTGAGACTCCCACAGGGTTCAGTGTTAATCACTGAGACTCCCACAGCGTTCAGTGTTAATCAGGGAGACTCCCACAGGGTTCAGTGTTAATCAGTGAGACTCCCACAGGGTTCAGTTTTAATCAGTGAGACTCCCACAGGGTTCAGTGTTAAACAGTGAGACTCCCACAGGGTTCAGTGTTAATCAGTGAGACTCCCACAGGGTTCAGTGTTAATCATTGAGACTCCCACAGGGTTCAGTGTTAATCAGTGAGACGCCCATAGGTTTCAGTGACAATCACTGAGACTCCCATAGGGTTCAGTGTTAATCAGTGAGACTCCCACAGGGTTCAGTTTTAATCAGTGAGACTCCCACAGGGTTCAGTGTTAAACAGTGAGACTCCCACAGGGTTCAGTGTTAATCAGTGAGACTCCCACAGGGTTCAGTGTTAATCATTGAGACTCCCACAGGGTTCAGTGTTAATCAGTGAGACGCCCATAGGTTTCAGTGACAATCACTGAGACTCCCATAGGGTTCAGTGTTAATCAGTGAGACTCCCATAGGGTTCAGTGTTAATCAGTGAAGCTCCCACAGTGTTCAGTGTTAATCAGTGAGATTCCCACAGGGTTCAGTGTTAATCAGTGAGACTCCCACAGGGTTCAGTCTTAATCAGTGAGACTGCCACAGGGTTCATTGTTAATCAATGAGACTCCAACAGGGTCCAGGGATAATAAGTGAGACTCCCACATGGTTCAGTGTCAATCAGTGAGACTCCCACAGGGTTCAGTGTTAATCAGTGAGACTCCCACAGGGTTCAGTGTTAATCAGTGAGACTCCCCCAGGGTTCAGTGTTAATCACTGAGACTCCCACAGGGTTCAGTGTTAATCACCGAGACTCCCACAGGGTTCAGTGTTATTCAGTGGGACTCCCACATGGTTCAGTGTTAATCAGTGAGACTCCCACAGGGTTCAGTGTTAATCAATGAGACTCCCACAGGGTTCGGGGATAATCGGTGAGACTCCCACAGGGTTCAGTGTTAATCAGTGAGACTCCCACAGGGTTCAGTGTTAATTAGTGAAGCTCCCACAGTGTTCAGTGTTAATCAGTGAGACTCCCACAGAGTGCAGTGTTAATCGGTGAGACTCCCATAGGGTTCAGTGTTAATCAGTGACACTCCCGTATGGTTCGTGTGTTAATCAGTGAGACTCCCCCAGGATCCAGTGTTAATCAGTGAGACTCCCAAAGGGTTCAGTGTTAATCAGTGAGACTCCCACAGGGTTCAGTGTTAATCAGTGAGACTCCCACAGGGTTCAGTGTTAATCAGTGAGACTCCCACAGGGTTCAGTGTTAATCAGTGAGACTCCCACAGGGTTCAGTGTTAATCACTGAGACTCCCACAGCGTTCAGTGTTAATCAGGGAGACTCCCACAGGGTTCAGTGTTAATCAGTGAGACTCCCACAGGGTTCAGTTTTAATCAGTGAGACTCCCACAGGGTTCAGTGTTAAACAGTGAGACTCCCACAGGGTTCAGTGTTAATCAGTGAGACTCCCACAGGGTTCAGTGTTAATCAGTGAGACTCCCACAGGGTTCAGTGTTAATCATTGAGACTCCCACAGGGTTCAGTGTTAATCAGTGAGACGCCCATAGGTTTCAGTGACAATCACTGAGACTCCCATAGGGTTCAGTGTTAATCAGTGAGACTCCCATAGGGTTCAGTGTTAATCAGTGAAGCTCCCACAGTGTTCAGTGTTAATCAGTGAGACTCCCACAGAGTTCAGTGTTAATCGGTGAGACTCCCATAGGGTTCAGTGTTAATCAGTGACACTCCCGTATGGTTCGTGTGTTAATCAGTGAGACTCCCCCAGGATCCAGTGTTAATCAGTGATACTCCCATAGGGTTCAGTTTAATCAGTGAGACTCCCACAAGGTTCAGTGTTAATCAGTGAGACTCCCACAGGGTTCAGTGTTAGTCAGTGAGACTCCCACAGGGTTCAGTGTTAATCAGTGAGACTCCCACAGGGTTCAGTGTTAATCACTGAGACTCCCACAGCGTTCAGTGTTATCAGTGAGACTCCCACAAGGTTCAGTGTTAATCAGTGAGATTCCCACAGGGTTCAGTGTTAATCAGTGAGACTCCCACAGGGTTCAGTCTTAATCAGTGAGACTGCCACAGGGTTCATTGTTAATCAATGAGAATCCCACAGGGTCCAGGGATAATAAGTGAGACTCCCACAGGGTTCAGTGTCAATCAGTGAGACTCCCACAGGGTTCAGTGTTAATCAGTGAGACTCCCACAGGGTTCAGTGTTAATCAGTGAGACTCCCACAGGGTTCAGTGTTAATCACTGAGACTCCCACAGGGTTCAGTGTTAATCACCGAGACTCCCACAGGGTTCAGTGTTATTCAGTGGGACTCCCACATGGTTCAGTGTTAATCAGTGAGACTCCCACAGGGTTCAGTGTTAATCAATGAGACTCCCACAGGGTTCGGGGATAATCGGTGATACTCCCACAGGGTTCAGTGTTAATCAGTGAGACTCCCACAGGGTTCAGTGTTAATTAGTGAAGCTCCCACAGTGTTCAGTGTTAATCAGTGAGACTCCCACAGAGTTCAGTGTTAATCGGTGAGACTCCCATAGGGTTCAGTGTTAATCAGTGACACTCCCGTATGGTTCGTGTGTTAATCAGTGAGACTCCCCCAGGATCCAGTGTTAATCAGTGAGACTCCCACAGGGTTCAGTGTTAATCAGTGAGACTCCCACAGGGTTCAGTGTTAATCAGTGAGACTCCCACAGGGTTCAGTGTTAATCAGTGAGACTCCCACAGGGTTCAGTGTTAATCAGTGAGACTCCCACAGGGTTCAGTGTTAATCACTGAGACTCCCACAGCGTTCAGTGTTAATCAGGGAGACTCCCACAGGGTTCAGTGTTAATCAGTGAGACTCCCACAGGGTTCAGTTTTAATCAGTGAGACTCCCACAGGGTTCAGTGTTAAACAGTGAGACTCCCACAGGGTTCAGTGTTAATCAGTGAGACTCCCACAGGGTTCAGTGTTAATCATTGAGACTCCCACAGGGTTCAGTGTTAATCAGTGAGACGCCCATAGGTTTCAGTGACAATCACTGAGACTCCCATAGGGTTCAGTGTTAATCAGTGAGACTCCCATAGGGTTCAGTGTTAATCAGTGAAGCTCCCACAGTGTTCAGTGTTAATCAGTGAGACTCCCACAGAGTTCAGTGTTAATCGGTGAGACTCCCATAGGGTTCAGTGTTAATCAGTGACACTCCCGTATGGTTCGTGTGTTAATCAGTGAGACTCCCCCAGGATCCAGTGTTAATCAGTGATACTCCCATAGGGTTCAGTTTAATCAGTGAGACTCCCACAAGGTTCAGTGTTAATCAGTGAGACTCCCACAGGGTTCAGTGTTAATCACTGAGACTCCCACAGGGTTCAGTGTTATCAGTGAGACTCCCACAGGGTTCAGCGTTAATCAGTGAGACTCCCACAGGGTTCAGTGTTAATCAGTGAGATTCCCACAGGGTTCAGTGTTAATCAGTGAGACTCCCACAGGGTTCAGTCTTAATCAGTGAGACTGCCACAGGGTTCATTGTTAATCAATGAGACTCCCACAGGGTCCAGGGATAATAAGTGAGACTCCCACAGGGTTCAGTGTCAATCAGTGAGACTCCCACACGGTTCAGTGTTAATCAGTGAGACTCCCACAGGGTTCAGTGTTAATCAGTGAGACTCCCACAGGGTTCAGTGTTAATCACTGAGACTCCCACAGGGTTCAGTGTTAATCACTGAGACTCCCACAGGGTTCAGTATTAATCAGTGAGACTCCCATAGGGTTCAGTGTTAATCACTGAAACTCCGACAGGTTTCAGTGTTAATCAGTGAGACTCCCATAGGGTTCAGTGTTAATCAGTGAGACTCGCATAGGGTTCAGTGTTAATCAGTGAGACTCCCATAGGGTTCAGTGTTAATCAGTGAGACTCCCACAGGGTTCGGTGTTAATCAGTGAGACTCCCACAGCATTCAGTGTTAATCAGTGAGACTCCCACAGGGTTCAGCGTTAATCAGTGAGACTCTCACAGGGTTCAGTGTTAATCACTGAGACTCCCACAGGGTTCAGTGTTATCAGTGAGACTCCCACAGGGTTCCGTGTTAATTAGTGAGACTCCCACAGGGTTCAGTGTTAATCAGTGAGATTCCCACAGGGTTCAGTGGTAATCAGTGAGACTCCCACAGGGTTCAGTGTTAATCAGTGGGACTCCCACAGGGTTCAGTGTTATTCAGTGGGACTCCCACAGGGTTCAGTGTTAATCAGTGAGACTCCCACAGGGTTCAGTGTTAATCAGTGGGACTCCCACAGGGTTCAGTGTTATTCAGTGGGACTCCCACAGGGTTCAGTGTTAATCAGTGAGACTCCCACAGGGTTCAGTGTTAATCAGTGAGACTCCCACAGGGTTCAGTGTTAATCAGTGAGACTCCCACAGGGTTCAGTGTTAATCACTGAGACTCCCACAGGGTTCAGTGTTAATCACTGAGACTCCAACACGGTTCAGAGTTAATCAGTGGGACTCCCACAGGGTTCAGTGTTATTCAGTGGGACTCCCACAGGGTTCAGTGTTAATCACTGAGACTCCAGTAGGGTTCAGTGTCAATCAATGAGACTCCCTTAGGGTTCAGTGTTAATCAGTGAGACTCCCATAGGGTTCAGCGTTAATCAGTGATACTCCCACAGGGTTCAGTATTAATCAGTGAGACTCCCATAGGGTTCAGTGTTAATCACTGAAACTCCGACAGGTTTCAGTGTTAATCAGTGAGACTCCCATAGGGTTCAGTGTTAATCAGTGAGACTCGCATAGGGTTCAGTGTTAATCAGTGAAACTCGCATAGGGTTCAGTGTTAATAAGTGAGACTCCCACAGGGTTCAGTGTTAATCAGTGAGACTCCCACAGCGTTCAGTGTTAATCAGTGAGACTCCCATAGGGTTCAGTGTTAATCAGTGAGACTCCCACAGGGTTCAATGTTAATTAGTGAATATCCCATAGGGTTCAGTGTTAATCAGTGAGACTCCCACAGGGTTCAGTGTTAATCAGTGGGACTCCCACATGGTTCAGTGTTAATCAGTGAGACTCCCACATGGTTCAGGGGTAATCAGTGAGATTCCCACAGGGTTCAGTGTTAATCAGTGAGACTCCCACAGGGTTCAGTCTTAATAAGTGAGACTCCCACAGAGTTCAGTGTTAATCGGTGAGACTCCCATAGGGTTCAGTGTTAATCAGTGACACTCCCGTATGGTTCGTGTGTTAATCAGTGAGACTCCCCCAGGATCCAGTGTTAATCAGTGAGACTCCCATAGGGTTCAGTGTTAATCAGTGAGACTCCCACAGGGTTCAGTGTTAATCAGTGAGACTCCCACAGGGTTCAGTGTTAGTCAGTGAGACTCCCACAGGGTTCAGTGTTAATCAGTGAGACTCCCACAGGGTTCAGTGTTAATCACTGAGACTCCCACAGGGTTCAGTGTTATCAGTGAGACTCCCACAGGGTTCAGCGTTAATCAGTGAGACTCCCACAGGGTTCAGTGTTAATCAGTGAGATTCCCACAGGGTTCAGTGTTAATCAGTGAGACTCCCACAGGGTTCAGTCTTAATCAGTGAGACTGCCACAGGGTTCATTGTTAATCAATGAGACTCCCACAGGGTCCAGGGATAATAAGTGAGACTCCCACAGGATTCAGTGTCAATCAGTGAGACTCCCACAGGGTTCAGTGTTAATCAGTGAGACTCCCACAGGGTTCAGTGTTAATCAGTGAGACTCCCACAGGGTTCAGTGTTAATCACTGAGACTCCCACAGGGTTCAGTGTTAATCACTGAGACTCCCACAGGGTTCAGTATTAATCAGTGAGACTCCCATAGGGTTCAGTGTTAATCACTGAAACTCCGACAGGTTTCAGTGTTAATCAGTGAGTCTCCCATAGGGTTCAGTGTTAATCAGTGAGACTCGCATAGGGTTCAGTGTTAATCAGTGAAACTCGCATAGGGTTCAGTGTTAATGAGTGAGACTCCCACAGGGTTCGGTGTTAATCAGTGAGACTCCCACAGCATTCAGTGTTAATCAGTGAGACTCCCACAGGGTTCAGTGTTAATCAGTGAGACTCCCACAGGGTTCAGTGTTAATCACTGAGACTCCCACAGGGTTCAGTGTTATCAGTGAGACTCCCACAGGGTTCCGTGTTAATTAGTGAGACTCCCACAGGGTTCAGTGTTAATCAGTGAGATTCCCACAGGGTTCAGTGTTAATCAGTGAGACTCCCACAGGGTTCAGTGTTAATCAGTGGGACTCCCACAGGGTTCAGTGTTATTCAGTGGGACTCCCACAGGGTTCAGTGTTAATCAGTGAGACTCCCACAGGGTTCAGTGTTAATCAGTGGGACTCCCACAGGGTTCAGTGTTATTCAGTGGGACTCCCACAGGGTTCAGTGTTAATCAGTGAGACTCCCACAGGGTTCAGTGTTAATCAGTGAGACTCCCACAGGGTTCAGTATTAATCAGTGAGACTCCCACAGGGTTCAGTGTTAATCAGTGAGACTCCCACAGGGTTCAGTGTTAATCAGTGAGACTCCCACAGGGTTCAGTGTTAATCACTGAGACTTCCACAGGGTTCAGTGTTAATCACTGAGACTCCAACAGGGTTCAGAGTTAATCAGTGGGACTCCCACAGGGTTCAGTGTTATTCAGTGGGACTCCCACAGGGTTCAGTGTTAATCACTGAGACTCCCGTAGGGTTCAGTGTTAATCAATGAGACTCCCATAGGGTTCAGTGTTAATCAATGAGACTCCCATAGGGTTCAGTGTTAATCAGTGAGACTCCCATAGGGTTCTGTGTTAATCATTGAGACTCCCATAGGGTTCAGTGTTAATAAGTGATACTCCCACAGGGTTCAGTATTAATCAGTGAGACTCCCATAGGGTTCAGTGTTAATCACTGAAACTCCGACAGGTTTCAGTGGTAATCAGTGAGACTCCCATAGGGTTCAGTGTTAATCAGTGAGACTGGCATAGGGTTCAGTGTTAATCAGTGAGACTCCCACAGGGTTCAGTGTTAGTCAGTGAGACTCCCACAGGGTTCAGTGTTAATCAGTGAGACTCCCACAGGGTTCAGTGTTAATCACTGAGACTCCCACAGGGTTCAGTGTTATCAGTGAGACTCCCACAGGGTTCAGCGTTAATCAGTGAGACTCCCACAGGGTTCAGTGTTAATCAGTGAGACTCCCACAGGGTCCAGGGATAATAATTGAGACTCCCACAGGGTTCAGTGTCAATCAGTGAGACTCCCACAGGGTTCAATGTTAATCAGTGAGACTCCCACAGGGTTCAGTGTTAATCAGTGAGACTTACACAGGGTTCAGTGTTAATCTCTGAGACTCCCACAGGGTTCAGTGTTAATCAGTGAGATTCCCACAGGGTTCAGTGTTAATCAGTGAGACTCCCACAGGGTTCAGTCTTAATCAGAGAGACTGCCACAGGGTTCATTGTTAATCAATGAGACTCCCACAGGGTCCAGGGATAATAAGTGAGACTCCCACAGGGTTCAGTGTCAATCAGTGAGACTCCCACAGGGTTCAGTGTTAATCAGTGAGACTCCCACAGGGTTCAGTGTTAATCAGTGAGACTCCCACAGGGTTCAGTGTTAATCACTGAGACTCCCACAGGGTTCAGTGTTAATCACTGAGACTCCCACAGGGTTCAGTATTAATCAGTGAGACTCCCATAGGGTTCAGTGTTAATCACTGAAACTCCGACAGGTTTCAGTGTTAATCAGTGAGTCTCCCATAGGGTTCAGTGTTAATCAGTGAGACTCGCATAGGGTTCAGTGTTAATCAGTGAAACTCGCATAGGGTTCAGTGTTAATGAATGATACTCCCACAGGGTTCGGAGTTAATCAGTGAGACTCCCACAGCATTCAGTGTTAATCAGTGAGACTCCCACAGGGTTCAGTGTTAATCAGTGAGACTCCCACAGGGTTCAGTGTTAATCACTGAGACTCCCACAGAGTTCAGTGTTATCAGTGAGACTCCCACAGGGTTCCGTGTTAATTAGTGAGACTCCCACAGGGTTCAGTGTTAATCAGTGAGATTCCCACAGGGTTCAGTGTTAATCAGTGAGACTCCCACAGGGTTCAGTGTTAATCAGTGGGACTCCGACAGGTTTCAGTGTTAATCAGTGAGACTCCCATAGGGTTCAGTGTTAATCAGTGAGACTGGCATAGGGTTCAGTGTTAATCAGTGAGACTCCCACAGGGTTCAGTGTTAGTCAGTGAGACTCCCACAGGGTTCAGTGTTAATCAGTGAGACTCCCACAGGGTTCAGTGTTAATCACTGAGACTCCCACAGGGTTCAGTGTTATCAGTGAGACTCCCACAGGGTTCAGCGTTAATCAGTGAGACTCCCACAGGGTTCAGTGTTAATCAGTGAGACTCCCACAGGGTCCAGGGATAATAATTGAGACTCCCACAGGGTTCAGTGTCAATCAGTGAGACTCCCACAGGGTTCAATGTTAATCAGTGAGACTCCCACAGGGTTCAGTGTTAATCAGTGAGACTCCCACAGGGTTCAGTGTTAATCTCTGAGACTCCCACAGGGTTCAGTGTTAATCAGTGAGATTCCCACAGAGTTCAGTGTTAATCAGTGAGACTCCCACAGGGTTCAGTCTTAATCAGAGAGACTGCCACAGGGTTCATTGTTAATCAATGAGACTCCCACAGGGTCCAGGGATAATAAGTGAGACTCCCACAGGGTTCAGTGTCAATCAGTGAGACTCCCACAGGGTTCAGTGTTAATCAGTGAGACTCCCACAGGGTTCAGTGTTAATCAGTGAGACTCCCACAGGGTTCAGTGTTAATCACTGAGACTCCCACAGGGTTCAGTGTTAATCACTGAGACTCCCACAGGGTTCAGTATTAATCAGTGAAACTCCCATAGGGTTCAGTGTTAATCACTGAAACTCCGACAGGTTTCAGTGTTAATCAGTGAGTCTCCCATAGGGTTCAGTGTTAATCAGTGAGACTCGCATAGGGTTCAGTGTTAATCAGTGAAACTCGCATAGGGTTCAGTGTTAATGAGTGAGACTCCCACAGGGTTCGGTGTTAATCAGTGAGACTCCCACAGCATTCAGTGTTAATCAGTGAGACTCCCACAGGGTTCAGTGTTAATCAGTGAGACTCCCACAGGGTTCAGTGTTAATCACTGAGACTCCCACAGGGTTCAGTGTTATCAGTGAGACTCCCACAGGGTTCCGTGTTAATTAGTGAGACTCCCACAGGGTTCAGTGTTAATCAGTGAGATTCCCACAGGGTTCAGTGTTAATCAGTGAGACTCCCACAGGGTTCAGTGTTAATCAGTGAGACTCCCACAGGGTTCAGTGTTAATCACTGAGACTCCCACAGGGTTCAGTGTTAATCACTGAGACTCCCACAGGGTTCAGTATTAATCAGTGAGACTCCCATAGGGTTCAGTGTTAATCACTGAAACTCCGACAGGTTTCAGTGTTAATCAGTGAGTCTCCCATAGGGTTCAGTGTTAATCAGTGAGACTCGCATAGGGTTCAGTGTTAATCAGTGAAACTCGCATAGGGTTCAGTGTTAATGAATGATACTCCCACAGGGTTCGGAGTTAATCAGTGAGACTCCCACAGCATTCAGTGTTAATCAGTGAGACTCCCACAGGGTTCAGTGTTAATCAGTGAGACTCCCACAGGCTTCAGTGTTAATCACTGAGACTCCCACAGAGTTCAGTGTTATCAGTGAGACTCCCACAGGGTTCCGTGTTAATTAGTGAGACTCCCACAGGGTTCAGTGTTAATCAGTGAGATTCCCACAGGGTTCAGTGTTAATCAGTGAGACTCCCACAGGGTTCAGTGTTAATCAGTGGGACTCCGACAGGTTTCAGTGTTAATCAGTGAGACTCCCATAGGGTTCAGTGTTAATCAGTGAGACTGGCATAGGGTTCAGTGTTAATCAGTGAGACTCCCACAGGGTTCAGTGTTAGTCAGTGAGACTCCCACAGGGTTCAGTGTTAATCAGTGAGACTCCCACAGGGTTCAGTGTTAATCACTGAGACTCCCACAGGGTTCAGTGTTATCAGTGAGACTCCCACAGGGTTCAGCGTTAATCAGTGAGACTCCCACAGGGTTCAGTGTTAATCAGTGAGACTCCCACAGGGTCCAGGGATAATAATTGAGACTCCCACAGGGTTCAGTGTCAATCAGTGAGACTCCCACAGGGTTCAATGTTAATCAGTGAGACTCCCACAGGGTTCAGTGTTAATCAGTGAGACTCCCACAGGGTTCAGTGTTAATCTCTGAGACTCCCACAGGGTTCAGTGTTAATCAGTGAGATTCCCACAGAGTTCAGTGTTAATCAGTGAGACTCCCACAGGGTTCAGTCTTAATCAGAGAGACTGCCACAGGGTTCATTGTTAATCAATGAGACTCCCACAGGGTCCAGGGATAATAAGTGAGACTCCCACAGGGTTCAGTGTCAATCAGTGAGACTCCCACAGGGTTCAGTGTTAATCAGTGAGACTCCCACAGGGTTCAGTGTTAATCAGTGAGACTCCCACAGGGTTCAGTGTTAATCACTGAGACTCCCACAGGGTTCAGTGTTAATCACTGAGACTCCCACAGGGTTCAGTATTAATCAGTGAAACTCCCATAGGGTTCAGTGTTAATCACTGAAACTCCGACAGGTTTCAGTGTTAATCAGTGAGTCTCCCATAGGGTTCAGTGTTAATCAGTGAGACTCGCATAGGGTTCAGTGTTAATCAGTGAAACTCGCATAGGGTTCAGTGTTAATGAGTGAGACTCCCACAGGGTTCGGTGTTAATCAGTGAGACTCCCACAGCATTCAGTGTTAATCAGTGAGACTCCCACAGGGTTCAGTGTTAATCAGTGAGACTCCCACAGGGTTCAGTGTTAATCACTGAGACTCCCACAGGGTTCAGTGTTATCAGTGAGACTCCCACAGGGTTCCGTGTTAATTAGTGAGACTCCCACAGGGTTCAGTGTTAATCAGTGAGATTCCCACAGGGTTCAGTGTTAATCAGTGAGACTCCCACAGGGTTCAGTGTTATCAGTGAGACTCCCACAGGGTTCCGTGTTAATTAGTGAGACTCCCACAGGGTTCAGTGTTAATCAGTGAGATTCCCACAGGGTTCAGTGTTAATCAGTGAGACTCCCACAGGGTTCAGTGTTAATCAGTGGGACTCCCACAGGGTTCAGTGTTATTCAGTGGGACTCCCACAGGGTTCAGTGTTAATCAGTGAGACTCCCACAGGGTTCAGTGTTAATCAGTGGGACTCCCACAGGGTTCAGTGTTATTCAGTGGGACTCCCACAGGGTTCAGTGTTAATCAGTGAGACTCCCACAGGGTTCAGTGTTAATCAGTGAGACTCCCACAGGGTTCAGTATTAATCAGTGAGACTCCCACAGGGTTCAGTGTTAATCAGTGAGACTCCCACAGGGTTCAGTGTTAATCAGTGAGACTCCCACAGGGTTCAGTGTTAATCACTGAGACTTCCACAGGGTTCAGTGTTAATCACTGAGACTCCAACAGGGTTCAGAGTTAATCAGTGGGACTCCCACAGGGTTCAGTGTTATTCAGTGGGACTCCCACAGGGTTCAGTGTTAATCACTGAGACTCCCGTAGGGTTCAGTGTTAATCAATGAGACTCCCATAGGGTTCAGTGTTAATCAATGAGACTCCCATAGGGTTCAGTGTTAATCAGTGAGACTCCCATAGGGTTCTGTGTTAATCATTGAGACTCCCATAGGGTTCAGTGTTAATAAGTGATACTCCCACAGGGTTCAGTATTAATCAGTGAGACTCCCATAGGGTTCAGTGTTAATCACTGAAACTCCGACAGGTTTCAGTGTTAATCAGTGAGACTCCCATAGGGTTCAGTGTTAATCAGTGAGACTGGCATAGGGTTCAGTGTTAATCAGTGAGACTCCCACAGGGTTCAGTGTTAGTCAGTGAGACTCCCACAGGGTTCAGTGTTAATCAGTGAGACTCCCACAGGGTTCAGTGTTAATCACTGAGACTCCCACAGGGTTCAGTGTTATCAGTGAGACTCCCACAGGGTTCAGCGTTAATCAGTGAGACTCCCACAGGGTTCAGTGTTAATCAGTGAGACTCCCACAGGGTCCAGGGATAATAATTGAGACTCCCACAGGGTTCAGTGTCAATCAGTGAGACTCCCACAGGGTTCAATGTTAATCAGTGAGACTCCCACAGGGTTCAGTGTTAATCAGTGAGACTTCCACAGGGTTCAGTGTTAATCTCTGAGACTCCCACAGGGTTCAGTGTTAATCAGTGAGATTCCCACAGGGTTCAGTGTTAATCAGTGAGACTCCCACAGGGTTCAGTCTTAATCAGAGAGACTGCCACAGGGTTCATTGTTAATCAATGAGACTCCCACAGGGTCCAGGGATAATAAGTGAGACTCCCACAGGGTTCAGTGTCAATCAGTGAGACTCCCACAGGGTTCAGTGTTAATCAGTGAGACTCCCACAGGGTTCAGTGTTAATCAGTGAGACTCCCACAGGGTTCAGTGTTAATCACTGAGACTCCCACAGGGTTCAGTGTTAATCACTGAGACTCCCACAGGGTTCAGTATTAATCAGTGAGACTCCCATAGGGTTCAGTGTTAATCACTGAAACTCCGACAGGTTTCAGTGTTAATCAGTGAGTCTCCCATAGGGTTCAGTGTTAATCAGTGAGACTCGCATAGGGTTCAGTGTTAATCAGTGAAACTCGCATAGGGTTCAGTGTTAATGAATGATACTCCCACAGGGTTCGGAGTTAATCAGTGAGACTCCCACAGCATTCAGTGTTAATCAGTGAGACTCCCACAGGGTTCAGTGTTAATCAGTGAGACTCCCACAGGGTTCAGTGTTAATCACTGAGACTCCCACAGAGTTCAGTGTTATCAGTGAGACTCCCACAGGGTTCCGTGTTAATTAGTGAGACTCCCACAGGGTTCAGTGTTAATCAGTGAGATTCCCACAGGGTTCAGTGTTAATCAGTGAGACTCCCACAGGGTTCAGTGTTAATCAGTGGGACTCCGACAGGTTTCAGTGTTAATCAGTGAGACTCCCATAGGGTTCAGTGTTAATCAGTGAGACTGGCATAGGGTTCAGTGTTAATCAGTGAGACTCCCACAGGGTTCAGTGTTAGTCAGTGAGACTCCCACAGGGTTCAGTGTTAATCAGTGAGACTCCCACAGGGTTCAGTGTTAATCACTGAGACTCCCACAGGGTTCAGTGTTATCAGTGAGACTCCCACAGGGTTCAGCGTTAATCAGTGAGACTCCCACAGGGTTCAGTGTTAATCAGTGAGACTCCCACAGGGTCCAGGGATAATAATTGAGACTCCCACAGGGTTCAGTGTCAATCAGTGAGACTCCCACAGGGTTCAATGTTAATCAGTGAGACTCCCACAGGGTTCAGTGTTAATCAGTGAGACTCCCACAGGGTTCAGTGTTAATCTCTGAGACTCCCACAGGGTTCAGTGTTAATCAGTGAGATTCCCACAGAGTTCAGTGTTAATCAGTGAGACTCCCACAGGGTTCAGTCTTAATCAGAGAGACTGCCACAGGGTTCATTGTTAATCAATGAGACTCCCACAGGGTCCAGGGATAATAAGTGAGACTCCCACAGGGTTCAGTGTCAATCAGTGAGACTCCCACAGGGTTCAGTGTTAATCAGTGAGACTCCCACAGGGTTCAGTGTTAATCAGTGAGACTCCCACAGGGTTCAGTGTTAATCACTGAGACTCCCACAGGGTTCAGTGTTAATCACTGAGACTCCCACAGGGTTCAGTATTAATCAGTGAAACTCCCATAGGGTTCAGTGTTAATCACTGAAACTCCGACAGGTTTCAGTGTTAATCAGTGAGTCTCCCATAGGGTTCAGTGTTAATCAGTGAGACTCGCATAGGGTTCAGTGTTAATCAGTGAAACTCGCATAGGGTTCAGTGTTAATGAGTGAGACTCCCACAGGGTTCGGTGTTAATCAGTGAGACTCCCACAGCATTCAGTGTTAATCAGTGAGACTCCCACAGGGTTCAGTGTTAATCAGTGAGACTCCCACAGGGTTCAGTGTTAATCACTGAGACTCCCACAGGGTTCAGTGTTATCAGTGAGACTCCCACAGGGTTCCGTGTTAATTAGTGAGACTCCCACAGGGTTCAGTGTTAATCAGTGAGATTCCCACAGGGTTCAGTGTTAATCAGTGAGACTCCCACAGGGTTCAGTGTTAATCAGTGGGACTCCCACAGGGTTCAGTGTTATTCAGTGGGACTCCCACAGGGTTCAGTGTTAATCAGTGAGACTCCCACAGGGTTCAGTGTTAATCAGTGGGACTCCCACAGGGTTCAGTGTTATTCAGTGGGACTCCCACAGGGTTCAGTGTTAATCAGTGAGACTCCCACAGGGTTCAGTGTTAATCAGTGAGACTCCAACAGGGTTCAGTGTTAATCAGTGAGACTCCCACAGGGTTCAGTGTTAATCAGTGAGACTCCCACAGGGTTCAGTGTTAATCAGTGAGACTCCCACAGGGTTCAGTGTTAATCACTGAGACTCCCACAGGGTTCAGTGTTAATCACTGAGACTCCAACAGGGTTCAGAGTTAATCAGTGGGACTCCCACAGGGTTCAGTGTTATTCAGTGGGACTCCCACAGGGTTCAGTGTTAATCACTGAGACTCCCGTAGGGTTCAGTGTTAATCAATGAGACTCCCATAGGGTTCAGTGTTAATCAATGAGACTCCCATAGGGTTCAGTGTTAATCAGTGAGACTCCCATAGGGTTCAGTGTTAATCACTGAAACTCCGACAGGTTTCAGTGTTAATCAGTGAGTCTCCCATAGGGTTCAGTGTTAATCAGTGAGA
This sequence comes from Petromyzon marinus, assembly GCF_048934315.1. Lineage (NCBI taxonomy): Eukaryota > Metazoa > Chordata > Hyperoartia > Petromyzontiformes > Petromyzontidae > Petromyzon > Petromyzon marinus. The sequence goes on along the minus strand of NC_133698.1, from coordinate 100,816 downwards.
CTCGCATAGGGTTCAGTGTTAATCAGTGAAACTCGCATAGGGTTCAGTGTTAATGAGTGAGACTCCCACAGGGTTCGGTGTTAATCAGTGAGACTCCCACAGCATTCAGTGTTAATCAGTGAGACTCCCACAGGGTTCAGTGTTAATCAGTGAGACTCCCACAGGGTTCAGTGTTAATCAGTGAGATTCCCACAGGGTTCAGTGTTAATCAGTGAGACTCCCACAGGGTTCAGTGTTAATCAGTGGGACTCCGACAGGTTTCAGTGTTAATCAGTGAGACTCCCATAGGGTTCAGTGTTAATCAGTGAGACTGGCATAGGGTTCAGTGTTAATCAGTGAGACTCCCACAGGGTTCAGTGTTAGTCAGTGAGACTCCCACAGGGTTCAGTGTTAATCAGTGAGACTCCCACAGGGTTCAGTGTTAATCACTGAGACTCCCACAGTGTTCAGTGTTATCAGTGAGACTCCCACAGGGTTCAGCGTTAATCAGGGAGACTCCCACAGGGTTCAGTGTTAATCAGTGAGACTCCCACAGGGTCCAGGGATAATAATTGAGACTCCCACAGGGTTCAGTGTCAATCAGTGAGACTCCCACAGGGTTCAATGTTAATCAGTGAGACTCCCACAGGGTTCAGTGTTAATCAGTGAGACTCCCACAGGGTTCAGTGTTAATTTCTGAGACTCCCACAGGGTTCAGTGTTAATCAGTGAGATTCCCACAGGGTTCAGTGTTAATCAGTGAGACTCCCACAGGGTTCAGTCTTAATCAGAGAGACTGCCACAGGGTTCATTGTTAATCAATGAGACTCCCACAGGGTCCAGGGATAATAATTGAGACTCCCACAGGGTTCAGTGTCAATCAGTGAGACTCCCACAGGGTTCAGTGTTAATCAGTGAGACTCCCACAGGGTTCAGTGTTAATCAGTGAGACTCCCACAGGGTTCAGTGTTAATCACTGAGACTCCCACAGGGTTCAGTGTTAATCACTGAGACTCCCACAGGGTTCAGTATTAATCAGTGAGACTCCCATAGGGTTCAGTGTTAATCACTGAAACTCCGACAGGTTTCAGTGTTAATCAGTGAGTCTCCCATAGGGTTCAGTGTTAATCAGTGAGACTCGCATAGGGTTCAGTGTTAATCAGTGAAACTCGCATAGGGTTCAGTGTTAATGAGTGAGACTCCCACAGGGTTCGGTGTTAATCAGTGAGACTCCCACAGCATTCAGTGTTAATCAGTGAGACTCCCACAGGGTTCAGTGTTAATCAGTGAGACTCCCACAGGGTTCAGTGTTAATCACTGAGACTCCCACAGGGTTCAGTGTTATCAGTGAGACTCCCACAGGGTTCCGTGTTAATTAGTGAGACTCCCACAGGGTTCAGTGTTAATGAGTGAGATTCCCACAGGGTTCAGTGTTAATCAGTGAGACTCCCACAGGGTTCAGTGTTAATCAGTGGGACTCCCACAGGGTTCAGTGTTATTCAGTGGGACTCCCACAGGGTTCAGTGTTAATCAGTGAGACTCCCACAGGGTTCAGTGTTAATCAGTGGGACTCCCACAGGGTTCAGTGTTATTCAGTGGGACTCCCACAGGGTTCAGTGTTAATCAGTGAGACTCCCACAGGGTTCAGTGTTAATCAGTGAGACTCCCACAGGGTTCAGTGTTAATCAGTGAGACTCCCACAGGGTTCAGTGTTAATCAGTGAGACTCCCACAGGGTTCAGTGTTAATCAGTGAGACTCCCACAGGGTTCAGTGTTAATCACTGAGACTCCCACAGGGTTCAGTGTTAATCACTGAGACTCCAACAGGGTTCAGAGTTAATCAGTGGGACTCCCACAGGGTTCAGTGTTATTCAGTGGGACTCCCACAGGGTTCAGTGTTAATCACTGAGACTCCCGTAGGGTTCAGTGTTAATCAATGAGACTCCCATAGGGTTCAGTGTTAATCAATGAGACTCCCATAGGGTTCAGTGTTAATCAGTGAGACTCCCATAGGGTTCTGTGTTAATCATTGAGACTCCCATAGGGTTCAGTGTTAATAAGTGATACTCCCACAGGGTTCAGTATTAATCAGTGAGACTCCCATAGGGTTCAGTGTTAATCACTGAAACTCCGACAGGTTTCAGTGTTAATCAGTGAGACTCCCATAGGGTTCAGTGTTAATCAGTGAGACTGGCATAGGGTTCAGTGTTAAGCAGTGAGACTCCCACAGGGTTCAGTGTTAGTCAGTGAGACTCCCACAGGGTTCAGTGTTAATCAGTGAGACTCCCACAGGGTTCAGTGTTAATCACTGAGACTCCCACAGGGTTCAGTGTTATCAGTGAGACTCCCACAGGGTTCAGCGTTAATCAGTGAGACTCCCACAGGGTTCAGTGTTAATCAGTGAGATTCCCACAGGGTTCAGTGTTAATCAGTGAGACTCCCACAGGGTTCAGTCTTAATCAGTGAGACTGCCACAGGGTTCATTGTTAATCAATGAGACTCCCACAGGGTCCAGGGATAATAATTGAGACTCCCACAGGGTTCAGTGTTAATCAGTGGGACTCCCACAGGGTTCAGTGTTATTCAGTGGGACTCCCACAGGGTTCAGTGTTAATCAGTGAGACTCCCACAGGGTTCAGTGTTAATCAGTGAGACTCCCACAGGGTTCAGTGTTAATCAGTGAGACTCCCACAGGGTTCAGTGTTAATCAGTGAGACTCCCACAGGGTTCAGTGTTAATCAGTGAGACTCTCACAGGGTTCAGTGTTAATCACTGAGACTCCCACAGGGTTCAGTGTTAATCACTGAGACTCCAACAGGGTTCAGAGTTAATCAGTGGGACTCCCACAGGGTTCAGTGTTAATCACTGAGACTCCCGTAGGGTTCAGTGTTAATCAATGAGACTCCCATAGGGTTCAGTGTTAATCAATGAGACTCCCATAGGGTTCAGTGTTAATCAGTGAGACTCCCATAGGGTTCTGTGTTAATCATTGAGACTCCCATAGGGTTCAGTGTTAATAAGTGATACTCCCACAGGGTTCAGTATTAATCAGTGAGACTCCCATAGGGTTCAGTGTTAATCACTGAAACTCCGACAGGTTTCAGTGTTAATCAGTGAGACTCCCATAGGGTTCAGTGTTAATCAGTGAGACTGGCATAGGGTTCAGTGTTAATCAATGAGACTCCCACAGGGTTCAGTGTTAGTCAGTGAGACTCCCACAGGGTTCAGTGTTAATCAGTGAGACTCCCACAGGGTTCAGTGTTAATCACTGAGACTCCCACAGGGTTCAGTGTTATCAGTGAGACTCCCACAGGGTTCAGCGTTAATCAGTGAGACTCCCACAGGGTTCAGTGTTAATCAGTGAGATTCCCACAGGGTTCAGTGTTAATCAGTGAGACTCCCACAGGGTTCAGTCTTAATCAGTGAGACTGCCACAGGGTTCATTGTTAATCAATGAGACTCCCACAGGGTCCAGGGATAATAATTGAGACTCCCACAGGGTTCAGTGTCAATCAGTGAGACTCCCACAGGGTTCAATGTTAATCAGTGAGACTCCCACAGGGTTCAGTGTTAATCAGTGAGACTCCCACAGGGTTCAGTGTTAATCACTGAGACTCCCACAGGGTTCAGTGTTAATCACTGAGACTCCCACAGTGTTCAGTATTAATCAGTGAGACTCCCATAGGGTTCAGTGTTAATCACTGAAACTCCGACAGGTTTCAGTGTTAATCAGTGAGACTCCCATAGGGTTCAGTGTTAATCAGTGAGACTCGCATAGGGTTCAGTGTTAATCAGTGAAACTCCCACAGGGTTCAGTGTTAATGAGTGAGACTCCCACAGGGTTCGGTGTTAATCAGTGAGACTCCCACAGCATTCAGTGTTAATCACTGAGACTCCCACAGGGTTCAGTGTTATCAGTGAGACTCCCACAGGGTTCCGTGTTAATTAGTGAGACTCCCACAGGGTTCAGTGTTAATCATTGAAACTCCCACAGGGTTCAGTGTTAATCAGTGAGACGCCCATAGGTTTCAGTGACAATCACTGAGACTCCCATAGGGTTCAGTGTTAATCAGTGAGACTCCCATAGGGTTCAGTGTTAATCAGTGAAGCTCCCACAGTGTTCAGTGTTAATCAGTGAGACTCCCACAGAGTTCAGTGTTAATCGGTGAGACTCCCATAGGGTTCAGTGTTAATCAGTGACACTCCCGTATGGTTCGTGTGTTAATCAGTGAGACTCCCCCAGGATCCAGTGTTAATCAGTGAGATTCCCACAGGGTTCAGTGTTAATCAGTGAGACTCCCACAGGGTTCAGTCTTAATCAGTGAGACTGCCACAGGGTTCATTGTTAATCAATGAGACTCCCACAGGGTCCAGGGATAATAAGTGAGACTCCCACAGGGTTCAGTGTCAATCAGTGAGACTCCCACAGGGTTCAGTGTTAATCAGTGAGACTCCCTCAGGGTTCAGTGTTAATCAGTGAGACTCACACAGGGTTCAGTGTTAATCACTGAGACTCCCACAGGGTTCAGTGTTAATCACTGAGACTCCCACAGGGTTCAGTATTAATCAGTGAGACTCCCATAGGGTTCAGTGTTAATCACTGAAACTCCGACAGGTTTCAGTGTTAATCAGTGAGTCTCCCATAGGGTTCAGTGTTAATCAGTGAGACTCGCATAGGGTTCAGTGTTAATCAGTGAAACTCGCATAGGGTTCAGTGTTAATGAGTGAGACTCCCACAGGGTTCGGTGTTAATCAGTGAGACGCCCACAGCATTCAGTGTTAATCAGTGAGACTCCCACAGGGTTCAGTGTTAATCAGTGAGACTCCCACAGGGTTCAGTGTTAATCACTGAGACTCCCACAGGGTTCAGTGTTATCAGTGAGACTCCCACAGGGTTCCGTGTTAATTAGGGAGACTCCCACAGGGTTCAGTGTTAATCAGTGAGATTCCCACAGGGTTCAGTGTTAATCAGTGAGACTCCCACAGGGTTCAGTGTTAATCAGTGGGACTCCCACAGGGTTCAGTGTTATTCAGTGGGACTCCCACAGGGTTCAGTGTTAATCAGTGAGACTCCCACAGGGTTCAGTGTTAATCAGTGGGACTCCCACAGGGTTCAGTGTTATTCAGTGGGACTCCCACAGGGTTCAGTGTTAATCAGTGAGACTCCCACAGGGTTCAGTGTTAATCAGTGAGACTCCCACAGGGTTCAGTGTTAATCAGTGAGACTCCCACAGGGTTCAGTGTTAATCAGTGAGACTCCCACAGGGTTCAGTGTTAATCAGTGAGACTCCCACAGGGTTCAGTGTTAATCACTGAGACTCCCACAGGGTTCAGTGTTAATCACTGAGACTCCAACAGGGTTCAGAGTTAATCACTGAGACTCCCGTAGGGTTCAGTGTCAATCAATGAGACTCCCATAGGGTTCAGTGGTAATCAATGAGACTCCCATAGGGTTCAGTGTTAATCAGTGAGACTCCCATAGGGTTCTGTGTTAATCATTGAGACTCCCATAGGGTTCAGTGTTAATAAGTGATACTCCCACAGGGTTCAGTATTAATCAGTGAGACTCCCATAGGGTTCAGTGTTAATCACTGAAACTCCGACAGGTTTCAGTGTTAATCAGTGAGACTCCCATAGGGTTCAGTGTTAATCAGTGAGACTGGCATAGGGTTCAGTGTTAATCAGTGAGACTCCCACAGGGTTCAGTGTTAGTCAGTGAGACTCCCACAGGGTTCAGTGTTAATCAGTGAGACTCCCACAGGGTTCAGTGTTAATCACTGAGACTCCCACAGGGTTCAGTGTTATCAGTGAGACTCCCACAGGGTTCAATGTTAATTAGTGAATATCCCATAGGGTTCAGTGTTAATCAGTGAGACTCCCACAGGGTTCAGTGTTAATCAGTGGGACTCCCACATGGTTCAGTGTTAATCAGTGAGACTCCCACATGGTTCAGGGGTAATCAGTGAGATTCCCACAGGGTTCAGTGTTAATCAGTGAGACTCCCACAGGGTTCAGTCTTAATCAGTGAGACTCCCACAGGGTTCAGTGTTAATCATTGAGACTCCCACAGGGTTCAGTGTTAATCAGTGAGACGCCCATAGGTTTCAGTGACAATCACTGAGACTCCCATAGGGTTCAGTGTTAATCAGTGAGACTCCCTTAGGGTTCAGTGTTAATCAGTGAAGCTCCCACAGTGTTCAGTGTTAATCAGTGAGACTCCCACAGAGTTCAGTGTTAATCAGTGACACTCCCGTATGGTTCGTGTGTTAATCAGTGAGACTCCCCCAGGATCCAGTGTTAATCAGTGAGACTCCAATATGGTTCAGTTTTAATCAGTGAGACTCCCACAGGGTTCAGTGTTAATCAGTGAGACTCCCACAGGGTTCAGTGTTAGTCAGTGAGACTCCCACAGGGTTCAGTGTTAATCAGTGAGACTCCCACAGGGTTCAGTGTTAATCACTGAGACTCCCACAGGGTTCAGCGTTAATCAGTGAGACTCCCACAGGGTTCAGTGTTAATCAGTGAGATTCCCACAGGGTTCAGTGTTAATCAGTGAGACTCCCACAGGGTTCAGTCTTAATCAGTGAGACTGCCACAGGGTTCATTGTTAATCAATGAGACTCCCACAGGGTCCAGGGATAATAAGTGAGACTCCCACAGGGTTCAGTGTCAATCAGTGAGACTCCCACAGGGTTCAGTGTTAATCAGTGAGACTCCCACAGGGTTCAGTGTTAATCAGTGAGACTCCCACAGGGTTCAGTGTTAATCACTGAGACTCCCACAGGGTTCAGTGTTAATCACCGAGACTCCCACAGGGTTCAGTGTTATTCAGTGGGACTCCCACATGGTTCAGTGTTAATCAGTGAGACTCCCACAGGGTTCAGTGTTAATCAATGAGACTCCCACAGGGTTCGGGGATAATCAGTGAGACTCCCACAGGGTTCAGTGTTAATCAGTGAGACTCCCACAGGGTTCAGTGTTAATCACTGAGACTCCCACAGGGTTGAGTGTTATCAGTGAGACTCCCACAGGGTTCAATGTTAATTAGTGAATATCCCATAGGGTTCAGTGTTAATCAGTGAGACTCCCACAGGGTTCAGTGTTAATCAGTGGGACTCCCACATGGTTCAGTGTTAATCAGAGAGACTCCCACATGGTTCAGGGGTAATCAGTGAGATTCCCACAGGGTTCAGTGTTAATCAGTGAGACTCCCACAGGGTTCAGTCTTAATCAGTGAGACTCCCACAGGGTTCAGTGTTAATCATTGAGACTCCCACAGGGTTCAGTGTTAATCAGTGAGACGCCCATAGGTTTCAGTGACAATCACTGAGACTCCCATAGGGTTCAGTGTTAATCAGTGAGACTCCCATAGGGTTCAGTGTTAATCAGTGAAGCTCCCACAGTGTTCAGTGTTAATCAGTGAGACTCCCACAGAGTTCAGTGTTAATCAGTGACACTCCCGTATGGTTCGTGTGTTAATCAGTGAGACTCCCCCAGGATCCAGTGTTAATCAGTGAGACTCCAATATGGTTCAGTGTTAATCAGTGAGACTCCCACAGGGTTCAGTGTTAATCATTGAGACTCCCACAGGGTTCAGTGTTAGTCAGTGAGACTCCCACAGGGTTCAGTGTTAATCAGTGAGACTCCCACAGGGTTCAGTGTTAATCACTGAGACTCCCACAGGGTTCAGCGTTAATCAGTGAGACTCCCACAGGGTTCAGTGTTAATCAGTGAGATTCCCACAGGGTTCAGTGTTAATCAGTGAGACTCCCACAGGGTTCAGTCTTAATCAGTGAGACTGCCACAGGGTTCATTGTTAATCAATGAGACTCCCACAGGGTCCAGGGATAATAAGTGAGACTCCCACAGGGTTCAGTGTCAATCAGTGAGACTCCCACAGGGTTCAGTGTTAATCAGTGAGACTCCCACAGGGTTCAGTGTTAATCAGTGAGACTCCCACAGGGTTCAGTGTTAATCACTGAGACTCCCACAGGGTTCAGTGTTAATCACCGAGACTCCCACAGGGTTCAGTGTTATTCAGTGGGACTCCCACATGGTTCAGTGTTAATCAGTGAGACTCCCACAGGGTTCAGTGTTAATCAATGAGACTCCCACAGGGTTCGGGGATAATCAGTGAGACTCCCACAGGGTTCAGTGTTAATCAGTGAGACTCCCACAGGGTTCAGTGTTAATCAGTGAGATTCCCACAGGGTTCAGTGTTAATCAGTGAGACTCCCACAGGGTTCAGTCTTAATCAGTGAGACTCCCACAGGGTTCAGTGTTAATCATTGAGACTCCCACAGGGTTCAGTGTTAATCAGTGAGACGCCCATAGGTTTCAGTGACAATCACTGAAACTCCCACAGGGTTCAGTGTTAATCAGTGAGACTCCCACAGGGTTCAGTGTTAATCACTGAGACTCCCACAGGGTTCAGTGTTAATCACTGAGACTCCAACAGGGTTCAGAGTTAATCACTGAGACTCCCGTAGGGTTCAGTGTTAATCAATGAGACTCCCATAGGGTTCAGTGGTAATCAATGAGACTCCCATAGGGTTCAGTGTTAATCAGTGAGACTCCCATAGGGTTCTGTGTTAATCATTGAGACTCCCATAGGGTTCAGTGTTAATAAGTGATACTCCCACAGGGTTCAGTATTAATCAGTGAGACTCCCATAGGGTTCAGTGTTAATCACTGAAACTCCGACAGGTTTCAGTGTTAATCAGTGAGACTCCCATAGGGTTCAGTGTTAATCAGTGAGACTGGCATAGGGTTCAGTGTTAATCAGTGAGACTCCCACAGGGTTCAGTGTTAGTCAGTGAGACTCCCACAGGGTTCAGTGTTAATCAGTGAGACTCCCACAGGGTTCAGTGTTAATCACTGAGACTCCCACAGGGTTCAGTGTTATCAGTGAGACTCCCACAGGGTTCAATGTTAATTAGTGAATATCCCATAGGGTTCAGTGTTAATCAGTGAGACTCCCGCAGGGTTCAGTGTTAATCAGTGGGACTCCCACATGGTTCAGTGTTAATCAGTGAGACTCCCACATGGTTCAGGGGTAATCAGTGAGATTCCCACAGGGTTCAGTGTTAATCAGTGAGACTCCCACAGGGTTCAGTCTTAATCAGTGAGACTCCCACAGGGTTCAGTGTTAATCATTGAGACTCCCACAGGGTTCAGTGTTAATCAGTGAGACGCCCATAGGTTTCAGTGACAATCACTGAGACTCCCATAGGGTTCTGTGTTAATCAGTGAGACTCCCATAGGGTTCAGTGTTAATCAGTGAAGCTCCCACAGTGTTCAGTGTTAATCAGTGAGACTCCCACAGAGTTCAGTGTTAATCAGTGACACTCCCGTATGGTTCGTGTGTTAATCAGTGAGACTCCCCCAGGATCCAGTGTTAATCAGTGAGACTCCAATATGGTTCAGTGTTAATCAGTGAGACTCCCACAGGGTTCAGTGTTAATCAGTGAGACTCCCACAGGGTTCAGTGTTAGTCAGTGAGACTCCCACAGGGTTCAGTGTTAATCAGTGAGACTCCCACAGGGTTCAGTGTTAATCACTGAGACTCCCACAGGGTTCAGCGTTAATCAGTGAGACTCCCACAGGGTTCAGTGTTAATCAGTGAGATTCCCACAGGGTTCAGTGTTAATCAGTGAGACTCCCACAGGGTTCAGTCTTAATCAGTGAGACTGCCACAGGGTTCATTGTTAATCAATGAGACTCCCACAGGGTCCAGGGATAATAAGTGAGACTCCCACAGGGTTCAGTGTCAATCAGTGAGACTCCCACAGGGTTCAGTGTTAATCAGTGAGACTCCCACAGGGTTCAGTGTTAATCAGTGAGACTCCCACAGGGTTCAGTGTTAATCACTGAGACTCCCACAGGGTTCAGTGTTAATCACCGAGACTCCCACAGGGTTCAGTGTTATTCAGTGGGACTCCCACATGGTTCAGTGTTAATCAGTGAGACTCCCACAGGGTTCAGTGTTAATCAATGAGACTCCCACAGGGTTCGGGGATAATCAGTGAGACTCCCACAGGGTTCAGTGTCAATCAGTGAGACTCCCACAGGGTTCAGTGTTAATCAGTGAGATTCCCACAGGGTTCAGTGTTAATCAGTGAGACACCCACAGGGTTCAGTCTTAATCAGTGAGACTCCCACAGGGTTCAGTGTTAATCATTGAGACTCCCACAGGGTTCAGTGTTAATCAGTGAGACGCCCATAGGTTTCAGTGACAATCACTGAGACTCCCATAGGGTTCAGTGTTAATCAGTGAGACTCCCATAGGGTTCAGTGTTAATCAGTGAAGCTCCCACAGTGTTCAGTATTAATCAGTGAGACTCCCACAGAGTTCAGTGTTAATCGGTGAGACTCCCATAGGGTTCAGTGTTAATCAGTGACACTCCCGTATGGTTCGTGTGTTAATCAGTGAGACTCCCCCAGGATCCAGTGTTAATCAGTGAGACTCCCACAGGGTTCAGTGTTAATCAGTGAGACTCCCACAGGGTTCAGTGTTAATCAGTGAGATTCCCACAGGGTTCAGTGTTAATCAGTGAGACTCCCACAGGGTTCAGTCTTAATCAGTGCGACTCCCACATGGTTCAGTGTTAATCATTGAGACTCCCACAGGGTTCAGTGTTAATCAGTGAGACGCCCATAGGTTTCAGTGACAATCACTGAGACTCCCATAGGGTTCAGTGTTAATCAGTGAGACTCCCATAGGGTTCAGTGTTAATCAGTGAAACTCCCACAGTGTTCAGTGTTAATCAGTGAGACTCCCACAGAGTTCAGTGTTAATCGGTGAGACTCCCATAGGGTTCAGTGTTAATCAGTGACACTCCCGTATGGTTCGTGTGTTAATCAGTGAGACTCCCCCAGGATCCAGTGTTAATCAGTGAGACTCCCACAGGGTTCAGTGTTAATCAGTGAGACTCCCACAGGGTTCAGTGTTAATCAGTGAGACTCCCACAGGGTTCAGTGTTAATCAGTGAGACTCCCACAGGGTTCAGTGTTAATCAGGGAGACTCCCACAGGGTTCAGTGTTAATCAGTGAGACTCCCACAGGGTTCAGTGTTAATCAGTGAGACTCCCACAGGGTACAGTGTTAATCAGTGAGACTCCCACATGGTTCAGTGTTAATCAGTGAGACTCCCACAGGGTGCAGTGTTAATCAGTGAGACTCCCACAGGGTTCAGGGATAATCAGTGAGACTCCCACAGGGTTCAGTGTTAATCAGTGAGACTCCCACAGGGTTCAGTGTTAATCATTGAGACTCCCACAGGGTTCAGTGTTAATCAGTGAGACGCCCATAGGTTTCAGTGACAATCACTGAGACTCCCATAGGGTTCAGTGTTAATCATTGAGACTCCCATAGGGTTCAGTGTTAATCAGTGAGACGCCCATAGGTTTCAGTGACAATCACTGAGACTCCCATAGGGTTCAGTGTTAATCAGTGAGACTCCCATAGGGTTCAGTGTTAATCAGTGAAGCTCCCACAGTGTTCAGTGTTAATCAGTGAGACTCCCACAGAGTTCAGTGTTAATCAGTGACACTCCCGTATGGTTCGTGTGTTAATCAGTGAGACTCCCCCAGGATCCAGTGTTAATCAGTGAGACTCCAATATGGTTCAGTGTTAATCAGTGAGACTCCCACAGGGTTCAGTGTTAATCAGTGAGACTCCCACAGGGTTCAGTGTTAGTCAGTGAGACTCCCACAGGGTTCAGTGTTAATCAGTGAGACTCCCACAGGGTTCAGTGTTAATCACTGAGACTCCCACAGGGTTCAGCGTTAATCAGTGAGACTCCCACAGGGTTCAGTGTTAATCAGTGAGATTCCCACAGGGTTCAGTGTTAATCAGTGAGACTCCCACAGGGTTCAGTCTTAATCAGTGAGACTGCCACAGGGTTCATTGTTAATCAGGGAGACTCCCACAGGGTTCAGTGTTAATCAGTGAGACTCCCACAGGGTTCAGTGTTAATCAGTGAGACTCCCACAGGGTACAGTGTTAATCAGTGAGACTCCCACATGGTTCAGTGTTAATCAGTGAGACTCCCACAGGGTGCAGTGTTAATCAGTGAGACTCCCACAGGGTTCAGGGATAATCAGTGAGACTCCCACAGGGTTCAGTGTTAATCAGTGAGACTCCCACAGGGTTCAGTGTTAATCATTGAGACTCCCACAGGGTTCAGTGTTAATCAGTGAGACGCCCATAGGTTTCAGTGACAATCACTGAGACTCCCATAGGGTTCAGTGTTAATCATTGAGACTCCCATAGGGTTCAGTGTTAATCAGTGAGACGCCCATAGGTTTCAGTGACAATCACTGAGACTCCCATAGGGTTCAGTGTTAATCAGTGAGACTCCCATAGGGTTCAGTGTTAATCAGTGAAGCTCCCACAGTGTTCAGTGTTAATCAGTGAGACTCCCACAGAGTTCAGTGTTAATCAGTGACACTCCCGTATGGTTCGTGTGTTAATCAGTGAGACTCCCCCAGGATCCAGTGTTAATCAGTGAGACTCCAATATGGTTCAGTGTTAATCAGTGAGACTCCCACAGGGTTCAGTGTTAATCAGTGAGACTCCCACAGGGTTCAGTGTTAGTCAGTGAGACTCCCACAGGGTTCAGTGTTAATCAGTGAGACTCCCACAGGGTTCAGTGTTAATCACTGAGACTCCCACAGGGTTCAGCGTTAATCAGTGAGACTCCCACAGGGTTCAGTGTTAATCAGTGAGATTCCCACAGGGTTCAGTGTTAATCAGTGAGACTCCCACAGGGTTCAGTCTTAATCAGTGAGACTGCCACAGGGTTCATTGTTAATCAATGAGACTCCCACAGGGTCCAGGGATAATAAGTGAGACTCCCACAGGGTTCAGTGTCAATCAGTGAGACTCCCACAGGGTTCAGTGTTAATCAGTGAGACTCCCACAGGGTTCAGTGTTAATCAGTGAGACTCCCACAGGGTTCAGTGTTAATCACTGAGTCTCCCACAGGGTTCAGTGTTAATCACCGAGACTCCCACAGGGTTCAGTGTTATTCAGTGGGACTCCCACATGGTTCAGTGTTAATCAGTGAGACTCCCACAGGGTTCAGTGTTAATCAATGAGACTCCCACAGGGTTCGGGGATAATCAGTGAGACTCCCACAGGGTTCAGTGTCAATCAGTGAGACTCCCACAGGGTTCAGTGTTAATCAGTGAGATTCCCACAGGGTTCAGTGTTAATCAGTGAGACACCCACAGGGTTCAGTCTTAATCAGTGAGACTCCCACAGGGTTCAGTGTTAATCATTGAGACTCCCACAGGGTTCAGTGTTAATCAGTGAGACGCCCATAGGTTTCAGTGACAATCACTGAGACTCCCATAGGGTTCAGTGTTAATCAGTGAGACTCCCATAGGGTTCAGTGTTAATCAGTGAAGCTCCCACAGTGTTCAGTATTAATCAGTGAGACTCCCACAGAGTTCAGTGTTAATCGGTGAGACTCCCATAGGGTTCAGTGTTAATCAGTGACACTCCCGTATGGTTCGTGTGTTAATCAGTGAGACTCCCCCAGGATCCAGTGTTAATCAGTGAGACTCCCACAGGGTTCAGTGTTAATCAGTGAGACTCCCACAGGGTTCAGTGTTAATCAGTGAGATTCCCACAGGGTTCAGTGTTAATCAGTGAGACTCCCACAGGGTTCAGTCTTAATCAGTGCGACTCCCACATGGTTCAGTGTTAATCATTGAGACTCCCACAGGGTTCAGTGTTAATCAGTGAGACGCCCATAGGTTTCAGTGACAATCACTGAGACTCCCATAGGGTTCAGTGTTTAATCAGTGAGACTCCCATAGGGTTCAGTGTTAATCAGTGAAACTCCCACAGTGTTCAGTGTTAATCAGTGAGACTCCCACAGAGTTCAGTGTTAATCGGTGAGACTCCCATAGGGTTCAGTGTTAATCAGTGACACTCCCGTATGGTTCGTGTGTTAATCAGTGAGACTCCCCCAGGATCCAGTGTTAATCAGTGAGACTCCCACAGGGTTCAGTGTTAATCAGTGAGACTCCCACAGGGTTCAGTGTTAATCAGTGAGACTCCCACAGGGTTCAGTGTTAATCAGTGAGACTCCCACAGGGTTCAGTGTTAATCAGGGAGACTCCCACAGGGTTCAGTGTTAATCAGTGAGACTCCCACAGGGTTCAGTGTTAATCAGTGAGACTCCCACAGGGTACAGTGTTAATCAGTGAGACTCCCACATGGTTCAGTGTTAATCAGTGAGACTCCCACAGGGTGCAGTGTTAATCAGTGAGACTCCCACAGGGTTCAGGGATAATCAGTGAGACTCCCACAGGGTTCAGTGTTAATCAGTGAGACTCCCACAGGGTTCAGTGTTAATCATTGAGACTCCCACAGGGTTCAGTGTTAATCAGTGAGACGCCCATAGGTTTCAGTGACAATCACTGAGACTCCCATAGGGTTCAGTGTTAATCAGTGAGACTCCCATAGGGTTCAGTGTTAATCAGTGAGACGCCCATAGGTTTCAGTGACAATCACTGAGACTCCCATAGGGTTCAGTGTTAATCAGTGAGACTCCCATAGGGTTCAGTGTTAATCAGTGAAGCTCCCACAGTGTTCAGTGTTAATCAGTGAGACTCCCACAGAGTTCAGTGTTAATCGGTGAGACTCCCATAGGGTTCAGTGTTAATCAGTGACACTCCCGTATGGTTCGTGTGTTAATCAGTGAGACTCCCCCAGGATCCAGTGTTAATCAGTGAGACTCCCACAGGGTTCAGTGTTAATCAGTGAGACTCCCACAGGGTTCAGTGTTAATCAGTGAGACTCCCACAGGGTTCAGTGTTAATCAGTGAGACTCCCACAGGGTTCAGTGTTAATCAGGGAGACTCCCACAGGGTTCAGTGTTAATCAGTGAGACTCCCACAGGGTTCAGTGTTAATCAGTGAGACTCCCACAGGGTACAGTGTTAATCAGTGAGACTCCCACAGGGTTCAGTGTTAATCAGTGAGACTCCCACAGGGTTCAGTGTTAATCAGTGAGACTCCCACAGGGTTCAGGGATAATCAGTGAGACTCCCACAGGGTTCAGTGTTAATCAGTGAGACTCCCACAGGGTTCAGTGTTAATCATTGAGACTCCCACAGGGTTCAGTGTTAGTCAGTGAGACTCCCACAGGGTTCAGTGTTAATCAGTGAGACTCCCACAGGGTTCAGTGTTAATCACTGAGACTCCCACAGGGTTCAGCGTTAATCAGTGAGACTCCCACAGGGTTCAGTGTTAATCAGTGAGATTCCCACAGGGTTCAGTGTTAATCAGTGAGACTCCCACAGGGTTCAGTCTTAATCAGTGAGACTGCCACAGGGTTCATTGTTAATCAATGAGACTCCCACAGGGTCCAGGGATAATAAGTGAGACTCCCACAGGGTTCAGTGTCAATCAGTGAGACTCCCACAGGGTTCAGTGTTAATCAGTGAGACTCCCACAGGGTTCAGTGTTAATCAGTGAGACTCCCACAGGGTTCAGTGTTAATCACTGAGACTCCCACAGGGTTCAGTGTTAATCACCGAGACTCCCACAGGGTTCAGTGTTATTCAGTGGGACTCCCACATGGTTCAGTGTTAATCAGTGAGACTCCCACAGGGTTCAGTGTTAATCAATGAGACTCCCACAGGGTTCGGGGATAATCAGTGAGACTCCCACAGGGTTCAGTGTTAATCAGTGAGACTCCCACAGGGTTCAGTGTTAATCAGTGAGATTCCCACAGGGTTCAGTGTTAATCAGTGAGACTCCCACAGGGTTCAGTCTTAATCAGTGAGACTCCCACAGGGTTCAGTGTTAATCATTGAGACTCCCACAGGGTTCAGTGTTAATCAGTGAGACGCCCATAGGTTTCAGTGACAATCACTGAAACTCCCACAGGGTTCAGTGTTAATCAGTGAGACTCCCACAGGGTTCAGTGTTAATCACTGAGACTCCCACAGGGTTCAGTGTTAATCACTGAGACTCCAACAGGGTTCAGAGTTAATCACTGAGACTCCCGTAGGGTTCAGTGTTAATCAATGAGACTCCCATAGGGTTCAGTGGTAATCAATGAGACTCCCATAGGGTTCAGTGTTAATCAGTGAGACTCCCATAGGGTTCTGTGTTAATCATTGAGACTCCCATAGGGTTCAGTGTTAATAAGTGATACTCCCACAGGGTTCAGTATTAATCAGTGAGACTCCCATAGGGTTCAGTGTTAATCACTGAAACTCCGACAGGTTTCAGTGTTAATCAGTGAGACTCCCATAGGGTTCAGTGTTAATCAGTGAGACTGGCATAGGGTTCAGTGTTAATCAGTGAGACTCCCACAGGGTTCAGTGTTAGTCAGTGAGACTCCCACAGGGTTCAGTGTTAATCAGTGAGACTCCCACAGGGTTCAGTGTTAATCACTGAGACTCCCACAGGGTTCAGTGTTATCAGTGAGACTCCCACAGGGTTCAATGTTAATTAGTGAATATCCCATAGGGTTCAGTGTTAATCAGTGAGACTCCCGCAGGGTTCAGTGTTAATCAGTGGGACTCCCACATGGTTCAGTGTTAATCAGTGAGACTCCCACATGGTTCAGGGGTAATCAGTGAGATTCCCACAGGGTTCAGTGTTAATCAGTGAGACTCCCACAGGGTTCAGTCTTAATCAGTGAGACTCCCACAGGGTTCAGTGTTAATCATTGAGACTCCCACAGGGTTCAGTGTTAATCAGTGAGACGCCCATAGGTTTCAGTGACAATCACTGAGACTCCCATAGGGTTCTGTGTTAATCAGTGAGACTCCCATAGGGTTCAGTGTTAATCAGTGAAGCTCCCACAGTGTTCAGTGTTAATCAGTGAGACTCCCACAGAGTTCAGTGTTAATCAGTGACACTCCCGTATGGTTCGTGTGTTAATCAGTGAGACTCCCCCAGGATCCAGTGTTAATCAGTGAGACTCCAATATGGTTCAGTGTTAATCAGTGAGACTCCCACAGGGTTCAGTGTTAATCAGTGAGACTCCCACAGGGTTCAGTGTTAGTCAGTGAGACTCCCACAGGGTTCAGTGTTAATCAGTGAGACTCCCACAGGGTTCAGTGTTAATCACTGAGACTCCCACAGGGTTCAGCGTTAATCAGTGAGACTCCCACAGGGTTCAGTGTTAATCAGTGAGATTCCCACAGGGTTCAGTGTTAATCAGTGAGACTCCCACAGGGTTCAGTCTTAATCAGTGAGACTGCCACAGGGTTCATTGTTAATCAATGAGACTCCCACAGGGTCCAGGGATAATAAGTGAGACTCCCACAGGGTTCAGTGTCAATCAGTGAGACTCCCACAGGGTTCAGTGTTAATCAGTGAGACTCCCACAGGGTTCAGTGTTAATCAGTGAGACTCCCACAGGGTTCAGTGTTAATCACTGAGACTCCCACAGGGTTCAGTGTTAATCACCGAGACTCCCACAGGGTTCAGTGTTATTCAGTGGGACTCCCACATGGTTCAGTGTTAATCAGTGAGACTCCCACAGGGTTCAGTGTTAATCAATGAGACTCCCACAGGGTTCGGGGATAATCAGTGAGACTCCCACAGGGTTCAGTGTCAATCAGTGAGACTCCCACAGGGTTCAGTGTTAATCAGTGAGATTCCCACAGGGTTCAGTGTTAATCAGTGAGACACCCACAGGGTTCAGTCTTAATCAGTGAGACTCCCACAGGGTTCAGTGTTAATCATTGAGACTCCCACAGGGTTCAGTGTTAATCAGTGAGACGCCCATAGGTTTCAGTGACAATCACTGAGACTCCCATAGGGTTCAGTGTTAATCAGTGAGACTCCCATAGGGTTCAGTGTTAATCAGTGAAGCTCCCACAGTGTTCAGTATTAATCAGTGAGACTCCCACAGAGTTCAGTGTTAATCGGTGAGACTCCCATAGGGTTCAGTGTTAATCAGTGACACTCCCGTATGGTTCGTGTGTTAATCAGTGAGACTCCCCCAGGATCCAGTGTTAATCAGTGAGACTCCCACAGGGTTCAGTGTTAATCAGTGAGACTCCCACAGGGTTCAGTGTTAATCAGTGAGATTCCCACAGGGTTCAGTGTTAATCAGTGAGACTCCCACAGGGTTCAGTCTTAATCAGTGCGACTCCCACATGGTTCAGTGTTAATCATTGAGACTCCCACAGGGTTCAGTGTTAATCAGTGAGACGCCCATAGGTTTCAGTGACAATCACTGAGACTCCCATAGGGTTCAGTGTTAATCAGTGAGACTCCCATAGGGTTCAGTGTTAATCAGTGAAACTCCCACAGTGTTCAGTGTTAATCAGTGAGACTCCCACAGAGTTCAGTGTTAATCGGTGAGACTCCCATAGGGTTCAGTGTTAATCAGTGACACTCCCGTATGGTTCGTGTGTTAATCAGTGAGACTCCCCCAGGATCCAGTGTTAATCAGTGAGACTCCCACAGGGTTCAGTGTTAATCAGTGAGACTCCCACAGGGTTCAGTGTTAATCAGTGAGACTCCCACAGGGTTCAGTGTTAATCAGTGAGACTCCCACAGGGTTCAGTGTTAATCAGGGAGACTCCCACAGGGTTCAGTGTTAATCAGTGAGACTCCCACAGGGTTCAGTGTTAATCAGTGAGACTCCCACAGGGTACAGTGTTAATCAGTGAGACTCCCACATGGTTCAGTGTTAATCAGTGAGACTCCCACAGGGTGCAGTGTTAATCAGTGAGACTCCCACAGGGTTCAGGGATAATCAGTGAGACTCCCACAGGGTTCAGTGTTAATCAGTGAGACTCCCACAGGGTTCAGTGTTAATCATTGAGACTCCCACAGGGTTCAGTGTTAATCAGTGAGACGCCCATAGGTTTCAGTGACAATCACTGAGACTCCCATAGGGTTCAGTGTTAATCATTGAGACTCCCATAGGGTTCAGTGTTAATCAGTGAGACGCCCATAGGTTTCAGTGACAATCACTGAGACTCCCATAGGGTTCAGTGTTAATCAGTGAGACTCCCATAGGGTTCAGTGTTAATCAGTGAAGCTCCCACAGTGTTCAGTGTTAATCAGTGAGACTCCCACAGAGTTCAGTGTTAATCAGTGACACTCCCGTATGGTTCGTGTGTTAATCAGTGAGACTCCCCCAGGATCCAGTGTTAATCAGTGAGACTCCAATATGGTTCAGTGTTAATCAGTGAGACTCCCACAGGGTTCAGTGTTAATCAGTGAGACTCCCACAGGGTTCAGTGTTAGTCAGTGAGACTCCCACAGGGTTCAGTGTTAATCAGTGAGACTCCCACAGGGTTCAGTGTTAATCACTGAGACTCCCACAGGGTTCAGCGTTAATCAGTGAGACTCCCACAGGGTTCAGTGTTAATCAGTGAGATTCCCACAGGGTTCAGTGTTAATCAGTGAGACTCCCACAGGGTTCAGTCTTAATCAGTGAGACTGCCACAGGGTTCATTGTTAATCAGGGAGACTCCCACAGGGTTCAGTGTTAATCAGTGAGACTCCCACAGGGTTCAGTGTTAATCAGTGAGACTCCCACAGGGTACAGTGTTAATCAGTGAGACTCCCACATGGTTCAGTGTTAATCAGTGAGACTCCCACAGGGTGCAGTGTTAATCAGTGAGACTCCCACAGGGTTCAGGGATAATCAGTGAGACTCCCACAGGGTTCAGTGTTAATCAGTGAGACTCCCACAGGGTTCAGTGTTAATCATTGAGACTCCCACAGGGTTCAGTGTTAATCAGTGAGACGCCCATAGGTTTCAGTGACAATCACTGAGACTCCCATAGGGTTCAGTGTTAATCATTGAGACTCCCATAGGGTTCAGTGTTAATCAGTGAGACGCCCATAGGTTTCAGTGACAATCACTGAGACTCCCATAGGGTTCAGTGTTAATCAGTGAGACTCCCATAGGGTTCAGTGTTAATCAGTGAAGCTCCCACAGTGTTCAGTGTTAATCAGTGAGACTCCCACAGAGTTCAGTGTTAATCAGTGACACTCCCGTATGGTTCGTGTGTTAATCAGTGAGACTCCCCCAGGATCCAGTGTTAATCAGTGAGACTCCAATATGGTTCAGTGTTAATCAGTGAGACTCCCACAGGGTTCAGTGTTAATCAGTGAGACTCCCACAGGGTTCAGTGTTAGTCAGTGAGACTCCCACAGGGTTCAGTGTTAATCAGTGAGACTCCCACAGGGTTCAGTGTTAATCACTGAGACTCCCACAGGGTTCAGCGTTAATCAGTGAGACTCCCACAGGGTTCAGTGTTAATCAGTGAGATTCCCACAGGGTTCAGTGTTAATCAGTGAGACTCCCACAGGGTTCAGTCTTAATCAGTGAGACTGCCACAGGGTTCATTGTTAATCAATGAGACTCCCACAGGGTCCAGGGATAATAAGTGAGACTCCCACAGGGTTCAGTGTCAATCAGTGAGACTCCCACAGGGTTCAGTGTTAATCAGTGAGACTCCCACAGGGTTCAGTGTTAATCAGTGAGACTCCCACAGGGTTCAGTGTTAATCACTGAGTCTCCCACAGGGTTCAGTGTTAATCACCGAGACTCCCACAGGGTTCAGTGTTATTCAGTGGGACTCCCACATGGTTCAGTGTTAATCAGTGAGACTCCCACAGGGTTCAGTGTTAATCAATGAGACTCCCACAGGGTTCGGGGATAATCAGTGAGACTCCCACAGGGTTCAGTGTCAATCAGTGAGACTCCCACAGGGTTCAGTGTTAATCAGTGAGATTCCCACAGGGTTCAGTGTTAATCAGTGAGACACCCACAGGGTTCAGTCTTAATCAGTGAGACTCCCACAGGGTTCAGTGTTAATCATTGAGACTCCCACAGGGTTCAGTGTTAATCAGTGAGACGCCCATAGGTTTCAGTGACAATCACTGAGACTCCCATAGGGTTCAGTGTTAATCAGTGAGACTCCCATAGGGTTCAGTGTTAATCAGTGAAGCTCCCACAGTGTTCAGTATTAATCAGTGAGACTCCCACAGAGTTCAGTGTTAATCGGTGAGACTCCCATAGGGTTCAGTGTTAATCAGTGACACTCCCGTATGGTTCGTGTGTTAATCAGTGAGACTCCCCCAGGATCCAGTGTTAATCAGTGAGACTCCCACAGGGTTCAGTGTTAATCAGTGAGACTCCCACAGGGTTCAGTGTTAATCAGTGAGATTCCCACAGGGTTCAGTGTTAATCAGTGAGACTCCCACAGGGTTCAGTCTTAATCAGTGCGACTCCCACATGGTTCAGTGTTAATCATTGAGACTCCCACAGGGTTCAGTGTTAATCAGTGAGACGCCCATAGGTTTCAGTGACAATCACTGAGACTCCCATAGGGTTCAGTGTTTAATCAGTGAGACTCCCATAGGGTTCAGTGTTAATCAGTGAAACTCCCACAGTGTTCAGTGTTAATCAGTGAGACTCCCACAGAGTTCAGTGTTAATCGGTGAGACTCCCATAGGGTTCAGTGTTAATCAGTGACACTCCCGTATGGTTCGTGTGTTAATCAGTGAGACTCCCCCAGGATCCAGTGTTAATCAGTGAGACTCCCACAGGGTTCAGTGTTAATCAGTGAGACTCCCACAGGGTTCAGTGTTAATCAGTGAGACTCCCACAGGGTTCAGTGTTAATCAGTGAGACTCCCACAGGGTTCAGTGTTAATCAGGGAGACTCCCACAGGGTTCAGTGTTAATCAGTGAGACTCCCACAGGGTTCAGTGTTAATCAGTGAGACTCCCACAGGGTACAGTGTTAATCAGTGAGACTCCCACATGGTTCAGTGTTAATCAGTGAGACTCCCACAGGGTGCAGTGTTAATCAGTGAGACTCCCACAGGGTTCAGGGATAATCAGTGAGACTCCCACAGGGTTCAGTGTTAATCAGTGAGACTCCCACAGGGTTCAGTGTTAATCATTGAGACTCCCACAGGGTTCAGTGTTAATCAGTGAGACGCCCATAGGTTTCAGTGACAATCACTGAGACTCCCATAGGGTTCAGTGTTAATCAGTGAGACTCCCATAGGGTTCAGTGTTAATCAGTGAGACGCCCATAGGTTTCAGTGACAATCACTGAGACTCCCATAGGGTTCAGTGTTAATCAGTGAGACTCCCATAGGGTTCAGTGTTAATCAGTGAAGCTCCCACAGTGTTCAGTGTTAATCAGTGAGACTCCCACAGAGTTCAGTGTTAATCGGTGAGACTCCCATAGGGTTCAGTGTTAATCAGTGACACTCCCGTATGGTTCGTGTGTTAATCAGTGAGACTCCCCCAGGATCCAGTGTTAATCAGTGAGACTCCCACAGGGTTCAGTGTTAATCAGTGAGACTCCCACAGGGTTCAGTGTTAATCAGTGAGACTCCCACAGGGTTCAGTGTTAATCAGTGAGACTCCCACAGGGTTCAGTGTTAATCAGGGAGACTCCCACAGGGTTCAGTGTTAATCAGTGAGACTCCCACAGGGTTCAGTGTTAATCAGTGAGACTCCCACAGGGTACAGTGTTAATCAGTGAGACTCCCACAGGGTTCAGTGTTAATCAGTGAGACTCCCACAGGGTTCAGTGTTAATCAGTGAGACTCCCACAGGGTTCAGGGATAATCAGTGAGACTCCCACAGGGTTCAGTGTTAATCAGTGAGACTCCCACAGGGTTCAGTGTTAATCATTGAGACTCCCACAGCGTTCAGTGTTAATCAGTGAGACGCCCATAGGTTTCAGTGACAATCACTGAGACTCCCATAGGGTTCAGTGTTAATCAGTGAGACTGGCATAGGGTTCAGTGTTAATCAGTGAGACTCCCACAGGGTTCAGTGTTAGTCAGTGAGACTCCCACAGGGTTCAGTGTTAATCAGTGAGACTCCCACAGGGTTCAGCGTTAATCACTGAGACTCCCACAGGGTTCAGTGTTATCAGTGAGACTCCCACAGGGTTCAATGTTAATTAGTGAATATCCCATAGGGTTCAGTGTTAATCAGTGAGACTCCCACAGGGTTCAGTGTTAATCAGTGGGACTCCCACATGGTTCAGTGTTAATCAGTGAGACTCCCACATGGTTCAGGGGTAATCAGTGAGATTCCCACAGGGTTCAGTGTTAATCAGTGAGACTCCCACAGGGTTCAGTCTTAATCAGTGAGACTCCCACAGGGTTCAGTGTTAATCATTGAGACTCCCACAGGGTTCAGTGTTAATCAGTGAGACGCCCATAGGTTTCAGTGACAATCACTGAGACTCCCATAGGGTTCAGTGTTAATCAGTGAGACTCCCATAGGGTTCAGTGTTAATCAGTGAAGCTCCCACAGTGTTCAGTGTTAATCAGTGAGACTCCCACAGAGTTCAGTGTTAATCAGTGACACTCCCGTATGGTTCGTGTGTTAATCAGTGAGACTCCCCCAGGATCCAGTGTTAATCAGTGAGACTCCAATATGGTTCAGTGTTAATCAGTGAGACTCCCACAGGGTTCAGTGTTAATCAGTGAGACTCCCACAGGGTTCAGTGTTAATCAGTGAGACTCCCACAGGGTTCAGTGTTAATCACTGAGACTCCCACAGGGTTCAGCGTTAATCAGTGAGACTCCCACAGGGTTCAGTGTTAATCAGTGAGATTCCCACAGGGTTCAGTGTTAATCAGTGAGACTCCCACAGGGTTCAGTCTTAATCAGTGAGACTGCCACAGGGTTCATTGTTAATCAATGAGACTCCCACAGGGTCCAGGGATAATAAGTGAGACTCCCACAGGGTTCAGTGTCAATCAGTGAGACTCCCACAGGGTTCAGTGTTAATCAGTGAGACTCCCACAGGGTTCAGTGTTAATCAGTGAGACTCCCACAGGGTTCAGTGTTAATCACTGAGACTCCCACAGGGTTCAGTGTTAATCACCGAGACTCCCACAGGGTTCAGTGTTATTCAGTGGGACTCCCACATGGTTGAGTGTTAATCAGTGAGACTCCCACAGGGTTCAGTGTTAATCAATGAGACTCCCACAGGGTTCGGGAATAATCAGTGAGACTCCCACAGGGTTCAGTGTTAATCAGTGAGACTCCCACAGGGTTCAGTGTTAATCAGTGAGATTCCCACAGGGTTCAGTGTTAATCAGTGAGACTCCCACAGGGTTCAGTCTTAATCAGTGAGACTCCCACAGGGTTCAGTGTTAATCATTGAGACTCCCACAGGGTTCAGTGTTAATCATTGAGACGCCCATAGGTTTCAGTGACAATCACTGAGACTCCCATAGGGTTCAGTGTTAATCAGTGAGACTCCCATAGGGTTCAGTGTTAATCAGTGAAGCTCCCACAGTGTTCAGTGTTAATCAGTGAGACTCCCACAGAGTTCAGTGTTAATCGGTGAGACTCCCATAGGGTTCAGTGTTAATCAGTGACACTCCCGTATGGTTCGTGTGTTAATCAGTGAGACTCCCCCAGGATCCAGTGTTAATCAGTGAGACTCCCACAGGGTTCAGTGTTAATCAGTGAGACTCCCACAGGGTTCAGTGTTAATCAGTGAGATTCCCACAGGGTTCAGTGTTAATCAGTGAGACTCCCACAGGGTTCAGTCTTAATCAGTGCGACTCCCACATGGTTCAGTGTTAATCATTGAGACTCCCACAGGGTTCAGTGTTAATCAGTGAGACGCCCATAGGTTTCAGTGACAATCACTGAGACTCCCATAGGGTTCAGTGTTAATCAGTGAGACTCCCATAGGGTTCAGTGTTAATCAGTGAAGCTCCCACAGTGTTCAGTGTTAATCAGTGAGACTCCCACAGAGTTCAGTGTTAATCGGTGAGACTCCCATAGGGTTCAGTGTTAATCAGTGACACTCCCGTATGGTTCGTGTGTTAATCAGTGAGACTCCCCCAGGATCCAGTGTTAATCAGTGAGACTCCCACAGGGTTCAGTGTTAATCAGTGAGACTCCCACAGGGTTCAGTGTTAATCAGTGAGACTCCCACAGGGTTCAGTGTTAATCAGTGAGACTCCCACAGGGTTCAATGTTAATCAGGGAGACTCCCACAGGGTTCAGTGTTAATCAGTGAGACTCCCACAGGGTTCAGTGTTAATCAGTGAGACTCCCACAGGGTACAGTGTTAATCAGTGAGACTCCCACAGGGTTCAGTGTTAATCAGTGAGACTCCCACAGGGTTCAGTGTTAATCAGTGAGACTCCCACAGGGTTCAGGGATAATCAGTGAGACTCCCACAGGGTTCAGTGTTAATCAGTGAGACTCCCACAGGGTTCAGTGTTAATCATTGAGACTCCCACAGGGTTCAGTGTTAATCAGTGAGACGCCCATAGGTTTCAGTGACAATCACTGAGACTCCCATAGGGTTCAGTGTTAATCAGTGAGACTCCCATAGGGTTCAATGTTAATCAGTGAGACTCCCACAGGGTTCAGTGTTAATCAGTGAGACTCCCAAAGGGTTCAGTGTTAGTCATTGAGACTCCCACAGGGTTCAGTGTTAATCAGTGAGACTCCCACAGGGTTCAGTGTTAATCACTGAGACTCCCACAGGGTTCAGCGTTAATCAGTGAGACTCCCACAGGGTTCAGTGTTAATCAGTGAGATTCCCACAGGGTTCAGTGTTAATCAGTGAGACTCCCACAGGGTTCAGTCTTAATCAGTGAGACTGCCACAGGGTTCATTGTTAATCAATGAGACCCCCACACGGTCCAGGGATAATAAGTGAGACTCCAACAGGGTTCAGTGTCAATCAGTGAGACTCCCACAGGGTTCAGTGTTAATCAGTGAGACTCCCACAGGGTTCAGTGTTAATCACTGAGACTCCCACAGGGTTCAGTGTTAATCACCGAGACTCCCACAGGGTTCAGTGTTATTCAGTGGGACTCCCACATGGTTCAGTGTTAATCAGTGAGACTCCCACAGGGTTCAGTGTTAATCAATGAGACTCCCACAGGGTTCGGGGATAATCAGTGAGACTCCCACAGGGTTCAGTGTTAATCAGTGAGACTCCCACAGGGTTCAGTGTTAATCAGTGAGATTCCCACAGGGTTCAGTGTTAATCAGTGAGACTCCCACAGGGTTCAGTCTTAATCAGTGAGACTCCCACAGGGTTCAGTGTTAATCATTGAGACTCCCACAGGGTTCAGTGTTAATCAGTGAGACGCCCATAGGTTTCAGTGACAATCACTGAGACTCCCATAGGGTTCAGTGTTAATCAGTGAGACTCCCATAGGGTTCAGTGTTAATCAGTGAAGCTCCCACAGTGTTCAGTGTTAATCAGTGAGACTCCCACAGAGTTCAGTGTTAATCGGTGAGACTCCCAAAGGGTTCAGTGTTAATCAGTGACACTCCCGTATGGTTCGTGTGTTAATCAGTGAGACTCCCCCAGGATCCAGTGTTAATCAGTGAGACTCCCACAGGGTTCAGTGTTAATCAGTGAGACTCCCACAGGGTTCAGTGTTAATCAGTGAGATTCCCACAGGGTTCAGTGTTAATCAGTGAGACTCCCACAGAGTTCAGTGTTAATCAGTGAGACACCCACAGGGTTCAGTGTTAATCACTGAGACTCCCACAGGGTTCAGTGTTAATCAGGGAGACTCCCACAGGGTTCAGTGTTAATCAGTGAGACTCCCACAGGGTTCAGTTTTAATCAGTGAGACTCCCACAGGGTTCAGTGTTAATCAGTGAGACTCCCACAGGGTTCTGTGTTAATCAGTGAGACTCCCACAGGGTTCAGTGTTAATCAGTGAGACTCCCACAGGGTTCAGGGATAATCAGTGAGACTCCCACAGGGTTCAGTGTTAATCAGTGAGACTCCCACAGTGTTCAGTGTTAATCATTGAGACTCCCACAGGGTTCAGTGTTAATCAGTGAGACTCCCACAGGGTTCAGTGTTAATCAATGAGACTCCCACAGGGTTCGGGGATAATCAGTGAGACTCCCACAGGGTTCTGTGTTAATCAGTGAGACTCCCACAGGGTTCAGTGTTAATCAGTGAGACTCCCACAGGGTTCAGTGTTAATCAGTGAGACTCCCACAGGGTTCAGGGATAATCAGTGAGACTCCCACAGGGTTCAGTGTTAATCAGTGAGACTCCCACAGGGTTCAGTGTTAATCATTGAGACTCCCACAGGGTTCAGTGTTAATCAGTGAGACGCCCATAGGTTTCAGTGACAATCACTGAGACTCCCATAGGGTTCAGTGTTAATCAGTGAGACTCCCATAGGGTTCAGTGTTAATCACTGAGACTCCCACAGGGTTCAGTGTTAATCAGTGAGACTCCCACAGGGTTCAGTGTTAGTCAGTGAGACTCCCACAGCGTTCAGTGTTAATCAGTGAGACTCCCACAGGGTTCAGTGTTAATCACTGAGACTCCCACAGGGTTCAGCGTTAATCAGTGAGACTCCCACAGGGTTCAGTGTTAATCAGTGAGATTCCCACAGGGTTCAGTGTTAATCAGTGAGACTCCCACAGGGTTCAGTCTTAATCAGTGAGACTGCCACAGGGTTCATTGTTAATCAATGAGACCCCCACAGGGTCCAGGGATAATAAGTGAGACTCCAACAGGGTTCAGTGTCAATTAGTGAGACTCCCACAGGGTTCAGTGTTAATCAGTGAGACTCCCACAGGGTTCAGTGTTAATCAGTGAGACTCCCACAGGGTTCAGTGTTAATCACTGAGACTCCCACAGGGTTCAGTGTTAATCACCGAGAATCCCACAGGGTTCAGTGTTATTCAGTGGGACTCCCACATGGTTCAGTGTTAATCAGTGAGACTCCCACAGGGTTCAGTGTTAATCAATGAGACTCCCACAGGGTTGGGGGATAATCAGTGAGACTCCCACAGGGTTCAGTGTTAATCAGTGAGACTCCCACAGGGTTCAGTGTTAATCAGTGAGACTCCCACAGGGTTCAGTCTTAATCAGTGAGACTCCCACAGGGTTCAGTGTTAATCATTGAGACTCCCACAGGTTTCAGTGTTAATCAGTGAGACGCCCATAGGTTTCAGTGACAATCACTGAGACTCCCATAGGGTTCAGTGTTAATCAGTGAGACTCCCTTAGGGTTCAGTGTTAATCAGTGAAGCTCCCACAGTGTTCAGTGTTAATCAGTGAGACTCCCACAGAGTTCAGTGTTAATCGGTGAGACTCCCAAAGGGTTCAGTGTTAATCAGTGAGACTCCCACAGGGTTCAGTGTTAATCAGTGAGACTCCCACAGGGTTCAGTGTTAATCAGTGAGACTCCCACAGGGTTCAGTGTTAATCAGTGAGACTCCCACAGGGTTCAGTGTTAATCAGTGAGACTCCCACAGGGTTCAGTGTTAATCAGTGAGACACCCACAGGGTTCAGTGTTAATCACTGAGACTCCCACAGGGTTCAGTGTTAATCAGGGAGACTCCCACAGGGTTCAGTGTTAATCAGTGAGACTCCCACAGGGTTCAGTTTTAATCAGTGAGACTCCCACAGGGTTCAGTGTTAATCAGTGAGACTCCCACAGGGTTCAGTGTTAATCAGTGAGACTCCCACAGGGTTCAGTGTTAATCAGTGAGACTCCCACAGGGTTCAGGGATAATCAGTGAGACTCCCACAGGGTTCAGTGTTAATCAGTGAGACTCCCACAGGGTTCAGTGTTAATCATTGAGACTCCCACAGGGTTCAGTGTTAATCAGTGAGACTCCCACAGGGTTCAGTGTTAATCAATGAGACTCCCACAGGGTTCGGGGATAATCAGTGAGACTCCCACAGGGTTCAGTGTTAATCAGTGAGACTCCCACAGGGTTCAGTGTTAATCAGTAAGACTCCCACAGGGTTCAGTGTTAATCAGTCAGACTCCCACAGGGTTCAGGGATAATCAGTGAGACTCCCACAGGGTTCAGTGTTAATCAGTGAGACTCCCACAGGGTTCAGTGTTAATCATTGAGACTCCCACAGGGTTCAGTGTTAATCAGTGAGACGCCCATAGGTTTCAGTGACAATCACTGAGACTCCCATAGGGTTCAGTGTTAATCAGTGAGACTCCCATAGGGTTCAGTGTTAATCAGTGAGACTCCCACAGGGTTCAGTGTTAATCAGTGAGACTCCCACAGGGTTCAGTGTTAGTCAGTGAGACTCCCACAGGGTTCAGTGTTAATCAGTGAGACTCCCACAGGGTTCAGTGTTAATCACTGAGACTCCCACAGGGTTCAGCGTTAATCAGTGAGACTCCCACAGTGTTCAGTGTTAATCAGTGAGATTCCCACAGGGTTCAGTGTTAATCAGTGAGACTCCCACAGGGTTCAGTCTTAATCAGTGAGACTGCCACAGGGTTCATTGTTAATCAATGAGACCCCCACAGGGTCCAGGGATAATAAGTGAGACTCCAACAGGGTTCAGTGTCAATCAGTGAGACTCCCACAGGGTGCAGTGTTAATCAGTGAGACTCCCACAGGGTTCAGTGTTAATCAGTGAGACTCCCACAGGGTTCAGTGTTAATCACTGAGACTCCCACAGGGTTCAGTGTTAATCACCGAGACTCCCACAGGGTTCAGTGTTATTCAGTGGGACTCCCACATGGTTCAGTGTTAATCAGTGAGACTCCCACAGGGTTCAGTGTTAATCAATTAGACTCCCACAGGGTTCGGGGATAATCAGTGAGACTCCCACAGGGTTCACTGTTAATCAGTGAGACTCCCACAGGGTTCAGTGTTAATCAGTGAGATTCCCACAGGGTTCAGTGTTAATCAGTGAGACTCCCACAGGGTTCAGTCTTAATCAGTGAGACTCCCACAGGGTTCAGTGTTAATCATTGAGACTCCCACAGGGTTCAGTGTTAATCAGTGAGACGCCCGTAGGTTTCAGTGACAATCACTGAGACTCCCATAGGGTTCAGTGTTAATCAGTGAGACTCCCATAGGGTTCAGTGTTAATCAGTGAAGCTCCCACAGTGTTCAGTGTTAATCAGTGAGACTCCCACAGAGTTCAGTGTTAATCGGTGAGACTCCCATAGGGTTCAGTGTTAATCAGTGACACTCCCGTATGGTTCGTGTGTTAATCAGTGAGACTCCCCCAGGATCCAGTGTTAATCAGTGAGACTCCCACAGGGTTCAGTGTTAATCAGTGAGACTCCCACAGGGTTCAGTGTTAATCAGTGAGACTCCCACAGGGTTCAGTGTTAATCAGTGAGACTCCCACAGGGTTCAGTGTTAATCAGTGAGACACCCACAGGGTTCAGTGTTAATCACTGAGACTCCCACAGGGTTCAGTGTTAATCACCGAGACTCCCACAGGGTTCAGTGTTATTCAGTGGGACTCCCACATGGTTCAGTGTTAATCAGTGAGACTCCCACAGGGTTCAGTGTTAATCAATGAGACTCCCACAGGGTTCGGGGATAATCAGT
Organism: Petromyzon marinus; assembly: GCF_048934315.1. Taxonomy (NCBI): domain Eukaryota; kingdom Metazoa; phylum Chordata; class Hyperoartia; order Petromyzontiformes; family Petromyzontidae; genus Petromyzon; species Petromyzon marinus. The sequence continues at coordinate 70,518 of NC_133698.1, read as the reverse complement.
GAGACTCCCACAGGGTTCAGTGTTAATCAGTGAGACTCCCACAGGGTTCAGTGTTAATCAGTGAGATTCCCACAGGGTTCAGTGTTAATCAGTGAGACTCCCACAGGGTTCAGTGTTAATCAGTGAGACTCCCACAGGGTTCAGTGTTAATCATTGAGACTCCCACAGGGTTCAGTGTTAATCAGTGAGACGCCCATAGGTTTCAGTGACAATCACTGAGACTCCCATTTGGTTCAGTGTTAATCAGTGAGACTCCCATAGGGTTCAGTGTTAATCAGTGAGACTCCCACAGGGTTCAGTGTTAATCAGTGAGACTCCCACAGGGTTCAGTGTTAATCAATGAGACTCCCACAGGGTTCGGGGATAATCAGTGAGACTCCCACAGGGTTCAGTGTTAATCAGTGAGACTCCCACAGGGTTCAGTGTTAATCAGTGAGATTCCCACAGGGTTCAGTGTTAATCAGTGAGACTCCAACAGGGTTCAGTGTTAATCAGTGAGACGCCCATAGGTTTCAGTGACAATCACTGAGACTCCCATAGGGTTCAGTGTTAATCAGTGAGACTCCCATAGGGTTCAGTGTTAATCAGTGAAGCTCCCACAGTGTTCAGTGTTAATCAGTGAGACTCCCACAGAGTTCAGTGTTAATCGGTGAGACTCCCAAAGGGTTCAGTGTTAATCAGTGACACTCCCGTATGGTTCGTGTGTTAATCAGTGAGACTCCCCCAGGATCCAGTGTTAATCAGTGAGACTCCCACAGGGTTCAGTGTTAATCAGTGAGACTCCCACAGGGTTCAGTGTTAATCAGTGAGACACCCACAGGGTTCAGTGTTAATCACTGAGACTCCCACAGGGTTCAGTGTTAATCAGGGAGACTCCCACAGGGTTCAGTGTTAATCAGTGAGACTCCCACAGGGTTCAGTGTTAATCAGTGAGACTCCCACAGGGTTCAGTGTTAATCAGTGAGACTCCCACAGGGTTCAGTGTTAATCAGTGAGACTCCCACAGGGTTCAGGGATAATCAGTGAGACTCCCACAGGGTTCAGTGTTAATCAGTGAGACTCCCACAGGGTTCAGTGTTAATCATTGAGACTCCCACAGGGTTCAGTGTTAATCAGTGAGACTCCCACAGGGTTCAGTGTTAATCAATGAGACTCCCACAGGGTTCGGGGATAATCAGTGAGACTCCCACAGGGTTCAGTGTTAATCAGTGAGACTCCCACAGGGTTCAGTGTTAATCAGTGAGACTCCCACAGGGTTCAGTGTTAATCAGTGAGACTACCACAGGGTTCAGGGATAATCAGTGAGACTCCCACAGGGTTCAGTGTTAATCAGTGAGACTCCCACAGGGTTCAGTGTTAATCATTGAGACTCCCACAGGGTTCAGTGTTAATCAGTGAGACGCCCATAGGTTTCAGTGACAATCACTGAGACTCCCATAGGGTTCAGTGTTAATCAGTGAGACTCCCATAGGGTTCAGTGTTAATCAGTGAGACTCCCACAGGGTTCAGTGTTAATCAGTGAGACTCCCACAGGGTTCAGTGTTAGTCAGTGAGACTCCCACAGGGTTCAGTGTTAATCAGTGAGACTCCCACAGGGTTCAGTGTTAATCACTGAGACTCCCACAGGGTTCAGCGTTAATCAGTGAGACTCCCACAGGGTTCAGTGTTAATCAGTGAGATTCCCACAGGGTTCAGTGTTAATCAGTGAGACTCCCACAGGGTTCAGTCTTAATCAGTGAGACTGCCACAGGGTTCATTGTTAATCAATGAGACCCCCACAGGGTCCAGGGATAATAAGTGAGACTCCAACAGGGTTCAGTGTCAATCAGTGAGACTCCCACAGGGTGCAGTGTTAATCAGTGAGACTCCCACAGGGTTCAGTGTTAATCAGTGAGACTCCCACAGGGTTCAGTGTTAATCACTGAGACTCCCACAGGGTTCAGTGTTAATCACCGAGACTCCCACAGGGTTCAGTGTTATTCAGTGGGACTCCCACATGGTTCAGTGTTAATCAGTGAGACTCCCACAGGGTTCAGTGTTAATCAATGAGACTCCCACAGGGTTCGGGGATAATCAGTGAGACTCCCACAGGGTTCAGTGTTAATCAGTGAGACTCCCACAGGGTTCAGTGTTAATCAGTGAGATTCCCACAGGGTTCAGTGTTAATCAGTGAGACTCCCACAGGGTTCAGTCTTAATCAGTGAGACTCCCACAGGGTTCAGTGTTAATCATTGAGACTCCCACAGGGTTCAGTGTTAATCAGTGAGACGCCCATAGGTTTCAGTGACAATCACTGAGACTCCCATAGGGTTCAGTGTTAATCAGTGAGACTCCCATAGGGTTCAGTGTTAATCAGTGAAGCTCCCACAGTGTTCAGTGTTAATCAGTGAGACTCCCACAGAGTTCAGTGTTAATCGGTGAGACTCCCATAGGGTTCAGTGTTAATCAGTGACACTCCCGTATGGTTCGTGTGTTAATCAGTGAGACTCCCCCAGGATCCAGTGTTAATCAGTGAGACTCCCACAGGGTTCAGTGTTAATCAGTGAGACTCCCACAGGGTTCAGTGTTAATCAGTGAGACACCCACAGGGTTCAGTGTTAATCACTGAGACTCCCACAGGGTTCAGTGTTAATCAGGGAGACTCCCACAGGGTTCAGTGTTAATCAGTGAGACTCCCACAGGGTTCAGTTTTAATCAGTGAGACTCCCACTGGGTTCAGTGTTAATCAGTGAGACTCCCACAGGGTTCAGTGTTAATCAGTGAGACTCCCACAGGGTTCAGTGTTAATCAGTGAGACTCCCACAGGGTTCAGGGATAATCAGTGAGACTCCCACAGGGTTCAGTGTTAATCAGTGAGACTCCCACAGGGTTCAGTGTTAATCATTGAGACTCCCACAGGGTTCAGTGTTAATCAGTGAGACTCCCACAGGGTTCAGTGTTAATCAATGAGACTCCCACAGGGTTCGGGGATAATCAGTGAGACTCCCACAGGGTTCAGTGTTAATCAGTGAGACTCCCACAGTGTTCAGTGTTAATCAGTGAGACTCCCACAGGGTTCAGTGTTAATCAGTGAGACTCCCACAGGGTTCAGGGATAATCAGTGAGACTCCTACAGGGTTCAGGGATAATCAGTGAGACTCCCACAGGGTTCAGTGTTAATCAGTGAGACTCCCACAGGGTTCAGTGTTAATCAGTGAGACGCCCATAGGTTTCAGTGACAATCACTGAGACTCCCATAGGGTTCAGTGTTAATCAGTGTGACTCCCATAGGGTTCAGTGTTAATCAGTGAGACTCCCACAGGGTTCAGTGTTAATCAGTGAGACTCCCACAGGGTTCAGTGTTAGTCAGTGAGACTCCCACAGGGTTCAGTGTTAGTCAGTGAGACTCCCACAGGGTTCAGTGTTAATCAGTGAGACTCCCACAGGGTTCAGTGTTAATCACTGAGACTCCCACAGGGTTCAGCGTTAATCAGTGAGACTCCCACAGGGTTCAGTGTTAATCAGTGAGATTCCCACAGGGTTCAGTGTTAATCAGTGAGACTCCCACAGGGTTCAGTCTTAATCAGTGAGACTACCACAGGGTTCATTGTTAATCAATGAGACCCCCACAGGGTCCAGGGATAATAAGTGAGACTCCAACAGGGTTCAGTGTCAATCAGTGAGACTCCCACAGGGTTCAGTGTTAATCAGTGAGACTCCCACAGGGTTCAGTCTTAATCAGTGAGACTGCCACAGGATTCATTGTTAATCAATGAGACCCCCACAGGGTCCAGGGATAATAAGTGAGACTCCAACAGGGTTCAGTGTCAATCAGTGAGACTCCCACAGGGTTCAGTGTTAATCAGTGAGACTCCCACAGGGTTCAGTCTTAATCAGTGAGACTCCCACAGGGTTCAGTGTTAATCATTGAGACTCCCACAGGGTTCAGTGTTAATCAGTGAGACGCCCATAGGTTTCAGTGACAATCACTGAGACTCCCATAGGGTTCAGTGTTAATCAGTGAGACTCCCATAGGGTTCAGTGTTAATCAGTGAAGCTCCCACAGTGTTCAGTGTTAATCAGTGAGACTCCCACAGAGTTCAGTGTTAATCGGTGAGACTCCCATAGGGTTCAGTGTTAATCAGTGACACTCCCGTATGGTTCGTGTGTTAATCAGTGAGACTCCCCCAGGATCCAGTGTTAATCAGTGAGACTCCCACAGGGTTCAGTGTTAATCACCGAGACTCCCACAGGGTTCAGTGTTATTCAGTGGGACTCCCACATGGTTCAGTGTTAATCAGTGAGACTCCCACAGGGTTCAGTGTTAATCAATGAGACTCCCACAGGGTTCGGGGATAATCAGTGAGACTCCCACAGGGTTCAGTGTTAATCAGTGAGACTCCCACAGGGTTCAGTGTTAATCAGTGAGATTCCCACAGGGTTCAGTGTTAATCAGTGAGACTCCCACAGGTTCAGTGTTAATCAGTGAGACTCCCACAGGGTTCAGTGTTAATCATTGAGACTCCCACAGGGTTCAGTGTTAATCAGTGAGACGCCCATAGGTTTCAGTGACAATCACTGAGACTCCCATATGGTTCAGTGTTAATCAGTGAGACTCCCATAGGGTTCAGTGTTAATCAGTGAGACTCCCACAGGGTTCAGTGTTAATCAGTGAGACTCCCACAGGGTTCAGTGTTAATCAATGAGACTCCCACATGGTTCGTGGATAATCAGTGAGACTCCCACAGGGTTCAGTGTTCATCAGTGAGACTCCCACAGGGTTCAGTGTTAATCAGTGAGATTCCCACAGGGTTCAGTGTTAATCAGTGAGACTCCAACAGGGTTCAGTGTTAATCAGTGAGACGCCCATAGGTTTCAGTGACAATCACTGAGACTCCCATAGGGTTCAGTGTTAATCAGTGAGACTCCCATAGGGTTCAGTGTTAATCAGTGAAGCTCCCACAGTGTTCAGTGTTAATCAGTGAGACTCCCACAGAGTTCAGTGTTAATCGGTGAGACTCCCAAAGGGTTCAGTGTTAATCAGTGACACTCCCGTATGGTTCGTGTGTTAATCAGTGAGACTCCCCCAGGATCCAGTGTTAATCAGTGAGACTCCCACAGGGTTCAGTGTTAATCAGTGAGACTCCCACAGGGTTCAGTGTTAATCAGTGAGACACCCACAGGGTTCAGTGTTAATCACTGAGACTCCCACAGGGTTCAGTGTTAATCAGGGAGACTCCCACAGGGTTCAGTGTTAATCAGTGAGACTCCCACAGGGTTCAGTGTTAATCAGTGAGACTCCCACAGGGTTCAGAGTGTTAATCAGTGAGACTCCCACAGGGTTCAGTGTTAATCAGTGAGACTCCCACAGGGTTCAGGGATAATCAGTGAGACTCCCACAGGGTTCAGTGTTAATCAGTGAGACTCCCACAGGGTTCAGTGTTAATCATTGAGACTCCCACAGGGTTCAGTGTTAATCAGTGAGACTCCCACAGGGTTCAGTGTTAATCAATGAGACTCCCACAGGGTTCGGGGATAATCAGTGAGACTCCCACAGGGTTCAGTGTTAATCAGTGAGACTCCCACAGGGTTCAGTGTTAATCAGTGAGACTCCCACAGGGTTCAGTGTTAATCAGTGAGACTACCACAGGGTTCAGGGATAATCAGTGAGACTCCCACAGGGTTCAGTGTTAATCAGTGAGACTCCCACAGGGTTCAGTGTTAATCATTGAGACTCCCACAGGGTTCAGTGTTAATCAGTGAGACGCCCATAGGTTTCAGTGACAATCACTGAGACTCCCATAGGGTTCAGTGTTAATCAGTGAGACTCCCATAGGGTTCAGTGTTAATCAGTGAGACTCCCACAGGGTTCAGTGTTAATCAGTGAGACTCCCACAGGGTTCAGTGTTAGTCAGTGAGACTCCCACAGGGTTCAGTGTTAATCAGTGAGACTCCCACAGGGTTCAGTGTTAATCACTGAGACTCCCACAGGGTTCAGCGTTAATCAGTGAGACTCCCACAGGGTTCAGTGTTAATCAGTGAGATTCCCACAGGGTTCAGTGTTAATCAGTGAGACTCCCACAGGGTTCAGTCTTAATCAGTGAGACTGCCACAGGGTTCATTGTTAATCAATGAGACCCCTACAGGGTCCAGGGATAATAAGTGAGACTCCAACAGGGTTCAGTGTCAATCAGTGAGACTCCCACAGGGTGCAGTGTTAATCAGTGAGACTCCTACAGGGTTCAGTGTTAATCAGTGAGACTCCCACAGGGTTCAGTGTTAATCACTGAGACTCCCACAGGGTTCAGTGTTAATCACCGAGACTCCCACAGGGTTCAGTGTTATTCAGTGGGACTCCCACATGGTTCAGTGTTAATCAGTGAGACTCCCACAGGGTTCAGTGTTAATCAATGAGACTCCCACAGGGTTCGGGGATAATCAGTGAGACTCCCACAGGGTTCAGTGTTAATCAGTGAGACTCCCACAGGGTTCAGTGTTAATCAGTGAGATTCCCACAGGGTTCAGTGTTAATCAGTGAGACTCCCACAGGGTTCAGTCTTAATCAGTGAGACTCCCACAGGGTTCAGTGTTAATCATTGAGACTCCCACAGGGTTCAGTGTTAATCAGTGAGACGCCCATAGGTTTCAGTGACAATCACTGAGACTCCCATAGGGTTCAGTGTTAATCAGTGAGACTCCCATAGGGTTCAGTGTTAATCAGTGAAGCTCCCACAGTGTTCAGTGTTAATCAGTGAGACTCCCACAGAGTTCAGTGTTAATCGGTGAGACTCCCATAGGGTTCAGTGTTAATCAGTGACACTCCCGTATGGTTCGTGTGTTAATCAGTGAGACTCCCCCAGGATCCAGTGTTAATCAGTGAGACTCCCACAGGGTTCAGTGTTAATCAGTGAGACTCCCACAGGGTTCAGTGTTAATCAGTGAGACACCCACAGGGTTCAGTGTTAATCACTGAGACTCCCACAGGGTTCAGTGTTAATCAGGGAGACTCCCACAGGGTTCAGTGTTAATCAGTGAGACTCCCACAGGGTTCAGTTTTAATCAGTGAGACTCCCACTGGGTTCAGTGTTAATCAGTGAGACTCCCACAGGGTTCAGTGTTAATCAGTGAGACTCCCACAGGGTTCAGTGTTAATCAGTGAGACTCCCACAGGGTTCAGTGTTAATCAGTGAGACTCCCACAGGGTTCAGTGTTAATCAGTGAGACTCCCACAGGGTTCAGTGTTAATCAATGAGACTCCCACAGGGTTCGGGGATAATCAGTGAGACTCCCACAGGGTTCAGTGTTAATCAGTGAGACTCCCACAGGGTTCAGTGTTAATCAGTGAGACTCCCACAGGGTTCAGTGTTAATCAGTGAGACTCCCACAGGGTTCAGGGATAATCAGTGAGACTCCTACAGGGTTCAGGGATAATCAGTGAGACTCCCACAGGGTTCAGTGTTAATCAGTGAGACTCCCACAGGGTTCAGTGTTAATCAGTGAGACGCCCATAGGTTTCAGTGACAATCACTGAGACTCCCATAGGGTTCAGTGTTAATCAGTGTGACTCCCATAGGGTTCAGTGTTAATCAGTGAGACTCCCACAGGGTTCAGTGTTAATCAGTGAGACTCCCACAGGGTTCAGTGTTAGTCAGTGAGACTCCCACAGGGTTCAGTGTTAGTCAGTGAGACTCCCACAGGGTTCAGTGTTAATCAGTGAGACTCCCACAGGGTTCAGTGTTAATCACTGAGACTCCCACAGGGTTCAGCGTTAATCAGTGAGACTCCCACAGGGTTCAGTGTTAATCAGTGAGATTCCCACAGGGTTCAGTGTTAATCAGTGAGACTCCCACAGGGTTCAGTCTTAATCAGTGAGACTGCCACAGGGTTCATTGTTAATCAATGAGACCCCCACAGGGTCCAGGGATAATAAGTGAGACTCCAACAGGGTTCAGTGTCAATCAGTGAGACTCCCACAGGGTTCAGTGTTAATCAGTGAGACTCCCACAGGGTTCAGTCTTAATCAGTGAGACTGCCACAGGATTCATTGTTAATCAATGAGACCCCCACAGGGTCCAGGGATAATAAGTGAGACTCCAACAGGGTTCAGTGTCAATCAGTGAGACTCCCACAGGGTTCAGTGTTAATCAGTGAGACTCCCACAGGGTTCAGTCTTAATCAGTGAGACTCCCACAGGGTTCAGTGTTAATCATTGAGACTCCCACAGGGTTCAGTGTTAATCAGTGAGACGCCCATAGGTTTCAGTGACAATCACTGAGACTCCCATAGGGTTCAGTGTTAATCAGTGAGACTCCCATAGGGTTCAGTGTTAATCAGTGAAGCTCCCACAGTGTTCAGTGTTAATCAGTGAGACTCCCACAGAGTTCAGTGTTAATCGGTGAGACTCCCATAGGGTTCAGTGTTAATCAGTGACACTCCCGTATGGTTCGTGTGTTAATCAGTGAGACTCCCCCAGGATCCAGTGTTAATCAGTGAGACTCCCACAGGGTTCAGTGTTAATCAGTGAGACTCCCACAGGGTTCAGTGTTAATCAGTGAGACACCCACAGGGTTCAGTGTTAATCACTGAGACTCCCACAGGGTTCAGTGTTAATCAGGGAGACTCCCACAGGGTTCAGTGTTAATCAGTGAGACTCCCACAGGGTTCAGTTTTAATCAGTGAGACTCCCACTGGGTTCAGTGTTAATCAGTGAGACTCCCACAGGGTTCAGTGTTAATCAGTGAGACTCCCACAGGGTTCAGTGTTAATCAGTGAGACTCCCACAGGGTTCAGGGATAATCAGTGAGACTCCCACAGGGTTCAGTGTTAATCAGTGAGACTCCCACAGGGTTCAGTGTTAATCATTGAGACTCCCACAGGGTTCAGTGTTAATCAGTGAGACGCCCATAGGTTTCAGTGACAATCACTGAGACTCCCATAGGGTTCAGTGTTAATCAGTGAGACTCCCATAGGGTTCAGTGTTAATCAGTGAAGCTCCCACAGTGTTCAGTGTTAATCAGTGAGACTCCCACAGAGTTCAGTGTTAATCGGTGAGACTCCCATAGGGTTCAGTGTTAATCAGTGACACTCCCGTATGGTTCGTGTGTTAATCAGTGAGACTCCCCCAGGATCCAGTGTTAATCAGTGAGACTCCCACAGGGTTCAGTGTTAATCAGTGAGACTCCCACAGGGTTCAGTGTTAATCAGTGAGACACCCACAGGGTTCAGTGTTAATCACTGAGACTCCCACAGGGTTCAGTGTTAATCAGGGAGACTCCCACAGGGTTCAGTGTTAATCAGTGAGACTCCCACAGGGTTCAGTTTTAATCAGTGAGACTCCCACTGGGTTCAGTGTTAATCAGTGAGACTCCCACAGGGTTCAGTGTTAATCAGTGAGACTCCCACAGGGTTCAGTGTTAATCAGTGAGACTCCCACAGGGTTCAGGGATAATCAGTGAGACTCCCACAGGGTTCAGTGTTAATCAGTGAGACTCCCACAGGGTTCAGTGTTAATCATTGAGACTCCCACAGGGTTCAGTGTTAATCAGTGAGACTCCCATAGGGTTCAGTGTTAATCAATGAGACTCCCACAGGGTTCCGGGATAATCAGTGAGACTCCCACAGGGTTCAGTGTTAATCAGTGAGACTCCCACAGGGTTCAGTGTTAATCAGTGAGACTCCCACAGGGTTCAGTGTTAATCAGTGAGACTCCCACAGGGTTCAGGGATAATCAGTGAGACTCCTACAGGGTTCAGGGATAATCAGTGAGACTCCCACAGGGTTCAGTGTTAATCAGTGAGACTCCCACAGGGTTCAGTGTTAATCAGTGAGACGCCCATAGGTTTCAGTGACAATCACTGAGACTCCCATAGGGTTCAGTGTTAATCAGTGAGACTCCCATAGGGTTCAGTGTTAATCAGTGAGACTCCCACAGGGTTCAGTGTTAATCAGTGAGACTCCCACAGGGTTCAGTGTTAGTCAGTGAGACTCCCACAGGGTTCAGTGTTAGTCAGTGAGACTCCCACAGGGTTCAGTGTTAATCAGTGAGACTCCCACAGGGTTCAGTGTTAATCACTGAGACTCCCACAGGGTTCAGCGTTAATCAGTGAGACTCCCACAGGGTTCAGTGTTAATCAGTGAGATTCCCACAGGGTTCAGTGTTAATCAGTGAGACTCCCACAGGGTTCAGTCTTAATCAGTGAGACTGCCACAGGGTTCATTGTTAATCAATGAGACCCCCACAGGGTCCAGGGATAATAAGTGAGACTCCAACAGGGTTCAGTGTCAATCAGTGAGACTCCCACAGGGTTCAGTGTTAATCAGTGAGACTCCCACAGGGTTCAGTCTTAATCAGTGAGACTGCCACAGGATTCATTGTTAATCAATGAGACCCCCACAGGGTCCAGGGATAATAAGTGAGACTCCAACAGGGTTCAGTGTCAATCAGTGAGACTCCCACAGGGTTCAGTGTTAATAAGTGAGACTCCCACAGGGTTCAGTGTTAATCAGTGAGACTCCCACAGGGTTCAGTGTTAATTACTGAGACTCCCAAAGGGTTCAGTGTTAATCACCGAGACTCCCACAGGGTTCAGTGTTATTCAGTGGGACTCCCACATGGTTCAGTGTTAATCAGTGAGACTCCCACAGGGTTCAGTGTTAATCAATGAGACTCCCACAGGGTTCGGGGATAATCAGTGAGACTCCCACAGGGTTCAGTGTTAATCAGTGAGACTCCCACAGGGTTCAGTGTTAATCAGTGAGATTCCCACAGGGTTCAGTGTTAATCAGTGAGACTCCCACAGGGTTCAGTTTTAATCAGTGAGACTCCCACTGGGTTCAGTGTTAATCAGTGAGACTCCCACAGGGTTCAGTGTTAATCAGTGAGACTCCCACAGGGTTCAGTGTTAATCAGTGAGACTCCCACAGGGTTCAGGGATAATCAGTGAGACTCCTACAGGGTTCAGGGATAATCAGTGAGACTCCCACAGGGTTCAGTGTTAATCAGTGAGACTCCCACAGGGTTCAGTGTTAATCAGTGAGACGCCCATAGGTTTCAGTGACAATCACTGAGACTCCCATAGGGTTCAGTGTTAATCAGTGAGACTCCCATAGGGTTCAGTGTTAATCAGTGAGACTCCCACAGGGTTCAGTGTTAATCAGTGAGACTCCCACAGGGTTCAGTGTTAGTCAGTGAGACTCCCACAGGGTTCAGTGTTAGTCAGTGAGACTCCCACAGGGTTCAGTGTTAATCAGTGAGACTCCCACAGGGTTCAGTGTTAATCACTGAGACTCCCACAGGGTTCAGCGTTAATCAGTGAGACTCCCACAGGGTTCAGTGTTAATCAGTGAGATTCCCACAGGGTTCAGTGTTAATCAGTGAGACTCCCACAGGGTTCAGTCTTAATCAGTGAGACTGCCACAGGGTTCATTGTTAATCAATGAGACCCCCACAGGGTCCAGGGATAATAAGTGAGACTCCAACAGGGTTCAGTGTCAATCAGTGAGACTCCCACAGGGTTCAGTGTTAATCAGTGAGACTCCCACAGGGTTCAGTCTTAATCAGTGAGACTGCCACAGGATTCATTGTTAATCAATGAGACCCCCACAGGGTCCAGGGATAATAAGTGAGACTCCAACAGGGTTCAGTGTCAATCAGTGAGACTCCCACAGGGTTCAGTGTTAATAAGTGAGACTCCCACAGGGTTCAGTGTTAATCAGTGAGACTCCCACAGGGTTCAGTGTTAATTACTGAGACTCCCAAAGGGTTCAGTGTTAATCACCGAGACTCCCACAGGGTTCAGTGTTATTCAGTGGGACTCCCACATGGTTCAGTGTTAATCAGTGAGACTCCCACAGGGTTCAGTGTTAATCAATGAGACTCCCACAGGGTTCGGGGATAATCAGTGAGACTCCCACAGGGTTCAGTGTTAATCAGTGAGACTCCCACAGGGTTCAGTGTTAATCAGTGAGATTCCCACAGGGTTCAGTGTTAATCAGTGAGACTCCCACAGGGTTCAGTCTTAATCAGTGAGACTCCCACAGGGTTCAGTGTTAATCATTGAGACTCCCACAGGGTTCAGTGTTAATCAGTGAGACGCCCATAGGTTTCAGTGACAATCACTGAGACTCCCATAGGGTTCAGTGTTAATCAGTGAGACTCCCATAGGGTTCAGTGTTAATCAGTGAAGCTCCCACAGTGTTCAGTGTTAATCAGTGAGACTCCCACAGAGTTCAGTGTTAATCGGTGAGACTCCCATAGGGTTCAGTGTTAATCAGTGACACTCCCGTATGGTTCGTGTGTTAATCAGTGAGACTCCCCCAGGATCCAGTGTTAATCAGTGAGACTCCCACAGGGTTCAGTGTTAATCAGTGAGACTCCCACAGGGTTCAGTGTTAATCAGTGAGACACCCACAGGGTTCAGTGTTAATCACTGAGACTCCCACAGGGTTCAGTGTTAATCAGGGAGACTCCCACAGGGTTCAGTGTTAATCAGTGAGACTCCCACAGGGTTCAGTGTTAATCAGTGAGACTCCCACAGGGTTCAGTGTTAATCAGTGAGACTCCCACAGGGTTCAGGGATAATCAGTGAGACTCCTACAGGGTTCAGGGATAATCAGTGAGACTCCCACAGGGTTCAGTGTTAATCAGTGAGACTCCCACAGGGTTCAGTGTTAATCAGTGAGACGCCCATAGGTTTCAGTGACAATCACTGAGACTCCCATAGGGTTCAGTGTTAATCAGTGAGACTCCCATAGGGTTCAGTGTTAATCAGTGAGACTCCCACAGGGTTCAGTGTTAATCAGTGAGACTCCCACAGGGTTCAGTGTTAGTCAGTGAGACTCCCACAGGGTTCAGTGTTAGTCAGTGAGACTCCCACAGGGTTCAGTGTTAATCAGTGAGACTCCCACAGGGTTCAGTGTTAATCACTGAGACTCCCACAGGGTTCAGCGTTAATCAGTGAGACTCCCACAGGGTTCAGTGTTAATCAGTGAGATTCCCACAGGGTTCAGTGTTAATCAGTGAGACTCCCACAGGGTTCAGTCTTAATCAGTGAGACTGCCACAGGGTTCATTGTTAATCAATGAGACCCCCACAGGGTCCAGGGATAATAAGTGAGACTCCAACAGGGTTCAGTGTCAATCAGTGAGACTCCCACAGGGTTCAGTGTTAATCAGTGAGACTCCCACAGGGTTCAGTCTTAATCAGTGAGACTGCCACAGGATTCATTGTTAATCAATGAGACCCCCACAGGGTCCAGGGATAATAAGTGAGACTCCAACAGGGTTCAGTGTCAATCAGTGAGACTCCCACAGGGTTCAGTGTTAATAAGTGAGACTCCCACAGGGTTCAGTGTTAATCAGTGAGACTCCCACAGGGTTCAGTGTTAATTACTGAGACTCCCAAAGGGTTCAGTGTTAATCACCGAGACTCCCACAGGGTTCAGTGTTATTCAGTGGGACTCCCACATGGTTCAGTGTTAATCAGTGAGACTCCCACAGGGTTCAGTGTTAATCAATGAGACTCCCACAGGGTTCGGGGATAATCAGTGAGACTCCCACAGGGTTCAGTGTTAATCAGTGAGACTCCCACAGGGTTCAGTGTTAATCAGTGAGATTCCCACAGGGTTCAGTGTTAATCAGTGAGACTCCCACAGGGTTCAGTTTTAATCAGTGAGACTCCCACTGGGTTCAGTGTTAATCAGTGAGACTCCCACAGGGTTCAGTGTTAATCAGTGAGACTCCCACAGGGTTCAGTGTTAATCAGTGAGACTCCCACAGGGTTCAGGGATAATCAGTGAGACTCCTACAGGGTTCAGGGATAATCAGTGAGACTCCCACAGGGTTCAGTGTTAATCAGTGAGACTCCCACAGGGTTCAGTGTTAATCAGTGAGACGCCCATAGGTTTCAGTGACAATCACTGAGACTCCCATAGGGTTCAGTGTTAATCAGTGAGACTCCCATAGGGTTCAGTGTTAATCAGTGAGACTCCCACAGGGTTCAGTGTTAATCAGTGAGACTCCCACAGGGTTCAGTGTTAGTCAGTGAGACTCCCACAGGGTTCAGTGTTAGTCAGTGAGACTCCCACAGGGTTCAGTGTTAATCAGTGAGACTCCCACAGGGTTCAGTGTTAATCACTGAGACTCCCACAGGGTTCAGCGTTAATCAGTGAGACTCCCACAGGGTTCAGTGTTAATCAGTGAGATTCCCACAGGGTTCAGTGTTAATCAGTGAGACTCCCACAGGGTTCAGTCTTAATCAGTGAGACTGCCACAGGGTTCATTGTTAATCAATGAGACCCCCACAGGGTCCAGGGATAATAAGTGAGACTCCAACAGGGTTCAGTGTCAATCAGTGAGACTCCCACAGGGTTCAGTGTTAATCAGTGAGACTCCCACAGGGTTCAGTCTTAATCAGTGAGACTGCCACAGGATTCATTGTTAATCAATGAGACCCCCACAGGGTCCAGGGATAATAAGTGAGACTCCAACAGGGTTCAGTGTCAATCAGTGAGACTCCCACAGGGTTCAGTGTTAATAAGTGAGACTCCCACAGGGTTCAGTGTTAATCAGTGAGACTCCCACAGGGTTCAGTGTTAATTACTGAGACTCCCAAAGGGTTCAGTGTTAATCACCGAGACTCCCACAGGGTTCAGTGTTATTCAGTGGGACTCCCACATGGTTCAGTGTTAATCAGTGAGACTCCCACAGGGTTCAGTGTTAATCAATGAGACTCCCACAGGGTTCGGGGATAATCAGTGAGACTCCCACAGGGTTCAGTGTTAATCAGTGAGACTCCCACAGGGTTCAGTGTTAATCAGTGAGATTCCCACAGGGTTCAGTGTTAATCAGTGAGACTCCCACAGGGTTCAGTCTTAATCAGTGAGACTCCCACAGGGTTCAGTGTTAATCATTGAGACTCCCACAGGGTTCAGTGTTAATCAGTGAGACGCCCATAGGTTTCAGTGACAATCACTGAGACTCCCATAGGGTTCAGTGTTAATCAGTGAGACTCCCATAGGGTTCAGTGTTAATCAGTGAAGCTCCCACAGTGTTCAGTGTTAATCAGTGAGACTCCCACAGAGTTCAGTGTTAATCGGTGAGACTCCCATAGGGTTCAGTGTTAATCAGTGACACTCCCGTATGGTTCGTGTGTTAATCAGTGAGACTCCCCCAGGATCCAGTGTTAATCAGTGAGACTCCCACAGGGTTCAGTGTTAATCAGTGAGACTCCCACAGGGTTCAGTGTTAATCAGTGAGACACCCACAGGGTTCAGTGTTAATCACTGAGACTCCCACAGGGTTCAGTGTTAATCAGGGAGACTCCCACAGGGTTCAGTGTTAATCAGTGAGACTCCCACAGGGTTCAGTGTTAATCAGTGAGACTCCCACAGGGTTCAGTGTTAATCAGTGAGACTCCCACAGGGTTCAGGGATAATCAGTGAGACTCCTACAGGGTTCAGGGATAATCAGTGAGACTCCCACAGGGTTCAGTGTTAATCAGTGAGACTCCCACAGGGTTCAGTGTTAATCAGTGAGACGCCCATAGGTTTCAGTGACAATCACTGAGACTCCCATAGGGTTCAGTGTTAATCAGTGAGACTCCCATAGGGTTCAGTGTTAATCAGTGAGACTCCCACAGGGTTCAGTGTTAATCAGTGAGACTCCCACAGGGTTCAGTGTTAGTCAGTGAGACTCCCACAGGGTTCAGTGTTAGTCAGTGAGACTCCCACAGGGTTCAGTGTTAATCAGTGAGACTCCCACAGGGTTCAGTGTTAATCACTGAGACTCCCACAGGGTTCAGCGTTAATCAGTGAGACTCCCACAGGGTTCAGTGTTAATCAGTGAGATTCCCACAGGGTTCAGTGTTAATCAGTGAGACTCCCACAGGGTTCAGTCTTAATCAGTGAGACTGCCACAGGGTTCATTGTTAATCAATGAGACCCCCACAGGGTCCAGGGATAATAAGTGAGACTCCAACAGGGTTCAGTGTCAATCAGTGAGACTCCCACAGGGTTCAGTGTTAATCAGTGAGACTCCCACAGGGTTCAGTCTTAATCAGTGAGACTGCCACAGGATTCATTGTTAATCAATGAGACCCCCACAGGGTCCAGGGATAATAAGTGAGACTCCAACAGGGTTCAGTGTCAATCAGTGAGACTCCCACAGGGTTCAGTGTTAATAAGTGAGACTCCCACAGGGTTCAGTGTTAATCAGTGAGACTCCCACAGGGTTCAGTGTTAATTACTGAGACTCCCAAAGGGTTCAGTGTTAATCACCGAGACTCCCACAGGGTTCAGTGTTATTCAGTGGGACTCCCACATGGTTCAGTGTTAATCAGTGAGACTCCCACAGGGTTCAGTGTTAATCAATGAGACTCCCACAGGGTTCGGGGATAATCAGTGAGACTCCCACAGGGTTCAGTGTTAATCAGTGAGACTCCCACAGGGTTCAGTGTTAATCAGTGAGATTCCCACAGGGTTCAGTGTTAATCAGTGAGACTCCCACAGGGTTCAGTTTTAATCAGTGAGACTCCCACTGGGTTCAGTGTTAATCAGTGAGACTCCCACAGGGTTCAGTGTTAATCAGTGAGACTCCCACAGGGTTCAGTGTTAATCAGTGAGACTCCCACAGGGTTCAGGGATAATCAGTGAGACTCCTACAGGGTTCAGGGATAATCAGTGAGACTCCCACAGGGTTCAGTGTTAATCAGTGAGACTCCCACAGGGTTCAGTGTTAATCAGTGAGACGCCCATAGGTTTCAGTGACAATCACTGAGACTCCCATAGGGTTCAGTGTTAATCAGTGAGACTCCCATAGGGTTCAGTGTTAATCAGTGAGACTCCCACAGGGTTCAGTGTTAATCAGTGAGACTCCCACAGGGTTCAGTGTTAGTCAGTGAGACTCCCACAGGGTTCAGTGTTAGTCAGTGAGACTCCCACAGGGTTCAGTGTTAATCAGTGAGACTCCCACAGGGTTCAGTGTTAATCACTGAGACTCCCACAGGGTTCAGCGTTAATCAGTGAGACTCCCACAGGGTTCAGTGTTAATCAGTGAGATTCCCACAGGGTTCAGTGTTAATCAGTGAGACTCCCACAGGGTTCAGTCTTAATCAGTGAGACTGCCACAGGGTTCATTGTTAATCAATGAGACCCCCACAGGGTCCAGGGATAATAAGTGAGACTCCAACAGGGTTCAGTGTCAATCAGTGAGACTCCCACAGGGTTCAGTGTTAATCAGTGAGACTCCCACAGGGTTCAGTCTTAATCAGTGAGACTGCCACAGGATTCATTGTTAATCAATGAGACCCCCACAGGGTCCAGGGATAATAAGTGAGACTCCAACAGGGTTCAGTGTCAATCAGTGAGACTCCCACAGGGTTCAGTGTTAATAAGTGAGACTCCCACAGGGTTCAGTGTTAATCAGTGAGACTCCCACAGGGTTCAGTGTTAATTACTGAGACTCCCAAAGGGTTCAGTGTTAATCACCGAGACTCCCACAGGGTTCAGTGTTATTCAGTGGGACTCCCACATGGTTCAGTGTTAATCAGTGAGACTCCCACAGGGTTCAGTGTTAATCAATGAGACTCCCACAGGGTTCGGGGATAATCAGTGAGACTCCCACAGGGTTCAGTGTTAATCAGTGAGACTCCCACAGGGTTCAGTGTTAATCAGTGAGATTCCCACAGGGTTCAGTGTTAATCAGTGAGACTCCCACAGGGTTCAGTCTTAATCAGTGAGACTCCCACAGGGTTCAGTGTTAATCATTGAGACTCCCACAGGGTTCAGTGTTAATCAGTGAGACGCCCATAGGTTTCAGTGACAATCACTGAGACTCCCATAGGGTTCAGTGTTAATCAGTGAGACTCCCATAGGGTTCAGTGTTAATCAGTGAAGCTCCCACAGTGTTCAGTGTTAATCAGTGAGACTCCCACAGAGTTCAGTGTTAATCGGTGAGACTCCCATAGGGTTCAGTGTTAATCAGTGACACTCCCGTATGGTTCGTGTGTTAATCAGTGAGACTCCCCCAGGATCCAGTGTTAATCAGTGAGACTCCCACAGGGTTCAGTGTTAATCAGTGAGACTCCCACAGGGTTCAGTGTTAATCAGTGAGACACCCACAGGGTTCAGTGTTAATCACTGAGACTCCCACAGGGTTCAGTGTTAATCAGGGAGACTCCCACAGGGTTCAGTGTTAATCAGTGAGACTCCCACAGGGTTCAGTTTTAATCAGTGAGACTCCCACAGGGTTCAGTGTTAATCAGTGAGACTCCCACAGGGTTCAGTGTTAATCAGTGAGACTCCCACAGGGTTCAGTGTTAATCAGTGAGACTCCCACAGGGTTCAGGGATAATCAGTGAGACTCCCACAGGGTTCAGTGTTAATCAGTGAGACTCCCACAGGGTTCAGTGTTAATCATTGAGACTCCCACAGGGTTCAGTGTTAATCAGTGAGACTCCCACAGGGTTCAGTGTTAATCAATGAGACTCCCACAGGGTTCGGGGATAATCAGTGAGACTCCCACAGGGTTCAGTGTTAATCAGTGAGACTCCCACAGGGTTCAGTGTTAATCAGTGAGACTCCCACAGGGTTCAGTGTTAATCAGTGAGACTCCCACAGGGTTCAGGGATAATCAGTGAGACTCCTACAGGGTTCAGGGATAATCAGTGAGACTCCCACAGGGTTCAGTGTTAATCAGTGAGACTCCCACAGGGTTCAGTGTTAATCAGTGAGACGCCCATAGGTTTCAGTGACAATCACTGAGACTCCCATAGGGTTCAGTGTTAATCAGTGAGACTCCCATAGGGTTCAGTGTTAATCAGTGAGACTCCCACAGGGTTCAGTGTTAATCAGTGAGACTCCCACAGGGTTCAGTGTTAGTCAGTGAGACTCCCACAGGGTTCAGTGTTAGTCAGTGAGACTCCCACAGGGTTCAGTGTTAATCAGTGAGACTCCCACAGGGTTCAGTGTTAATCACTGAGACTCCCACAGGGTTCAGCGTTAATCAGTGAGACTCCCACAGGGTTCAGTGTTAATCAGTGAGATTCCCACAGGGTTCAGTGTTAATCAGTGAGACTCCCACAGGGTTCAGTCTTAATCAGTGAGACTGCCACAGGGTTCATTGTTAATCAATGAGACCCCCACAGGGTCCAGGGATAATAAGTGAGACTCCAACAGGGTTCAGTGTCAATCAGTGAGACTCCCACAGGGTTCAGTGTTAATCAGTGAGACTCCCACAGGGTTCAGTCTTAATCAGTGAGACTGCCACAGGATTCATTGTTAATCAATGAGACCCCCACAGGGTCCAGGGATAATAAGTGAGACTCCAACAGGGTTCAGTGTCAATCAGTGAGACTCCCACAGGGTTCAGTGTTAATAAGTGAGACTCCCACAGGGTTCAGTGTTAATCAGTGAGACTCCCACAGGGTTCAGTGTTAATCACTGAGACTCCCACAGGGTTCAGTGTTAATCACCGAGACTCCCACAGGGTTCAGTGTTATTCAGTGGGACTCCCACATGGTTCAGTGTTAATCAGTGAGACTCCCACAGGGTTCAGTGTTAATCAATGAGACTCCCACAGGGTTCGGGGATAATCAGTGAGACTCCCACAGGGTTCAGTGTTAATCAGTGAGACTCCCACAGGGTTCAGTGTTAATCAGTGAGATTCCCACAGGGTTCAGTGTTAATCAGTGAGACTCCCACAGGGTTCAGTCTTAATCAGTGAGACTCCCACAGGGTTCAGTGTTAATCATTGAGACTCCCACAGGGTTCAGTGTTAATCAGTGAGACGCCCATAGGTTTCAGTGACAATCACTGAGACTCCCATAGGGTTCAGTGTTAATCAGTGAGACTCCCATAGGGTTCAGTGTTAATCAGTGAAGCTCCCACAGTGTTCAGTGTTAATCGGTGAGACTCCCATAGGGTTCAGTGTTAATCAGTGACACTCCCGTATGGTTCGTGTGTTAATCAGTGAGACTCCCCCAGGATCCAGTGTTAATCAGTGAGACTCCCACAGGGTTCAGTGTTAATCAGTGAGACTCCCACAGGGTTCAGTGTTAATCAGTGAGACTCCCACAGGGTTCAGTGTTAATCAGTGAGACTCCCACAGGGTTCAGTGTTAATCAGTGAGACACCCACAGGGTTCAGTGTTAATCACTGAGACTCCCACAGGGTTCAGTGTTAATCAGGGAGACTCCCACAGGGTTCAGTGTTAATCAGTGATGCTCCCACAGGGTTCAGTTTTAATCAGTGAGACTCCCACAGGGTTCAGTGTTAATCAGTGAGACTCCCACAGGGTTCAGTGTTAATCAGTGAGACTCCCACAGGGTTCAGTGTTAATCAGTGAGACTCCCACAGGGTTCAGGGATAATCAGTGAGACTCCCACAGGGTTCAGTGTTAATCAGTGAGACTCCCACAGGGTTCAGTGTTAATCATTGAGACTCCCACAGGGTTCAGTGTTAATCAATGAGACTCCCACAGGGTTCGGGGATAATCAATGAGACTCCCACAGGGTTCGGTGTTAATCAGTGAGACTCCCACATGGTTCAGTGTTAATCAGTGAGACTCCCACAGGGTTCAGTGTTAATCAATGAGACTCCCACAGGGTTCGGGGATAATCAGTGAGACTCCCACAGGGTTCAGTGTTAATCAGTGAGACTCCCACAGGGTTCAGTGTTAATCAGTGAGATTCCCACAGGGTTCAGTGTTAATCAGTGAGACTCCCACAGGGTTCAGTCTTAATCAGTGAGACTCCCACAGGGTTCAGTGTTAATCATTGAGACTCCCAAGGGGTTCAGTGTTAATCAGTGAGACGCCCATAGGTTTCAGTGACAATCACTGAGACCCCATAGGGTTCAGTGTTAATCAGTGCGACTCCCATAGGGTTCGGTGTTAATCAGTGAAGCTCCCACAGTGTTCAGTGTTAATCAGTGAGACTCCCACAGAGTTCAGTGTTAATCGGTGAGACTCCCATAGGGTTCAGTGTTAATCAGTGACACTCCCGTATGGTTCGTGTGTTAATCAGTGAGACTCCCCCAGGATCCAGTGTTAATCAGTGAGACTCCCACAGGGTTCAGTGTTAATCAGTGAGACTCCCACAGGGTTCAGTGTTAATCAGTGAGATTCCCACAGGGTTCAGTGTTAATCAGTGAGACTCCCACAGGGTTCAGTGTTAATCAGTGAGACTCCCACAGGGTTCAGTGTTAATCAGTGAGACTCCCACAGGGTTCAGTGTTAATCACTGAGACTCCCACAGGGTTCAGTGTTAATCAGGGAGACTCTCACAGGGTTCAGTGTTAATCAGTGAGACTCCCACAGGGTTCAGTTTTAATCATTGAGACTCCCACAGGGTTCAGTGTTAATCAGTAAGACTCCCACAGGGTTCAGGGATAATCAGTGAGACTCCCACAGGGTTCAGTGTTAATCAGTGAGACTCCCACAGGGTTCAGTGTTAATCATTGAGACTCCCACAGGGTTCAGTGTTAATCAGTGAGACTCCCACAGGGTTCAGTGTAAATCAGTGAGACTCCCACAGGGTTCAGTGTTAATCACTGAGACTCCCACAGGGTTCAGTGTTAATCAGGGAGACTCTCACAGGGTTCAGTGTTAATCAGTGAGACTCCCACAGGGTTCAGTTTTAATCATTGAGACTCCCACATGGTTCAGTGTTAATCAGTAAGACTCCCACAGGGTTCAGTGTTAATCAGTGAGACTCCCACAGGGTTCAGTGTTAATCAGTGAGACTCCCACAGGGTTCAGTGTTAATCAGTGAGACTCCCACAGGGTTCAGTGTTAATCAGTGAGACTCCCACAGGGTTCAGTGTTAATCAGTGAGACTCCCACAGGGTTCAGTGTTAATCAGGGAGACTCTCACAGGGTTCAGTGTTAATCAGTGAGACTCCCACAGGGTTCAGTTTTAATCATTGAGACTCCCACAGGGTTCAGTGTTAATCAGTGAAGCTCCCACAGTGTTCAGTGTTAATCAGTGAGACTCCCACAGAGTTCAGTGTTAATCGGTGAGACTCCCATATTGTTCAGTGTTAATCAGTGACACTCCCGTATGGTTCGTGTGTTAATCAGTGAGACTCCCCCAGGATCCAGTGTTAATCAGTGAGACTCCCCAAGGGTTCAGTGTTAATCAGTGAGACTCCCACAGGGTTCAGTGTTAATCAGTGAGACTCCCACAGGGTTCAGTGTTAATCAGTGAGACTCCCACAGGGTTCAGTGTTAATCAGTGAGACTCCCACAGGGTTCAGGGATAATCAGTGAGACTCCCACAGGGTTCAGTGTTAATCAGTGAGACTCCCACAGGGTTCAGGGATAATCAGTGAGACTCCCACAGGGTTCAGTGTTAATCAGTGAGACTCCCACAGGGTTCAGTGTTAATCAGTGAGACACCCACAGGGTTCAGTGTTAATCACTGAGACTCCCACAGGGTTCAGTGTTAATCAGGGAGATTCCCACAGGGTTCAGTGTTAATCAGTGATGCTCCCACAGGGTTCAGTTTTAATCAGTGAGACTCCCACAGGGTTCAGTGTTAATCAGTGAGACTCCCACAGGGTTCAGTGTTAATCAGTGAGACTCCCACAGGGTTCAGTGTTAATCAGTGAGACTCCCACAGGGTTCAGGGATAATCAGTGAGACTCCCACAGGGTTCAGTGTTAATCAGTGAGACTCCCACAGGGTTCAGTGTTAATCATTGAGACTCCCACAGGGTTCAGTGTTAATCAATGAGACTCCCACAGGGTTCGGGGATAATCAATGAGACTCCCACAGTGTTCAGTGTTAATCAGTGAGACTCCCACAGAGTTCAGTGTTAATCGGTGAGACTCCCATAGGGTTCAGTGTTAATCAGTGACACTCCCGTATGGTTCGTGTGTTAATCAGTGAGACTCCCCCAGGATCCAGTGTTAATCAGTGAGACTCCCACAGGGTTCAGTGTTAATCAGTGAGACTCCCACAGGGTTCAGTGTTAATCAGTGAGACACCCACAGGGTTCAGTGTTAATCACTGAGACTCCCACAGGGTTCAGTGTTAATCAGGGAGACTCCCACAGGGTTCAGTGTTAATCAGTGAGACTCCCACAGGGTTCAGTTTTAATCAGTGAGACTCCCACAGGGTTCAGTGTTAATCAGTGAGACTCCCACAGGGTTCAGTGTTAATCAGTGAGACTCCGAACAGGGTTCAGTGTTAATCAGTGAGACTCCCACAGGGTTCAGGGATAATCAGTGAGACTCCCACAGGGTTCAGTGTTAATCAGTGAGACTCCCACAGGGTTCAGTGTTAATCATTGAGACTCCCACAGGGTTCAGTGTTAATCAGTGAGACTCCCACAGGGTTCAGTGTTAATCAATGAGACTCCCACAGGGTTCGGGGATAATCAGTGAGACTCCCACAGGGTTCAGTGTTAATCAGTGAGACTCCCACAGGGTTCAGTGTTAATCAGTGAGACTCCCACAGGGTTCAGTGTTAATCAGTGAGACTCCCACAGGGTTCAGGGATAATCAGTGAGACTCCTACAGGGTTCAGGGATAATCAGTGAGACTCCCACAGGGTTCAGTGTTAATCAGTGAGACTCCCACAGGGTTCAGTGTTAATCAGTGAGACGCCCATAGGTTTCAGTGACAATCACTGAGACTCCCATAGGGTTCAGTGTTAATCAGTGAGACTCCCATAGGGTTCAGTGTTAATCAGTGAGACTCCCACAGGGTTCAGTGTTAATCAGTGAGACTCCCACAGGGTTCAGTGTTAGTCAGTGAGACTCCCACAGGGTTCAGTGTTAGTCAGTGAGACTCCCACAGGGTTCAGTGTTAATCAGTGAGACTCCCACAGGGTTCAGTGTTAATCACTGAGACTCCCACAGGGTTCAGCGTTAATCAGTGAGACTCCCACAGGGTTCAGTGTTAATCAGTGAGATTCCCACAGGGTTCAGTGTTAATCAGTGAGACTCCCACAGGGTTCAGTCTTAATCAGTGAGACTGCCACAGGGTTCATTGTTAATCAATGAGACCCCCACAGGGTCCAGGGATAATAAGTGAGACTCCAACAGGGTTCAGTGTCAATCAGTGAGACTCCCACAGGGTTCAGTGTTAATCAGTGAGACTCCCACAGGGTTCAGTCTTAATCAGTGAGACTGCCACAGGATTCATTGTTAATCAATGAGACCCCCACAGGGTCCAGGGATAATAAGTGAGACTCCAACAGGGTTCAGTGTCAATCAGTGAGACTCCCACAGGGTTCAGTGTTAATAAGTGAGACTCCCACAGGGTTCAGTGTTAATCAGTGAGACTCCCACAGGGTTCAGTGTTAATCACTGAGACTCCCACAGGGTTCAGTGTTAATCACCGAGACTCCCACAGGGTTCAGTGTTATTCAGTGGGACTCCCACATGGTTCAGTGTTAATCAGTGAGACTCCCACAGGGTTCAGTGTTAATCAATGAGACTCCCACAGGGTTCGGGGATAATCAGTGAGACTCCCACAGGGTTCAGTGTTAATCAGTGAGACTCCCACAGGGTTCAGTGTTAATCAGTGAGACTCCCACAGGGTTCAGTGTTAATCAGTGCGACTCCCACAGGGATCAGTGTTAATCAGTGAGACACCCACAGGGTTCAGTGTTAATCACTGAGACTCCCACAGGGTTCAGTGT
The DNA here is from genome assembly GCF_048934315.1 of Petromyzon marinus. NCBI lineage: Eukaryota > Metazoa > Chordata > Hyperoartia > Petromyzontiformes > Petromyzontidae > Petromyzon > Petromyzon marinus. The sequence continues at coordinate 45,897 of NC_133698.1, read as the reverse complement.
TAATCAGGGAGACTCCCACAGGGTTCAGTGTTAATCAGTGATGCTCCCACAGGGTTCAGTTTTAATCAGTGAGACTCCCACAGGGTTCAGTGTTAATCAGTGAGACTCCCACAGGGTTCAGTGTTAATCAGTGAGACTCCCACAGGGTTCAGTGTTAATCAGTGAGACTCCCACAGGGTTCAGGGATAATCAGTGAGACTCCCACAGGGTTCAGTGTTAATCAGTGAGACTCCCACAGGGTTCAGTGTTAATCATTGAGACTCCCACAGGGTTCAGTGTTAATCAATGAGACTCCCACAGGGTTCGGGGATAATCAATGAGACTCCCACAGGGTTCGGTGTTAATCAGTGAGACTCCCACATGGTTCAGTGTTAATCAGTGAGACTCCCACAGGGTTCAGTGTTAATCAATGAGACTCCCACAGGGTTCGGGGATAATCAGTGAGACTCCCACAGGGTTCAGTGTTAATCAGTGAGACTCCCACAGGGTTCAGTGTTAATCAGTGAGATTCCCACAGGGTTCAGTGTTAATCAGTGAGACTCCCACAGGGTTCAGTCTTAATCAGTGAGACTCCCACAGGGTTCAGTGTTAATCATTGAGACTCCCAAGGGGTTCAGTGTTAATCAGTGAGACGCCCATAGGTTTCAGTGACAATCACTGAGACCCCATAGGGTTCAGTGTTAATCAGTGCGACTCCCATAGGGTTCGGTGTTAATCAGTGAAGCTCCCACAGTGTTCAGTGTTAATCAGTGAGACTCCCACAGAGTTCAGTGTTAATCGGTGAGACTCCCATAGGGTTCAGTGTTAATCAGTGACACTCCCGTATGGTTCGTGTGTTAATCAGTGAGACTCCCCCAGGATCCAGTGTTAATCAGTGAGACTCCCACAGGGTTCAGTGTTAATCAGTGAGACTCCCACAGGGTTCAGTGTTAATCAGTGAGATTCCCACAGGGTTCAGTGTTAATCAGTGAGACTCCCACAGGGTTCAGTGTTAATCAGTGAGACTCCCACAGGGTTCAGTGTTAATCAGTGAGACTCCCACAGGGTTCAGTGTTAATCACTGAGACTCCCACAGGGTTCAGTGTTAATCAGGGAGACTCTCACAGGGTTCAGTGTTAATCAGTGAGACTCCCACAGGGTTCAGTTTTAATCATTGAGACTCCCACAGGGTTCAGTGTTAATCAGTAAGACTCCCACAGGGTTCAGGGATAATCAGTGAGACTCCCACAGGGTTCAGTGTTAATCAGTGAGACTCCCACAGGGTTCAGTGTTAATCATTGAGACTCCCACAGGGTTCAGTGTTAATCAGTGAGACTCCCACAGGGTTCAGTGTAAATCAGTGAGACTCCCACAGGGTTCAGTGTTAATCACTGAGACTCCCACAGGGTTCAGTGTTAATCAGGGAGACTCTCACAGGGTTCAGTGTTAATCAGTGAGACTCCCACAGGGTTCAGTTTTAATCATTGAGACTCCCACATGGTTCAGTGTTAATCAGTAAGACTCCCACAGGGTTCAGTGTTAATCAGTGAGACTCCCACAGGGTTCAGTGTTAATCAGTGAGACTCCCACAGGGTTCAGTGTTAATCAGTGAGACTCCCACAGGGTTCAGTGTTAATCAGTGAGACTCCCACAGGGTTCAGTGTTAATCAGTGAGACTCCCACAGGGTTCAGTGTTAATCAGGGAGACTCTCACAGGGTTCAGTATTAATCAGTGAGACTCCCACAGGGTTCAGTTTTAATCATTGAGACTCCCACAGGGTTCAGTGTTAATCAGTGAAGCTCCCACAGTGTTCAGTGTTAATCAGTGAGACTCCCACAGAGTTCAGTGTTAATCGGTGAGACTCCCATATTGTTCAGTGTTAATCAGTGACACTCCCGTATGGTTCGTGTGTTAATCAGTGAGACTCCCCCAGGATCCAGTGTTAATCAGTGAGACTCCCCAAGGGTTCAGTGTTAATCAGTGAGACTCCCACAGGGTTCAGTGTTAATCAGTGAGACTCCCACAGGGTTCAGTGTTAATCAGTGAGACTCCCACAGGGTTCAGTGTTAATCAGTGAGACTCCCACAGGGTTCAGGGATAATCAGTGAGACTCCCACAGGGTTCAGTGTTAATCAGTGAGACTCCCACAGGGTTCAGGGATAATCAGTGAGACTCCCACAGGGTTCAGTGTTAATCAGTGAGACTCCCACAGGGTTCAGTGTTAATCAGTGAGACACCCACAGGGTTCAGTGTTAATCACTGAGACTCCCACAGGGTTCAGTGTTAATCAGGGAGATTTCCACAGGGTTCAGTGTTAATCAGTGATGCTCCCACAGGGTTCAGTTTTAATCAGTGAGACTCCCACAGGGTTCAGTGTTAATCAGTGAGACTCCCACAGGGTTCAGTGTTAATCAGTGAGACTCCCACAGGGTTCAGTGTTAAACAGTGAGACTCCCACAGGGTTCAGGGATAATCAGTGAGACTCCCACAGGGTTCAGTGTTAATCAGTGAGACTCCCACAGGGTTCAGTGTTAATCATTGAGACTCCCACAGGGTTCAGTGTTAATCAATGAGACTCCCACAGGGTTCGGGGATAATCAATGAGACTCCCACAGTGTTCAGTGTTAATCAGTGAGACTCCCACAGAGTTCAGTGTTAATCGGTGAGACTCCCATAGGGTTCAGTGTTAATCAGTGACACTCCCGTATGGTTCGTGTGTTAATCAGTGAGACTCCCCCAGGATCCAGTGTTAATCAGTGAGACTCCCACAGGGTTCAGTGTTAATCAGTGAGACTCCCACAGGGTTCAGTGTTAATCAGTGAGACATCCACAGGGTTCAGTGTTAATCACTGAGACTCCCACAGGGTTCAGTGTTAATCAGGGAGACTCCCACAGGGTTCAGTGTTAATCAGTGAGACTCCCACAGGGTTCAGTTTTAATCAGTGAGACTCCCACAGGGTTCAGTGTTAATCAGTGAGACTCCCACAGGGTTCAGTGTTAATCAGTGAGACTCCCACAGGGTTCAGTGTTAATCAGTGAGACTCCCACAGGGTTCAGGGATAATCAGTGAGACTCCCACAGGGTTCAGTGTTAATCAGTGAGACTCCCACAGGGTTCAGTGTTAATCATTGAGACTCCCACAGGGTTCAGTGTTAATCAGTGAGACTCCCACAGGGTTCAGTGTTAATCAATGAGACTCCCACAGGGTTCGGGGATAATCAGTGAGACTCCCACAGGGTTCAGTGTTAATCAGTGAGACTCCCACAGGGTTCAGTGTTAATCAGTGAGACTCCCAAGGGGTTCAGTGTTAATCAGTGAGACTCCCACAGGGTTCAGGGATAATCAGTGAGACTCCTACAGGGTTCAGGGATAATCAGTGAGACTCCCACAGGGTTCAGTGTTAATCAGTGAGACTCCCACAGGGTTCAGTGTTAATCAGTGAGACGCCCATAGGTTTCAGTGACAATCACTGAGACTCCCATAGGGTTCAGTGTTAATCAGTGAGACTCCCATAGGGTTCAGTGTTAATCAGTGAGACTCCCACAGGGTTCAGTGTTAATCAGTGAGACTCCCACAGGGTTCAGTGTTAGTCAGTGAGACTCCCACAGGGTTCAGTGTTAGTCAGTGAGACTCCCACAGGGTTCAGTGTTAATCAGTGAGACTCCCACAGGGTTCAGTGTTAATCACTGAGACTCCCACAGGGTTCAGCGTTAATCAGTGAGACTCCCACAGGGTTCAGTGTTAATCAGTGAGATTCCCACAGGGTTCAGTGTTAATCAGTGAGACTCCCACAGGGTTCAGTCTTAATCAGTGAGATTGCCACAGGGTTCATTGTTAATCAATGAGACCCCCACAGGGTCCAGGGATAATAAGTGAGACTCCAACAGGGTTCAGTGTCAATCAGTGAGACTCCCACAGGGTTCAGTGTTAATCAGTGAGACTCCCACAGGGTTCAGTCTTAATCAGTGAGACTGCCACAGGATTCATTGTTAATCAATGAGACCCCCACAGGGTCCAGGGATAATAAGTGAGACTCCAACAGGGTTCAGTGTCAATCAGTGAGACTCCCACAGGGTTCAGTGTTAATAAGTGAGACTCCCACAGGGTTCAGTGTTAATCAGTGAGACTCCCACAGGGTTCAGTGTTAATCACTGAGACTCCCACAGGGTTCAGTGTTAATCACCGAGACTCCCACAGGGTTCAGTGTTATTCAGTGGGACTCCCACATGGTTCAGTGTTAATCAGTGAGACTCCCACAGGGTTCAGTGTTAATCAATGAGACTCCCACAGGGTTCGGGGATAATCAGTGAGACTCCCACAGGGTTCAGTGTTAATCAGTGAGACTCCCACAGGGTTCAGTGTTAATCAGTGAGATTCCCACAGGGTTCAGTGTTAATCAGTGAGACTCCCACAGGGTTCAGTCTTAATCAGTGAGACTCCCACAGGGTTCAGTGTTAATCATTGAGACTCCCACAGGGTTCAGTGTTAATCAGTGAGACGCCCATAGGTTTCAGTGACAATCACTGAGACTCCCATAGGGTTCAGTGTTAATCAGTGAGACTCCCATAGGGTTCAGTGTTAATCAGTGAAGCTCCCACAGTGTTCAGTGTTAATCAGTGAGACTCCCACAGAGTTCAGTGTTAATCGGTGAGACTCCCATAGGGTTCAGTGTTAATCAGTGACACTCCCGTATGGTTCGTGTGTTAATCAGTGAGACTCCCCCAGGATCCAGTGTTAATCAGTGAGACTCCCACAGGGTTCAGTGTTAATCAGTGAGACTCCCACAGGGTTCAGTGTTAATCAGTGAGACTCCCACAGGGTTCAGTGTTAATCAGTGAGACTCCCACAGGGTTCAGTGTTAATCAGTGAGACACCCACAGGGTTCAGTGTTAATCACTGAGACTCCCACAGGGTTCAGTGTTAATCAGGGAGACTCCCACAGGGTTCAGTGTTAATCAGTGATGCTCCCACAGGGTTCAGTTTTAATCAGTGAGACTCCCACAGGGTTCAGTGTTAATCAGTGAGACTCCCACAGGGTTCAGTGTTAATCAGTGAGACTCCCACAGGGTTCAGTGTTAATCAGTGAGACTCCCACAGGGTTCAGGGATAATCAGTGAGACTCCCACAGGGTTCAGTGTTAATCAGTGAGACTCCCACAGGGTTCAGTGTTAATCATTGAGACTCCCACAGGGTTCAGTGTTAATCAATGAGACTCCCACAGGGTTCGGGGATAATCAATGAGACTCCCACAGGGTTCGGTGTTAATCAGTGAGACTCCCACATGGTTCAGTGTTAATCAGTGAGACTCCCACAGGGTTCAGTGTTAATCAATGAGACTCCCACAGGGTTCGGGGATAATCAGTGAGACTCCCACAGGGTTCAGTGTTAATCAGTGAGACTCCCACAGGGTTCAGTGTTAATCAGTGAGATTCCCACAGGGTTCAGTGTTAATCAGTGAGACTCCCACAGGGTTCAGTCTTAATCAGTGAGACTCCCACAGGGTTCAGTGTTAATCATTGAGACTCCCAAGGGGTTCAGTGTTAATCAGTGAGACGCCCATAGGTTTCAGTGACAATCACTGAGACCCCATAGGGTTCAGTGTTAATCAGTGCGACTCCCATAGGGTTCGGTGTTAATCAGTGAAGCTCCCACAGTGTTCAGTGTTAATCAGTGAGACTCCCACAGAGTTCAGTGTTAATCGGTGAGACTCCCATAGGGTTCAGTGTTAATCAGTGACACTCCCGTATGGTTCGTGTGTTAATCAGTGAGACTCCCCCAGGATCCAGTGTTAATCAGTGAGACTCCCACAGGGTTCAGTGTTAATCAGTGAGACTCCCACAGGGTTCAGTGTTAATCAGTGAGATTCCCACAGGGTTCAGTGTTAATCAGTGAGACTCCCACAGGGTTCAGTGTTAATCAGTGAGACTCCCACAGGGTTCAGTGTTAATCAGTGAGACTCCCACAGGGTTCAGTGTTAATCACTGAGACTCCCACAGGGTTCAGTGTTAATCAGGGAGACTCTCACAGGGTTCAGTGTTAATCAGTGAGACTCCCACAGGGTTCAGTTTTAATCATTGAGACTCCCACAGGGTTCAGTGTTAATCAGTAAGACTCCCACAGGGTTCAGGGATAATCAGTGAGACTCCCACAGGGTTCAGTGTTAATCAGTGAGACTCCCACAGGGTTCAGTGTTAATCATTGAGACTCCCACAGGGTTCAGTGTTAATCAGTGAGACTCCCACAGGGTTCAGTGTAAATCAGTGAGACTCCCACAGGGTTCAGTGTTAATCACTGAGACTCCCACAGGGTTCAGTGTTAATCAGGGAGACTCTCACAGGGTTCAGTGTTAATCAGTGAGACTCCCACAGGGTTCAGTTTTAATCATTGAGACTCCCACATGGTTCAGTGTTAATCAGTAAGACTCCCACAGGGTTCAGTGTTAATCAGTGAGACTCCCACAGGGTTCAGTGTTAATCAGTGAGACTCCCACAGGGTTCAGTGTTAATCAGTGAGACTCCCACAGGGTTCAGTGTTAATCAGTGAGACTCCCACAGGGTTCAGTGTTAATCAGTGAGACTCCCACAGGGTTCAGTGTTAATCAGGGAGACTCTCACAGGGTTCAGTGTTAATCAGTGAGACTCCCACAGGGTTCAGTTTTAATCATTGAGACTCCCACAGGGTTCAGTGTTAATCAGTGAAGCTCCCACAGTGTTCAGTGTTAATCAGTGAGACTCCCACAGAGTTCAGTGTTAATCGGTGAGACTCCCATATTGTTCAGTGTTAATCAGTGACACTCCCGTATGGTTCGTGTGTTAATCAGTGAGACTCCCCCAGGATCCAGTGTTAATCAGTGAGACTCCCCAAGGGTTCAGTGTTAATCAGTGAGACTCCCACAGGGTTCAGTGTTAATCAGTGAGACTCCCACAGGGTTCAGTGTTAATCAGTGAGACTCCCACAGGGTTCAGTGTTAATCAGTGAGACTCCCACAGGGTTCAGGGATAATCAGTGAGACTCCCACAGGGTTCAGTGTTAATCAGTGAGACTCCCACAGGGTTCAGTGTTAATCAGTGAGACACCCACAGGGTTCAGTGTTAATCACTGAGACTCCCACAGGGTTCAGTGTTAATCAGGGAGATTCCCACAGGGTTCAGTGTTAATCAGTGATGCTCCCACAGGGTTCAGTTTTAATCAGTGAGACTCCCACAGGGTTCAGTGTTAATCAGTGAGACTCCCACAGGGTTCAGTGTTAATCAGTGAGACTCCCACAGGGTTCAGTGTTAATCAGTGAGACTCCCACAGGGTTCAGGGATAATCAGTGAGACTCCCACAGGGTTCAGTGTTAATCAGTGAGACTCCCACAGGGTTCAGTGTTAATCATTGAGACTCCCACAGGGTTCAGTGTTAATCAATGAGACTCCCACAGGGTTCGGGGATAATCAATGAGACTCCCACAGGGTTCGGTGTTAATCAGTGAGACTCCCACATGGTTCAGTGTTAATCAGTGAGACTCCCACAGGGTTCAGTGTTAATCAATGAGACTCCCACAGGGTTCGGGGATAATCAGTGAGACTCCCACAGGGTTCAGTGTTAATCAGTGAGACTCCCACAGGGTTCAGTGTTAATCAGTGAGATTCCCACAGGGTTCAGTGTTAATCAGTGAGACTCCCACAGGGTTCAGTCTTAATCAGTGAGACTCCCACAGGGTTCAGTGTTAATCATTGAGACTCCCAAGGGGTTCAGTGTTAATTAGTGAGACGCCCATAGGTTTCAGTGACAATCACTGAGACCCCATAGGGTTCAGTGTTAATCAGTGCGACTCCCATAGGGTTCGGTGTTAATCAGTGAAGCTCCCACAGTGTTCAGTGTTAATCAGTGAGACTCCCACAGAGTTCAGTGTTAATCGGTGAGACTCCCATAGGGTTCAGTGTTAATCAGTGACACTCCCGTATGGTTCGTGTGTTAATCAGTGAGACTCCCCCAGGATCCAGTGTTAATCAGTGAGACTCCCACAGGGTTCAGTGTTAATCAGTGAGACTCCCACAGGGTTCAGTGTTAATCAGTGAGATTCCCACAGGGTTCAGTGTTAATCAGTGAGACTCCCACAGGGTTCAGTGTTAATCAGTGAGACTCCCACAGGGTTCAGTTTTAATCATTGAGACTCCCACAGGGTTCAGTGTTAATCAGTAAGACTCCCACAGGGTTCAGGGATAATCAGTGAGACTCCCACAGGGTTCAGTGTTAATCAGTGAGACTCCCACAGGGTTCAGTGTTAATCATTGAGACTCCCACAGGGTTCAGTGTTAATCAGTGAGACTCCCACAGGGTTCAGTGTAAATCAGTGAGACTCCCACAGGGTTCAGTGTTAATCACTGAGACTCCCACAGGGTTCAGTGTTAATCAGGGAGACTCTCACAGGGTTCAGTGTTAATCAGTGAGACTCCCACAGGGTTCAGTTTTAATCATTGAGACTCCCACATGGTTCAGTGTTAATCAGTAAGACTCCCACAGGGTTCAGTGTTAATCAGTGAGACTCCCACAGGGTTCAGTGTTAATCAGTGAGACTCCCACAGGGTTCAGTGTTAATCAGTGAGACTCCCACAGGGTTCAGTGTTAATCAGTGAGACTCCCACAGGGTTCAGTGTTAATCAGTGAGACTCCCACAGGGTTCAGTGTTAATCAGGGAGACTCTCACAGGGTTCAGTGTTAATCAGTGAGACTCCCACAGGGTTCAGTTTTAATCATTGAGACTCCCACAGGGTTCAGTGTTAATCAGTGAAGCTCCCACAGTGTTCAGTGTTAATCAGTGAGACTCCCACAGAGTTCAGTGTTAATCGGTGAGACTCCCATATTGTTCAGTGTTAATCAGTGACACTCCCGTATGGTTCGTGTGTTAATCAGTGAGACTCCCCCAGGATCCAGTGTTAATCAGTGAGACTCCCCAAGGGTTCAGTGTTAATCAGTGAGACTCCCACAGGGTTCAGTGTTAATCAGTGAGACTCCCACAGGGTTCAGTGTTAATCAGTGAGACTCCCACAGGGTTCAGGGATAATCAGTGAGACTCCCACAGGGTTCAGTGTTAATCAGTGAGACTCCCACAGGGTTCAGGGATAATCAGTGAGACTCCCACAGGGTTCAGTGTTAATCAGTGAGACTCCCACAGGGTTCAGTGTTAATCATTGAGACTCCCACAGGGTTCAGTGTTAATCAGTGAGACGCCCATAGGTTTCAGTGACAATCACTGAGACTCCCATAGGGTTCAGTGTTAATCAGTGAGACTCCCATAGGGTTCAGTGTTAATCAGTGAGGCTCCCACAGTGTTCAGTGTTAATCAGTGAGACTCCCACAGAGTTCAGTGTTAATCGGTGAGACTCCCATATTGTTCAGTGTTAATCAGTGACACTCCCGTATGGTTCGTGTGTTAATCAGTGAGACTCCCCCAGGATCCAGTGTTAATCAGTGAGACTCCCCAAGGGTTCAGTGTTAATCAGTGAGACTCCCACAGGGTTCAGTGTTAATCAGTGAGACTCCCACAGGGTTCAGTGTTAATCAGTGAGACTCCCACAGGGTTCAGTGTTAATCAGTGAGACTCCCACAGGGTTCAGGGATAATCAGTGACACTCCCACAGGGTTCAGTGTTAATCAGTGAGACTCCCACAGGGTTCAGTGTTAATCATTGAGACTCCCACAGGGTTCAGTGTTAATCAGTGAGACTCCCACAGGGTTCAGTGTTAATCAATGAGACTCCCACAGGGTTCGGGGATAATCAGTGAGACTCCCACAGGGTTCAGTGTTAATCAGTGAGACTCCCACAGGGTTCAGTGTTAATCAATGAGACTCCCACAGGGTTCGGGGATAATCAGTGAGACTCCCACAGGGTTCAGTGTTAATCAGTGAGACTCCCACAGGGTTCAGTGTTAATCAGTGAGATTCCCACAGGGTTCAGTGTTAATCAGTGAGACTCCCACAGGGTTCAGTCTTAATCAGTGAGACTCCCACAGGGTTCAGTGTTAATCATTGAGACTCCCAAGGGGTTCAGTGTTAATCAGTGAGACGCCCATAGGTTTCAGTGACAATCACTGAGACCCCATAGGGTTCAGTGTTAATCAGTGAGACTCCCATAGGGTTCAGTGTTAATCAGTAAAGCTCCCACAGTGTTCAGTGTTAATCAGTGAGACTCCAACAGAGTTCAGTGTTAATCCGTGAGACTCCCATAGGGTTCAGTGTTAATCAGTGACACTCCCGTATGGTTCGTGTGTTAATCAGTGAGACTCCCCCAGGATCCAGTGTTAATCAGTGAGACTCCCACAGGGTTCAGTGTTAATCAGTGAGACTCCCACAGGGTTCAGTGTTAATCAGTGAGATTCCCACAGGGTTCAGTGTTAATCAGTGAGACTCCCACAGGGTTCAGTGTTAATCAGTGAGACTCCCACAGGGTTCAGTGTTAATCAGTGAGACTCCCACAGGGTTCAGTGTTAATCACTGAGACTCCCACAGGGTTCAGTGTTAATCAGGGAGACTCTCACAGGGTTCAGTGTTAATCAGTGAGACTCCCACAGGGTTCAGTTTTAATCATTGAGACTCCCACAGGGTTCAGTGTTAATCAGTAAGACTCCCACAGGGTTCAGTGTTAATCAGTGAGACTCCCACAGGGTTCAGTGTTAATCAGTGAGACTCCCACAGGGTTCAGGGATAATCAGTGAGACTCCCACAGGGTTCAGTGTTAATCAGTGAGACTCCCACAGGGTTCAGTGTTAATCATTGAGACTCCCACAGGGTTCAGTGTTAATCAGTGAGACGCCCATAGGTTTCAGTGACAATCACTGAGACTCCCATAGGGTTCAGTGTTAATCAGTGAGACTCCCATAGGGTTCAGTGTTAATCAGTGAAGCTCCCACAGTGTTCAGTGTTAATCAGTGAGACTCCCACAGAGTTCAGTGTTAATCGGTGAGACTCCCATATTGTTCAGTGTTAATCAGTGACACTCCCGTATGGTTCGTGTGTTAATCAGTGAGACTCCCCCAGGATCCAGTGTTAATCAGTGAGACTCCCCAAGGGTTCAGTGTTAATCAGTGAGACTCCCACAGGGTTCAGTGTTAATCAGTGAGACTCCCACAGGGTTCAGTGTTAATCAGTGAGACTCCCACAGGGTTCAGTGTTAATCAGTGAGACTCCCAAAGGGTTCAGTGTTAATCACTGAGACTCCCACAGTGTTCAGTGTTATTAGTGAGACTCCCACAGGGTTCAGTGTTAATTAGTGAGACTCCCACAGGGTTCAGTGTTAATCAGTGAGATTCCCACAGGGTTCAGTGTTAATCAGTGAGACTCCCACAGGTTTCAGTGTTAATCAGTGAGACTCCCACAGGGTTCAGGGATAATCAGTGAGACTCACACAGAGTTCAGTGTTAATCGGTGAGACTCCCATAGGGTTCAGTGTTAATCAGTGACACTCCCGTATGGTTCGTGTGTTAATCAGTGAGACTCCCCCAGGATCCAGTGTTAATCAGTGAGACTCCCATAGGGTTCAGTGTTAATCAGTGAGACTCCCACAGGGTTCAGTGTTAATCAGTGAGACTCCCACAGGGTTCAGTGTTAATCAGTGAGACTCCCACAGGGTTCATTGTTAGTCAGTGAGACTCCCAAAGGGTTCAGTGTTAATCAGAGAGACTCCCACAGGGTTCAGTGTTAATCACTGAGACTCCCACAGGGTTCAGTGTTATCAGTGAGTCTCCCACAGGGTTCAGTGTTAATCAGTGAGACTCCCACAGGGTTCAGTCTTAATCAGTGAGACTGCCACAGGGTGCATTGTTAATCAATGAGAATCCCACAGGGTCCAGGGATAATAAGTGAGACTCCCACAGGGTTCAGTGTCAATCAGTGAGACTCCCACAGGGTTCAGTGTTAATCAGTGAGACTCCCACAGGGTTCAGTGTTAATCAGTGAGACTCCCACAGGGTTCAGTGTTAATCACTGAGACTCCCACAGGGTTCAGTGTTAATCACTGAGACTCCCAAAAGGTTAAGTGTTATTCAGTGGGACTCCCACATGGTTCAGTGTTAATCAGTGAGACTCCCACAGGGTTCAGTGTTAATCATTGAGACTCCCACAGGGTTCGGGGATAATCAGTGAGACTCCCACAGGGTTCAGTGTTAATCAGTGAGACTCCCACAGGGGTCAGTGTTAATCAGTGAGATTCCCACAGGGTTCAGTGTTAATCAGTGAGACTCCCACAGGGTTCAGTGTTAATCAGTGAGACTCCCACAGGGTTCAGTGTTAATCATTGAGACTCCCACAGGGTTCAGTGTTAATCAGTGAGACGCCCATAGGTTTCAGTGACAATCACTGAGACTCCCATAGGGTTCAGTGTTAATCAGTGAGACTCCCATAGGGTTCAGTGTTAATCAGTGAAGCTCCCACAGTGTTCAGTGTTAATCAGGGAGACTCTCACAGGGTTCAGTGTTAATCAGTGAGACTCCCACAGGGTTCAGTTTTAATCATTGAGACTCCCACAGGGTTCAGTGTTAATCAGTGAAGCTCCCACAGTGTTTAGTGTTAATCAGTGAGACTCCCACAGAGTTCAGTGTTAATCGGTGAGACTCCCATATTGTTCAGTGTTAATCAGTGACACTCCCGTATGGTTCGTGTGTTAATCAGTGAGACTCCCCCAGGATCCAGTGTTAATCAGTGAGACTCCCCAAGGGTTCAGTGTTAATCAGTGAGACTCCCACAGGGTTCAGTGTTAATCAGTGAGACTCCCACAGGGTTCAGTGTTAATCAGTGAGACTCCCACAGGGTTCAGGGATAATCAGTGAGACTCCCACAGGGTTCAGTGTTAATCAGTGAGACTCCCACAGGGTTCAGGGATAATCAGTGAGACTCCCACAGGGTTCAGTGTTAATCAGTGAGACTCCCACAGGGTTCAGTGTTAATCATTGAGACTCCCACAGGGTTCAGTGTTAATCAGTGAGACGCCCATAGGTTTCAGTGACAATCACTGAGACTCCCATAGGGTTCAGTGTTAATCAGTGAGACTCCCATAGGGTTCAGTGTTAATCAGTGAGGCTCCCACAGTGTTCAGTGTTAATCAGTGAGACTCCCACAGAGTTCAGTGTTAATCGGTGAGACTCCCATATTGTTCAGTGTTAATCAGTGACACTCCCATATGGTTCGTGTGTTAATCAGTGAGACTCCCCCAGGATCCAGTGTTAATCAGTGAGACTCCCCAAGGGTTCAGTGTTAATCAGTGAGACTCCCACAGGGTTCAGTGTTAATCAGTGAGACTCCCACAGGGTTCAGTGTTAATCAGTGAGACTCCCACAGGGTTCAGTGTTAATCAGTGAGACTCCCACAGGGTTCAGGGATAATCAGTGAGACTCCCACAGGGTTCAGTGTTAATCAGTGAGACTCCCACAGGGTTCAGTGTTAATCATTGAGACTCCCACAGGGTTCAGTGTTAATCAGTGAGACTCCCACAGGGTTCAGTGTTAATCAATGAGACTCCCACAGGGTTCGGGGATAATCAGTGAGACTCCCACAGGGTTCAGTGTTAATCAGTGAGACTCCCACAGGGTTCAGTGTTAATCAATGAGACTCCCACAGGGTTCGGGGATAATCAGTGAGACTCCCACAGGGTTCAGTGTTTATCAGTGAGACTCCCACAGGGTTCAGTGTTAATCAGTGAGATTCCCACAGGGTTCAGTGTTAATCAGTGAGACTCCCACAGGGTTCAGTCTTAATCAGTGAGACTCCCACAGGGTTCAGTGTTAATCATTGAGACTCCCAAGGGGTTCAGTGTTAATCAGTGAGACGCCCATAGGTTTCAGTGACAATCACTGAGACCCCATAGGGTTCAGTGTTAATCAGTGAGACTCCCATAGGGTTCAGTGTTAATCAGTAAAGCTCCCACAGTGTTCAGTGTTAATCAGTGAGACTCCCACAGAGTTCAGTGTTAATCGGTGAGACTCCCATAGGGTTCAGTGTTAATCAGTGACACTCCCGTATGGTTCGTGTGTTAATCAGTGAGACTCCCCCAGGATCCAGTGTTAATCAGTGAGACTCCCACAGGGTTCAGTGTTAATCAGTGAGACTCCCACAGGGTTCAGTGTTAATCAGTGAGATTCCCACAGGGTTCAGTGTTAATCAGTGAGACTCCCACAGGGTTCAGTGTTAATCAGTGAGACTCCCACAGGGTTCAGTGTTAATCAGTGAGACTCCCACAGGGTTCAGTGTTAATCACTGAGACTCCCACAGGGTTCAGTGTTAATCAGGGAGACTCTCACAGGGTTCAGTGTTAATCAGTGAGACTCCCACAGGGTTCAGTTTTAATCATTGAGACTCCCACAGGGTTGAGTGTTAATCAGTAAGACTCCCACAGGGTTCAGTGTTAATCAGTGAGACTCCCACAGGGTTCAGTGTTAATCAGTGAGACTCCCACAGGGTTCAGGGATAATCAGTGAGACTCCCACAGGGTTCAGTGTTAATCAGTGAGACTCCCACAGGGTTCAGTGTTAATCATTGAGACTCCCACAGGGTTCAGTGTTAATCAGTGAGATGCCCATAGGTTTCAGTGACAATCACTGAGACTCCCATAGGGTTCAGTGTTAATCAGTGAGACTCCCATAGGGTTCAGTGTTAATCAGTGAAGCTCCCACAGTGTTCAGTGTTAATCAGTGAGACTCCCACAGAGTTCAGTGTTAATCGGTGAGACTCCCATATTGTTCAGTGTTAATCAGTGACACTCCCGTATGGTTCGTGTGTTAATCAGTGAGACTCCCCCAGGATCCAGTGTTAATCAGTGAGACTCCCCAAGGGTTCAGTGTTAATCAGTGAGACTCCCACAGGGTTCAGTGTTAATCAGTGAGTCTCCCACAGGGTTCAGTGTTAATCAGTGAGACTCCCACAGGGTTCAGTGTTAATCAGTGAGACTCCCAAAGGGTTCAGTGTTAATCACTGAGACTCCCACAGTGTTCAGTGTTATTAGTGAGACTCCCACAGGGTTCAGTGTTAATTAGTGAGACTCCCACAGGGTTCAGTGTTAATCAGTGAGATTCCCACAGGGTTCAGTGTTAATCAGTGAGACTCCCACAGGTTTCAGTGTTAATCAGTGAGACTCCCACAGGGTTCAGGGATAATCAGTGAGACTCACACAGAGTTCAGTGTTAATCGGTGAGACTCCCATAGGGTTCAGTGTTAATCAGTGACACTCCCGTATGGTTCGTGTGTTAATCAGTGAGACTCCCCCAGGATCCAGTGTTAATCAGTGAGACTCCCATAGGGTTCAGTGTTAATCAGTGAGACTCCCACAGGGTTCAGTGTTAATCAGTGAGACTCCCACAGGGTTCATTGTTAGTCAGTGAGACTCCCACAGGGTTCAGTGTTAATCAGAGAGACTCCCACAGGGTTCAGTGTTAATCACTGAGACTCCCACAGGGTTCAGTGTTATCAGTGAGTCTCCCACAGGGTTCAGCGTTAATCAGTGAGACTCCCACAGGGTTCAGTGTTAATCAGTGAGATTCCCACAGGGTTCAGTGTTAATCAGTGAGACTCCCACAGGGTTCAGTCTTAATCAGTGAGACTGCCACAGGGTGCATTGTTAATCAATGAGAATCCCACAGGGTCCAGCTCCCACAGGGTTCAGTGTTAATCAGTGAGACTCCCACAGGGTTCAGTGTTAATCAGTGAGACTCCCACAGGGTTCAGTGTTAATCACTGAGACTCCCACAGGGTTCAGTGTTAATCACTGAGACTCCCAAAAGGTTAAGTGTTATTCAGTGGGACTCCCACATGGTTCAGTGTTAATCAGTGAGACTCCCACAGGGTTCAGTGTTAATCATTGAGACTCCCACAGGGTTCGGGGATAATCAGTGAGACTCCCACAGGGTTCAGTGTTAATCAGTGAGACTCCCACAGGGGTCAGTGTTAATCAGTGAGATTCCCACAGGGTTCAGTGTTAATCAGTGAGACTCCCACAGGGTTCAGTGTTAATCAGTGAGACTCCCACAGGGTTCAGTGTTAATCATTGAGACTCCCACAGGGTTCAGTGTTAATCAGTGAGACGCCCATAGGTTTCAGTGACAATCACTGAGACTCCCATAGGGTTCAGTGTTAATCAGTGAGACTCCCATAGGGTTCAGTGTTAATCAGTGAAGCTCCCACAGTGTTCAGTGTTAATCAGTGAGACTCTCACAGAGTTCAGTGTTAATCGGTGAGACTCCCATAGGGTTCAGTGTTAATCAGTGACACTCCCGTATGGTTCGTGTGTTAGTCAGTGAGACTCCCCCAGGATCCAGTGTTAATCAGTGAGACTCCCACAGGGTTCAGTGTTAATCAGTGAGACTCCCACAGGGTTCAGTGTTAATCAGTGAGACTCCCACAGGGTTCAGTGTTAATCAGTGAGACCCCCACAGGGTTCAGTGTTAATCAGTGAGACTCCCTCAGGGTTCAGTGTTAATCACTGAGACTCCCACAGGGTTCAGTGTTATCAGTGAGACTCCCACAAGGTTCAGTGTTAATCAGTGAGATTCCCACAGGGTTCAGTGTTAATCAGTGAGACTCCCACAGGGTTCAGTCTTAATCAGTGAGACTGCCACAGGGTTCATTGTTAATCAATGAGAATCCCACAGGGTCCAGGGATAATAAGTGAGACTCCCACAGGGTTCAGTGTCAATCAGTGAGACTCCCACAGGGTTCAGTGTTAATCAGTGAGACTCCCACAGGGTTCAGTGTTAATCAGTGAGACTCCCACAGGGTTCAGTGTTAATCACTGAGACTCCCACAGGGTTCAGTGTTAATCACTGAGACTCCCACAGGATTCAGTGTTATTCAGTGGGACTCCCACATGGTTCAGTGTTAATCAGTGAGACTCCCACAGGGTTCAGTGTTAATCAATGAGACTCCCACAGGGTTCGGGGATAATCAGTGAGACTCCCACAGGGTTCAGTGTTAATCAGTGAGACTGCCACAGGGTTCAGTGTTAATCAGTGAGATTCCCACAGGGTTCAGTGTTAATCAGTGAGACTCCCACAGGGTTCAGTCTTAATCAGTGAGACTCCCACAGGGTGCAGTGTTAATCATCGAGACTCCCACAGGGTTCAGTGTTAATCAGTGAGACGCCCATAGGTTTCAGTGACAATCACTGAGACTCCCATAGGGTTCAGTGTTAATCAGTGAGACTCCCATAGGGTTCAGTGTTAATCAGTGAAGCTCCCACAGTGTTCAGTGTTAATCAGTGATACTCCCACAGAGTTCAGTGTTAATCGGTGAGACTCCCATAGGGTTCAGTGTTAATCAGTGACACTCCCGTATGGTTCGTGTGTTAATCAGTGAGACTCCCCCAGGATCCAGTGTTAATCAGTGAGACTCCCACAGGGTTCAGTGTTAATCAGTGAGACTCCCACAGGGTTCAGTGTTAATCAGTGAGACTCCCACAGGGTTCAGTGTTAATCAGTGAGACTCCCACAGGGTTCAGTGTTAATCAGTGAGACTCCCACAGGGTTCAGTGTTAATCACTGAGAATCCCACAGGGTTCAGTGTTAATCAGGGAGACTCCCACAGGGTTCAGTGTTAATCAGTGAGACTCCCACAGGGTTCAGTTTTAATCAGTGAGACTCCCACAGGGTTCAGTGTTAATCAGTGAGACTCCCACAGGGTTCAGTGTTAATCAGTGAGACTCCCACAGGGTTCAGTGTTAATCAGTGAGACTCCCACAGGGTTCAGGGATAATCAGTGAGACTCCCACAGGGTTCAGTGTTAATCAGTGAGACTCCCACAGGGTTCAGTGTTAATCATTGAGACTCCCACAGGGTTCAGTGTTAATCAGTGAGACGCCCATAGGTTTCAGTGACAATCACTGAGACTCCCATAGGGTTCAGTGTTAATCAGTGAGACTCCCATAGGGTTCAGTGTTAATCAGTGAAGCTCCCACAGTGTTCAGTGTTAATCAGTGAGACTCCCACAGAGTTCAGTGTTAATCGGTGAGACTCCCATAGGGTTCAGTGTTAATCAGTGACACTCCCGTATGGTTCGTGTGTTAATCAGTGAGACTCCCCCAGGATCCAGTGTTAATCAGTGAGACTCCCACAGGGTTCAGTGTTAATCAGTGAGACTCCCACAGGGTTCAGTGGTAATCAGTGACACTCCCACAGGGTTCAGTGTTAATCAGTGAGACTCCCACAGGGTTCAGTGTTAATCAGTGAGACTCCCACAGGGTTCAGTGTTAATCACTGAGACTCCCACAGTGTTCAGTGTTATCAGTGAGACTCCCACAGGGTTCAGTGTTAATTAGTGAGACTCCAAAGGGTTCAGTGTTAATCAGTCAGATTCCCACAGGGTTCAGTGTTAATCAGTGAGACTCCCACAGGGTTCAGTGTTAATCAGTGAGACTCCCACAGGGTTCAGTGTTAATCAGTGAGACTCCCACAGGGTTCAGGGATAATCAGTGAGACTCCCACAGAGTTCAGTGTTAATCGGTGAGACTCCCATAGGGTTCAGTGTTAATCAGTGACACTCCCGTATGGTTCGTGTGTTAGTCAGTGAGACTCCCCCAGGATCCAGTGTTAATCAGTGAGACTCCCACAGGGTTCAGTGTTAATCAGTGAGACTCCCACAGGGTTCAGTGTTAATCAGTGAGACCCCCACAGGGTTCAGTGTTAATCAGTGAGACTCCCTCAGGGTTCAGTGTTAATCACTGAGACTCCCACAGTGTTCAGTGTTATCAGTGAGACTCCCACAAGGTTCAGTGTTAATCAGTGAGATTCCCACAGGGTTCAGTGTTAATCAGTGAGACTCCCACAGGGTTCAGTCTTAATCAGTGAGACTGCCACAGGGTTCATTGTTAATCAATGAGAATCCCACAGGGT
Organism: Petromyzon marinus; assembly: GCF_048934315.1. Lineage (NCBI taxonomy): Eukaryota > Metazoa > Chordata > Hyperoartia > Petromyzontiformes > Petromyzontidae > Petromyzon > Petromyzon marinus. Next base: position 27,063 of record NC_133698.1, on the reverse strand, counting down.
CCAGGGATAATAAGTGAGACTCCCACAGGGTTCAGTGTCAATCAGTGAGACTCCCACAGGGTTCAGTGTTAATCAGTGAGACTCCCACAGGGTTCAGTGTTAATCAGTGAGACTCCCACAAGGTTCAGTGTTAATCACTGAGACTCCCACAGGGTTCAGTGTTAATCACTGAGACTCCCACAGGGTTCAGTGTTATTCAGTGGGACTCCCACATGGTTCAGTGTTAATCAGTGAGACTCCCACAGGGTTCAGTGTTAATCAATGAGACTCCCACAGGGTTCGGGGATAATCAGTGAGACTCCCACAGGGTTCAGTGTTAATCAGTGAGACTCCCACAGGGTTCAGTGTTAATCAGTGAGATTCCCACAGGGTTCAGTGTTAATCAGTGAGACTCCCACAGGGTTCAGTCTTAATCAGTGAGACTCCCACAGGGTTCAGTGTTAATCATTGAGACTCCCACAGGGTTCAGTGTTAATCAGTGAGACGCCTATAGGTTTCAGTGACAATCACTGAGACTCCCATAGGGTTCAGTGTTAATCAGTGAGACTCCCATAGGGTTCAGTGTTAATCAGTGAAGCTCCCACAGTGTTCAGTGTTAATCAGTGATACTCCCACAGAGTTCAGTGTTAATCGGTGAGACTCCCATAGGGTTCAGTGTTAATCAGTGACACTCCCGTATGGTTCGTGTGTTAATCAGTGAGACTCCCCCAGGATCCAGTGTTAATCAGTGAGACTCCCACAGGGTTCAGTGTTAATCAGTGAGACTCCCACAGGGTTCAGTGTTAATCAGTGAGACTCCCACAGGGTTCAGTGTTAATCAGTGAGACTCCCACAGGGTTCAGTGTTAATCAGTGAGACTCCCACAGGGTTCAGTGTTAATCAGTGAGACTCCCACAGGGTTCAGTGTTAATCAGTGAGACGCCCATAGGTTTCAGTGACAATCACTGAGACTCCCATAGGGTTCAGTGTTAATCAGTGAGACTCCCATAGGGTTCAGTGTTAATCAGTGAGACTCCCACAGAGTTCAGTGTTAATCGGTGAGACTCCCATATTGTTCAGTGTTAATCAGTGACACTCCCGTATGGTTCGTGTGTTAATCAGTGAGACTCCCCCAGGATCCAGTGTTAATCAGTGAGACTCCCCAAGGGTTCAGTGTTAATCAGTGAGACTCCCACAGGGTTCAGTGTTAATCAGTGAGACTCCCACAGGGTTCAGTGTTAATCAGTGAGACTCCCACAGGGTTCAGTGTTAATCAGTGAGACTCCCACAGGGTTCAGTGTTAATCACTGAGACTCCCACAGTGTTCAGTGTTATTAGTGAGACTCCCACAGGGTTCAGTGTTAATTAGTGAGACTCCCACAGGGTTCAGTGTTAATCAGTGAGATTCCCACAGGGTTCAGTGTTAATCAGTGAGACTCCCACAGGTTTCAGTGTTAATCAGTGAGACTCCCACAGGGTTCAGGGATAATCAGTGAGACTCCCACAGAGTTCAGTGTTAATCGGTGAGACTCCCATAGGGTTCAGTGTTAATCAGTGACACTCCCGTATGGTTCGTGTGTTAATCAGTGAGACTCCCCCAGGATCCAGTGTTAATCAGTGAGACTCCCATAGGGTTCAGTGTTAATCAGTGAGACTCCCACAGGGTTCAGTGTTAATCAGTGAGACTCCCACAGGGTTCATTGTTAGTCAGTGAGACTCCCACAGGGTTCAGTGTTAATCAGAGAGACTCCCACAGGGTTCAGTGTTAATCACTGAGACTCCCACAGGGTTCAGTGTTATCAGTGAGTCTCCCACAGGGTTCAGCGTTAATCAGTGAGACTCCCACAGGGTTCAGTGTTAATCAGTGAGATTCCCACAGGGTTCAGTGTTAATCAGTGAGACTCCCACAGGGTTCAGTCTTAATCAGTGAGACTGCCACAGGGTTCATTGTTAATCAATGAGAATCCCACAGGGTCCAGGGATAATAAGTGAGACTCCCACAGGGTTCAGTGTCAATCAGTGAGACTCCCACAGGGTTCAGTGTTAATCAGTGAGACTCCCACAGGGTTCAGTGTTAATCACTGAGACTCCCAAAAGGTTAAGTGTTATTCAGTGGGACTCCCACATGGTTCAGTGTTAATCAGTGAGACTCCCACAGGGTTCAGTGTTAATCATTGAGACTCCCACAGGGTTCGGGGATAATCAGTGAGACTCCCACAGGGTTCAGTGTTAATCAGTGAGACTCCCACAGGGGTCAGTGTTAATCAGTGAGATTCCCACAGGGTTCAGTGTTAATCAGTGAGACTCCCACAGGGTTCAGTGTTAATCAGTGAGACTCCCACAGGGTTCAGTGTTAATCATTGAGACTCCCACAGGGTTCAGTGTTAATCAGTGAGACGCCCATAGGTTTCAGTGACAATCACTGAGACTCCCATAGGGTTCAGTGTTAATCAGTGAGACTCCCATAGGGTTCAGTGTTAATCAGTGAAGCTCCCACAGTGTTCAGTGTTAATCAGTGAGACTCTCACAGAGTTCAGTGTTAATCGGTGAGACTCCCATAGGGTTCAGTGTTAATCAGTGACACTCCCGAATGGTTCGTGTGTTAGTCAGTGAGACTCCCCCAGGATCCAGTGTTAATCAGTGAGACTCCCACAGGGTTCAGTGTTAATCAGTGAGACTCCCACAGGGTTCAGTGTTAATCAGTGAGACTCCCACAGGGTTCAGTGTTAATCAGTGAGACCCCCACAGGGTTCAGTGTTAATCAGTGAGACTCCCTCAGGGTTCAGTGTTAATCACTGAGACTCCCACAGGGTTCAGTGTTATCAGTGAGACTCCCACAAGGTTCAGTGTTAATCAGTGAGATTCCCACAGGGTTCAGTGTTAATCAGTGAGACTCCCACAGGGTTCAGTCTTAATCAGTGAGACTGCCACAGGGTTCATTGTTAATCAATGAGAATCCCACAGGGTCCAGGGATAATAAGTGAGACTCCCACAGGGTTCAGTGTTAATCAGTGAGACTCCCACAGGGTTCAGTGTTAATCAGTGAGACTCCCACAGGGTTCAGTGTTAATCACTGAGACTCCCACAGGGTTCAGTGTTAATCACTGAGACTCCCACAGGATTCAGTGTTATTCAGTGGGACTCCCACATGGTTCAGTGTTAATCAGTGAGACTCCCACAGGGTTCAGTGTTAATCATTGAGACTCCCACAGGGTTCGGGGATAATCAGTGAGACTCCCACAGGGTTCAGTGTTAATCAGTGAGACTCCCACAGGGGTCAGTGTTAATCAGTGAGATTCCCACAGGGTTCAGTGTTAATCAGTGAGACTCCCACAGGGTTCAGTGTTAATCAGTGAGACTCCCACAGGGTTCAGTGTTAATCATTGAGACTCCCACAGGGTTCAGTGTTAATCAGTGAGACGCCCATAGGTTTCAGTGACAATCACTGAGACTCCCATAGGGTTCAGTGTTAATCAGTGAGACTCCCATAGGGTTCAGTGTTAATCAGTGAAGCTCCCACAGTGTTCAGTGTTAATCAGTGAGACTCTCACAGAGTTCAGTGTTAATCGGTGAGACTCCCATAGGGTTCAGTGTTAATCAGTGACACTCCCGAATGGTTCGTGTGTTAGTCAGTGAGACTCCCCCAGGATCCAGTGTTAATCAGTGAGACTCCCACAGGGTTCAGTGTTAATCAGTGAGACTCCCACAGGGTTCAGTGTTAATCAGTGAGACTCCCACAGGGTTCAGTGTTAATCAGTGAGACCCCCACAGGGTTCAGTGTTAATCAGTGAGACTCCCTCAGGGTTCAGTGTTAATCACTGAGACTCCCACAGGGTTCAGTGTTATCAGTGAGACTCCCACAAGGTTCAGTGTTAATCAGTGAGATTCCCACAGGGTTCAGTGTTAATCAGTGAGACTCCCACAGGGTTCAGTCTTAATCAGTGAGACTGCCACAGGGTTCATTGTTAATCAATGAGAATCCCACAGGGTCCAGGGATAATAAGTGAGACTCCCACAGGGTTCAGTGTTAATCAGTGAGACTCCCACAGGGTTCAGTGTTAATCAGTGAGACTCCCACAGGGTTCAGTGTTAATCACTGAGACTCCCACAGGGTTCAGTGTTAATCACTGAGACTCCCACAGGATTCAGTGTTATTCAGTGGGACTCCCACATGGTTCAGTGTTAATCAGTGAGACTCCCACAGGGTTCAGTGTTAATCAATGAGACTCCCACAGGGTTCGGGGATAATCAGTGAGACTCCCACAGGGTTCAGTGTTAATCAGTGAGACTCCCACAGGGTTCAGTGTTAATCAGTGAGATTCCCACAGGGTTCAGTGTTAATCAGTGAGACTCCCACAGGGTTCAGTCTTAATCAGTGAGACTCCCACAGGGTGCAGTGTTAATCATTGAGACTCCCACAGGGTTCAGTGTTAATCAGTGAGACGCCCATAGGTTTCAGTGACAATCACTGAGACTCCCATAGGGTTCAGTGTTAATCAGTGAGACTCCCATAGGGTTCAGTGTTAATCAGTGAAGCTCCCACAGTGTTCAGTGTTAATCAGTGATACTCCCACAGAGTTCAGTGTTAATCGGTGAGACTCCCATAGGGTTCAGTGTTAATCAGTGAGACTCCCACAGGGTTCAGTGTTAATCAGTGAGACTCCCACAGGGTTCAGTGTTAATCAGTGAGACTCCCACAGGGTTCAGTGTTAATCAGTGAGACTCCCACAGGGTTCAGTGTTAATCACTGAGACTCCCACAGGGTTCAGTGTTAATCAGTGAAGCTCCCACAGTGTTCAGTGTTAATCAGTGAGACTCCCACAGAGTTCAGTGTTAATCGGTGAGACTCCCATAGGGTTCAGTGTTAATCAGTGACACTCCCGTATGGTTCGTGTGTTAATCAGTGAGACTCCCCCAGGATCCAGTGTTAATCAGTGAGACTCCCACAGGGTTCAGTGTTAATCAGTGAGACTCCCACAGGGTTCAGTGGTAATCAGTGACACTCCCACAGGGTTCAGTGTTAATCAGTGAGACTCCCACAGGGTTCAGTGTTAATCAGTGAGAGTCCCACAGGGTTCAGTGTTAATCACTGAGACTCCCACAGTGTTCAGTGTTATCAGTGAGACTCCCACAGGGTTCAGTGTTAATTAGTGAGACTCCAAAGGGTTCAGTGTTAATCAGTGAGATTCCCACAGGGTTCAGTGTTAATCAGTGAGACTCCCACAGGGTTCAGTGTTAATCAGTGAGACTCCCACAGGGTTCAGTGTTAATCAATGAGACTCCCACAGGGTTCAGGGATAATCAGTGAGACTCCCACAGAGTTCAGTGTTAATCGGTGAGACTCCCATAGGGTTCAGTGTTAATCAGTGACACTCCCGTATGGTTCGTGTGTTAGTCAGTGAGACTCCCCCAGGATCCAGTGTTAATCAGTGAGACTCCCACAGGGTTCAGTGTTAATCAGTGAGACTCCCACAGGGTTCAGTGTTAATCAGTGAGACTCCCACAGGGTTCAGTGTTAATCAGTGAGACCCCCACAGGGTTCAGTGTTAATCAGTGAGACTCCCTCAGGGTTCAGTGTTAATCACTGAGACTCCCACAGCGTTCAGTGTTATCAGTGAGACTCCCACAAGGTTCAGTGTTAATCAGTGAGATTCCCACAGGGTTCAGTGTTAATCAGTGAGACTCCCACAGGGTTCAGTCTTAATCAGTGAGACTGCCACAGGGTTCATTGTTAATCAATGAGAATCCCACAGGGTCCAGGGATAATAAGTGAGACTCCCACAGGGTTCAGTGTCAATCAGTGAGACTCCCACAGGGTTCAGTGTTAATCAGTGAGACTCCCACAGGGTTCAGTGTTAATCAGTGAGACTCCCACAGGGTTCAGTGTTAATCACTGAGACTCCCACAGGGTTCAGTGTTAATCACTGAGACTCCCACAGGGTTCAGTGTTATTCAGTGGGACTCCCACATGGTTCAGTGTTAATCAGTGAGACTCCCACAGGGTTCAGTGTTAATCAATGAGACTCCCACAGGGTTCGGGGATAATCAGTGAGACTCCCACAGGGTTCAGTGTTAATCAGTGAGACTCCCACAGGGTTCAGTGTTAATCAGTGAGATTCCCACAGGGTTCAGTGTTAATCAGTGAGACTCCCACAGGGTTCAGTCTTAATCAGTGAGACTCCCACAGGGTTCAGTGTTAATCATTGAGACTCCCACAGGGTTCAGTGTTAATCAGTGAGACGCCTATAGGTTTCAGTGACAATCAGTGAAGCTCCCACAGTGTTCAGTGTTAATCAGTGATACTCCCACAGAGTTCAGTGTTAATCGGTGAGACTCCCATAGGGTTCAGTGTTAATCAGTGACACTCCCGTATGGTTCGTGTGTTAATCAGTGAGACTCCCCCAGGATCCAGTGTTAATCAGTGAGACTCCCACAGGGTTCAGTGTTAATCAGTGAGACTCCCACAGGGTTCAGTGTTAATCAGTGAGACTCCCACAGGGTTCAGTGTTAATCAGTGAGACTCCCACAGGGTTCAGTGTTAATCAGTGAGACTCCCACAGGGTTCAGTGTTAATCAGTGAGACTCCCACAGGGTTCAGTGTTAATCAGTGAGACTCCCACAGGGTTCAGTCTTAATCAGTGAGACTCCCACAGGGTTCACTGTTAATCAGTGAGACTCCCACAGGGTTCAGTGTTAATCATTGAGACTCCCACAGGGTTCAGTGTTAATCAGTGAGACGCCCATAGGTTTCAGTGACAATCACTGAGACTCCCATAGGGTTCAGTGTTAATCAGTGAGACTCCCATAGGGTTCAGTGTTAATCAGTGAGACTCCCACAGAGTTCAGTGTTAATCGGTGAGACTCCCATATTGTTCAGTGTTAATCAGTGACACTCCCGTATGGTTCGTGTGTTAATCAGTGAGACTCCCCCAGGATCCAGTGTTAATCAGTGAGACTCCCCAAGGGTTCAGTGTTAATCAGTGAGACTCCCACAGGGTTCAGTGTTAATCAGTGAGACTCCCACAGGGTTCAGTGTTAATCAGTGAGACTCCCACAGGGTTCAGTGTTAATCAGTGAGACTCCCACAGGGTTCAGTGTTAATCACTGAGACTCCCACAGTGTTCAGTGTTATTAGTGAGACTCCCACAGGGTTCAGTGTTAATTAGTGAGACTCCCACAGGGTTCAGTGTTAATCAGTGAGATTCCCACAGGGTTCAGTGTTAATCAGTGAGACTCCCACAGGTTTCAGTGTTAATCAGTGAGACTCCCACAGGGTTCAGGGATAATCAGTGAGACTCCCACAGAGTTCAGTGTTAATCGGTGAGACTCCCATAGGGTTCAGTGTTAATCAGTGACACTCCCGTATGGTTCGTGTGTTAATAAGTGAGACTCCCCCAGGATCCAGTGTTAATCAGTGAGACTCCCATAGGGTTCAGTGTTAATCAGTGAGACTCCCACAGGGTTCAGTGTTAATCAGTGAGACTCCCACAGGGTTCATTGTTAGTCAGTGAGACTCCCACAGGGTTCAGTGTTAATCAGAGAGACTCCCACAGGGTTCAGTGTTAATCACTGAGACTCCCACAGGGTTCAGTGTTATCAGTGAGTCTCCCACAGGGTTCAGCGTTAATCAATGAGACTCCCACAGGGTTCAGTGTTAATCAGTGAGATTCCCACAGGGTTCAGTGTTAATCAGTGAGACTCCCACAGGGTTCAGTCTTAATCAGTGAGACTGCCACAGGGTTCATTGTTAATCAATGAGAATCCCACAGGGTCCAGGGATAATAAGTGAGACTCCCACAGGGTTCAGTGTCAATCAGTGAGACTCCCACAGGGTTCAGTGTTAATCAGTGAGACTCCCACAGGGTTCAGTGTTAATCAGTGAGACTCCCACAGGGTTCAGTGTTCATCACTGAGACTCCCACAGGGTTCAGTGTTAATCACTGAGACTCCCACAGGATTCAGTGTTATTCAGTGGGACTCCCACATGGTTCAGTGTTAATCAGTGAGACTCCCACAGGTTTCAGTGTTAATCAATGAGACTCCCACAGGGTTCGGGGATAATCAGTGAGACTCCCACAGGGTTCAGTGTTAATCAGTGAGACTCCCACAGGGTTTAGTGTTAATCAGTGAGATTCCCACAGGGTTCAGTGTTAATCAGTGAGACTCCCACAAGGTTCAGTCTTAATCAGTGAGACTCCCACAGGGTTCAGTGTTAATCATTGAGACTCCCACATGGTTCAGTGTTAATCAGTGAGACGCCCATAGGTTTCAGTGACAATCACTGAGACTCCCATAGGGTTCAGTGTTAATCAGTGAGACTCCCATAGGGTTCAGTGTTAATCAGTGAAGCTCCCACAGAGTTCAGTGTTAATCGGTGAGACTCCCATAGGGTTCAGTGTTAATCAGTGACACTCCCGTATGGTTCGTGTGTTAATAAGTGAGACTCCCCCAGGATCCAGTGTTAATCAGTGAGACTCCCACAGGGTTCAGTGTTAATCAGTGAGACTCCCACAGGGTTCAGTGTTAATCAGTGAGACTCCCACAGGGTTCAGTGTTAATCAGTGAGACTCCCACAGGGTTCAGTGTTAATCACTGAGACTCCCACAGGGTTCAGTGTTAATCAGGGAGACTCCCACAGGGTTCAGTGTTAATCAGTGAGACTCCCACAGGGTTCAGTTTTAATCAGTGAGACTCCCACAGGGTTCAGTGTTAATCAGTGAGACTCCCACAGGGTTCAGTGTTAATCAGTGAGACTCCCACAGGGTTCAGTGTTAATCAGTGAGACTCCCACAGGGTTCAGGGATAATCAGTGAGACTCCCACAGGGTTCAGTGTTAATCAGTGAGACTCCCACAGGGTTCAGTGTTAATCATTGAGACTCCCACAGGGTTCAGTGTTAATCAGTGAGACGCCCATAGGTTTCAGTGACAATCACTGAGACTCCCATAGGGTTCAGTGTTAATCAGTGAGACTCCCATAGGGTTCAGTGTTAATCAGTGAAGCTCCAACAGTGTTCAGTGTTAATCAGTGAGACTCCCACAGAGTTCAGTGTTAATCGGTGAGACTCCCATAGGGTTCAGTGTTAATCAGTGACACTCCCGTATGGTTCGTGTGTTAATCAGTGAGACTCCCCCAGGATCCAGTGTTAATCAGTGAGACTCCCACAGGGTTCAGTGTTAATCAGTGAGACTCCCACAGGGTTCAGTGGTAATCAGTTACACTCCCACAGGGTTCAGTGTTAATCAGTGAGACTCCCACAGGGTTCAGTGTTAATCAGTGAGACTCCCACAGGGTTCAGTGTTAATCACTGAGACTCCCACAGTGTTCAGTGTTATCAGTGAGACTCCCACAGGGTTCAGTGTTAATTAGTGAGACTCCCACAGGGTTCAGTGTTAATCAGTGAGATTCCCACAGGGTTCAGTGTTAATCAGTGAGACTCCCACAGGGTTCAGTGTTAATCAGTGAGACTCCCACAGGGTTCAGTGTTAATCAGTGAGCCTCCCACAGGGTTCAGGGATAATCAGTGAGACTCCCACAGAGTTCAGTGTTAATCGGTGAGACTCCCATAGGGTTCAGTGTTAATCAGTGACACTCCCGTATGGTTCGTGTGTTAGTCAGTGAGACTCCCCCAGGATCCAGTGTTAATCAGTGAGACTCCCACAGGGTTCAGTGTTAATCAGTGAGACCCCCACAGGGTTCAGTGTTAATCAGTGAGACTCCCACAGGGTTCAGTGTTAATCAGTGAGACCCCCACAGGGTTCAGTGTTAATCAGTGAGACTCCCTCAGGGTTCAGTGTTAATCACTGAGACTCCCACAGGGTTCAGTGTTATCAGTGAGACTCCCACAAGGTTCAGTGTTAATCAGTGAGATTCCCACAGGGTTCAGTGTTAATCAGTGAGACTCCCACAGGTTTCAGTCTTAATCAGTGAGACTGCCACAGGGTTCATTGTTAATCAATGAGAATCCCACAGGGTCCAGGGATAATAAGTGAGACTCCCACAGGGTTCAGTGTCAATCAGTGAGACTCCCACAGGGTTCAGTGTTAATCAGTGAGACTCCCACAGGGTTCAGTGTTAATCACTGAGACTCCCACAGGGTTCAGTGTTATCAGTGAGTCTCCCACAGGGTTCAGCGTTAATCAGTGAGACTCCCACAGGGTTCAGTGTTAATCAGTGAGATTCCCACAGGGTTCAGTGTTAATCAGTGAGACTCCCACAGGGTTCAGTCTTAATCAGTGAGACTGCCACAGGGTTCATTGTTAATCAATGAGAATCCCACAGGGTCCAGGGATAATAAGTGAGACTCCCACAGGGTTCAGTGTCAATCAGTGAGACTCCCACAGGGTTCAGTGTTAATCAGTGAGACTCCCACAGGGTTCAGTGTTAATCAGTGAGACTCCCACAGGGTTCAGTGTTAATCACTGAGACTCCCACAGGGTTCAGTGTTAATCACTGAGACTCCCACAGGATTCAGTGTTATTCAGTGGGACTCCCACATGGTTCAGTGTTAATCAGTGAGACTCACACAGGGTTCAGTGTTAATCAATGAGACTCCCACAGGGTTCGGGGATAATCAGTGAGACTCCCACAGGGTTCAGTGTTAATCAGTGAGACTCCCACAGGGTTTAGTGTTAATCAGTGAGATTCCCACAGGGTTCAGTGTTAATCAGTGAGACTCCCACACGGTTCAGTCTTAATCAGTGAGACTCCCACAGGGTTCAGTGTTAATCATTGAGACTCCCACAGGGTTCAGTGTTAATCAGTGAGACGCCCATAGGTTTCAGTGACAATCACTGAGACTCTCATAGGGTTCAGTGTTAATCAGTGAGACTCCCATAGGGTTCAGTGTTAATCAGTGACACTCCCGTATGGTTCGTGTGTTAATCAGTGAGACTCCCCCAGGATCCAGTGTTAATCAGTGAGACTCCCACAGGGTTCAGTGTTAATCAGTGAGACTCCCACAGGGTTCAGTGTTAATCAGTGAGACTCCCACAGGGTTCAGTGTTAATCAGTGAGACTCCCACAGGGTTCAGTGTTAATCACTGAGACTCCCACAGGGTTCAGTGTTAATCAGGGAGACTCCCACAGGGTTCAGTGTTAATCAGTGAGACTCCCACAGGGTTCAGTTTTAATCAGTGAGACTCCCACAGGGTTCAGTGTTAATCAGTGAGACTCCCACAGGGTTCAGTATTAATCAGTGAGACTCCCACAGGGTTCAGTGTTAATCAGTGAGACTCCCACAGGGTTCAGGGATAATCAGTGAGACTCCCACAGGGTTCAGTGTTAATCAGTGAGACTCCCACAGGGTTCAGTGTTAATCATTGAGACTCCCACAGGGTTCAGTGTTAATCAGTGAGACGCCCATAGGTTTCAGTGACAATCACTGAGACTCCCATAGGGTTCAGTGTTAATCAGTGAGACTCCCATAGGGTTCAGTGTTAATCAGTGAAGCTCCCACAGTGTTCAGTGTTAATCAGTGAGACTCCCACAGAGTTCAGTGTTAATCGGTGAGACTCCCATAGGGTTCAGTGTTAATCAGTGACACTCCCGTATGGTTCGTGTGTTAATCAGTGAGACTCCCCCAGGATCCAGTGTTAATCAGTGAGACTCCCACAGGGTTCAGTGTTAATCAGTGAGACTCCCACAGGGTTCAGTGGTAATCAGTTACACTCCCACAGGGTTCAGTGTTAATCAGTGAGACTCCCACAGGGTTCAGTGTTAATCAGTGAGACTCCCACAGGGTTCAGTGTTAATCACTGAGACTCCCACAGTGTTCAGTGTTATCAGTGAGACTCCCACAGGGTTCAGTGTTAATTAGTGAGACTCCCACAGGGTTCAGTGTTAATCAGTGAGATTCCCACAGGGTTCAGTGTTAATCAGTGAGACTCCCACAGGGTTCAGTGTTAATCAGTGAGACTCCCACAGGGTTCAGTGTTAATCAGTGAGCCTCCCACAGGGTTCAGGGATAATCAGTGAGACTCCCACAGAGTTCAGTGTTAATCGTTGAGACTCCCATAGGGTTCAGTGTTAATCAGTGACACTCCCGTATGGTTCGTGTGTTAGTCAGTGAGACTCCCCCAGGATCCAGTGTTAATCAGTGAGACTCCCACAGGGTTCAGTGTTAATCAGTGAGACCCCCACAGGGTTCAATGTTAATCAGTGAGACTCCCACAGGGTTCAGTGTTAATCAGTGAGACCCCCACAGGGTTCAGTGTTAATCAGTGAGACTCCCTCAGGGTTCAGTGTTAATCACTGAGACTCCCACAGGGTTCAGTGTTATCAGTGAGACTCCCACAAGGTTCAGTGTTAATCAGTGAGATTCCCACAGGGTTCAGTGTTAATCAGTGAGACTCCCACAGGTTTCAGTCTTTATCAGTGAGACTGCCACAGGGTTCATTGTTAATCAATGAGAATCCCACAGGGTCCAGGGATAATAAGTGAGACTCCCACAGGGTTCAGTGTCAATCAGTGAGACTCCCACAGGGTTCAGTGTTAATCAGTGAGACTCCCACAGGGTTCAGTGTTAATCAGTGAGACTCCCACAGGGTTCAGTGTTAATCACTGAGACTCCCACAGGGTTCAGTGTTAATCACTGAGACTCCCACAGGGTTCAGTGTTATTCAGTGGGACTCCCACATGGTTCAGTGTTAATCAGTGAGACTCCCACAGGGTTCAGTGTTAATCAATGAGACTCCCACAGGGTTCGGGGATAATCAGTGAGACTCCCACAGTGTTCAGGGTTAATCAGTGAGACTCCCACAGGGTTCAGTGTTAATCAGTGAGATTCCCACAGGGTTCAGTGTTAATCAGTGAGACTCCCACAGGGTTTAGTGTTAATCAGTGAGATTCCCACAGGGTTCAGTGTTAATCAGTGAGACTCCCACACGGTTCAGTCTTAATCAGTGAGACTCCCACAGGGTTCAGTGTTAATCATTGAGACTCCCACAGGGTTCAGTGTTAATCAGTGAGACGCCCATAGGTTTCAGTGACAATCACTGAGACTCTCATAGGGTTCAGTGTTAATCAGTGAGACTCCCATAGGGTTCAGTGTTAATCAGTGACACTCCCGTATGGTTCGTGTGTTAATCAGTGAGACTCCCCCAGGATCCAGTGTTAATCAGTGAGACTCCCACAGGGTTCAGTGTTAATCAGTGAGACTCCCACAGGGTTCAGTGTTAATCAGTGAGACTCCCACAGGGTTCAGTGTTAATCAGTGAGACTCCCACAGGGTTCAGTGTTAATCACTGAGACTCCCACAGGGTTCAGTGTTAATCAGGGAGACTCCCACAGGGTTCAGTGTTAATCAGTGAGACTCCCACAGGGTTCAGTTTTAATCAGTGAGACTCCCACAGGGTTCAGTGTTAATCAGTGAGACTCCCACAGGGTTCAGTTTTAATCAGTGAGACTCCCACAGGGTTCAGTGTTAATCAGTGAGACTCCCACAGGGTTCAGTGTTAATCAGTGAGACTCCCACAGGGTTCAGTGTTAATCAGTGAGACTCCCACAGGGTTCAGGGATAATCAGTGAGACTCCCACAGGGTTCAGTGTTAATCAGTGAGACTCCCACAGGGTTCAGTGTTAATCATTGAGACTCCCACAGGGTTCAGTGTTAATCAGTGAGACGCCCATAGGTTTCAGTGACAATCACTGAGACTCCCATAGGGTTCAGTGTTAATCAGTGAGACTCCCATAGGGTTCAGTGTTAATCAGTGAAGCTCCCACAGTGTTCAGTGTTAATCAGTGAGACTCCCACAGAGTTCAGTGTTAATCGGTGAGACTCCCATAGGGTTCAGTGTTAATCAGTGACACTCCCGTATGGTTCGTGTGTTAATCAGTGAGACTCCCCCAGGATCCAGTGTTAATCAGTGAGACTCCCACAGGGTTCAGTGTTAATCAGTGAGACTCCCACAGGGTTCAGTGGTAATCAGTTACACTCCCACAGGGTTCAGTGTTAATCAGTGAGACTCCCACAGGGTTCAGTGTTAATCAGTGAGACTCCCACAGGGTTCAGTGTTAATCACTGAGACTCCCACAGTGTTCAGTGTTATCAGTGAGACTCCCACAGGGTTCAGTGTTAATTAGTGAGACTCCCACAGGGTTCAGTGTTAATCAGTGAGATTCCCACAGGGTTCAGTGTTAATCAGTGAGACTCCCACAGGGTTCAGTGTTAATCAGTGAGACTCCCACAGGGTTCAGTGTTAATCAGTGAGCCTCCCACAGGGTTCAGGGATAATCAGTGAGACTCCCACAGAGTTCAGTGTTAATCGTTGAGACTCCCATAGGGTTCAGTGTTAATCAGTGACACTCCCGTATGGTTCGTGTGTTAGTCAGTGAGACTCCCCCAGGATCCAGTGTTAATCAGTGAGACTCCCACAGGGTTCAGTGTTAATCAGTGAGACCCCCACAGGGTTCAGTGTTAATCAGTGAGACTCCCACAGGGTTCAGTGTTAATCAGTGAGACCCCCACAGGGTTCAGTGTTAATCAGTGAGACTCCCTCAGGGTTCAGTGTTAATCACTGAGACTCCCACAGGGTTCAGTGTTATCAGTGAGACTCCCACAAGGTTCAGTGTTAATCAGTGAGATTCCCACAGGGTTCAGTGTTAATCAGTGAGACTCCCACAGGTTTCAGTCTTTATCAGTGAGACTGCCACAGGGTTCATTGTTAATCAATGAGAATCCCACAGGGTCCAGGGATAATAAGTGAGACTCCCACAGGGTTCAGTGTCAATCAGTGAGACTCCCACAGGGTTCAGTGTTAATCAGTGAGACTCCCACAGGGTTCAGTGTTAATCAGTGAGACTCCCACAGGGTTCAGTGTTAATCACTGAGACTCCCACAGGGTTCAGTGTTAATCACTGAGACTCCCACAGGGTTCAGTGTTATTCAGTGGGACTCCCACATGGTTCAGTGTTAATCAGTGAGACTCCCACAGGGTTCAGTGTTAATCAATGAGACTCCCACAGGGTTCGGGGATAATCAGTGAGACTCCCACAGTGTTCAGGGTTAATCAGTGAGACTCCCACAGGGTTCAGTGTTAATCAGTGAGATTCCCACAGGGTTCAGTGTTAATCAGTGAGACTCCCACAGGGTTCAGTCTTAATCAGTGAGACTCCCACAGGGTTCAGTGTTAATCATTGAGACTCCCACAGGGTTCAGTGTTAATCAGTGAGACGCCCATAGGTTTCCGTGACAATCACTGAGACTCCCATAGGGTTCAGTGTTAATCAGTGAGACTCCCATAGGGTTCAGTGTTAATCAGTGAAGCTCCCACAGTGTTCAGTGTTAATCAGTGATACTCCCACAGAGTTCAGTGTTAATCGGTGAGACTCCCATAGGGTTCAGTGTTAATCAGTGACACTCCCGTATGGTTCGTGTGTTAATCAGTGAGACTCCCCCAGGATCCAGTGTTAATCAGTGAGACTCCCACAGGGTTCAGTGTTAATCAGTGAGACTCCCACAGGGTTCAGTGTTAATTAGTGAGACTCCCACAGGGTTCAGTGTTAATCAGTGAGACTCCCACAGGGTTCAGTGTTAATCAGTGAGACTCCCACAGGGTTCAGTGTTAATCACTGAGACTCCCACAGGGTTCAGTGTTAATCAGGGAGACTCCCACAGGGTTCAGTGTTAATCAGTGAGACTCCCACAGGGTTTAGTTTTAATCAGTGAGACTCCCACAGGGTTCAGTGTTAATCAGTGAGACTCCCACAGGGTTCAGTGTTAATCAGTGAGACTCCCACAGGGTTCAGTGTTAATCAGTGAGACTCCCACAGGGTTCAGGGATAATCAGTGAGACTCCCACAGGGTTCAGTGTTAATCAGTGAGACTCCCACAGGGTTCAGTGTTAATCATTGGGACTCCCACAGGGTTCAGTGTTAATCAGTGAGACGCCCATAGGTTTCATTGACAATCACTGAGACTCCCATAGGGTTCAGTGTTAATCAGTGAGACTCCCATAGGGTTCAGTGTTAATCAGTGAAGCTCCCACAGTGTTCAGTGTTAATCAGTGAGACTCCCACAGAGTTCAGTGTTAATCGGTGAGACTCCCTTAGGGTTCAGTGTTAATCAGTGACACTCCCGTATGGTTCGTGTGTTAATCAGTGAGACTCCCCCAGAATCCAGTGTTAATCAGTGAGACTCCCACAGGGTTCAGTGTTAATCAGTGAGACTCCCACAGGGTTCAGTGGTAATCAGTGAGACTCCCACAGGGTTCAGTGTTAATCAGTGAGACTCCCACAGGGTTCAGTGTTAATCAGTGAGAATCCCACAGGGTTCAGTGTCAATCAGTGAGACTCCCACAGGGTTCAGTGTTAATCAGTGAGACTCCCACAGGGTTCAGGGATAATCAGTGAGACTCCCACAGGGTTCAGTGTTAATCACTGAGACTCCCATAGGGTTCAGTGTTAATCAGTGAGACTCCCATAGGGTTCAGTGCTAATCAGTGAAGCTCCCACAGTGTTCAGTGTTAATCAGTGAGACTCCCACAGAGTTCAGTGTTAATCGGTGAGACTCCCATAGGGTTCAGTGTTAATCAGTGACACTCCCGTATGGTTCGTGTGTTAATCATTGAGACTCCCCCAGGATCCAGTGTTAATCAGTGAGACTCCCACAGGGTTCAGTGTTAATCAGTGAGACTCCCACAGGGTTCAGTGGTAATCAGTGAGACTCCCACAGGGTTCAGTGTTAATCAGTGAGACTCCCACAGGGTTCAGTGTTAATCAGTGAGACTCCCACAGGGTTCAGTGTTAATCACTGAGACTCCCACAGTGTTCAGTGTTATCAGTGAGACTCCCACAGGGTTCAGTGTTAATTATTGAGACTCCCACAGGGTTCAGTGTTAATCAGTGAGATTCCCACAGGGTTCAGTGTTAATCAGTGAGACTCCCACAGGGTTCAGTGTTAATCAGTGAGACTCCCACAGGGTTCAGTGTTAATCAGTGAGACTCCCACAGGGTTCAGGGATAATCAGTGAGACTCCCACAGAGTTCAGTGTTAATCGGTGAGACTCCCATAGGGTTCAGTGTTAATCAGTGACACTCCCGTATGGTTTGTGTGTTAATCAGTGAGACTCCCCCAGGATCCAGTGTTAATCAGTGAGACTCCCATAGGGTTCAGTGTTAATCAGTGAGACTCCCATAGGGTTCAGTGTTAATCAGTGAGACTCCCACAGGGTTCAGTGTTAATCAGTGAGACTCCCACAGGGTTCAGTGTTAATCAGTGAGACTCCCACATGGTTCAGTGTTAATCAGTGAGACTCCCACAGGGTTCAGTGTTAATCACTGAGACTCCCACAGGGTTCAGTGTTATCAGTGAGACGCCCACAGGGTTCAGCGTTAATCAGTGAGATTCCCACAGGGTTCAGTGTTAATCAGTGAGACTCCCACAGGGTTCAGTCTTAATCAGTGAGACTGCCACAGGGTGCATTGTTAATCAATGAGAATCCCACAGGGTCCAGGGATAATAAGTGAGAATCCCACAGGGTTCAGTGTCAATCAGTGAGACTCCCACAGGGTTCAGTGTTAATCAGTGAGACTCCCACAGGGTTCAGTGTTAATCAGTGAGACTCCCACAGGGTTCAGTGTTAATCACTGAGACTCCCACAGGGTTCAGTGTTAATCACTGAGACTCCCACAGGGTTCAGTGTTAATCACTGAGACTCCCACAGGGTTCAGTGTTATTCAGTGGGACTCCCACAGGGTTCAGTGTTAATCAGTGAGATTCCCACAGGGTTCAGTGTTAATCAGTGAGACTCCCACAGGGTTCAGTCTTAATCAGTGAGTCTCCCACAGGGTTCAGTGTTAATCATTGAGACTCCCACAGGGTTCAGTGACAATCACTGAGACTCCCATAGGTTTCAGTGACAATCACTGAGACTCCCATAGGGTTCAGTGTTAATCAGTGAGACTCCCATAGGGTTCAGTGTTAATCAGTGAAGCTCCCACAGTGTTCAGTGTTAATCAGTGAGACTCTCACAGAGTTCAGTGTTAATCGGTGAGACTCCCATAGGGTTCAGTGTTAATCAGTGACACTCCCGTATGGTTCGTGTGTTAATCAGTGAGACTCCCCCAGGATCCAGTGTTAATCAGTGAGACTCCCACAGGGTTCAGTGTTAATCAGTGAGACTCCCACAGGGTTCAGTATTAATCAGTGAGACACCCACAGGGTTCAGTGTTAATCAGTGAGACCCCCACAGGGTTCAGTGTTAATCAGTGAGACTCCCTCAGGGTTCAGTGTTAATCACTGAGACTCCCACAGGGTTCAGTGTTATCAGTGAGACGCCCACAGGGTTCTGCGTTAATCAGTGAGACTCCCACAGGGTTCAGTGTTAATCAGTGAGATTCCCACAGGGTTCAGTGTTAATCAGTGAGACTCCCACAGGGTTCAGTCTTAATCAGTGAGACTGCCACAGGGTTCATTGTTAATCAATGAGAATCCCACAGGGTCCAGGGATAATAAGTGAGACTCCCACAGGGTTCAGTGTCAATCAGTGAGACTCCCACAGGGTTCAGTGTTAATCAGTGAGACTCCCACAGGGTTCAGTGTTAATCAGTGAGACTCCCACAGGGTTCTGTGTTAATCACTGAGACTCCCACAGGGTTCAGTGTTAATCAATGAGACTCCCACAGGGTTCAGTGTTAATCAGTGAGACTCCCACATGGTTCAGTGTTAATCAGTGAGACTCCCACAGGGTTCAGTGTTAATCAATGAGACTCCCACAGGGTTCAGTGTTAATCAGTGAGATTGCCACAGGGTTCAGTGTTAATCAGTGAGACTCCCACAGGGTTCAGTCTTAATCAGTGAGACTCCCACAGGGTTCAGTGTTAATCATTGAGACTCCCACAGGGTTCAGTGTTAATCAGTGAGACGCCCATAGGTTTCAGTGACAATCACTGAGACTCCCATAGGGTTCAGTGTTAATCAGTGAAGCTCCCACAGTGTTCAGTGTTAATCAGTGATACTCCCACAGTGTTCAGTGTTAATCAGTGATACTCCCACAGAGTTCAGTGTTAATCGGTGAGACTCCCATAGGGTTCAGTGTTAATCAGTGACACTCCCGTATGGTTCGTGTGTTAATCAGTGAGATTCCCACAGGGTTCAGTGTTAATCAGTGAGACTCCCACAGGGTTCAGTCTTAATCAGTGAGACTCCCACAGGGTTCAGTGTTAATCAGTGAGACTCCCACAGGGTTCAGTGTTAATCAGTGAGACTCCCACAGGGTTCATTGTTAATCACTGAGACTCCCACAGGGTTCAGTGTTAATCAGGGAGACTCCCACAGGGTTCAGTGTTAATCAGTGAGACTCCCACAGGGTTCAGTTTTAATCAGTGAGACTCCCACAGGGTTCAGTGTTAATCAGTGAGACTCCCACAGGGTTCAGTGTTAATCAGTGAGACTCCCACAGGGTTCAGTGTTAATCAGTGAGACTCCCACAGGGTTCAGGGATAATCAGTGAGACTCCCACAGGGTTCAGTGTTAATCAGTGAGACTCCCACAGGGTTCAGTGTTAATCATTGAGACTCCCACAGGGTTCAGTGTTAATCAGTGAGACGCCCATAGGTTTCAGTGACAATCACTGAGACTCCCATAGGGTTCAGTGTTAATCAGTGAGACTCCCATAGGGTTCAGTGTTAATCAGTGAAGCTCCCACAGTGTTCAGTGTTAATCAGTGAGACTCCCACAGAGTTCAGTGTTAATCGGTGAGACTCCCATAGGGTTCAGTGTTAATCAGTGACACTCCCGTATGGTTCGTGTGTTAATCAGTGAGACTCCCCCAGGATCCAGTGTTAATCAGTGAGACTCCCACAGGGTTCAGTGTTAATCAGTGAGACTCCCACAGGGTTCAGTGGTAATCAGTTACACTCCCACAGGGTTCAGTGTTAATCAGTGAGACTCCCACAGGGTTCAGTGTTAATCAGTGAGACTCCCACAGGGTTCAGTGTTAATCACTGAGACTCCCACAGTGTTCAGTGTTATCAGTGAGACTCCCACAGGGTTCAGTGTTAATTAGTGAGACTCCCACAGGGTTCAGTGTTAATCAGTGAGATTCCCACAGGGTTCAGTGTTAATCAGTGAGACTCCCACAGGGTTCAGTGTTAATCAGTGAGACTCCCACAGGGTTCAGTGTTAATCAGTGAGCCTCCCACAGGGTTCAGGGATAATCAGTGAGACTCCCACAGAGTACAGTGTTAATCGTTGAGACTCCCATAGGGTTCAGTGTTAATCAGTGACACTCCCGTATGGTTCGTGTGTTAGTCAGTGAGACTCCCCCAGGATCCAGTGTTAATCAGTGAGACTCCCACAGGGTTCAGTGTTAATCAGTGAGACCCCCACAGGGTTCAGTGTTAATCAGTGAGACTCCCACAGGGTTCAGTGTTAATCAGTGAGACCCCCACAGGGTTCAGTGTTAATCAGTGAGACTCCCTCAGGGTTCAGTGTTAATCACTGAGACTCCCACAGGGTTCAGTGTTATCAGTGAGACTCCCACAAGGTTCAGTGTTAATCAGTGAGATTCCCACAGGGTTCAGTGTTAATCAGTGAGACTCCCACAGGTTTCAGTCTTAATCAGTGAGACTGCCACAGGGTTCATTGTTAATCAATGAGAATCCCACAGGGTCCAGGGATAATAAGTGAGACTCCCACAGGGTTCAGTGTCAATCAGTGAGACTCCCACAGGGTTCAGTGTTAATCAGTGAGACTCCCACAGGGTTCAGTGTTAATCAGTGAGACTCCCACAGGGTTCAGTGTTAATCACTGAGACTCCCACAGGGTTCAGTGTTAATCACTGAGACTCCCACAGGGTTCAGTGTTATTCAGTGGGACTCCCACATGGTTCAGTGTTAATCAGTGAGACTCCCACAGGGTTCAGTGTTAATCAATGAGACTCCCACAGGGTTCGGGGATAATCAGTGAGACTCCCACAGTGTTCAGGGTTAATCAGTGAGACTCCCACAGGGTTCAGTGTTAATCAGTGAGATTCCCACAGGGTTCAGTGTTAATCAGTGAGACTCCCACAGGGTTCAGTCTTAATCAGTGAGACTCCCACAGGGTTCAGTGTTAATCATTGAGACTCCCACAGGGTTCAGTGTTAATCAGTGAGACGCCCATAGGTTTCAGTGACAATCACTGAGACTCCCATAGGGTTCAGTGTTAATCAGTGAGACTCCCATAGGGTTCAGTGTTAATCAGTGAAGCTCCCACAGTGTTCAGTGTTAATCAGTGATACTCCCACAGAGTTCAGTGTTAATCGGTGAGACTCCCATAGGGTTCAGTGTTAATCAGTGACACTCCCGTATGGTTCGTGTGTTAATCAGTGAGACTCCCCCAGGATCCAGTGTTAATCAGTGAGACTCCCACAGGGTTCAGTGTTAATCAGTGAGACTCCCACAGGGTTCAGTGTTAATTAGTGAGACTCCCACAGGGTTCAGTGTTAATCAGTGAGACTCCCACAGGGTTCAGTGTTAATCAGTGAGACTCCCACAGGGTTCAGTGTTAATCACTGAGACTCCCACAGGGTTCAGTGTTAATCAGGGAGACTCCCACAGGGTTCAGTGTTAATCAGTGAGACTCCCACAGGGTTTAGTTTTAATCAGTGAGACTCCCACAGGGTTCAGTGTTAATCAGTGAGACTCCCACAGGGTTCAGTGTTAATCAGTGAGACTCCCACAGGGTTCAGTGTTAATCAGTGAGACTCCCACAGGGTTCAGGGATAATCAGTGAGACTCCCACAGGGTTCAGTGTTAATCAGTGAGACTCCCACAGGGTTCAGTGTTAATCATTGAGACTCCCACAGGGTTCAGTGTTAATCAGTGAGACGCCCATAGGTTTCAGTGACAATCACTGAGACTCCCATAGGGTTCAGTGTTAATCAGTGAGACTCCCATAGGGTTCAGTGTTAATCAGTGAAGCTCCCACAGTGTTCAGTGTTAATCAGTGAGACTCCCACAGAGTTCAGTGTTAATCGGTGAGACTCCCTTAGGGTTCAGTGTTAATCAGTGACACTCCCGTATGGTTCGTGTGTTAATCAGTGAAACTCCCCCAGAATCCAGTGTTAATCAGTGAGACTCCCACAGGGTTCAGTGTTAATCAGTGAGACTCCCACAGGGTTCAGTGGTAATCAGTGAGACTCCCACAGGGTTCAGTGTTAATCAGTGAGACTCCCACAGGGTTCAGTGTTAATCAGTGAGAATCCCACAGGGTTCAGTGTCAATCAGTGAGACTCCCACAGGGTTCAGTGTTAATCAGTGAGACTCCCACAGGGTTCAGGGATAATCAGTGAGACTCCCACAGGGTTCAGTGTTAATCACTGAGACTCCCATAGGGTTCAGTGTTAATCAGTGAGACTCCCATAGGGTTCAGTGCTAATCAGTGAAGCTCCCACAGTGTTCAGTGTTAATCAGTGAGACTCCCACAGAGTTCAGTGTTAATCGGTGAGACTCCCATAGGGTTCAGTGTTAATCAGTGACACTCCCGTATGGTTCGTGTGTTAATCATTGAGACTCCCCCAGGATCCAGTGTTAAGCAGTGAGACTCCCACAGGGTTCAGTGTTAATCAGTGAGACTCCCACAGGGTTCAGTGGTAATCAGTGAGACTCCCACAGGGTTCAGTGTTAATCAGTGAGACTCCCACAGGGTTCAGTGTTAATCAGTGAGACTCCCACAGGGTTCAGTGTTAATCACTGAGACTCCCACAGTGTTCAGTGTTATCAGTGAGACTCCCGTATGGTTCGTGTGTTAATCATTGAGACTCCCCCAGGATCCAGTGTTAAGCAGTGAGACTCCCACAGGGTTCAGTGTTAATCAGTGAGACTCCCACAGGGTTCAGTGGTAATCAGTGAGATTCCCACAGGGTTCAGTGTTAATCAGTGAGACTCCCACAGGGTTCAGTGTTAATCAGTGAGACTCCCACAGGGTTCAGTGTTAATCAGTGAGACTCCCACAGGGTTCAGGGATAATCAGTGAGACTCCCACAGAGTTCAGTGTTAATCGGTGATACTCCCATAGGGTTCAGTGTTAATCAGTGACACTCCCGTATGGTTTGTGTGTTAATCAGTGAGACTCCCCCAGGATCCAGTGTTAATCAGTGAGACTCCCATAGGGTTCAGTGTTAATCAGTGAGACTCCCATAGGGTTCAGTGTTAATCAGTGAGACTCCCACAGGGTTCAGTGTTAATCAGTGAGACTCCCACAGGGTTCAGTGTTAATCAGTGAGACTCCCACATGGTTCAGTGTTAATCAGTGAGACTCCCACAGGGTTCAGTGTTAATCACTGAGACTCCCACAGGGTTCAGTGTTATCAGTGAGACTCCCACAGGGTTCAGCGTTAATCAGTGAGATTCCCACAGGGTTCAGTGTTAATCAGTGAGACTCCCACAGGGTTCAGTCTTAATCAGTGAGACTGCCACAGGGTGCATTGTTAATCAATGAGAATCCCACAGGGTCCAGGGATAATAAGTGAGAATCCCACAGGGTTCAGTGTCAATCAGTGAGACTCCCACAGGGTTCAGTGTTAATCAGTGAGACTCCCACAGGGTTCAGTGTTAATCAGTGAGACTCCCACAGGGTTCAGTGTTAATCACTGAGACTCCCACAGGGTTCAGTGTTAATCACTGAGACTCCCACAGGGTTCAGTGTTAATCACTGAGACTCCCACAGGGTTCAGTGTTATTCAGTGGGACTCCCACAGGGTTCAGTGTTAATCAGTGAGATTCCCACAGGGTTCAGTGTTAATCAGTGAGACTCCCACAGGGTTCAGTCTTAATCAGTGAGTCTCCCACAGGGTTCAGTGTTAATCATTGAGACTCCCACAGGGTTCAGTGACAATCACTGAGACTCCCATAGGTTTCAGTGACAATCACTGAGACTCCCATAGGGTTCAGTGTTAATCAGTGAGACTCCCATAGGGTTCAGTGTTAATCAGTGAAGCTCCCACAGTGTTCAGTGTTAATCAGTGAGACTCTCACAGAGTTCAGTGTTAATCGGTGAGACTCCCATAGGGTTCAGTGTTAATCAGTGACACTCCCGTATGGTTCGTGTGTTAATCAGTGAGACTCCCCCAGGATCCAGTGTTAATCAGTGAGACTCCCACAGGGTTCAGTGTTAATCAGTGAGACTCCCACAGGTTTCAGTATTAATCAGTGAGACACCCACAGGGTTCAGTGTTAATCAGTGAGACCCCCACAGGGTTCAGTGTTAATCAGTGAGACTCCCTCAGGGTTCAGTGTTAATCACTGAGACTCCCACAGGGTTCAGTGTTATCAGTGAGACGCCCACAGGGTTCTGCGGTAATCAGTGAGACTCCCACAGGGTTCAGTGTTAATCAGTGAGATTCCCACAGGGTTCAGTGTTAATCAGTGAGACTCCCACAGGGTTCAGTCTTAATCAGTGAGACTGCCACAGGGTTCATTGTTAATCAATGAGAATCCCACAGGGTCCAGGGATAATAAGTGAGACTCCCACAGGGTTCAGTGTCAATCAGTGAGACTCCCACAGGGTTCAGTGTTAATCAGTGAGACTCCCACAGGGTTCAGTGTTAATCAGTGAGACTCCCACAGGGTTCTGTGTTAATCACTGAGACTCCCACAGGGTTCAGTGTTAATCACTGAGACTCCCACAGGGTTCAGTGTTAATCAGTGAGACTCCCACATGGTTCAGTGTTAATCAGTGAGACTCCCACAGGGTTCAGTGTTAATCAATGAGACTCCCACAGGGTTCAGTGTTAATCAGTGAGATTGCCACAGGGTTCAGTGTTAATCAGTGAGACTCCCACAGGGTTCAGTCT
The DNA here is from genome assembly GCF_048934315.1 of Petromyzon marinus. Classification (NCBI taxonomy): domain Eukaryota; kingdom Metazoa; phylum Chordata; class Hyperoartia; order Petromyzontiformes; family Petromyzontidae; genus Petromyzon; species Petromyzon marinus. The sequence continues at coordinate 2,309 of NC_133698.1, read as the reverse complement.
TAATCAGTGAGACTCCCACAGGGTTCAGTGTTAATCATTGAGACTCCCACAGGGTTCAGTGTTAATCAGTGAGACACCCATAGGTTTCAGTGACAATCACTGAGACTCCCATAGGGTTCAGTGTTAATCAGTGAAGCTCCCACAGTGTTCAGTGTTAATCAGTGATACTCCCACAGTGTTCAGTGTTAATCAGTGATACTCCCACAGAGTTCAGTGTTAATCGGTGAGACTCCCATAGGGTTCAGTGTTAATCAGTGACACTCCCGTATGGTTCGTGTGTTAATCAGTGAGATTCCCACAGGGTTCAGTGTTAATCAGTGAGACTCCCACAGGGTTCAGTCTTAATCAGTGAGACTCCCACAGGGTTCAGTGTTAATCATTGAGACTCCCACAGGGTTCAGTGTTAATCAGTGAGACTCCCATAGGGTTCAGTGTTAATCACTGAAGCTCCCACAGTGTTCAGTGTTAATCAGTGATACTCCCACAGAGTTCAGTGTTAATCGGTGAGACTCCCATAGGGTTCAGTGTTAATCAGTGACACTCCCGTATGGTTCGTGTGTTAATCAGTGAAACTCCCCCAGGTTCCAGTGTTAATCAGTGAGACTCCCACAGGGTTCAGTGTTAATCAGTGAGACTCCCACAGGGTTCAGTGTTAATCAGTGAGACTCCCACAGGGTTCAGTGTTAATCAGTGAGACTCCCTCAGGGTTCAGTGTTAATCACTGAGACTCTCACAGGGTTCAGTGTTATCAGTGAGACTCCCACAGGGTTCAGCGTTAATCAGTGAGACTCCCACAGGGTTCAGTGTTAATCAGTGAGATTCCCACAGGGTTCAGTGTTAATCAGTGAGACTCCCACAGGGTTCAGTCTTAATCAGTGAGACTCCCACAGGGTTCAGTCTTAATCAGTGAGACTGCCACAGGGTTCATTGTTAATCATTGAGAATCCCACAGGGTTCAGTCTTAATCAGTGAGACTCCCACAGGGTTCAGTGTTAATCATTGAGACTCCCACAGGGTTCAGTGTTAATCAGTGAGACTCCCATAGGGTTCAGTGTTAATCAGTGAAGCTCCCACAGTGTTCAGTGTTAATCAGTGATACTCCCACAGAGTTCAGTGTTAATCGGTGAGACTCCCATAGGGTTCAGTGTTAATCAGTGACACTCCCGTATGGTTCGTGTGTTAATCAGTGAAACTCCCCCAGGTTCCAGTGTTAATCAGTGAGACTCCCACAGGTTCAGTGTTAATCAGTGAGACTCCCACAGGGTTCAGTGTTAATCAGTGAGACTCCCTCAGGGTTCAGTGTTAATCACGGAGACTCCCACAGGGTTCAGTGTTATCAGTGAGACTCCCACAGGGTTCAGCGTTAATCAGTGAGACTCCCACAGGGTTCAGTGTTAATCAGTGAGATTCCCACAGGGTTCAGTGTTAATCAGTGAGACTCCCACAGGGTTCAGTCTTAATCAGTGAGACTCCCACAGGGTTCAGTCTTAATCAGTGAGACTGCCACAGGGTTCATTGTTAATCATTGAGAATCCCACAGGGTCCAGGGATAATAAGTGAGACTCCCACAGGGTTCAGTGTCAATCAGTGAGACTCCCACAGGGTTCAGTGTTAATCAGTGAGACTCCCACAGGGTTCAGTGTTAATCACTGAGACTCCCACAGGGTTCAGTTTTATTCACTGAGACTCCCACAGGGTTCAGTGTTATTCAGTGGGACTCCCACATGGTTCAGTGTTAATCAGTGAGACTCCCACAGGGTTCAGTGTTAATCAATGAGACTCCCACAGGGTTGGGGGATAATCAGTGAGACTCCCACAGGGTTCAGTGTTAATCAGTGAGACTCCCACAGGGTTCAGTGTTAATCAGTGAGACTCCCACAGGGTCCAGTGTTAATCAGTGTGACTCTCACAGGGTTCAGTCTTAATCAGTGAGACTCCCACAGGGTTCAGTGTTAATCATTGAGACTCCCACAGGGTTCAGTGTTAATCAGTGAGACGCCCATAGGTTTCAGTGACAATCACTGAGACTCCCATAGGGTTCAGTGTTAATCAGTGAGACTTCCATAGGGTTCAGTGTTAATCAGTGAAGCTCCCACAGTGTTCAGTGTTAATCAGTGAGACTCCCACAGAGTTCAATGTTAATCGGTGAGACTCCCATAGGGTTCAGTGTTAATCAGTGACACTCCCGTATGGTTCGTGTGTTAATCAGTGAGACTCCCCCAGGATCCAGTGTTAATCAGTGAGACTCCCACTGGGTTCAGTGTTAATCAGTGAGACTCCCACAGGGTTCAGTGTTAATCAGTGAGACT